>NC_084803.1:23023966-24251799 GCF_963583255.1 Pyrus communis
CCAAAAAGTACACAAAAAGTACAACCACATGGTGAATGATCTTATATAGCATTCATGTTCATACGGATGGCACCACCATGCCACCCACCAACTATAGTTTGATTTTTTTTATTTTTTATTTAAGAATGACAACTGGCAAGCCATAATTATCCATCATTTTTGGGAGCTAGGATGACTCACAGAGACATTTCAACCTCCTCTTGGTCACAAGGCTTCCACACTAGCAACGGGTTTCAAACCCAAGACCTTCAGTTTTTTAGTTTTAAGGAAACCTCATTGTGACATCCCACATCGCCCAGGGGAGTGATCCTTAAATGTATATTCTCTCCTTATCTAGCCACGAGGCCTTTTGGAGCTCACTGGCTTCGGGTCCGTAGGAACTCCGAAGTTAAGCGAGAAGGGGGCTAGAGCAATCCCATGATGGGTGACCCACTGATAAGTTGCTCGTGAGTTCCCAAAAAACAAAACCGTGAGGGAATGGTAAGCCCAAAACGGACAATATCGTGCTACGGTGTGGAGCGGGCCCGGGAAGTGACCCGGGGGGACTACTCCCGGGCCCGTTCCACCACCGTAACACGATATTGTCCGCTTTGGGCTTACCATTCCCTCACGGTTTTGTTTTTTGGGAACTCACGAGCAACTTCCAGTGGGTCAACCCATCATGGGATTGCTCTATCCCCCTTCTCGCTTAACTTCGAAGTTCCTACGAACCCGAAGCCAATGAGCTCCCAAAAGGCCTCGTGCTAGATAAGGATGAGAATATACATTTAAGGATCACTCCCTAGGCGATGTGAGATGTCACATCTCCTGCTTTTGCTTTAAATCCCATCTTATTCCTATAAAATAATGGTTTTTTCTCTTTGGAATGTTTATTTTATTATTATTCTCGTTGGAATTGTTAAACTTTAAATTATATTAATCAATTAGTTAATTAATCGAATAAGTTTGTATTGAGCTTTAAGCTTGTTTCAAGTTTCGTAGTTAAAATGGGTGTTTAGTCTATGAGGCCTATTGAGCTTAAGTTGTGAGACAACTTAAACAAAATGAACAAAAAGTCCACTAAATAAGGGAGGCCAGCCTTGATTAAGGGTTATGGCTTAATTTCAAGTTTGCCACTTAGTTGTGAGTGGGTATAAGAGTGAAGGTATTGTTTTAACCTCATTAGGATTTTTTGAGGCTAAAAAGGAAATATATCTCTCTTTTCTTCTAAGGAGGCGGCCACCAAGAGGAGAAATTGCTAGCATTCTTTTCATCTTCTAGGTTCATCCATCTTCTCATTCACACTCCATCCTTGGTGTAGACTTAAAGGCTTCATGCGGAATCTTTGGAGATTTGATTTACTGCATCCTCAAGAAGCAAAGAGTCAAGGAGTAAGGAAATATCCAAGAGCTAGGAGTGACCTTGTGAACACAAATCTTTCTCTTTAGCTTTGTAAAAAGCCTTGATTCACCATTCACTAGGCTTGAATTCCATGGGTCAAATAATTGTTTTTTAGTGCATGCCTACTTAAATTGGATGTGTCGCTGTGGTAATCCCATTAGTTTCCTTTCATTGGTGGCTGAGATCGACGAGGTGCTCTTTGTTGAATGAAGGAGTCTTCTTTCCTTTCATCTCTGAGGTGTTGTTTGGTTGGGTTTATGGTGTTTGTTGGGAGCAGTAGATCATGCTAATCAAGATGTACTATTGTGGCAGCGGTGGAAGCAGAATTCTCAATTATTCTTTTGGTTTATTTCTAGTTTTGGGTTGCAAGTCTTGTTTGGTCTCTTTTTTGCTTGAAAGGTCCACATTTCTTTGTGCTTACTTATAATTGGGTCTTTGTTGTTGGTAATAAAATTTACCTTATGACAAAAAAATAAAAAAATAAAAAAAATGTATTACAATGGTATACAATCAATCAGGTGCAATTGCAGCACATTATAAAATCTTGATTGTTTTGGTTTGGTTGAACGTACAAGCAGCTTTGAGTGGAATACTACACTATTTAACAAATAAAATAATAAACCTAATTAAAAAAAAATAAAAAAGGGTACTTTTTTTGGTTTTTCCAAAATGAAAAGTAGTTGACCCAATTTTGTGCAACTATTTCGTTATTTTTAATTTTCATTTGAGGAAAAAAAAAAAAAAAAAAAAAAAAACTCTACTCCTCCCAAAATTGCAACACTTCTTAACTTTCTCCTTCAAATTCAGAGTGCATTCTTCTACATTTTCATCATCATTTAGGAAGTAAGTAATCAAATGCCTAAACATCGAGCCTTCATGAAATTGTTCCAATGAACTCACACTCAAACACCCTCATTTATGCAGTTAACATCTTTTTGCACAAAACAAATGATGCTGAATTATTTGGGTGAAATCCATATTTAACGTAATAAACTATCGAGGGAACAAAGCAAGGTAAAAATTATCATCATGGTAATTTTGTTGGTAACTCCACTACTTCTCCAGAAAGAATGCCTTCTTTGGATCAAATGAAGTGGAATGTTGAGTGGTCTTGGTGCAAGAGCAACAATAACAAGTATGAAGGATACATGATGTGGAGAAAGCATCAAAGAGAGTTTCATAGATATTGTGACAATGAGGTGAAATTGACATCGTAAAGTTATATGTTAAACTTGGCCGATGGTCTCAACCAAAGGCCAATATCTCTTGTGTAAATGCATGTTACGTTCTAGCTTTGTTTGGATGGTTGAATTCTTAATCTCGAGCTCAACCCAAATTTGGTTAGGTAGGCAATTTGTTAAATTCAGGCGTTAGTCGATACTCTTAACTCATTCATATGGATTTCAAATTTCTATTTTAATTCGAGCAACGATTTGGTTGAACCTTTCCAAATTACTCTCTTTGTGAAAAATAGAAGGAGATACATTCTTGGTATGTATATATATCCCAACAATCTTGATGTAATCAAATCTTGGTTAAATCTAGATTTTCTGTTCTAGGTTTCATCCATTTTATCTTATTAGCCAAGAAATTATTAACCCCTTTTATTCAAGTTGTTATCTAATTGTGCTAAATTCTTGACATTTCTTATAAAGTATGGTTCATCTTGTAAGGAAAGCAAAAGAACAGAAAGAAAGAGGTTTTTTCGGTTCTTGAGCTTTCGAAACATGATTTGCCATTTCCAATGCTAACATTTCAAATACGTTGTTTTCAGTTCATGTTGTCATGTGCTATACTATCCTTAGTATTAATGTGATAAGAATGTGGGATGTGTTAGATATTGAATTTTTGTTTTGATTGCAAATAGGTCTTATTTGTTATCAGAAAGGAAAACTATGGAAACGGTTTATGAAGAGCTAGACGAAGTTGAAGCTGAGCTTGAGAAGCTTAGGGAAGAATATAAAAACAAAGCAAAACTATTTGAGAGTTGGAGGAAAACTCACAAAAAGCAGCTAAAATTTTCCAGAAGACAAGTTTCGAAATTGAGAAGCAGACTTAGGAAGTAAATGAAAAAGTTGAGGTGATCTCTGTGGCATAGCAGATGTGAAATGATTTTAAATGCAATTTGCAATATAGAGAGTCCATAATGCAACATCTCAAGGCTGCAAACAATAAACGTCGAATTAATTGTGTTGAGAAATGCCAAAAATTGGAAGACATGAACATAATGTTGGTTTTAGATGAGGCAAATATGAAGAAAATTGATCAAAAGCAAACAATTTGTGTACACAAAGAAAAGACTAAAGGTCTAAAAGGCCGTCCATCAGTACAGAAGAAATGTTTAGAAGAAGAAAAGAAAGCTAATGCACCCAAAAAGCTTAGAGAAACAGATGAGGTGATACTCAAACTCGAGGAAGAAAATCAGAATGTTCAAGATCAACTAAAACGGAAGAATGAGTAGTTTAAACATCTAGAAGAAGCACACGACAAGCTTTGTGTAGCAGCTGCACATCTATGAAACAACATTAAAAGTTTGGAGCAGCTGCACAGCGAATTTGTTGCTAATCATATGGATGAAGAAGCTGAATTGAGCTCTCAATTGGTAAATATGAAGGTAGACTTGAACAACAATAAGTATGAGTAAGAGAATAAAGATGCAGCATTAAAAGAACGAAGGATGGAAGTGAAGCACATGCACCTAGATCGTACAGAAAATCAGGCCAACAAAATTGTATTCAACTCTTAATTGGAAAAATATGACGAATGATGTGCGAAACTATATGTTTGAGTTAAACAGTAAAGATGCAATGATAAAAGAGATCAAGATGGAGTTGGAATCAAGTCATTTTCTAATTATGCAGTTGAAGTTGGAAAATGAAAAGCTTTCCATCATGTTATTGGTTTTAAAACTTGGTATCTTTAAGGCACAAGGAGGTTTTCAAGAAGAGCGTGAAAATGCAGCATCTTTATCGAGGAAGATTGAAGCTATGGATCTCATTGACAACCAACAACTTCTTATGCGGACAGAAGTTGGAAGGTATAAGGAAATGTTGGAGGACTTATCAAAGAATGAACTTTGCTTTGACTATCAAGTTTTCTAGGTGGAAAGCGTTCTTAAAAGAGAGTTCAAAGAAGTTAATGATGCCTTAGAGATAACAAACGTTGAGTTGGCTGAAAAAATATTTGTAGGAAATGAAATTGAATTCGAATTGCAAATATGGAAATCGAGTGCAGAGCGCTTAAAAAGTGATCTTGAAGCAACTGTTGTAATGTGTAAAGAGTTGGAAACTTCTCTTCTCTTCTTGCACAGGTAGAAGTCGAGGAAGCCATAAAGCAATAGAAATCTTTATATTTTCGAAGAGAAATACGAAATAATAGATAACCTCCAGGAGAAGATTGTGTTACTAGAGAAGAAGCTCGAAGATACTAATTATGCGAAAACAGAGACATCGATGTCCTTTGAGTCAGAGAATTCAATCTTTCTCCAATTCACAAAAGAAAAGGATAAGAAATTAGATCAACTCAAGAAAGAAATTCACTGGCTAGAGCAGGAATCACTGATGAGGGAATTTGCACGTCTCGTGATGGCACAAATTGATGTAGAGAGAACATTTAATCATGAGAAAGAGAAACTCATCCAACATGTCGAAGAGAAATACCAAAGAGCGAATGATCTTATATAGATTGTGGAGCCTTTAGAACACAAGTTTAACTGCTCATTAGCTTTTTTCTCATCACAACTAGCCAAGAAACAAGCAAAAATTGATATGATTCACGAAACTTAGGAGAAAATCACAGTTGTTAAGGTTATGTGAGCACTTGAATTAAAGAAAATAAATTAATGGTTGTGGAACTTGAGGAGGAAATCTGTAATATACAGCTGAAACTCGAATTGCAACAAAATTCCTTGTGTGAGTCAAAACAGCAAGCATTGGAGGTTAAAGCTAAATTGGAAACAAAACAGCAAAAAGTGAAGAGACTGACTAATCAAATGAAGACAAAGCTAATAAACTTAGATGCCTTGATTGGGGAGCTCAAGAATGAAAGAAGAAAGTTATTTGAAGATGTGATTCAGTTGTCATCAGAAAAGGAAAACTTATTAGGGTCTATCGGAGGGTTGGGTGACAAGATGTGGAGTTCTCTAGTACAAATAAACAACTGATGGGAATGATTGAAAAGATAATACTCACTTTTGACGAGAAAGGTCCAGGAATGGATTTGAAATGGAATGATGAACTTGTTGACCCAAAACAAGAGAATGTTCGTATGCCTATCATCATCAAGATATTTGAAGTAATTTCTGATAAAAAGATATCCGCTTAGTGACCTCAACCATTAGCTACTAGCTAGTATATGTTTCAGAATTCATGCAGTTTAGTTATATAGCATGGATTTTTGTAGCTTGTGTATGACGATCCACAAGTGTGCAAGTATTTTGCATCTAATTAGATTAAGTTTCCAAATTTCAACTAATCCTTATAAGTAAATTTAGTTTGCTTTTCCCCCCGCATCTTTTTCTCGAAATGAGAAAGAATAGGGTACACTCGAATTGTACTATTTAAGTGTTTACTACTTGCTAAAGATCCTACTTATGTGAATGTTTTTGAAATTTATTAAGGTTCTCTTCGGAAACTCGTTTTCAATATACTTTTTAAACTCGTTTATAGAACAAAATCTCACAAATGATTGTACTTTAGTCAAACACTGAAAAAGATTGCTAGCATATGATGCATATGAGCATTCAAGTTACAGGATACCTCAATTAGAAAAGATCAAGCGGTTAGGCCTTGCGCAGTACTCACTGTTTTGGTGTTAGTTAACTAACACTAGTTGAATGGAAGAATCAACTTTTGACGGTCTTAATCAAATTTCAAGCTGAAAAGAATGTAAAGCTTGTGAGAATTATCGCGAAACTTCGCTGCCTGAGTTCAATAAGCCTGAACCATCAGAAGAATAAGAGGGTTAAGATCATCTGGACATGGAAAGTCAGAGGCCCGATCAAAGAATGTCATCCTCCTATCCCTAGTAGACCGACTGTCCGCGTCAAAAGTCCACTCTCGTTGGTGAATGAAGACATGTCTCTACCTATAAAGTTTTTCTAGACTCGATTCAAGTCTTATCGCGGAGATTCTAATCTAGACTATCACATTATGCATTATCAGAACGTTATGTCATTGTACAATAACAATATCATTTGGATGTGCAAAATGTTCCCGTCCATCCTGGAGAGACCGACGATGAGATGGTTATCAGAGCTGCCAACTAGATCTATTGACTGCTTTGAAAGTTTGGCTGACCTTTTGACAAACACCTACTTGGCGATGTGCGCAAACGTCACACAGCCATGTTCAGAATGACTCATCAATCCAAAGACGAAAGCATTAGGACCTATCTGAAGCGCTTCCATTCAGAGCTGGCAGAGGTAGAGATGCCAGATGATAGATTGAACACTATGGTGTTTAACCAAGCCCTTTACATCCATTCACTTTTTTCCTAGAAACTGAACAAAAAGAAGTACGATTACACCACTCTAGCAGAATGCTAGATATTAGGATGACAATACTAGGAGAACAAGAGCCAAACCAAGAGAACTGAAATGAGAAGGAACAATAAAGGCACTCTTTCCTCTTCCCTACAACAAACTGGCAGAGGAGGTTGTTAAGACACATAAGCCTTACCTAAACCAAAGTCGTACACTAATTTAAACACCATTGTCTACATCCTACACTGCACAGCATAAAAAACAAACCATTCATGCAGCACCCAAAACCACTCTCGTAACACTTAGAGAAGAAGAACCCGAATAAGTATCGTTTCTTCCACAAAACCACCGGTCACACTACTAAGAACTGCCGCATACTGAGATATCATATTAAAAAAATTACTAGATCAGGGACATTGCTGGGAGTTAGTCAAGGACAAGGCAAAGAAAGAGGGCTTAGTTAAACCCAAAAACAGGGATAGGTCGAATAAGCATACCGACTATGAAGATCAACGATCGATGAAGAAAACCACTCTTAACATATACTGCAACCATGGTGGACGTGAAGCCCTAAAAGGTGAGGAGATAATAGGCGGACTACGAGAAATTCAATACCTATCATCGTAAGATGGACCCTTTGATAACGCCTTTAGATTGAATAGATAAAGGTACAATCCGAACTACACACAATTTGGTTCACTTCTCAGGATATTTAGGCAGCCTATTCTAAACTCAATTGCAATATCGCGTCTCTTAATGCCCCACCATAGGTTTATCGTCAAAAGTATCCCTGATGTAACCTTACATTATATTATTTTTTTTCTTAGAACTACATCAATGATTTGACTCTCCTTCTTAGAGATATGTAGGCAATCATTCCTGGATTCAATCACACTTATTTATTAATCAATCATATTTCCTTCACCAATAAAGCAATTATGAAGTTTATCTGTTTTATGTTCAATATTTGTTTCCTTTTTTTTTTTTCCTTGTCCTTGGTGATGGAAGAATACCTCACTCATCTAAACAAAGCATAAACTTTGAAAACTCATATGATTGCAAGTCTAAAAATCCAAAGTAACACTGTCAGAGGAATCTCTCTTAGCCCATTCTGTGTTAGTCGGTTAACAACTTGGGGGCCTTGAACTGTAAAAAGCTCAGCCACGATTGGCGGGCTACGGGTACAGGCATATGGCACCCTGACCCAAAAGTCTAATGCACCATCCGGCCTCCGAAAAGTTTAACAACTAGCGAAGTTGTGGGTTATCATTAAAATCTAGGCTCTACGCCATTCAAGGGAATAGTCGAAAGGGCGATCAGGAAATAATCCAAGGGTGGCTCTTAACTCCAACCCAGAGTATGACTACTTCTATGACCAACTTATTAAGGCAAGTATTGAATGAAAAAAATTTCACCTAAAAAATTAAAATGGGCTTCTTTTCAAGTAAAATCCATTAATGATGAAAGTTCCATGATGCAAAAACAAAAATGGTTGTGAAGATCTCAAAAGAGAAACAGTTATTTAAAAACATATCACTAAAAGATCTCACTGCTGAAAATGAAGAGTCGTCTACCTAGAGATTGATGTGTGTGAAGATTAGAGCGAATACCAAAAAACAGAGGCATTTGTCATTATTACGTTTGATTTTGCACATTTTAGAGGATGCATAAAGGAAATAAAAGCGACTCAACTTTCCAACTTTAATGTCAAGAGTCAGGTCATCGCACAAGAAACTGAAGACTAAACGATAGGTAATCTAGCTTACTCCGAAATGATGGTCTTTGGATAACAATTCATCCTCAAGGGAAATAGGTTGCCTCTCAGATGGATAGTTAGGGGCAATTTTGTAACCATGATTTTCTAGGGCCAAAGTAAGGTTGATCCGAATACAGTTACCTCAAAAGTCCGATTATAGACTTATTAGCTTCGAGCGGAGCTGTATCAGATAGAGTAGTAGTGCCATCATCACTCTGTTTCAGGGCAATAGGTGGAGTCCTTGCGACTCCAATGAATGACCATGCATGTTCTGCAAGATAGGTGATCTGATCCGAATATGGACTCAATCAGATCCTATAAGTCTTGGAGTTCCTACAATCTAGGAATTGGCTTAGGCCACCAGTAATCATAACTCCTCAGAGAGTGAAATATCTACTTCTAGATATCCTCCAGAATTCTCTTTGCTTAGAACGAGGATTCTATCCTAAAAAAGGTTTCTCTCCCACGATATAAATACACACATCTAGGGTTTATCTATGGTAACGAAATCTAAGTACTTCAATTTTTTATACCACTGCTTGCGTCTAAAATCATTCACTAACTTGGTCCACAACCACCATCCACAACAGTGCGTGAATTTGGGTCCAACACAAAGTGAGAGAGCTCAATAACTAATGAGAAGAAGAGAAAAGAAAGAAAGTAATTGGTTGTCGTGGTGTGATTCGGTAAATACTTGTCTTCCCAATGTTCTTTTTATCGAGGTGAGTAGTTTATGTAATGTGTTCAAAATATTCTTAATTTCTAAGAACTAAAACCATGAGTTATCATGGGATTTTACTCTATTTCTAAATACCTCTCTATTTCAGGTCAAGTATGTTTGATTTGATGTAATCGTTTTCAACTAGTACATGTGTGTGGATTCTTGAGATTGTTCATGAAGCATGAGAACTTTAGTGTTAGGTTATATGAGGAATAATTATATGGCACACAGGGACAATAGAGTAGCAAGGCCAATTTAAGGGTCATGTGGTGAGCTATATTATGAAGGAGTTAACCAATATGTGAAAGGACGATGTGATATGGAATTCTGTGGCTAAAGTTTTGGATATAATTATGATATATATTTATAGAGTGGATTAAACAACACACTTGATTGGCATATTATATATTCTACTCACTCGGCGATGATGGTTATTGCTCACCGTTCACCTTTTTATTGTACAGATGTGGTATTGGCAAGGCAAATGCTAGACAAGTTGAGGTTGTGTTACACAAAGGATTTCAAGGTTTTGATATATTTATGTACCACATGTAAAGATTTTTGGAGTTATTGTTATAAGAGAAGTTTTTTTTTTCTTTTTTTAACTTTTACACTCGCATCGGGCGTGGGGTTAATTTTTCTACTGAGCCTGAATCCAGGGCTTGATACTTTATCTATAGTAAACCAAGGAGAGAGAAAAATTTGCTCTCCATGTAATACAAATCTAATAAGAAATAATCACCATCATAAAGAGTAATCAAATCTACCAAGGATATACATAATCATACTTACACTAGAATTTATGTTATAACATATTCTAATACACAAAAATCAGAACAGCATATTGTGAGAACGAGTTAGAAGCAAGGCTACACCTTTCAAGCCTTATATATTTTTACTTTTTATACCTATATAATATAATATTATTATATAAGAATAATAGATTTTATATTTTAAATAGAGTAGTTGAAAGTTAAAATACCCTATTCACCCCGTTTCGGATACAAACAAAAAACTTTCAGCACTTTTTTCCTTCTTATCCGATCAATAGGGCCGAAACCCGTGAAGACCCAAAGGGAGAACAGTTACATAGGGATTCTCCATTCTTGAAAATTAGGCATATTTCTAATAGGGAGGGGAATTTGCAAGGAACATAACCGCAGTCCTATAAAGTTCACAATGGTTTTGAAGACATATATGGAGTAGAGGTGCTCATTTCTAAACTTATGGCTATTCTGTTCCTTCCAAATGACATAGACAACAGCTTGGAGGCTCAACTTCTTAATGGTAACATCCAATGACTTACTCGTCTAACTATTAGTAGCCCAAGTGATAAACTCATGCCAATCTAAAGGAGGAGGAACACACCCACACTTATTAAGCACATTAGACCATATACTAGCACTATATGAACACTCAAAGAACAAGTGATTGTAAGACTCACTATCAGTCAATCAAAGAGAACAAGTAGGTGAGCCAGAGGGATTAATGTCATTACTCGACCCATAGTAGATGTTAGAACTAATAAAAAACATATTATATAATATATGTGACGACCCGTCCCGAATTAATATATATTTTATCCTCGAATGTGTAGAAATGACGATTATACCCTCGAGTCGTAGTGACGTGAATGTACGTATATGGTTTTAAATTATTTTCTCGTTGACGTAATTAAATCATACTTGATGTCACGAGAGTGTTGACGTGATTTAGGGCCGAGTTGGGTTCTTAATGAAAATATTACGAATAAACGATTGTGTAATTGGGCTAAGGAAATAGACCAATCACCACACCTCCTACTTTCTTGGGTCCAATTAGAATTTTAGGTTTGTTTTGGGGTCAATTGTTAGCCCTAAACATGCAGTCCAATTAGGGCTTAAGATCCCTTTTATCTATGCCCAATCCGGACCACACGCACACACTTATACACACGTACATACCCTCATCCTTTTTCTCGATCTTTCTTTTGTCTGTACAGTCTGTACACACACACACCCAACCATCTTCATCTTGCATGATCGAACTAGTGGAGGTCGTTTTCGAGTTCCTTGCAAGGTTAGGAACCCAATCATACCCTTAGTTTTGTGAATAAACCTCAGAAACCCAGGAACTCGCAAGCTCTGGCGAGGTGCTCTGCTACTCTATCATGATCGTGGATGTTTCACGAAGTTTCAGGGCTCAAGGGAGTCTTAAAACAACTTCACATAGATTATAGAGAAGTTTTGGAAGGTTTTGGACGTTGGGATAGGTCAGTTTCTCGAGTTGCAGTTTTGACCGGAATATTGAAGGATTTTCCGACTATTTCCCGTCGGTTTTAGGACTTCAAAGTGGTAAAAACATGTTTTACTCGTTCAAGGCCTCAGATCCATGTAAAGTTTGTGAAGTTTGGTTGAGATTTGAGTGAGATATTTAAATTTGAAATTTTTCCAGTTTCCGGCGACGCAGAGGCGATTGGTGTCGAAATCCGGCTAACCACCGAAGAAGGAAGGGGAATATTCTGTCAACTTTGATGGAATATACCAACGGCGTCAGGTAAAGTTAACGGAATATTCTATTATTTAGCGAAATATTTCCTAATAGCGTTTAAAATTTAGTCTGTGTGTCAGGCACGTGCCTGCGTATGGTCGACGAGTGGGACGGCGGAAAATTATTCTAAAAATATGGGGATGCTCGTGGTTTTGAGTAGGCCACGATGGTATATTCAAACACCCCAATTGAGCAACGTATGAGAAGTTATTATATGGTTTTGGTTATGTACTTAAAATTAATGTTAAAATAGTGATTTCATCTATAGGTGAGATATTTTCAGAGGATGAGTGCAGTCAGGAGAGACTCGGGGGTTACGATCCAGCTACATACTAGTGAGTGGGCTTTTGGTTTTCTATAGATATGTATATATGCATTGCGTTTTCCCAGAAATTTGTTTTAAATGAAATTACGTTTTAAATGCCATGTCAATTGCATTATGCTTTAGAGTATGCATTAGTATAGATATGCATATTGTTGCTTGATGCTGCGGATGCCCAGGTAAGCTTTAGGTGAGTATATATTGATGATAGTGGATGCATTGTTTGTGGTTATACGTAGATGCATTTAGAGCTCATTATCTTGCACCCCGGTGCTAGTGCTCCCGCACCGCACACTTACCTTGGATCCAAGTTTAGTGCACAACCCTTTCGTATATACCATATTAGGTGGTTTCGACTCGTAGGTGACCCGCGATTATTCGCACAGCCTTCACCTGATCATAGCACTTGAGCGTACTTATTTGCACCTAACCCTGTCGTACAAACCACATTAGGTGGTTCTGACACGTGTGCAAGCATATCTGATGAGTTATAGGTTCAGCCGTACAGGTCACGTTAGGTGACTCTGGCTGACATATCATTTTACATTGATTTATTTCACTTGGCTACTTATTTCCATACTGGGATACTTAACATGGCATATATTTGATTTTCATTGCTCTCAAGCATGATTTTTATATATGTATGTATTTTTATTTTCTGGGAAACTATACAAGTTTTACGGTGAGGGGTTATTATGTTTGGAAAGAGAAATGGTTTTGAAAAGCTTTATTTTTGCCCACTCACGTTTTCTGTTTTGCGCCTCTCCAGATTCTAGATAAAAGTGCGTGTTGGTGGCTCACGAGGACTCTATGGCGGTTCTGACAGACATCCATCAATGTAGGGTTTTCTTTCATACCCTGTATAATTAGTATTTAGCTTGCTAGATTGCACCTTGGCACCCACGCTTTGAATGTGTGTATCTGCACTTTAACACTTGTTCCCGCACTTATTTACTTGTCTTGTGTGCATTAGTTAAATGGTTTTTGATTTCTCACATCTTCGTATCACTGTCACTTCCATACTGCGCACATGGCTACGTCACCATCACATGACGGCCAACATGCCTCGATTTAGGTCGAGGTGTGTCAATATATATATTACACAGATTATATTGAAATGTAATTACAATATATAATCACACAATATGAATATAAACGAAGTTGTAAATAAATCATAACAATTACCACTAACTTGATTTTGGAAGATAAAGGCATGTAGTAGCAATCTCCTAAGGCAGAAATACGCCCCCACACCACTGCAGTAGTTCTTGCACGTGAACTTGAATTCTTGGCGAATTGATATGTGTTTCTCAATGACAGAGTAAAAGGAAAATTTTTTATTGAATGAATTTGTTTAACCCTGCAGCCATACACATAATGGCCTAATTTTGCAACTGTTGGATGTAGTTACAACCTTTTGAAATCATTCATATCCTTTCAGAATTGTTGTAACTGTTGATTGAAACAATTTTATCCTTTTCAGAAAAACTGAATAAAAAAACAAAATCGTGAACCCAATACTTAGGTCATTTGCCCAAGCCCAAGAGCCCATATTAATATATACCCAATCCTAAGCCCAACCCCAAGGTCACAAGGTCCAGGGATAGGCTTAAGCCATTTTGATTACATGTAAGGAGCCCTCACTTATAAAGTCTTATTGACTTAAGGTTTTGGTCGATGTGGGACTTGCCATCCCACATTAATTCCTAAAAATACCCCACATTTTCTATTCAAACTCTAGCAATACCCCATATTTGAATAGAAAATAAGATACTTACTAATTTAGTAACATCTTTCCAGAGAACTGAGATATGATATGCATCGAATATGTGTCTTTCGAACTTGAACCTTTTCTAGTGAGTACTCATCGGATTTACCTAATCAAGCAGTGAATTTAATATCTTGAACTAATCATTCTTAGTAGTAAATCAAATAAATAAGTATCACATATATCACATCTTGACACACTTCAAACTCATACGGTTGTGTTCATTTTGGTTTTGAACAAATCTTGATTTAATGAGACCCTTACAGAATTCTAGCCATAACAATTCTCAAAGATGCGACCCCACATCAATCTTACATAGGAAATGCTAATCAAGAATATCCTATTATATTCATTTTAACCATAATATATTAGCATTATTAAGAATAACAATTCACCCTCTTCGTTTTACAGGCAACACACTGTTTTCCATCATAAGAATGAGTAAGGATTATGTGTTTCTTACTTTGAGTTTTCCCTAACTAGTTTGCCTATTGAACCTAGATCATGGGATCTCCAATTAGCTAGGTTGGGTTTCTGTTAAGTTATAACTCATTGAATTGGCTTTAAACTCATTCCCCTCGATGTAAATGCCACTTGATCCTTTGGTAGGCCTTTAGTCAAAGGATCGGCAATGTTCTCCTTAGATTTAAATTTGTGAATGGAAATTGTTCCATTCTTGAGTAATTGTCTAATGGTTCTATGTCATTACCTTATATGTCTCGACTTCCCATTATACTCAGCATTTTTGGCTTGACCTTGTGTAGCCATGATGTCTCAATGTATACATACTGCAATCACAAGCTCTGAGAATTGGCAACATTGACAGGGAATAAGCTTTTTTAGGTGTAGCTATACTAAAGTAAGTAGTCGGCCTAACCTTCGGTTACCGTAACCAAGTTTTTATTTCTCGCTCCTTATGTTATATACTAAAAATGTTTAAGTCATTCAGCTTCGTCAGCAACTGCATCTAAGGTTATAAACATTGATTCCATTGTTGAACGTGCTATACACGTTTTCTTAGACGATTTCCATGACACAACTGCTCCACCAAGTGTAAATACATATCCACTTGTGGACTTACTATCTGTGCTCCCTGAAATCCAATTTGCATCACTGTATCATTCTAATACTAGGGGATATTGCATGTAATGCAAACCATAGTTTATTGTATGCTTTAAGTATTTTAATACCCTGATTAATTAAAGCATTCCAATGATCTCTTCCAGGATTACTTGAATACCTACTTAATCTGCTTATTGAATAAGCAATATTAGGTCTTATACAATTCATATTGTACATCAAGCAACCTATAACTTGTGTATACTCCAATTGAGATACGCTATCTTCTTCGTTTTTAATAAGTTTATGAATTCGATCAAATGGAGTTACTGCAGGTTTACAATCATAAACCTTTTCTACATAATGGGATTGAGTTAGAACATATCCATTTGAATTTCTTAGAATTCGAACTCCAATAATTACACCATCTATTCCAATATCTTTCATATCAAAACTAGAATTTAGCATTTTCTTTGTGGAGTTAATCACATCTTTGTTTGTTCCCATTTTGATCATGTCATCAACATATAGACATACAATAACACAAGCATTTTTTGTTTACTTAACATAAATGCATTTATCACTTTCATTGGTCACAAATCCATTTGTGATCATATTATGATCGAATTTTTCATGTCATTACTTAGGAGCTTGTTTAAGTCCATATAATGACTTAATCAATTACAAACTTTCTTTTCTTGACCTTTAACAATGAAACCTTCAGGTTGTTCCATATATATTTCTGCGTCTAATTCCCCATTTAAAAATGCAATATTGACATCCATTTGATGTATCTCAAGATTGTAAATAGACAGAATAACTATTAACAACCTTATAGACATTATTCTAGCTATTGGTGAATAAATATCAAAGCAGTCAAGTTCTTCCTTTTGACAATACCCTTTGGCAACCAGACAAACTTTATACTTGTTTATGGTACCATCCAGTCTCAATTTCTTCTTAAAAATCCATCTGTATCCAATTGGTTTATTTCCCAAAAGCAATTAACCAATTCCCATGTATTTTTTTTTTGCATGATAGATTCCATTTCACTTTGAATAGCTACTTTCCAATAAGGTGCTTCATAAGATTCCAATGCAGCCTTATAAGTTTGAGGTTTTTCTTTGGTTAGATAAGTAAAGAAATCAGGACCAAAATCCTTTGCAAATGTTGCTCTTTTACTTTTTCGTGGTTCCAAATCTTGGTTTTCATTATTTCTTGTAGTATCATCATGTACTCTTTGATTAAAAGTATATGACTTATCGTTCTAAGGAAATTTTTCCTCAAAGAACTCGGCTTCTGCAGATTCAAGTATTGTATAGTGATGTCTGCAATTTCAAATTTATGAACCAAAAATCTATATGCTGCACTATTATTGGCTTGACAAAGAAATAAACAATCCACGATTTTAGGTCTAAGTTTTTATCTCTTCAGAAGAGGTACTTGAACTTTAGCAAGACAACCCCACACCTTCAACATTTTATATGTAGGTAACTTTTCTTTCCAGATTTCAAAAGGAGACTGATTAGTTTTCTTATGTGGAATTCGGTTCAATATTGTATTGGCAGCAAAAAGCGCTTCACCCCATAAATTATGTGGTGCACCAGAACTGTTTAACATGGAATTAATCATATCTTTCAAGATCCAATTTTTACAGTTAGTAACTCTGTTTTGTTAAGGAGTATATGGTGCTGCCGTTTGATGTATAATTCCATGTGTTAAACAAAATTATACAAAGTCGTTAGATTTGTATTTACCACCTCTATCTGACCTTAAGACTTTTATTCTTTTGTCTAGTTGATTTTCGACTCCGGGTTTAAATGTTTTAAACATGTTTAAAGCTTCACCCTTACTATGTATCAAATAGACATAAAAATACTTGCTGCAATCATCAATGAAGTTAATAAAGTAATTTTTTTCCTCCACGAGTTGGTCTGGACTTGAAATCACAAAGATCACTATGGATTAGACCAAGTACTTCATTGGATTTTTCCACCGATTTATATAAATGTCTTGCATATTTGGGTTATGTGCATATCTCACATTTAGATACTTTGTGAAACATTTGGGCAATAGGTCTAAGTTAACCATTCTTTGAAGAGAACGAAAATTAACATGTCATAATATTGCATGCCATAAAGTAGAAAACTCAATCAAATAAGCAGAAGAAACACTAGGCTTATTATTATTATTAATAGTATCAGCAAAAAGTACATTCAGTTTGAAGAGCCTCTCAGCCAGGTAGCCATTTCCCACATACACCTCACCCTTGGTGAGTACAAACTTTTCAGGTTCAAACATTAACTTGAAACCTTTGTTGCTAAGAAGCGAACCAGAAATCAAATTCTTTCAAATATCAGGAACATGCAGAATATTGGTGAGTGAAAGCTTTTTCTCATAAGTGAGTTTGAGCGTCACTTTTATTTTCCCTACAACGGAAAATGCAGTTGCATTTCCCATGTACAGATTTTCTCCACCATCAATCGATTGGTAAGGGACAAACATATTCTGATCAGCACAAACATGCCTTGTTGCTCATGTATCAACTCACTAGTCATTGGAATTGGTCAATAAAGTGACCTCAAATACAACACCAACAAACATGTATTTTGAAATCTTTGCTTGATTGGAATTCTCAGCATTCTGATCCTTCTTGTGGCAGCAATCCTTTGCCCTATGACCTGTCTTTCCACAAACCCAACAGCCTCATTTGATTTTCTTAAAGGTTTTTCCTTTCACATTAATAAGTGTTTTCTTTGTAGCATCCTTGTGTTTGTTTTCTGATAGGGTTTTGCCTTGTGTGAGTCTCCTCCTTCCACAATATTAGTTTTTGCCTCCAGCGATGAGGCATCATACTACTCATTCTTGTGATGATTCTCTTCCACACACAGTTTGAGAATTAGTTTATCCATGCTCATGTCTTCAATTAGATGTTTCGGATAAATCTTGAAGTCGTTTCAATTAGAAGGCAGTTTTTCTATGATAGAGCCAACCATGAAGCCTTCTTTCAAACCCAGATCTAACTCAAGAACAATCACTTAGAGTTCATCTTACTTGACAACAGACTTGGTGTCACTTATCTTGTAATTCATAAATTTTTTGATCACAAACTTCTTGGAACTAGCCACTTCAGACTTAATTTTTTTGTCCAGAGATAGTTCCCTAGCCGTCTTATATGATGAACAAATGTCATACAAGGAGTCATCCAAAGCATTCAGAATGTAATTCCTGCACATAAATTCATTATGAGTCCAAGCTTCTATAGACTGCATAATTTCGGCAGAGATATCTCCCTCTTCTGGTGCTTTAGGGGCCTCAAAAGTAATGACGTGACTCAAATTAAGAGTTGTCAAGTAAAACATCTTCTGTTGCCAACGTTTGAAATCAATTCCCTTGAATTTCTCAGGTTTCTCAACTTGTTGCTTGACAACACTAACTTTTGATTGATCCATATTTCTGTTTTAGATTGTTAGAACTAATAAAAAACATATTATATAATATATGTGTGTATATATATATATATAATAATTACATAGATTATATTGAAATATAATTATAGTAACAATATCTTAAGACAGAAATACGCCCCCACATCAGTGCAGTAGTTCACGGACGTCTATCTTGCAGGATACAACTATCTAATTCAAGTTCTTGCACTTGAACTTGAATTCTTCGCGAATTGATATGTATTTCTCAATAAAAGAGTAAAAGGAGAGTTTTTTTATTGACTGAATTCATTTAACCCTGCAGCCATATATATAATGACTTAATTTGAACATTTGCAACTATTGAATGCAGTTACAACCTTTTGAAATCATTCTTATCCTTTCAGAATTGTTGTAACTGTTGATTAAAACAATTTTATCCTTTCGGACAAAATGAATCTAAAAACAAAAATTTGAACCTAATACTTAAGTCATCTACCCAAGCCCAAGAGCCCATATTAATATATACCCAATCCCAAGCCCAAGCCAAGGTTTATGGGTAAGCTTAAGCCATTTTGATTATAAGTAAAGCCTCATTGACTTAAGGTTTTGGTCGATGTGGGACTTGCCACCCCACATTAATTCCCAATAGTAGATAACTTATCCCTTATAAGAAGCCAAATAATGAAGACCCACCTTGAGACATGTTTGCCAAACCACAAGAGACCATCCCGTAGGACCTTCAGATGGGTCTCCTTAATAACATTCCAAGCAGATGAGGCAGAATATGTTGCATTAGGAGACGACATCCAACTAATAGAATAATGCCTAAACTGGTTCAGAGAAAGCTGAAACATATAAACTCGAATTTCCAATAAATCATTAGAGGAAGAAAATGACCACCTTCAGCCGGAACCATTCTCATCAATAATCTCTCTCACCAAAGAATTTGGTTGGAGTCAAGATTCCACAATGATATTAGAATGCCATCTAAGAGTAAGGGCCTACAACGGGTGCCAATTGTCAAACTATAGAGAGTTGGAAAGCCAGTCACCAATGAAATGAAAGAAGAATGGTCTAACCAGCCATTTGAGATGAAGGAGTTTCCTCCAATTCCAAAAGCAAATTGAAGGAAATGAGGCATTCCAAAAAGAATTACCTTGAAGTAAATAAACCTTCACCTAGTTAGACCATAAATTAAAAGCACTAGAAATTAAGCTCCTAATATGGCGGATCATAAGAGCTTAATTCCAATAATGTAATCTCTTTAAGCCAAGAACCCCTCTGCCTTAGGGAGATAGACGTCATACCAAGCCACCTTAGGTGCACCTTTGGCTGCATAACGCCCTAAACAATTACCAGACCATAAGAAAGAGCAGAGCCTTTGCTCAATATCTAAAAGCATTTTTTTTTTTTTTAAGGATCAGATGCGAGCACCAAAAAACTTGAATATTGGAAAAGCACAGCTTGATGGGTTGCAACCTCCCAGCAAAGGAGAGAACACTGTTCTTCCAGGTTTTAATCCTTGCTTCATTCTTGTCAACTAAAGGAGCAATCATGAAAAACTTGGAAGTGATTAGAGGAACTCCCAAGTAACGGACCATCAAAGATCCTCAGTGAAAATTAAACAATTGCAAAACTAGATATTTAGAGATGTCTTCCATTCATGCAATAAAAATTTGGCTCTTGGAGGCACTAGAGGCTAACGGGAAAGCAATTGAAAATCCCAAAGAGATTGATAAAGAACCTGAGCAGATTCTTCATCCCCGTAACACACTGTAAGAAGATCATCAGCAAAGCAAATGTGAGTTAAAGCAACTCTCTTACACCACCAATGAAACCAAAAAAGAGGAGAAGTCTTACTTTAGCATTGATAATACGGGGCAACATCTCTATAGCAATGACACATAAGTAGCACGACAAGGGACCCTTGCCTAAGGCCACACCTGCTCACAAAATAACCCACAAGCTCACTATTCACAGAAATCGAGAACATAGGAAAGAGATGTAGCTTTTAATCCAATTAATCATTGTAGGCTGCATAGCAAAGGCAGCCAGAATAGCAAGAATAAAATCCCACTTCAGAGTAGAATTCTCTATACTAAATTATGTTTGATTTATTGTTTGGTAATCAAAACAACATTGGGACAAAAAATAAAAGGACCAGAATGGAAACCCACAAAAGTTAGGGGTAAACATGAAATTAACCCAAAAGAATATGCCGATTGCGTATCTGGAGTTCCAAAAAACCAAACATTCCGTGAGAAAGAAATAGAAATTTTTTGTTCTTCCTCTTGTCTTCATTTCGTCGCACGCCTACCTTCGATTTCCGTACAGGAATACAGGAATACGAAACCCAGCCTCCAAATTGCATCGAGAACCCTCTGAAGCCTCCGATATTCCAATCCGTCGTCGCTCTACATAGCCTACGAGGTAATCTTTTACACTCTAAATTTTCATCCCCTTTTTTTCCTCAAATTATTGAGCTCAAATATTGCATATATCATGTCAGTTAGCAGAAATTTTAGTGTTTATATATATGTAATATATATATATATATATATATATATATATATCTATAGTTTACTTTTCAGCAATTTTTGTGTGTCTATGAATTTTGGTACCTTGCCTTCCTTTCGTATTGATTTTTGTTAGAATTATTCCATGTAATTTAAGAAATCATGCCAAAATCGTTATATGGAGGGGGGAAATTTTTGGTTTTCGGTTTCAGTCAATGGAATTTATACAGTGAGAATTACTTTCGGACTGAAATTTAACATGTGGGTTCATTTGATTTTTCGAAGTTTAGCGTTCCCGTGTGTAGATAAATTAATGCATCTACTAGTAGGAGCTGATGAGATTTAAGGTAGAGGGTGGTGTTTCCAGAAGGGAAAACCCGCCAAAGATTAGCCACAGTTTAGAGTAACATGAAGGCTTGTAAAGAAACCAATGTGTGAGCACAAGACCGAATGGTTAAATAGAATGTATATGGAATGGATGGCCCTGCTCTTTTCAGTGATCATGTTACTAAAGTTGATTCAGTCACGAGTTTGGTAAACTACCATGTTTCCCGTTTAATATTTTCTCTATTATGTGGTTGTTCATGCATCAAGAATTTACTAATGTTTGAGCGATTACTTGATGTTATTTCATTTTGGAAGTGTTCATGTGTTTAGCTTTGAATTTGATGATATGCTTTCATGTTTCAGGGCTTGCTAGAATCTGTGACTAGCTTAAGCTGGTTCTGGGCTTGCAACGTTGTGAAAGACTAGTTGATCACTTTATCCATATCAATTGAATTTTGAAGGTGGCTTTGAGTTGTGTTATGATCTGACCTTCTAATTTCAACCCAACAATGGTTCTTGCTGGTTCATTGCAATTGTCCCATGGATTGGGACTTTGCAAGAATCAGAGGTACAGAGAACAATTTAAGGTACTATGAAACTTTATCGTTTTAATTCGTATTTCAATATTATTGTGAGAGTGTTTTCAATCCTAAAGTAATTTTATCTTTGCAGTGTGGAATACGAAGGGACAAGTTACATTCCTTAAACACCGGCCTTACATCAAGATTTGCAGTATGAGTTCATAATTGTTCCATTTTCTTTCCCATTGAGAAGATGGATATTTAGATTTTTTATATAGTAAAAATATTGCTGAGTTACTTTTCTGGATTATTGTAGATGGTACATGTAGGGAATTGTTCTCTTACTAAACCATCTGGCAACACAACAGATTGTGAATTTTACCATTAATTAGGTGGATTCTTGATGTAGCTGTGGTCTAGATTCACAATCACAGTATGGCAATGTAAGTTTGGCAAGGGAACATTACCCTATGTGTGTTTAAACATACATTTTAAGCACAAAAGAAGTTACATCTACAAAGTACTTCCCTTTCATCACATTATTATATTACGTGCCTTATCTCTTTAGAGTTTAGGCTCCAGCCGTCCACCCTAAAATTAAATCTCATGATCAAGTGCTTACGATAATGCTGCTCAAGTCTGTTGACAAACAATGCACACAGAAAGAAAAAAAGGTCCGAGGCATGTTTAGCATTGCCAGTGCTCATTTTATGCTGCCCCCACCCCACCCCTCCCCCTCTCCCTCTTTCCCCCACAGGCATTAAATTGGAAATGGGTTGGGCCTATTAGTGACAGAGATTGTGATTACATGCTATTATTGCGTTTTAATACTACTGTTATTCTGTGATATGTGAAATTTCTTCATTTTGTTGATATTCATTCTAGTCGCTTGTTCAATTTTCTTATTCTCAGATATTACCAAAGTTGTTTTGTTCCCTTTTAACAGCTTGCCTAGGAAATAGTATTTAGTGATGCTCTCTTCTTTAGAAATTTAGTAACTTTCGGGAAAAATCTTGAGATCATCTCTTCTTTACAGTTTCAGAAGCAGGATTTTTGGAGTATCAGTTTATCAGACAATGTATACAGGCCCTTACATACTGTATCTCACAGATATCAAGCATTTAAGTGCCATTCCTCGCTAACATCAGGCCAACATGGCTTGAATCCAGCTGCAATGGCGTTGACAAGGTTTTTCTTTTTAGTGTGTTATAAACATGTCATATGCATTCGTTATAGTTATGGTTTCTTAATTTTATTATTCTATGATAACACATGTAACTATAGTTTTGTGCATTATAATAAAAGTACCCATACTTCTTACCATTTCAGATCTTTCAATCTTACAGTGACTTATGCATGACTACAGTTTGTTGCTTTACTCTATACTTTCCTTTCAATCTTTGTTCCTACTTATTTTTATTCTTTTAGTTTTGTGTTAAAAACAGTGTTTGACAAATTTTACTTGATTTTTAACATAAGCAAACATATTACCTTTTTACCAATATATAAGCATGGCATCATTTTACTTTGGAAATCAATGTCCATACTCCTTTCCCCTGATCAACCTGGATGAGTTTTTAGAACGGTATTTTGATGTATTATGTCATTATTATACTTTGACTCTTTCTACGTATAAGCAGCAGGTGGGCTGCTCAAAATGCTATTTCGATCTCTAGGGGTGATGGTAGTTTACAATAAAACTACTTAGATATGAATACTAAAGTCTAACAAGTACATCGAGTTTGGAAATCTTGGTGCTTGTGCTTGCTTAGTAATTTTTCGTATTCCTTGTCTGTTCAGCTGGTGATTTTGTCTGGGTTTTTATGTTTCTATCAGTTTATGATGTCAAATGCTGTTATCTTAAGTACTCTATATTTCTGATTTGTATAATCTTCTTTCCTAAAATTTATAAAGAGATATTCATATTATTATGCAGATCATATAATGCTTTGCAAGGTTGTCCTCTTGTATTCAAATTGGTTCCATCAGTTGGCCTCATTATTTTTTCCGTATGGGGTCTTCCACCACTTATGCGCCTGATCAGAAATCTCGTCCTTCATGTATGCTTATCTTCTTATGTGTTCTTGGTTTATTTTGTATAATACAGTATTTTGCCTGTACTTCTGAATTGGACAGACACTTGATGATGTTATCTAAAATCTTTCATGCTGTCCTGCAGAAGAGTGATAGTAGTTGGAAAAAGAGCAATACGCATTATGTGACAACCTCATATATTCAACCTTTGCTGCTTTGGACAGGAGCAATTCTCATTTGCAGGTGTCTTGATGTTGTATTATTATGAATAATTATAATTTTATGTTATATCTTTTTCGCGGTGAGTGTTACAAAAGATCCAAACTCCTACCCTCCCTTAAGCAAAAATTTGCAGTCAGAAAAATGTGAAAACTACAAGCTCTGAAGAAGATAAGGAAGGAATATTGTCTCAAACAGATGTCAATAGTGGATTTGGACCTTAGAGTCTTTAAAGAGAACACTCAACACCATCAAAAGTTTGACTATCGTTTTCCCTTCGTCTATGTGATCAGCACCGTGAGGTGCAACAGCCCATTCTATTTTGCCACCAACCAAGTTTCTCCTTCCAGCACCACACCTCCAAAACTGCAGTAAGGCATTAGTGTCTGTATCCCAGAAAGAGAAAACACAGGTGACTAGGGGACGGGGACGGAGGTAGAAAATTTCATAAGTGAAGGCAACCTTAACATCTAGTTTTACTTTGGAAGATTCAACATAATATGGTATCTTCTATACTAATTTCATGGCTAATTTTTAACACAACTTGGAGTGATTGTATTTTCATACATATGAATTGAGTTGCATCTCTCTTTATACTTGATGTCAAGGAGGGAGGAGGGATGAAGAAGAGTGGAGGAAGGTGCAAGAAATGCATACAGAATGGTACATAAAATGAAAACTAAAAACCTATTTGAAGTAGTCTCTTCTTCTTTTGAACTTTTGTTTCATGCGTTCTTTATTTCTCCCTCCACCCTCCCACCACCATCTTCATCCTAATCCCCATATATTTTCCTCATCTTGAGAAATAAAATAATAACTGAAGTAAACATGAGAAAAGGTACCAAACAGGCCCAAAAGTTCCGTCGTAACATAACACTAGAGAAATAGTTGTGAAATTTTAATGTGAAGCCTGTATTGATCATAGTGGCTTTCTTGTAGGGCATTGGATCCAGTCGTTCTATCTACAGAAGCTAGCCAGGCTGTTAAGAAACGGCTTTTGGATTTTATAAGATCATTGTCAACTGTTCTGGCATTTGCCTATTGTTTATCAAGGTCAGCCTTTTTTGTGGTTTAGTCTTCTTGCTTGATTGTTATATGCAAACTTTAATATATTTACTTGGCCTTTTTATTTCTTGATGTTTCATTGACCAATCAACAAGAAGCCTTCACTGATATATTTGTGCTGTACTGATTTGTTCTTTTCAATGCAATTGACAGTCTATAAGTTGTAACGCTTATTGACCTCCTTGATAACTAATTGTAATATATTCATGCAGTGCAATTCAACAAGCACAGAAATTTTTTATGGAGAGTGGTGACTCCAGTAATACAAGAAATGTATGTGTTGCGTGCCATAATTGTTCCTTAGATATATTTACTCTCACTCTGTTTGTGTGTGAAGAATTGTAGTTGTTTTCACAAAGAATGAGAGCTCTTTTTCTTTTGTTTTTTTGGCAGATGGGTTTTCAATTTGCCGGGAAGGCTGTTTACTCTGCAGTATGGGTTGCTGCTGTTTCGTTATTCATGGAGTTGCTAGGTTTCTCTACCCAAAGGTGGCTTACTGCAGGAGGTCTTGGGACAGTACTATTGACTCTGGCTGGTCGTGAGGTGAAATCCCGAAATTCTTTACCAATTTTTCTTATTTTCCTTTAAATATCCACGCTTGTTTAACTTTTGACCTATTATTTTTAAATCTAGATCTTCACCAATTTCCTGTCAAGTGTAATGATTCATGCGACTCGCCCTTTTGTTGCAAATGAATGGATTCAAACAAAAATCGAAGGCTATGATGTATCTGGAACTGTTGAGGTTTGTATTAGAGTTATGAAAATTCATGCACTCGGATAAAGTGACAACAGGAGTAAGACTAAAGATAGATAGTATGCATTCTTTCATGGTAAATTATACTTATTTATAACTGAAAACTATGCAGTTATATGAAAAAATTTATTATATTGGTTTGCTGAAATATTTTTTACTTACTGAGTAATCTGTGCTTGTATTCTTGCTTGCAGCATGTGGGTTGGTGGTCACCAACAATCATAAGAGGTGAAGATCGTGAAGCAGTTCACATTCCAAACCACCAGTTCACAGTGAATGTTGTGAGAAATCTCAGTCAAAAAACTCATTGGCGTATCAAAACTCACCTTGCCATCAGTCATTTGGATGTCCATAAGATAAATGTAAGGAGTGACTCCAGTCACCGAATTTTGGTCGTCTCCTCTTATGGTTCAATGGCTGCTGTGGTTTTCAGAACAATGATGTAATTGCATTCACACTTAGTGTGTTAATTGCCCTTATCTTTGTGCAGAATATTGTTGCAGACATGCGCAAAGTCTTGTCCAAGAACCCTCAAGTTGAGCAGCAGAGGTTGCATAGAAGAGTATTTCTGGATAATGTTACCCCTGAAAACCAAGCTCTTTTGGTTAGTATTCACATTTTTACGTTCTTACTTATTTTGTAAATCCACATTGTTTAGTTGCGAGTTATGTATTGATTCTGTTTTTCAAGTTAATTTCTCATTTATGTGGGAAGGAGCTCAGCAATATATAATTTCTGTTTTAGATCATTTTGAGCTTTGAAGTTATGATACAACCTCTTTATTCTGAAGTAAATTGACGAAAGGTTGGTGAAATTAAAAAACCAAGTAGCACCTTAGTCTTAAATCAGTATATATGCAACAGATACTTGGCTAACTTTCTATTTTTTTCCTTAAGAGAGAGATGCAAGGAAGAAATGAGGGAGGATAACAGATGTCTGGCAATAACTTTTGTTGTTTTACTTAAGATAGAAAGAGGGAGGGAGAGAGATGTGAGGAAGTGGGGGAGAATACACAAACCTGCAAATAGACCTGTCAATGGATCAGATTTTGACCCGTACCCGAATGGAATGCAATGTAATTAATAGGATATGGATCACAACATCCAATCTGTTTATCCGGATAAGATATGAATCTGAGAATTCGATTATAAATGGATCCGGATATGGGTCAAGGTGGATCCGATCCGATAATGATCCGATTCAACTTAACATAACGTATTATTTGACTTTTATATTATTTATACTTTTGTATAATGGTAGTTTAAGTTGTTTATGCAATAAAAATACACTTATATTCTATTTTCTTATTATTCAACATAAAACTTTAAATTAAAAATAGAAAAATATAATACAAGATCGAGGTTACTAATGATATTTTAATCTTTTCTATGTCTTAAATTAAATCTGATAAGGATCCGATCCTATGCTAATCGGATCTGGATTGACAAGTCAAATAAAATGATCCAAATAGGATCCGGATCCATTAATCTAATTATGAATGGATCCGGATATGGATCAAGGCTGATCGGATCCGAATTCAACCCGTTTACAGGTCCACCTGAAAATAAAATAAAAATTATTTAAAAGTTTGTTTATAGTTTTTAGGGAGTTGTTACTATTGCCATTAAAAAAATAGTTACTCTGCAGTCCTGTTTTGTTTTGTATTGTTTAAAATAACGGCTCCTTATGAAATGAGACTTTAAAATAAAAAAGATAAAGAAGTGCATCATGACTATTTTGTAGTGCCAATAACAGCATTCAAATAAGGTGTTACCAAACAGATAACAAGTAATTGTTTAATTCAAAATGCTTAAATATGTATGCGGAAGTGTTCTTACACTGAACAATGAGCATGTGTTCATAGTCTCAACAACAGAAGTATATGTTGAATGTGTTTTTCTTGACAATTGTATGTGTTTTATCTTTTGACAATTATATGTTTAATATGTATATTTTTTGCGTATTGCAGATCTTGATTTCCTGTTTTGTGAAGACATCACATTATGAAGAGTATCTGTGCGTTAAGGTAAGGACATTTTAATTCAGAAAAAAATTGTTCTACCTTCCAATTAGCTGACCTCAATTTACCATAATCAAGGCTTAACTACAATATGCTAACATAGAAGGAAAGATGACAATTTCTTAGCCACTTACTCAAATTAGAAGCCCTTTTTCCTTGCATGTTTCACCCCAAACCTTGCATGCACCAAAAACCTCATACCCGAGATACTTTAGTTCATAAGGATATGGATACAAATGTTGTTCGCGAAGTATGATTGAAATGCATGCTGTTACAGGATGATCACTTCAGAGAGTTTATTATTTTTTTATTTTTTTATTCTTTATTCTGGGCTTTATGCTTTTATATTGATTATATAGATGTACTAGAAGTGTTTAGTGTTACGTCACATGATCTGTGTCCCCCAATCCTGACCCTATCTGTGTGTGCGCGCTCGTGCGTGGGTGTGTGTGCGCGCGCGTCTGTGTCTGGGTGTGTGCGTGTCTCTGTGTGTGTGTGTGTTAAAACATCTTTAACTACATTAACCCCCACTACATAATGATTATACTATGATCTATAACTCATACCACCGCCCCTCAACTAGGAGCATAAATAACTGTCATGTCAAATATTTTTAAATCAGAAGGAATTTCTTTTCCCTAAATCACTGGTAAAGACATCTCCCCACTTTTCATAGACTTAAGTTTTTCTTTGTATACCTGTCTCTCACGAAATAACAATCCATGCTGATATGTTTCATCCTCTCATGAAATTGCAAATTACTGGTAGTCCATAGCCTCACAATCCATGTCTTACAAAATATAATCCATGTTGATGTCTCGTCCTCTCTTGAAATATCAAAGTACTTATAGATGCATATAGTCTTTATTATCCTGAAACATTCTCATGGAGTACTGTCACATGCACCTCTTTCTTGTTAAAAAAAAGGTTTCACCCACAAATTCTCACATGTCGTGTGAGCCATAGCTCTGATGATCTCACAGCCACAGTTTTCTTCTTAATTTAGGCCAAGTGAGATCTTCTGCACAGTCAGCATCTGAATAGCTAACATCTGGGTCTCATGCCTCGTCAAATTTGATGTTAGGATTAATAGAAGTATCCATTGGCTTAGCTTCCAAACACTCCTGTTTCATTTAATAGATCAATATATTTTTTCTGAGAGACAGTCGCATTGCAGATCTAGAAACCTCCATCACAATAGTTATCTCTAGTGAACCAATTCCTTCATCCGAAAATTTTATTAGATAGGATTTTAAGTTTGTTGATGAATTTGCCATGTGATGATGCCGCTGGTAGACTAAGCCTCATGATGGAGTTATGGAGATCACGACTTGAAATCCCGATAACATAACTGGATAAGTGTCCTTTTTCTTCTAAGATCCTGGAAGCTCAGAAGGTAGCACAGAAGATGTCAAAACAGTTTTAAGGGTTTTATCAATTTACTTACAGATACAAGATAACAAACTGGTTGACTTCATTGTGCCGCCACCAATGACGACACAAAAATGGCAGACGATGTTCTTGCCATACTGTGATTCTGGACTATTATAACTAGATTTGTTCTTGCCTGAATGATTGTTACATAATAATCTGCCATCATTATTTCTGTTTCCTTGATATATTGAAGGTTATGCTCATTTCAAGTGTACTGAATGTTTGACTAAACAGGAAGCTATAATGTTGGATCTTCTTAGAGTCATTAGCCATCACAAGGCCCGACTTGCCACACCAATTCGTACAGTTCAGAAAATGTATAGCGATCCCGATTTGGACAGTGTGCCATTTGCAGATTCAATGTATAACCATGCTGGAGCAAGATCCAGACGCCCATTCATACTGATTGAACCCTCATACAAAATCAATGGAGAAGATAAAAAAAGGAGTCGTACGCAAACCAGTGGAGAGCGAGATGGGAAGGCCACAACGCGGCCATCTCCTGACTCCAAGGCCAGGGAAACACCAACTTCTGACACCAAGTCAGATTCTAGAGCCGGAGCAACATCAGCATCTGACTCCAAGACCAGAGAAACACCAACATCTGATACCACAGCAGATGCCAAGAGTGGAGACACGCCAAATTCAAACACAAAGGAGGACCCGAAGGGTGCAAAATCATCTACATCTAATCCCAAAGTTGGTAACAAAGAAACAGTGAAGTCAACATCTAATTCTGTTTCCAAGTCAAATTCTAGAGACACTGAAAAGTCTGATTCTGACTCGAGAGCAACGGGCATAGCATCTGATAATTCGATGCAGAACTCTGACAGAAAGCAACAAAAGACTGCAAGTGGATCAACGGCTTTTCCAGTGAAACAGGAAGGTGAAAGGGCGCCCGTTCCTGAGCCACCAATATCAAGGCCTGCTATAGAGGAAAACATAGTGCTTGGTGTTGCTTTAGAGGGCTCAAAGAGAACCCTTCCGATTGAGGAGGCGATGGCTTCCCCTTCAGCTCATGCAGAGGCAAACGATTTGGCTCCTTCCCACAATGGAACTGCATCTCCTATTAAGGGTAAGAAAAATGATCAGGTTCCGGCTGCACCAGGGTCAACATCTGGAAATGATTGAGTTTAGGAAGATCGAGGGAGTCGTAGCTTTTGCGCCATGCAATTCCCTAGTCTCTTTGAGAACAGGGCACTGTACATTGTCATTTACACAAGCTAGTTTTCGTTACTCTTGCCAACTGGGTATGCCATTTTGTTGGCCCTTTTCAGTGAACCGACCATACATCAAACAGAAATGTAGGCTTCCATCAAATTGATAATATTGATCCCGGTAGGCCGTTTGCGGCGGGCTGATTAGATTTCATTCTGCTTCAATAAAGTCTCGTCACTCATGCGTGCATTTGATGATTTTGACCATATTACAAGACCCGCACACTTGATAAATGTTACAATCACACACGTGCACAACAGATCACAGCAAAATCCTCCACACTTTAGTGGAGCAATGTAGTCGCTGAAAATGATGTAGTAGTAGAGAATGGCCGGGGACTTTTGCAACTTGGCAAGTTGTTATTGGACTGGATAAAATGATTGCTTGCGTATACATTACATGTAAGTCGGAACCAGAACAAACACATTTGTTTCTTTGTAAGAGTATTGCCTGTAAAGGTCAATTACATCCGAACCCGTCAACAAATATTACAAGTTTACAACTGCACTTCTACGTTATTCTTCCACCTATCACACCCACTGCATCCTATCGAAAAATATTAGCTATGTAGTTTTACGAGTAACGGAAATCGGCATTGTTCTTTATTTACCAATAATGAGATGTCGAACTCGCTTTAGCCTCCTCCGCTATCACAGTAAACTCATGCCTCACACATGCAGTCGGGAGCAGGATAGGTGTATATGGACTGCTTAGGCTTTCTGATCCTGATTTGCCCTTGCCTGCTTTCGTGCCCCTTTACTACCGACTGCTGGAATTCCGACCAGCTAAGGGTTTTGTTTAGGAAGAGCTGGCCCAGTAGCGACATACTCGGCCTGATGGTCTTCAAGTTCTCGTAAGTTCGGTGCCCTACCTGTTGACACAAATTTTTTAGTCAGCATCTTATGAGTTGCAGAACATTATCAAATGGAGAGGATGTGAAAACAAATATATGGTGCTCCCAATTGCCTTAAAAATCTCGTGCCTTCGTGTAAGGATGGGTGCTCAAAGACATTATGCGGGTGAGAGACAACCCTCATGAGTTGAAAGTACCGACCATGGTAATGGGAATACATGACCTCGTAGAATTGATAAAAAGATACTTAGAAGTCTTACCAGTGCATTGTGCATGTTTCCTGGAGAAGCAGAAATGAAGATGTCACTGTGCATGCTAACGTAGTAATCAACCGCTGCTAACAGAGAAGCCTTTCCTTTGATTTGGGCCCGTTCTTCTGAAGAAGCAAGGCTCTTTTTATCTTCCGTAAGTGGAAACAATTTTCGCAAAGTTGCAATCCTAGCTTCCCCACCGTATACCTGAAGAAAACAAAACGAAATTGACTTTCCTAATTGAAATTTGCCAATTCACTCGGATGAGAGATGAGTTGGACAGAAGGAATTCTAAGAACCTTGTGGGAAGCAAGATAGAGGCGAGTATTGTTGTCAAATCCCAAAGCTGCAAGCAGCAATCCAATCTCTTCAGGAGTTAATGGACAACGCCCCCGACTCCTCAACTCTTCGTCGGTGAACTGGGAGTTAAGGACCCTTCCCTGCCAGATCACTTGTCGATATTTGGCCAGAGCCAGTTTTTCAGCTTTTCCACCACCAAAATCACAGGCCGAATGGGCTGCCATATCCTGCAGAGTGAATTTTTTTTTTTTTTTTTTTTTTTTTGAGCAGAGTGAAAATAAACAGAACATAATTTTCATATTTTTCAATAGTTACAACTAAAGTGTAAGTTAGGGAGTGACATATAATGTGTTACAATCCGTCCATTGTTTCCGTCCCCCAGAACATAAAACACTCAAGTCAGACATCACTAGTTTACATAAAGCAGTTCCTCATACCAGTTATCCCAAAATTTCTCTGTATGCTCCAGAACTTTTGTGGCAAAATAAATCAGACAAATCAAATGGATGTATATCAAATTTTATGAATATCATTACCTTATCAAACCGTAAATGCAGCACAACAAATTTCCCTGCCCCTTGCTTTTCTTTCACATCTGGCATCTCCTGCAAGTAGTTGGTACCAACTCCCCCACTTTTGGTAGAAGGATATCTAAGGCGGCTGATCAGAGCATCTCCAAGAGCTCTAATATGAGGGACAAACGCTAATGCTTGAAAGTTGACCTTACAGCGTAGCCGTTGGATGTCCATAGGCAAGTTGTCAAATGTCAGGCGGTGGGAGAAAGGGGCAATCGCTGCTATTCCATAACTGAACCACATACAATTCAGCATATAAGAAATCTAAGATATGAAGCCATAATTTTTCATTGACTTCAATAGCTACTAAGGTCTGAAAATTATACAACAAGAACACTAAAATTTCAGTCAACAAATTCAGGTGATACTGACCTCTGAACTACGGGCAATACATTCTCTAGATACCAGTGGGCTGAAGCATGGACAGGTGCTGTCTTAACTCTCGTAGCTCGGATTGCTGTTGCATAGTACTCCCTCGTGCTCCACGAGAAATCAGAAGGTAGCTCTTTAACTATTCTAATATCATCCTTCAATACATTAATGAAATGATCAACGTCAAATATATCCATGAAAGAGCTGCAGAGGAAGGAAAAGAACCAATCAGAATTCAAGAGATCAAGAACATGAATAACCAGTGCAAAGACAAAATCAACGTTTCTTCTACAAATACCTCGAATCTCGCCATACAGGATTTACTTCAAGGTACGGGATCACAAGGGTTGCATTCAGTATTCTAGCGACTGCTACTGCATCACATATCTACAAATAAAATAATTTAAGAACTAGCCAGGTAGTTATACAGCTTTGAAACAGATCTTTATTAGATGCATCAGAAACTTTTAAGACCTACCCCCATCCTCTGCTGGTTCAGCCCTCCATCAAGAAACACTTGGATGAATCCCTCAGAGTTCTCCGGTAATGCTGCATGAGATAAAAGCATCAATCACCGAAAAAGTAGCACTTGCAAGTATTACATTGTAAAACACATTAGTTCTGCAACCAACAGTAAAACTACTTTAGAGACAGGGATATAGACAAAGTAACACTATTTTACTCACAAGGGGCAACTGATGATTCTGCACAAGGTTTCCATGATTCGCTGGCCAATGGAGCCCATAGATCCGCGAGTTCCCCTTCTGACTACACAAGGTAAGGATTTTTTTTTTTTTTTCCTTTTCAGTCGAGAATTTTATGCAGTAAAATCAGTCAACTACTTAAGAAACAAATGTGCTTCTTCTTAACCAACTCTTACTCACAGTTTGGCGTTGTAAAGCACTCCTGAGAAGGAGTTGGTGCTTAGATTTTGGAACATTCCATTCCTGAAAAGTCGACTTCGTCATCACATTAAGCCCCTAAAAGAAAAGCAGTATTTAAATGTGAACGTGAAGGTCCATACTATTCTTACAAGTCAAACAATGTGTTCATGATCCCAAGCATACAAAAAAAAATTCCATCTTAACCTCACTTTGTGCCATTTTTTTTTTTCATATTTTTTCATAACCTAAATATTATTAAGATTAGGAGCCTCCAGGCGTGAAAACAAAAAAGTTTGTGACGCTGAAATAGGCCTCCCGAAAGATTACTAAATATTCATATCAAATACAAGGCGAAGGTATAGTCTTTTTTTTTTTTTTTTTTTATCAAATCAAATAAAAAACTCACCTCTCTGAAATTTTCTAGCGGATTTTATCAAATTTCAACAACTTTTTTATTCAGCTTAGTGACTAATCCTAAAAGACCGATTCACGCTCTAGCTCTAGTACGTATGTTTTAATTGCTTATGATAATCTTGGATACTCAGTTTGTCGGTGTTCAAATCTACTAGAAAAATTCCAGTAAACAAATAAAAGCAAAAACATGTACGCAATCTGACCCATGCTTTTAAGTTTGGCTAAGAAATCACCATCTTACATTAATTTTACGTTTACAGCATTAGTAAATTGAACAATAACGAAAACCACTACAAAAAGGTCAGAAAATCCACCAGAAAAAAATGTCGTTGCGACTACTAGCCGTCAAAACAAGCAGGTAAAAAGTAAGTATAATCCTAGGGAAACAGGTAATTAAATAAGAGGAAAAAACATACCGAGTACATGGAAGGAGAAGCATGGCCCAATGGACTGAACAAAGTGGGCAAGAAAACTGGAAGGAGAAGCAGCAGAAGAGCACCGAGTGCTCCTCCTCTGGGAGAAAACTGAAGCTCGACCGCCATTGTTCCAAAGCTTGGATCCGAAAACTAAAATCTGGGTTTTGCTCTGCAGTGGAAACTACAGAGACCCAGAAAGAAGAAGGGGGGAATAACGCAGCTATAAATGTAGCGGCTTAGAGAGAGAAAGCAGCCATTATCGTCAGTTTATAATAATAAAGGGAGAGAAAGCAAAGGGCCGCCCGGGGGGGTGGGTGGGTGGGTGTTGGTGGAGAGAGAGAGAGTGTAAAGGAGAGAGAGAGAGAGAGAGAGAGTAAAGGCGCTTTGAGATGGACACCTGGACTGTGTGCTTTGTATTGATTCTGTGAAGCGTGTCGTTGTCAGAGATAAAAGGTAAATTTGTAAGGATTTTGGTACCAAGAAAAAGCAAAGCAAAGCAAAGCAGAGTGCTTTCGTGTTGTGTAACTGTGTTAATTAAACACAGTTCCGACCGTTGTTTGGTTTTGTAAAGGCGTTTGACGGTGGTTTTATGTGTGAAAATAATCTCCGTTGATTCATATTACAATTTAATTTGTTTATATACTCCGTTGAGTTTGATTCATATTATATGTAGATATCGAACACTATAGGTTTGATTTATATTATATGAATTAAGAACTGTAGTGATAAGAGTGAGCTTTATATTTTAATTGCAGGAGAAGTTTATTTTTCGTTTTCCTTATTGGATGATTAGTTACCTCTTTTTTTTAATATTAAATGATTGAGTATTGTTTTATAAGAATCGCTTTCTTTGTCACTTGTATTTTCCGTCTTAGGGAGGGTAGGATTGTGATTCCCACATCATTGGCATCACACTCAATTATGTATTCTCTATTGGAATTTGCACGGTACAAGGAATGCAAAATTGGACCGTTGCGTTTGTGGGTGGGTATCTCTATGAATTTGTTTTCGGTAATGCTAAAGAGATTAAATTTGTAGACGAAATTTACAATCTAAATGACGTGTCATCAATGGGAATGAACATGTTTATCAACGTTTAATTCATAATTTAATCATCAATTTTCATGTCATTTAATTTGTAAAATTTTTGTCAATAAATTTAATCCCTGACATTGCCGCTGGCTCTTGGTGCTCAGGCAGCACCGACACTACAGTGACTCACTGTGAACTGGGAATTACAGCACATGAGTTGGGTTGTTGTGTGCTGCTCTTTTGACCATCATTCGGTTATGCACATTCTGCAAGAAAAATACTTTTTTTTTATAGTTTATATCTATCTTCCAACGGCTTCTAATATGGCTGAATGTTTAGGTAAACTCGTCATCTTTTACACCTAAATTTTTTAATGTTATTTACTATTACGTTAAAGTTATTCCTTTTTTGTTTTTTATCAGGAAAAAATGGACTTCATGCAAAGTCACGGGAACATTTAATTTCAATACGATTAAAAAAAAGTTAATACAAAATACATCAAAAGATATTTAATAATACAGATCAAAGAAAGAAAAGGAAAAAAAGATAGGGTGTGGGTCTCACGCAAAGGAAGAGTGCGGTTCCAAATAAGATAGTATTGAGCTACTAATCTCTTGTGTTCAAAAAAGTTTGTTTCTCGAAAAATATGTTTAGAAAAGAGGCTGCCAGACTTGTAATATTTGCAATAATGCTTCTAATATCTATTTAGACCTCCCTTCAATCCCATCAATTACTAGCTTTGAGTTGCCTTCCACGCAAATATTTCTATAACCTTGCTTCCGAGCCATTTTTAGCATATCTCGTAGACGAATTGCCTCAACCATGAACTTGTGTTTTCTCCTAAGCTTCTGGTTCCCTGCAATCCCGATCGTTTCCAATAACAAACCCTGCAACAGCTGTTTGATTGACCATTTACCCATCAAAATTAATCTTTAAGTAATTTGGTTAGGACGAGTCCATTTTATGATTCTATTTGTTTTATCCATATCTATTTATTCCTCTTTATTTGAAACTAAGAAATTTTATGTTTAAATATCGTGAATAGCGAATTCAATATTAATTTGTTTTCTCACTACTCTCAATATGTTGTTGTATAGAAAAAAAAATAAAAAATTCAATAGATTAACTTGTTCAAGACTAGAAATGTAAAGTCTGAAATTGATGATTATGTGGACACAAAGAACCAATCATGCTAATACAAAGAACCTAATCTGAAGAAAAAAAATAAAAACTGAAAATAATTAAGTAGAAGCGACATTTTCTCAACCTGATTTCTTTGATGTATCCAAATGTTAGATCAATTTGTCTAATTTCTTACTTATTCGCCAACTATCGTCTATCAAACTTTAAAACAAAATTTTATCCGACAAAGTGGAAACTAAATCCAACTAAACAAAATGATCATGCTCTAGATCACTTTGCTTAAACGTTAAAACACTGGTGAAACAATTGGTGCTATTTTCTTTCATTATTTTGAGCTTGAGTAGTCTAAAACAAGATGATTCGCTCAATTTACTCAATTGGTTTTCTTCTTCTTTTACTACTTTGGTATTGGTTTTTCTCCAAATGTCCAAGTTTTAGATCCCTCTGGAAAGTTGCAAACCTCCCATCGATATATGCCATGATGGGTTGGTTAAACCAAGATAAGGTACCATAATAGGTTTGGTTAAACCAGGATAAGGTGGTTGCTTGTGCTTGCTGGTGGAGTAACAAGAGATCTATGCTGATTTTCTCCTTTTGCCTTCCCTTACCACAAAATCTATGCCTTCCCTTACCACAAAATATATGCCTTCCCTTACCACAAAATCTAGAGAGATTTTTCAGGAGATAGTACTATTCACACACTTATTTTTATTTTGCATGCACTTTTGTTAACATTTGTCCATTAATATTTTTCTAAGTCATTCAATCCATAGGTCGGAAATTGTGAAGGTGGTGTAAGAGATAAAAATTGGTGTGTGGATAACACCACACTTTTTCAGTGTATCAGGAACATGGTCCAGTACACAAAATGTCATAGTACAAGAGTAAATAAACACTTGAAGAAAAAAACTTCTCCGGACTAATATTATAACACTTGGGGTGCGTTTGTTGCACCGGACTGTCTGGAACTGGACTAGCTGCAGGGACTAAGTTGGACTGGCTTAGACTAGACTAAGCTGGACTAGCTTAGTGAAGTGTTTGGTGCAGTGTCGGACTAAGAACCAGGATAATGAAAACAGTACTGTTCACCAATTTGGTGTTTGCCCAGACTAGGACTACATTATTGTTCTATTTTAATTGCTTTTTTTTTTTTTTTATTAAAGATATTATTAAAATTAATAATCTTGGATGAGAGTGAGACTCAATAAAAATACAAAAACCAAATTTTCTTGCCAACAAAAGAAACATACATGATTCAAGAGTAGCATTGTTCCAAACATCAATATAACATAGTGTTCTCCCAACAATCGACATGGTTCAGGATGTTTTTCTTAATTATTCATCTTTGGTTTAAAGTTGCAGATTAAAGTTAAAGGTTTGTTTGCTTTTTTTGGTTGTGTTTTTGCAGCTTTGTTTGCTTTGTCGTTTGCCTTATTACCTTTCATGTTGGTGTTTTTTTGAACCGTGTTATATTAAGTTGTACCGAAAAGAAAAAAACCATTAGTTCATCCCATACTGCAGCAAACATTAAAAAATACAGTGAACAATTTGTTGAATCCAAATCACAGAAATTCTAATGTATCATCTAATCAAATTGAATTCATCTCCAATCGAGTCACCGCTGATATCAGAGCAAAGCATATGTAAAGCAAGAAAATGTATAAGTAGGATTACTCAATAAATATCTGATTGACTTGACTCACTTCAATAGACATCAGATCAAGTTATGATGAAATAAACAGCAACATGAAATATCAACTATCGAGCCTTGAGTAGGGTAAAAGTGTCTTCGTCAGATGAAAAAGCTGTAACCTTGTTTGCACAAGGATCGACTTTGTTGTCATCTAGATCCCTTTCACTGTAAAAACCAGGTTTTTCAGGTTCAGGCAATCCACACCACTCAAGATCAGAACTGCAGCTGGTATGCTTGGCCTATCTGCCAGATTTCGCTGCACACATAAAAAACCCACATGGATTGACCGCAAAACTTCATGTGGATTACTGGAGTCTCCTACTGATGTATCGAGCATTTCAATGGACTTGCCTTCTGTGTATAAATTCCATGCCTAAAAGATCACAACCACCAATCGTACTGAATAAATAGAAGTACAAAGAATCTAGTAAAATTCGATAGACATGGTGAAAATAACTACATAGTTACATCCAATGTGTATAAAAATATCAATCTTTCAATTGAGCATTATAATTTGACACCAAAATCAAAGGAACGAACTGTGTGAAGGGTCAAATTGAACACACTCTGAAAAAACTCAACTTAGATTCTGAAATTCACAGTCAAATCAACACAAATCCCCACCCAAGGTTCTTCACCAACCGACATTTCTTTCAAACTTCACAGTCAAATCAACACAAATCAACTTACTAATCGACGTGGGAATGACACCGGTAAGATTATTACTGTAAATGAAAAGCTCTTCAAGTGAAGCTAAATTCCCTATCTCCTCAGACATTTCACCAAACACATAATTCTCACAGAGGTAAAGCTTTCTAAGGTTGGTCATTTTGCAGAAAGTGGTCAACATTTCTCCATGAAACCTATTTGTGCACAAGTCTAGAATCTCGAGATAATGACAATTTGCCAAACCCTTACTTAACTGAATTTTAGGTAACTTCATTACTTGATTTATATAAGTTACCAAGTGCTAGAAACAAGCTTATTAAGCATTACAAATGCTTGAATTTTAGGTAACTTCATTACTTAACAAATCCTTTTTGTGCTCAGTTTTGATTACTTACTTCTATAAGTTTTGATACTAAAAACCCAACAAGCTTGCAAGAGGAACTAAATGGAAACAAGGATTAGAGATCAAACAAGAATACTCGTATGCTCAGTTTGAATTAAGGATTATAGTTTTTTTTTTCTTTGGTCTTTTTAATCTGTTGAATCAAGAAGTAGAGGTTGAACAAAGATATTTTAAACATAATCAAACAATAAAGGCATTCAAATATGTAGCTATCACAAGTCGGAAAAGAAACAAGTCACTCATTCTATTTTCTATTTGTACAGGATATCTAACTAATTAACAAAAAAATTAGCCTTTGAGCAATCAATTTACAGCTTTTCAGGTTGCTCTTTTTGTATTCATTTTTGCCATGGAGCTCCAATCAATTTACAGCTTTTGAGGTTGCTCTATTTGTATTCATTTTTGCCATGGAGCTCCTTCTTTTATATATACAAACTCCAATGATCACAGTAGACGAATACTCAAACAAAGAAAGATAAGGATGCATCTCCCAAACGAAAATCTGAACCCAGATCAAAACAGGATATGGAGGCAATGGTAAGATTATTGCTTGCAATTAAGCCCCAGAATTCATTGACTTCACATATATATTGCAATATGATTCATCAATCAAGAAGACAAACAACCCATGAACATGAGCCATTAGATGCAGGAAATTGAAGCAGGACCATTAGTTCCAACTTACAGTAGATAAACAAGATATTTTTCAGAGCATGATTCATTTTAGTTAAACCCACTTTCTTCGCTCACTACTGAAAGGACCAGAGAAGAAGTTCTTGGACACATTGAATTTAGTTAAGTAAGGAAGATTACAAATGCTCGGAGACAAAGTGCCAGACAAATTAAGTCCACTGAGATTTAGAGAAGTTACCTTGAAATCAGAACAAACTCTGGTCCAATTGCAAGGATTTGAATATGCTGAATTCCAGGACACACACACACCCAAAATCAGCATACCCATATAGAATGAGACACCCACACACACATAGTACGTACATACATACAGACACATACAATCATAGACTATATACATATCAATTATTAGATGAAATTCAACGATGGCAGAACAAATATTAGATGAAATTCATATATATATATATATATATCAAATCCACTTCAGTAAAAGCCAAACTTTAATATCAATTTGAACCTAAAAATCAAAACCCTAATTTATTTTCAACTGCTCAGATCAGTTATTGAAAAGTTTTCAAACCAAAACAACGAAGTCGTTCATAACCCAAGAATAATTTACCAGACAAAATCGAAGTCGTTCAACGAGGTCGTTCATGATCAGCAAAAGAAAATCGTCAGATTCGAAATTTACCTGACGAGGAGCAGATGACGGCGAGCAGAACGCAGAGGACGGTGAAGATGACGAGTGCGAAGGAGTAGGACGTCTTCTCTCGCAGACAAGCGACAAATTTCTCTTTCTCTAGGCTTAGTAGTACCGTGAAAATTGGGGGTCCTCGCGAAGAACTCTTAGCGAAGGGCTTTGTCTGAGCGAGTCCGGGTTTATCCCATTAAACTCAGTCCCTCTACCTACCAAACATGGGATTACACTAAATACTTAATCCAGTCTAGTCCAGTCCCACTTAGTGAGGCCAAACAAACACCCCCTTGGTGTACCAGATTGTGTTTCCATTACACTAAAAAGTCTTTCCACAACCCCTCTTTTGTACGATTTGGGTTTGTAGAGAGTTGCGTGTAGCCAAGGGAATTTTCACACTAGAGAGTTTTAAGTGCAAGAGGTTTGTAGCGCAGTTAGGTAAGAGCATTTGCCCATGCACTTGAGGTTCAGTCTTCGAATCTTCCTCTCATAGTTTAAACAAATTTAGTGTAAATTATCCTATCATTTATTCAAACTTACAAGTGGGAGAATGTAAGTTTGTGAGTTTAGTGTAAATTCTCCTTGACACTCACAAACTCACAAACTTACATTCTCCCACTTAAGGAGAATCTACACTAAGCTTACATTCGCCCATACACTCAAGTGGGAGAATGTAAGTTTGTGAGCTATTGACAGCTTGGTTAAAAGTGGTAGGATCGTCTTCATGTCCAATATTGTATTCAGTCTCTTGTAAATAGACAAAATCAGGTATGATCACATGCTTTCTTTGCCTATTTAACTGTCTTATTGGCAGCTGCTCTTGGTGCAAAGGCTAAGCAACAACAGGCTCAGGGATTTGTTGCTCAGGCACTTGTTGTTCACGGTTGTAATTGTGCACTTGTGGCTGTGCAGTTACTGGAATGAACATGGTATTCTCTAGTTGAGCATTTTGGAGAACAACGGGAAGAGAATATGAACTTTCTTGACTTACAAGCAATGGTGCATGCATTGTTGCAGAAGCCTGATCAAGATCATCTCTAATTTCTTCAAAATCTGAGCTGCTGTGTTGCACTATTCCTTCTTCCAAATCTTCAATGAATTTTGCATTATTGGTTTCCTGAATTCTAGTGTGGGAATCAAGACAATAAAATTTGAAACCTTTGGACTTGTCAGCATATCCAATAAACCTGCAACTTACAGTTCTTGGATCTAACTTCCTTTCTTGATGGTTGTAAAACCGAGCCTCAGCCCTACATCCCCAGACATGGAAATGATTGAAACTTGGCCTCCTACCTGTCCAAGCTTCAAAAGGTACAACTTTGACAGACTTGCTTGGAACCCTATTCAGTGTATAGTTGGCTGTTTTGAGTGCTTCTCCCCATAGAAAAATTGGAAGCTTGGACCTTGAAAACATGGATCGAATCATGTCCTTCAGGGTCTTATCTTTTCTTTCTACCACACTATTTTGATATGGAGTACCTAGAGTAGTGTATTGTGCAACTATTCCTAATGCCTCAAGATAAGATGCAAAAGCTCCCTTATGTTGTCTAGTCTCTGTAAACCTGCCAAAATACTCACCACCCCTATCCAATCTCACTATTTAATGTTCTTATCAAGTTGTTTTTCAACTTCAGTTTTGTATATTTTAAACACAATCAAGAACAGAAAACTTCTCAGCTATAAGAAACACATAACAATATCTTGAAAAATCGTCAATGAAGGTGACAAAATATGAATGACCACATATTGTTTTATTTGGGAAAGGACCACACACATCTGTGTGAATTATTTCTAAAGTTGGTAGCTTCTTGTGGATCCTAATTTTCTGGTATTGGTCATTTTCCCTTTCAAACAATCGATGCAAGTTGGTAAGCTTTCAAAATCAAGTTTTCTTACGAGATTTTGTTTTGATAAAATCACAAGTCTTTCTTTGGATATGTGTCCAGTCTTTTATGCCAAAGAGTGGGAGAATTTTCATTTTGAAATAATCTTTTGGAACCAATATGACAAACTGTAAAACATTCATATAAATAATCATATTGTAACTGCCACATATCAACATGGAGAGAAGCATAACCGAGCAAAGTATCCAATTTATTTGAATGAAAAAGTCTTACACTTTCATTGTCACCAATAAAAGTATAACTTTATTTAACTAACTTAGAAGCTGAAATTAAATTCCTTCTCATAGAAGGTACATAGAGTACTGGACTTAAAAACAAAATGAAACCAGAAGAAAGCCTTAATGAAACACTGCCAATGGACTCAACTGCTACTTTGCTCCCATTTCCAACAAAAACATTGTAAACTTCATTATTTCTCTCCTTTAGTTTTGAGAAGCCCTGCAAGGTATTTGTGATGTGAATTGAGCAGCCAGTATCAAACCACAAACTAAAAGGAGGAACATAAATCAAGTTTGATTCGAAAACTAACTAATCGAATTACAAGTTTGTCGAGAACTAGAAGTCATTCTCCTTGACACTCACAAACTTACATTAGGTCCTTCCTAAGCTAAAATCCTGACTCCGCCACTATCGTGTATATTTTCGAATAGCTCGTACCACACATTAATTTAATGTTTCAGCAGTATGCTTAAAATCAGACGGCATCGACAAGCCCGTCACCTTCTCATTGTGGAAGTTGTCACCTTCAAAGAAAAAAGGCCTAAAGCCCATATTGGGCCCGAATTAGTTGAGATGATGCCAAGCCCACGTAAATATTGTGAAAATAAAATAATATATAATAAATAAATAAAAGAAAAAAATGAAAAAAAAAGAGCTGCATCTAAAGGTGAAGACGAAGAGAGAGGGCTCAGAAATTTTCCTGTTCGGAATTCAGAGAGAGGAGCGGAGATATCCCCATAAAACCACAAGCTGGGAAATATGGATCTCAGCCAGGTGAGTTGTCTCGGTTCTTCAATTCGTTGCTTACTATTTGCAATTTCATTTACTCGGATTTCTGTGCCATTCATTGCTGCGTTTAATGTTGGGATTGCGAGGGTTTTTGGGTTAGTAACGGATCTGGATTATGGGTTTTGCATTCTTGTTTGGTTGCTGAGAAAATAATGGGAAACGATTAGAATATTCGTCAACATTTTCGTTTGGAAAATTTCCACGGTAGATTTGGATTTCAGATTTTGTTTAGGTGGATGTTTTTCTTCAAAATTTTAAGTAGAAAATTGTGCAAACGAAGAGGAGATTAAGTATCCTTCTTTAGTGAGGCCTTGAATCGGTACAATTTATATTGTGATGGATTATTTTCCGTAAGGATCCGTATGGTGCCTACTTAGAGGAGGCCTAGCATTGTCCAGGTACTTAATTCTAATCTGCCGATATAAGATCGGCAGCTGAATGCAATTTTTGAATGGGAAAGGGTTTGTTAAAGAGAAACAAAAAATAAGAAGAGGGTTTATGTTGTTATGACACCCGAAGAAAGAGTTCAATTTTCGGAGGAGTATAATATGTCACAAGAGGATTGCATTTCTTATCAAAGGTGTTACATTATTTTCCCTTAGCAGATAAAATAATAATATGCAAGTTGACACCGAACTTGAAAACTTCCCCCTAATATTGGCCATTTCCGATGAACTTGGGAACTCGTTATGTTGTAGTTGTTTAGCAAGCCTGGAGTTGTTTTGAACATGAGCCTATTATGTTGTAGCCATTTTTCATTTTTGTTTCCATTTAGCTAATTCTACTGTACTTTCATGTGCAGCCACAAGGGGAAAACTATGCCAACCCAAAGACATGTTTCTTCCATGTTCTTTTCAAGGTCTAGTATCTACAGTTTTCTTGTTTAGTGTTTCTTATAAACGAACGATTGTCACTTACAAATGTGGTGCCTCCTTCTCTAAGTAACATTATGTTCCTTCTTTCACAGGCTGGAGCATTGGCTTTTTACATACTTTCTGCCCTCTTTTTTGATAACTTTGTCATCATTTTTGTCGTGACTGTTCTTCTTGCCGCTCTTGATTTCTGGGTAGTTAAGAATGTCAGTGGACGCATCTTAGTTGGTTTGAGGTGGTGGAATGAAATAAATGATCTTGGGGAGAGCGTGTGGAAATTTGAATGCCTTGACCAAGAGGTTTGTATTACCATCACAAAAATTTGTATTATCGGTTTCTCTTCCCTTTACTACTAAGCTCAGTGGCATAAGATTGTTTACCATTGACTCTGTCACTACCTGACTATCATCCATGCTGATCCTTACTTGTATGCCTTTAGTCATTGGCCCGGATGAACAAAAAGGATTCATGGCTCTTCTGGTGGACACTTTACATCACGGTAAGCAAATAGGCTTCAAGTGGTGCGGCACCAATTTTTCGTTTGTACGATTTTTCCTTAAAGAGGTAGCAGATGCATTAGGTGGTCTATGGTGATCAGTTATATGCATTAAGTTATAGAAGTAGATATTAAAAGCATTGCGTTACTTATGTGTTCTATAAGAAGCTGGACAGATCCACTTGGAGTTGAAGATGATATGCATAATATTGAAACTGAAAAGTCTTTTAAAAATATATAGCAAGGTCCTGTATGGTTTCATGCACTTGTAACCTGGAAGATCTGGATGCATGTGTGCATGTATGTAGAATGTGCACATAGTTGTGAACAGTTTCATTTTGACGTCTCAAGTTGCTGTTTTCATTTTTGGGCAGGCTGTCGCATGGATTGTGCTTGGAATATTTTCTCTAATAAAGTTTCAGGCAGATTATCTCCTCGTTGTAGGAGTTTGTTTGACCCTGAGCATTGCAAATATTGTTGGCTTTACCAAATGCCGCAAAGGTATGGAAGCATTGATTTGATTTTTTTCGTTAGATATATTGATATATGGCATATTTTTCTGTGTTGAGTGTCATAGGATGGATGTCTGCTTAAACCTTAGCATTTCTAGGCCTTCTGATAGTGCATTGTGTCAGCTATTTTAGTGAAACATTCATATTGAAAGCAGGGGTTTTAAAAGTTTTTTGGACAGATTACACGAAAAACACTTTATATATATATATATATATATATATATATATATATATATATATAAAAATTGAAAAAAAAAAAAAAAAAAAAAAAGGTGGGGAGAGGTATATGTTGTATGAAAGATATTTAAGTAGATGATAGTGTACTGTAGCTATTAAGCGCTCATTCTTGCGAGTAATAATATGCATGTTACTCATCACGTACGACTGTTAGATAACATTGCATACATCCTCCCCTTTCTATACACACATATTTCAATGGGGTGGATTTCCCAACTGAGCATATGTTGGGCGGCCCCTAGCTTGATAGGTTGCTCACTTTAAATTTGGCCTTTGGTAATATATTGAAATAGTTTCATATCTGTGGGACAATGAGGTGGCTTCTTTATTTATTTATTCAATCTGTTCCCTCTCCCTGTAGCATGCGATGGGATATTTGTTTATGTATTCTTGATTAAAAACACTTTGATGTTGGTTCCAGATGCGAAAAAGCAGATCCAACAGTTTGCGTCCCAGACCATTGCGTCGCGGTTCTCGTCTACAATTCAATCAGCATTCAGTGTGGTCTGAGTGACTTGCGCAGGATGATAGGAATATTTTGGAACAATTGAAACTTGTGTAAGAGCGTGTACATGTTCACCATATTGACCGGCAGTATCCTGCCTTCTTATTCAGCTTTTGTAGAGATATTACAAAGTTTTTGTATGAAATGTTTCATTTCTCCAGCCTTACTCTGTAATATATATATATAAAGTGATGTTCAAAATTGGACAAGTAACTTTTACCTTTTTTAATCAGTTTGTGTGATAAAACTGTGTCTAATGTAAAATTTTGAGTGAATTCCCTCAAATTCTTAGGAGTGGTGAGATTTGAAAATGCTTGAATTACTTTACGAAATCTCTCCAATTCTTTAGAATTCCCCAACTTTTTAAAATCCTTTAAAATCAATTCCTAATAAAATTCATTTGGAATGTTATAAATTTTTTTTAAATCTCGGTTGAACACACCTAGACTTTTAAAGAATTACTTAAAATCCTAATTGACTACCCCCTTCTAAATATTTGTATGATCAAAACAAACAGGTTTTCTTTAACGGCCTTGTTGAGTTTATTAGTGCTATATGGCTCCGTCAATTATGTCAGATAAGGCCAGCTGCTTGGAATTGTAACTCAAACAAGAATCTTATCCACATAAACTGTACTGGACTTGGTAATTACAAGATGATTGGCATTCTTTTAATGTGAATCTTTATAGCGCAATTATTTTGATCCTTCTTGGACTTGAAATTTGGAAGAAACATTTGGGGAGGAAAGTTTAACATCTTAACATCAACTCCCATAACCTTCCCTTTCACCCACCTCCCAAATTCAGATAGGTTTTCAGGAAGCAAGGCTCAATACATGTACTCCGTAGGCTGAGTTTATTGGAACTTGTGTTTCAAGGTATTGAGACACAGTTGTTGGGAGTCACTTAATTGTACTTTTGCTATAATTATACTGATTAATTTAATTGTACTTATGCTATAATTATACTGATTAATTTAATTGTACCCAACCAAAAATAAATATGGCCCCATGTGGAAAAAAGTAATCCACTTATATTTACTTACATGGTACGGGGATATAAAGGAATAAGAGATTAAAAAGAATGAGAATGTGAAAGATAGGGTATATCGGATAAACAATCTTCCTATGTTAATGGGTACCTTTATTTTTGAGTTATGTCGTACCTAAATTGATGGGATCCACATACCTAATGTCTTTAGGTGTTAGTAATTGTTAGGAATCATATTCATTCCTTTTTCCGCCGCTTAGTATTACAGCCTAGTGACATTCTTTTTGATGTCTTAGGTTCAATTATCAAAAAGGTGTTTGGTAAACACTTAAAAATAGTTTATTTTCACTGTTTTGGATGAAAAAAAACTGAAAACGTGGAGCAGCAAAAATGAGCTTATTCTCACAGTACAGTAGAATCAGTTTTTTTTTAAAGCACAACAATATCAAACCAGCTCGCTGTCTGTTGGAAGAAGGCCTTCCGAAGAAGATACCACATTCTTTCTTTTATTTATTTAATTATTTTTTAGGGTTTCAATGGGACTAAAGCCCAACAGACTCACAAAACTACGCATTGCCCACTGGACCTGCACCACTACCAACCTTTTTTAAAAGATTTTTTTTAATACATACGATATTATTTATACTAAAGAGTGAGGGCATAACTAAACCTCACACAATGATTTGGTTTAAATTCTTCTCTAGTGAAAGTCAAACCTATGACAACGACTTACAAATGAGGATGAATGAATACCAAAAAAATCATTGTATTAAGTGGCTTCATTGGAGAGTTTGAATTAAAATGTTCAAATTTGGGAATAAATTTTTTTATTGTTATTTAAAATGTGTTTTTTAAATATATTTATTATAAATTTTTTCGTGTTCATACTGTATTTTATATTTTCCAAATTTACATATCACCGTTTCATATCATATCGTATTGCCATATTCGTGATTCATAAAAAAGCCCGTTGTCATCCTTCTCTGCTCAAAAATAGGTCTCGGTTTCTATACGTGAAGCCGCAGGCGGGTGAGGATCTTCGCTGGAGCCTTCGATTTGCCTTCAAAAATAGCCTTCACGAGGAGCGTTTGGAACACGTGGAGGTAGCAAGAGACGCCATGGAGGATAAGGAAGACAAGGAGGAAGTGGATGACATAAGCACCATATTGGAATATTGTATACCCACCAATATTTTTCTATTTTTCTAAAAAAAGAAAAGAAAAACGGCGGAACTCGATAAAAACTGATTATTTGTTATAGGTAGCATTATAACTCGTGTAATTGTATAAATTTTAAGTAGAGATTATGTAGGAATCTAAGAGATTTTAAACTTGTGAATTGTTATTAGTATTCCAAAAATATCATTCTACACTCCAAACTTTCTATATTTAGAAAGAAAAATACACTTGTGAAGAATGTAGAATGAGATTTTTGGAGTGCTAATAACACTTTCCTTAAACTTTTCCTATTAGTGTTTGTATTATTTGGAGAGTAAGTTTTTCTCTCCCCTTAGACCAACTCCAACCATTGAAGTAAAACTCAAATTTTAGATTCTAAACAATCTAAACCTACCCCAACTTGCTCCAACCTTGAGCCAAATATGAGTTTTAACCTAAAACTCATTTTTGGGGCAGATTTAAACCAGAATTTCCCCTAGGTTAGTGGGCTGGGTCCACCATATATCTATATTTTTTTTAGTTTTATATTTATAAATACATTGAATCAACTGGCTAAGATCTAATATGATCAAATCTAACAATAAAAAAAAAAAAAAAGGAAAACTAATGAAAATAGCTTGAAAATTTTGAGTTTTAATGATAAGGACAAAATAAAGGGTAAAATGAATAGTACCAGGATTGACTTTTTAGTGTAAAAATATGGTTTTTCGTTAAAATGAACAGTACCGTGAGTTTTTCGTTAAAACTCCCTAAAAAAAGAGATATAAAAGTCCAAATTTAAATCCAATGACTAAAATAATTTTAAAAAAATCTTTCATGTGTTCATGTGTTTCATATTTTTTTTCAATTTCATAGTGTTCCACGAGTTTGATGGTGTCAATTCAGTGATTTTTTTTCAATATTTATTGGAATCTAAATATTTTTAGATTGAAATTTTCATAAAATTAAACTAGGATAATCTACAATTTTTTTTAAAGTTACTTTAAGAAAAAAAATCTTCATAAATTCATTCTTTTATCATTTCGAGCTAAAAATTCAACCTAGAAGGTAAGGGTGGGCATAGTGCGGTTTGGTGCAGTTCCAACCTCAAAAGGGCATAGAAACCGGGAAATATCAACAGTTCGTTGCAGTTCCGCTTAAATTTTTTACTAAAACCGTATCGATCGGTTCAAATCGATCCTCGTTTAGTTCATGCCACGATTTCATTTATACCGGTTCCTGTTCGGTTCATGCCGGTTTACAGTTCCGAATACTAAATCATTTGTATGCCAAATCAAAATGTTATTCAAAGTTTACTTAATATTTTGGGTAAATTACAAAAAACTACCTCAACTATTGGTTTCACGACACTATCATATCTCATTTTTTTTAAATTGACAATGTCATACCTCATCTTTAGAATTTGGTCCAATGTTATACTTTCCATTACTTGACCGTGTATTTTTCAGTTAAATACTAACATAGCTTGATTCGAGACCCACTTTCTATTAAAAAATTATATAAGACTAATAAAAAAAAATTAGGGTAAAGTACAAAAAACTATCTCAACTATTGGGGTCACGACAGTTTCATACCTCATCTTTTAAAATTGACAATGTTATACCGCATCTTATGAATTTGTGACAATGTCATACCTCCGTCAATTTTTCTGTTAGTTTTTATGTTAAGTGCTGACGTGGCAAGAGACAAGGACCACTCACTAATCCAGCTGAATTAAAAAATAATTAAATATTAAAAAAATTTCCTAGGGGTGTGGCATTCCCTTTCCCCTCTCCTTCTTCCTCTCCTTCATCTTCTTCTCCTTCTTCTTCTCCTCCTCCTCTTCTTCCTTCTTCTGGGTTTTTTTTTTTGGGTTGCAGTTTCTATTTTTTGTTTCCTCCTCCTCTTCTTCCTCCTTCTCCTTTGATTGGGGGGGGGGGGGGGGGGGGGGGGAGGGTGGGGTTGGGTTTTCAAATATATATTTTTTCTTTTCCTCCTCTTCTTCCTCCTTCTTCTTCTTCTTCTTTAGTTCTTCCTCCTTCTCCAGGGGGCGGGTGGGGTTGGGTTTTCAAATTTTCCTTTTTTTTTTCTTTTTTTTTTTTTAATTTTTTTTTAATTTTACTTTTATTTATTATTGTAATATTTAAAAAATATTAAATATTTTTTTTTAGTTTTTAATAATATTTTATTAATTTTTTAATAGAAAGTGGTCACAGTCTCTTGTCTTGTCAGCACTTAACAGAAAAATTGACAGAGGTATGATATTGTCACAAATTTGTAAGATGCGGTATGACATTGTCAATTTTAAAAGATGAGGTATGAAACTGTCGTGACCCCAATAGTTAAAGTAGTTTTTTGTACTTTACCCAAAAAATTAATATTTTTTAAATATTAAAATAATAAAGAAAAGTAAAAAAAGAAATTTCTTTTTCTTTTCTCTCTCTCTTCTTCTTTTTCTTCTACTGGTTGGGTGGGGAGGGGGGGAGGGATGGATGAACTGGGGTTTTTTTTTTTTTTTTTTTTTGTTTGAAGATTAAGCAGGTAGGGGGAAGAAGATGAAGGGGAAGAAGAGAGAAAGGGGAAAGGGACGGACTGAGGGGTTTTTTTTTTTTTTTTTTTTTTTTTTTAACTTTTCTGTATTATTTTAATATTTCAAAATATATTAAATAATATTTTTTTAGTTTTTAATAATATTTTATTAATTTTTTAATAGAAAGTGGACCCCGAATCAAGCCACGTTAGCATTTAATTGAAAAATTTATGGCCAAGTAACGGAAGATATAACATTGAACCATTTTAAAGATGAGGTATGACATTGTCAATTTAAAAAGATGATGTATGACAGTGTCGTGAGACCAATAGTTGAGGTAGTTTTTTTGTCATTTACCCTAATTTTTTCTTGTTTTTTGCATACTTGCATTCAAATACGACTTCTAAAATGGTTATACAAAGTTACAAACAAAACATATCCTTTTCAAATACTAATCAAAATGCAAATGTCCTTAACACCAAACAAACAAAAAGAAACACAATTCAAATGTACATATACATTCATAATACAAATATACATCCACACGTACAAATACATTTAATATGCAGCAAGAATGTTAGTACGAATTCAATAATTCAAGCCCAAAAGGTACTTATCAAGAGATTAAAAAGGCCCAGGAAAATGGGAAAGAAAAAAAAGTAGGATGTAATTGAACACCTTAAAACCATTCTATGTAAAAAAGAAAAAAGAAAAAGGGAAATCAAAACCTGAATGTCAAATTTGGAGATCTATGAGAGAAAATGACCTCATTTTTTCAAATATGTGCCTTATCTCAATAGGTGAACCATGCAAATGAAAAACTAATTGAGAAATGCTCCCATGCAGTCGCACTTAGTGAAACCAGTTTGGTTTTCACCACTCATTTAGTGACACTTGTATACAACTATTAAATTTAATTAATTATTTATATTCACGATTCGGTCTGGTTCTAAATAGTTCTACCAACCTAAAAACCAGAACCGTTATGTACAGTTCGGTCAGATTCTTGAACCTAGATTGACTTTTTTTGGTCAACACGGTTTTTTACAATTTGTTTGATTTGATTTTGCGGTTCCAAAATTTTTATGTCCGCCCTTACTGGAAGGGTTAAAGTATAAAAACTATTTCTTGGTTAAAACCTAAATTTTTTGGGTTAAATTTTAAATTTTAACCTAAGAGTTGGAGATGGACCTAGTAGTATAAATAAAATCACAAGGCATGAGAAATTATCTACTATTCAAGCCCTTCTCTCCTCTCTCCATATTTCTCTCTTTAGTCTCTAAATTTATACAACAATATCTCCTGTCATTTTGTTATCAAGTCACCATTTAAACGAATAAAATTCTTTTTTACGAACAACAATGCAATTAATAGATTAACCTGTTAGTTGTTAAGAGAGAAAAATCAATCGGGATTGATTCCGCATCAGAGTGCATATACATGATTACTTTCCGTCACTATGGTAAAATGCCATCTTCATTTTTGAAATACAATAAAATGCGTACCACTAAATTATACATAAGTAGGTTTTTTTTGCTAAAATAGTTTGAGATTGGTATAACTCCTCACTTTCACGTGATCGTTCATATGACAGTTTAACGAGAACATTGACAACTTTGCATGGAAGAACCAAAATGATTTACGATGGGCAAAATCAGCATCCACTTCTATCGATTTTCATTTTTAGGATCAAAATAAGGGATTTATGTTAATCTCAAGAACCGTTTTGGTCAGAAAGACTAAACAGTATGACATTGCTTAGGTATGGAATGACCTTTGAAAGCAATATTAACCAAGATGGGGCTCAAAATTTAAAGTTAAAACCCCTCAAGATGATTTTTTGCATTCAAAACAATTAATCTTGTCAATAAGTTGGCAGAAAATAGAATTTCAACCCTTCATACAAATAATAAACGTATTCAGTTTCTCAAATGAGTCCAAATGTTAGATCACTTTGTCGAACACCAGACCGAAAGTTTGACTCATAAGCCCAAATACTTCTACATTATAAATTACAATTCAGAAAAACAACAGGCAAGAATTCAATAAAACAAGCTCACTACTAATAATTGGTCACTTGCAGTAACCCCGAGAATTCCACAATCTCTAATAACCTCTGCAGAACGCATCCTATCATCATCTCTACAAGTCTTGAACCCTCCAGCAGTTAAGTTTCGGGTTTACGGATCAAACAAATATAAGTAGAATTTTGTGCAAGTAGCAAGTATTCAATTATCATAAATTCTCTCGACAAACTCGCATCAAATCGAATCTACTTGAACCAATAATCATGAAGCGAAGGCAGCGGAAACTTCAAGTTGAGCAGGACTTACCTCTGCGACAATCAAACACAGCTTTCCTATGTTCATCCTCCTGCAAAGATCTCTACAACATTGATCAGCTGTTTCCAATCTCCACTCATAAATCAGGTCAGTCACTTAAAATTCTTCTCCTTTCTATTATGAAATTGTTGCTGGAATATGAATTTAATTTATTGATCATTAACTATACTATACCACATTTATTTCATATATGTTAACATGTGATGTTAGGGAACTCGTACAGTTACTACTTTACATGCTAGAACACTTGTATTGCCCTTTTGTAATTCACTCATCACTGGGACAAGATTCGAGAAACTGTCTTATTTTCAGTCGTTCCCCGGTTGTAAGATGAGGATCATCACCAGTCAACCTCTTCCGTATGGCCGCACTTTCGCTGTTAGGGTCGTCCTCAACAACCTGCAAGAGAAGCTCAGCCAATGAGAAGAAATATGGTGCGATCTGGACAATTAGAATCCGTTAACCATGAGATCAAAGGTTCCTATTCCCACAAAGTATGCAGCAAATTTATAACTTCCTTTCCAATTTCCCTGAAACATATCTGGCATTTTTTCACAAAGAGTGAAAGATATCCGGAAAGTTTTTTATGTCCAGTGGTCACATTGCCTCCTTAAGACTAAAACTTATGCGCAAACAAAATTTTCCAAAAACAAAGCCCTGACAGGCATTATATCTCGAGATTTTACTGTTTTATTCTTGCCCACGATAACAAAAGAACCTCAAGATTTTCTTATAAAAGAACATATATTTATATCTTCCTTTTATTATTATTAAGGGTAGGGGGGAGGGTTCAAAACTATTACAATAGTTTAGGGAAGGGGGGAGTTTCGAACCCAGGACGCATGAGTAGAAACCCAACACCCTATCCGCTAGGATATCTTCCTTTTATGTTCTTCAACATTTACGAAGTACAGACTCAAAGCTGAACCTTACATGAACATAATTGTTGACATGGCCATCCTTGTTGGGAGAGGTGAAAGGCTCGTGCTTATTGTGCGTCCACCCACCATCAATGACGTATTTATATTCATATTGTCCTTCCTGTAAAGCATGAGTTTATTTTAATAAGCTGGTCGATGAATGCAACATTCAATGTGTTATGAAAAACCCATGTTGAACCTGAAAGACCAAACATAAGCAAACTTTTGATTCAAAAAAATGCTCACCGGCAATTCCCTGTTGAGAATCCACGAACCCTGTTCCTTATTAAACTCTAAAGGAACCCTCTGGACAAGCATCACAAGAGTAAATCATAGATTGAAAAGAAAACATTTATCACCGAATTTCCAACAGTTTGAAATTACAATATCTTAAGCATTCAAAAACACTATGTTTCACTTGTCCACCATAAACAAGAAATGCAAATGGAAAACTTCTTGGCCATTACCCAAAGAAGAAGCAACTATTTTTCACAGCACTATTCAAGTCAACAGCAGTTCTGTTCTGATGAAATTTGAACTCCATGGCACAGAAACAATCAATCTAATGCACTGCTTGTCATAGGTTGCACCACAATGACATAATTTATGTTTTAGTGACCAGCAATGAGTTTACAAGTGACATCTGTATATCCTATCTAATTAGCCGCTACTAGGACCTTGTCTTTACAAATAGGCCAGACAGCTATCATTCAAGTACTTTACTAAGATATGCAAAATCTCCTTTGAACAATATGTATGTGGCAACTCTACTCGCTGCTTGGTCATGAAGAGAACGACATGTTTTCTTAAGGTGCAAGCATCTCTTGTACATGATTATATACATCCACGTTTCTTACAAGACTAATCTTCCCCATCATCTCTATCACATTAATATGAAAAATGAGCATTGGGAAGTAATACCCAAGAGTCAATCCTCATTGATCAAAACCGTCCATACCATACTATGCATTTAGAGATAGCATGCACTATACATTAAAATCACAGTTTGAAGCTATATCAAACATTAAGTCTGCTGCTAAGGTTGAAAAAGGTTATTACCTGACCCCATCCAATATCAAGTCCTGAGATTTCCACTGTAGAGCAATTATCACCTCCCCAAGTCAATGTGACAACCCTTTTTGTCATGCCTGTAAGCTTTATGATGAGAAGATATGTGACATATGAGTTTTTAATAACTTCATATTTATATAATAAAATAAGACAGATATCAGATCAAATGAACTTTGTTTCAGAAATAGATGGAGGTGGTAAATTAGGCACCAAATCTAAGCCTAGGTGCTAATTGTTAAAAATATTTCTTTGGGTGGCAAGCATATGCACACCCTGGAAGTTCAGGTGGTTGGTGCAAATTTCAGTAAAACAAAAGAACAAAGGGAAAATAACCACCCTACAATAATTTAGATTACTAATGAATTCAAACATCAATAAATTAAAAGGAAAACTAATGAAAAGAGCATGAAAACTTTGAGTTTCAACGATAAGAACAAAATAAAGGGTAAAGTGAATAGTACCAGGATTGGCTTTTTAGTGTAAAAATATGGTTTTTCGTTAAAGTGAACAGTACCGGAAGCTTTTCGTTAAAGTTCCCATAAATTAAAAGTTTAAAACAATCACCAGCAAGCATTTACCACCTGGCAATTTTGGGAAGATATTTTTGTTAAGGAATGTAATGGCTTGTAAAAGAATGGATGTATTCCTGTGTTGTTGGTGAATATTGGTCTAAACTTTCTATTAAAGAGAGAGTCACCATGCACTTGAATGAAGTAACAACATGCACCCTGAAACTTCTTACCATATCATCATATTTTCAAGTTGAAAATTGATAAACTTGAAAAACTGGAAGACAACTTGCGCAATTATATATGAAATGACATTAAAGAAAAAAAAAATAGACTCACAATATCTGCGGTAGCATTTTTTATAGCATCCAGTTTTGGGAAGCACGAACGTTTGCTCTGCATTAAATCCAGAAAAAAGATACTTCTGAGACGTTATTAAGTTCCACATTAATTTATGCAGTACAGTTGCCCACTTTCCCATTTGCTCAAATTAGCTATCATATCACTGATTCGAACTTTCTGAAACTTTTTTCTTCAGAAAATAGCAATGTCTTACAACTGCATAAAATTCATGAGTGGTTTTAAAGATTCATATTCAAGGTTCTCCTGTCATAGTTTCGTGAATCCAAAACTTGTCCAATATCAATGACTGGTTTTATGTTAGAACGATCTCCTGTCACACGAAATAAGCTTCAAGTTCAAGGTTCTCCTGGCATTTTTTTTCTACTTTTGAGAAATAACTTGGAACTTTCATTTTCAATAAATAAAATGTACAGGAACTCTTTACCAACAAGATATGTTGTATTGAATATTGATAAATTAACCATCGGAATATGTCAAAGAAATAGTTACCAGCAGTAAATTGACAGCATCTGTAAGTTTGTATCCCTGTACCCAGAACATGTAAGCCAACTGCCATCATAACAACATTCAGGAACAGTGTTAAAACGAAATAACTGACACACCACACTGATCTGTGTAATAGACAATCCAACAAGTATATGAAATGAGAGTCACTGCCTGGAAGTTAAAAACAATTTGATGTTACGACTAACGGGAGCCTTCTCAACAGTTCTCACTGTTTTTTCTCACATCGAAGACTATTTGGATATGCATTTACTTGTGAATGCCCGTCTATCACTGCAGGCTTCATATGACTTAAATGATTTTCTAACAAATTTTACTAAATTCTTAACTGAGTACATTAGCATTTCACCAAGCCTTCTGAAATAAAACCAATCATTGTCCATTGGGCAAGAAAGTCAGCTTATTTCGTATTCACTTTATAGATTTCTGAACAGGATTGGAAGCAGTCTGTCAAGAGGGCTCAAGAAACTGCAAGGTCTGCGGATGGTCTAAAAGAAAAAACAAAATTTTTAGCTGAAGGGAAATATGAGACCCCACACGGAAAACACATGTCACAGGGGTTCACTACAATACAGGAATCAGCTTGTCAAATATCAGTGTTTTGCATTTATAATGTCAAATATCAGTGTTTTGCATTTATACTCCCACATTTTGTCCTTATACAGACAGTATGTGCTTTCCCTTCTACATAATCTACTAAACGTATGTTTTGGCTTTGACCAAAAATATTCCCCACTTTATGTTAATTTACTAAAACCTTTTCCCCTTGTTCATTTTCCCTGGTCAATTTTCTAAAAGTATACCTTGGACGTCAAACAGATTAATTTGAATTTATATTGAACTAAGCATTAATTCTGGCTGAAAAATAAAAGAGGAAGAAGTCTCAAAGTACTAAACACAAACACAAATGTTGATGGATGAAAATATACATGCCATTGATGCCAAAAGCACAAACACAACACTAATTTATGTAAGTAATATAAATTGATAAGTAGGTGGGTGGGCTTCCATGTGAATGGTTTAATCCATTAGTTCCATAAGGTGTTTGCTATTTTGCGCAAACATTGGGAAGAATAAAATTACTTTCAAAACAATGTATTAAAAGCGTGAGGCGTGGGCGAGGCGTCCAAGGGATAGCCCGGCCTAGGCAAGAGGCAAAGCCTCACGGGACCTAAATTTTTTAATATATACACCAAGCGTACACATATATTATATTAAAAAAATAAGATTATTAATCAATAATTACGCTGAGCACACACATATATTATAAATATATACACACATATATATACATATATTACACACACACACACACATATATATATATAAAATAGAGGATGAAAAGCACAATGAGCACACATATAACAATGCACACACACAGCACACACATCCAATATATAAAAAAAATAAAAATCAGAAAAAAAAGGCAGAGAGACGATAGTGCAAGGAAGAGGTATGAGGCAGTTAAAACCTACCCAAAATTTGGGTTTGGGAGTTACAAACAAAAAAAAAAAAAAAAAAAGCCCTGAGGCGCGCCTAGGCGGCTCCGGCGACGCCCTCCGCTCACACCCTCAAAATAGAGGCGACGAGCCTTTTAAAACATTGTTTCAAATACACCATTAACAACATACCGCAGCTGCAGGAGCTCTTCCAAGTCCAGCAGTGCAATGCACATAAGTGACACCTCCATTTCGATTTATGGCTTTATATAATTTGCTAACAACAACAGGAAGCCGGAGACGTAGATCATATGAATCAAAGTCCCTGCAACATCAGACATTAGCAGGCTGCATATATGAAGCAACTATATATGAATGTGTCATGTGTCCTAATGTGCATGTATGTAATGGAAATAAAAACCTGTAAGTGAAAGTTTATAAGCTGGTTATTGATATTGTTCTCCAAACAGAGCAACAACAAAAAAGATCATTCCAAATAATTGTCACAGAATTGGGAAATAGAAACTGAAGTTAACTGCTTCAGAAATTCATTCTAGAAAATGAACGAGAATAAGAGAAACACCAATAATTTTTCAAATAACGAACCTTATTTCAGCACGCAAGTGTTCAATGTCATCAAATGTGTTGGCATACTCTCGAATGGCACCGATGTCGACACTAAAATATCTGGAAGTTCTAATTAAGGAAATTATAGTTTAATTTTCTTCTAACTAAACTTATATTGTCACAGTTGCCCCAAATGGCGAACACATTACACATATTACCTCATGCCTAATGAAGTGAACCACGTGAATATGCTTTTTTCCAGTAATGAGTTCTTTATGTCAAAAGAAAACTTTGAAGACAACATATTCAGGATACTCCAAATCTGAATCTTGTTGCAAGCAAAAAATGGTCTTCACGCCGATGCTTCGGAGTTTGTCAACATCTTTAGGTGTCTGGTTAAAAGTAAAATAAAAATACTCAGACTAGGAAGCTTTAACAATGGATAAAAGTTGTTCATATGGCCAGTTATAAAAATAAAAATAAAAAAAAATAAAAAAAAGGATCACCTGTAGGCAAGACCCCACAATCAGATCTGGACGTATGAAGTTGTAGTTCATACCTAGCTCATGCCTATAGGTCAAGACTGCATCAAGATTATATGAGAAATTGTTAGCTACAATGACAAAAACAAAGTAACAATAAAAATTTACCATTGGAAGAAATCAATCTAAATTTTAAACACTGCACACCCTCTAATCCATATTGCCAACACTCAAAAATCTTACATTTTCATATCTCGTTTCTCAGTATATCGAGCCATGTCTATTAAAATTTTAAGCATTTAACTTACCAGCACCCATGGCTTCTGTCATGTTATTACTATATATCTCAGACTTTTCATCTTTTGCTTGAGCACCACTCGTCTCAGCGCTAGAGGTGGAACCAGAAATTGCCTACAGAGTCACACCAAGTAGCATGATCGACGACAGATACAAGACAACACGTCTCAAAAATTGAACAACTAATCGAATTAAGGCATGCATACTGCTCATCCCAATTACTCTACAAAAACACACACAGATCCACAGAAACTACTTAACATAATTGGGCCATCACAGACAAATGATATTATGTCAAATGAACGGTGTCTATGGCTTCCCCCTGTTGATGTTTAGTAATGCACATAGTTCATACCCGATCATGTATTACGGCCATAACTTGGAGGTACAAATTTTGGTGCAAACGCTTAAACCGTATGCGGGTTAATTTCATAGCGCATCGACCATGAGTCCATTATCTACTTCTCCTAAACCATAACAATTCACCACTTACTTTAGCAGCTTAAACCAGTAACACCAGGCTGTTAACTACACTTATTTCCGAATTCGGAAAATGATACAGCTGAAGTAATCTCAATTACAATTGACACAAAATACATACATAACTATTAGTCTACTTCCATCTCCCATACTCAAACTTTCATTAACACGAGAAAAAACAAATTACCCAAAAAAGAAACCAAGCCAATAGAGTAAAAAACACGACTACAAGATCCAAGCATGAAAATATCACACAACTTTTCAAAAATCTTAATCTACCTTCACAGCCATGCTTCTGGGTAGATCGATGCAGCTCATCGTTCCCTGCATTTGAGCGAGAGAAGTTCATAAAATCTGCAAAAAATTTCACACCACGCATGCATACGCAGATTATACGTAATGGAGAAGGATGAGCATACCAGAGTTGCGATAGAGAAGGACGGCCTCCCCGTGGGATTGCTTCTGAAGCTCCGGAGAGGAAAAACAGAGGATCTGAAATTTGAAGGAAAAAAAAAAGAGAAGGAAAAGAAAAAAAGATCAATTAATTGGTAAAGAAAATTGGTGAATGTTTACGGAATATATGCGTAGGAAATGGATGACAGACCCTGTGAGATTCTGGAGACAATTCATCTCTGATCACAGGAATAAAAAGATAGATCTCCTTTCGAGCACAGTGAGAGAGAGAGAGAGAGAGAGAGAGCTCAGTGTTGGAACCGGGGATATTTTGTTGGGTTTATATGGACGTTTGATTGGTGGAATAAAAAGGGATCACCTTTTTGGAGATTCTCAAAAATGCCACTACCTGAAAATGAAACGTCGATACATGAAACAAAGTAGAGACTGTTGCAGTAACAAATTTGGTAGTTGGGATTTTATCATTTTTAGATGAGACTGGAAGCAACTTTTGCAATTTACCTTTGACAAAAGCAAATTGCCATGTGTTATTTTTTCACATGAAAAACCAAAACTATTAAATGTCTCCGTTTTTTTGTGTAAAATTTGACACGTGAGGTTTGTAAAAGTGAAAAGGACTAGATTAACACACTCTAATTCCGATAACTCTCAAATTAAAGGTGGAGATGCGTTGGCCATCATCAAAATGGTGACGAAGCTATAAGTAATAATTATAAACAACTAAATTATCATGCACGAAAAGTCGACTACAACATCCTTCCCATTTGGGGACACAGTAGAATTTAACCTTAATATTACAGGTCACATCATGTTCAGAGCATAGCAGTAGTACATGCAACGCCACCAATATGCGTTATGCAAGCATAACCGAAGGTTTGGCTATGATTTATTACAACTAGATAAATAAAAGACAGAAGTAGAATCACTCTACCTCAAAGGAGGAATGCGTTACTGCCAAGCCCACTCGTCATCGTTACTACCACCTTTGCCTCACTAGGTCCTGAGGGGCTAAAAACAAAATGTGAGTGGATCATAATCATTTATCTAATTAAATTCTTTTGAAAGCACTAATTCCAATTTTAGAAAACTCGTATAGTTTACATCTCCATACTAGTATCTACTACAATATATAGTTGAGAAATGCATGCCAATCACACATTAGAAATCATACCTAAGAAACTGCAATAGATTACTAGCATCTACTAGTGCAAGTACTTGCATGTGTGTCTACACAAACGTCTACTTGTGTATTGTTAGCATCTACTAGCTAATAAATTTACTAGTGTCAACAAGAAAATTCCTGTAACGAATGAAACGAGAACACGTGTACAAGTAGTAGATTTGTATTGATGAATTTGTAGGGTTACAATCTCTATTTACAATTTTTCTCTCATTCAGTCTTCAAATTTGATGTAGATGTGTGGGTTGTTAATCTAAGGGTCGCGATGACTTGATCTCGGATGAATGATTGAACGGTTGCTTCAAGTTTTGAACTTGAAACAATGTGTGGATAGTCTTCACCTCTAGGTTTGTGTATGACCTGCGGCAAAGGTGATGTTGATGTGGGATTTTGTTGATTCAAGGATCTTGACTACTTGATCTTAAATTGAACATCGTTATAGGTTTTGAGCTTGTAACAAAATCTTGAAAGAATCGGCACAAGTGCTTGTAGATTCATCAAGGGAATGCTTCGGCTTTGGTTGTGCATTCTTCAAAGAGCTTTGGCAGCGTATTAGTCTTCAAAGATTTGGCAGATGTTCTCCTTTTGTGAGAATTTTGGCCCTTTGATGTAGAAATTGTCAACCTTTATGCTTGTCAAGGGACCTTGTATGTATAGACTTCTCAAAGCTTGCCATTGGATGGATTTGGCTTTGATTTGTGTCTTGATTCGTCCATGGGAGAATTTAGGCCTGTTTTGTGTCTTAATTTCAGCCACTTCCCCTCGCTTGGCGGAAATCTATAGGGCTTTCTTGCCTATTTTGCAAGCAATCTTCAATTCTTGCTTGTTTTGTGATGATGCTTTAGCTTGCTTTCCGATTTTGGGAACAATTTGGACCCATTACAGATTTTAAGGGGTATTTCCCCCTTTTGGCCGAATTTTGGAATGCTTTTGAGCTTTCTTTGCTTGATTTGTGCCACATATCATTGATGACTCGTCCATTTGTGATGACTCATATGCCACGTGGAGTTTTATGATGCATCATTTGCATGCAATGAAATTTACATGTCTACAAATGTTCCCACTTCAAGGCGCGTTGTAGGTATGTACTTGTCACGTGTAGGAAATGTGTTTTGAAGTCCTGCAATGTGAATGTTCTAACTCAATGGTTTCAAGACTTGATATTGAATTAGTTTGCTTCTTCAAGGGTTGTAGAGGCATATTTCTTGAATTGAGATGATGAATTTTGTCAAGGGCCGTTGAGGAGTATTTCTTGAATTGAGATGATGAATTTTGTCAAGGACGTTGAGGCATATTGCTTGAACTAAATATTTCTTCAAGGATTGTTGAGGCTTGGTCTTGAATGAAATGAAAATTTTCTTCAAGGGTTCTAGAGGCTTAATCTTGAATGAAATTTTTGAAAATGGATAAATCGGCACATACTTATTGTGCATATTGATTTTCCATAATTTTGACAAAATACATTTGGTGTATTTTGAGGCTTGGATTTTTTTCCTTGTGGGTGTGAGAAAAATGTTTTTTCCTTCCTTAGGTAGGAATCTCCTTCAATTTTGGTAATGAGGGTGATTTCCTTCAAAGTGTTGCAAAGTTTTGGTGATTTCCTTCAAGGTTTTGAAAAGATTTAATGCTTGTCCTTAGGTAAGTAGGATTTGCATTTTTTTCTTCCCTTTCCCTTTCCATTTTTTAGCCAAGGGAGTGTTTCCCTTTTGGTTTGGGAAACTTGACGGCTTGTCCTTGCTTTGGAGGGATTGTCTTTTGTATTTTGGCAAGGAAAGGTACTTTCCTTTGACGTTTTGGAAATTAAGCCCTTTCCTTTTTTTTTTTCTTTTTTTTCTTTTTTGTTTCCTTTTCTTTTCTTTGCTGATTTTGTTGCAAAAAAACAACATTTTTCCCTATTGCAGTGTATCATCTTACCCTTTTTTTGCTTGGAATTTGCTTCCTTGTTACAGCTGGAATGCGATTCCTTGTTTTGATTTTCCTTTTGCTATTTGGTATATACTTTCTCTATAGTATTAGGAGGCAATTGACCCTTATTTATAGGACAATTGGGTGTGTATTTTTTCATAATTCCTTGTCGTGTGTGCTGCTTGCTGCCATGAGTTTGTAGCTATTTAAAGCTTGTTGCAGTGCGTCACTTTTTACTGTGTGGTGATGTGCAAAAGACTGCAGCGAGGTTACGATGTGTAGTGCCTTTTGATCGTGGTTTCCCTCGGTGGTGACGTTACCGTGCAGTGCAAGAAATTGCTTGCGTAATCGTTGCAGGGTTGTATAATGCGATTACATAGCATTTTGGTTTGTTTGCTACTGTAACGTGCTTTGAAGGATTGTCTTGTAGCTACCCTTTTTGCTGTGCTACTCAAGCTTTGTGGCTAATTTCTTTTCGTCATTGTGACTTTGTTATCGTCATCCTTCAATGTTCACGAGGTTTGTCTCTCATGTCTTTTGCTTTAATGAAGCAAATTTTTTCTTCTTGTCACCCTACTCTTATGCTTATGCTGTTTTTTTTTTTTTTCGTTGCAGCCATGGTATTTTTAAGTGCTTTAAGAGCAATATCATCACTATTCTAGCAAAGGAATGCAACTCGTAAGATAGGGGAACGACGTTGAAACTTTATGCGTCGTTGACTGAGCCTCTTGTTCTTCCGCAATAGACAACTCAATGCATATCAAGTCATGGTCTTCTGAAGTATCTTAGGAGGTGATATATTTTGGTCGACCAAATACAAAAAAGAAGGCGTGTACGTCAAAGATTCTTATCTTGAATCTTTCGCACCATGTTCGTGACAATTCACCGGCTTCGTTTGAGCTTCTTGGGGATCACATCCGTAAGCTATGACTTGGAATTGTATCTTGTCTACTACTGGAGAAGCCGTCTTTGTTGAGTTTTATTAGGAATGCCTTGAAGATGTCTTGAGCTAATCTAAAGATGAAGTTACTAATGTGGGCCTCTATCACGCTATATACACATCTTTGTTTAGTTATGATCGCCATCCTTCCATCCTTCGTGCATTTTTCGAGCATCGGTGTTCAGTGACCAACACACTTCACATGACACAAGGGGAGATGTCAATTTCACTTTGGGATCTCCATAAGATAGGAGGTTTACCGATCCAGGGTAAGTTTTAAGATGAGGTTGTTCCTAGCATGGAGGAATTTTTTCATCGTAATAGGCGAGGATTGCTTTTGATGGTTTTGACAGTTTTGATGGTGATTTTGAATTTTTTTTTTCTTTCTGTTTTTCCATACACAATTTATGCTCTTACGGGCCATGAGCGTTGGGTGTCACCTTTTAAGCTCATGCGAACAAGGAACATTGGGTGTCGCCTTTTAAACTTGTGCAAACAAAGTGTGTCGAGTGTCACCTTTTAAACTCGTGCGAACAAGGAGCATTGTGTCGCATGCAATTTAGGCTCATGCAAACGAGGATCATTTGGTGTCGTGTTGCAAGTTTAGCTCATGCAGGCGAGAAGCATTTGGTGCCATGTTGCAATTTTAGCTCGTGCAATCGAGGAGCATTCGATGTTTAGTTTAGGGGTGGTAACGCTTCAAGAATCTTCCATTGATGAGGTCGATCTTTAAGCCGTCTTCCACCATGATTAAGTAGGTACCGTTGGTGTAGACTTCTTGTATTACATAAGATCAAACCCATTTTGATGTGAACTTGTTTTTTGTCTTGTGAGTTGTGATGATAGGCCTTCGTAATGCCAAGACAAGATAGACCTTGGGCGGACCTTTTTATTGAATGTCTTGGATAACCATGCTTGGTAGCATTCCAAGTGTTGTTGAGCTTCGAGCCTCATTGCGTCGAGTGCATAACAAAGTTATTAGTGCTTTTTGCATCTCCTTGGGCAATAACAGTGTTTCCTTGATGCTAAAGTATGTTGGCATGCCTTCTTTGGGCGTAAGGGTTTTTTCTTCCTTGATTGTGATAGCTTTGCCTTTTGAAGGCTCTTCTATCTCTACTTCAACCATGCGACAGGCAATGGTAATGCATTGTTGGAAAAAAGTCTTTCGGGAAGTACTCGTGCAATGAGACATGAATGTGTGGCTTTTGCTCTATAGGTTCCCCAACGTACGTTGGCTGAGTAGCTCTTACGTTTGTTTTGGGTTTCTTACTGTTGCGGCGGCGGTGCTTTCTTCATTGTTCCACCTTTGGCCTTGTGGCTTGTGGTCTTGGCTTCATTGTCCTTTTGTAGTTACCAATGTCCATCATTCTTCATCATCGGTAGGCGCATTTTGGTCGCTTGCCCCCAATGATGATCGTACGGAAGGTGTCATGTGGCTTGAGCATGGACAAAAGTGGTCATGCGTCACTTGGAGAGGCACGAGATCGAAGTATCTGAACACAATCATGGTAATGTGTGTTGTAACCATGTCTTCTAGGTTGAGTTCAATTTGTCCTTGTTGTGCTAGCTTCATGATGAGCTCCTTGAGGACGAAGCACTTACCAACAGGATGACTCATAATATAATGATACTTGCAGTACCTAGGATAGTTAACGCGATTCATCTCTTCGGGGAGCTTGCATTCAAGTAGTTTAATTACCTTTTTTTCCAGCAAGTTGTCGAGCATTGCAACCATGTCAGAGTTATGAAAAGGGTACGTCTCCTACTCCAGTTCCCTCAATGTGTTTTTGCACCTATCTTGGGTGCGAGAAGGCGCACATTTCATATCCTTTATTTTGCTTTTGGGGGAGATCTTGATGGGCGAGGCAGAGGTGTTGATGGGGGTAGTATGGATGGCAAAAGCTTTTTTTGCGGGCTTTTTCCCAGTCTTGTCTACATTTGGAGAGAACACCTTATCCTTTTTTAAGTTAGTGATTAGCTCTTTCTTCCCATGATTGGCAATACTCAACTCCATATCATGGGATTGAGTTGTCAATTCTTCAAAAAATTTTGGTTTGATGCCTTGAAGGATATAATGTAGCCCCCAGTGCATGCCTTGAACACACATCTCAATGGCGAAGGTTTCAAAAATCCAATCTTTGCAATCCAGACTTAATGAACACCACATATTGATGTAGTCAACGATAGGTTCATGCTTCCACTGTTTTGTATTTTTCAGCTCCAGCATGCTTACGGTGTGATGAGTGTCGTAGAAAAGGTTAAGGAATTCCATTTCAAGCTGGTCCCAGCTGTTGATAGACTCGGGCTCAAGGTCAGTGTACCAATCAAAGGCATTACCTTTTAGTGAGTGCACGAACTGCTTGACGAGGTAGTCTCCCTCCATCCTAGCATTATTGTAGGTTTCAATGAAATGGGCAATATGTTGTTTAGGATTGCCCTTTCCATCGAATTGCATGAATATGGGTGGCTGATAACCCATTGGCATCCTCAAGGCGTCAATCCTTTTAGAGTACGGTATTGAGTACAACGCGGAATCATGCGAGCTTCCTTCATATTGCGCCTTGATCGTGCTTGTGATCATCTCTTGCAGCTATTGGATAGAGAAAGATTTCATGAAGGTCGCAACTTGGTCTACCTCTAGCTTCTCCTCAGCTTTGTCCATCAGAGGCTCCTCATTTTCTTCACTTTCCTCCTTTGGTGGATCAACCTTCGGATCAGCTTTCTCGTCGTGCTGCGCCTCCAAACGATTAACGAGTGTAACAATCTGCAAGTCATTTTCCTCCACGATCTTTGTCAGCCTTACGATTGATTCGTTCAGCTACTCTTTGATTGAAGTCGCACCAGTAGTCATGACTTGCATGACTACGGGATACGAGCTACTGCTTGAGTCGGCATCAGAAGTTAACGACTCAGAATCCCTCATCAGGCTTTCTTCCCTTGGCGCCCTTAGCGAGGCCAGGGTGATCACGGGCTTGTGCCTCGGGTGCTTTTGTTTATTCGACAGAGTTAATGTAGGGGTGGAAGGAACGACAGAGAGAGATTTTGCCTTACTTCGAGTTGTGACGTTGAAAGTGCCACCACTTGCTGCAAGAATGTTCTTTTTCTTCACGTTGGTTGCGGGAACAACTTGATCATTTCTTGATGCCATGTGTATTTCTTGTGGATTTGAAGATAGAGATGAGAGACAGAGAGGTCCTATCGGGCGTGCCAAAATTGTAAACATGAAAATTCCTGCAACGAATAAAACGAAAACACGTGTACAAAGTAGATTTGTATTGATGAATTTGTAGGGTTACAATCTCTATTTACAATATGAATTTGAAGGGTTACAATCTCTATTTACAATTTTCCTCTAATTCAGTCTTCAAATTTGATGTAGATGCGTAGGTTGTTAATCCAAGGGTTACGATGACTTGATCTTGGACGAACGATTGAATGGTTACTTCAAGTTTTGAGCTTGAAACAATGCATAGATAGTCTTCACCTCTAGGTTTGTGTATGACCTGCGGCAAAGGTGATGTTGTTGTGGGATTTTGTTGATTCATGGGTCTTGACGAATTGATCTTGAATCGAACGTAGTTACAAGATTTGAGCTTGTAACAAAGTCATGAAACAATCGACACAAGTGCTTGTAGATTCTTCAAGGGAATGTTTCGGCTTTGGTCGAAAGAAAGCTTTGGCTTTGGTTGTGCGTTCTTCGAAGAGAGCTTTAGCAGCGTATTAGTCTTCAAAGATTTGGCAGAGGTTCTCCTTTTGTGAGAATTTCGGCCTTTTGATGTAGAAATTGTCGACCTTTATGCTTGTTTGAGGACCTTGTAGTTATAAACTTCTCAAAACTTACCTTTGGATGGATTTGGCTTTGATTTGCGTCTTGATATGTCCATGGGAGAATTTAGGCATGTTTTGTATCTTAATTTCAACCACTTTCCCTTGCTTGGCCGAAATCTATAGGGCTTTCTTGCCTATTTTGCGAGCAATCTTCAATTCTTTCTTGTTTTGTGAAGATGCTTTACCTTTCTTTCCGGTTTTGGGAACAATTTGGACCCCTTGCCGATTTTTAGGGGTATTTCCCCCTTTTGGCCAAATTTTGGAATCCTTTTGAGCTTCCTTTGCTTGATTTGTGCCACATGTCATTGATAACTTGTCTATTTGCGACGAGTCAGATGCCACGTGGAGCTTTGTGATGCATCATTTGCATGCAACAAAATTTACATGCAACAAAATTTACATGTCTACAAATACATCTAGCTTTTACTAGAAATAATATCACATGCAATTATCCTACAGACACAAATAAAGCTACACTCAATATATGACAAATCATGTGGTGAAATTAAATCACAAAGTAAACATAACTAAATGTCAGGTACTCAACAACTCAAACTAGTCTCGTCTATAAGACTAAACACAAAGGCATGTAAGTTTATCAAAATCATGAATATGTCCATCAAAACATTTCAAAAAGGCGTCCACTTACAAAAATTTGGATCGTGTCTCCACCAGGAGCCCTGCCTTTGTCAAGGATAATTGAGCTTGCACCTGTAATTAGCACCTTTAGCAACTTTTTAAAGTAAATTTAAGATTCTCTAAGTTAAACGTGATAAACGACTTGAATTAGTGAAAACTGATGCACAGTGTGAATTGGGACGTCAAGTAACTATAGGGTGGGTATCCAGGTCCCTATGTGCCGTCGGCATGAAGATGGTCTATAGGGTTCATAACTACTCCGCTTATTACAAGACGTTTACTCAGCCAACATTTAGATCTACCTTTACCTAAACCTTTTTAGTTCACCCCCAACATTCTTCACTTGTCCGACTATACTATTGCTAAGCAGTTTTTGGATATCAAACGGACATCCTCACCCTTGTTTTTCTAAACTTGTATCGAGGATCGATATCTCGTGCGGTATTGAAATTAACAACATCAAACGGTGGTTTATATCCATATCTAATTTAATACATTATCTCCACTCCAATTCTAATCGGTCCACCACATGGACCATGATAGTCTCCATTCTATGAGCTAACTTTGAATCTTATATAGATACGTCACTGCGTCAAGCGTGCAACACGCAAAATTCTGAATAATTAGATTTGTCCAATTAGTACATAAACTCATGTAAGCAGATTTATAGCCGATGAAGTTGATTTCGTCACATATATTTTTATTAATCAGTGCATATGGTATTTGACCCACAATCTTCTGGATTGAATTATTTTCATGCTTAGATTCAAGTGATAGGTACATGTACATGACACAGTACATTCCATAAATACCCACGTTATTTTTTAAATAGTTATTTACAAATTTCTATCACATGCTATTGTAATACTCATATAATGCATTTTTAATCCATCATGTCAAACATTTTGTAATTATTTCTCTGCAAACTTCCTTTATGTATTGGGACATGAAAGTCCATCACACAAACATAGCCTTATGGTCTCTTAGTTCTCTTAGTTTCTCACTCTTGTACTCCAAGTCAATTGATTTGTATATATTTGTATCTTTGTGAGATCAACAATACAATTAACACAAATATAATTTTACATGGTGTCAGAGCAGGTTGTCTCATGTGTGAAGCCCAACGGCCACATATAATCCATGTCGCCTCAATTGTGTTATTCACGTCACCTAAGTTATGTTGTCCATGTATTAGGCTTGAAAAGTTGTCACACGTAAAATGACGTTTAGGGATCGAAACCATGTACTAAGAGCAACTCAGTACATATGTTTTCTGCTCCCAAATTACCTTAGAAACCTAATATGGTAAGGCCTTTATAACAAGCTCTGTTTACAGAGAATATTGAAGAATTCCAGGACATTTTCTTTTCTGTTTAAGTTGCTAAAATTCCTCACTTAAAGTAATACATGCAGTCGGATGTTGGCTGCTTTAATACATGCATCCTGATGCTGATTGTAATCATTTTTACTTTTTCGTTAGTTGTAGTAGTAGGAGGAGGAAACCAATTCAGATTCAATTCATTGTAATTGCAGATTATTCGATACTCTTTCTTTGGCATGAAGTAGACTCTTGGTTTTGCACCTTCATGGCTCTTGTGGCTCAGGTAGTTCATCAGTTTTGAGATCGTTGAAGAACTTGAGCTGTTTGAGTTCTGCGATTCATTCATTCATCGTTATTGCGTATTTAATGCCATGCAGGTATAGCACCTTCATCTTGTTGTATCCAACTGGCATCACAAGTGAAGTTGGTCTAATATATATTGCCCTGCCACACATGAAGGTATCAAACTATATAATTCGTAAAACCAATAATTTTTCTTTTGCCTTTTTTTTTTGTGAGAAGGGTGTTGTAAATGGGGTGGTTTCCTGGGTTTTGAGAGTTAGGTGTGGGGTAGTGTCGTTTATTACTCATCTAGTACAGGGAACTTTGCATATCATCTTCTGCTTATCCACCGCAGCTACAAAGAGCGTGTAGAGTAGTCTTTATTGGATCTATGCTCATCAAATATGTTGATGCACTTGCAGAACTCTGAGAAGTATTCTATAAGGATGCCAAACAAGTGGAACTTCTGTTTCGATTACTTCTATGCTGCAATCGTTGCCCTAGGAATATATGTCCCAGGCATGCACCGTTTTCACAGGCATATTTTTACCATACTTAAACAATTTAACTGGTTTTTATTCATTTTCCCGTGGATTATTTGTCGCAGGGAGTCCTCACATGTACGGGTATATGCTTGGACAGGGGAAGAAAGCTCTTGCAAAAGCCAAAGGGGAGTAGACGGCAACAAAGTTTTAATGTATTTCTTAAGATGATTAATCATCTGGTTTTGTGTTTAAGATGGAATATGTTCTTAAAAAATTATCCGGGTTAGCGCTGATAAAAAATTATTCGATTTTAACATGGTAAGGTTAAAAACAGGAATATATGTTGATGTATTTACAGAGATTTGCTGCTAGGCGGTTAGAAGCAGGAACCTTGTCCCTCAAGGAAGATGAAGAAAAAATAGGAAACTTTAAAAAGAAAGAAAAAAGGAGGGAAGGTGAATGCACAACCCATTTCGAGTCTTCCTATTTAAATGATTCTATTTTCTGCACCAGCTAGTCTTTCGTTGTGTAATAGATTATCGGAACAAAAAAATAATAAGAATGCACGACGCCGTTAAGGGTTTGAGAACTCAAGGGCCTCCTTTCAGTGGCTCGCCTTGGGCCCTCAAATCTTAGGGCCAGTTATGATTTCAGGTTAAGCATATCACGTGATGCTCTACTTACTCTACTTACATCATCAATTATCTTTTAAACTTGAATAAACGTAAAATTGCAGCAGTAAACAACTAAATTTTGCTTAACAATTATATATGTGACCCATTTATTGGTGTCAGATTCAGAAGAACAAACATTCTATATCCTTCTTTGAGAATGATCAAATTAATCTACACCGTTTGGAGTGGAATAACTTTTTAAGCAAAGAAGGTGCTGCTAATTAACATGTTTAACGAACGCAACGAATCTCAGAAACAGATGATGAATAAGCTTGAAATTTGAAAAAAAAATTAGAGGAAATGAAATGAACTACAGTGTTGTAGCTGCTCTTGTTCCGAAATTTCATTCTTCAGCAGCGCTAGCAGCACTCAAATCCACACTCAAGTCAAGGGCCTGAAACACGGTGCAGTGAGAAGAATTCAAATTTGAACTCGACGGATTTGTTTATCAGGCAGCAGCTAATTAAGTTCTACACGATTGATCCAGCATGTTCAATTACATAAGTTGGCTGATTGGAGTAAATTTGAAGAGTTACCTTTCCAGTTATCTTGCTGTACATGGCAATCACATCTTGGACGGTAGTCTCAAAGTGTGTCGTTGCGTCGTAACTCTGCAATGCATTCCAACACCAGAGAAATTACAACTTATGTTGAATTTTGTGTGGAAAGCAGGTGAAAGCGGGGTTTGTGATTTGAGGACTATTAGTTGTCATGAGTACAAATTGAAGTATAAATGTATGAGCTTACGATAATAATCAAATGAAGATGTAAGAATTCATTCATTCTCACCGCGGATATGAAACAATTGTCCCCATCACCCTGGTTAGTAGGTTCGTATCTGTCGTAAGTGTCAAAAAAGATTTCATCTACGGCCCCAAGGAGATCTGTTCCAGGCTTCAGTTCCACCTGAGGATTATCGGTCTCTGCCTCCGTTAACACAAAAGCAATGTATTTCCCTTTCGCAGCTACATTGTGGGAGTAGGAGCAGCAAAACAAGTACCTGCAACAGAGGCATATCAGATCGAGTACCATTATTACAAGGTCTTACGGTCCTTGTGATATATTAGTTCTAGTTGCAACGTGACATAATTTGTTAAATTTGTGATCTTGGCATGAGAGGTAACAGCTTACATATCAGATTTACGTCCAAGTTGCTTCTGGGGTAGAATAACCTGGACCGAGTGAGAATCATTGGTGTTTGGGATTGGATGACTCATAATACATATTGCACGGGCAACTTTCCCTACTATTTTCACCTGTTGCACGAGACGGAGATTGGAACTCAAATCAGTTTAAAAAAGCTTCTCATGCCAGATGACCCTGCTGATATTAAAAAATTTCTTAATGTTACCTTGTTAGGCAAATATGAAGGATCGCATACAACTTTTTTGCATTTTGCAGTTTCTCCTTCGGAAGTCACACCAATGGCCTTCCCGCTTTCAAACTCTACCTGCAAATTCGCAACATCAGTCAAGTATCAATAACACGTACGAAAGGATGGATTAAAAGGTTTATAATAGAGAATTTAGATAATTTTCGATATGCATGAAAAAATAACCTTGCATTCTGGCTTGCTGAGCATGTAGGTGCCACCATAAACAGCACTCAACCGAGCAAATGCCTGCAAATTTCGTAGCACATAAAGTCAGAGGAACTGAGTTGCATATCCAAGAGATACTAGAAATAATGGTTGAAAGCATACCTGGGGGAGCTCTCCTAGACCGTACAGGGGATAAATATAAGGAGATCCTCCTTGAAAGCGTGCGAGCGACTCTGCATATAACTTTCCAAAAGGAGGAAAGTAGAGTATATTATAGAACACTGTAGAGTTGGATTGAGAAAAATTTCTAGGGTACATCTGATTAGTGCTTTTGAAAACTCTGGCATTGTCCATATATTGCCTTGTTAGTTAAGAAAGGTGTAGCGAAAGGGAGCAACTCAGTTCTTTCTTAGTACACATTCAATACACGTATAGGACTCGATTGGGGAAGAAGTTTAATAATTCATATCCAGCATATTCATAGTAAAAAGTTCATGCTTCGTTACCTTCATCCTCTTCACAAAATCCATAGCTGGCTCGGCCAAGTAATTATCATCTTGCTGGAGAGCCAGTGCATGCCCAATGAAATCGACAGTATTGTCATCTAGCCCGTACTTCCTATGTCAGTAACAAAAATCTTAACTCCATCATGCAGAAATTAAACATGTTTGTACAAATTTTGGATGTGAGAAAGAAGAAGTACGAAATAAGCTCTCGTGCTGTGACTTTGTTGAGGTCAAGTCCTTCATGAGATTTTGGATCATTCTCGTCATAGTCCTGCACATAAATGAAAAACTTTCGAGCTCTCCGCTTCTCGAATAATCCCATAAGTGGAGATTTAAGTGCTTCCACATCATTAGCTGGCACTTTGTGGACCTGGAAACATAATGCAAAACCTCATTAACAAAATTAGGGTGAACCAAAGTTAATAGTTCCATATATGTCATAGAGATGATACATGAATAAGCACTCAGTGAACTTGAAAATTATTAGTAATCACACCTTCCCTTTGTTATACACGAAACTACCATCTACAGCCTTGAAATTCAGATATTTAGTAACGTCAGTGTGAATCAGGACACGAACCAAAGCTCCGTTGGCCATCATGAACTGTCAAAATATGCACGGAGGTTGTAAAGAATCAAATTATCAGAACAACATGTAGAACAAACCGAAAATAAACCTAGTACTTTTAAGCGATCACTTGTCAGAAATATCAGCATTTAAGCAGACTTCATGTAATAAACAAAGTTCAGACTAACGAAACAAAATGAAATTCCTGAAACAGATTTCTTCGTTAAGAAACATTGAATGTGGTAAAGACGAGCAACTGAATATCAAGATCACATCATTGACAGGCTTAAAAATTAACATGCAAATTAACACAGAAAATGGTACATCATGATCATCACCTATATATGAAGATTGGGGGAAAGTAAAACTAAAAAAAGGAATCAAAGAACAACCATAAGAAACATATGCATCGTTCTTTTTACCTTGGGGATCATATCAACATTGTACTCTCGACTCGAGCCCAAAGTTTCTGGAGGCTTATCCTCGCCCCTGAATCGCTTCCAGAGCTGAAATCCAAAACCAGAAGACAAACCGAAGCCGTAAAACAAATCACATGCGTAGGAATGTGTCACAAGAAAGTAAGCCAAACTGTGTAGCCAAAAAGATTACCAAGGACTATTATTAAGATACTTACCTGGTTGAGATTGAGTGAGGTAGACTCTCCTCCATAATAGTCGTTCCTATCCATATGCAGTACCTATTTCGGGTAATTAAATAACATATTAGGAGCCTTAACATTCTTATCGACAAGTGATAGCAACGACAATCTTAAATCCAGGTGATGTTGATCTCTCTTACAAATTGCAATGAATGAAACCTAATCAGAGTGAGATCACCGATGGAACTTTTATAGTAAATGCTCATCAGTGCGTTCAGTTTTATGAAAATGCATCTCAAAAGTACAAAACTATTAGCACTCCAGACCAAAGTGCATTTACATGAATCATGTTGAGAGCAAGGTTTTAAAAGACGCCAAGCGCTAGTCGGGCGTTGTTCTAGGGCCTAGTGCCTAGGCAGCTAGGCGGGGCCTAAGCGGTGGCTTACGCAGACTAAGCAGATTTCAGTAAATTATGATATATCGTATTAATAAGCGCTAGTCGGGCGGTGGCCTGGAGCCTAGCGCCTAGGCAGCTAGGCAGTGGCTTAGGCAGACTAGACGGATTTAAGTAAATTATGATATATCGTATTAATAAGTGCTTGTTTATTCTTAAAAAAATACATAATTGCATTAGGATACATAAATTGCAAAGTAGAATGAAATATAGAGTATAAATATTGGAACAAAAAAAAAGTTATCTATTTTTTGTCTAAGTTAGAGTCGTTACTTAGGCAGGTGCCTAGGCGGTCTAGGTAGGAGCGCCTAAGCAGATCTAGGCGCATTTTCTTAATTTTCAAACGCTCAAGGATTAACCCTCAGCGCTAAGCGAGAAATTTTAGAATAGTGATTGAAAGTATGATTCCCAACCTTATTAATTATTTATAATTAATTTGCAAAGAAAGAATACTTGAATTCATAACTAAGCAGAGGTTGAATTACCTTGAGACCATCAACTGAGAGGAGGCCGCTGAGAATGCATTCTTTGAGGCCGGTTCCGAGGACGATGACGTCGTATTCTTCATCCATGGCTGCTAAAGATTTGAGTGTCTGCGATGTTTTATGTTTGAGTGAGAGAAATGGGCATTTGGTTAATGGGAAGAAGAAGAAGAAAATGATTTGTGAGGAAGATCAAGTGAGGCTACAATTATGTCCAAGGGAGAAGGAAGAGGTCTCTGACTCTAGCAAAGCCAGGCGTCCCTCGAGTTTCGGTTAAAACAGTTATGTACCCCCTACGTAGTGTTGCACGTGGACGCCGTACTAAAATAAGAATGTCTTTTTCAGAATATGTTTGTGAATGCCTCTCCGGTAATTTGTTTTAAATTGCAAATATTTTCAATATTACTATTGAGTCAATCAATATTTTGTGCAATCAGGAAAATTTTTAACGAGTGTTGTTGACTTTGGATTTAGAGAAAAAAAAGTTAAACTAACAAATCAAATATAACTATGAATATTATTGAATAAACGAGATTGCCGAGATTACTATAATTGAATAATTACATCTTAATTGACCTGTTCTCGATTGAATAACAAACATGATATTTATAATAAATTAACCCTCACCCTGACCCTAAAAGATAAGAAACTGAAACCTTAATGCTAAACGGGCTAAGACCAAAAAACCTAAGCATTAAAATAAACCTAAATACTAATGTTTTCCAATATCCTGTCAAACTCATGGCGCTTCATTAAGCGAACTGATTATAGATTCAGATTGGATAATATTGAGAGTATGCAAAGAACCCGTCACTAAAAGGACGAGATTTCCATATCTTAATTGTAGCAACGAACAAACAAAAACAAAGTACTATCACTTGAGTGATCACATGTACAGCACTAGAGTGACGGTCACAAAACAATTCCAAACAGGCCAACAACTCGTGTGGGCCTAAAACAAACTTTACCATTTTTTCCTTTGCCTGTGTGGGCCTAGCAATAGGCTATATTTATTCCTTTTATTCCTTTTTTTTTGTTTTTTTATATTTTTTTCTTTTCTGTTTTTTTCCTCTATAATAAGGAAGCAGCAACGGTGTAATACATGGAGGTGGAACTGGGTGCAGGTTGGTGGTCAATCTGGATCTGGTACGATGTGGTGACTCTGGGTGCGATGGGACAACAACGGCGGGCTTGGCGACTGGGTGCATGAGCAGCTGCAGCAGATGGATTTGGTCAATGGATCGGGCGGTTCGCATTTAGTCAGATGTGGCAGCGGATACTGGCATGGTGGGTTCATTCAAGCGGGGCTCAATAGGGAGGCCCAAGATCATCTCCAATCGAGGTTTGATCAGATGGCTTGTTTTGGCCATCTGGTTCTCCAAGATATTAATATTTTAATGAACAGTACATTGTCATGTTTGTCTCCATCTCCAACCTAAGGCCAAAGGGTCATAGGGCTCGTTTTAGCGCTATCACAAAAAACCGTCTCCAATCGAGAACCAAAGAGCCATAGGACCAAACATAATTTATTATTTAAATTTAAAAATTACAATAACTTAAATTTATGTTGTATAATTTTTATGTTGGTTAATATTATTTAATGTTGTTTCATATTGTTTAATGTTGTTTTATGTTATTTAATTTTAATTTAATGTTGCATAATGACTTAGGAAGTTATAGGAAAAAAATTGAATTTAAAAAAAATATATGAAACAAATTTTGTAAAATAGAAGTTATAGGAAAAAAAATTGAATTTAAAAAAAATATATGAAACAAATTTTGTAAAATAGAAGTTATAGGAAAAAAAATAGAATTTAAAAAAAATATATGAAACAAATTTTGTAAAATAGAAATTATAGAAAAAAATAGAATTTAAAAATAGAAGTTATAGGAAAAAAATTTTGTAAATAAAAATAAATAAATAAAACTGTAAAAAAAAAAAATTCAAAAATAACGGATAGCTGACGTTAGCTAGTCGTTGTATTCAAAATTTCCCAACTATTCGTGTCGGTTATAACCGACACTATTGCTTTTATTCTTGTCGGTTATGTCCGACAGTTTTAAGCAAAAAGTTTGGCCAGCCCGGGGCTGACTGGCTGGCTAGAAGGGACCAGCCCTTTGGCCCTTTCAGATTCAGTGGGGCCCACGAGCCCTCTGGCCTAGCCCTCGGTTGGAGACAGTTTTTGGGTTATTTTCGGCCCTCTAGCCCTTTGGACCCTTCGGTTGGAGATGGCCTAAGGTCAAGACAAACTTGATCCGAGTTTGTGGTTCTCAGGTCAGAGCTTTGTCAAAACCATCGTCAAAAAAATTCTTTTTCTACCATCTTTTCTTTACTTTTTCTGCAACATGCCAACGACAACTGTGAATAGAAAAAAACAAACAAACTGATACTGAATAGAAGCAAATTAAATTTTGAATGATCAAACTTGCTCTGATACTAAGTTGAACTAACAAACGAAATATAATTATGAATATTATTGATTAAACAAGATTGTCGAGACGGCTACAATCGAATAACTATATTTTGATTGACTTTTTCTCGACTGAATAACAAACATGATATTTATAATAAACTAATCATAACCCTAAAAGATAAGAAATTGAAACCCTTATGCTAAACGGGCTAAGCCCAGAAAACCAAACATTAAAATAAACTTAAATACTAATATTTTCCAACAAAAAATTGTTTATGTTGAGTTTATTTGGGGAGGAAAAATATTCTATCTAACAATAGAAATTGTTATTGGCACTAAAAGAATCTCAGTTGTGAGGAGCATAAAATGAGATTTTTGAAGTGCTAACAACAGTTTCCTTCCAATAATGCTAAAAGGAAGTAAATGACAGTTACCTAAATGTCATTAAAAATGTTTTAATGACACTTTGAAAACGTCATAAGTTTTAAGGGCATTTGTAATATGTTTTAAGGGCGACTCCAGAGGGCAATAGGTATGTTTGCTTCTCTATGCACCCTAATAAGTCTCTTAGACCAGATGGTTTTAATGGTTGGTTTTTCCATAAAGTGTGGTTAGTCATCGGAAAAGGTTGGTTTTTTTTTTTTTTCAAATATCACACAGCTTTGAAACTCAGCAAAAGTGCAAGCTTAAAATTTTAAATTAATAATGTTAGAGGAGTCTCTTGTGATAAAGGCCATTTTATGATGTTCCAGGTAGTAGCTTGGGACACTCGAGCTATACTAAGTGTGGTTATGTTAGGCGGACTACAAACGTTGTGACATGGCCCCATTGTCTAGAAACTTCTAATGCACCATCCGGCTTTCGGAAAGTTTATGCAATTTAAGGGTCGTGTGTTATACACTCAAACCTTGGCCCTGGCCATTCGAAGGAATAATTGAAAAGGGCGAATAAAAAATCAACTAGGTGGTGGCTCTGAATTCCAGACCCAAAGTATGATTACTTCTATCCCAGACTAGCGTACTAAGTTGAGTACGTTATGTAGTGATCTCTTGCCTAAAGCAGATTCGACGAAGGCATCCAGACTTGAAAATCCTCAATATGGAATTTTATTCCAATAGAGCTCTGATTCATGGAAGTAACTTAACAAAAGGATTCCAAAGGTGTTTCTGATCCCCACATGCAAGCGACCAAGTCCCTAACGAATTTTTCGTTAAGGTTCACTAGGTATGGGCACGCGTTTCAGACTGAGAAGGAAGCCTCTTCTTGGTTACACGTTGCGATTATTAAAATTCTTAGACTCGAAATGGGTTAAGGTGAACTAATAAATGGATTCAAAGTCATGCATAAAATACCTCGCAACGCTTAGTTTAATCTTCTGCAAATGTTAGCAATTATTATTGACCTAACAAAAGCAACTGAAACATGTAGAACTAACATTAAGATAAACATGTAGAACTAACATTAAGATTTAGAGGCCATTCCGAACAGAGACGATCACCTTTTCATCCTTAGTCCGATAAATGCATCAAAGCAAGTTTCAGAGCAAGAGATTTTTCATGTGTCTTAAACATGATGTTGGAGTAGGGTGGTACTCCGGTCATCACAATAGGATATTTATAAACACTAAGTTCAGGGGATACATTTTTCCTGCAATGTTATCAAAGGGGTCTAAAATTCACATAAGCTTACAAGTTTATTCAAGTTTGACTGCGTTACTTATTCCACAATAAGGAAGTAGGGGATGAGAGGTTCTAAGGGGTTTACTTTAACAAGATCAATGGCTTGAGTAAATAACTTGAGCAAACATGTGTGAGCAAGTATTCATTGCATAAAACAATTCTACCGGAGACAAACCATCACCCTTTGCAAAAAATCTTTAGATTCTTAAAGGGTAATAGTCCAGTTCTTTTTCGGTGGAGGCATTTATTGTTCCAAAGTTTACATCATTGTCTGCCTCAAATTGATACCAAGAGGGCTCCAATGGAGGAGAATCGCTCAAGAATCTCAGCGCTCCACTCAAGCCATATCTGTATGCACAAACTACGAGGAGAATGACACTTTTTTAGCTGTGGAGCAGAGCGTGAAGGCTAAGAATGAGTAACTTGACAGGAAGAAGAGGTTAATTCCTATGAAGTTTTAACGAATCTATATCCCATTTAGAAAATCCCAACAATGATGGGTGAAGGAATTACAATCTTTTTTATTGCTTACTCTGATCATTGGAGGTTTAAGGAAAGTGTTGTAATTGGTGGCAGGAGTTAGCTGTACACTCAAGGCTGTCATTTTTTTATGGAAAAAAGAGAAAAAAATTTGATAATTTGAAGACTTAGAGAGGCTGGAACACTAAGCAATTAAGGTTTCCCATATTAGAAAATTTTGGATGCATGAGGGAATTGGAGGAGAAATCCATGCTATTTATAGAAGATTTTTTTAAAATCATCTCACCGTTGAATTTGGACTGTCTTGCCCATGTGTTTTTGCGGTTGGGGCAACTTGGTAAAAGCAAAAAGTAGCTCACAGTTCTCGTGCACATGCGAAGCAATGACCCCCCATCATTGTTATCTCAACGACACATTTTTTTAGATCGTGCGTCTGAATTCGGAAAGTCTCAATTACTTTGTAACGGTAACAAGGCCAGATTGCCACGTGTCAAAAGAATCATAAACAATATGCTTTCTGATTTCGTTGAGATTGACTATTTTGGTTCCACAAGACATAAAAATATGATCTAATTGGGGATTAGATGAGTTTCTTATATTCTCAAATATTCCTATAATCTAGGGATTGACATGCGCTGCAAGTAATCACACTTCTAAGAGTACATAATATATAGTCCTAAATATTCTCTTGGTATAATACATATTCCTATCCTAAAAGGTCTTTCTCCTTACTAGTATAAATATCCCTATCTAGGGTTCATATCTGGTAATGCAATTATCACATACTTACTCTCTTTGATGGAAAATATTAGCATTCATGTTTATTTTAGTATTTGGGTTTTCCTTGTTAGTTTAGGAATTAGGCCTAGCCCATACGAGGTAGGGTTTCTTAGGTTTAGTTCTCTATAAATATTGTTTGTAATTTAGTTTAAGAAATAAGTTTGTCACAATGTAGCCTCTTAGGGGGCGTTTGTTTGCCCTCACTAACTCGGATTGGACTGGACTGGACTAGCTATTAGTCCAATACTGTGTTTGTTCCATGCTGGGACTAACATTAATGAGACTAAAGGGGACTAGCATGGACAAAACCCTTCACTAAGAGGTCTTAGTGAGACCCCCCAATAACCATGGGACTAACTAAGACTATCCTCTATTTCTCATCCTTGTCATGCTCAACGACCACTCCCGACAGACTCATCGTCATTGCCGGTCACCTAGATCAATCATTAACTTCCCGACTCTCTTTCAGATCCATTTCACAACCAACTTTCATATAAAATATACCAAATTGAAGCTGGGAGTGACAAGATTATGATTTTACTTGAATCAAGGCCAAAATGTGGTTGAATGTGGCCGGAAAATGGCCTGGAAGTCTCGGCCTGTTTAGGCTTCTTCAAATCCATGACAAATTCGAGCATGCAAAGCTAAGATCTTGGTCCAGGGATGGTGATGAATTTTTTGGTGATGCTAACTTCATCCAATTTAATGAGGGTTAGCCAAAAAACACATCGGGAAACCTGCAACTCATCGGAAAAATTGGAGTCGTGAGGTTCCGTTCGAACAACGTATAGCTAGAGAGGGAGGGAGGACAGAGAAATAGAGACTGAAATCAATAAGGAGTTTGACCAGGAATGAGAAAGAGACATGAATTGAGAGGTCTGAGAGGAAAAAAAGAGGGAGAGGGTGGGACGATGAGAGAAGAGGAAAAGAGTGGGACGGAAATGGTAGGAAAAGATGGAGAAAAAGATAAGATCATAATAAAATATTAATAATTTATATATTAAATAAAATAATATTAGAATTTGTTATTATCTAGCTTCTTAGTCCAATACTGCACCAAACGATTCACTAAGTTAGTCCAGTTTAGTCTAGTCTAAGCCAATCCAGCTTAGTCCTTGAAGCTAATCCAGTCCGAGATAGTCCGGCGCAACAAACGCCCCCTTAGGGTTTTGTAGTCGTTCCGGCATTCTTGTCTATTAATAATATTCTTATTATTTTGTAGTCTTGTTTGTTCCGCACTTTGATATTCAACTGGGTATCAGAGCAGGTTCGATCATTTGGGGTTGATCTATTCTTGGTGGTATCAATTTGTTTTTCAGTCGTCGAATATCGGTTTGGTTGTTGTTTGTTTTGTTTTTGTACCTATATTAGGGTTTTGTCGTTGAAAAAAAAATTGAATCTGTTTTTGGTGTCTGAGTCACGCCGCATGAGACAAGTCTTACCAGAGAGGAGCCAACGCTTGATGTTTGAAGTTTGAACGTGCTGTTGTTGAGTCTGGATCTCAGATATGTTGCAACCATCACATCTTGCTGATCTGCACCTTGAACTGCCACAAATCCTCATCGATTTGCTGCAACTTCACGTTGAACCCGTAAACGAGTTTACCCACCACTGCACTGCTCGTTGTCACTCTCACCCAGACTCGCAAACACCATATGCACAATGCCACTACAACTAGAAACCTAACACATTTGTGTTATGAACTGGTTGTGATTGCCTTAATCACATAAAGGTTTTAGTTAATAACAGTAAGGGCTAAATTGTAAGGAGTTAAGTATGGGGGTTCAATTGTAATGGGCCAAGATTTATTAGAGGTTTTAGAAATTACTAGTAGTATTGTCTAGGTGGCATTCTTATATTAGGGATTATGCAGCATGTGGGATATACATGTTCCCAAGTTGGTTGTAACAGGCAGATATGGAAATTAATAGAATATTCCTTTGCTTCTTTTATTATGCAGTTGCTTTCTCAAGGGGTTAAAAAAGGAACTGCACTATGATGTTAAATTGTTGAAACCTGCAAATGTGCATGAGGTTATTGCCATTGCAGTGCAACTTGATTCAAAACTCACTGAGTTGAAATTGCCTCCGCCTCGGCCTTATACATCTTCTAAACCTTCCTCCACCACCGTCACACCTCTTTCCCATACTATGCCTAAAACTAGCAACCTTGCTATTAGGAAATTGACCCCTGATTAGATTCAAAGGAAAAAGGAACGTGGTGAATGTTGGTTCTGCAATGACAAGTGGGTCCATGGGCATAAGTACGGCCTTAAGCATCTGCTCATGATGGAAATGTCAGATTCAGAAGTTCCAGAAAGAGATATGGGGGAGGATCAACTTATGTTACCGCACATAGAGCTCAGTGAGTGTGCTTTTTATGGCACAAATGGAGGTCCTACAGCTCAAACTATGAAAGTGCTTGGTAAAGTTAGTGGCCACATTGTGAAGATTTTACTCGATTCGGGTAGTTCTCACAACTTTGTTGATTCCAAACTATTAAAACATTGTGGATAGCAAGCTCAAACCACCAAGTCTTTTGAGGTCATGATTGCAGATGGGGGGAAGGTTACAAGTTTTGGTTGTTGCAAGGCTATGGAGTTGACTTTAGCAGGGTATCATTGTTCCACAGATTTGTATTCCCTGCCACTAGGTGGTTGTGATGTGGTTTTGGGGGTGCAATGGCTTTCCACCGTAAGTCTTGTGTTAAAGGATTTCCAGCTCCTTACTATGGAGTTCACCAAAAACCACCATACTTATAAGTTATCCCATCATTCCTCTCGTGCCTCAAGCATTCAAGAAGTCTCACTGCATCAGCTTGAAAAAGAGTTAAATAACTCTAATTTGGGGTTGTTATTGTACTCCATGGAAAATGAGAAGTTAGGATCCTGTGAATTGAGTTCAACTCATTTGCAGGAATTGCAGCAGCTATTGAATGACTTCGAGGTTATTTTTGCCGTGCCCACTAAGCTACCTCCATAGCGAGACCATGATCATCACATTCCCCTCCTGCAAGTGACAAAACCACCAAGCATTCGACCATACCACTATGGACCATTGCAAAAAATTGAAATTGAAAAAGCAGTTCAAGAGCTACTCGAGGCAGGTTTCATAAGGCAAAGCCATAGTCCATTCTCCTTTCCTATGTTGTTGGTGAAGAATAAGGATGGCACTTGGCGAATGTGCATTGATTATAGGGCACTTAATGCCCTCACTATTAAGGATAAGTACCTCATACCCCTTATTGATGATTTGTTGGATGAATTGCATGGATCCCTCTATTTTTCTAAGTTGGACTTGTGCTTTGGATATCACCAGATATTAATGCAGCTTGGAGAAATTGACAAAATTGCATTTAGGACTCATGAGGGCCACTATGAGTTCTTAGTAATGCCCTTTGGGCTTACAAATGCTCCTGCTACATTTCAAAGTTTAATGAATGATGTGTTTCAGCCTCATTTGAGGAAATTTGTGTTAGTCTTCTTTGATGACATCCTCATTTATAGTAAGACCTGGGAGGCTCATTTAGCTCACTTGAAGGTGGTGTTTGAACTTTTACAGGTCAATCAACTCTTCTCAAGAAATCCAAATGTTCATTTGGACAAAATAGGGTGGAGTATTTGGGACATGTTGTATCTCAGGAAGGAGTGGCACTTGACCCTGGAAAAATCCAAGTTATACAAAACTGGCCTACACCAAAAACTATCAAGGACTTGAGGGGCTTCTTGGGTTTAACAGGCTACTATAGAAAGTTTCTCCTAGGCTATGGCAAAATTTGCTAGCTTTTATGTCATTTGACAAAGAAGGATGGGTTCCTTTGGACTGCAGAAACTCAGCAAGCATTTGACAAGCTTAAGATCACCATGATTTCTCCACAAGTTTTAGCTTTACTAGATTTCTTGAAACCATTTGAAGTGGAATGTGATGCTTCTGGTTGTGGTATTGGAGTTGTGTTGCAGCAAGGTGGAAGGCCTATTGCTTTTTCCAGCCAGTCACTTTGTTCAAGGAATCAAGCACTCTCCACTTATGAGAGAGAGTTGGTTGCTGTGGTTTCTGCTGTGAAGAAATGGCAGAATTATTTTGCAGAGAAGGCATTTCATAATCAAGACTGATCATTGCAGTCGTAAATACTTCCTGCATCAAAGAGCTAACAATGTCTTTTCAACAAAAATGGGTTTCTAAGTTACTGGGGTATGATTATGAGATCCAGTTCAAAAGTGGATCCCAAAATGTAGTTGCAGATTCATTGTCTAGATTACATGGAGTGACTCAATTACATGAACTTGTCCCTCGGTTCATGGGGGAATGCAATGCCATTTCTTACCCTTACAATGGTTGGATAGATGACTTGAGAAAAAGTACTGAACAAGATGAGTGGATTGTAGCAAAGAAAAAGAAGTGGTTAAATTTGCAATGAATGGCACATGAGGATCTACCTTTGGAAAGTACATTGTCGATAATGGTTTGTTGCTTTACAAGAAGAGGGTGGTGTTAAGCCCTCACTCTGAGTGGAGAAGAAAGATCCTAGAAGAGCACCATTATACTCCCTCTACTGGTCATCAAGGGGTCATAAAAACATACTATAGGGTCAAAATGAACTTCTATTGGCAAGGAATAAAGAAAGATATTCAGAACTATGTAGCAGATTGTCAAGTGTGCCAACAGAACAAAGTGGAAACCATTGCCCCACCAGGATTGCTGCAACCTTTGCCAATTCCTCAAAGAATTTGGATAGACATCAGCATGGATTTCATAGTGCGGTTACCTCTATGCAAGGGTAAATCGGTGATATTAATGGTAGTTGACAGATTATCCAAGAGTGCTCATTTCATAGTTATGGCTTATCTCTACACTGCAATCACAATGGCAGAAGCCTTTGTTGACAATGTCTTAAAACTACATGGCGTACCAAGTTCAGTGGTCAGTGATAGAGATCTCATCATCGTCAGTGCTTTTTGGAGGGAATTGTTTAAACTACAAAGGTCAAAACTGTGTATAAGCTCAGGCTACCATCCCCAAAGCGATGGGCAAACTGAAGTGATGAACAGGTGCCTTGAAACCTATTTAAGATGTTTTGTTGGAGGACAACCAAGGAGATGGGTTCAGTGGCTTCCTTGGGCTGAATGGTACTTTAACACTTCTTACCATTCATCTGCCAAGTTCACACTCTTTGAGTTAGTCTATGGCTACCCACCACCCCAGATTCTACCCTATGAATTTGGTACTGCAAGGGTGGAAACAGTGGAACAAAGCCTCTTGGAAAGGGATAAGGTCTTATCTGTCTTGAAAAAACAACCTGAAGATGGCTTAGAATCGCATGAAGGTGCAACATGATAAGAAGAGAACTAAGAGGCAATTTGAAGTGGAAGATTTCGTGTATTTGAAGTTAGTTCCTTATTAGTTGCAGGCTTTATCCTCTCACAATTACCATAAGCTTCAACCAAGGTACTATGGGCCTTATGATATTTGGGAAAAGATTGGTAAAGTAGCCTATAAACTGAATATGCCATTTAACAAAAAAATCCACCTTGTGTTCCACGTGAGTCATTTGAAGAAACAATTAGGGAGTAATCTGGTGCCTCAGAATGTCATACCTCAGGTGGTCAAAGATGGGTTAGCAGGAAACACACCAGTAGCTATGTTGGCAAAGAGAATTTATAAGAAAGGCAATGTTGCAGGGGTCCAATTGTTAGTGAAGTGGCAAGATTAAGAGGAATCAGAGACTACTTGGGAAGATTTTGATGAGTTCAAGGCTAAATACCCCACATTTCAACTCTGAGCAAACCTTGAGGACAAGGTTTTATAAGGGGGAGGTATTGTTATGAACTGGTTGTGATTGCCTTAATCACAGAGAGGTTTTAGTTAATAACAGTAAGGGCTAAGTTGTAAGGTAGTTAAGGGTAAAATTGTAAGGAGTTAAGTATGGGGGGTTCAATTGTAATGGGCCAAGAGTTGTTAAGGGTTTTAGAAATTAGTAGTAGTATTATTGTCCGGCATTCTTGTATTGGGGATTATGCAGCATGTGGGATATACATGCTCTCGAGTTGGTTGTAACAACCAGATTTGGAAATTAATAGAATATTCCTTTGCTTCTTTTCTCTTTATCCTCTCACCATTTCCATACTACCTAGCTACCAGTAAGATTAATTCTCCAACGCCGGTGTGATTTAACAATTTGTCATCCGAATCCACCCTGCTGCCAAGCCATCCAGTCATGCCTCCGCCATTGCCTAAAACCCCGAGTCCAATCCACTTGCCTTGACCTGTAACCAGAAGCCCAGAAATTCCCGCTAGTCTTACCCGCTGCCATTGACTGAACCACGATTACTACATTCCATGGTTTGCATGATCGGGGAGAAGACACCCACCAGAAAACAAAAAAAAAAAAAAAAAAAAAAAAAAAGGAAAAAAGGGGAAAAAGAAAAAAGAAAAAAGGAGAAAAAAGCGAAGAGAGAAGTAGTTAGGATTTGAGCCCCACACAGGCAAGGAAGAAAATTTGCTATTTGTGGGTTTGGGCTTTTTAAGGCCCACATGGATAACATGAGAATAACCTGCTGTTAGAGCTTGTTGTTGCTCATCGCAATAATCGCTCGAGTTCTTGGACTGGTGGCCATTCGAGTGACATTGTGAATGTGGTAAACTGAAATTTTTGCTTGTTCGTTCCGAAGTTGGTTCAGAAGTTTGCACTGGCTTTGGAATCTTGCACTTGCACCAATTGGATTGCTTCCGCTCGCTCGCCTATTCGCTCACTTGATTCCTTGCTCGCTTGTCGTGTCCGCCTAACAGAGCTTGTCTTGTCGTGTCCGCCTAACGGAGCTTGCCTTATCGTGTCCGCCTAACGGAGCTTGCCTTGTCGTGTTCGCCTAACGGAGCTCGCATCCACATCTGCTTGTTGGCAAACTCATGATGTTGGAAAATATTAGTATTCATGTTTATTTTAGTATTTGGGTTTTCCTTGTTAGTTTAGGAATTGGGCCTATCCCGTCTGAGGTAGGGTTTCTTAAGTTTAGTTCTCTATAAATATTGCTTGTAATTTAGTTTGAGAAATAAGTTAGTCACAATGTAGCCTCTTAGGGTTTTGTAGCCGTTCTGGCATTCTTGTCTACTAATAATATTCTTATTATTTTGTAGTTTTGTTTGTTCCGCACTCTGATGTTTAGCTCTCTTTCCCACTGCTTGAGTCTTATATTGCTTAGTAAGTTGACCATCAAAGAGCTTTTGGCTGGTAGTCTATTGGCACCCAAGGTTAATCGTGGTTGTTTGCTCTTTTACAGGTAGCCTAGTTTGCCCAGTTCCCCCATCCACACTAGTGCGCAAATTTGATTCCAACAACATGTAATTAATTTCCAACCGTAATTAGTGTAGGTACCTAAATAGAGATTAATATAACCCTATATATTGTAATACTTTACACACATTAATACAATGAGTCATATTTCTACATGGTATCTTTCCTCTAGGTTTATCTCGTTGGTTCTAGGATTTTTCTTCTCTTCTCGTCACCTAAAAACAAAAACGAAGATCCCTAGTTTCTTCAAATATTGCACTCCCATCGTATACAATAACACTGCAAGCTTACGCATAAGGTCATGCATCTTACATGTTGGTGCCGTATTGTAATGCCTTTTTTGTAACATGCTAAGAAAAATGAGTTCCATAAGATAGCTTTCCACAACTTGTCCTGGTGTGTGATAACAAATAAGAGTTTGTTGATGCACAAAATTAGGTCGATCTTGAACCAATGTAAATCGGACCATAAATCATAAAAACACACAAGAACACAAAGATATATCATGGTTCACCCCAAGTTGAGGCTACATCCACACTAATGATATGAGATGAGGTGTTCTAGCATTACTACTGAATCTGTGACTCTGCATACAAAATCCAAATATGGTATATTTTTCTAGCTAAGTTTTTGGTGATCTATTCGTTAGAGTTTTCCTAGCTAAGTTTTAAAATCCGATTAACAGATAAATTGGATGCCATATATGGCCTATACTTATCAAATTTTATCACCACCAATCAAAATATTTGCTAGGAGCCTAACTAAAAAGAGTTTGTATAGATAATACACATTTATTGACATACATACGATATTATCTACATTAAAGGGTGTGGGAATGTAATATATATATGCACGTGAAAAAAAATGTTTCCTCTTGTAATATGATTCGACATGTTGTATTATTAGACTGTTAATTATATCTGAACTATTAGACTATTAGTTGTCTACATAATCTTTATTTAAGCTTGGATTTGTTTAAAATAATAACACAACGTGTCATACGCCATTAGCCTTTTTTTCTTTTTTTTTTGAACAAAAGATATTATATACTTTAAAAAAAATCATCACTTACCTGAAGTGGTCTCATGGAGCTCATTCCTTTCAATTATAAAACAACCATCTCAAAGAAGTTGTGAATTTAAGCTTGTGGGAGTTACAACTTCTTATTTGAAGAGGCTGTGATTAGAAAAATAACAGGAAAATAGTGGTGTCTTAGTAAAATTCAGTCATTGTGGGATGAAAATTTGAGAGAGAACCGATGTAGCTTTTTGTGTCGATTCCCACAAACAACGCCAAATGTTGATACACAAAATCGGATTGATCTTGGACCAACGTAAATCCGACCGTAAATCACACAAACGCACACGAACACAAAGATATATTGTGGTTCATCTCAAGTTGAGGCTACATCCACACTGGTGTCGATTCGGTTTCACTATATAAAGGTTACAATGTACATGGAGGCTATAGAGACTAGGGTTTGCTCTTCTTTGCCCTCCCTCCAAGCGAGGGTGAAGGATCCCTTTTATAGAATAAGGGTTTCCTTCACCTCCTACATACATTATGGGCTAGGTCATGATGCCCAAATACTTAGGCCCAATGTATGGTACAACAAAGTTCTTAGAGAGAGAAGACATAACTGTTTGTTAGATGCCAATTTAAGCTGTTGTAGATTTTGCTCCACTCTGTAAGTGATTTCTTTAGAAGATATAAAGCTACTTAAGGCTACAAAGGGTACACCTTCACACTTGCGATCCACTCTTGGTCGAATTCTTTGATCAATCTTATAAACAAGTCTTCAGTAACATAAGATTGGGAAGCAGTAACCCATGCATAACAGTCGAAATGTCTGTTTACAATTTCATGGGTCTAGGTCTTTGAGACTAGATTGTCTTCCTTGATCCTCAACCGTTTGTTGTTGCTCTTCATTCATTTGCCATTCCATCAACATTTGCTTCTTGCCTCACAGCCGATGAGTTCATTTTCCCGAGGAAGATGGAAGACTACGTGGTTCCTCACCCATTTTTGAATATCATCACAAGTACTTTTTCCTTCTACAACAACGGCACCATGCCTCTGATTTCTCTCCAGAGTGGTTTGAATCGTTATTGTGATTTTCTTTAACTTGTTAGTGTTGGAACCCCCAGTCCCACATCGGACAGAGGGAGAAGAGAAGAGTGCTTTAAATAGAAATACCCCTCTCTAATTAACACCGAGGCCTTTTGTGATAAAACCCCACACCTGAGGATTGTGCAGGTGGTTAAGTGGGGACAGTATCGGTGTTGTTGGAGTGGGCCCTTGGCCCGTCGACTTGAAAATTTCCACATGGTATCAGAGCAAGGGGACGGGCCCGTACTGCCACGTGATTGGGTGGGTCCCCATTGGCCCCGCGTGATTGGGTGAGTCCCGACATGGCTCCACGTGGTTGCCGATGTGTGGAAATTGGGGTCACACGTGCGGGGGAGTGTTGGAACCCCCAGTCCCACATCGGACAGAGGGAAAAGAGAAGAGTGCTTTAAATAGAAATACCCCTCTCTAATTAACACCGAGGCCTTTTGTGATAAAACCCCACACCTGAGGATTATGCAGGTGGTTAAGTGGGGACAGTATCGGTGTTGTTGGAGTGGGCCCTCGGCCCGTCGACCTGAAAATTTCCACAGTTAGCTATTGATGCTGATACCAAATATTCTTTGGAATGCGAATGGTTTTGCTGAGCCACCTTGCAGATCAACCGCCACTTTGCTGCTCATACATATGATAACGTGTGAACTCATCAATGATGTCTTCAACTTCTTACGTTATGTCTCGCACGCATGCAATCCACGTTTTTTCTACTTCCGTATGTGCTTTCTTGCTATCAACATCTTGCATGCAGGATTTCTTGATTAGGAGCTCCTGCTTGATCACGAACACCCGCTATGGATGATGCTACGTTTTCAAAAATTGCTACGACCATATCAATCAAGGGGTCTGTTGCAAATGATGCCATAAAAGTTGATAAAAAATGCTCACTTAAAGTTGATTTCAGGGAGCAATCAATTGAATTTGGAAGCATGTCGGTAAAACACAATATAAGGAAGACGAGGTTGAGAAACGCATGTCTTTAGTTACGCCGACGCCCCTACGCAACAAGCGATATTTATGGTCAAAAGCTTCAGAAGGGCACGAGAGTCGTTCCACACCCAACTTAGTCATGAAATAGGATGGTGATGTTAACACACCCTATTTTACCACATACTATCAAACGCACCCTAAAAAAATATGAAACCAAATGAAAGAGCTGAGTGAGAAGTTAACAAGAAAGTATCAAAACACCACCGTACGAAAAAATCACCCACCAACATCCCTCAGTAACCCCATCGATTTGTTTTCACTTCACCGGTTCACCCCACCCTTAACCTAATTATCTAAAATAACAATAACACGGAAAGTTCAATGACAATTTTTTTGATTGGGTTTACTTGTGTATCTTTTGAGTTCAAATACAGGCAACTTTAACAATGATATATGTGCAGTTACCCCATGGATCCGTCCAAGGTTCGAATACATTACGCATTTTTTCATATAAATACAGTGGGGTTATATTCATGTGTTAAATGTTACATTCATATCTCATTCAACATTTAAAGTCAACCGTCCCAATTTGTAGAGAATACAACCCCCATTTACTTTCGGTCAACCAGAGTAGGGCAGCCTGCAAAAGAAAATAACAAAAAAGTAGATTGATAAACGCAAAAAGTTAATAAATATCATTTGAGCAGCATGCTAAAATAGTTTTTTTCTCAAATTCAAACCTCTACGGCTATGTTTGGATGAGAGATTTGCAGGTACTAGGGCATTCAGGATAAATTACTTAGAAATGAACTGCTTGTTAAAAAGATTAAGTACACAACGTGATCATCAAAAACCCATAAAGGATTTAAATTCTCGGTACTTGCAATTCCCTCATCTAGACGCGGCTTAAAAATGAACTAGGTATAAAGAATGTCCATATTCAGTATGTGTACAGTTCTAGAGAAACTACAATGTGTTTTAACTAACTTAGCTGACCACATAATGTAAGATCCACATGTGATCTCCCTAGTATTTCACACACACTACTAGTAAATAGTTTTTCAAGCATCACTCAAAATAGGATCTAATCATCAACCGTCACATTATGTGGTTTACTAAATAAAATCTGAAACCATTATCTTCTAAAAACATGATCTATCTAGCATTTTCCCCTTCATTAAAGTCAAAGTCTTGGTAGTAATTACCCCACTGTGTGTATCTCAATGCTTCCCTGCAGCTCAATATTTGAGTTTCACGCCGTCGTGAAACCTTCTAACGACAACTAAACGGTAACGATGTGGAAAAGAAAAATAAATTTTGCTTCACCATAAAAAGTGTGCATGGCTAAATTGTAAATGTGGGAGCTTACATTAATTATGTGGGAGATACTAGGCTACTAATAGCAGGCTACTACTAGGTTTTTCCAATAGCGGGTGTTAGCATTTTCCGTTGATGAACTACAAGTAGGCATGGCTAATTTAAAACTGGAAAATACTATATTTATAGCCAACAAAATATGCATGCAAAGAGTAGTGCAACTTCCTAAATGCTCTAGAAATATTGCTTCCTGAAATAAATATATCCATCGAAATTAATGCAGCACATCAAACATATCAGATGATTTAAGCGCACCCCAATTTTAGAGATGTAACTGAGCTGTCATAGTCTTGAGGACCGCTGTTAGATTTACAGAGATTGGTGACAGACTCTGATGACTGACCCTCCTCCGTAATCAGGTTCTCTGAATCGACATGAACAAGCCTCCGGCCATTAGATTTCTCCACCACCTTCAACAATCATACCAAGAACTCCCATTAGCAAATTAAGCAAGAATCAAACATATACTTAAATGAAGAGTCGGCAGAGAGATCTTATACTTGCTGTCTTAATCGTTCATTCTCTTCCGTCAATTGCATCGCCTGCACATTCATCTATATCATGTCAAGAAAAAAATTGGGACAAGAAAAGGCAAATAGAGAAGAGGAAATATTTGGAGGACAACATTGTCTGGACCTTACTGCCAATGAACTGCTCAAGCACTACGAATCTACTATCAAACAAATACACTACAATCTTAGTCAACTTTTAATGATACGTTTCAAATCCCGTTGAGTTCTCAGGCATTACGTAAGAGCTAAATTCACTGTAGGACAAAAGACTAGCACAACAGAAACTAATATCCCAATTAGAATGTGAACCACACATACAATAATTCGTATTGGTAGAACAGTTATTCATTAATTTTCAACTATTAGCTTGAGACATGGTTACCTTAACTTTTACGAACAAATTTTTTTGTTTAGTGATTCTCTAAATTGACATCGAAATTCGGAGTGCACGAGGTCTAGATTGAAACCTCCAATCTACCGTATGTCAATTATCTGTTAATTTATTACGTCAGAAGATGTAGCTTGGGAGAGTTGCATAGTCAAGAGTTAAAAGGTAACTAACATTTCTTTGAAGATCGTTGATCTCTTTCATAATCTTTTCACTCTGTTGAAAGACAACAAAAAAGTCCACTTATTAGATATTAAACAATTATATAGAGGCAAGCCTATAGAATAAAACAGACCTTTTTCTCTACTACGCCACCCAAGCCAGCTTCAAGGGACTTCTCCAATTGTTGCAGTTCTTCCAAACTTAGTCCTTGAATTTCTTCTCCTCTCATCTGCCTATAGTTCAAGGAGCTTATGTCATAATTAGGGACCACAAACTAGTAATTGTTTTTAAAACCAGAGATTTACAAATACCTAAGTTGATGACTTTTTGCTGCAATTTCCTTGCTCAACCTGGAGTAGTTGCTGTTCTCCACTAGCTACATCAGAATTAACAATGCTTTTAAGCAAAGGCCAAAAATCCAAAGATTGTTGATTATTTACTGTAAACAATACGTGAAAAGAACAAAAACCCAAAGATTTATCCATTTACAATTCAACAGTGATAAGTTTATCTTATACCAAGTCAGGATGCTAACAATAGAGAGCGAAGGACTTCAAGTAAAGAAGGCTTATTTTATGCTACCCCCCCCCCCCCCCTCCCCCCTCCCCCCTCCTCCCTAGAATTTGATTTTAATTTGGCTTTGCTGCCTGTAACTCAAAAATCACCAGTTCACTCCCTAAAACTCAAAGCTTGTTTCATTTTGCCCCCTTGGAACTCCATTTTGATCCCTTTTTGCCCCTTGAAACATGAAAGTCGTTTGTATAAAACTCAAAATTCGCTCCACATTGCCTTAGAAGTTAGATCTACTAATTTCTTCTGTGGGTTTGATTTGGGTGCGCCAGGCTAATCAATTTCTTTTTTATTTTTTTCATCTCTTCAATTTCTTTTAAACTTAATATTCTCTAACTGTTGAATGTTAAGCATAATGAAGATTTTGAATCAATATTGCACATGTGGCATAGCCTTATTAGGTGTTTGGTCCCACGTGTTTAAGAGGCGTATAAGTTGAAGTTTGAGGGGGCGTAGTTAAAAATAATTTAATAAAGAATGCGCGTTACAATGCATCTTAATAAATCTTGTATTGAGTTCATGCATGTAGTTTCCCTTTTTCACCTTCAAATGCATGCATTGTCATATTCTAGCTTACTAACAGAAAATATGGATGATCCAAAAATTATATTACTCTAGGCTATGCATGCCTACACTATAACATGATTTACAAATTTAGGAGTGCAATAATATTCTAAAAGAATTCGTTCTTATACCATTAAGTTTCAAAACTTGTCATGTTGCAATGGCTTCAAGTCCACAAGATTCATGTTACCAAGTTGGCTATGTATTATTGTGTACAACTCGAGGTTACCAAACTCATCACCACGATACGATACATAAAGGACCAACCTGTAACTCAAGAGATGGTTGTTCTAGTTTGTCGAGATTCTTTGAATGCAAGTTGTGCCTTTCTAGAATTTCCTTCATACTGCAGAAGAAGAAGAAAAAAACAATGCAGGTCACTAGCTAGGATAGCCAGAAATCTTCAAAACAATAGCATAATACAATATATATAATTATATAAAAGATAACACATGCGAGATGGAAAAGACAATAGGAAGTTCAATATTTGGTTTAGCATTTAAATTTTATTTTCATATTTTGGTAAACACTTGTCACACACTTTTAAACTTCAAGTTGCTATAAATATGTTTTTCCTTAAAAGCCTTGCAACGCGTATTAAGAATAAGTTGAATAACTGATAATAGTTACATGCACATGAACTCGTATATACAAAGTTTATAAACATTGAAGGTTCATTTATACTAATAAAAGAAAAACCCTATAGACAGAAATTACTCAAAAATGAATGAAGTTTAACTAGCTCTGATTGCATCTAGTCTCCTCGTTGTTGAAGGAGGTCTTGGTTCAAATTTTATTAAAGAGAATTTTCTATGTTGTTAAACAAACATAAAAGGTTAAAAAATGTGTCTTTGTTGTGTGATGTCACCCCGTTAGCCTCCTAATTCAACTTAAAATGCAACACCAAATATAGTGATGATTTGCCAAACTTGTATTCTTTCATCATTTTTGTATTACAAACTATGGCCTATTTGGTACAAACACAGCCAAAAGTAAAAGGAAATAACAGATTAAGCCACAACCATACTATAAAGGATTATCAAAATCCAAGAAGTATACAACAATTTTCCTTGACGAAATCACACTACAGAAAGTGAGAGAGTAAAAGCACATGGAAGGAAGTCACTCGCAACTTGATGAAGCAGTCCGGTCATGACTGTTCAAAACAACACTTCTCAAGTTATCAGAAACAGCAGTTGGATTAAGCCATACTTGTTTAATGCATATATGATAATTTTTTTGTGAGATCCAAATCTAACAAACAAGACAAACAACATCCACATCCATCTTGCGCTACAAAGACCTTCAATCATATTATTTGAACATCTAGTTAGTAGCTTGACCAGCTAACCTAGCCTGTTTCTTACTTCTTCCCATTCAGGTGGGTCTTCTCCTTCTTCATCTTCCCATTAAAAATAATATTACAGAAAAAAGAAAAAAAAATTGTGTATGCAAGTGAGAGAGACTGAGAGAGGGAGACCTAGAGCTGGCGTATTCAAAGAGCTTTCCGGTGGAAGAAAAGATGATAAGAGCAATATCGGCATCACAGAGAACGGAGAGCTCCTCAGCCTTCTTGAAAAGTCCTCTTCTCCTCTTGGAAAATGTCACCTGCCTCGCGGTCGCGTTGTCGATCTTCTTGATCTGAATCTTCTCCCTCGCCATCTCTTAATCTTCAGTTAAATTAATTCGACTTTTTTCTTCTTCTGGTTCTCCTCAAGAAGAAAAAAATAAGATAAAAAGAAGAATATTATAGCTTGTTTTGGAATGGAATATTTTGTTTTGTTGTTTAGTCTTATGTTTGAGTCAGAGAATATAGTCAGCCAAAAACTAACCAGAAAAGGCGAAGAAATTACAAGTAAAGGAAGGAAGGGCTTAATTGGAGAGGGACAGGTCCAGTGCCAGAACTGGCAGCATTTGGCCAAATTTAGCCAAAAATCCTTGGAGGATGTGGGGGGCAAAGGAAAACCCTAAAAATGAAGTGTAAGTTTTCTAGATAGAGAGAGAGAGAGAGAGAGAGAGAGATATCAAAAGAGAGAAAGGGACCCATCATCCATCTCCATCTCCATCTTTAGATTCTGAACCAGATCCAGAGTTTCAAGACCAACAAGTCTCAAAGGGAAAGAAATGCTTCCAACCAATTGAAGAAAAGAAAAGGATAAAGCTAAAGAAAGGTAAAGGGATTGTTTTGCTGATTAGGTGAAAGGGGATTTGTTGACGCTTTCAAAGTTCTGACTAGTGTCAGTAAATCTTGGGGAGATGTTTTGGTTTTTCTGCTGTATTTGGATGGGTGGATGGAGTTCAGAGCGGTTAAAACTGAAAAGACACCAATGAGAACATTGAGAAGTGGGGAGAGAGAGAGAGAGAGAGAGAGAGAGTGAATGGGAGGGAATTCATGCGGAAGTGTGGAAACAGAAGATACTTTTTATGGTTGAAGCAAAAGTCTATTTCTCTCGTTTCCACGTCTTTACCGTTCAGTTGCTGTTAAAAGGTTTAACGATGGCGTGAAACTGGAATGTTGAGCTGCAGGAAGCATTGAGATAATGAGGGGAAATACTAACAACTCTTTTTTACCTATATTTTTTAAAATCACATGGTTTGACAGTTGATTGTTAAATTTTATTTTGAATGATGATAGATAAATTATTTATTTCAAGTCATACGATCTACAAAATATAATATAAAAAAAATTATCTGTAGCATCACCCTAATGAGAAAATTTGTGTGAGACTTAACCTACTACTGAACTATGTTAAGTAGCATTACCAACCACTCAAAACTTGTCCTGTGTTAAGTTTTGAGTATAATATGTTATCACATAATTGTATTTAAAGTTATCATAATTAGATTAGTATACACCATTAGATTCATCTCATAGGCTCATGGACCATGTTTTCTCTTTCCTTGCAATTCTAGCAAAAAAAAATCTCAACTCAAAAACTATGTGTGATCAATTATGTTAATAAATGAGATCAAAACTGAAAAATATAAAGTAAAATGAAACTTTCGTCTTTGCTTGCATTGTGCCTTTGTTGTACAAAGATGTCTCATTCATCTTCCTAAAGATTTTGCCTTCAGCGTTCATCATCTTCCCATTTGCGTTTTGCACATCTGGAAAATATCGGGTCAAAAAAACAGTATCTTTTATTTATCTTTAGTTGGGTCGTTGTAGTTTGGTGCGTGATTTACAACGAACACACAGGTACAGGGTTTTACTTACTGGCATACTGCTCGGTGCAGTGCCCATACTGGTGTGACTTGTACCTGTAAGCCGTACCCTAAACCTTAAGTATTAGTAGCTTTTTACGGAGTGATCAGTGATCGATGTTGACTTGTCTTCCCCCATACCTGGCCAAGCATGTCCCTCCCTCGATCAGGCACTAACTTCTCTTTGAGATTCGATTTCTCTTTTTATTTTTATAACTAATCTTTCTTATTATTTCTTGGGTGCCTCCAATCTCATTTACTGCATTTGCTTTAAATGTGTGTGCTGTACTACTGTTGTTCACTGTAGTATCAAAATGATTGATTTTTTTATAAAGATAATAAAACAAAAAATAATAAGAATATAAAATATTAATGTTATTTAGTCATGACCGCATAAATAGGAAAGGATGGAAAGGATATCCAAACAGGAGGGAAGACAATCTGCCTCCATGCGTGAAGGGTTGGCCAACGAATCTCAAGTTTGGGCCTGAGACAATCTCCATCCGTTGGGCTAAAAGCTAAATTTTTTAGCCCGAAAAATTTAGCTTTTAACCCAAAAAGAGTTTTTCTGCTCCAACCATTCAGACCTAAAATTTTGGTCTGGGATTATGAAAAAATGAACTTAAGCTTTTTTTTTTTTTCTTAAATTAACTTTTTAAAAAAAAAATTATGTAGACTATCATAAATTAATTTTATGAACATTTTAATCTAAAAATATTTAAATTCCGATAAATATTGAAAAATCACTAAATCTTTCCACAAAGCAAGCCTTCAACTTTCACCAATATTTCAACTTTCACCAAACTTTTAACTTTCACCAATCATTCAACTTTCACCAAACTTTCAACGTAAGTACTTCTTCCTCTCTGGAATGTATTTGTTGAGGTCCTTCATCATCAAATTTATTTCGAACCTCTCTGGCTCCCTATCCCCTTCTTCCTTCATTTGCAAGCGCATTCGGGCCCTTTTTTTGGTGAATTTTGAGTTAAATAATTTTTTTTAATTATTTTAGCTGTTGGATTTAAATTTGAGCCATTAGATCTGTTTTTTTTTTTTTACCGTTATATTTGATTATATTCGATGGGTTGGGTTTGGTGGCCGACACATGTGATGATAGCGGGGCCCACCCTGTCGGGCGTTGAAGGGCTCAGCCTCCGTGCAATGAGTTGGGCGCGTGATCGGACCGAGAGTGGTCTAAGAAAGGGAGAGTCCACGCGTTTCTGGGCTATTTCTTTGGGGGAATTTGGCCCTCAATTGGTATTTGGCTTGGGTTGGGTTGGGTTTTGGGCGGAAATAGGGGGAAATTTGGCATTTAGCCTAGGGTTGGAGAGAGTCTAATGCGAGCAATAGCTTACTAGGAGATTGGTGTTGAATGATGTATTAATAGGGAGCATGCCCATCCATATGTGTAGAGTTTTCTATGTTATGTGTCAAGATCTAGCCAAGTTGTATAATCTAGTGGATGGAGTTGTACTTGTACTTTGACAGTATTGAGGATAATCCTTGTAGATATTATTAAACTTTTCTGATTAATAATCTTAATCTTAATCTTCTGATTAATAATATTAATAATCCTTGTGTCAACCTACTTTATCAAGATTAATTATTAATGCTAAGGATTATCTTGAAAAATCACTAATAGGATGTAATTAGGCTTCCTTGTGTAACGGAACTTATCTTCAATGAGGAAAGCTTAAAGGCATGAATTAGTTATTAATTCAGACCTTAATTTGCCTTGTATCATTGCCATGAGTAGAGGAGCTCGAAGAAGTGGTAGTCAAATCTTTTTCTCCACATATGCCTTACACAATTGTTGTGTTGCACCTCCTAAGTGCAGAAGGTGTAGAAATTCTAATTTGAGTGGGCCAACCAAAAGTTAATTTATTGACTGTATAAGATTATGAGCTCTAACTTATAATAGTCTTCGAGAGATGGAGTCCAATTGCATTTTGATTTAATTTACTCTACTTAAAATACAAGACTAAATAAACCTAGAGAGTAATTATTTTCCAAACAAGAAAGAGAGAAAATCAGATGAAATTGTTCCCCTATCCCCAATTTTCTTTTTTGCTTGCCTGTGAAAAGTTGTTTTTCGTCTTTGTCGTTGTGTGTAGCGACTCCAAGGTAAGAAAAAGAAGAAAAAAAATTTCTACAATTGTGGCTCGACTGGAGCCACAGGAGGAGTCAACGACACAACTAAGAGGAGTATCGATGTAGCTAGATGTTGCGAATTAGGTAAACGAAACTTGGAACCGTGGTGCCGGAGGGCTACCGCGGATCGGGTCGCTAAATGAAGGATAAGCGCTCTGCACTCACCGGAGCTGGGTTTGGGAGGCCTCTCTAAAGTCATTAGGTTGTAGCCTACTAAGGCTGCAAATGTAGTTGTTGTTGCTGTTACTTGGGTTGAGGCCTAGCACACGAAGGTGTTAAGCTGCAATTAGGTGCCCAATCTTTCTTCCTCCTTTTTTTTCAAACAATTTTAAATATTTTTCGGTATTTAATGCACGATTTTTTCAAAATGTCTTCCCCCAAGAGTAAGTGTAATGAATACCCCCCACCCAAGTATCGTCTTGGTGGTCTTTTGGGAAAGTATGATACTTAGAGCTGCTTATGTGAAGATTAACTTTGATGATTTGTTCCGAGACTTCCTTAAAGAATTTAAGCATGCAATTTCATCTAGTGCTCATGTGAAGCAGGTGGAGGATAGATGTAGTCAAGAGTCGTGTGTTGAGGCTGCTTTTGCATGAAAGAGAGTTATCACATTCCATCCGTACTACTTCATGTTGGGATTCACTTTTCCCATGTTGCGCTTCTACCAAAAGGTGATCTACTCCATGAAGTATGCTCATGCGCAGTGTTATCCCAATACAATTTGTGCGATGGTGGGATTTTCCAACCTTGTTCTTTCATATGGAATTGCCCATCGATAAATTCTAGTACTTCTTCAAAATGGGCCACAAGGATGGCATGAGGCAACTAAGGTTTGTGCCATAAGCTCTTTGATTCTTCAAGCAAGAGTGACCATAAATGGGCCAAGAAGACTTTAAAGGTCAGTGGTAAGTGAAAGGTCCAACTCTTTAGCTGAGTTACGTGTCTCAATGAAGTTTATTGAAGATAAGCAAATTGTATGTGCATTTCATATCTCTATTTGTGTTGCATTCTAACTAGTTTGATTGTCTAACCAGTTTAGGGCACTGACTTCTAGTTGTCTAGGCACACAGATTAAGACAACCTACATGGACTTTTTGACACCTTTATGATGGAAATTCTGATTTTCTTGGGTATATTTGTTCCCTTGGGTTTCAGATTATTCCTTTGAGAACTTAGTTTTAGAGAAAGAGTTGCTTTAAAAGCTTAAAGCTTGCATCTTCTCCATTTATGAACCCTAACTGCCAAACCTTCCTCATTTATTAAACACCCAATCATTGTATATTATGGTTGCATTGTTTTTAAGGTTTTGCATTTTGTCTTGGTCTGGTTTTAAGCTTTAAATTCGTTTTGAGACCAAGCTTTTGGATTCAAGTTAGATTCTTCCTTCAACAATTTGACTAGAGAATCTGACTGGTCATTTGACTCCAAATTTCATGTGCATATCATAAAATCATATCATATCATTGATCTTGTTGATCTCGGTGCCACAAGGTGATGAGCTCAGAATGAGCTACCACTTCATGAAGATCGAATGAGTCCATCTTGTGTAAGGCAAGGTTGCACAAAGGTGAAGCTGCTCCGTAGATAAGGATCTAGGAATTGAGCTTGTGTAATCTTTGTATGAACCTTTGTTTACACTAGTGGATTGGACTCAGTGGAAAGTCCTCAGCTTTTTAACCCAGATGTGGGTTTTTCTAGCCAAAAATATCTTGTTTTCAAGTTACGTTTATTGAGTTCAAGTTATGCTTATTGTTTTACACATCCCACACACATGTACATGGTACATATATCTGTTGAACATCTAAATGGTATGTATTTACTGTTATGCTCACTTGACACATTGATAACATGCAACGAACTACAGCCTTGCTGACTATGATAGTTTTTGGAAACTGAAATTGGTATTTAAATCTTAGATTTATTGACTAACAAATCTATCTTAGTTGACTAGTGGGCTTGACTAGTTAGTCCAATGGATTATAATTTTTATAAACAGTTTATTCCACCTGGTACCAATTTCAATTGGTATCAGAACCTTGCTTTAGATATATATAAAGTGATATCTAGGATTTAATGGTATTAGGTAGAATCTCACCATGGATCGTGATCGTGTTGGTAACTCATGCAATACACCTCCATTATTTGATGGTACAAATTATGTGCTTGGAACGAGAAGTTTCAGATATTCCTTGAGGCTCAAGATCTTATAGCTGGTGATTATCTCATTCTTGAGTGGGAAGCTCCATCGAGGCTAGTCAATAGAGAGTCTGTGATTAAGCCAAAAGGTGAATGGCCTCAAGGAGAAATTGCTTCGACCATAGCTAACAGGAAAGCAAAAAATGTTATTGGTTTTGCCATTTTGTCTAATCAATTTGCTCATGTTCGAAATTGCACAACGGCCAAGCAAGCTTGGGATAAACTCTGAATTCTTCATGAGGGTGATAAACAATGAGAGATTTAAAGCTCCAAATGACCCTTTCAAATTTTGAAGATTTGAGAATGCTCGAGTTTGAGACTTTCTCAGTTTTCTTTGAGAAAATTGAAATGTTAACAAATGAAGCCTTGGGTTTGGGGAAGCCTATTGATGAAACAATTGTGGTTCAAAAGATTTTAAGATACTTGCCCAAGAGATTTCATGCCAAGAAGGCTGTCATTCAAGAATTTAAGGACCTAAATGAGATCAAGCTTGAAAAATTGGTTGGGAAACTCATTACCTATGAGATGAAGCTTGACATAGATGAAAGTGACTCCAAGAAGAGCAAAAGAGTAGCCCTTTAAGGTGTTGAAAAAAGTGAGGTTGTCGGTGATGTGTGTAGACATATCTCAGAATATGATCTTGCCTTATTTGTAAAACAATTCAGAAGGATTCTCAAAAACAGAGGAAAGGGTTCAAAATGGTTTAGTGAGTTAACAAATAATCAAGAGAAACAATCTTCTAGAGTGGAGAATAAAGGGTTCACTAGAAAAAGTGACAAAGGTTTATTAAAGGTACTTGGTCTATACTTTGCATGTGGTGGAAGTGGACAAGGTTTTGTGCTAACACCAAACTTCTTGGTCAAAAGCGCAAAAAGGAAATGATGGTTACTTAGAATGATAACAATGAACAAGGTTTTGTGCATTCTGATGAGTCATCAGATAATGAAGAAAATGTTGTTGCTTTTGTTGCTCCAACTGAGGAAGTGTCTCTAAGTGATGATGATTATGTTCTGAATGGCAATGAGGAGATGTCTTATGATGAATTGTGCATCAAGTATGATTCTCTCTTTGATGAGACTTGTACTACAAAAGTGGAGAAGATTGAGCTAACTACGAAGGTTACTAAGTTACAGAAAGAAAACAAGTTTCTTCGTCTAGTTAGAACTGAACTGGATAAAATAAAATTAGTTATCTTGAGGCTCATGTTGGGGAGCTAAATGAAAAGACTTCCAATTGCAATGAAAAAGTTGAAAATGATGGTGTTATTACTACTCTTGAAGCTCATGTTCAAAACTTGCTAGAATCTCAAGATAACTTGATGAATCAAATTTGAAGGCAAATAATGTGATGTATCATGAGGCCAATAAGAAATAGCTACTTGAACTGAATGAGGCAAATGATAAGGTTATTCGTCTTACTATTGGGGCTGAAAAAAATAACAAGATGCCGAGTATTAGGAAACAACACGGTGACAAAAATGGTCTTGGTTTTGTAGAAAGTAGCTCAAGTTCTGTCCCCACCAAAACAAAATTTGTTAAAGAATCTAGACTTGTATCTCAGAATGTCAAACCAGGTCCAAAGACAAGATCTATTCTTACGTGTCATCACCATGGTGAAGTTGGGCACATTCGTCCAAAATATAGAAAATTGTATTCTGGAAAGACCAATTTGCTAAAGGATCAGGTGGATCGTCTGGTTATTGAAGTCAATAGAATTGCTCAGCTCGTTCATTCATCTTCATCTGGTAATTTTAAGCAAAGTTCGAAGTGGTTGCAGAAAGACTCAAACAGGTGCTTTGTTGTTTTAAATGCTTTACCTGCTACTAAACTAAATGTGTGGTATCTTGACAGTGGGTGCTTTCGTCACATGACTGGAGATAATGAGGTTTTCTCATCTCTTGCCTCTTTTGTTCGTGGTGGAGTTGTGTTTAGTGGTGGAGATAAGTCTCAGATCATAGGAAAATGTGATGTCAAAATCCCTGGATTGCCTAAGCTTGAAAATGTTAGCTATGTTGATGGGTTGATGTCAAATCTCATTAGCATTAGTCAATTGTGTAATGATGTGACTGATGAAGTGTGCTTCTCAAAAAAAAAAGGGTGTTGGATTCTAGATGAATATGGAAAGAACTTGCTTGTTCTCTCGAGATCTAGAGACAATTGCTACATTCTTGATGTTTCTCAAGTTGCTAAATACTCCAAGTGGCACAAAGTCATTGACAATGCTAGTATTTTGTGGCATAAAAAACTTGGGCCTTTGAACTTCAAAGACCTCAAGAAGTTGTCCAAACACAAGGTTGTGAAAAGGCTGCCACCTATTTCTATTTCTGACTCATATGTTTACAGACCATGTTAATTGGGAAAGCAATCTAGAGTGGCACACAAGAAAATGACTGACATCAAAACAACTAAGCATATTCAATTGATTCATTTGGATTTTATTGGACCAATTCAAACCTTATCTCTTGGTGGCAAGAAGTACGTCTTGGTAATTATGGATGACTACTCTAGATTCACATGGGTATGCTTTTTAAGGGGAAAATCTAATACCTTTCAATAGTTCTTCACTGTGTACAAAGTAATGTTGAATAAATCTCTTCCTAGTCATCATGCTCTAGTCAGAATTAGAACTGATCATGGAACCGAATTTGAGAATGCTCACTTTGATTATTTTTGTTTAACCAACGACATCAAGCAAAAGTTTTCTGCTCCAATCACCTCTAAAAAAAATGGTGTAGTGGAAAGGAAAAATCGTGTTTTGATTGGGATGACTAGGGTGCTACTTAACAGCAAAAACTTGGCAAAACACTTTTAAGCCGAGGCAATGAACATTGTCTGCTACATCTCAAATCGTGTGTTCCTCAGACCTGGCACCAATGCGACTCCCTATGAACTCTGGAGGGGTAAGAAACTAATGGTAAAGTATTTCAAAATCTTTGGGAGTGTGTGCTACATTCTACATGATCGAGAACATCTTACGAAGTTTGATACTAATAGTGATGAATGAATCTTCTTGGGGTACTCCAACACAAGTTGGGCCTATAGAGTTTATAATTTGAGGACAAAGACCATCATGGAGTCCATAAATGTCAAGATTGATGACACTGATGTCCCTTCCTCTTTGGCAACTGAAAGTGATGATGTGTTATTTCCCTCTTCTAAGGATAATGGTGATGCTTCTTGTGAGTCAAGTGTGGTGTCAGAAAATGACAATAAGAGTGAATCAAGCACTAATCAAAATTCTTGTGGCCTACTCAAAGACAAACCAAAGTGGGCCAGAGGTCATCGTGATGATGAAATTGCGGGTCTGATTGACAAACGTTAAAACTCGAAGAAAAATAGCTGATGAAGTTGCAAATGTTTGCTATGTCTCCCAGATTAAGCCTAAGAATATCAAAGATGCTCTAACTAATAATGAATAGATCTTAGCCATGCAAGAATAGCTGAATCAGTTTAAAAGGAATGCAGTATGGTCCCTTGTTGATCGTCCATCGAACACTAATGTTATTGGGACAAAATGGATTTACAAAAACAAGTCTGATGAGTCAGGGAATGTAATCATAAATAAGGCCAGGCTTGTTGCTCTAAACTTGAAGGTATTGATTTTGATGAAACCTTCACTCATGTTGCTCGTCTTGAATCAGTCTGACTTCTATGTGTTATAGCATGCCATTTAAAGTTCAAACTTTTTTCAAATTGATGTCAAACCCGTATTCCTTAATGGATATCTTAATGAAGAGGTCCACATAGAACAACCAAAGGGCTTTGAGGATCCTCACAAGCTAGATGGAGTGTACAAACTGAGGAAATCTCTCTACGGTCTCAAACAAGCCCCACGTGCTTGGTATGATAGGTTTTCATATCATCTTCTTTCTCATGGTTATACTCGTGGTTTTGTTGATAAAACTTTGTTTGTTAAGAAGGTTAAACCTCATGTTGTGGTTGCTCAAGTATTTGTAGATGATATAGTTGTTGGATCTATTTATGATTTTCTTGTGAAACAATATATCGATATGATGACAAGTGAATTTGAGATGAGTTTGGTTGGTGAATTAAACTACTTCTTTGGACTTCAAGTGAAATAAGAAAATGATGACATCTTCATCTCTCAAACAAAGTATGCCAAGAACTTGGTGAAGAAGTTTGGTCTAGAGGGGTCAAAAACTGATAGATCTCCCATGAGCACTTGTGCCAAAATTCACAAAGACTCAAGTGGCAAGGATGTTGATCATATTATGTATAGAAGCATGATTGGAAGCTTACTTTACCTAACTACTAGTCGACCAGACATCACATTTGTTGTTGGGGTATGTGCTTGGTTTCAAAGTGTCCCAATAAGTCTCACTTACAAGTAGTCAAAAGGGTCATCAAGTATGTAAGTGGGACCACTGATTATAGACTTCAATATATTCATGACACCAACACAAACCTGGTTGGGTACAGTGATGCCGATTGGGCTGGGTGCATTGATGATCGAAAGAGTACCTTAAAGGGAGTTTTCTATGTTGGGAACAATTTGGTTGCTTGGCACAATAAGAAGCAAAATTGTGTCTTTTTATCTACTATCGAGGTGGAATTTGTGGCTGCCATTAGCTGTTGCACTCAACTGATGTGGATGAAACAAATTCTCAGTGCATACGGTATATCTCAATCCACTTTTCTTGTTTATTGTGATAACATGAGTGCAATTGATATCTTTAAGAACCCTGTCCAACATTCGAGAACAAAACACATTGAGATTAGGCATCACTTCATTAGAGATCTAGTAGAAGCTAAAATTCTTACACTTAATTTTATGCCAACTGAAAAACAACTAGTTGACATATTCACTAAAGCCCTGGATAATTGAAGGCACGAAGATCTTCGATGGTCTATTAGCCTTTCTGCTATAAACTGAAGTGTTTGAATAGCTACGCTTCCAAGTTGTGCATGTCTTGTCAGCATGCTCATCAGATACCTACATTTTGTCTCTCTATATGCTTATCTTAACTGTCATACATTCATGATATGTTTTAGATTATCCTTAGTTAATTATTCACTGTGATGTCAAAGGTTCTCCCCATTGTCTTGATGATCTCTGAAAAATCATTTTTTCCAATCATCCAAAGCTAGTGGTGTTCTTGAATTTAATGTTGCTTTGGTCCTATTTAAGTGGTAGTGACTTTACTTACTCTATAATCTAGACTATGTGCCAATTCTCTTCTTTTTGTCCTCTCCCCAAATCAAATCAAAAAATTCAAATTGGAAAGTGTTTTATGAAATGGGTGTCTTCAAAAGAAAGTATATATTTTCAAATGGGAAAATCCCTTCATTTTGACCTTCCATGAAATGTCATGAGTAATGCCTCAAGATCCCTTATGTAGGTCATGTTTGCTATTCTCTCAAATATCAATGGTGATTCATCAAAATTTCACCTTCATTCAAATGACCTTGGCACTTCTCAAATTGGTGCCTCACTCAAAGTTCCTCACCAAAGTTGGCTTTTTCTTCAAGGCTTATGCCTTGCTTTTTGCGAGTCTTATCCATTGTCCATATTATGTAGGAAGTGTTGTCTCTTAAGGTCAATGGATTATTAAAAGCTTGGTTAACTTTGTAATGCTTTTGAGATTAAATGCTTGGTTCTATGATTTTACGATGGCTATCCAAAATCCTCTCTCCCATACCTTGACACATTACTGTCGGATTATGAGCTTGTGTAATCTCATTATTAATGTTTGTGTATGCCTTTGAAGATTTTTCCACTAAGAATTGCATTGGACATCTACTTTTTTGTGTTTCTCAAATTTCATATCTCTTGGAAGCATAGATATTGAAGCTACACTATAGTTCATTCTCATCTAGTCATTATGTTGTTGGTTGTCTATTGGTGCAAAGATTCAACTGTTATCTTGATCTTTATCATCTTAAAGAGCTACCTTCGGTTGTTTGGGTACATTTGTCTATGCCTTTTTGCTCAAATTCATGTTTCAATAGGCATCTCTCTTTTCTGTTGAGTCACCATCCCTCATCAGATAAATGAAGTTCAATTTAGAGTTATTAAGGAGTGTTTTCATGAAGCGCATCAATTTTGGGGGAGTTTCCATTATGAGGAAGTTAGTTCACACTGCATGCATTTTTCATGCTTATTTGTTGATAGTCTAATTGTTGCTACACTTTGCTTGGGCACAAATGATCTATTGCATATTCTCTATCCGTTGTGCTCTTGTTGTTCTTATCATGTGTTTGTGTAGCAAATTTGACTCTTATGTGTGATTTCTACCATTTCTTTGTCTTACCATGACAAAATGGTGGAAAAAATTTTTGTTGTACTTCATATCTTGTAAGCCTTTACCCATGATAAGTTTCACTTGTTCTTGTCAAGAGTTGTTCTTTTGCAGGAGTTATTACTTGGTCTTCTTCTATTGCTTGGTGTTCTCTTAGGTGTGGGTTTTGAGTGAAATTAGTTATAGGCTTGGGATATTTTGTCAAGGAAAGCCAAAGGGGGAGATTGTAAAGTCTAGCTTTAAGTGTTTGGCTTTCCTTGTTAAATATTGTAATAAATACATCACACATGCTCAATCTAGCTTTAGAATATACTAAGATTATGGGTTGATGCTACTGGAGTAAATGTTCGAGAATTGGCACATTTCAACTCTAAGGTTTGTTTATGTACATGCATTTCATATCTCTATTTGTGTTGCATTCTGACTAGTTTGATTGTCTAGCCAGTTTAAGGCGCTAACTTCTAGCTGTCTAGGCACATAAATTAAGACGGCCTACATGGGCTTTCTGTCACATTTTTTATGGTAGTCAGTTTCTGGGCATTGATCTGGCTAGATCTCTTCTGCAATTAACAAGTGTCCTTGTGAAAAGTTGGCTGATGGAAATTATGATTTCCTTGGGTATATTTGTTCCCTAGGGTTTCAGATTGTTCCTTGGGCGTTTAAAACTTAGTTTTAGAGAAAGAAAGAGAGAGAGAGAGAGAGTTGTTTTAAAGGCTTGAAGCTTGCATCTTCTCCATTTATGAACCCTAACTGCCAAACCTTCCTAATGCATTAAACACCCAATCATTGTCTATTAAGGTTGAATTGTTTTTAAGGTTTTGCATTTATGTTTTGGTCTGATTTTAAACTTTAAATTCGTTTTTAGACCAAGTATTTTTATTCAAGTTAGATTATTCCTTCAATAGTTGTTGGAGAATCTGACGGGTCATTTGAATCCAGATTTCATGTGCATATCATAAAATCATATCACATCATTGATCATCTTGATCTCGGTGCCACAAGGTGATCAGCTTAGGAGGAGCTGCCACTTCACGAAGATCGAAGGAGTCCATCTTGTGTAAGGCAAGATTGCACAAAGATAGTTGCTCCGTAGATAGAGATCTAGGGATTGAGTTTGTGTGATCTTTATATGAACCTTTGTTTACATTAGTGGATTGGACTCAGTGGAGAGTCCTCAGTTTTTTAACCCATAGGTGGGTTTTTCTAGCCAAAAATATCTTATGTTCAAGTTACGTTTATTGAGTTCAAGTTATGAACATACATGGTACATATATCTATTGAACATTTAAATGGTATGTATTTACTGTTATGCTCACTTGACACATTGATAGCGTGCAATGAACTACAGCCTTATTGACTAAGATAGTTTTTGGAAACTGAAATTGGTATTTGAATATTAGATTTATTGATTAACAAATCTTTCTTAGTTGACTAGCGAGCTTAACTAGTCAGTCTAACGGATTATAATTTTTATAAACAGGTTATTCCACTTGGTACCAATTTCACGGAAAAAATCAGAATTTGGATTTTCTTCAAAGACTAAGTCCGACATGAAGAAATTGCATGTCATCATAGGCGTTTCGGCTGAGTATCGTGAATGGCTTATGGCTATTTAGTCCTCTTTGTAGGGAAAAGGGCGAGCTGCAACATTGAGAGGAGATTGAGCATATCAAGGAAAAGGCACCATTCGCCATATCGTTATTAAGAAACTTGCTGCCAGTTAAAGTGGAAACAAGATAACTTCGTCATCTGCTTGTGAGTCATTAGTTGAGAAGAAACCAAGGACCTTTGCTGCTCGTGGGAGTTTTGCGGCTCTAGGAAGCTTGTCATCGATATGTCTTCTTCAAAGAGAATGAAGTTACTGAGTCTGCAAAGTCTGTCACTCCAAAAAAAGCTAAAACTCTGGCTAAAAAGATTGCTCAACATCAGAGTTATGTGATGCCCCATCTTATCTAGTGAAGCATGCATTTATGGATAAGTCTATATCATTTTTTGAAAGGCTCGCCACTATGAAGTGGGAAAGTAGATTCATCTGCTAAAGAGGCGTCAAAGTTTTCTCCTTCTAGTAATGTCGCATCTGTGCTGTCTACCAAGAAGGATAAAACTGCTCCTGAGGGCAGTTATGAGGAGTTAAAGGATTCTTCACTTGAAAACTTTTATGATATTCGCTCATTGCTCAATTCTGAAGCTTATGGATCCTTATGCTTGCACCAAGTTTGTTGAATGTGTTGGAAATGCAGTGGGCATAAATGTCATTTCAAAGCGTCCTCCTGATGAAAGAAGAACTTTTCTCATTGCAACAATGCAAAAGATATTGATCTTGACAGCTGAGACCATGCAAGTTGATAGGAATGCGATCTATGGTACCAAGGAAGCTAAAGTTGTAATGGTTGTCAAAGCTCGTTATGGGACCATTATTTTCTAGGCCTTTGACACGTGGCAGAAATGATCAAAATCCCCGAAGCCCATGGAGCGTAGTACGACAGACTAGGGTTAAACCCTACTAAAGATGTGACTTGTCTCCCAAGTAAGGAAACCCTAATTCAAGTCAAATTAGGACACCTTGGAAATTAGGAAACGTAATCATGATATTAGGAGCATTGGGTATCTTATCCCAGATTTCCTCATAGATAGTCTCTCGATTTAATTTGGATTACTTTCCTTACAAGGACTCTCAAGATCTCTATAAATACTCTAGCATGGGTACTTATCACGGGACTTCTCTCTAAGTATAATATTCTCTACAAGACTTATATTTTCTCACTACGCCACCACCGTCTACGTGTAGACAATCCATGGACACAGAGTTTATCGTTTAGTTCAACCTTTTATAATCCTCAGGCTTGCTTGGAATTAGCACACACTTCTTACTAATGCAAGTAGTCTCCATAATGTGGAACATGCTCAAGTGTTGATCCGTGCAAGCGCTCTAGCAGACTTTAGAGAAGCAAGCTCATTCTCCGATAACTCAGTCAAGAACTATTGTCAGAGTCGATACGTAGTAAGTCCTTCTTTGCCGTTTATCCCTGCCTCATTCTCATGAATTGAGAAAATAGGCTCATGTGTGGACTAAGGTAGCACTCTTAGTCAGGCCGATTGGTCGAGAAGATTCGCAAGCTTGAGGTGGCATTCTAGAGTGAATATAGGCTCAAAGTACAGTTGAAGAGACAGTTGCATGAGCAATCTACGAAGTTGGAAAAGATGATGGCGGACAAACTTACTGCTGAGAACACTTACGAAGAGAATGTAGATGATGTCTTTGTCTAGCGATGAAAATGCAAAAGACGTCGCTCGAACCATTTTATTTAATTTTTATTAAAAACAGCAACTCGTTTTGGCAACTCGATTCGGTGAGACTCCAGCGCGAGCTAGGGTTTATTTTTTTCCTTTTTCTTTACTTATTCACATAGACTCAGTTCACCACAATTATAACAACAGTAGTATAATATAATTGCGAACAATAATTTAAGTAGATATTCGATAATTAAAAATTAAGATTCATGCTCAATGGTGAATGTTTCATGCAATCAAATTGAAAAAAAAATATCGACATTTAAATGGTGTTATAGAAGAACCTAGATTGCAATGATAAATCTTGTGAACGTGTTTGTAGCAGAAAAATCTTCATTTCCTCAGCGTAGTAAGCTTGATAACGTGTTGTTGCCTTTTTTACTAAAAGGAGACAGAGAGTGACAGAAACAGATGAAGAAGGATTTGAACATCTCTGTGTGTTATTCTTCATGCCTAATGCATTTATTTATGGTAAACTGGATATGATTTCTTGTCTTGCAAGTAATACAATTATAAAGGAATAAGATCCTCTAGTATATATACAATCTAGTAGTGATTTTTTTTTAATCTAGTAGTGATTTACACAATCACACATGTGCTATATTTAATAGGTATAAATCACACATGTGCTATAATTAATAGGTTTAATTTCACTAACACCCCCTAAAATTTATCGTGTTTTCACAAAAACTCCTCAAGTTTGAAGCATTACACTAACATCCCTTCGTATTCTAATTTACTTTCATGTAACCCCTTTAGCGTTGACCTCATCTTAAAATATTTTCTTAAAGACAAATTTTCCCTCATTATTAATTACTTTAAAAAATAAAAAAGCCTTTTAAAAATAAATATAATAAAAATTGATTGGATAAAAATTCAGTGTAATTTATCCGAATTAATACAAAGAATCAACATAATAACCCGGGTTAATAAAAAAATTAGTTTTTTTTTATTAATTTGTTCATTGTTTCAGAAAAAAAAAACAAAAAACAAAAATTCATAACTAAATGGAGAAGGGTGGGCGGGGGACGGGGAAATTTGGGGTGGTTTGGGGCGAGAATGACAACTGTGTAAAAGTTGATGAGAAGACATCAGGAAGGTGGTTCGCTGGAGGAAGGAAAGAGTCAGTGAGTTAGGTTAGGTCCCGGATCTGGGAAGGGCTACAATTGGCTGTGTGTGGGTTTAATTGGTTATGGTGGTAGAGTTGGGATAAAAAATGTGAGGCTAGAAGCTTAGAAGCCTAGAATGGTTTGCAGTGTGAAAACACGATAAACTTCGGGGTATTAGTGTAATTAACCCGATCGAAATATCACGCTGTTTGTTTCGTTGATTTTGATTAGTTTACTTGATGATGTATAAAGTTGGAATCATCTGCTTGCTTGAGGCCATCTTCTGCAGCTAACTCTTGTTTATTTGTTGCTTTGGAATACATGTTGTGTCAAGCACAGACGCGGATTGGTTCCATTAGAATAACAAGTCAAATGCCTTATGTCTTGCAAAGCTTGATACATGTAACAAACAATATCTTGTGAAATTTTCAGCCGTGGAATGTGTGATCAGAACGCCCTAAGTTTGAAACCCCTATTTCTTTCACGTTGTCCCCAAATGAAATTGAGAGGACATCGATAGTCGTTGTTTAGTTGATCAATAAAAAACTTGAGAGGAGATCGATAATATGCACTTAACATATCCATTAGGCATCCAATAACTTAAGGCGATACCACCAGCATGAATATCGAACTTGAAATTCGAATACTTAAGTCGATGGTGCACTCAATGTGCCAAACAGGTCTTCCTGCTCTCAGAAATCGGCTCTCCGGTCTTTTGCAGAGTTCCATAACACAAAATTCACAAAACTTCCTTTCCTTGAATCTACTAAAAGTCGTTTTGCAAAAAATCATCTCCTTTCGCTGCGTACGAATAGCCATTGTATTCCATTTTGCGATTATATCCTCGATATGTTCTTATATTCTGTGATCAGAAGCATGTAACTTTTTTAAAGATGAGCTTTTATAATATTAGAATGGTTTGCAGTTGGGTGGTGGGGGAAGGGAGCGAAGACGGAGGTGGAGGCGAGATAGAGGTTTTTTTTATATAATGTTTTTCTTGATCGAATCAATTTTTATTATTTTTATTTTTAAAAGACTTTTTAAGGTAATTAATAATGAGGATAAATTTTTTTTTAAGAAAATATTTTAAGGTGATATCAACCCCAAAGGGGTTATGTCAAAAAGAATTAGAACCGTATGTGTTGCTAATCTAATGTTTCAAAAATGAGGGATTTTTATAAAAACATGATAAATTTCAAGGATGTTAGTGTAATTAATTCATAATTAATCTCACAACAAGTACTAAACTCTCCTCATTTTTTTTCTTCTTCGGTTCTTCCTCCAGAGATCCGCCTTTCACTACAATTGGCAATTGCACGCTTGCTGCCGTCTGCTTCTCCCAAATATGTTAGATTTCGTCAATTTCACGGACCTAAAAAATTGCAAGAATTCTACCTTTGATTTTATTTCTTTCTAATTTAGTTTTGGATCAAATGCAATGGGTGAGATCAACTTCTTCAAGTTCATAGGTAAGTATTCTTTTTGTAGTGGTCTTTTCGTTCACATTTTGATTACTCCCAGACAAACTAAAGAAAAACTTACCTTTACTTGGATTTTAAGTTTGCAACAACAAAAAGGTAGCAATCTTTGTAATTTGCACGGGTTTCTAAGTGATAGAAAGACGAAAGCTGTAAGATGAACATGAAGGGGTGTCGGTGATGAACAAAGAACAAATGGTTGCAAACATAGGAGATGACAAAGAACAAATGGCTGCAAAAATAGCAACGGTTGGAGAAGTTGCTGAAAGAATCTCTAGTAGTAAGTTACATTTTACTACCTCATACTTGAATCAATTGCAACCTTATACAATATCTTAAAACATTTCAATTTCATATATTTACTTATTTTTCCTTTCAATATTATACAACCGTTAGTCAATTTGTTAACTTCACTGTGAAGTGATGATATGACAAACTTAAAACTTATTCTTATGCTGACATGGATGTTACAAAATGCCACATAAGCAAAAAAAAAAAAACAAACTTCCTTTAAGAGTAGAGAGTGTATTTTTGCTCACTACCATTTAGTGTGATGTATGCTCACCATCCTATTTATCATCGTTAGATAAGTTTGAATTTTGAGATTGATGCTTATCCACTACACGAATCTTGAAATTCAAACTCATTTAACGATGATAAATATGATAATGAACATACAACACAGTGAGCAAAATGAGTAGAATAATTAAACTCTTTAACAAAAACAACGTGGACCAACCAAACTTGGGATTCTTTGTTTTTGTCTTTTGATTCTGGGAAAATGTTGACCATTTCTCCCAAATAAGAGGTTCTGACATATGACTACCAGAGGAGATTGATTCTCATAGGCAACGAAGGGATTACACCGCAATGAAAAGCATATCTCAATTTCCTTAGTGAATTTCAAAATCCTACTGGTAAAAACGTAACCAAATCATACAAGTTCATCCAAACACGAAATTCAATAACTCCAACAAGTAACTATAAAGAGGATCTTTCCCCACCAAAACCTAGATTTGAGGCAGTGGAACATCAGGTTGGATAAGTTTGGTTCGTACAGTTGTATCGAGTTGGGAAATTTGGAATTTTTTATAAGGATTTCAAGGTGATGCTTTGAAGTCTGGTTTTATGTAAATGGATTTGTGGGTTTTTCGCTTAGAGGAAGAAGAGCAAAGAGTTACGGAGGTTCGGAGAGAGAAGGAAGTAGAAGGAAGAGGAAAAGGAAGATACTTTGACGGCAGGGCGAATCTTGGTTCTTGCAGAAGGAAGTAGAAGGAGGAGGAAAAGGAAGATACTTTCAGGACAACGGAGCACAAGGTGAGGGGGAAACTCTAGAAGGCGACTTGCGAAGAAAGGAGCTTGATGAGGTCGGTGTTCGCCGATTGGATTTGAGCGTACTCACAGCCGAGCGAGTCCAGCTTGTTAGTGAGGTTGCGGAGGTCAGAATTGTAGAGGTCGTAGTGGTGCGGCAATCGACGGGAAGGCCAGGATGGGCGGAGAAAATTTTGTGCGAGGCTCGGCTTCTCACTAAATTTTGTTGAGAAGCATGCGTGGTAAGTTTTATGTATAATATTTTATTATTTTTTTATAGAGAAATTAGGTTCTCATTCTTACTTTTGCTACTTTATTGATTAAAATCTTATTTCTTTTCAATTTTTGATCAAGATCCTTGGGTATTAATAACATCATTAATTATTTCAATAATAAAATATTTTTTTTATTTCTAAATATATTCATTTAATGTTAAAAAGGTTACAATTAGTATATTTATATTTATGATTAAATTTTTTTATCATATATTTTTAGTTTTAGTTTGTACTCATTTTTAATTTGTATTTTTTTTTTAACTTGTACCAATTTTCTTTTCAATTTTAATTTGTACCCATATATTAATTTCTTTTTGTGCCCATATTTTTTAAAGTTTATTTGTATTTGTACCCATTTTTTTTTTATTTGTACTTTTTATTTTGCTAAATGTACCCATGCTAATTGTCACATCCCAACCCGGCGGGGCCACATCCCGGGCCCGACTCTACCGTAGCACGATATTGTCCGCTTTGGGCTTACCATTCCCTCACGGTTTTGTTTTTGGGAACTCACAAGCAACTTCCCAGTGGATCACCCATCATGGGATTGCTCTAACCCCTTCTCACTTAACTTCGGAGTTCCTACGGAACCCGAAGCCAGTGAGCTCCCAAAAGGATTCGTGCTAGGTAGGGATGAGAATATACATATAAGGATCACTCCCCTGGACGATGTGGGATGTCACAATAATTATATGTACCCTTTCATGTCAAACTTTTAATCTTAAAATGAACTCATTCTTAAATATACCAATTTTTTATATGTAAAATGTACCATTTTTTTTTTTATATAAAATCTATTCAATTTTTTTCTAATCCATTTTTAAACTTATATGGGTACATTCTTTTTGCTTTGATTTTAAAATGTATCCGTGTCAAGTTTAATCGAAGAAATTTACTAATGTTATTAAACCTAATATCTTTTTTATTTTGTGATTTTGAAGAATGTACCTGTCACAACCCGTCCCGGAATTTTAATTCCGAGGACGTGAAGTTATGAAAATGCCCTTAAACGGGACTAAGGGGCGTAAAATATGTTGTAACTTGATGATTTGGGGATTGGGTAGGATCCCACCTCCCTCAAATCTCTCCCTCATTCCCGTACCTTGTCTCTCTCTCTCTCCTCCCTCACAAATCTCTCATTCACTCTCCGTTCTCTCTCTCTCCTTCGAACTCACACGGACCACCCACAAACCACCCTAAAACTATACCAACGAAGGATCTAAGACCACCATCGTACTCCTGAGGACCACACGAACACGATGGTACCAATTTCAGGTGAGTTTCACTTCGGAAAATATGGATTTCAATTTCACTGTGCGTGTGCACTGTTCATGCACACGCAAAACTTGATGTTTTTGGGATTTTGAAGCTTGTAGGAAGCTTGGTGAGGTCCTAAGGAAGCTCGGAGTGCTTCGTTTGAAGGAATTGGACGTCGGGATCATCGTGGTCAAAGTTGGCCGGAGCTTTCGAGGGGTTTTACGGCGAATCCACGGCGAGTTAGGGGTCAAGGTAGGTATGGATGTGTTCGTCTCGTCAATACCTTCATTTTGATATATAGTACGTCGAAAATGGTTAAGAAATGAAGAAGTTATGACACTTTGAAGTTTACCCAGAAATTCCGGCAAAACACCCACCGCCGGCGAAACCAGTCCGGCGACGCGAGGAAGAAGACGCGCGCGTGGGCAGCGCGTGAACAGGGCGCGTGGGGGCGCGTGAGAGCTCCAAATTGAGTTCTGAAAATTGTCACGCGTTCGTGACGTCGTGTAGATCACCGTGGTATATTCATACACCCAAATTGAGCAACGTATGAGAAAGTTATGGACGAATGTTTGGTGTATGCGCGTTAAATAACGTCAATTTGGTTACTTTTTGTATAGGTGAAAATTATACAGAGGAGGAATGTAACCAAGCTAGGGGAGGTTCAGGGACCTACGAGACGTTGATGTGATCAGTGAGTGGGCAGTTACTTTTCAGTATATATATATACGTATGCTTGACGTATTTCCCAGAAAACGTATTTTAAAAGAAATACGAATTTAATATTCTGTCATATATGCATCATATTTTAATATGTGCATTATCATAATTATGCATACTGTTGCATGGTGCTGAGGAGGCCCAGGTAAGCTACATATGAAATACATTTGATATACGTATGAAATACGTTTGGAATACGATTGAAATACTATTATCACATGCATTAGTAGTGGCATACATTTATATATGTGTATTTGGTGCTGTGGACGCACAGGTAAGTGCCAGGTAAGTAGTATTCATGTTTGTATGCAGTAGTAGTTTGAGAGGATTAGAGAGCTCATAATCTGCACCCCCGGTGTTAGTGCTCCCGCCCGAGGCCAGGGCACAGCCTTCACGTGTATGTTCACCAGCACCGCATGCTCGCCTTGGATCCAAGTTAGGTGCAAGCCTGTCGTACAGACCACATTAGGTGGTTCCGACTTGTAGGTGACCTGCGATTTATCGCACAACTTCACGTGATCGTAGCACTAGAGCATATATATATTACACCCAGCCTGTCGTACAGACCACGTTAGGTGGTTCCGACTCGTGTGCAGATTCAGTTATTGAGTTTGAGATTTGAGCTCTATATGCAGCCGTACAGGTCACGTTAGGTGACTCCCGGCTGCCAGATTATATGTTATTGATGTGAATTATGCTTGAGCACTTACATTCCATTATGAGTTTCCGACATGGCATATTCTTGAGCATGAATGATATACCCTTGAGCATGACTGGCATATCTATACATACGTATATATGTTTATTTTCTGAGAAAGTATACAGGTTTTACGGAGAGGGGTTACAAAGTTTTGAGAAGTGTTTGGAATTGGAAAAGAATTGTTTTACTGACCCACTCAACTTTGTTTTGCGCCCCTCCAGGTTCAAGAATTGCAAAGGTGTGGTGACTACGAGGAAATTCAACGGTGTTCTGACAGAATGGACCAAATAAGGACTCACCTTCGGGTGTTTCATTTTAGAAGTTGTATATTTTAAAGCTTCCGAACTGTGCAAATGGTTACGTCACTCTCACGTGACGGCCAGCATGCCCTCCTTCGGGACGGGGTGTGTCAGTTGGTATCAGAGCCTAGGTTTCAATCTTGGACATCTTGAGAAGTTCTAGTGAATTCTGTCAGAACTACACCGCCTCGTAGCAAACCACGTAGTTAGAGGAATTTAGTCTCCCTGATTTAGCTGTTAGGGGAAACTATTATTTTGGTGATTCAGTATATTATCAAAAAGGGACATTTTAAGATGGGTTATGAGTTGAAACTGAATCACTTTATGGAAAAATGATGGACCTAAGGGAGCAAAACGATGGCTTAATCATTTGGAAAAGACATTTTGGATTATGCAAGTTAAGGAAATCTGTCTTTTGAAGGTAAGTCAAGACGACTACCTGGTTTCTGAGTATTGAGTTGCATCCAGGTGGAGACTGGAGTCTTATATGATGTCACCGGAGGAAACAGCTGATTGGAAAAAAAAAAAAAAAAAAAAAAAAAGTTTAAAGAAAAGAATTATTTCCTTTGGCATCTTATGATGGTAGAAAGCAAGAGTTTGCAAATGTGAGACAAGGAAAGCTGACGATCAATGAGTATTATAGAAAGTTTACGGACTTGCCTTATTACCATCCGGATGTTGTTGATAATCCGGCAAAGATGTCTCGTCATTTTAGGCTGGGTAATAAGAAGAAGTGGCGTTCTTTGGCGACCACTACCTACTGTACTTATTACAAGGAGTTTTACGAGATTTTATTAAGAATTAAGGACTCTGAGATTATGTCCAGCAATAATGATGAAGAAGAATAAAGGAGTGAGAATCAGAGGAATGATGACAAGGGTAAAGGCCAGTCATCTCGAAAATCTCGAAAGATTCGGAACTTCAAAAGAAGTGAAGCTAATTTTAGTTCTTTTGGCAAAGGTTTTAACGCCATTGACCAGAGGCGAAGTGATAGATGTATTGGTAATCCCAGATCTCAGCGACAAGGTGATTTTGGTAAAGGAAATGTACCTTCGTGCTGTAGGTACAATAATGGACACCTTTGAGAATGTAGGCAAGAAAGCATTGGACGCTTTACAAGTGGATAGATGGGACATAGAACTGCAAATTATGTCCAAAGCCAACAGAAGCCCTAGCAGTCTTCTTTGCCACAACTAGCGCCGATCCAACAAGTTCCTGGATCTATTAATTATGGTCAGTTAGGTCGTGGTGTACATGAGCGAAGTATTTACACTAATAGAGGTTCTGGGAGACGACAACAAGCCCAGAGATGTGTTAACCACACATCACTGCAAGATACTTAGAATTATTTGGATTTGATTAGGGGTACGATAATTATTCTTAATGTTTTATCTAAAGTCTATTTGTTGTTAATGTAGAAATTTTACGTTATTAATGTTATTGTCTTGAAAGTAGTAAATAAACGCGGTTGAGACGTGTGTATGTATTTCCTAATGAGTGGCAAAATAGTAATATTACACCCTCGAGAGTTGTTGCTTACTTATCGAGACAACGATGATTTATCAGTATTGCGGGCTGCAGACCGTAATATTAATAACTTATTCGTGGATTCGTTAAGCAAGTAAACCGATAGGTTATCCTATGTTAGTATCGTACTTATTCAGAGTGCTCAGTATTAGTAGAGTATGTATTGTTGCTAGCTACTTTTGTTCCATTAGATTGTGGATTTCGATGTTATTCTAGAGCATATTATGTTATATACAGTGATGAGTTGCAGACCACGCGAGGTGGTACTGAATGTGTGCAAGATATACAGGATATGATGAGTTAATTATGAGTTATATATGCAGCCGAGGGCTGAGTTGATTAGAATGAAAGAGTATGAGCTATGTTTATAGCTGAATGTTGAATTGATTATATGTTATTTTCCATCGGTCTGGATGACTAGAGATTACTTTTGTAAGTATGCAAAGTGGAGTGAGGCAGGCCGTTATTTATGCTGTGAGAGCAAATAGATTATTATCAAAAGGCTGCCAAGGATATTTATATCATGTGGTGCTAAGTGATGTCACTTCTAGTAGTGTGGAAGAAGTGGGAGTAGTCAAACATTTACCTGACGTTTTCCCTGAGAATTTACCTGGATTGCCGCCAGTTAAAGATGTAGAGTTCACTATGGATTTGTCTCCAGGTACAAACCATATATTATAGAATGTTGCCTTTTGAACTAAGAGAATTGGAAATTGGTTGATAAAGGTTTTTATTCAACCTAGTACATTACGTTGGGGGAACCCCAGTTTATTGGTGAGAAAGAAAATAGACGTTAAGGCTGTGCTTTGATTATAAGCAGTTGAATCGAGTAACAAGTGAAAACCGTTATCCGTTACCTCACATTGATGGTTGTTTGATCAGCTTCTAGGTGGTTGTATATTTTCTAAGTTTGATTTGAGGTCTGGATATTATTAGTTGAAGATTATCGGTGAGGATGCCCTTATGATAACTTTCAGGATTCGTTAAGGTCATTTCAAGTTTGGTGATGCCATTCGGAGTGACGAATGCATCTACTACTTTATGAATTTGATGAATGAAGTATTCCAATGATATCTAGACCGATTTGTTGTTGTTGCTATTGAAAGGATTGATAAGACTAGAGCAAAGTATGCTAAACATCTTAAATTGGTATTGCAAAGATCGAGGGAACGTCGATTGTATGCTAAGTTTAGCAAATGCTAAAGTTAAATGAATCAAGTGGCATTCTAAAATTTGCTATATCAGCTTAAGGTATTCAAGTGAATCCTTAAAAGGTAGCAGGAATTGAGAAATTGGAATAAGCACGAGCCGTAATTGAGATTCGGAATTTCTTAGCTTACCAGACTATCTCGGATGGTTGTGAAAGATTTTTCAGTCATTGCTTTGTCATTGACGAGATTGTTGAGAAAAGATGTTACGTATGAGTGGGAAGGAAATTGTGAGCAAAGGATTCAACAACTGAAGCATTTCCTCACTCATGCACGTAATTTAGTATTCCCAGAGAATAGTGGTAATCATAAATTTTAGTGATGTTTCTTGAATGGTATGGGATGCATGTTGATGCAAATGTTAGGGTGATTACATACGTTTCACGACAAAAGGAACCTCATGAAATGAATTACCCTACTAGTGATTTGGAAGTCATGATTACCATTCTTGCTGTGAAGTTATGAAGACATTATATTTGGTAAGAATGCAAGATTTTTACGAATCCAAAAAGTCTCCAATATCTATTACTTGGAAGGATTTTGATATAAGGCAGCGAAGGTGGATTAAATTGTTTAATGAACATGATTGTACGACCCGGGTGATCGTAAAATTGTTCTAGCTGATGCACTTGGTGAGAAGACTGTGGTAAGAATTAATGTCTGGCACACTTGCCAAGATTGTGTTCTTGTGGATTGGAAATCAACTGAAGTAAAGTTGAGAATGGAAGTTTGAGAAGAAGTTGTAATTGCTAATTTTCAAATTAAGTCTTTTTAGTAAGGTCGTACTCAAGATTCAAATGGTTAACGACGAAAATTAAGAATTAACCAAGGTAAAGAAAGAAGGGAAAAAGAAAGATTGCTGAGTTCGAGAATAGGATGGTTATGATTGAACTTGAAGTGTTAGTTGATCAATGTACCAAGTTAGTACATTTACTCCAGTGTTGAGTAACAACCACAGTGCAACAGTACTTATATGTTTTATGGAGAAGAGATTTGGGTTACGGAACTGCTAAGTTTCTTAAGTATGTTGGTTGCACAGTTTCCAAAGTAACGCCATAAGGACCATGAAATGTGTCGATTTTTGTTGATTTGTGGAAGAAATACTTCTGGATAGAGAAGATTCGATCACGAAAGAGTTTTGGTAGGCCCTGAAACTATGGATGAGTCTTCTCAAAGTATTCAGGTGATTAAGTTTAACCTGAGAGTAGCCAGGAATGGCAAAAGAGATTAATAGTTGAACATGTCACTAATCGAGTGTTTAACGTAGATGATCTTATAATTTTGAAGTTTTCACTTTAGAAAAGTATGATTCGGCTGGGAAAGGAAAGCAAATTAAGTCCTAAGTACATCGGACTTTATGTGATCATCGAAGAGTAAGTGAAGTTGCATACAAGTGGTGATGTCTTCAGAATTGGCTAAGGTGCATAATGTATTATATTTCAATGCGTTGTCACTAGGTGGCAGATTCGTCACATGGAGTTCCGGTGCAACTATTGAGAATTAATCCGGATTAAACTGGTTGAGGAACCAATGACGACTTTGGATTGGAAAAAGAATGTATTGAGAATTAAGACAGTGTAATCGGTAAAGAATTTGTGAAGAAAGCATTCAGTGGAAGAAATTACGTGGGAGAATCGGATGAGAGAGATTTATCCGAAGCTATTGTATGAGTTTAGATGATTAAGTTGGTTGTTCGAATTTCGGGGACGAAATTCTATAAGGAGGGAAGGTTGTCACAACCCGTCCCGGAATTTTAATTCCGAGGACGTGAAGTTATGAAAATGCCCTTAAACGGGACTAAGGGGCGTAAAATATGTTGTAACTTGATGATTTGGGGATTGGGTAGGATCCCACCTCCCTCAAATCTCTCCCTCATTCCCGTACCTTGTCTCTCTCTCTCTCCTCCCTCACAAATCTCTCATTCACTCTCCGTTCTCTCTCTCTCCTTCGAACTCACACGGACCACCCACAAACCACCCTAAAACTATACCAACGAAGGATCTAAGACCACCATCGTACTCCTGAGGACCACACGAACACGATGGTACCAATTTCAGGTGAGTTTCACTTCGGAAAATATGGATTTCAATTTCACTGTGCGTGTGCACTGTTCATGCACACGCAAAACTTGATGTTTTTGGGATTTTGAAGCTTGTAGGAAGCTTGGTGAGGTCCTAAGGAAGCTCGGAGTGCTTCGTTTGAAGGAATTGGACGTCGGGATCATCGTGGTCAAAGTTGGCCGGAGCTTTCGAGGGGTTTTACGGCGAATCCACGGCGAGTTAGGGGTCAAGGCAGGTATGGATGTGTTCGTCTCGTCAATACCTTCATTTTGATATATAGTACGTCGAAAATGGTTAAGAAATGAAGAAGTTATGACACTTTGAAGTTTACCCAGAAATTCCGGCAAAACACCCACCGCCGGCGAAACCAGTCCGGCGACGCGAGGAAGAAGACGCGCGCGTGGGCAGCGCGTGAACAGGGCGCGTGGGGGCGCGTGAGAGCTCCAAATTGAGTTCTGAAAATTGTCACGCGTTCGTGACGTCGTGTAGATCACCGTGGTATATTCATACACCCAAATTGAGCAACGTATGAGAAAGTTATGGACGAATGTTTGGTGTATGCGCGTTAAATAACGTCAATTTGGTTACTTTTTGTATAGGTGAAAATTATACAGAGGAGGAATGTAACCAAGCTAGGGGAGGTTCAGGGACCTACGAGACGTTGATGTGATCAGTGAGTGGGCAGTTACTTTTCAATATATATATATACGTATGCTTGACGTATTTCCCAGAAAACGTATTTTAAAAGAAATACGAATTTAATATTCTGTCATATATGCATCATATTTTAATATGTGCATTATCATAATTATGCATACTGTTGCATGGTGCTGAGGAGGCCCAGGTAAGCTACATATGAAATACATTTGATATACGTATGAAATACGTTTGGAATACGATTGAAATACTATTATCACATGCATTAGTAGTGGCATACATTTATATATGTGTATTTGGTGCTGTGGACGCACAGGTAAGTGCCAGGTAAGTAGTATTCATGTTTGTATGCAGTAGTAGTTTGAGAGGATTAGAGAGCTCATAATCTGCACCCCCGGTGTTAGTGCTCCCGCCCGAGGCCAGGGCACAGCCTTCACGTGTATGTTCACCAGCATTGCATGCTCGCCTTGGATCCAAGTTAGGTGCAAGCCTGTCGTACAGACCACATTAGGTGGTTCCGACTTGTAGGTGACCCGCGATTTATCGCACAGCTTCACGTGATCGTAGCACTAGAGCATATATATATTACACCCAGCCTGTCGTACAGACCACGTTAGGTGGTTCCGACTCGTGTGCAGATTCAGTTATTGAGTTTGAGATTTGAGCTCTATATGCAGCCGTACAGGTCACGTTAGATGACTCCCGGCTGCCAGATTATATGTTATTGATGTGAATTATGCTTGAGCACTTACATTCCATTATGAGTTTCCGACATGGCATATTCTTGAGCATGAATGATATACCCTTGAGCATGACTGGCATATCTATACATACGTATATATGTTTATTTTCTGAGAAAGTATACAGGTTTTACGGAGAGGGGTTACAAAGTTTTGAGAAGTGTTTGGAATTGGAAAAGAATTGTTTTACTGACCCACTCAACTTTGTTTTGCGCCCCTCCAGGTTCAAGAATTGCAAAGGTGTGGTGACTACGAGGAAATTCAACGGTGTTCTGACAGAATGGACCAAATAAGGACTCACCTTCGGGTGTTTCATTTTAGAAGTTGTATATTTTAAAGCTTCCGAACTGTGCAAATGGTTACGTCACTCTCACGTGACGGCCAGCATACCCTCCTTCGGGACGGGGTGTGTCAGTACCCATGTTTTGATACAAAAATTTTTTTGGTTAATTTTGATGAATGTGCCCATGTTTACACACACACACACACACACAAAATAGTATATTTATATTTTAATATTTTTAATCCCACAAAATATGTTTTTTTATTTAAAATCTCATTTATATAAACAACTAAAATTTCTAATTTTTAATTTAAAAAATATAGTAACGTACATAGAATACCAACAAGGTTTCAATCAAAGAATATTCATAGCTAAGGTGTCACATCCCACCCCGGGGGGACCACTTCCCGAGCCCACTCCACCACCGTAGCACGATATTGTCCGCCTTGAGCCCTGACCATGCCCTCACGGTTTTGTTTATGGGAACTCACACGAGAACTTCCCGATGGGTCACCCATCCTGGGAATGCTCTCGCACGCTACTCTCTTAACTTTGGAGTTCCTACAGAACCCGAAGCCAATGAGCTCCCAAAATGTCTCGTGCTAGGTAGAAATGAGAATATACATTTAAGGATCACTCCCCTGGGCAATGTGGGATGTCACAATCCACCCCCCTTAAGGGCCCGACGTCCTCATCGGCACACACGCAACCAGGGTTAGGCTCTGATACCAAATCGTCACATCCCGCCCCGGAGCGGATCACTTCCCGGGCCCGCTCCACCACCGTAACACGATATTGTCCACTTTGGGCTTACCATTCCCTCACGGTTTTGTTTTTAGGAACTCACGAGCAACTTCCCAGTGGGTCACCCATCATGAGATTGCTTTAGCCCCCTTCTCGCTTAACTTCGGAGTTCCTACGGAACCCGAAGCCAGTGAGCTCCCAAAAGGCCTCGTGCTAGGTAAGGATGAGAATATACATTTAAGGATCACTCCCCTGGGCGATGTGGGATGTCACAATCCACCCCCCTTAGGGGCCCGACGTCCTCGTCGGCACAGACGCGACCAGGGTTAGGCTTTGATACCAAATTGTCACATCCCAGCCCGAGGTGAATCACTTCCCGGGCCTGCTCCACCATCGTAGCACGATATAGTCCGCTTTGGGCTTACCATTCCCTCACGGTTTTATTTCTGGGAACTCACACGAGAACTTCCCGATGGGTCACCCATCCTGGGAATGCTGTCGCACGCTACTCGCTTAACTTCGGAGTTCCTACAGAACCCGAAGCAAGTGAGCTCCCAAAAGGCCTCGTGCTAGGTAGAGATGAGAATATACATTTAAGGATCACTCCCCTGGACAATGTGGGATGTCACATAAGGACTGCATCCAAAGTCTCCCTTATATTAATATTGTATATTATTGATGTTGTGATTTTTTTTTATAATTATTATCATTGGAATTATATTGTTATTTTTTATATTTTCTAATATTGCTTCAACACCTTTTGCTTACCATTCATTTTCTTACGAAGAAAGGAAAGAAACATACATGCACCTATGCATACGCTGCTGAACAAGAGAAGAACTTTTGCAGTAGGATTTAAGTTCTCTTTTTATATTTTGATTTCATTTTTTTCTGATTTTCTTGTGCAATATACTACAGGGATGATTTTCAGGACTATGTAGAGCTCTAATTAAACCTTTTATATCTTCTGGGGCTCGGCTTACCAGTGGGATATGATTTTCATGGTGTATATGAATTAGTAGTAGATGATTCTTAATTAATTTATTTTTAATTAGTTGAAAAGATAATTATAAAAAAAAAATTATAAAAAAAGAATTGATAAAATAGTATTATATTCAAAACTTACTCCATGGCAAGTTTTAACTGGATTGTAGTGCCACTCAGCAAAATCTAGTGGCAAATTGAGCCCCACACAAATTTTTCTCTGATGAGTTTTTCATTTTTGGCTTTTTTTTTTAAGTTTTAAAATAACATTATTTAACCATATTTTTTTTTAAAATGGGATTTGTGTGGGGCAAATTGAGCCCCACACAAATTTTTCTCTGATGAGTTTTTCATTTTTGGCTTTTTTTTTTAAGTTTAAAAATAACATTATTTATCCACGTGGCACATATATTGTGGAATCCATTGTTGTCATGTCATCACTTAATAGTTAACTTAACAGATTTTTTGTGTGATATTGAAATGAAAAATAAATAAATGTATGAGCTTGAAATGTTTTAAAGATATTGTATGAGATTGCAATTGACTCTAATCTTGAGAGGGTAAACATATTACCCTTTTTAAAATTAAGAAAAAAAAACGATAACGTTAGTAGGTTAAATAATTAGTTGTTATGACAGTTGGTTAGTAGGAATCAAACTCGCATCATTGTGCATAATCATGAATATTTTATGTCAATGCGGTAAAGTGTCATCAGCCTACTAATGAGTAGTTGGGTCAACAGATAAAGTCTCGATTTAGTGACCAATGACACAAAAGTAATTTATAACTATTTACATGACTTGAAACTCATGTGGCATTCCTCATTGATCTAATCCTAATTAATATATCATTGATTAAATTCAAAACAAATATTAATCATTGAATATGACTAATTAGTAAATCTTATATTGAATTTTGGCTAAGTAACCTTGAATATAAACTCCCTCTTATAGTCTTATTGCATTATTCACAATTCTTATCATTGAGCCAGTAGTTTGTACGATGAAATGTATTTTCAAACTTTTTAATAATATATATATTTCTTAACCAAATTTTTTTATTTTGGTTTTTGTCTACGAGAACTAACTCCTCATTTTGGTTCATCAATTTTAAAATTGATCAATGCCATTTTTGAACTTTACTAGCACACGTCAATTTGTATAGTGAGTGTACACTTATAGGGATCATGTTGTTGTTCTAATGAAGCATTGATGAAGACTGGGTTTCACACGCCTCAACCACCAAATTCCTCACTCAAACATACCCAATCTTAAGAGTTGGTTATCCCGGGAAGATGTTTTAAAGCTGGTTGTCGTCTATTTGTGAGTCTATAGAAAAAGTTAACCCTCCATTTTCTATCTTATTTTCATATAATTGAGTTTACGGTAAACAATTTATATGAAACAAAAACACTGCTATGTGGCATCCCGAATCAATAAAACAATAACATTTAAACAAAAACTTGCACATGTCATTATCCATTTTGTACGGAATACCATTGTAATAGTATACACAAGCCATATAAAATCATTATCATACATTGGACAACTAAAGTCTTGACCTCCTATGAAGGAGGGCATATATTAAATTCAAAAACCATAAATTAAAACGAAAATAAAATTGCAATTAAAATTCAAAAAGCAGCAAGCTCTCCATCCAAGAATTATTTTTTTTTAACAAATGATATTATCTACCTAAGGGGATGGGGGGTGAGTGGAGTAAGCCTCACAATAGGCTAATAATAAAGTGACTCAAATTTTCCTTTGACGAGAATCAAATCTAAAACATCTGACTTACAAATAAAGTGAAGAAAAATGTCACTAAATCGTAGTACTAAGTGGCAGTTGTACATCCATGATTGAAATAGAAAGAAAAGAATTGTTGGAGAGGTGTGGGCCAAAAAAAGACCAAGCCCCAACTATTTCATCATCATTACAACAACTACTACAACAAGTACAAAACGGCCATATTTTGAATTCAGCTGGCCGGGTCTTTGTGTTTCCAACAAAATATTAGGATTAAATATTATTTGAAAAAAGCCTAACCACACAAGGCACCACAGTACGTACATAATGTGGCATGTCTTTACAATCCATTTGTATCTGTATATATAAAGTCATCAACTCTTTTTAGGGGGCGTTTGTTGCACCAGACTATCTCGGACTGAACTAGCTTTAAGGAATAAGCTGGACTGACTTATACTAGACTAAGCTAGACTAACTTAGTGAAGCGTTTGATGCAGTGTCAGACTAAGAAGCATGATAATTAATAAACTCTAATATTATATTAAATCTCTATTAATATTTTATTCTTACTGCTCTCATTTTTTCCTTCTTTTTTCTGAAAACTCTTCCTCATCTTCGAAACCCAGTTCCATACTTTGAGATCAAATCAAAACCAACTTCCTACAATTGCATATCAGAGGAATTGGATGACGGCAAGAGCGGGACCTTCCTCAGAGGTTTGCAGCACAAAAGTCATTGTTGGAGCTCTATGCAGCTACAATTTGGTCGGGTCGCCGAGAATATCACCGTAGTTCTCTCGAATTTGAGACGAGGGAATGGTCTCCCATAATTACCGCCGTTACGACCTCAACACCGGGTGCCATTACTTCGTTCAGGGCCTCTGCCTAGTCGACTCTGAGTACCTCCACCGCACCAACAACTTCCTCCCCTCACCCAACGCTTCCGAGTCCTGTTAAGCTCCTCTGCCTGCAACCAGTCTCTCGAAAATGGATCGCCATACACCATTTGCACCACCAGAATGACCTTGCAGAGCTCGCTCTTGACCGGCGAGTCCGTCGGAAACGTCTCCACCTGCACGGCGTACCCGTCTTGGTGTGGTGATGTGATCTTGTTAGAGAGAGGACGCAACGCAGACGAAGCAAGGTCTTCGCAGAGGGAGGATGCCAAGCGACGCAAAGGAGACGAAGCAAGTCTTAGCAATCCCGTGGTTTTTGAGGGGTTTCACTAAGACGACTTAACGAGGGAGATAGTCCACACGAGTTTGGGCTAGTCTTATTTAAGTTAGTCCCCAAGCTTACCAAACATGGGACAATAATCCTAGTCAGTCCAATCCCACTTAAGAAGGTGAAACAAACGCCCTAGGGTCACAGCTTAACCAAACATTTTTGAACAAAAATGCTTTTAAGACGAAAAAATTAAAAAACAGTTTAAAATAATGCAAGGGTAATTTCGTAATATAAACAATGTTTTTTTAATAATTAAATTTTTTTTGTACAACTTTTTTTTTAATAATTAGTACCTCACAATGGGTTAGTAATAATGTGATTCAATCAGTTGTTTGTTAAATATTATTTTCTCTATTTTTAAACACATTTAAAACATCTTAAAAGGTGCGTAGTGATGTTATAAAAAAAGGTGTTTCACACGCACATAATAATGTGATTCAATTAGTTGTCAAATGATTTTTTTTTTTTTTTTGAACAAACATTATTATTTACTCTAAGGGGGATGAGGATGGGTTTAGCCTCCCAATGGGCTAGCGATAATATGATTCAATCAGTTATTTATTAAATATTATTTCTATATTTTTAAACATGTTCAAAACATCTTAAGAGACGCGTAGTGCCGTTTATAAAAAAAAAAGTCTTTCACACTCGCATAATAATGTGACTCAAACGTTATTATCTATGCTACGGGAGAGAAATGTAGGCTTAATCTCACAACAGGCTAGCAATAATGTGATTCAATAAGTTGTTTATTAAATATTATTTTCTCTATTTTTAAACACGTTTAAAACATCTTAAGAGACGCATATCGCCGATGATAAAAAGGCCTTTCGTATACGCATAATAATGTGATTCAATAAGTTGTTCATTAAATATTATTTTATCTATTTTTAAACACTTAAGAGACGCTTAATATTGGTTATAAAAAAGGCATTTCGCATGTGCATAATAATGTGATTCAATTAGTTGTCAAATGATCATTGTACTTTTTTTTTTTTAACAAACGATGTTATCTACACTAAAGGGGAGGGCGTGGGCCTAACCTCACAATGTGATAGCAATAATGTGATTCAATCAATTGTTTATAAGATATTATTTTCTCTATTTTTATGTAAATTCAATATAATGTAGATAGAAATTGAAAGACCGATTTTATTATGTGAATTCAGCTGTTTTGATTGGTTTATGAGTGGTTTCTTCTAGCGTGGTCTAATATTATTCATTTGCCAGTTATAAAAAAAGTATTTCGCACATGCATAATAATGTGATTCAATTATTTGTCAAATGATTTTTTTTTTTTTGACCAAACATTATTATCCATGCTAAGGAGGAAGGGGTGGGCTTAACCCCATAATGGGCTATTCAATCATTTATTTATTAAAAAGGCCTTTCGCACGCGCACAATAATGTGATCCATTCAGTTGTTCATTAAATATTATTTTCTCTATTTTTAAACACTTAATAGGTGCATAATATCGGTTATTAAAAAGGCATTTTGCACGCGCATAATAATGTGATTCAATTAGTTGTCAAATGATCGTTATTTTTTTTTTTTGAACAATCAATGTTATATACACTAAAGGGGAAGAGGTGGCCTTAGTCTCCGAATGGGCTAGCAATAATGTGATTCAATCAGTTGTTTATTAAATATTATTTTCTCTATTTTTAATGTAAATTCAATATAATGTAGATGGAAATTGAAGGATTGATTTTATTATATGGATTTAGCTGTTTTGATTGGTTTATGAGGGGTTTCTTCTAGCATGAGCTAATATTATTTAGTCTAAATATCTGACTTTCTTTTTGTCATAAAATTTTTTTGAAGCAATTCACGCATATAAAATACATTTAAAATGTATAAGTCATGCGTATCATGTCGTGATTCAAAAAATATTTTATGCATGCACGTAAGCACGTGCATGAAGGCTTGTAATCATATAATGGGATCCAGATCATGTGCCACACATTTTTGGACATGTATTTTGACACACATTCATAGGACGTATTTTTCGACATATATTTAGGCATAAATTTATAGCACCAACTTCATAATGTATGTGAACATTTTAACTTTCTAATTTTTCAGGTATTCTTTTAAAGATTATGTCTACCAAAAATATTTAAGTTCGAAAGCATATGACCGTTAAATAGTATTATAGTTAATTTAGTGTTTTCTTTTGCAAAATGATATTCGTTCATTTTCTCAAAACAATGACTAGTCTCTTAAAAATGAATAAGTGTTTTGATATCCGTCAATTTTTCTCAAAAAAAAAAAAAAAAAAAAAAAAAAAAAATCTCTTAAAAATGATTAAGTTTATCTATTTTTTATAAAAATATTTAATGAATAATAGATTAAAAGGTAATTTATCCAAAGATCAATAAAATTACTATTTAATCATATATTAGTTACATATTTTTATTTTGTACATAATCAATGATATATTTTTATTAATTAGGTATTGGTCAATTATAAATGTTACATGGGCTTTAAGGCATTATCAACCTTCTTTCCCATTTTTGTAAAAAAGTTGTGATTACATGCTACCGGACCTTTCTCCTTCACCCAACAACCAACTGCCAACCAGATTGCGAAATATGCAGTCAAGTCGTCCACGTGCAATCCGTCTTCCCCCACCAAGACACCACGTTGATCTCTCTCAGCCTTCTTCCACTCCTAATCTAGCAAATTGTTCTGGGTGGGACTCTTCGACGACACCACACCACTGCCACCACATGTAGGAGAAAAGGGACCCGAAATCAGACCCAAAAAGCTCTTATTTCAAAACACACCTCGTTGCTGCCATCTTTCACTGGCAAGGCCTTCTTGTTGAGCCCAAAACAGGTAAAGCCATGACAAGGTTTTGCGGGGGATGGATTTGGGGTTGAATCTTATGGGTTTTGATGTTTTCTTTTTTTGGGTTTGAAATCTTTTTGCGTTTTGATTAATTTGATAGGTTTTATCTCCTTTTGTTCTATGATATGAAATTAGTAGTTTTTTGTTTAACAAGTAATTTTATAGTTCGAGAGAGACTCCGTGAAATGTGGAAATGTTGACAGGAAGAAGAAGAGAACCAGGAAACGGACATTGCAATGCAGCGTCTAAATAGAAATGTAAAAACAGAACTAGAAAACAGACATTGCAATGCATTGTCTGAATTAAAATGTAAAAAAGAAAAATAAAAGCATAATCAGGAAACAAACACTGCATTATAGTTTCTAAATCAAAATATATATATATATATATATAAAAAAAACAGAATAGAGAAACAGACACTGCATTGCAGTGACTGAATCCAAACGTAAAAATAAAGAGTTGCGTGAAGAATGAAGCAAGAAGGCATGTGAGTGATGAAAAAAGAGAACCAGGACATGGACCCTGCAATGCAGCATTTGAATCCAAGTGTAAAAAACAGGGTTAAACACTGCAAAGCAGTGTTTGATCCATATTGATCTATTCCAAAATACAAAACATATGAGAAATGGGGTGTCAGTTGAAGTAGGTGCCAACTGTAGTGGCAGATTCTATAATTTTTGTTTATTTTAAATCCATTAAGTGTCACAATACATGATTGACATATCTATAATTGACATAAATATTATTGATCTATTGGCAATATGGTAAGTTTGTATTGATTTCATACAAAATTACCCTAAATTAAATTATAAACAATTCAAAATGAGATCGTATGCCAAAGAAAATAAGCATCCCCGATTCTAAGAAAATAATAAAGGACATACAAAAAAATGGCAGAAATTAGATGATCTCTGGCCTCGTTTGGTAGCTCGAACTGTACTGACTATTTCTGTCGGATAAGATAAATAGCCAACAGATAGTACTGATTAAATTAGTCGGGCGTTTGGTGCAGTATCGGATTAATGACGGTATTATTTATACTGTGTTTGGTTGGATACTCTATCGGATAAGAAAGATTTAAAATATTATTATATTGATGAATGATGAATTTTGAACAATACTGTGAAATTACATCGCAACCAAACCAGCACAAGCATTGATACTATGAATTCATCAAGCTTCATTCTAGATGTAATCGCTCAACCCATTTCTTCAACTGGGTTCGAATTTTCAACATACCCAATTTAGGATCTTTGCAATTTTCAACATACAGATCAAAATTTTTTTTTTTGGGATCTGGAAGAAGAAAAATAAGAGGATGGTAGATCATAGAGAGAATAAGAAGAAAAATAGGAGGTGAAGGGCGGAACAAAGAGAAGAAGAAGGAGGACCTGGGATTCAGATGAGAGAGAAGGAGAAAAAAGACGAAGAAGAAGAACCTGGGTTCATATGAGAGAAGAAGAAGGAGGAGAAGACAAAGAAGGAGAACCTGAGATTCAAATGAGAGAAGAAGAATGAGAAGAACCTGGGATTCGAAGGAGAACCTGGGAGTTAGAGAGAGTGAGAGAGCCATGTTTTCAACCCGACTAAATAATACCGTGATTTTGGAAAGGATAGTTAAGCAGGTCAGCCGAGTAGAATAGGTTGGGCCGGAGTATTTAGTCGGCTGACTATTTAATACATGGGGACACCAAACACCTGATACCGTATAATTAATTCTATTCGGTGTGTTATACGGTGTACCAAACAAGGCCTCTATTTTCTAGGTCCACATAGCCCAAAGCCATAACTAGAGAGGCAAGCAATTTTTACTTCTTTTGAGTTTTAAAATAAGAATTTTAACGAAAACTTACGATTCATTTTAATGAAAAATCATATTTTTAACTAAAAATTCAATCATATACTATTCACTTTAGTTTTCTTTTTTCCAAACCCTTTAGTTTTCTTTTTTTCCAAACCCTTTAGTTTTCTTTTTAAAATTTGAGTTTCCAAATTTGGGGTAAGATTTTTCTGCCGGGGGACAACGACGGCAATGGCGGAGCAGAGGAACAACAACAACAACAGGTGGAACTGGGAGGTCAGTGGCTTTGAGCCAAGGAAGTTGCCTTCTTCGTCGACGTCGGCTGCGGTAGCGGCGTCCAGCTTCGACCACCACCACGACAATTACAAGCCTGGTGCGCCGTTAGTTGGGCGGTACTCGATCTCGGCTGCGTCGGCTTTGGCTCAGTCTGAGCTCGCCAACTCCAACAACCAGGCTGTGGCTTCCAAGCTCCAGAAGCTCAAGGATAAAGTTAAGGTAATGGGTTTTGTAATTTAGGGGCTCAGAATTTGAGAGTTTGAGTTACTGACTTTTGAGCTGAATTACTGTGGTAATCTCAGTGGTTAGTGTGGTTTAAGAGTGTGTTTAGCGCCAATGCGTTTTGAAAATTGAAGCTTTGGGCACAATGTGAGAGACTTTTAAGTGGTTCGATATCTGCATGGGTGCTTTTGAATTTCTGCTTCTGTATTTATGTAAAGATTTTTTGTTTTTAAATTTTTATGGGACAGCTTGCTAGAGAAGATTACTTGGCGTTGAGACAAGAAGCAAGTGAGCTGCACGAGTACTCGAATGCGAAACTTGAACGAGCTACACGTTATCTTGGTGTTCTTGCGAATAAAACCCGAAAACTAGGTAAGGGATTTGGTTATGTTGTTTGAGTGTGCGGTCTGCTTTGAAGGTTTAATGGATTTTTTGAAGTGGCCCAAGAGGGTGTTGTGGGAGGACTATTTTCTAAGTTCAGGATGAGTAGTATTTTGGCATGGGTACAGGGTTTGATATTACATGCAACCAAATGAAAACTATATGAATGTAATTTCTTGTGTTATACATTTTCCTTTGAAATTAATCACGAATTTGATATTCCTTCACTTGTTCCTTCTTTGTAAGGTTTATTTAGTGTTCTTGGTTCATCTCGATGGATTTGAAAGTTTTTCTTTGATAATATGTCAGATCAGTTTGCCCTTGAAACCGAGGCTAGAATTTCTCCGCTGATCAATGAGAAGAGAAGGTTGTTCAATGACTTATTGACGGCCAAAGGTACTCATCTTCTGTGAGTGTTCTCCTTTTGTAACTCTCTCTCAAAAGCATTTATATTTACTTTTCAAGGTTGTTGAGGTGTTTGGGTGATCTTACAAAAGTTTAGTGTGGCAGTATTTTCTAACTAGCCTTTTAATTCCAGGAAACATAAAGGTATTTTGTCGTACAAGACCTTTATTTGAGGATGAAGGTTCCTCAATTGCTGAATATCCTGACGAGTACAATATCCGCGTCAATACTGGTGATGATGCCCTGTCCAACCCCAAGAAGGATTTTGAACTTGACAAAGTTTATGGACCTCATGTTGGACAGGGTGAGAATAACTGTTCATCTTTCATTGTTTTCGCCTTATCTGTGGTTCTACTACTTGAATATTAATCATAAAACTTTAATTTCTGAAAAGAAAAAAAAATGCTTAAAGTATGTCTGCTGCTAAACTATTTTTGACATTTTCTGTCTGTCAGCTGAACTTTTCCATGATGTTCAACCATTGGTGCAATCAGCATTGGATGGATATAATGTTTCCATATTTGCATATGGACAAACCAACTCTGGAAAGACACACACTATGGTTGGTCTCTTTTCCTCTTTTTCTCTCTCCATGTTTGTTTGTCTGTGTCTTTATCGATATGCATTTCTGAAGCCTATAGGTTTATACTTGCATGGTGGACTGCTGTTTTCTCTGGCCAAATGGTCAATGCCTTTTAACTCTGTCCGATTACAAATTTGTATATTGAAAAGAATAAAAATTGTAAGTTGATGCATTAGACTTTTGAAAAGAGATTTGTAGTAATTTTTACACTATTAGAATTGAACCTTTTAGGATGGTGAATTGGAGAATTCTTTCAAATGGTTACCCCATAATAAAAATTAAGTTTAAAGTACTAAAGCAAGAATTTAAATAGGTGCAACGAGGGATGTGCCTTTCACTCTGGGTGTTTTATGCCTTTCATTTTTTTTCATTTAAAATTTATGATCATTGTTTCAGTCTGTGCACCAGTTTTATGAAATTTGTACTTTGTTAACTTTCTCTCAGGAAGGATCTAGCCATGATCGCGGTTTATATGCTCGATCTTTCGAGGAACTATTTGATTTATCCAATTCTGATTCCACTTCTACTTCAAGATTTAAATTCTCCGTTACAGTTTTTGAGCTCTACAACGAACAGGTAATATTGTTACTGTAAGTATTTTATGCTTTCTGGTTCTTTTTTTGTTTGAATGGCTTTTGGGATGGAAACCTTATGATGGTTTGATGTGGATTCCTTCCATTTTCTTTTAGATAAGGGATTTACTTTCAGAATCAGGAATTGCTCTACCAAAGATTCGCATGGGATCACCAGAATCCTATATAGAACTTGTGCAGGGAAAAGTTGATAACCCACTGGACTTCTCTAAAGTATTAAAAGCTGCATTTCAGAGCCGAGGAAATAAGCCATCAAAGTTCAATGTTTCTCATTTGTATGTTCCAAAATTTTACCTCAAAGTCTCAAACTTCCATACATTTTTTGTATTGCTAGTATTTACTGTAAGGTCATACTTTTGGTAGTTAAAATAGTAAGCTATACCTTTCTCTTAAAAAGAGTCCCTTCATATTACTGAATGAGAACACCATGCTAAAACTGTTATTGATTTTTTATTTTTTTATTTTTTTTTTTATTTTTAAATTATGAGAATTCCTGAATTTTTGCTTAACAGTTTTGATCTAATCACTTTTTAGCGATCACTCAATTCATCAAAGTGACCATTATTCTGGTGCAAAAAGTATTTATTATAACTTAATACACCTTTTTCTCAAAAAAGGGGACTATTTAACTTGTTCAAAGTTTTATTTCTTATGATTGAAAGGAAAATCTTGATTTAATAACAACTTGAACTTGTTTGTTCAATTTCATCTCATAAAATACATGTAATGGCTACACAACTTTTTGGGTTACTTCAAATCTACTTAAATTCTTTTAATGGCTATATCGTTAATTCAAATTAAGTTTAAGGTTTTCGGGGTGGAAAAAGTGATAAATTGATATGGGGTTGTCTGGTGATGGCTATATGTAGATTGTTGATTTTATGTTCTTTTCTCTTCTGCTCCTGGTGGATTACTTCCCACCACTTTGCTGTACAGGTTTTATTATGTAAAAGTATTTCATCTTTTGAACAAAGTTATATAAATTAATTGTTGACATGGCTAGAAGCTAAAATCAAGTTGCCTAACCCTGACTAGGTAGTTTCCTTTTACTTACTGATTGTAGTCTATGAGATAGAGGTTATGCATGTACTCAAAACTTGACAAAAGCCACTGGACTGCCCATTATTAGGGGTCATAAAAGTTGAAAGGAATAACAAAAATAAGTAGACCATTCTGAAACAAGTTGCGAAGCTAGATAAAGAAGTTCCATATACGTTGTCAATTGCTTTTGCATGTATGCTTGTGTATGTGTCACAACTGCTCAGCACTTAATTTATCTAAAAGTAGATTCTTGTTTCTTCACTATTGCCAGGATCATCAGGATACATATATATTATAACAATTTGATCACTGGAGAAAATACATACAGCAAGCTTTCTCTTGTTGACTTGGCTGGAAGTGAAGGATTAATTGTTGAAGATGAGAGTAGTGAGCGTGTGACGGACTTGCTGCATGTTATGAAATCACTTTCAGCGTATGTTACGATGGCTTATCTGTTTTTATTTTTTTATTTTTTCTATTTTTTAACTTAATAAGTTTCGGCTTCTTTCAGGTTGCCTATAATTTAAAGGATGGTTCACATTGGTTTTGTACTTATAAGCAGTATATGATTTTCATTGTGCAATTGTGCATCATTCTTAGCATGTGATCACCTATGTTTCATTTATACAAATTCGGGATACGAATACATATGTGGTCATATTTTATGTCAGTTGTAACAATATATCAGCTTCCTGTTGTCCTGCTTATGCCAATCTGTTATCTTGTGCCATCTATGTTTACTTGTGCCGTCCTGTACTTAAATAATTCTGCCTTTTGACGCTGTGCATGTAGGTTGGGAGATGTCTTGTCTTCTTTGACTTCAAAAAAGGATGCTATACCTTATGAAAATTCAATGCTTACCAAAGTACTTGCAGACTCACTAGGTATTCAATCCTTTTCATTGTTTATGTTAGTCCTGATTTTGGACGTGCAATTCTAAGATGAAAGGAAAAGTAATAATGAACAATTTGTTAATGCTTTTTTTGGTTGCATATGCTTATAACTGCCTCATGGTCATGGGTACTTGTGATTGAGTTGCATCCATTACCACATTTTCTCCTGTATGATTGAATTACCATTTGGTAACATATACGGTAGATTTTTATTGACTTTCTTTCCGTGGTCTTGTTGAAAATATGGCTTTGATTGCTTACTGAAACAAACAAACAAAAAATTCTATAGGTGGAAGTTCAAAAACTCTGATGATTGTTAATGTCGTTCCAAATGCTTTGAATTTGTCGGAGACATTATCATCTCTCAATTTCTCTTCTAGAGCTCGAAATGCTGTTCTAAGCCTTGGGAATCGAGATACGATAAAGAAATGGAGAGATATCGTAAGTTCTCTCTCTCTCTCTCTCTCTCTCTCTCTCTCTCTCTCTCTCAGTTTATGAGTTTTATTTTTCGTTTTCTTTCTTTGTCATGATTACACAGCAAAGCAAGGAAATAGAATAGAAATACTAATAGTAAAACAATAACATAAAAATCTTTCTATTAATTGAAGCATGGAGCCTCAGATGGAAACTTGCTGAGTTAACAATGAAGAATCACTTCGGCACTTCAAGGAAATCTACTTGCGATTTGTGCTGGTTAAGGCATTGTGATGAGCAAGATTATAAACTATTTTCTGCTGAATTTTAATTGTGATGATTCTTGTAGGCAAATGATGCACGTAAGGAGTTGTATGAAAAGGAAAAAGAAAGTCAAGACCTGAAACAAGAAGTTTTGGGACTTAAAAATACACTCAAGGATGCAAATGATCAGTGTGTCGTGCTCTTCAATGAAGTGCAGAAGGCGTGGAAAGTTTCTTATACGTTACATTTAGATTTAAAGGTTTTATAACTTGCTGAGTTTGGTACAGCTTTCATGTTTACTTGCATGTTATTGGATGTTAGACAATTTAAAGTGTCTACCTTGCTGAAGCCGTTGGATATATGGCTTCGATTTATACTACAATTAATGAATTCTCCAGGGTTGCTAGTAGTCTAATTTAGTGGTTTTCTGTCTTTTTTTTTCATAAATTTTCCTTGTCAACAATGATAATGTGGTTTTGGCTGGTAAGCATGGTTCTAAACTGGTTTAATATTCCCATTTGATGCAGTCTGAGAATATAATGCTTGCAGATAAGCAAAAGATAGAAAAGGAGCAAAATGCACAGCTTAGAAATCAAGTAGCTCAACTGTTACAATTAGAGCAAGATCAGAAAGTGCAGATAGAACAACGAGATTCTACAATCCAGGCCTTGCAGGTTGGTCATGTGTCTGCTTAATCTTCTCATTTATAAGTATTAGGGTTCAATGGTTCTGTTAAAATATTTCAGGAATTTACTGTAGACCATATTTCAGGAACTACTGTACACGTTCATATTTTTAGAGTAATCCGTGCTGCATACTTTTCTGATGCCAGTGTGCTCTCAAGAATAGAGTTACATGTTTTCAGATGATTTTTCAAAAGAATGTCCCACAGGGCCACAGCGATAAGCATACCCATCTATATGTCATATCAGCGTGATAACAGGAAAGATGTAACAAGGAGTCCATGCTGAATAGACATTGTAATCTTCTTTGTTTAGCATGCAAGCGTATGAATTGTGTCACAGAACAGAATTGATAAGTTAAAGTTTGAAAAATCTATCTGCACATAGTGCAGGCTTCAAATTTAGTTATGTGTGGGCTGAAGATTTCCAAAACTCGTTATTTATGTGACAAGTACTGAAGTACGTGAAAAAAGAAGAAGAAATCATGACATTTTCTTCGTAGCACTCTTCATATGAGCAATTAGTTGTTTCATGGCATTCTACTTTCTAAAAACAAAAATCTCCAAATTTTGAGTTTGAAACTTTTTTCGTTGGCATATGATTTTTCATTAGAATGTGATTAAGTTGTTTGAAATGCATGGGGTTAGCATATTGGTTAACTCCACTCATGATATAATAGTTTTGAAGTGAATATTTATGTTTTCAATTGTTCTGTGCTGTGGTTCTTCATTAAAGTGACTATCACACCTTTACATTGTCAAGTGGATTGATCAGGTTTTGAGGTTTCAATTATGTCGCATTATTAAATGGTTGAACTCTGGAGGGCGTATGTTATAGTATGAAAGTTTCCCATTTATACTTCCTAACCAAGGAACTTTTCCTTGCATTTTGCACCACATGATGTTGCCCAACATTAACTGTTCGATACAGGCCAAAATTAAAAGCATCGAGTCCAAACTCAGTGAAGCCCTCCATTCCAGTGAAGATCGGTCACCATTAGTCTCGGATCCAGGGTCTGCAATTCTATCAAATTCCAAGGCAATGGGAGATGGCATGGATTCTCCAGTAACTACGAAATTGGAAGAGGAGCTTAAAAAGCGTGACGCATTAATTGAGGTGTGCTATTCTACCATAATTCCATGTTTTCTGTTTCTAGAATAATGGTTGCAACCTAATGATTTGTACATATGCATGAACGTCTGTTATCTATCCTATCTGTAATCCAATTTTCATTTCTCATACAAACGAGAAGTTCACAAACCTATGCATAGACAATAGATTATATTTTAGCATTTTGAATTTGACTCATAATGACACTCCATCAAAGGAAAATTTTGATATTTATAGACCCAACATGACCTCGCTAAGAAACTGCTAATGGCAAGTGCCACTTGAACGGTAATCATTCTACATTATTGTGAAATGTGAACAATGCTGTTAAGATGAAGACCATTAGACTGCAAAAACTAGTATAAACTAGACTGGTTAAGTACCAATGCCATGATTTTATTTTGGTCTTTTTCAAATAATGTTTACTTAATTTGTCATTTTAAAAAACCAAAGGTACATTCCTTGGGAGCAAAAAGTTGTGTTATGAAGAGGTTCTTCCGCAATGAGTTAGTCTTGTACCAAGTCATTGTTTGTGCATACCAGCATGAAATATCATCTCTTCTGAATCTATTTTCCCATTCTCAATTGATATGACCATTTTTATAAGGTTAATGCTCTCTGTCTCTCTCTCTCCCCCTTCCTCCCTCTGTCTCTCCCTCTCTCTCACACCAGAGGTTGCATGAAGAAAATGAAAAGTTATTTGATAGATTGACAGAGAAAACATCTTTGGCTGGCTCACCAAAGGTAATTTCTGTTAGTCCCACTTTTGATGTGGTTGCGTGCTTTCACAATATAGTTGTATATTTGTTCGTCTGATTGTTTTACATGCTATTTTAAGTATCTGCTACATTCTTGGGTGCTCATTGGTGCATTCAGTGTTCTCCTTGATTCAGTAATTCATGGAAACCCAAAGGAGTGCAGGTGGTTAGATGTAATTCTGGGTGTTTATTGTTATAAAAACACTTGAAGATTTTGGGATGAATTTTTTTTTTTTTTTTTTTTTTTTCAGTTAGCATTCCCGAGTCTATTGTAGCAGTTTCATATAGTCATATGGTATTGATTGTTCTTTATTGTGATGTCATTTGTGAGTGGAAAAGTTTAAGAGAGCAAATTTCGATGAAAAGTTTAGGAGTTTGGATAGGTGTGGTGTCCTATCACAATCCATTATCAGTTAATAAGCTGCTTCCTTATCTCATTTGTGGTATTTAAGCAATTCTACTTCTATGGTTTGTTAAGTGTATCATAACAAATTTCTAATATGTGTGGGTGTGTATTTTCAGTTGTCAAGTCCATTGTCCAAAGGGCCGCTAAATGTTCAGTCTCGGGACCTTGTGAGGTAAGACTTCTGCAAGACTTTATGTTTAATGTGTTTTGTATATTATTTTTCTTCATCCCTCAATTCCTAAAAGAAAAAGCTTGTTTATCTAACTTTCGCTTTCAATAATTTAAAACAGGAATGATAGTAGAGGACACTCGATGGATATTATTTCTTCATCAATCGCACCTGCTGCAGATAAGACTGAGGGTACTGTTGCTTTGGTGAAATCTGGTGTGGAGAAAGTCAAGACAACACCTGCTGGAGAATATCTTACGTCTGCCTTGAATGACTTTGATCCTGAGCAGCATGACAGCCTTGCTGCGATTTCGGATGGAGCAAATAAGCTTTTGATGCTGGTATGCTTGGTTATTTAATTTATCTTTTCATTTGTGTTTTGACACCATACTGGCATACCTTGATATTATGCTTAATTGAATACGGTGTCATCACGCATTACTTATTTTAAAGTGAGTATTAAGCGTTGATGTTCAACTTTTCACCTTTCTTGATGTGGAGAAATCTTGCTAACAAAGGCTATCGTTTTTTGTTTAATTTTTTTAGGGTTGTGGTGAGCACTTAACAAAAAGCTTCTTAAATAATTGTTAATAAGTGACTTTTGTTAGTGTTTTGTAGTTTCAACTAGGGTTTGACTTGATGAAATTTGGATTAATTTTGACAAGAAATTGAAGAAGATGATGAAGGCAGCAAAGGGAGTACATCGCTCCTCTTGGATTCAGTTCAAAGAATGAGAATAAGATAGAGAGTACAAGTGGCCGTTACAAAAGCACTCACACGAACAACTTGCTCGCTAACACTCATGTGTGCTACGTACAATTTAACGAGCACAACTGGTATGATAGCTGGCGGAAATCTAGCCTATGAGCTAGTTTAATCTCAACCATTCATTCTAAACACTTTAAAAACAAACACTAACAATTCTGACAAGCTTGAGGGTGAAGAAATCAGCTCAAGTGCTTATATTTCAAGACTCCCTTCTAAGCTTTTAAGTTTAGCTGACTTCATTCCAAGTAAACCTCAGAGATAATAAAATCGATCATTTGGCAGAGCTTTGGTGAAGATTTCTGCCATTTGGTCCTCTGACTTCCAGTAAACCAAGTTGATAATGTTTTCCTGCAATGCATTTATGATGTAGTGATATTTGTGATTAATATGCTTTGATCTCTGGTGGAAAACTGGATTTCTTGTCTTTGCAATCGCAAAAAGTATTGTTCACATTAAAGTCGAGTTGCATCTGTTTGCACTTCTCCAAATCCTCCAGAACAAATCTAAGCCGAACTACTTGTGTAGTAGCTTCTGATGCACTTACATACTCAGCTTCAGCTGTGGAAAGAGCCACATTATTCTGGTTAACACTTTAATAAAATAAAAACAAGAATTACAAAATAGTGGATAAGAAATCCACCATGTAGCAAAGCTAGCTAAGACCTCTCAAATAGATCTAATTACAACATAACCTCATCCAAAATCATTTTACGGCTGCTAACATATCCCACACTATATGAGAAAGAGAATAATCCCTGAACTCATTTGAAACTGATGCCCAGTATCTTACTCTACCTAATAGTTCTGCCACCCCCACTCCATTATAATCTTCAAAAACTCTTTTGTTACGCGCCAACCAAATGTTCCAAAAAACTGTTAACACCAAACAGCCCCACAAAGCTTTAGCTTTCCTCCCCTTTCCTAAAGCCTCAAAGTTGGTTCTTAGAAGCTCGAAACAACCCTTTGGAATGACCCAACTAACTCTAACTTCTTGAACCAATTTCCACCACAACTGTATTGAGGAAGAACAAGGGAGAAAAATATGATTAACACTCTCCTCAGATTTACACAAACTGCACCAATGGGGAGAAATACAAATAAAAGGCCTTCGCCTTTGAACTTGATCACAAGTTTTGACCTTCCCAGTAGCCACTAACCACGCAAGAACTTTGACCTTCGGAGGAGCTATTGATTTCCAAATCGGAGAAAAGGGTGGAAAATGTTGCACAGTTCCATTGTTGCTCAAGAAAGAGCTATAGGACTTGCAAGTGAACAATCCTGATAAGTCTAGTTTCCATCTTCTGTTATCCGCTCTTGATTGAATCAAACGAACATTTTCCACCTTCTGTAATAACCTAGCCGCCTCTGCTATCTCCAACTCATTCAAATTTCTTCTGAAGTTAAAATTCCAGCTCAAAGAATGAAGAGAAAAATCCACAAAACTTGAAATGCTCTGGTTGTGCATTCTCGATAACAAGAATAATCTAGGATATTGCTCTTTCAATGGTCCTGCTTCCAACCAACCATCCTCCCAAAACCTCACCCTCTCCCCGTTGCCCACCTCAAACTTGCAGCACTCTAGGAACGATTGAAGACCAGACAAAATATCTTTCCGAGGGCTAAGACATGAAACACGCGGCAAAGGATTTGCATCCCACCCATTATCCTGCAACCCGTACTTGCTTCTTATCACCTTGTGCCAGAGAGAATTTGATTCCATTGGGAATCTCCACAACCACTTAGCCAGTAACGCTTCATTCCGTTTCCTCAAATTCCCCATACCTAAACCCCCTTCCTCCTTACTTTTAATAACTACCTCCCATTTCACCAATTGGTTTTTCTTTCCTTCCTCTACCCCTTCCCAAAGAAACCCTTTCATTAGTTTTTCCAGCTATCCAATCACCCTGCAAGGAATTTTGAACAAAGACATGTGGTAAATTGGAAAACTTCCCAAAACAGATTGAATCAAAGTTAATCTACCACCTTTGGATAAGAATGCCTTCTTCCAACTTTGAAGTCTTTTTTCCATCTTTTCTACAACTGGATCCCAAAACGTAAGTGCTCTTGGCCTTCCCCCAAGAGGAAGACCCAAATACTTTATTGGCCAGCTACCCACCTCACAACCCCAAGAATCTGCCATCCTTTTAATTTTCTCACAATCTGAGTTTATTTCAGCCAAAGAGACCTTGCTTTGTTAATTTTCAAACCTGAAACAGTACAAAATAAATTGAGCAACTCTAATAAATTGTCCAAACTTCCTTGGCCCCTGCCAAGAAAAAAATGGTGTCATCAGAAAATTGAAGATGCGAAATCTCCACCTTTTCTTGCCCAATGCACAAACCTTTGATCAGATTATTCTCTTGTGCCTTCTCCAACAATCTATTCAGGACATCAACTAATAAGGTGAAAAGAAAAGGTGATAATGGGTCACCTTGTCTCAAACCTCTTGAAGCTTTAAATTTTCCTCTAGGCCTCCCATGTCAGAGGATTCAAATTAAATAGGAATTCTAGCAGTGGTTGTGGAAGAGAACTCAGAGAATTTGAGGAAGAAGAGAAGAAATTGGATCAGAAAAATCTCAGAGAATATCCCTCTGCAATCTTCCATATATTGCAGACATTCACTTTGAGCATGTGAGCTCATACATTAGCACATTTAACTGTTGGAGGTGAGAGAGAGATAGACACATTTCTAAATTCAATCTCAGCCATCAATTACATCTTACTCTGAGATTAAGACACTTGTCCAATGTTAAGCCCTATGAGACTTAACCAACACATTACATTTTTAACGCACAAACTCAGCCTATGAGCTGAGGTATAACACAAATGTAAACTTATAATCTTCACTAATCAATTCATCAATTTACACACAACACTCCCCTTTAAATTATGGACTGATTTCATTCCAAGAAGATCTCTAAGATATGTGTATTGCTCCCTCGCCAACACCTTTGTAAAAATGTTAGCAACTTGCTCTTATGTAGGACAGTAAATCAAGTCAATCACTCCTTGCTGCAATGCCTCCTTGATGAAATGATACCTTTTGTTGATATGCTTGGTTTTCTGATGAAATATGGGATTTTTAGTGATAGCAATAGCTGAAGTGTTGTCACAGTTCAATGGTGTTGCAATAGATTGCATTTCACCAAAATCTTCCAACACAAATCTTAACCAAGTGGCTTGTGCAGTTGCCTTCGACACACTGATATACTCTGCTTCAGCTGTGGATAAAGCAACGCATTGTTGTTTGATAGAAGCCCAATAAAAGAAACCACTGCCAAATGTAAAAGCATAACCGGATGTGCTCTTCATATATTCTTCTGAACCACTCCAATCACTATCACAAAAGCCTATCAGAATTGCCCCTTTTCTTTTCTTGTACTTTTCTTGTACTCTAAACCAAAATTCAGAGTTCCTTGAACATATCTAAGTACCTTCTTTGCTGTCCCATAGTGCTTGTTAGAAGGACAATGCATGAACCTTGCTAACATACATGCAACATACATTATATCAGGCCTTGTTGCTGTGAGATACAGCAAGCTTCCCACAATTTTCCCGTTTGATATTCATCTGCAGCTCCACTGTCATCATCCTTTCTCGGTTTGTCATTTGGTACAAGTGGGATGCTCACAGATTTACAATCCTGGAGCCCAAACTTCTTCAACAGAGTTGAGGCATACTTCCTCTGATGTATGAAGATACAATCTTCAGTTTGCATAACCCCCATTCCCAGAAAATGGTGCAACAAGCCCAAATCTGTCATTTCATACTTGTGCATCATATCAATCTTGAATTCCTCCATTAACTCCTGATCAGTGTCCCTTTTCTTGCCACTTTAACCAAGACTCCAGTGCCTACTTGGACTTTGGCTTTCATCCTTAATGTCAACAAGCAAATCTTCCCTGGATGTCATATGATTACTACATCCACTATCTATGTACCATTCATCACTTATCTTCCTTACTTCTCCAGAATGTTTAGCACAGAATAGGTTTCCAGTTTCTTCAACCTGATTAGCAAAATTCACTTGTTGCACAACTTTGTTTGTATTACAGTATCTTGCAATATGCCCAATTTTGCTACACTTATGACACTTGACCTTGTTCTTAACCAACACTCCACATAGTGAAGTCTATCACAGAATTTACACTTATCCCTAGTGTTATTTGCATCATTCTTCACAGGGAAACTAACCTTATTACCTCGATCAACCTTGTTACTCCACTGTTTCCCTTTTGGCCTAAAGTTTTTCTGGCATTTGCTATTGTTTGTTTGACCATTGAACCTATTAGGTTTTGATGCAATGTTCAAACTAGCAAATGCTTTCTCCATACTACTTTCACCATGTCTATCAAGCCTTTGTTCTTAACCTTTCAAAATTGCAACAACATCCTGAGCATCTATGGTATCCAAATCCTTAGTATTTTCTATCACAGATGCAATACTATCATAGGATTTAGGTAAGCTAATCAACAATTTCTGAACAATTCTTTGATTACTCAGATCTTCACCATAGCTTCTCATTTGATTAATCAGATCAAACAATTTAGCAATATACACAGAGAGAGATTCACTATCATTCATGCGAGTATATTCAAAATCTCGTCAAAGACCTTGAAGTTTCACAGATATTACTTGCTTATCACGAACAAATTCTTGTTTCAGAATGTCCCACGCAGCCTTTGCACTTTCCTGGGTTGCGATTCTCGGAAAAATTTGATCTGAAACAGCACCTTGGATGATTCCAATTGCTCTAGCATCCTTGATCACATTCTCACGCATGAGCTTCTTCTCCGCCTCCGTGAGCTCCTCCTCCACCGGAGTTTCATACCCATTTTCAACCAGATCCCACAGTTTGTGTGAACGGAAAATGGTCTTCATTTTGATTTGCCAGAAATCAAAATTTTCACCATTGAAGATTGGCGCTATGAGTTCTCCTCCTCCAGATCCAGCCATGTTAGATTCGATCGCTGATATGAACTTGAATCACTGCAATGAGCTTTTGCTGTGAATCTGAGCTCACCCTTCTCACAAACACGACGCCTAGAAATTCAGACCCAACTTGGCTTTGGGGCCATTTTAGAGGATTCAAATTAAACAGGAATTCTAGCAGTGGTTATGGAAGAGAAACTCAGAGAATTTGAGGAAGAAGAAGAGAAGAATTTGGATCAGAAAAATCTCAGAGAATATCCCTCTGCAATCTTCCATATATTGCAGACGCTCACTCTGAGCATGTGAGCTCATACATTAGCACATTTAACCGTTGGAGGTGAGAGAGAGAGATAGACACATTTCTAAATTCAATCTCAGCCATCCATTACATCTTACTTTGAGATTAAGACACTCGTCCAATGTTAAGCCCTATGAGACTTAACCAACACATTACATTTTTAACACAAACTCAGCCTATGAGCTGAGGCATAACACAAATGTAAACTTATAATCTTCACTATTCAGTTCATCAATTTACACACTAACATCCCATTGATCAAAACTGAGAAATTTGGAACTTAGACAACCCTGCGTCCATTTCCTCCATCTATTGCCAAAGCCCTTTCTTTGTAAGACTTCATCCAAAAATCTCCACTCCACATGATCATAAGCCTGTTCATAATCAATCTTGAATACCAATCCCTCCTCTTTCTTCTGCATACCCTGATGTGTATTGCATATCAATTTCATTACCACCCCAGTCACTATCACAATAATCAACTAGAATTAAAGACTTTCCTTTCGCATACTCAATTCCAAATTCAAGAGTTCCTTGCACATACCTGAGCACTCTTTTTGCAGTTCAAAAGTCCTTCTTTGTTGGATTGTGCGTAAACCTGGATAAAAGACTGGCAGCAAACATAATATTTGGTCCTTTTGCTGTTACATAAAGCAAACTCCGTACAATTTCTCTGTAAACAGCCTCATCTGCGTATTCACTTTGATCATCTTTCTTCATCTTGTCATTCACAGCAAGAGGAATACTCACCGGTTTACAATCCTTCAAACCAAATTTTTCTAGCAAAGTCGAAGCATACTTTTCTTGGTTCATGAAGATCTCATTTTCAGACTGAATAATTCTCATTCCAAGAAAGTGGTACAATCATCCAAGTTCTGGTTTCTCATATTTTCTCTCATGAGCTTTGAACTCATTGATCAAATCAATGCTACTGCCTTTGTACACTATATCAATCACATAAATGGAGACCCAAGAAAGTGGTACAATAATCCAAGGTCTGGTTTCTCATATCCATAGCTTCACTTAGACTTCTCTGAAAACCACAATCAAGTAGATAGGAGTTAATTTCCTCATACCAAGCTTTTGGAGCTTGTTTCAGTCCATAAAGAGCTTTTCTGAGCTTGTACAATTTGTCTTCAGATCCTGGAACTATGAATCCTTCAGGTTGATCAATATATACTTCCTCATTCAGCACTACATTCAGAAAAGCTAATTTTAGATCAAGTTGATCTAATTTCCAACCTTTCTGTGCAGCAAGAGCTATTGAAGTTCTTATTGTGTCCAACCTTGGAACATGTGCAAGGTCTCATTGGGAAGCTCGTCATACTTGTCCTTTGCTGAAAGCCTCTTCATGTTGCTTTCCTGCAGCACATCCTGACAAATTCCATCACCTCATTTCAATTTTGGTAGCCCATACACCATTCCCTTCAAATGTCTCAGTCTTTTATGCCATTCCCAAGCATTCTTCTATAATTGCTTTTCAAGCTACTGGATTCATATCCTCCATAATGAGAGGGAAACATCTATTCCCTGTCATTTGCAGTTGTTACATGGTATTGTAACTGCATGTCTTCAAAGATTGCTACTAGATGACCTCAATGGGATCAATTTCTTTAAGTTTCTTAGTTCTCTTAATCACAGACACTATATTATCATAGGTTCCTAGTGAGACTAATCAACAACTTCTCAGACAATTCTTCACCATACATCTTCATTATTAATTAAGCCAAACAATCTAGTCAAATAAGCAGGTAATGATTCATCATTTCTCATACGAGCATACTCAAAATCTTGACGAACACCTTGCTATTTCACAGATCTGACTTGTAAATCACCTCTATACCCTTGCTTCAGAACATTCCAAGCCGCCTTTGCAATCTCTTGGTTTGCAATCTGAGGGAAGATCATGTTTGAAACTGCACTCAAAACAACCCCAAAGCCTTTGCATCTTGAGCTATGAGATCCTGAACCATAATCTTCTCCTTCTCAGGCTCGTCTGGAATCGCAGATCCTTGATCTACAAATTTCCATAACTTAGTGACACTTGAAAATCGTCTTCATCCTCGTACACCAGAAGTCATAGTTCACTCCAGCAAACACCGGAGCTTGAAGTTCAGCTCCAGATCCAGCCATTTGATGCTTCTATTCAGCTGGGTTTCTTCATTGGAATACCCGGAAGAATTCACGAGTCACACCCCCTAATTCAAATCAAACCAAGCTCTGAGGCCATGTTAGTGTTTTGTAGTTTCAATTAGGGTTTGACTTGATGAATTGTGGATTAGTTTTGACAAGAAATTGAAGATGATGAAGGCAGCAAAAGGAAGTACATTGCTCCTCTTGGATTTGATTCCGAGAATGAGAAAAAGAGTGAGAGAGTACAAGTGACCATTACAAAACCAGTCATGCAAACAACATGCTCTCTAATCTCAGCCATTCATTCTAAACACTTTAAAAAACAAACACAGAACAATTCTAACAAGCTTGAGGGTGAAGAAATCAGTTCAAATGCTTATATTTAACATTAAACTGCTGTTTTGCCTTTAATCAGCTTCTCAGGCGACTACTTGTATATGTTTCAACTTGACAAACTATTCTTGTAATCCTACATGACAAACTTTAGGAAAACAAGGGGATTGTTTGATAAAATTTAAAAAAATTGGACAAAGAGGGAGAGATATGGAATAATGGAAGGAAAAAATGACAAATGATAGAAATGCCCAAAAAATGAGGGAGAACATTAAACTAAAATTGAAAACTTAAGACATTCTAAACTTGGTTTTTAGTTTTGATTCTGGTAAAGCATTCTATATATCTTATCTCTTATCTCTCCTTCACCTCAACCATCTCTTATCTCAATGTTATCTCCATGTTCTTATCTTTCTTGAACTAAAACAATAACATTACAGCATGATGCCTCCAATCATAACATTTAAACAACCTATTACTTGGCTTCACCTAGCTTGTTTATTCTTTCAAGTTTGAACACAAATGATGTTTCTTGTGATTGGCACATATTGATGGTCTATGATACTTAATGTGTGCAGCTTTAAGATGTAACGCTAATTGTCTCTTTACAAATTACAGGTTCTGGCTGCAGTAATTAAAGCAGGGGCTTCTAGGGAGCATGAAATACTTGCTGAAATAAGAGATGCCGTTTTCTCTTTTATTCGTAAAATGGAACCACAGAGGGCAATGGACACCATGCTTGTATCCCGTGTTAGAATTTTGTATATTAGATCCTTGCTTGCTAGATCACCAGAGCTGCAGTCCATCAAGGTAATGAATGTTAAAGAATAGAGACTTACCTTTTTATTTGTATGCTCCTTTTATTTTTTCTTTGTCTTTTCTCAAGGCCGGGGTGGGTGCTGTCAGTGCTTATTATTTCTTCTTTCTTACCATTTATAGGTTTCTCCGGTAGAGAGTTTTCTAGAGAAGGTTAGTACCGGACGTAGTAGGAGTTCCAGCCGGGGAAACAGCCCAGGAAGATCTCCTGTGCTCTATGTTGATGAGCATATCCAAGGCTTCAAAGTGAATCTAAAGCCAGAAAAGAAGTCCAAGTTTTCATCAGTTGTATCAAAGATACGCGGACTTGATCAGGTAACTGCCATCTCTCTCTCTCCCTCCCACCCCCCCTCTCTATATATAGAGGGAGAAGGCAAAAAGAGTGAAGCTTTCATAATCCCAACTTTGCTCCTCCCATTAGGATTTCAAAAGAAAAAAAATATTCACAAAAAGTAAAAAAAAAAAAAACCACCCACTTAGTGGGACTGTGAGTGGTTAGTAAGTAGTTTATTATATTTTTATTATATTATTTATTGTTTTGCTTTTTTGTTTCTTTTTTCAAACAGAAAAATAAATAATAAAATAAAAAGAGTCAATTGCCACTCACATTTGCGTGTGGAAAGAGGATAGTGTGTGTGTGTATACTGTATATATACAAACAAGGGATAAATGAGAGAGAAAAGAGAATCCCAACACGCAAGCACAAGGCAGACAAGAGAATGAAGAAGAAAAAAAATATCTAGCTATGCTTCTACCATTTTATCTATTTTAATGGACAAGAGTGGAAGTTTCTTTCACTTTTCTCGTGAACCTCTTTCTCATTCTTTGCTTTTTTGGTGCTTCTTCCCTACCCATATGTACACCAATTTAATAGTTTTGACCTGTTTCTGCTAATGTTGTCTTTTGTTGCAAATGTTTTGTATGGTGCGGCACTAAGCATTCAAATGTGCAGGAGACTCCAAGGCAGCAGGTAACTGCTGGAAAGCTTAAGGAAATAAATGAGGAAGCAAAAAGTTTTGCAATTGCAAACAAAGCGCTTGCTGCTCTGTTTGTTCATACACCAGCTGGTGAGCTCCAGGGCCAACTTAGATCCTGGCTTGCAGAAAATTTCGATTTTCTCTCTAGTACAGGAGAGGATGCATCAGGAGGGACAACTGGTCAGTTGGAGCTCCTTTCAACTGCAATCATGGATGGTTGGATGGCTGGACTGGGTGCTGCAGTGCCTCTTCATACAGATGCTCTTGGCCAACTTTTATCTGAGTATTCGAAGCGGGTCTACAGTTCTCAATTGCAGCACTTCAAGGTATGTATTTATTTAGCTGGCTAGTCTCCTACTTTAGAGTTGGTATCCGATATCAGCACATTATAGTTGGAGTAATGTTGCTTTTGCGCCCTTCAAAATGCCTGGAGGCCCAATTATCTAATTTGCACCACGTTATAGTTAGCTTATTATTGCTTTTGCTCCCTTTAAAATGCCCGAGGGCCCAATTACTTTGATAATATGCACCAGGGAAATCTGCACCTTTGTATGCTCTCCACTGTTTTTATGGCGGCCCATATATACTGGTGCCTTTCTATTCATCTTTTGGTAGCATCTCTGTATCTATGATTTTATGCTCATTAGCATTTTTGTGGTATACTTGTTGAATTTGGTGAAATGACGTGTATTTTCCTTCAAATATGAGATGCAATATAAATAGTTTTACTATATATATCTAAGATGAAACTTGTTCTGTATGCTCTATCAATGAATTATTGGTTGATTTCTGAATTTCTTTCATATTCCAGGATGTTGCTGGTACATTGGCATCAGAAGGTGCTGAAGATGCATCACAAGTTGCGAAATTGCTATCAGCTCTCGAGTCTGTTGATCACAAAAGGAGAACGGTAATCATTCTTTATTGATGTATGTGCATATCTTAGAAAGTATTTCTTACGTATATCATGCACTTCATAGATGTAAATTTGCATATCCAACAGAAGGGAAGAAATCCTTATAACAAAAAGGATGTGGTTCTACTAAGTAATCTGTTAAAAAGAAGAAAAAAAAAGCAAGCGAAAGTTTTGGCCCTTTGGGTTTATTAGAGTTTCAGAAAATTACTCGATGAACCTTCCACTGGGATGCGAGTTGAAATTCCTTTTTTTTTTTCCATTTTTATGTGTTGATTGGCTGAAGTTGTATTCTCTTGTTGTGCCGGTTATTGGATTTTATGCTGATTTCTTGATTTCATCAGATTTTGCAACAAATAAGAAGTGATGCAGCCTTATTGACACTGGAAGATGGTGGTCGACCTATTCAAAATCCTTCCACGGCTGGTGAAGATGCATGATTAGCATCTCTCATTTCCCTTGATGGCATATTGAAACAAATCAAGGTACTCTTTTGTACTTCTGGTGTGATACATAATGATTGGGTTATCGTAAATTAGAAAAGAGAAAATGTAATGTTATTTTTTATTTATTTATACAGGATTTAATAAGACAATCGTCTGTAAGCACCCTGAGCATGAGCAAGAAGAAACTAATGCTTGCATCTCTAAATGAACTTGCTGACCGGATGCCTTCTCTTCTTGACATTGATCATCCATGTGCGCAAAGTCAAATTGCTGATGCTCGTCATCTAATTCAGGTGTCTACGAAATGCTGAACGCTAAAAGGATATTTTCCCACATAATTTGTCTTTGTTTCCTCATTTTGTAACAGATGCTTTTTGTGAAACTGATGTGAATGTTTTTGCCTGATCATTCATTTGCTCCACTCCTGAATCTTTTGCAGTCTATTCCCGAAGAAGACGATCTTCTTCAAGAACAATCGCATGCTCGCAAACCATCTAGAGATTTCGGGGGGTTTAATACTGAAACCGATGTGGCGCAGTGGAATGTCCTGCAGTTCAATACAGGCTCGACAACCCCATTTATCATCAAGTGTGGGGCAAACTCAAATTCAGAACTGGTCATTAAAACAGATGCCAAGATTCAAGAACCTAAGGGTGGTGAAGTTGTCAAGGTCGTCCCAAGACCGTCTGTTCTGGAAAGTATGGGCTTGGAGGAGATGAAACATGTATTCTCCCAACTCCCTGAGGCTCTGAGCTTGCTTGCCTTGGCAAGGACTGCCGATGGAACGCGAGCTAGGTATTCTAGGCTGTACAGGACTTTAGCAATGAAAGTTCCCTCTCTGAGGGATTTAGTGGGCGAACTTGAAAAGAGGGGAGTCCTAAAAGACGCGAGGTCATGAAACGTAGTACGTAGTAATTTATTAGGACCTCCACCGTTTGCGTTTCAGAGGTATGTATGACACATATAGTTTCATTTGGAGGTGTCCAAACAATTGGTATTGTGATTTGTAATCTTGTTGATTCGTGTCGTGTGCCCGTATTCAGGCATGCTCATTGATTGCCTCACTTACATGACATATTACCAACTCTCTATTTCTTCTTCATGGTTCTTATGCAAGTTTAAAAATGTTGAGTTAGCGTGGTTAATACGACCTGATTCCTAGTGGCATCGGTTGCATCATATTCGACCGGTGTCACTTCAGGACTCGGTCTAATCCAAATTAATCCACCCTAAATTGACATGTTTAATTCGTCGTGACTCGTGTCAAACGACATGAGACGTGTTCAGCATGTGGTATTAATCGTGTTGTTATCGGACCACCCCACATCATCATATGAACATTCAAAATCTACTGCTGAAACGGATGACAGAGACTTTGCTTCCTTAGCGAGTGAGTAAACAGATCGGTAGGGACTGGTGTGATGATTTGACGAATCTACTTTCCTACCCTAACTTGGAAATTATCTACTTTCTTTTTTTAATTTTCCTGTTTCCAGTCAAATTTACCCTTTTTTCTTTTCCTTTTCTTAATCAAATTCCCTTTTTATTAATGGAATACAAGTATGATGGTTATTTGGGTGATTGCTTTTGTTTTTTAAATCTCCTAGACCTTAGGGTTTAAAGAAATCGTGATCAATCACCGATCGTATCAACTAATTATCAACCTTATTGTACCGATTTTGTGGTAAATTTTTTTACCAATCGGTAATGGTATGCTAATGTTTTTTGAAACAATTTTATGCATTGCAAATACAAAAACGGGTGAAAATTGCACCAAAATGCAAGTGCTGCACCAAACGCTGGTGGTTGTTTCTTGTTGTGTTCTCATTGAGTCCACAAGTGTCCATTGGAGATTGTGACCAACAAATGAGCCGACCTAGCTCCTTCTCCACTCACTAGGAGTTTGAAAGCTTCAGTCAACACAGTTCTAGGCGCACTAGGTCTTAGACTCGCACAAGTGAAAAGTATTTCGCCGCTTTGAAACAAAAAGTTTAAAAATATCGAAAAAATTCAACGTGGACGTAATAGATAGATAGACACCCCCCCTTTGGCCTGGATTGTGACCCCGGAGACATTTTTTCAAGTCTTGTTCAACTTATTTAGGTAAGCACTATGGGAAGGGCCCAGTCAGTAGCCCATTCGTTGACAATGGAAAACCGGGTTTCCAGGTAGTGGTGCCTCTTGGTCCAGGTCTTTCCCACTTATACATATAATAGTGTCCAAAAAAGAGTGATTGAGGCAATGATATAAGCTGCAGTAGAGCAAACCAATACGGGAGGAAACTTGAAAAAGCACATTTGTCTTATATCAAGATTCAGTGTGGTAAATGTGAAACACTTTGACCATCGGAATTCCGGCAAACACCAAGAAGTATCCATTCGATAAAAGAATAGGACAAAGGTATATATTAAAAGTCTAAAGTCAAGCTTTGAATACCTAAGTTCTGCACGCATTGCAGACGACAAGGTCATGCTCGTCACGAATGCAAAGCGGGGAATAAGGAACCTGGTGTGGAAAGGAATTCATTGATTTCGAACAACAAAAAAAAAAGGTCCATGAGCACTAACTTGTTGATTTGCTTATTGTCACTTTCTGGTGCTGTGACTTTTATAAGCCTTCATTCACTTCAGATGAAGTTCCCACGCGCATGTCATCAGTGCAAATTTCGAAATCATCTTATGCGTAACTCTTGGCATACCTTTTGGATCAAGGGTCCCACCCGGTAAACACCCCTGATGAGGAGTCCATATGTCAATTCAAGTTAAAGAAGAAATAGGACAGGTTCCCTTGGTAGACTCCAATCTTCCATATAAAGCCCAACTAACATCAGACAGCTCACAATCATCAAAGTAGATTGAGTAAGCGGATTTAACAACTATGGCACAATCAGTGTTGCGATATCTATCTGAAATAGTTAGATTCCCTGTTATCAGAGTCTTGATGTCAAACAGCTAATGGAAGCGCTTGAAACACCAACTGGTTCAGTCCCTTCCTTATAGCCTTGCTGTCTAATCTTTTCTACAATCATTTCTTTCTTCTAGGCATCAATCCCATGTGAACAAAAAGACATTTGTGTTCCTCGCCCTACACTACTTGCAGTCACTGTGGATGCACCTGGGAAGATAGTATTCATTGCATGAGGGGCTGTACTAGGGCCAAATCTCTTTTGGATGGTCTTGGCATCCCTCCTTGGTCAACTTCTTTAATTTTCCCTTAATGACTCAAGGTCAATCTATCTTCCAACCAAAAAACCAGGTTTCATTTGTGTTGGGGTCAAGTTTTTGGTTTATGTTGTTGGTTCTTGTGGAGGTGGAGAAATCTTGAAATTTTTGCTGATTGTTTTGGTAAAAATAAACTCAAAAAACAATATTTAGACTAAGTTTTTTAGAACGTCAAATTGATGTTTTCTTTGTTTTCAAGAAATAGTTTCCAAAAAAATAGAAAATAAAATATACATCGTAATACAAAGTTAGAGATTTAATAAAATCATGTATGCCGCCGCCACCACCACCATCACCACAACAACATTCTCCACCGTCTCACCACTATCATGACCATCTTTGACACCACCACCTCCCACCACCATTATCGCCACCGCCATCACCCTCGTCGCCATGGCCACCACCACATCTACCTTCTCACATTCAACACAACCGACACTACCACCACTTTTTCACCATTACCACCATGACATGCACCTCCAGTGCCACAACTACCACCACAACTAACATTAACACCACCATATTATCCACCGCCACCATTGTCATCACCACCTTCGTTGTGTCACTGCTACGACCACCACCACTGCCACCAACTTCTACCACCATTGCCACCACCACCATCACATTCTCCACCCCATTACCCTCACTACCACCACCACCACTACCACCACTCCAACCACCATTGCTACCAACACCACTCTCGTCTCAACCACTATCTCTTCCACCACCATTACTATGAAGTACACATTTTTTTTTTCTGACATTTTTGATATTGGTAAGATGTGTTTTCATTCTAACAAATCATTCTCGGACGTGTTTTGATTCTAACAAATCATTCTCGGATTAAAACTACCAAATGCATTCTCAAATCATAAAAATGCCAACGTTTTTGTTTTACAAAACCGTTCTTCACATGTCATTTTGCAAAATGTTACTGACCAACCCTAATTTTTCTATTCTTTTGGAATATGTTCCTTTTAGAAAACGTTTCCAAAATTTTGGATTTATTATAAAAATTGGAGCAATGGTTCCTGAATTTTGGACCAACTGGAGCTTTGGTCCACAAACTAAAAATGTATGAGTCTTGATCCCTCAACTTGCCATAATGTGGAGCAATTATCTTTTTGAGTAACCTGTTAAAAATTCCATCTAAAATAAAGATTCTATTTTAGGGCAAATTATACAAAACTGCCTCAACTATTGTGTTAATCACAGTTTCATACCTCAACTTTAAAACATTTCAATGTCATACCTTATCTTCGAATTTGTTACAATGTCATACCTTCCGTCAGTTTATCTGTAACTTCCTCTATTAAATGCTGACGTAGCTTGAGGCGAGGCCCACTCCCTATTAAAAAATTAATTAAATATTAAAAACTAAGAAAATAAAATCATTTAGTAATTTTTTTAAATGGGGGACCCACCCCTACAAACCCATCACCCCTTCTTCCCATCCACCCGTGTCCCCCTAACCTTCCTTCACCACCAAAACCAGAACCCCATCGCCGCCCTCTATTTCTCCATCTCCACCTCCCTCCCATGACACTCCTCCCCCTCTCTCTCCTCCTACACACCCATCACCCTCAGCAAATTAATCCTTGTAACCAATTTCAAACAAAATACCCCAATTCCATCCAACCCTAACCCTGAATTTCAAATTCTTAGCACTAATCATCCCCACAACAATGTCCACAACACCACCATCGCCGTCTCCCACGACTTCAGTCTCCACCACCACCGTCGTTGCCCACGACCTCTGTCTCCGCCTTGCCCCCAGTCCTAAATTTTGAATTTGCCTATTTCAGAGAAAGCTTTGGCCTTTGCTCACGGGTTTGTGGGTTTTGGCTTAAGGGACAAGAGGCAACTGTGCTTAGGTTCTGGGGTTGAAGGAGAGCGAGTTCGATTGAATTTTCTGGGTTTTGGTTTGGGGTTTAGAAGGGGAGGTGGGGACGATTGGGTTTGGGGTTTGGGAGTATTACTTGGATATGAATGGGTTGAAAACAGAGTTGAAGTTGGGGCTTTTTTTTACAACAGATCTACGAGTGCCAACTACTGATATTGATGACCATGGTGACTTTCTACGACGGTGAGCTGACGAAAAGTGAGATGGTGGTGGGAACAGAGGGGGAGATATGCATGAGGTTTTGATGGTTCAGTAGATGGCGTGGGAGAGGAGGGGTGGAGGAAGGGTGGGATGCGAGAAAGAAGATGTGGGTGGACGAGAGTTGCAGAGAGGTGAGGGCGAAGGAAGGGGATCTGGGTGTGGGTTTGGTTTGGTTTGGTTTTTTTGTTTTTTTTTTCAAATATTTAGTTAATTCTATAATTTAGTTGGAATTGAAAGTGGGTTTCGTCTCAAGCCACGTTAGCATTTAACAGAGAGATTGACAGAAAACCTAACGCGTGTCTGATATTGTAAGAAATTCGTAAGATGTGGTATAACATTGAAATGTTTTAAAGATGAGGTATGAAACTGTGATTGACCCAATAATTGAGGTAATTTTGTGTAATTTATCATTTATTTTATTATTATAATCTAAAATAAAGTGTTTAAAAAGACAAAAAATAAATAAAAATTCTAAATTAGTCAAAAGGTCGATTGCTTCACGTTAAAACAAGTAGCAATACTCACGATGTTTTTAGTTTAGGATATAAAAATTCTATGAAGCTGAAGTTGAGAGCCATTTCTCAAATTACTTTTTATTATAATATTAAAGTGTGTTGTATTGAATCCAAAATTGTAGGTTTGCACGATAGTATCGTTCCAAAGTTTGAATCCAGGGTTTAGGGTTCGTGAAAATGCCATGGCTAACGTGCACGAAGCTGACGCTTTTCACCATAGCTGGAGTCGCGATTCAAATGGTTGGCCTCTCCATCTTCGTCTTCGGCTTCTTCCCCGTCAAACCAACCCTTCCCGGACACAGGTACTCTGCATTTTCTTAGAATAATACCAACGAATTTATATATTCTTTTATAGAGCAATAGTGTTAGTGGGTTAGACAATTAGTTGCTAGGGGAGGGAATTGGTGGGGATCGAACACGCACCAAGGTGCATAAGCATGATTGCTTTTTGCCGCGGTAAAGCGCCATCTCCTACCAACGAATGTTTCCATTGACAGCTTGAAACAGAAACAAATCAACGAAAACAAATTGCAGAATTTTTTAGTTTTATATGCTCCGAGTTTGTTATAAATTGTCTGAGTTTATGTTGAATTGGGGTTCATTTCACTGGATACTGCCAGTGGTTCGGAGAATTTTCGAGCACCGCAGTGCGATTTGGTACGAAATGAGAGTGAGAGTGATCTGCATCCCCATCAGCTCAGGTCACTATATAAGGTACATGTTTCTTTCATGCTATTTTTGGGTTGGCAGCTTTTACTTTCACTCACGTCTTGTTTCGAGAAATTCGTCAGTCTTGCTCTTAGTGTGCACCTGCATTGGTGGGTATTTAGTATTTTTAGTTAGCTTCTGAATTGTTAGTTTAGGTGCCAATGAGGTTGCGAGGAATTCAATGGGGTCCAGGGCCATCTGTTTCCGGATAATATGTTTGCAATTTTGTTGAGATTTTGGGATTTTGACATAACATGCACAATCTTGTGTTCTTTTGGAAATGTAGGAACTATCAGGAATGCCGCCTGCATTTGACCGACTAATACTAATGGTATGTCTAATTTGTCTCTGTAAACTATACCTGTCAAGGTTTGCGTGGTGGTTTGATGTGTTGGTTGTAAAAGATGTTATCTTGAGGATAAGATTTGGTTTGTCCTTTACAATCATGCCAGTTTAGGTTATTGACGGTCTTCCAGCAGAACTCGTGCTTGGCAAGGATGGTAAGCCTCCAAGCAAGGCGTTAATGGAAGCTATGCCATATACTCAGTCACTGCTTGCAAATGGAATGGCAATTGGGTTCCATGCAAAGGCTGCACCTCCAACTGTTACAATGCCTCGTTTGAAGGTTATCTCCATCACAATATTTTGAATATGCAGACAAACATTCTTATATACGTCTTCTTTCTCATCACCCTTTGGTATAGGATTGCAGGCTATGGTTTCTGGAGCAATAGGGGGATTCCTGGACGTGGCTATGAATTTTAACACACAAGCTATGTTAGATGACAATCTTCTCGGTTAGTTAATAGATTGATATTTAATGCTGTCATAGTTCAGTAAGTGTCTTGTTATGAAGACTGTCTTGATTTTCAATTTACATGTTCATTTCTTTGCCTCGCAGGCCAGTTTTTCAAGATTGGTTGGAAAATGGTGATGCTTGGTGATGAAACATGGCTTAAGTTGTTTCCCGGATTATTTTTGAGGCATGATGGAGTCAGCAGTTTCTTTGTAAGTGTGAATTTACACCACCAACTTGTTACATGCAAATGCATATGGTGATCATTGATTAAACTTGCTTATTCAGTTTTTGAATGCTAATGGAGTGAATGTTTGCGTAAGGTATGCTGTTTATGAAAGCTTGGCTCTTTTACGTGATCTATTTAGGCCTTTGCCATTTTTGGTTTGCCAGTTTTCATCCAAATTTCCACTTTCAGAGTGTTAATTAATCTTGTGTTTGATCTTACTGCATTCTTGGAGAAGTCAAATTGATTATTTTGTATCTGGGTATGTAATGAAGATTGTAATATTTGCTTACTTGCAACATGCCCATTGTTCTACAGGTTAAAGATACTGTACATGTGGATCAAAATGTTTCTCGACATCTGGGTTATGAACTTAGCAGAGATGACTGGGATTTTCTGGTTAGTCTCAGTTACTAGACAGTGATGTTTAGTCCTGCACTCCTAGCATACCTTATGAGCAACAGTATGATGATTATTGTTGTAAAGAATATTTGTACTCTTACTTTGCCAATTTGATAACTATCCCAGCATTTTGTGGGTTTCACTCACAAACTGATTTTACAGGGTAGTTCCAAGTTTGTTTTATAGAAATATTTGAAGTAGTACTTCCATTATGATGAAAAAAATCCTACTGTGAATGTATGCAATTTAGATTGATCATCACCTCTTTGGAAAAGTCAAAGTATCCACGTACATGCATTGTGTTGATTTAAAGTAATCTTGAATGATAAATTTGGTTTCTTCTTGGAGGCATTGCTTCATTTTTCACTTTTAACTGAACCTACATTTCAGATTCTCCACTATTTGGGCTTAGATCATGTTGGACATATTGGTGGGCGCAACAGGTGTTCCACTTTCCTAATTTCTGTTGAATTTTCATTTGTTTGATTCAACGATCTTATTTTTTGTACATTTGTTTGATCATTTCAGTGCCTTGATGGCCCCAAAACTTCGAGAGATGGATGAGGTGGTGAAGATGATTCATGTGAATAGTATACTAAATCAAAAGAATGATGAAGGACAGACACTCTTGGTTTGTCATTTCTCTTTTTCTAATTCTTCTTGTTGACCGTAGATTCTTAATCATGTCTCATGAATCTATAGCTGTTGATCATGGGTTTTTCATGTAGGGAGCAATAACTGATCAGCATTTTACCTACCTTGTTTTGAAAAATCCCCAGAACTGACATAAATTAAAAAAAGAAAACGAAGCTTAACACAGAAGAAAAAATGTAACATGCATTCCTAGCTGTAGGGTTCCTTAAGCTGTTTTTTTATTTTTTGGATTTAATTTTGAGGCACCAGTTGTATCATGTAAAACAGCTGTTAATGTGTAAAACTGTTGTACATAAATACATGATATGCTGACTACCACTGATTGGTACAATGTTTTGTTAACATTCCATGCCAGTTTTCTCTACTTTCTTTATTTTGGCGGGAAAGAGAAAGCTATATCTTATAATTATTGTCTCTTTTGGAAATGTGAGGTTTTAAGGTGTTGTATATTCTATATTGTCAGAAGCCTTTGAAGAGCTGGAACTAATAATCACATCTTTCTATATCGTGATTTCTTATCTAGGTTGTAGTAAGTGACCATGGCATGACTGAGAGTGGTAATCACGGAGGGTCCTCCTATGAAGAAACTGACTCCTTAGCTCTTTTCATTGGCGTGAAAAATAACATCTCTGATGACTTCTTGTCCACCCATAACATTGTTCACCAGGTAATTTATATATTGAATTGTCTGTTTACAGTGTTCTATTATTATTTGAATCGAATGGGCTTCCTCAGATTCCATTACAATGCAAGAGGATTAAACTTTAATTTGCTGCCCTAGAGAATTTGGCCCAGAGTATAAGACCAATGTAATTCTTGTAACTCAAATTTATAATTAACCAATGGGAGTTGTTAAAGACACTCCAAAAAATTTACCCTGCACTCCAAACATATAGAAATATAAGAGAGAAATAACACTTGGGAGGACTGCAGGATAACTTTTTTGGAGTGCCTTTAGCAGCCCCCTTCACCACATAGAGCCTAGAGATGGTTATTGTTTCCTCTTCTGGTAGGTGATTTCTTATGTCTTCATCTCTTTTATGAAACTTAATTCATCTATGACCTGCAATTCTTGTGGTTCAGGTTGACATTGCACCAACATTAGCTCTTCTATTTGGTGTTCCAATTCCAAAAAACAACGTTGGTGTTCTGATTGCTGAAATTTTTGGGTATTTGTCTGGTTAGCTCTCTGTTTCTCTCTCCACACACATATCTTAAGATTGATGAAGTCCAATTCTAATAGGATCCCCTTTGATAAGAACTAAAAGAGGCATTGTTGTGGTCCAATGATCAAAACTGTCTAATTTCTTTAACCCTGTTTAAGAATCTTTCATGATTAAGATCAATAAAATCAGAAGTTGTTTGACTAGTTGATTATCATCATGAACATTTTATTATGTATAGGAGACACTGTATGTTAGATGATTAAGTGGTTTTTGTTGTGGGAATGATCCTCAAATGTTAACCTAACCAATGGACTGTTTGGATCATTGGATCCCTCCTTGTAAGTTTTGTATGTCACTATGAGTAATTTATATAATCTGTGTTATAGTTTGACTGTGTCTGCACTTGTTAATCATTATTCTTGGGTTGGTTGTAAGAGGTGTTGAAAGAATGATATTTGGATAATTTAAACAATAAAATAAAAATATTTCTTTAAGTATTTAGAGGATCAAACACTATGATACTGTTACAGCATCCCATTTTCCCTTGGTATGAATTAACGTTTTAGTGTTCGCTTAAAATAGCTGTTACGGTTTCAGGGAAGCTACTTAAATTGATTTGTTGTTGTCTCTTTATGCTCAATGACATTTGGATGCCTTCTTGGCTGATTATGCACAACAAATCAGCCAATTGACTTGTAATGATACTCCATTTGATTATATGGAGGCAATTAGTGTTAGATTTTGGTTACAGCCCTTTTTGTAAGACATCCATAAGAACCTTTTAACTGGAAAGACAATAAAGGTAAATTTGAGTAAACTTGAAACAAGTGGAAGTTTGAGCAACAAAATTTTCCTTTTCTCTCAGTTTATTTATGTATGTAAATATGAATTCTTTAATTGCCTTACAACAAAAATAATTTAAGTTGTTTTTTGACAAATATATGTGGATGATTATTTTTGTTGCTTTTGAACATATGAATTTTATAATCTATGGATCCCTATTTTAGTAGATAAATTATTGACTCTCACACTGAGTTGCAGCAAACTACTACAAAATTGTGTGATTTTCTGACGTTGTTTCCTCGTCTTTGGTGAGTAAAGAAGACCAACAGATGAAGGCACTGGAGTTGAATTCCTGGCAATTACTTAGATTATTGCAAGCACAAATACCTGGTTTATCATGTCGAAATTACCCATGTGATGGCTCAAGGGATGATCAAGAGTCCAGAATAGCTAAGTGCTCTGGGAGCATGGAAGCGATGTTTTGCTGCCTATATACAAATGCTGCACTTCTCCAAAAGTCCTGGATGTCTAAGGAAATCTCCAGGTGATACATAATACCATCTGTTTTTGTATCATCAGAAAAATCCATTAAGTAACGCCTCTAATTCCAGTCTTGCTTGGTAAATGTAAATAGGTCTAACAGTAGGGAAGACTACACCAGCACGGTTGTAGGATACTATGAGTTTCTCAGAACTGCAAGTGAGTGGTTGTCACGCAGAGCGACTGATGTATGTATCTGTCTCCCTTGTAAATCTGAATAGATATTATGATTGTTTTTGATGGACAGAGTTTTAACTGTTTCATTCTGTAAATCTTAGTTTCTTTCACACAACTTTTTTTACTGACAATTTTTTTAAATTCTAGAAACCTGTGAGACTACTTACTGTCGGAATTGCTGCAATGCTCCTATCTTGTCTGATATTATTAAGCCTTCTATTTCATACATGCAAAGAAGTCTACCTTAGAGAGCAGTCCCATTTTGACTTAGAGAGCATCAAGCAGACCTGGTATTTAGACGAGACTTTTGTATTAGGCGTAGTATTGATTCTCATTGTAAGTATGGCATCAAGTTCTATGGTAGAAGAAGAGCAATATATTTGGCATTTTGTGGCTTCCACATTGAATTTGCTATTATTGCGTAAAACAATAAAGTGTCCTACAGGGGCAGGAGCACAAGATCTCCGTAGTTCATCCAAGGGAAAAAACAAAATAAGTTTTTGTCGATTGAGTTCCATCTCTGTGGTTCTTATTTCTGGAAGGATATTGAGAGGCTGGCACCAAGGAGGTGTGAATTGGACTAATCTTCCTGACATTTCAAAGTGGCTTGAGCAGGCTGGGACTGATAATGTAAAATCAATTCAGCTAGTCTCATGCCTTCTAGTAATAAGCTTAAGCTTATGTGTTCTTTTTCTATTTGGATTCAACATGAAATTTGTTCTGGTGATTGGATTCAGCTTTCTTATGTCTGGATTGCTGGTTTTGCAACATTTTGTTAAACATCAAGATGGTATGTTTGCGTCATCGAGTTACAGTACAACAACATTGGTACAAATAATTTATGCAATTATGGGTATTTCCACATTTGGGACTGTTGTAGCCTTACCATGGTTCGTACGTTTCTCAACATCTGAGATGGGCTTGAGTCATGATTTGTACATGTCAACTTCTGTTCCCGATGAAGTTCAAAATAACACGCTGCTGGTGAAATTAAGAGAATCTCTGTATCTAGTTGGGTGGGAATACATCTCTTTCTGGTGTCTTCTGCAACTGCTGCTTCAGCAAACAATTAACTCAATGACTATATTGTTGCTACTTGTGCAAATTTTGGCCAGCATGCTGTATTTTTCTTATAGTGGCCTGCATCAGAAGCAATGGGTTGAGGTCAGTTTCAATAACCTCTTGTTTTGAGTTAAAACTGATTTCAGTATTGTGTTGAAGTCAATGTAATTATAGACCGGTCCAGTCACTAAATGCAATTATGTTGTACAGTTATTTATTCCCTAAGCCCGATTTATTTCACACGCTAATACTTCATTTTACATTTGTTCTTGTAGATTGCTGCGTTGTACTTTTTGGGAATGGCCGGCCATTTTGCTCTGGGTAACAGCAATTCACTAGCTACTATTGATGTTGCGGGAGCTTTTATGGTACTTCTTTACCCTGACATGGTTTATATTATATGCAGAAAAAAATGTATTTTTGGGGTGCAGTTGCAGTATTTTTTGGGTCTAATTTTGATTGTTTACTCGTTGCTAGGGAATCTCAAATCACTCGACAGTACTTTCTGGAATTTTAATGTTCATTATCACCTATGCATCCCCAATGTTATTTATCCTTAGCATGGTGATGTATGTCTCTGTGAGGGACACAAGCTATCTCCCATCTCTCGTGAATGCAGATTCCACACATCTCCTCAAACTGATGCTTGGCTTCCCTTGTCTGGTTCCGCTGGGGTTGAACTCCATTTTGCTAACAGCATACACCATCGTATTGCTGATAATGAGGAACCATCTTTTTGTTTGGAGCGTCTTTTCCCCAAAGTAAGTCTCACTTAAATAAATAAGAGCTTGTATTAGTTTCAACTGATTGTTATAAAAAAATTCTGTGATCATCTATATATTCTACTAGTGAACTCCTTGGTAAGATGTTGGACAATATATGACACCAATTTATATAGGGCAATGGTGAGACATCTAGAAAGAATTGAGAGTCGAAAGAGAATAATGACTGGAGAAAAATAAACAACTTAAAACAAGAGTCATCTGTCAAGAAGTATTAAACTCTTACAATAAGACCTTATCTATGCAATCCACATGATGACATACAATGAGAGTTGTAACCGGAAAAAAAATATTCGGTGATCAAAGATAAATAAAAATGAATCCCTAAATTCTATTTGTATGTGACATACTAATTTAAGATAAAACCGCCATCTAAGCTTATGTTTACTTGTAAAGTAGATATTAGTTTTCCTTGCATCTGCTGCCGAAGACATTTCAATAGCTAAATTGAGTACACAGCTCATTAACTTGACTTACATTGGAAACTATGGTGTACATCCATTTTCCAGGTACATTTATGTTTGTACCACAACTATATGCGTCTACATCGGTGTATTTGTAGTAGCTACAACAGTGACATATACTTACTGGGTGCTGGGGTTGAGGAAAAAGATGCAATCTAAGCGTGGCCATCACCATTTAAGATAGAGCTCGACTGCGGGAGTAATGCTAGTTTGTTGGCGGTAAACCAACACAGACAGATGATTCTTTTATATGGAAGTTTTTTGTAGAAGTAACAGTTACCGAAACAGCAGAAATACGGGCTGATTAAAGTGTTGATTTTTGAGTTAATTTTGTGTTGCAATAACAATTTTGATAAAGTTAAACTTAGAGGGTAAGACCTTTTATAAAATCATTTCCAATACAATGCAAAATGTTTCTTAATTTTTCTTTTGGTCTTTAGGTCTTTTGCAGGTTCTCACTTTTTTATTTTATTTTTATTTTTATGTTATACTTTATTTTCAGCAGAAAGAAGCAACTCACTTCCGTTATCTTTCTAATGACTTGGAAACCCCTTCAACACGTTATCTGTCTGCCATGTCTACCTGTTGTACTTAATAAATTACATTTAAAGGGCACCAGGTTTCTGCCATACAAATACAATCAGCGGCAGCTTCCCTCCACTCTCCTGCTGCTTCCAATCCAACTTTTATTGGAGAAACATGAATGGCATTTTCAATGGTGCTCCAATGCATCCGATGTTTCAGACGTTTTAGACGTTAGATATTTTGTATAAACACACAAAATTTAAGATTTCACAGTTAAAATGTTCAAGATATGGATTTAGGCTTTGTCCTATCATTTTAGAGCAGCATACAACTGTTAAATGATCCGTTTTTAATATATCATTATGCCATTGTTTTGTCATTTATATGTATTACTACATTCGTAAAAACATATAATCGATATGTTGTTGTTGATATTTAATTTCGATCATTTCAACAACCAATCGTCAGAATTTTAGCTAATTACCTGGGACTCACTCTGACTGGGGTCAGATGATACAGTCAATACCATTGAAAATTTTGAAACCCTGTCTCCGCACCATCTGATTTTCTGATTGAGCGCAGACCGCACCAACTGCACCAAAAAGCACGAGAAGTTTGTGCCCCAAGCAACAGCCACGTCTCTCTCCAAGCGTGCCACCTGTAATGCAACGTATTACTCCTCTAAATGACCAAAATACCCTCACAAATTCCAGCTCAAAACCGGCAAATCTCCTCAAAACGTCATGCCCTTTTGTGTCCATCAAAATCCTCCTCTTTAAAACGGGATTCCCTCTCTCCCCCTCTGAATATCCCCCTCAGTCCACTCCGCTTCTCTCCCACAAAGAAAGCACAAAATCCCTGAAAAATCAGAGAAACAAAACAACAAAAAATGGAACATGCAAAATGCAGCAGCGGCAGCGGGTCGTCCAAGGCCCAAACACTTCTCAACCGCTCTGCCCATTGCCTCAGCCGCCGAGATTTCTCTACTTGCCGCAAGCTCGCTCTTCAAGCTCGAGAATCCGACCCCTGCAACTCCGCCTCCGACCAAATCCTTGCCATCGCCGACGTTCTGCTCGCCGCCAACCGCCAAAACCCACCTGATTGGTACTCCGTTCTTCAAATACCCCGACCCGGACCCGCAAACCCGACTCTCATCCGGACCCAGTTCGAGAAACTCAGGACCCTCTTGCTCTTGAAACCCGGCAAGAACCGGTTCGCTTTCTCTCAGGAGGCCCTGTGGCTCATCAAGAAAGCCTGGTCCGTACTATCGGACCCGGAGAAGAAAACCCATTTCGAAAACGGGTCTGAGGAAGGGAAAGAAAGCGGAAAACAGAGAGAGGAGAGGGAAGGAATTGTGGGTAATGGGAAAAATGGCCGAGGGTATAATGGGGGAAAGACATTCTGGACTCTGTGTCCGTACTGCTATTATATGTTTGAGTACGAGAAGGTGTATGCAGATTGTTGCTTGAGGTGCCAGAATTGCAGGAAAGGTTTCCATGGCGTGGCGATAAAGCCGCCGTCAGGGGATGTGATAGTGGAGGGAAAGGAGCAGTACAATTTCTGTTTTGGCTACTTTCAAATGAGGTATATGGACCCGAATTCGAAGATGGAGTCGGAGGTAGTTGACAAGAAAGACGAGAATGTGGTGGTGATCTCCGATGATGATTCCGATGAGGACGATTTCGGTGATGGTAATGTGGGTTTTGAGGGAATGCATGAGGAAGTGGTGAGGAGTGGGAGTCATGGAGCTGAAGGGAAGACGCCGGTGAAGAGGGTGAAGATTCCTGCTGGGCGGATAAAGAGCACGAAATCAAAGTCCGTGGCGAGGAATACGAAGAAGATAATGGGGAATGGGATGAGGAGCAGGAGGATTGAGTTGGAGGATGTTGAGAGAGTGAAATGTGAGGACATGGAGGTTGAAGAGGGAAATGGAGTTGCTGAGGGAGAGGGGGGTAGTGGGAGTGGTGGAACGGGAGGGCTGGAGTTTTTTGAAGGAGAAGATGATATCTTTGTTGGAATTGGGGATGGTCCCATATGAAAGGAATGCATTGCTTTTCGGGGTCGTTGACGGAAGCCTTCTGAATGGTTGAGGTAGCTAGTGGAAGGGTTTTCACAGTTGAAAGGAGACTAGATGACGACTCAATGAACCAGGTGATTTCATATCAAATCTGAAAATTAGATGAGTAGTTTATTTTGGTAAATTTAACCGACTTTTATCTTGTAAAAATGAAAAGTAAAGCAGAGGTTCTGCTACATCTCTTTGCTTTCGGTATAGTGCATCTGTGCTAGTCACTGAGAGTACATGCCTGTTCTACTTCTTTCTGACTCTGGTTAGTTTTGTGGAAGAACAGATGGGGCTTAATGAATTTGGGGACAGAAATTAACCTTCTCATAAATCCTAGATTGACTCTCTTTTATCGGTTTATGCTTTGTTTAAACTTTGAAAAATGCTTGCTGTGAATGAATGTTAATGAACAGTTATATGCTGCTCTGCTTGAGACTTCAAAATGTTTCAATGAGTTATTGAACTAAGATTCTTAGAATGTTGGTTATCGCTCCGTTTTTCAGGGGCTCGATATCATCTATTTATACCAATGTTATTACAAGTTGACAGCTTAGTAGTAATACGGAAGTTCTCCCTGTTCAATGTTCCTTTTCCCTTCTGGATTGGAGGATATCAAACTTTCACAAGTCTTCACTTTTTATTTTCTGCGTTCTCGAAGAAAATGTTGTATTACTATTATGGTTAATATTGCGGTAGCAAATGAAATGAAAAAAAATGGATGGAGGTTTTCCTTGCTTCATATCCCTTCTTATTTCACAATTGAGCTGGTCTGTCTTATCAGTTCATACATCCTTTTATGGCAGGTCTGTCTAAGAAGTGTCTAGGCTACAATCATCCATCTGAGCTTATTGTGTTGTTTAAGATATATTGTGTATATCCTTACGAGTGTCTCTTATTGTTCCTCACTTAGCGTATGCTTCATACGAACCAACTTGGTTGTAGGACACATCATTTATAAGTATAATCTTCAGGACCTTAGTGATCGTGATGAAGCACCTAGATTTTAAGGTCAGTGAGAAAAGAGGACTAGTTGCAGGTTCAACTTTTGTTGTTGTTACATTGTAACTTATCCCACATCAATGTTTTTATTTACGTTGGAAAATGCTTTTCTATCCGATTTAGATGAAAGCAAGTTAAGCAACTTACATGACCACTAATATTAACCTCCCAGTATGTAACATATTTTGAAGCTTTTGCATTGTATTCAAAAGTTATAAAGCACTCTTCTACATGTTAATTATTTTATATTCGTATATACATAATTGAGTATGAGATGGTGTTGTTCAAGAAAAACAATAGCAATGGTGTTAAAAATGTTAATGTACTGTATGGCTACTGCATTGTGTCTTCATTCCTACTGCTACTGCCCATGATTTGTGTATGCAAACAGTTATATTAGTCACTGATATGGCATGCATATTTAAAATGATTGCAGCTTTCTATCATCATATGTTTCAATACAATTATAATGGCGGCCGATCCTGGACTGGACTTGGAAAGTCAGTTTGATAAGTGTTTATTCTTGTTAGATGTGACCAAAGTAGTTAGCCTGTTAAGAAGTTGAGATATCTCCAAGATGAATTAGACAGAAATCTATATATCGCATTGACAAAAATTGAAGAGTATGAGTTCCTTGAATTAGAATTCGATTTGGGTTTTTCTAGGTTGGGAATTGGGTTCTGGATTTTCTGCTAAATGAGTGATTTCCATGTACTGGACACTGCTTGAAAGATAGTAGACAACTTGGAAGTTGTGATATATTTATCTTCTTCTTTCTTGTTACCTTTTTACGTTGTTGTTTGTTGTTGGTGCTTTGGTGGTTGGGAATTTACGATTCCAACTCAACTAAAAGATGTGATGCGAACGAAGAGGAGAATGACTATACCTATACATCCCGAGACGTTACTGTGGCATTTCGAACTTATCACATGTTGCCATGCGTTTTAACTTCCCCACATGATGTTGCGGAGAGATATTGAGGTGTAATTATAGCATGTGTGGTGTTTCTTCTTCTTTCTGTATACTGAGCTCAGGTTATATACATATAATATGAGTTTGTTCAGGGAATTAAAACGTATGCAACCTATTTATATCACGTTTGGAAGTGCTTGACATGATCAGAAAATGAGACTTACAAATTTATCACATTTACTTAAATAACAAATTTAAGAAAGATATTACATCGTTGATCACATCTCTTACAAAGATAAGTTCCACGAATGTCACACATACTTAACACATAGTTTTATTCTTTAATAGGACTTTGATCGCTAAAATTATTCACCCAACATCTTTTACGAAGATAAGTTCCACGATGTTGCGGAGAGATAATGAGGTGTAATTATAGCATGTGTGGTGTTTCTTCTTCTTTCTGTATACTGAGCTCAGGTTATATACATATAATATGAGTTTGTTCAGGGAATTAAAACGTATGCAACCTATTTATATCACGTTTGGAAGTGCTTGACATGATCAGAAAATGAGACTTACAAATTTATCACATTTACTTAAATAACAAATTTAAGAAAGATATTACATCGTTGATCACATCTCTTACAAAGATAAGTTCCACGAATGTCACACATACTTAACACATAGTTTTATTCTTTAATAGGACTTTGATCGCTAAAATTATTCACCCAACATCTTTTACGAAGATAAGTTCCACGAATGTCACGCGTAGTCAACAAATTGTTTTATTCTTTAGCAAGACCTTGATCGCTAAACTTATGCACCCAACGGAACATTCCACAATGCATGGTAACAACTTCATGCTTTGGCAAAGTCAATTGTACCCTTCCCATCATGAGCCTTGCGGAAGAAATGTTTGACATAGTCGGAGTAGAGAACTTGTTTATACACTGCTTTCTCCCCACTTGCAAGAACTTCCGGCAGCGGAGCGATCAAATCCGATGGCCTTGGGTTGACAAAAATGGGAACCGAAATTCTGTTCTTACATCCATTGGCTGCGACTCGATGCTCGATGCTCTTGTATCGTCCGTTGCTCATTATTTGCAGTGCATCGCCTATGTTGATCACCAACGACCCCTTCACTGGAGGAACATGAACCCAGCTCTTCTCATCGGTTCCACGGACGTAAAGTCCACCGATGTGGTCTTGGAGGAGGATTGTGAGCGTTGAGACATCGGAGTGACGGCCGACTCCAACCGTGAGCTCAGGGTTTGGACACACCGGGTAGTAGTTAAGGTTAATCCGCTTGGATCCCATTAGAAGATGTTCCTTTTCTTGGTCCAGTTCTTTCACGTGTAGTCTTTTCATTAGCATTTCTAGGATTTGTTTTGTAAGAATGTCGGTCTTCTTCATGTATTCCAGCACTTCAGCCCTACAAGCATGTATGCATATATTAGATCATACGATAATTTCATTTGTAAGTTCATTATAAAGGTGTTAAAAGAGAATAATACATAGGAGAGATTTAAGTGAAATCGTCCTTTCTCCTTATCATGCATGCTAGCATGTCAGGTATAACCATTTCATGATGGGTATTTGGAAATGAAAAAGATCTAACAAATGACTTAATATGAGCAGATCGATCCGCCGTCACGATGACACAATACGACTATCATACGTACACTAATGATTCTCGACTGAACTAATATAATTATATGTATTACAATAATTCATTGATCATACTAGAGAAGGTGTGGTCAACATATATATATATATATATATGTATGTATGTATGTATGTATGTATATATACAAATAATTTTGATTTAATGTTGTGGTGTAAAGAGTAGATACTAGTAGTGCTTACTTGCATGCAGGAGGCCAGAATGCAGAGGCCTCATCCTCAGACACATAGAATAGACTAAGCCAATCTTTCCACTCCAAAGCCTTCTCTGCATGAGGACTAAAGCTCGTTCCAAACCGGACATTTTTTGAGGCCGAATGCTCAACCGAATACTTAGTCTTCTTCTCGGCTGGCAACTCGAAGAAGCGATGAGTTGCTTCCTTCACATTCTCAAGCACTTCAATTGGCACCCCATGATTCACTAGTTGAAAGAACCCCCACTTCTCCGCTGCATTGCAAATTGCTTCTGCAACTTTTGGGTCGTCAGAGTTCGACATGTCGATGATGGGAATGTACTCTCCAGGGTTTGTTGTGGCCACAACATTCATAGTAGTAATTCTTTCTTCAAGGGGTTGGATATATTGCTTGGGGAGGGCTTTTAGTCCCATTTCTGAAAGACCCCTTACTCCATGACTTCTGCTTATAACAAAATCAGTGACGCTTGAAGGGTCGGTGATGGTTTGTGCCACAGGTGGAGCCATTTCTGTAGGTTGGGACTTGGGAACGATCCAATGAGGGTTGCAAAATTAAATCTTCAAAGAAGTCTCTGGCTTGAAGAATTGGTCATAAAGTGGCAGCAGAGGTATATTTATATTTGAGTTTTATTAATTAACAATGTCTCACCAAATGAGCTAGCAATTAGCATGCCTAAGTTCTTCAAGCTTTGGGTTTAGGTGTGGCACTAGTTTAATTGTGTTCGAGTGACTATCACACAAACAATTGGTGTTACCAATTCTTCCGTAATATTTTTTTTTTTGAAAAAACGATGTTATCTATATTAAGGGGAAGGAGGGTGAGTTTAGTTTTACAACGAGTTAACAATAACGTGGTTCAAATTCGCCTCTGGCGAAAATTGAATCTAAGACATCTCACTTACAAGTGAAGAGAAATACCACTAGATCATAGTACTAAATGACCATTCTTCCATAATATTTATTTATTAATATTAAATTTTCGGCCTTATAAAATACCAATGAATTGTTTATCCTTATTGGTTAATAACATTATATGAATCATTCAGCTAGTCGCCATGCCAAATATATAGGTTAAATCTAATTCTACAAACTTCTTTTTCTATCGGTTTTAGAAATGCTTTTATGAAAAACATTTCTGTTTAGAAGCGCTTATAATTAATATTATATTTTTTATAAAAATACAAGTAATTTTCTGAAAAAAACACTTGAAGTGTTTCTTGAAGAAGCTTAGATCAAGTGCTTCATGGAAGAAGAACTTGAAGAGTGTTTTGTAACTTAGAAACATTTTTAATCTTTTATGTCAAAAATTTTAGTTAAAGCACTTTGGATGATATAAAAGCGTTTATCTTCAAACCAATTCCTCCCTCCCTCACTTCTTAGTATAAATATACTTTTTTATATCAAAACAAACACTTAGAGGACTTTTCTTAGGTAAAGTGCATGAATTATGAAAATCAACTGACTAAAGCATAGTATATAGGTCTTCCTTAGCTTTAGGGGTAGGTGTTCGTGGGTGCTTCATGTTGTATGCAGTATAATAGAAAAAATGCTAGTTATTTATTATTTTTATCTCATGTCATATGCAATATATTAGAAAAAATGCTAGTTTTGACTACTATATTATGCAATATAACAGTCAAAATCTTTTCCGTCACTATGATGTGAGGTCATATCTAATTTGTACTTAGGGTTACCAAAAATTGCGACCAAGAGAAAAAGAAAAGGTTCTTAAAAATCTAGTAATATTTATGGGGCTAAATTACATTTGATCCCTCCCAAATACAATCTTATATGACATTTTTAAAATATTTCAATCTCGTACATTTTAGTAATTATTTTATTTCAATTTTATACAACTGCTAGAAAATTTGTTAAGTTAGATGTTGAATGATGACGTGGTAACACTAGGTTCCACATTTGTGCTAGCGTGACTACCAACTTATGCCACATGACCAAACAAAATATTTACCCATCTTCTTTCTTTTTTGATTACCTTCCTTGCGTATGTATAGGACCGAATCCATTCGATTTCTAAAAAAGATTACATTTTGCACCATCAGGTTTGTGTTCAATTTCAACTTTATACAACATCATTAAAACATTTTAATCTCATAGATTTACTTATTATTTCATTTCAATGTCATACATCCGTCTCAAAAATTTGTTAAGCTAACCATTGAGTGATGACGTGGTAATAGTTGGTTCCATATTTGTACTGACATAACTGGCAAACTTGTGCCACAAGACCAAACAACTAATTACAAAACTATTTTGTCTATAAATGTTTTTAAAAAATTATAATTTAGTTGGCTTCTCCGAACAACTGATTAAGAAAATCCAAATATATCTGTGAACAATAAATTAAGCAAATACTAATTAACTAAAATCAGATTAACTAGTTCAGATTTTTAATTAATCAGCTCAATCTTCGCGCTGGAAAATGATTCTAGCAAATCAATGAACTCAAAAATCACATTTGTATTTAATGTCAAAGCAGAATTATAAACACCAACAAAGTCTTATCCCACTAAATGGGGTTGGCTGTATGAATCCTAGAACGCCACTGCGTTCAGTTTTGCGCTAAGTTTTCTGGTAGCTCGAAGTACTCCATATCTTTCCTTAAAGCCTCTTTCGAAGTCTTTCTCTACCCCTTTTGGCTTGAGCACCTATTTCATAATTGCATTTTCAAACCGGAACATATGTAGGTCTTTGATTTACATGTCCAAACCACTTTAACCGATTTTCTCTCTTAAGTTCAATTGTGGTCACTCTACTTCACCTCTGATATCCTCGTTCTTAATCTTAGCCTTCCTCGTGTGCCCACACATTTTCAATGGAGCACTCTATCTCCGCTACACTTATTTTTTTGCACGTGGTGATGCTTGACAGCCCATCATTTCGTGCCATGGAGCATTGTTGGCCTTAATGTTGTTCTATAAATTTTTTCCTTTAGCTTTATTGGCATACCAGGGTTGCACAACACACCTGATGCATTCTTCCACATCATCCATCCAACTTGTATTCTATGGTTAAAATCTTCATCAAATTCTCTGTTCTTTTGTAAGATAGATTCAAGATAATGAAAGCGTTAATTCTTTGGTACTTTCTGATCTCCAATCCTCACCCTGTCATTTAGACCCTCATTCCCACTGAACTTGCATTTCATGTTGGAGTTTTGAGGCTCCTTGTCCCACTTCGGGGAACATAGGCTTCCCAAGGACCTTTATATATTTTTTGTCTTCTACATTAGTAGTTAGGATTTGGACAATTTGGAAATGGATTGAAGGCTTGGGCCTTATAGTTGTGTAGATTAGGTTTGTAAAATATAGCCTAATATAATTAATATTAATTAATCAAGACAAGGGCCTTGGGCCTTGTAAGTTAAAATTATTAATTTTGGATTAAGTTTTTTAATTAACATATTAATTAAAAAACGTTTTGATTAAGAGACATGATTTTTAGAAAGAGTCGCGTATTTTCAAATAAGTTCAACATGTATTTGAAAGAGTGTGAAGCAACTTATATATTTGTAATCTCAATTTCCAAAAAAAAAAATCATATTTTCTTCTTCCTTCTTTTCCGCACTAAATTTTCGGAGAGTAAACACACAAAATAATTCGCTAGAATTCTATAATCCAGTGCGGGTTGTGGAATTAGATGGTTGTATCTTGGTCAAGCAGACGTTGTATAACCACAAGCACAAGAGTGGGACAAAAATACTGTTCGAAAGACATAGCTTTTATGCTAGCCTTTACTTGTGGTTAATCAAGTTAGTACTATTTTAATTCCTGTATTTATTTCTATATTTCATTATGTATAACAAGTATTTTTGGTTAATAAAGTATTAGAATTTCAAGTTCTATTATTTCTGTTATTTTTATTTATTTCTGAATTGTTCTCCAACACTTTATACTTTTTCTTTAACTTATTTAGGCAAAGATTTTTAGATCCCAATACTTCTAGCCAAGGGTTAAACTTTGTATTTACTCCACCCTGTATTTCATCTATCATTATTTGATTCGCACACTGTTCTTGATCTCGCGATCGACGACTCTGATGAGGTCGATCCCCACTTCAATTTGTTCAAAGGCTGAGGTGGGTCCCTCTTGAAGGAGAAGATGGTGAAGGTGCTTGTAAGAAATTTGTCTGCATCGTCGACAAGTCGAAGCTCGTCAGGGAGTTTTCGATATCAGAACCTGGTCTCCGTCGATGCCCTGTAGTTCGAGTTTGTGATGGGGCAGGGTGTGGTTGCAAGCCTTGCCCGTGGGGAGTATATGGTTTTAAGTTTTTTTTACTTTCCTTAATTAATTATTTTAATATCCTAACTAAATTATAATTTTTAAAAATATTTGTAGAAAAATTAGTTTTTGTTATTAGTTGTTTAGCCATGTGACACTAAGTTAGGTGACCACGTTAGCACAAATGTGAAATTCATTGTTACCACATCATCAATTAATAGTTAATTTAACAAATTTTCTAATGGAAATTGAAATGAAAGAATATATAAATGTATGAGATTGAAATATTTTAAAGATATTGTATGAGGTTGCAATTGAACACAAACTTGAAGGTGCAAAATGTAATTTACCCTATTTATGAAGCACATGTTAAAAGTATAATGAGAAATTCATTATGCCCACATTTTTGTACTTCTTTCCTACCTCTTAAACTCAGCGATAACTTTGCATTGGTTCAAAATATTGTTATGAATTATTAAGGGGAAAATTAGAATCTCATGCACTTTTCTAACCGTCTTTAGATCAAACATTGGTTTTATTTTGAAATTTGATTAGGACGCCTAAACAATAGCCATGTCAGCATTTTTATATTTATTTAGATTACATGTTATTATTGTATTTTTTTAAATTTAAAATGTTTATTATTAAATTCCATATATATTCATTTAGGTTGATATATTTTTGTACGTGGCCTATTTTGTAGGAAGTCGTATGGTTTCTTCTCCATGTTTAAATCGTATGGTTCTTCTCCCACGTTTGAATTCTGTGATCCTCAATTTCGAATTTTGAATGGACTTATCCATTTCAATTAGTGGTTGTTTTCACTACTTTATTTTGATATCATGTGGGATAATTAGATTTATTTCCTATTTTCGGAGGCTTGAGGCTGGTACGTTTAGAAGGTTTTATCGAGATTCTCTACAACGTCCACCTTGCTATCTGTGGTACGTTGTGATAAATACTTATACCTCATTTATAGTGATTGTGATATATTGTTGTTTAGACATAAAGGTGCTTAATGGGGTTTCAGATAATTATCATAAATTTAATGCTTTTTGTAGTTCTGTCGATTTTAATCTGGGTTCGAAAAGGGATTAGAATTGGTTATTTTGTTGTGGGTTTCAGATAACTATTCAGATGCATTTTTTTAGGTGCCATGTACAATTGTTATGTTGAGTTTTAATGGAGCGGTGCTTGTGTACATGATTTGGTTTAAGACTTGTCGTCCTAGCACTAATTCATTTTCCTCATTTTTATTCCTTCTCTTATTAATGCTCATTTATATTGATAAGATATAACACTGGAAGATGCACACTAAAGAAGTTGGGTTGAGTTTTTGAAGATTTGAAAGTTGCCCTACACATGTTCGATGAAATGCCCCAATAAGTATTGATGCTGTGTGCATTTTGCTTGGGTGTGTAAGGCTTATGAAAGTCATGTTTTACACCAATTTAAAAAAAAAAAAATAAACGAGATAAAAATTAAGCAACTAATAAACTAATTTATCTTCTTTGGTATAAATAAGTTGTTGTAGAATAGGTTGTTTTTTGCTTTCTTCTCTGCTACTTTGCTAAATAGGAATTCCCTGGTCCATTTAGTTTTTCAGTATTGATCGATATAATTTTACATTTTGCATTGGTAATCTCGTGTATAGCTTATGTTTCCAATTTATGTTTTTATGTAGGACTTCATGGAAGGAGCTATTGTTGGGAGATGTACCCATAATGATATTACTGCTTCTATTCCCATTTTTTAGCACACTTCATTTTCTGAATTGTGCAACCAGGTTAGCTCAAGGTTCAATGATTTGGTGGTTGATTCATTTAACCTTACATGTGCTATGAATGGATGTACGTGTTGTCCTTTGGAATGTGACATGGATGTGCGTGTATTGCACATGTCTGTAACGAAGGAGAACACATATTTTGTTGATATATTGGTGAGCTTAAAAGAATCAAATGAAATTCGCAATGCTAGTCAAGATATTCGTATTACAGAACCATTTTTGGCTGAAGGTATAATGCACACTGATAGGAATGAGTTTTTGGGGAAATTTAAAATACCTAATGCTAAGATGTATTTATCGCATTCTTGGAAAAGCTATATTAGTCATGTTGGTCAGGATTATGATTTATGAGGGTGGAGCGGATGAGTTCAGGCTTAAACCGTGCAAGTATGCTGTTGTTATGGGTTTTGAATTTGAGTATGTCGCAAATGAGCATAAAAGGATAACAGCTTCTTGCATTAAGAAGGATATCGAAGGTCCGTGGCGTGTTCATGCATCTATATGCAATGCTAATGGCCATTTTGTTATCCGGACATTAAATAATTAGCACACATGCACCGGTGGCAATCGAGAACGTAAAACTGGGATGATGACCTCAAAGATTGTGTGTTCCATAATGGTTGAGCAAATTCGGTCCAATCCACACATTAAACTAATTCAGATGGTTGATGATTTAAAAAAGAATTATGGTATGGATATTTCCTGTTACAATGCATGGTATGGTAAAGAGATGACAGGCCAAGGGTTAAGAGGATTAAGTCTAATGGGGAAGAATGAAGACCAATGAAGTGTGGGAGGTGCAAGAAGCTTGGACACCACAATAAGAACACCTGCTCAACACCCTTTTGATTATTAGTCATATCTATCATTTTTTTTTTTTAATTTGCTCACCACCCCTTTGATTTTGCTCAGTATTATGTTTTTGGTAATAAATCATTATGTTTTTTTATCTTACCATTATAAACGCTTCTCTTTCATGCTCAGTGTTGTATATGCTAAGTTATCATATACTTTTGAAAGACATAGCTCATCTTCAAAATATTCTCAATACCTCAAAAACCCACCTATCGGAGAACCATTTGATAATCAAATAGTATAAATAGCGCATAGTAATTTACACGGTAATTTACAATAGTTCAAACTTATTGCATTAATGTGTAATTTACAATAGTTAATATATTGCTAATTAACGTACCTATTAGTTGATAGTTTAATACCAATCAACTATTAGTTGATAGTTGCAGCTATAACGCTAATTAACGTACCTATTAGTTGATAGTTTAAACCAATTAATCATTACTTGTCGAACTAATGACAAAAGACAAACCAAATAATTGATACATTTGGATTAACACACCAACACTTTGCCAAACCCTTATGTTTCAAAAATAAAAAAATTTTACGTACCAAACACCTTGAATAATCTAATTTAATATTATATCATGAACCAAACGATCATTATGAGTCAATGTAACATTAAGTAATGTATCAAACTCCTGATACATTACAAACATACTGTATAACGTTTTTCCAGAGAAATACGTTTCAAAAATAAAAAAACTTTACTTACCAAATGTCTGGAATGATCTAATTTAATATTATATCATGAACCAAATGATCATTATGAGTTAGTGTAACATTAAGTAACGTATCAAACTTCTGTTACATTACAAACACACTGTATAACGTTTTTCCGGACAAATACGTTTCAAAAATAAAAAAACTTTACGTATCAAATGCAATGAATGATCTAATTTAATATTATTTCATGAAGCAAACAATCAATATGAGTTAGTGTAACATTAAGTAACGTACCAAACTCCTAGTACATTACAAACACACACTGTATAACATTTTTCCAGATGGATACGTTTCAAAAATAAAAACTTTACGTACCAAATGATCAATATGAGTTAGCATAACATTAAATGACATACCAAACTCTTGGTACATTACAAAGTTGCAGTCCAATAATGTACCAAATTAAAAAATGTTAACTGGTCCATTTGAGCCAACGCACAAACATAAATAATATGACATAAAGTCAACTTATATTCTCAACAGAGCAATGAAAATTACTTGCAAGTACGTTTCTACTAAACCAAAATAAATATAAAATATTATCCTAATGAAGGTCTAGCAAAGTGCATTCTCAAAACGCAATTGAAAAGATAGCAATCACCACAATGATGCCTTATTCGACTAGTACTAATATAATAGCATTTTGCCTACTGTTGACTCCAATTAAATTCATCATTTAAAAGACTGCTTACTATTGTAGCTCTCATTTCCTTCATGTCATCGTCTTAACAATGTTCAAAAACAGGTATGCCAGAAGCCATGCTCTCTATGATGTTTTACTATTCTTAGCTGTTGGTAGCGTCATAATGTACCTGAAACATTTTTAGTCAAATAATTTGTACCAATATACATATATATATATATATATATATATATATAAATTCTAGGTTGCAAGATGTCCACACGAATCATATATATAGCACACTACACGAATCATAAATTCTAGGCTGCAAACGTACCAAAAGCTAGGTGTCAAACTACGAACATGTTTACCAAATAAAAATTGTGATCAAAATCTTAGAATTCAAAAGACTATCAAAACCAAATAGCATATAATATTCATGTTCAAGCACACTACAAGAAGAGATGTACCAGTACGCTAACGAATGTACCAATCATAGCCTTGCTCAGGACCCTCAACTTCTTATACTAGCTACGTACGTTGCGGTGTAACTCCTAGCAAGTTGGATGGATCTGAGATCCAACCGAAGCTCCATATGGGATTCTTAATTCGATTAATACTAAAACCCTAGTTAACAATTTAGCTAATACACAACATGCATTGACCCTAACGCATGAATCATTTTTTTTTAACTCGATAACAGCTTCAACTATACCTAGATTAATCAAGTTTTCATCTTTTATTTTTTTTGTTTAATCAAAACCTTCGACTTTGAAAGACAATCAAAATCAACGCACCCAACTAATAATTGAATAAAAATCAGTAACTGGAACTTGAATACCAACGTTGACCTCAGTACGAAAAGAAGGCTTCTGAAACTTATGGTATGTTCATAGGAAGGAAGTGCCATTGGAAAATAAAATTCACTAGAAAAATAACATTATTAATATCCTTAAATTCAAATCCTTATGATATTCAACAAGTATTCTTCTCGGATTAAAACTCTGAGACATTAGTTAGCAAGAATCTAGGAAACTTGCGTGCATTTTGGGGTGAAGAAACTGGATACGACAAAGAAATATGTTAAAGGCTATGGCAAAATATGTAATTTAGGTACATTACAATGGGTTAATTAAAGTACACATGGCACCAAAATTGTAGGAGAATGTTTAATCAAACTGTTAAATTGAACAAATGATTAATCTAAGAAGCCTAAAAATGAGGGGTCTATATCAAAACGCCCCAATTATTAAACTGATTAAGTTCTAAATTGTTCTTGGATGATTGGGAAATGGACCCTCTCCGGATCCCTTCCACCTAATTCTTCTCATCAAACAATCCGGGCAATTGAAATTTGATCCAACGGCTAAAGTTATTATAACTTTTAAAGTGGGCCTGTGCTTTTTAGCCGTTGGATCAAATTTCAAGGGCCCAGATTGTTTGATAAGGAGGATTAGGTAGAAGGGATCTGGAGATGATCCTTTTCCAGATGATTGTATGTTGTTGGGAACAAATGAATAGCAAAGAAGAGAATTTTTTTTTATTTTACACATGGTCCAATATCCTAGTGGATAGGGTATTGGACTTCCACTTATGCGTCCTGAGTTCGAAACTCTCTCTCCTAAAATTAGTCATTCTGTTAAAATTTTGTTAATATTTTTGTTAGTGTCATAATATGGTCACACTAATCCAATCATATGGCGCCACATGGATTAACTATAAAAAACTATTTTTTTTTAAGATTTAAAACTAAAAGTAAAATAAGAAATTAAAAACAAAAACTAAAAGAAAAAAAAGACATCATCATCTTCATCTAGGTATGCTTAAAAAGAAAAGGAAGGCACCATGACACTATTACAGCTCTTGGCCTCCCTGAACTCACTCCTCATTCTCTCTAGTTGGTTATAATCCTATCAAGTTTAAATTGAATTTGGATTCAATTTTATCAAATTTAGGTTGAATTTTTTTTTTCAATTTGGATTATGGGATGTGAGAGAAATGTAAGCGGTGAATACTCGTCAGTTGGTTCACTCTAAAAAAAAAAGTTATGTTTTTTAATAGTTAATCCACTTGGCACCATATGATTGGATTAGGAGGACCACATCAACATATTAACAAAAAATATTGACGAAATTTTAACGGAATGACTCAATTGATGTGCGATAATGAAAGTCAAAGACCAAATTTATCAATTTTTGAAACTCAAGGACCAGAATGAAGAGTTTGATCAATTTTAGGGACCATTTGCTATAAAAACCCTTCTTTTGTGTAATCTACGTGTCACCATTTTATTGGATTTGTGAGTCTCACACACTAACTAACGGAATAATTGACGGAATCTAAACGGAATGACCAAATTGATGTGTGGTGATGAATGTCAGGGATGACATTGATTGATTTTAAAATTGAGGGACCAAATAAAACCAACAATAAATGACAAGAGTGTGAGAGAAGTGATCAATCATAAAATAGGGGAAAAAAAATAAATGGGTACCACATTTAATATATAAAACTCACCTGGATTAAATTGGTTTTGCAAAATTGCAAGAATTTTGAAACTGATCTTGCACAAATACAGAAAATTTTGAAATTGATCTTGCAAAATTGCTGGAATCTTGAAACTGATCTTGCAAAATTACAGAAAATTTCAAAACTGATCTTGTAGAAATGCATGAATTATGAAACTAATATAGCAGAAATGCAGAAAATTTTGAAACTGATATTGCAGAAGTGCATAAATTGTGAAACTAATCTTGTAGAATTAGTTTTTATGAATCTAAAGCCAGTTTGAAGTTCTTATAGATTGCGTAGTTTTAGACAAGTCTATTTGGAGCATGGCTGGAATTTTTAAATTTTGGTTTCCTTGTTTTTGGGCTAGGTTTGGGTTTTTCATTCTCTCCTTGAAATGATTCAAAACTAGTAGAGTTCTATGAAATGTATAATTGTGTGTACATTGTTCTTCATTGGACACCCAATTTACTATGACATATTTCTTTGGACATCCAAAATAATTTACTTTCAAAATTACCGTTTTTTTTTTTTCCTACTTTTATGAATTTATTTCTATGGACACAAATTTTCATTTCCCTTGGACACTCGTTTTCCTTGTATTAATTATGAAGGATTTATCTTCAATTTGAGAATTTCCGCTGATGGCATAATTCTTTGTCTACATGTGACTGGATGGTTCTTTTATTCCATGAAGCAAAATTTGCACTATAACTAGACGCAATATGAGGAAGAGTCCCAAAGTTTAGATAAGCATGATAAAATAAAATTCAAGAGTTGCGAAGTTCATTAGTCGCTTGGTTATCACATTGTTTGTTTTAAAACTCTGTGGGTGTCCAAAGAAAATAATAGTTTTCATTAAGAAATCACCAAGTGTTGCAGTCATATTTAATATAGGAATGTGATTGTGTAAATCCTAGTATATTTTGGGATATCTAGGAATATTCTTTAGGGTTAGATATTATCCTATTAGAGTTGTAACCTATTAGGGTAAGGAATTAACTTGCCCTACCACTATAAATAAAGGCACAATGGGGTGAAATACAACACACATCACAATTAAATCTCTCTCTTCTCTCTCTTGCCACCGGCCTCCCCCTCTCTATTCCCTTAGAATAGTTTAGTAAATTAGTCCTACAACACATTATTAGCACGCTTTTGCCAGAAGCTAAGAAACTGAAGGATTGTGGAAGAGGCTTCCTTCTACAAAATTCAAAGGCTTGTATTCAGGTGTGCTTAAAATAAATTAAGATATTTAAAACGATCATGAAGCATGAAAACATTCCCCATGATTCATGAACCCCTTATATTTATATTTACCTTCCGATATATATATATATATATATATATATATATTGTATATTTTTCATACAATTGTCAATATATATACATGTTTCATGCATTACACAATTATTTATTTTGCTATGTGGAATTTGTGAGTCAAAGTATTGAAATAAATTAGAAGCAATTAGGGTTCTTCAAACCCTAGAATGGTCGGAAAAAAATAAAATTCAAAAATGGGATTTTTTTTTTTCGCGGCATGAGCCGCCACTCACCGCCGTGTCACTGGCCTACAGCCCAGCCATGTGGGGTACCTTGGGATAACGTCGTTGATTTCTGGACCACATGGCAGCAGCCCTGTAGGCTTTACTGCGCATGCAAGACACTTCAGGTCTTCGGCCTGTTTCCACGGGCCATTAGCCCCTGCCTAACTCCAAAGAGACATGCAACTCTCTTAGACTTGCCCTACCGTGTCCCTGGCCCAAAAACCGGTAGCCCTAGATGCTACTGGGCTTACCTACCCCAGCCTAAAACCTCGAAGCCAACTACGGCTGGGTTTCCCTGCACACCCCGACCAGCCCTGTGGATGAAAATTTCTTCCTCCTTGTTCTTGGACAAAATTGCACCTACAAAACAAATAACACCTTAGGTTAAGGCCAATAGCCTCACTCACCCACGATGAATTTTTGTGGGAGGGGGGGTGGCTTTGGCCAAAAAACCTCTAATGCCAAAGTTAGAATTTTGAGGGAAAAGTGTTTGGAGAATTTTGAGTAGTATTTAGCAAGAGTGTAGACCTAGGTTTTTAGAGAAAATGGGGTAGTATATATAGGGCATGGCCGGCCTCCTTGGGGAAGAAGGTGGCCGACCCTTTGTGGTGTTTTAGAGTGTATTTTGTAGTTAATTGGTAATTTAATTAGCCATTAATAGATTAATTAGGTAATAAATCTATTAATTAGCTAATTAACATAATTTAAAAGGAATGTTTTGGGGGTTACCTTGTGGAGAAGATGGATGAAATAGGTTTTGAATAAATACCTATTTTGGGCACTTTTGACTTGATTGTGGGATGATTTTCCACTGCTCGCACGTGAGAATTCTGGTGATCCTCAAGGGTAATTTTATCCTTTCTGCCCAAAAATCCACGTGTCATCTCTGGATTATTTTTGGCTCCATAAATGCCTCTATTAGGCTACTCGCAGGAAAGGGCAACAGGTGTAGAGATCCCCAACTGTGATGCAGATTCTTTCTTGGACTTGGAATTAGATTCTTCTAGGAAAGGGAAATAAATCACCTCCAAAGCCTATTTAAGCCTACCTTAAGTAGGGGATTAAATCAACTTCGGAGGGCAATTATTTATCCCTACAAGAAAGAGAGAAAGCTAGAGGATATTTGTTCCCCCTCCCCTAGCACTCTTATTTGCTTGCCTGTGCAAAGAACCATATTTTGTTGATTTCTTTGTCTTCTTCGCGCCGCACCGATGTAAGAAAAACTTAATTCTCCTTGTCTTATTCTTGGGAGGTGCTACCACGGGGCAGCTGTTGGGGTGGTGCGACATGTCGGTTGGTAGGGGCCAGGAGTTGACTTGGCATGGACCAAGAAGGTGGTGTGGCAGGGGTCATTGCTTGTGTTGCTCGGCTTGATTGAAGCCAAGGATTGGCTCGGCATGGGCCGAGAAAATAGAGTGGCATGGGCAACGATTTGGGCTGCCATGTCTGGGCTGCTTGCCAAAAATAAGAAAACTACTTGAGTTTGATTTCTCAACTGCTATAGATAGAGCAGTTAAGGATGAAGCTGCTAAGATCGGAGCTGTTGAAGATGAAGTGTCCGATGAGCGAACTGTTAAGTGCAAAAGTGGCTGCTGCCTTCTGACCATTTGATGCCTAGTTGATCTTCAAACATTTGATCTTTTGAGCTATGTGGCCTTCTCGCATTGGAGAGCTTACCCAGATGGGTGTTGGGGAATTAGTTTATCTTCTCGCACTCGACAGCAGACCCATATGGGTGTCGGGGGTTCGGTTTACCCTTTTGCACTGGAGATCAATTAGTTTATCCTTTTGCACTGGAGAGTAGACCCATATGAGTGTCGGGGATTTGGTTTACCCTTTCGCACTGGAGAGCAATTAGTTTATCCTCTCATACTGGAGAGCAAACCCATATGGGTGTCAGAGATTTGGTTTAACCTCTCGCACTGGAGAGCAATTAGTTTATCCTCTCGCACTGGAGAGCATACCCATATGGGTATCGGGGAATTGGTTTACCCTCTTGTACTGGAGAACAATTAGTTTATCCCCTCGCACTGGAGAGTAGACCCAAAAAGGGTTTTGAATAGATGTTGTGGACAGTAGTTGAGGAAAGCTAGACTGCTGGACAATTGAAATAATCTTCAGCTTGCGAGGTCTTGTTTGGCGAACTGCTTGAGACTTCGAACTACTTGTGGAACCCACGTAAGGGTGTAAGTGCAGCGAGCTGCTCCCAGAATTATTGCGCCATCATTAGGTGTTTCGTCGTGTGCCTTTTTGAGGCTTGGTTGACGCGAGCAACATGGCAAAATTGGCATGGCTGGGAGCCGTGGTGCAAGATTGGCTCAATTATGAACCATGATGATAGGTCAATGGCTGCTAGGAGTCGTAGAGCAGGTAGGCACGGCTGTGAAAGCAGTGCTTGGGTCAGGTTGTGCGCAGTAGTAGGAATTTGACCACTAGGTCCGTGATGCTTGGCTATTGATGATGTGATGTTTTAGTATTGAATCATCTGGAGTGTTGAGAACAAGGCCTGCCTCCGATTCTTGGTAGTTGGGTTGATGTGTCATTCTGGTACTCGTCTGCCCTCGGTGCGCCATTAGGCTGAGCTGCTGTTTGTCGGAACAGAAGTAGTCTTTGTATCCGGTAATCTATGTGGGGTAGTCCCGTCTGCTTGATTTTGTCATCAAAAGATAACTCGCTTAGGTTGGTCATGTCTCATCAAAGTGCCTTGTCAATAGCTTCGTTGCGCGAAAAATCACGCAATCGCTCGGTCAAAAGCCTTTCTACTTTTTCCTGAATTTTCCTTTGTTGGGGGTGGTTGAGCTCTCGGCTGCCCCCGGTCGTGACATGCTGGTCTAGGTTGCTCATCCATGTGTTCGGCTTGTTTACGGTGCAGTTGCGATGTATGTGGTATGTTTCTAGCAGGCGAGCAGGTAACTCGCATGCTGCTGGTTGAACTTGAGCCGGATTGAGTAACTATTTCTCTCCGTCTGCTGTGTTGCCTACTTTGATGTGAGGTGGATGATGCTCCTTGCGGGCCTTGCCACGAATGAACACTTCGCCTGGAAGGTTGCTCATGTTGATTATCGGAGTATGGCCCCAACCGTAAGTGTATGTTTATCCATGAGCCTAATTGAGAATGCACGCTTCTCCACGGGCTAAGACAGGGGGCCCAGTCAGGATTGTACTCCATTAGAATGCTCGATTCGTGACTGGTCAAGTGGCTGCTTGCTAGGACGTTGTTAGAGAGATTCTTCGTCTGCCCTTGTCCTACATTACATCTCGGTGCGCTACAAGAGCTGATTCACCAAGGTTGTCTGCTATGCAAGGGCACTCGTTAACTCTATAACTTGTTGAGACAAGTGTTGTTCTCCATTTGGGTTGGAAGAGCTTGAAAGAAATGTATCTCATCGAGCAGTAAAAGTGTGGTAGACTCCGGGCGCGAGATTTGAGTTGGGAAATGTCAAATTCGCAAAAACATGTGGTGAAAATGCTCCCGATTCGATCGTTGGTCAGGAAATTTGGAGTTAGGATAGTTGAACTAATCTTGGACCGATTTGGGCTGCTTGGAAGGCCACGGGAGCAGGCTGGGCCATAGAAGTGGGTTGCTCGGTGGGAGAAGGCTACGCTACTCGGCGATAGTAGGCTGGGCCACCGGAGTGGGCTGCTCGGCGTGTGGAGCACGCGGGTGCGAGGCTTGGGCTCGGCTTGGCAACGTATTGGGCGTGGAGTGACTTGGCTTGGGCCGTGACCTGGGTGTCATGAGCCTTGGATGGCACGGCTCGGGCCGTGGTGGTGACACCATGGACCTCACCGTGGGTGGCTACCGTGGTAGCCACTGCGGTGGTTCCTGTGGTGGAAACTCGTGGTGGTGGTGCCACTCCACTTATTGTCACATTTAGCCTCGTGGATCGCTGTGGTCCCATCTCTTGAATATTGGAATTTTCACTTTTTGAATTTTCTAAATTTCTAGCCATTGCACTTCTTTTTTACATCTTATCAAAGAATTTTTGCAAATAGAAAATTCTAATAATAAAAATATACGAAAAATCTACAAATGGACAAGAAAAATAGAAAAACCTTGGATGTGAGAGTCTTCTACGAGTGTGGGACTCAACTCTCAATGAAAGCACCGATTTGTGAATGCAAATTTCTTCCTCCTTGTTCTTGGACAAAATTGCATCTACAAACCAAATAACACCTTAGGTCAAATCCAATAGCCTCACTCGCCCACGATGATTGGGGAGGGAGGGCTTTGGCCGAAGAACCTCCGATGCCAAAGTTAGAATTTTGATGGAAAAGTGTTCGGAGAATTTTGAGTATTTAGCAAGAGTATAGACCTAGGTTTTTAGAGAAAATGAGGGTAGTATATATAGGGCATGGCCGGCCTCATTGGGGGAGAAAGTGGCCGGCCCTTTGTGGTGTTTTTTAGTGTATTTTGTAGTTAATTGGTAATTTAATTAGCCATAATAGATTAATTAGGTAATAAATCTATTAATTGGCTAATTAACATAATTTAAAAGGAATGTTTTGGGGGTTACCTTGCGGAGAAGATGGATGAAATAGGTTTTGAATAAATACCTATTTTGGGCATTTTTGACTTGATTGTGGGATGATTGTCCACTGCTCGCGCGTGAGAATTCCGTTGCTCCTCAAGGGTAATTTTGTCCTTTCTGCCCAAAAATCCACGTGTCATCTCTTGATTATTTTTGGCTCCACAAGCCCCGTGCTGGGCGTTTCCCTCCCATGCCTTGTTTTGGCCTAAAAACCAGCAGCCTTTGCTGTTGGGCTCACCCTGGACCCACGACCTTGAGGCTCGTAGCCTCCTAGAGGTCCATAATGCCTGTAACCGTGCTACAAGGCTTGTCCGTGGACAGTAGCCAACCCAATAAAGTTAGGCCGCAACCTTTTGTTGACCCAATGCCCATTTTTGGCATTCCCGTGTTATAAATCATACCCATTTATTTTTTTCAGGTACTTTTATTTACGCTAATTAATTAATTTTAATACAATTGTCACTTGGCTTATCACCAACCAGAGCTAATATGAACCGTATGTTATTATTTGCTTTCCCAATCGATCCCGTTTGGTCTCGATCTATTGAATTAATTAAAAGTGACCAGTAGTCTATTAATCTAACAATTAATACAAAATTACTGACTTGAAGATCACTTTTGGACATTAAAGATTCAACAATTTATTTTTCTACTTTGAACCGTTGACATCCTTTCGTAGTCTCGAAGCTCTCACACTTGAGTTCCTGAAGCAACTCAAATCCACTATGCTTCAATCAACATATTGTATTTTGTGTCCTTGTAGGAACCTCTCCTTTATGAACTAATCGTTCATAAAACTAAATGGAATCTGTAGTTTCATGTTTAGTGCCTTTAAAACTCGAAGTTTTCACTCAAAACTTACTCATGAAACCCGAAGCTTGCATGTTGAAATTAAACCTATACATGTTTATAGAACCCGAATGTTCTACAATGTATGTCTATGGACTACCATATGACTAACCACAATTTTTTGTAACCTTCATTTTAGGGACATGTCGAACTTGAACAATCTCAATTTCACCACTTTGGAAGTTTCTAGAAGAAATTATCTAAAGTGGGTTCAAGACGTGAAGCTCCATCTCACCACAAAGAGCCTTTGAGCCACCATCGAGGAACCTATGGACGTCTTGATCGACGAAGCTCAGAAAGTTACTGCTATGATCATCATCCGAAAATACATCCATGATGCACTGCAGACTGAGTATCTCACTAAGGAGGACCCATGCACCATTTGGCTCACTCTGACCGATCATTTCGATCATAAGAAAGACATCTACTTGCTTGAAGTAAGACACGACTAGCATCATTTATGCTTCCAAGACTTTAAGTTCGTGAATGAATACAGGTTCGGAGTTTGTAGAATCCGATCACTACTTTAGTTCTGTAAAAAGGACTTAATCGAAGATGATCTTTTGGAGAAGACATATTCGACCTTTAATTGCCACCAATATTGTCCTGCAGCAACAATAAAGGGCACAAAAGTTCACCAAAATTTGGGATTTGATTTCTATTTTACTTATCGCTAAAAAGAAGAGCTAGCTTTTGATGAAAAATTATCAAGCTCGACCCACTAGCTCGAACGCTACGCCTGAAGCACATGCGACTAATTCTGGTAGCCACAAATGTCAAAAGAATTATCGTGGCTGTGGACACATGCATTAGCACTAGCCATGGGCTTAAGGTCAATAGAGCAGAGGCCCATCCAAGGGAGGAAATTTGACCTAGAAACACCAACCCCTTGCCCTTAAAGCCACAAACTTCAAGAATAAGTGAAAAGCTACCGTTAAATTGGATTCCACTACAATGGATATGTGCTACCACTGTGGATCAAAGGATAATTGGTCACACGTATGTAGAGCTACCCCTGGAGCCATTGCCGAGTATCATTCTTGTCGTGAGGCTAACTTTGTGCATGTGGAATATCCCGAAGATACTACCATATATATGGAGATGATAGATTTTCAGGAGGCATCAACTCTTATCTAGACATGTTTATAGGGTGTTTTCACCCCTAGTGGCTGAACCCACTAAGAGTGGCCGAACCTCTACCCTATTTTTCTAGGATTATGGTTTAATTTTTCAGCCAGTTTTTCTAAGTCTTTGGAATAATTTGTTTGGTTTTGGCTTGTTTTGAATTATGGATAATTATTTTTATGGATATTATTTCTCGATTGATTAATTGAATGATTGGAATTATATTTATGCATGTGACCGATTCAATTAATTTACTTTTAGGTATGACTAGTGGGGAAGTTAGTTGTCTGGTTGATAGTGCTACCACGCATACCATCTTACGTGAACGACATTATTTTACTAACTTCGTACCTAAAAAGGCACATCTGAGAACATTCTCAGGCTTATCCAACCTGATTGAAGGATATGGAAAGGCCCGCATAATGTTGTCTAATAGTAATGTCTTAACCATTAAAGAAGCCCTCTACTCTCCATGTTTTGGAATAACATTGCTGAGTTTTAGAGATATTCGAGATAATAAATATCATATTGAAACCACTGAAGAGAATGGTTCTGAATGTCTTTGCATCACTTCTTATGAGTATGGCCAAAAGCGTATTCATGAGAAGCTAGAATGTCTCTCGAGTGGGTTGTACATCACAACCATTCGCAGCATAAAGACCCATCATGTGGCCGGCCCTGTGCCTGGGTTCCAGAACACTTTGCTACTTTGGCATGACTGTATGGAACATCTCGGACGTGACATGATTCGCCGTATCCTTAAATCATCATATGGGCATCATTTATCTCTTTACATTGGATTCTCGCCTTGCAAAGCTTGTTCTTTAGGGAAGTCGAATACTTAACCCTTATCCACAAAGATTATTCATAACCCTCATAAGTTTCTTCAGAGAATTCAAGGGGATATTTGTGGACTTATCTAACCAACATGCGAACCATTTAGATACTTTATCGTGTTGGTTGATGCATCGACACGTTGGTTATATATCAACTGTCCACATACAATATTGCATTTACGAAACTCCTAGCTCAAATTGTTAAGCTTAGGGCTCACCACCTTGATTATCTGATCAAGTCGATTCGACTTGATAATGCTGGAGAGTTTACATCACAGACCTTTGATGATTATTGCATGTCACTTGGGATTAAATTTGAATATCATGTACCCTATGTTCACACCCAAAACGGTTTGGTAGAAGCTTTCATAAAACGCCTTTAATTGATAGCTTGGACTTTAGTTATGCGAACCAAATTGCCGATATCTGCTTAAGGCTATGTAATATTGCACGCAATTATGTTGGGCCACCTGAGGCCCACCGCTACCCAACCTTATTCACTGTTATAGTTGGTTACTGGATACTAGCCTCACGTCTCGCATTTACGTGCGTTTGGGTTCGTAGTTTTTTTGCCAATAGTGCTGCGATTACGCACCAAAATGGATCCTCAGAGAAGAATAAGAATTTATTTCGGTTATGATTCACCATCAATTATTCACTACTTAGAGCCTTTGACAGGAGATCTCTTTACCACACATTTTGCGGACTGTCACTTTGATAAGACATTCTTCTCGTTGTTAGGAGGAGATAGGAACACCACAAATTGTCATGGTATGCTCCCACTATGTCTTATTTAGATCCCCGCGCTGCCCAGTTTGAAATTGAAGTATGTTATATTCTATATCTTTAGAGCATTGTTCACTGTAACATCGCCCTGGAAGGACGAACCGTCCTCGAAGGAGGGGTGCCGCACCTCCCATGCGACCTGGTACACTGGTGACTAGCAAATCTTCTGGTCCTACCCTGAAATGTGGCAGACCCCCTGGTTCAAAGGATTCACAACCTCGAAAGACGAAAACAAGACAAACTAGTGAACCTAGTATGAATCTAACCATCACTTACTCATTTATTCCAACGTATGGGGTTATTTTAGATGACGATGATGTCTTAGGCGAGAGAAACCAGCCTCCTGAGAATCGCGAGATTTTGGTCCACTATGTAGTATTGAATGAGGTTTAGAATCAGAATGAGATGATTGTTGATGATGCATTTGCGTACACAGTAGCTACTGATATCATGCTTAGTGATGACATTGAACCACGTTTCGTTGATGAATGTCGACATAGAACTGACTAGTCAAACTAGAAACAAATAATCCAGATTGAACTCGATTCACTTGGGAAAAGTAAGATGTTTGGGCCCGTAGCTCCTACACCACCACATGTGAAGACCGTGGGCTACAAGTGGGTTTGCGTGAGGAAGCGTAATGATAAGAATGAAATAGTGCGATACAAAGCATGACTCGTAGCGCAAGGTTTCTCTCAATGCCCTGGGATTGATTACGAGGAGACGTATTCCTCCGCAATAGAAATCATAACGTTTTGCTACCTTATCAGTTTAGTAGTTTTTGAAAAACTAAATATATAGCTTATGGACGTAGTAATTGCGTCTCTATAGGGGGATTGATACAGAAATCTACATGAAAGTTCCAGAAGGAGTTCCATTGATTGGTTTAAATAGTTCTAGACCACAAAATACCCTATCAATTAGATTGAGGAGACCACTCTACAGATTGAAACAATTCGGGTGGATGTGGTATAACCGTCTGAGTGAATATTTGACAAGTCAGGGTTATGTGAACAACGAACTATGGCCATGCATGTTTATCAAGAAGTCACATTTTGGATTTGTAATCGTTGTAGTTTATGTCGACGACATGAACCTCATCGGCACTCCCACAGAGGTTGGGGAAATTGTCGTTCACTTGAAATCAGAATTTGAGATGAAGGATCTTGGGAAAACTCGATATTGTCTCGGCTCGTTCGGACTTTAGATGCTAAACGAGATCTTTTCCATCCCAAGGAGGATGGCAAACAGATTTTGGAGCTTGAAGTTCCATACCTAAATGCAATTGGTGCTTTATTATACTTGGCTCAATGCACTAGACCAGACATCTCCTTTGTTGTTTAATTTTTTTTGCTAAATACAATAATGCGCTTACACACAGACACGAAATGGTGTTAAAGACATTTTCCGTTACCTTAAGGGTACAACGGATTTGGGCTTATTCTACACCTATGAATCCTCGAAAGAAGCCGCCGCTCCCTCGGTCCTCAAGTTGATTCTCGCCTTGTTGGTTACGCAGATGCTGGTTTTCTATCTGACCCATGATGCGAAAATAGTTAAGCACACAAATTAACCCTCTTGTTGTCAAATTGTAGTAAAGATGCAAGTAGGGATCGTTCTAGACCGGGGATTAGGAGGGCTTGCTAAAACCTCTAAACTGACTCAAAAACATAAAAACAAAGTTAAAAACGTTCACAAAGACTCAAAGGACTCAAAATAGGTTCAAAAGACTCAAAACTGCCTAAAAACACTAAATAGGCAGTTTCTGACCTTAAACACAATTTTGGACGAATTTAAGGTTATGGCTTGATTCAAAACACTTTAAAACATAAACTAAACAGATTCTAAACACTAAAGAACAAGAAAGTAAAGGGGGGTTTTGATTTGACGAAAATTGAAATAACAAAACAAGTTGTAAAACTAGGCAGATTGTAAAACGAATTTTGGAAACAATATGATGGATGGATTAGTTAGAGGTCCATTCTCCACACATGACACATTTATATATGAATCGATTCTCCAATTGCTTTTCATTAACTATGATGCTCAACACCCCAAGTTAACCGTGATGCACTAATTAACTCTCAAATTTTCCTTATGTTATTGAATTGGATGATGCATGCGACAATTCAAATCATTCTCCAATGGTTCTCAACATGAATGCATAGAAGAGATACAATGAGAGATCATTATGCTCTATGAAAATTATAAGTGTTGACGAGGCAATTGTAACTATGAATGCATGATACTTTTGCCAAGAATTCAATTAACGCGGTTGTGACTAGCAACCTTCACTACTCATGTTTATAAACTTGTGACGATTAGGTGAAACTCGTTTATAAACTAGCATCGAGTTTATGCATGAAGACTAAGTATGCATCCCTAATCAACATACAAAAACAAGTTTTTAATAAACATGATAATTGAATTGCAATCACAACTTAACAAATCACAATTGGAAGAAATCAATTCATATTTCAAACATGTTCATGGCTTCAAACTTTCCCCTAACTAATTAGGGGTTTAGCCACTCATGATTACAACAAACTTAGAGAGTAATAACAAAGTAAACATTGAAAACAAGAATCGAAGTACACCTAAAAATTCCAACAACTCAATCTTGAATTGTATGAACGTTTAGGCCTCTTCTCCTCTAGTTGCTGCAGCACAAGGGGTTTTGGTGAGTTTTGGGGGTTATGGATGATGTAGAATGATGTGTTTAGGGTAGGGATGGATGTAGGGGAAGGCAAGGAGTGTTTTTGGGCAGAAAATATGAAGAATGGTGGAGTATGGCTGTGTTAGAGAGAGGGAATGAATTTCTGGCGTGAATGAATGTGAATATGAGATGGTTTTCTGAATATGGAAGAGTGAGTGATTTGTGGCTGCAATGGGTGCTTATTTATAGGTGAAAAAGAGGGAATATGACAGCTAGGAACTTGGTGGAAAGCTGAAAATGCATGTGCAATGTTTTGGGAGAAAATGGGAGTGCATGTGGCTGCAATGGATTAAAGGGTGAATGCATGTGCAATGATGAAGTGGGATGGCTGAAATTGTAAGGGGAATGCATGTGGGTGAATGTGTGGCTGCATGGTTGAATGATTAAAGGGTGCATGTGGCTGAATTGGTGGTGCAAAGAGAATGAATAATGAAATGGGAAAGCATGTGCAAGGTTTTGGTGTGAATGATTGAATGTGCATGTGGCTGATATGGATTAGGAATCCTTCAAATTCGTCCATTCCTTTTGCTCCAAACATAAGCTATCCATTCCAAGTCCAATTTTGCTTCAAAATGCTCCAAAATGCATCTTTTTGCTTCCTTAGCCATATGAACCTAAAAACACACGAAAATGGCTTAAACTACTAAAACAACTATGAATTAACAATATAAATGCACGAAAACAAGCTAAGTAAGTCGCCTAAATATGCTCCTATCAAATTCCCCCACACTTAGCTTTTGCTAGTCCTCGAGCAAAACAAAACGAAAGAAACTAAAAACAAACCAAAACACATTCTAAACCTTCCAACATGTATCTCAGGGATTTCAAATGAACATGACACAATATAGAACATCATTCCCACAACATTTAGCTTACTTTACACTTCAACAAACACTTAATCATAGTTACCACTTATTATTTCACATTTAATCAATTAAAACATCATTTTGAATGTAGTAACATGCCTTAGAGAATTCCCTCAATTCCTTACTAGAATGCACTCAATTTTCACACAGATTTTCTAACTCCACGCCCTACACTAGGTATATGTGAGGAGATTGATGTAAATATGAATTCTAACACTCACATATGTTAAATCAAAGAAAGCATTTTTCTGGATTTACGACAATGACATGAATATGATCTCATGAATGGAATGCTACTACTTAGAATGAGAACCAGTGATTCCATATGCTCATACCAAATTCAAACTCCACAAATTGAACACATAACATCAAGATAGAAGTTGAGGGTTGTAACGGGGCTAAGGGTAATGGTTTAACAAAGAAAAGTAAAGTAAAACAAAGGTTCTTAAAGCAATAGGAAGCAAAGTAATGAAATTGACACCTAAACTCACTTTTAATGGCAGAAATCAACTTTTAAACACAAGGGAAGATTCATGCACAATTAGGGTCAAATTCACTCTTTTGGACCCTTCCTTCAATAACCAATACTTGTGAGATCATTCTCACTTATTTTTCAACTCTTTTTCTTTCTTTTCAACTCTTTTTTCTTTTTATTTTTCCACGAATTTTTTTTCTTTTTTTTTATTTCATTTCATTCTTTGGCCGTGCCCTATTATCTTCCCCCACACTTATTTTCTGCAATATATTGATCAAAAGGAGTTCATTCTAAGTCATGCTTCACTATCCTTTAAGAACAAGGGTATGGAAAGTCCTAATCTAGGCTAGGTGAGGATAATGTGGTTAACAAAGAAAATAAGCTTGAAAAGGCTAAAAAGGGGTAATCCTACAATACATGTGAAAAGGGATAGGCTTTTTGGTTTTGGCTTGACTAACAACTTCATCTTATTGTATGTTATGCAATCAATATCATGCTTTGAATTAATTGGGCATGAGTTCTAGTATTTGGAACTATAATGAAATGCATTCCAAGTAGCAACCAAGCAAAGAATGATGAGATCATGCAACGACTTTAGAAAACAAGAAATCACAGATTTATACTCTCCAAAGAACGTTATAGGCTCAAGTCTCACAAGGATGTAGCTTTAGTTTAAGTTCCTTCGTTCAAGCATGTTACAAAAACAGATTTTCTCTTTGTAATTACATGTGAATTCATAAGCTATAACCATAACCAAGTATAAACCAAAGCATAAATCAACTTCCAGCCATGTTTACAACATTCTTTAATAGTCATGCAATTAAAACCAAATCCTCATCATTGTGTTGGAAGGTACCCTAAGACACAAAAACAACTCTTTTTGGGTTTTTTGAAACAATTTTTCAAATTTTTATGGGATTTTCGAATTTTTAAGTCAAAACACACTAAAACAGTTTAAAAACACTTAAAAACAGCAAGAAACAACATTAGAAGTTATGGTGGATAAAACCCTACGAATTTGCATCACAACACTTTAGTTACCCCCCCACACTTAAATCAAACATTGTCCTCAATGTTTCAAGCATAGACTCACACAATTAACAAACAAACAAACAAAACAACAACTAAACAACCTAACATGGCAAAAACGAAATAGCAACAAAGAGAAGAGTTTAGGAACGCAAATCTGGAATTGGAGTGCTTTCTAGGTCTTCCTTTGTTGAATGCATGGGTTGCCTCAATAGTAGCGCTTGCTTTAACGTCGTACAGCCGGACGAAGAACCCAATCACTCCAGATTGGAGCCCACGGCACCCAAGGGAAGCTCTTCCACAACATGCTCCACAAAGTTCTCATAGTATGGCTTCAATCTATGTCCGTTCACCTTGAACTCGTGGCCACTTTTTAAGCTTTGGACTTGGACTGCACCATGAGGAAAAACATTAGTAACAACAAGAGGTCCAATCCATTTAGAACGTAACTTACCAGGGAATAACCGAAGTCTTGAATCAAAAAGCAACACTTTCTGCCCCTTGGAGAACGTTTTGGTACGAAGCATCTTATCATGATAAGCCTTCGTCTTGTCCTTGTAGATGCGAGCATTCTCGTAAGCCTCGTTCCTAATCTCCTCAAGTTCATCTAATTGGAGCTTCCTATGAACTCCAGCAGCGTCTATGTCCAAATTGAAGGTTTTCACAGCCCAATGTGCCTTGTGCTCTAACTCAACGGGCAAATGACATGGCTTACCATATATAAGCCGAAAAGGTGACATGCCAAGGGGAGTTTTGTAAGCCGTACGATAGGCCCACAATGCATCGTCCAAGCGCAAACTCCAATCTCTTCTTGAGGGTCCCACGGTTTTCTCTAGGACTTGTTTGATCTCCCTATTTGAAACCTCCGCTTGCCCATTAGTTTGAGGGTGATAAGGTGTGGAAACCTTATGAGTAACGTTGTACTTCTTGAGCAAAGCTTCAATGGTGCGGTTACGAAAGTGAGAACCCCCATCACTAATTAAAACTCGTGGCATCCCAAACCTAGCAAAAATATTAGATTTCACAAAATCTGCAACAACCTTAGAATCGTTAGTACGGGTGGCTTTGGCTTCCACCCATTTGGAAACATAATCGACAGCTAGCAAGATATAAGTGAAACCAAAAGATGGAGGGAAGGGGCCCATGAAATCAATACCCCAAACATCAAAAATTTCCACAAAGGAGAGAGATTGTTGCGGCATTTGGTCCTTAGGCCCTATGTTACCTGTTCTTTGACACTTATCGCATGTTACACAAAACATTTTAGCATCTTTAAAGAGATTAGGCCAATAAAATCCAGATTGTAACACCTTTAGGGCTGTCCTTTGGGTGCCAAAATGTCCCCCACATGCATAAGTATGGCAGAATGTAAGAATGGAATTAAATTCAGATTCGGGCACACATCTACGCACAATCTGATCTGGGCAGAATTTCCATAAATATGGATCATCCCAAACATAAAAACATGCATCATGAACAAGTTTATCACGTTGGAACTTGTTTAGGGTACTAGGAACTTGCTTAGACACCAAGAAATTGACCAAATCGGCATACCAAGGGGTTCTTACCTCAATGGACAGAAGTTGCTCATCCGGAAACGTTTCTAAAATGGGGGTGGACTCTTCCTCACGCACCATTCTACTTAGGTGGTCAGCCACCACGTTTTCACACCCTTTCTTGTCTCGGATTTCAAGATCGAACTCTTGAAGTAGGAGCATCCAACGAATGAGTCTTGGCTTAGCCTCCTTTTTGGTGAGAAGATACTTCAAGGCTGCATGGTCAGTGAAAACAATTACTTTAGTACCAAGAAGATATGATCTAAACTTATCTAATGCAAATACAATAGCCAAGAGTTCTTTTTCGGTTGTGGAATAATTAAGTTGAGCATCATTCAACGTCCGTGAGGCGTAGTAGATGACATGCGGCCTCTTGTCCTTTCTTTGTCCCAAAACAGCCCCTAAAGCATAATCGGACGCATCACACATAAGCTCGAACGAGAGGCTCCAATCCGGGGGAACAATAATGGGTGCCGTGGTCAACAACTCCTTGAGTTGGTTGAATGATGCCGTGCATTCCTTAGTGAATTCAAACGCCACTTCTTTTTGTAGGAGACGGCATAGTGGTTGTGCAATCTTAGAAAAATCCTTGATAAATCGCCTATAGAATCCTGCATGGCCAAGAAAAGAACGGACCTCTCTAACCGAAGTAGGAGAGGGTAAGTGACGTACAAGATCTATTTTAGACTTATCAACTTCAATTCCTTTTTCAGAGATGATATGACCCAAAACTATACCTTGTTTAACCATAAAATGACATTTTTCCCAATTCAAAACAAGGTTAGTTTCCATGCATCTTTTCAAGATTAAAGTGAGATTATGCAAACAAACATCAAATGAGTCTCCAAACACACTCAAATCGTCCATAAATACTTCAATTATCTTTTCAACATAATCAGAGAAGATACTTACCATGCATCGTTGGAAAGTGGCCGGTGCATTGCATAAACCAAATGGCATACGACGATATGCAAAAGTACCAAATGGACAAGTAAAGGTGGTCTTCTCTTGATCATCCGGCGTTATGACAATTTGATTATAACCCGAATAACCATCAAGAAAGCAATAAAAAGAATGACCGGCTAACCTTTCAAGCATTTGATCAATGAATGGCAAAGGGAAGTGATCTTTCCTTGTTGCGGCATTTAGCTTCCTATAGTCAATGCACACTCTCCAACCGGTTTGAATGCGTGTAGGCACAAGTTCATCTTCTTCATTCTTCACCACAGTCACTCCGGATTTCTTTGGCACAACTTGAACCGATGAAACCCAACGGCTATCCGAGATAGGATAGATCACCCCACAATCTAGAAGCTTGATAATCTCCTTTTTCACAACTTCCATCATTGGAGGGTTGAGCCGGCGTTGAGCCTCTCTCGTTGGTTTAGCCCCCTCCTCTAAAAGTATGCGATGCATGCAAGTTGTAGGACTAATACCCTTTATGTCGGCCAAGGTCCATCCTATGGCCGTCTTGTGCTCTTTCAACACCCGAATCAATTTCTCCTCCTCCATTGCTGTGAGGGATAAGGAAACTATGACGGGCAACGTCTCATTGTCTCCCAAATAGACATACTTCAAATGATCCGGCAATGGTTTAAGCTCAAGAATAGGTGCCTGAATCACTGAAGGTAACAACTTGTTAGTCGAAACAGGAATTGGACTCGGGTTTGGAGGCTTACCAAAGTGTTGTGGCAATGACTCAAGTGCAGCAACCATCTCGGCCTCATCTTCACTTCTAGGCAAGGCAAAACCAGATTTTTGCCCAATTCCTTGTGCAATTGTTGTTTCAAGTGTATCCCTCTCCAAAGAATCGAGAAATTCCTGCGCCAAATCATCAATTATATCAATAGAAAAGCAAGAATGATCGTCCTTAGGAAATTTAATACTTTCAGAAAGATTGAAATCAATGACTTCCCCATCAAATTCCATCGTTAAAGTTCCTTTAAACACATCTATCTTGGTGCGGGCTGTTTTCATGAAGGGCCTCCCTAATAGAATCGGTAATGGGGTGGAATGGGGTGAATCCTCCATGTCAAGCACGTAGAAATCCGCTGGAAAAATCAAGTTATCAACCTGTACCAAAACATCTTCCAAAACACCCTTTGGATATGCATTAGAACGATCGGCTAATTGAATTATCACACCATCATTTTTAAGCTCACCTAAGTTCATAGATGCATAAATAGAGTATGGCATAACATTAATCGAAGCCCCTAAGTCTAACATGCATTGTTCAAACTTAGTATTACCAATAACGCACGGAATTGTAAAACTACCCGGATCTTTGCATTTAGGGGGTAATTTCCTTTGTAACACAGCAGAGACATTTTCACTTACCTGGACCACCTCCTTGTTTGAAATCCTCTTCCTCGTTGTGCAAAGCTCTTTTAAGAACTTGGCATACTTAGGGACTTGCTTGATTGCATCAAGGAGCGGAATGTTGACTTGAACTTTCCTAAAGGTTTCCAAAATGTCCTTTTCACTCTCCTCCTTCTTTGATTGCCTAAACCTGCTAGGAAAGGGCACGTTTAGTGGAATAGAACTTGACAAAGTCGAATTTGGACTTACCTTAGGCATGTTGGACGGTTTTGGCACAATATGGGGCTGCGGCAAAGATTCTTTCACCCTTGCCGTGGCCTTTATTCCTTGTTCCTCCTCTTCTTGCAGCAACACGTCCTCTTCTTGACTTGTTTTGGACGTGCTTGGGGTGGTTCCGACCTCCTTACCACTTCTCAACATGATTGCCTTGGCAGATTCGAATCCTCCCTTTGGATTGACAATGGTTGAGCTAGGGAGCTTGCCTTTGTCTCGGAATTGTCCTACAAACTCCGCAATCTGCCCAATTTGTTTCTCCAAGTGATCCACCCTTTTGTCTTGGTTTTGCATGGCTTTGGTTTGATTCTCTTGCCCCTGAGACAAATTGGTAAGTAATTTAAGAAATGTTTCATTGTCCAACGACGTACCTTGATTGTTTTGGGCAGGTTGTGCTTGGTTTGGATTGGGGCCGAATGGCTTGGTGTAGAACCCCGGGGGTTGTTGTCTAAAGCCTCCTTGTTGTTGAGGTTGTTGAGGCTCCCTCCACTTGAAGTTTGGATGGTCTCTCCAACCCGGATTGTATGTGTTGGAATATGGATCATTCCTTGGTTGATTGTGGCTTGGAAATCCAATGGCATTTGCACTCTCCCATCCCCCATTCTCAATCAATTGAGGGCATCTTTCCGAAGGATGTCCTTGGATAGAACATACACCACATACAATCGGTTCTTGTATCTTCATTCCTTCGGCCATCTGAGACACAATAGAAGTAAGATTAGCTATCTGAGATTGAATATCGGATTGAGAACTTACCTCATTCAAGTGTTGCCGTGGGGGGTCCCTTTGCCCAAGTCCTTCATATTGTTGTGCATTTAGAGCACGGTTTGCGATTAGGGTCTTGGCTGCCATAGGAGTTTTGTCTACCAATGCACCTCCCGCCGAAGCATCGAGCATTTGCCTTTCAATGGGAAGAAGGCCCTCATAGAAATATTGAAGGAGAAGCTCCTCCTTCATTTGATGTTGAGGACATGATGCAACAAGGGCTTTAAAACGCTCGTAGTATGCCGGAAAAGATTCTCCTTGACTTTGTTGGATTCCGCTAATTTTCTTCCTCAAGAGGATGACTCTTGAAGTAGGGAAGAACTTCTCCAAGAACGCTCTCTTCATGCTCTCCCAAGATGTAACGGTCCCGGGTGCCAATTCATAAAGCCAATCCTTAGCCTTTTCCACAAGAGAGAATGGAAAAGCTTTCATCATTAGAATGTTCCCATCGACATTTATGGGTGTCATGCTCGAACAAACAACCTCGAACTCCTTGAGATGCTTGTTGGGATCTTCCATGGAAAGCCCATGGTATTTCGGAATGTGGTGCAACAAGCTTGACTTCAACTCGAATTCATCGGTCTTGCCTTGGGCAGCCGCGGGGTATTGAATGCATAATGGTGCGGCATTGGCCAACCCCGAGGCCGAAAGCTCTTTAATGGTCCGATTGTCCGCTGCCATTACTTCTTCTTCCACACTTTCAAACTCAGATTCGGCCTCTGAACTTGAACTAGGTTCACTAGGTTCGGGATGCCTCCTCTTTCTTCTCAAATCACGTTCAAAATCGTCGTTAAAGTCCAAGATATGTGCATGCACAGTTTGAGAACTCCGCGTCATGCACTAGTACCTAAACCAAGAAAACAAAACAAAATAAGAAAACTAGGTAAATTACACTAAAAACATACGGCAAAAACACAAGGGATTAGCAATTTTGCTAATCCCCGGCAACGGCGCCAAAATTTGATGCGAAAATAGTTAAGCACACAAATTAACCCTCTTGTTGTCAAATTGTAGTAAAGATGCAAGTAGGGATCGTTCTAGACCGGGGATTAGGAGGGCTTGCTAAAACCTCTAAACTGACTCAAAAACATAAAAACAAAGTTAAAAACGTTCACAAAGACTCAAAGGACTCAAAATAGGTTCAAAAGACTCAAAACTGCCTAAAAACACTAAATAGGCAGTTTCTGACCTTAAACACAATTTTGGACGAATTTAAGGTTATGGCTTGATTCAAAACACTTTAAAACATAAACTAAACAGATTCTAAACACTAAAGAACAAGAAAGTAAAGGGGGGTTTTGATTTGACGAAAATTGAAATAACAAAACAAGTTGTAAAACTAGGCAGATTGTAAAACGAATTTTGGAAACAATATGATGGATGGATTAGTTAGAGGTCCATTCTCCACACATGACACATTTATATATGAATCGATTCTCCAATTGCTTTTCATTAACTATGATGCTCAACACCCCAAGTTAACCGTGATGCACTAATTAACTCTCAAATTTTCCTTATGTTATTGAATTGGATGATGCATGCGACAATTCAAATCATTCTCCAATGGTTCTCAACATGAATGCTTAGAAGAGATACAATGAGAGATCATTATGCTCTATGAAAATTATAAGTGTTGACGAGGCAATTGTAACTATGAATGCATGATACTTTTGCCAAGAATTCAATTAACGCGGTTGTGACTAGCAACCTTCACTACTCATGTTTATAAACTTGTGACGATTAGGTGAAACTCGTTTATAAACTAGCATCGAGTTTATGCATGAAGACTAAGTATGCATCCCTAATCAACATACAAAAACAAGTTTTTAATAAACATGATAATTGAATTGCAATCACAACTTAACAAATCACAATTGGAAGAAATCAATTCATATTTCAAACATGTTCATGGCTTCAAACTTTCCCCTAACTAATTAGGGGTTTAGCCACTCATGATTACAACAAACTTAGAGAGTAATAACAAAGTAAACATTGAAAACAAGAATCGAAGTACACCTAAAAATTCCAACAACTCAATCTTGAATTGTATGAACGTTTAGGCCTCTTCTCCTCTAGTTGCTGCAGCACAAGGGGTTTTGGTGAGTTTTGGGGGTTATGGATGATGTAGAATGATGTGTTTAGGGTAGGGATGGATGTAGGGGAAGGCAAGGAGTGTTTTTGGGCAGAAAATATGAAGAATGGTGGAGTATGGCTGTGTTAGAGAGAGGGAATGAATTTCTGGCGTGAATGAATGTGAATATGAGATGGTTTTCTGAATATGGAAGAGTGAGTGATTTGTGGCTGCAATGGGTGCTTATTTATAGGTGAAAAAGAGGGAATATGACAGCTAGGAACTTGGTGGAAAGCTGAAAATGCATGTGCAATGTTTTGGGAGAAAATGGGAGTGCATGTGGCTGCAATGGATTAAAGGGTGAATGCATGTGCAATGATGAAGTGGGATGGCTGAAATTGTAAGGGGAATGCATGTGGGTGAATGTGTGGCTGCATGGTTGAATGATTAAAGGGTGCATGTGGCTGAATTGGTGGTGCAAAGAGAATGAATAATGAAATGGGAAAGCATGTGCAAGGTTTTGGTGTGAATGATTGAATGTGCATGTGGCTGATATGGATTAGGAATCCTTCAAATTCGTCCATTCCTTTTGCTCCAAACATAAGCTATCCATTCCAAGTCCAATTTTGCTCCAAAATGCTCCAAAATGCATCTTTTTGCTTCCTTAGCCATATGAACCTAAAAACACACGAAAATGGCTTAAACTACTAAAACAACTATGAATTAACAATATAAATGCACGAAAACAAGCTAAGTAAGTCGCCTAAATATATAGCTTATGGACGTAGTAATTGCGTCTCTATATGGGGATTGATACAGAAATCTACATGAAAGTTCCAGAAGGAGTTCCATTGATTGGTTTAAATAGTTCTAGACCACAAAATACCCTATCAATTAGATTGAGGAGACCACTCTACAGATTGAAACAATTCGGGTGGATGTGGTATAACCGTCTGAGTGAATATTTGACAAGTCAGGGTTATGTGAACAACGAACTATGGCCATGCATGTTTATCAAGAAGTCACATTTTGGATTTGTAATCGTTGTAGTTTATGTCGACGACATGAACCTCATCGGCACTCCCACAGAGGTTGGGGAAATTGTCGTTCACTTGAAATCAGAATTTGAGATGAAGGATCTTGGGAAAACTCGATATTGTCTCGGCTCGTTCGGACTTTAGATGCTAAACGAGATCTTTTCCATCCCAAGGAGGATGGCAAACAGATTTTGGAGCTTGAAGTTCCATACCTAAATGCAATTGGTGCTTTATTATACTTGGCTCAATGCACTAGACCAGACATCTCCTTTGTTGTTTAATTTTTTTTGCTAAATACAATAATGCGCTTACACACAGACACGAAATGGTGTTAAAGACATTTTCCGTTACCTTAAGGGTACAACGGATTTGGGCTTATTCTACACCTATGAATCCTCGAAAGAAGCCGCCGCTCCCTCGGTCCTCAGGTTGATTCTCGCCTTGTTGGTTACGCAGATGCTGGTTTTCTATTTGACCCACATAGGTCACGTTCTCAAACGGGCTAGGTCTTTACCATTGGAGACACCGCAATATCTTAAAGGTCTACTAAGAAAACGCTAGTTGCGACTTCTTCGAACTATGCTAAGATTCTCGCCTTGCATGAAGCCTTGCGTGAGTGTTTTTGGTTGAGAGCAGTCATAGAACATATTCAAAGCACTAGTGGTCTTACTACCGTTGTTGGCCTTCCTACAACGATCTTTGAAGATAATACACCATGTATCGAGCAGTTAAAGAAAAGATACATCAAGGGAGACAACACCAAACACATTGCACCGAAGTTCTTTTATTCTTACCAGCAACAACATCATCAGAACATCGAAGCCAAGAAAATCCGTTCCCAGGATGGTCATACTCCATTGAGTTCATTACCTTCGTCCTGTATGACATTTGTTTTAGACATTATGCATACTTCTCACTTTTCTCCTTAGTCTATGGGTTTTTACCTGCCTTAGGTTTTCCCATAGCGAGGATTTGTGAGTTTACTACCAATGCATACTTTCTTTAATTTGAGACTCGTATTTGCCCGTTGTGTTGATGACTTCATCAACTATTCTACCTCAACCGTTGAAGACAACTATTCTACCTCAACCGTTGAAGACTTGATGCGATATTTTGTTTGAGTATTTACATACTCAATGGGGAGTGTTGCAATCATATTTAATATAGGAATGTGATTGTGTAAATCTTAGTATATTTGGGATATCTAGGAATATTCTCTAGGGTTAGATATTATCCTATTAGAGTTGTAATACTATTACGGTAAGAAATTAACCTTCCCTACTACTATAAATAAAGACATAATGGGGTGAAATACAACACATATCACAATCAAATCTCTCTTCTCTCTCTTGCCGCCGGCCTCCTTTTCTCCATCCCTTAGAGTAGTTAAGTAAAAAGGCCTACAACACCAAGATATTTACGGTAATTTTCTATATGGGTATACAAATCTTTTCCTTTTAAATAAAATTAATGAATGTCAAGAGATGAAATTTGGTGTCACAAAGACGTACTATTTGTGTTTTCGTCCTATAGGTAAAGCTCCCTTCAAATATCATTTTGTCAATAAAATTATTGCTAAGACTAGGCACATTTTAAGCGAGATGATAATATTGACGTAGCACAAGACCAAGACCAATAGCTAGCTAATTGTAAAGCCAATCGAAATTAAAGGTGTGCAATCCAGTATAGAGAATACCCAAATTAATATATTATATCACAAATTGTATTGGTAATTATAAGAGTAAATTCCATTTATTAGGTTGAATGCGTCACGTACTGACATTTAAATGCAAATATATAAATTCCATTTATTAGGTTGAATGCGTCACGTACTGACATTTAAATGCAAATATATTCCATCGTAGCATTTATTTGAAAGATTTCGTTCCCGAACACTTACTATAATAAAAAGATAAAATTGTTGTTCCCTCCATTGTTTTCTGCTATTTTTCATGGTTTTACTGCAAAAGGTATGTGTGCGCATGCACGTCTATATACGAGTCATTTTGGTTTTCTACCCTTTCCAATTTATTTTGTTCAATTTCCTTTCAATTTTGATTGGATTTTGTTTTTTAGACAGGACTTCGTTTTTCTAGCCTGATCAAGATATGCAATCCACTCAAAGTTATTATCCGAAGCAAATTAGCTTCCCCAAGGGCCAAGGAGTATTCCCAAAGAATAATATCTACAACAAAAACTTCTTCAAACCAAAATCAAAAGCAGAAGCCAAAGTAATTGCCGCCAAGAAACACAGTGAGTCGGAGAAAAGGCGAAGGATGAGAATCAACGGTCAATATACCACTCTTCGTGCTATCCTCCCAGACTTAATCAAAGTATATTATTTAATTGATTTGATGGAATTTTGTTTGAATGTGTATGGTGTAATATGGAAAATGTCTCGCAAACTTTCCTCACTTAGAATACCTGACATACAGATGGACAAGGCATCTGTGCTTGGAGAGACAGTCAGGAAAGTAAGGGAGCTTAAAAAGGCGTTAGCAGAAGTTGAAGCAGCTTGTCATTGCGGGGACAGGAGGGATGAGTGCGTTTTACCTGGCGGGGTTGACAAGTTAAGTGTCGAACAATGCGAGGGGGAGAAAGGAGGGCTTGTGAAGGCCACATTCAGCTGTGAGGATAGGCTGGGGCTCATTTCGGACATGACAAGGGCACTGAGTTGTGTAAAGGGAAGGGTTGTTAGGGCTGAGATGGTGACAGTCGGTGGAAGGAGTAAAAATGCATTGTGGGTGCAAGGGTTAGGTGGTGGAAATGAAGGGGTGGTGGCGCTGAAGAGAGCACTGAAGGTGGTTATTGATCGCCCTGTTTTGCCAAGGAATATTATCTGAGGAGATTAGACGGCCCTTCTGTAAGACTATGTGCTAACCCTAACCAAAAGGACGCTTGGACAGCCATAGTTGTGTTCATAGGGGACCGAAATTTATTTATCTTTGATTGATTTCTTATTAATTTATCATTAATAGGAATTGATTGTCTGATCTACCTATTTCTATTTTGTGGATCTTATTCACAAAACAAATCAATAAAGATCCAAGTTACAAAACTTGTTCATCCATGTCAAGTAAAGAAGCGACGCCCCTTCAGGTTGGAGGGGGGATTGTGCCATGCGACCTAGACATAAACTAAATCACGAACATTGATCTTCATAGAATTTTCGGTAGATAATCTGGCTGGAAAAAGAGTTCACACGAAACCTAGATTACATAGCTAATGGCACATACTTGTAGCTTATCTGTACATGAAAGTTCTTTGAAAATCTATGTCCACATTTTCTCAAAGCAGTGGACACATCCTTGTTAATTGGGTCGTTCCATATGGTAGCTTTAATGAAATGATTAAACATTACAAGCCTTAAATAGGGCATTCCGAATGAAGTCCGGAGAATCCCAACAAAAACAGAAATCGTCCGTAAAAATTAAGGCCATCTTAGCTAGTATATGCGCTGAGATACAAGAGTTTCAGAGGGCCTGCAGATAGGTTGCGATATCCTCACTGATAGGGCTTAGCAGCGAAGAATCAACCCTTGAGTCTTCAATGGCATTCAGCAGTTGTACCGAGTCAGTTTCAAGCCAAAGTTGTGCGAAATAAGGCCTACAGCAAGTTGCATTCCTTCACGGGCTGCCAGAAATTCTGCCATGGCCGGGCCAGAGCCATGGGGAAATCAACGAACAAACCCGCAAAGAAAATCACCGGCCTGATTACGAAAGATACCACCAAGGCAGTAAGAATGGACACATCCCTTTTATGCATCGTTCAATTATTCGAACCGTTTCTTTAAATCTTAATTCTGTGGATACATCCATTTTATGTTGTATATGCTGAAAAAGTAGAGTACACAATTGTAGGTGTTTGAGAGACAAAGCAAGTAAATTAAAGGGGGTGTAGTCAAACTAAGATTTTAAAGGATTTTAAAAGTGATAGATTTGATAGGATTAAAGAGGATTAAAGACTCCTACAAAATTCATATGGATTTTTAAAGAATTTGAATGGATTGTGGTGGAAGGATTTGAAATCCTAGGGGGTGAGATTGGATTCTTTTTAGTATTGGTTATATATACTTTTGGCTCTCAAATCTCACAAAATTCACAACTTATTGAAATCCTCCAAAATCTTAATTTTTTGAATACGTTTAGATTTGGATGGATTTTAAAATCCTTTAATTGACTACACCTAGATTTTAAAGGATTCTAAAATCCTTTAATTGACTACATCTAGATTTGAATGGATTCTAAAATCCTTTAAAATCTTTTAATTGACTACACTAGGATTTTAAAGTCTTTTAAAATCCTCTCAAATCCAAGTTTGACTACACCCCCCCTAAATTACTTGTATTGCACTTGTTGAAATGGTATCAGCCATGTAGTTTGTAGGTTGATTTACAGATAAAGATTAAGGCTTTAGCAGAAAAACTTGATATTGAGAGATGAACACAGAGAGTAGAGAATTCTAAATAATACTTGATTGAAATCGAAAAGGGGGAATACAAGGTTATAACCCTAAATCAGTCACTTGCTTATATCCTACATTTTAGAGAGCAAGGACACATCTCTAGCCATTCAGGCCATCAGAGACCACGATCCGTCCACTTGGGAGAGGATCAAATGACACAGTACAATCCAAAGGGATAAGAATAACAGCTATGTTACTTACTAAAAATTAGAAACTAAAACTAGCCGCTGCAGATTTAAGTCTAACAACTATTTCTAAAAATAGCAAGTTCTTCACATCCTTCTATTTCAGTTTTCTCTTCAATGTTCTTCTGTAGGATCATCATCTGCAGATTTAATCTTAGGCCTGTGAGAAGCTTAACTCTCAACAGCTTCTCCTAAGCTACTTACTAGCTTTACACCAAGCCTTAACCTTAATTGATTAAATCTCTCATTTGGTAATGCTTTTGTAAATATGTCTGCAAGCTGTTCTTCACTTTTGCAGAACTTCAAATCAATCACATTCTCTTGTAAAGCTTCCCTTATAAAATGGTACCTTCTGTTTATATGTCTAGTTTTCTGATGAAAAACAAGATTCTTAACCATGGAAATAGTTGACATATTGTCACAGAATAGGGGAGTTGCCTCAGTTTGCATTTCTCCAAAATCATCAAGGACAAATTTCAACCAAATTGACTGTGCTGTTGCTTCTGATGCTGAGACATACTCAGCTTTAGCAGTTGATTGTGCAACTGTATTTTGTTTCATAGATGCCCAAGAAGATACCCCACTGCCAAAGCTAAAAGCGTAACTTGAGGTGCTTATACTATCATCTTCACTTTCTATCCAATCTGCATCACAGAAACCAATGAGAATTGCAGACTTGTCTTTGACATACTCAATGCCATAATTGAGAGTCCCTTGCACATATCTCAATACTCTTCTTGGAACTCCCAGATGTTTCTTTATAAAGCTATTCATGAACTTGGATAACAGACTTGGAACATACATTAAGTTAGGCCTAGTTGCACTTAAATATAGCAAGTTTCCCACTATTATTCTGTAAAGACCTTCATCAACCAATTCACTTCCATCCACTTTCTTAAGTTTTTCACCTATAGGTAATGGAATGGATACTGGTTTGCAATCTTCAAGCCCAAACTTCACAAGTAGTGATTTGGCATACTTACTTTGGTGTATAAATTCACCTTTATCAGTTTGTAGTATCACTATGCCTAAGAAGTGATGTAAGAGACCAAGATCAGACATTTCATATCTCTGCATCATCTCTCTTTTGAACTCACTAAGCATCTTCTCATTGTTGCTAGTATAAACAATGTCATCAACATATATTGAGACAATTATCAGACCTTATTCATGATCAGATCTTGTATATAATGTGGCTTCACTTGTGCTCCTTTTGAACTTAGACAAAGAAAGATATACATCAATCTCACTGTACCAGGCACCAGGTGCCTGTTTAAGTCCATTTAGAGCCTTCCTTAACTTGTAGACCTTGTGATTTGCATTTTTCACCCTAAGCTGCTCAACATACACTTCTTCATCTAGCACACCATTTAGGAATGTTGACTTAACATCCAATTGAAATACTTTCCAACCCTTTTGTGCTGCTAGGGCAATGAGAGTTCGAATTGTGTCTAACTTTGCCATTGGTGCAAAGGTTTCATTATAATCTGTGTCAGGTTTTTGTGCATAACCTTTTGCCACAAGCCTAGCCTTGTGCTTTTGAACAATCCCATCCAAATTTAGTTTAGTTTTAAACACCCATTTCACACCTATAATTGGTTTATTAGTAGGCCTCTCAACAGGATCCTGAGTATCATTCTTTTCAATCATTTTTAACCCTGCATTCATAGCTTCTTGCCAAGCTATATCACTTGCTGCTTCTTGATAGTTCTTTGGTTCTATAATACACATGTGGCATTTTGTGCATATATCCCATATTCTTTATAGCCTTTTTCACAACTTCCATGTCCCATAAAGATAATACAATCTTCTTGGACTGCAGATCATATACTCTATAGCATTTTTCACAACTTCCATGTCCCATAAAGAATCATTTTCTAGCTCTCTCATCAAATTTATGTCTCAATGGTGATGGAACATGAATATAACAGATACAACCAAATACTTTAAGATGCTTAATTCCAGTCTTCCTACTTGTGAAAGCTTCAAAAGGTGTTTTGTCCATCACAGATGTTGTAAAGCATCTATTTTGCAAATACACTAAGTACTCATAGTTTTTACCCAGAAAATCACAAGAATTCCTTTCTCAGCCATTATAGACCTTGCCATCTCAGTAATTGTTCTATTTCTTCTCTCATCAACTCCAATTTGTTGAGGAAAGTAAGCAATAGTCAGTTGCCTTTCCATTCCCATGCTTGCACAGTAGTCCAGAAACTCATGTGAGGTGTATTCACCTCCTTTGTCACTCCTTAGCTTCGTCAAATTAAAACCACTTTGTAATTCTACAAAGGTTTTAAACTTCTTGAACACATTGAAGGTATCAGATTTGTTTATGACAAAGTATACCTAACACATTCTTGAGAAATCATTAATGAATGTGATGAAATACCTATTTCCACCAATGGACTCATTTTGCATTGGTTCATATGTCTGTATGTACCAATTCAAGTGGATAGCTTGCGCTCCACACTTTCTCCTTGTCAAATGGTTCTCTGCGATATTTCCTAGATACACAACCTTCACACACATCTTTCATTTATGTCAATTTAGGTAATCTAAGTACGATATCCTTCTGCTGCATCTTCTTCATACTACTAAAGCTCAACTACCCTAGTCTTCTATGCCAAACCCAAAAGTCTTTAATCACATATACTTTTCTTGCTGCAGAAGTTATAGATTTTAGTGAAAGAGGAAAACATCTATTTTCTGCCATTAACACTTTTGCCACAACATTTTCAAGGCTGTTATCATCAAAGATTACTGCTATGTTACCTCTAAATAGCACAGAGTACCCATGTTCCATCATTTGACCTATACTTAGAAGGTTTTCATCCAAACCTAGAACCAGCAACGCTTCATTTATATACCTTTTCCCATGCTGAGTTTCAATCGCTAGAGTGCTTTTCTTAGTAGCTTGTACAAGATCTCTAGTGCCTATTTTTTCCTTACATGTCATTGTTCTATTAAGGTTTATCAAAACATACTCCTGAGAATTCATAAGGTTGCTGCAAACACTATCCAGAAACCATATAGATATATCTTATGCAATTAAAGCTGAGTGACAAACATAGAACATGGTTCATGTGGTCACTTCTTCTTTTGCATAGTTTGCCACTTGTTTGTGATTATCACAATCCTTTACAACATGACCAACCTGGTTACACTTCCCACACTTGGCTTTTCCTTTGTATTTGCTAACACCAAAATGATACTTCTCATAAACTTGGCACTGCGGTTTCACACCATTTTGACTATTACTCACTTGCTTGTTATGAGAGTTGAACTTGTTGTTCCAATTTCCTCTATAGTTGTTCCAATTTGTGCCATTATTTTTGTTCCAGTTTGCATTTTGAGACCAATTCTTCCATTTCTTATATGACCCTGCCACTTTAGGTTTTGCTTGTTCTATGACCTTTGTAAGCTCCAGTGACATTGTTGTTACCAAACTTGAGACTACTAAAGGCTCTCTCAGTACCTATTAACTTGTCCCTTTCATCATGGAAATCTTCTTTCATATCATAGACTTTAAGAGATGCCATAACTCCTTTAATTCTAATAGTGTCAAGGTCTCTTGTTTCCTTTATAATTGGCACAATAGACTTATACCTTCTTCTTAAACTCATCAACAGTTTTTGCACAATTCTTTCTCAGGTACATCTTCACCAAGTGACTTGAACTTACTCACAATTTCAAAAACCTAGCCAAGTAGTCATCTAGGGTTTCACTTTTTGTCATTCTCCAGTATTCAAATTCAGCCCTAACTGTTTGAAGTTTTATAGCTCTTACCTTTTTGTCACCTTTATACTCTTTTCTCAGAATGTCCCCGGCCTTTTTTGCAGTCTTCTCATTTCTGATATAAAGAAAGAGCTCATCTGTTATTGCTTTTTGAATAAGACTTAATGCCTTGGCATTTTTTGATTCTGCCTTCTTTAAAGACTACAGGTGCTTCAACTGGACCTTGGTTTGTCTCTCCCTCATTTTTCTTTGAGTCTTCTTTTTTTGAGAAACTACTGTGATTGTGCTTCAAGTTCTACCATATGTTATGATGATAGTCTCTATCTCGAAAGCCTAAAAATCGTAATTTGCGGCATTGAACTGTGGAGTTTGTAAATCTCCATTGGAAGAACTCGATCCCACTATCTCTCAGTGATTATCAGTGAACCAAACAAAAAAGGAACCACCTTTATCCCTTCTGGGAATTTCAAGAAAGAACCTCACTCACAGCTTACGCCCCTTCTTTGGAATCAGACCTCAAAGCTTTGGTACCATGTTGAAATGGTATCAACCATGTAGTTTGTAGGTTGATCTATAGATAAAGATTGAAGCTTTAACAAAAGAACTTGATATTGAGAGGTGAACATAGAGAGTAGAGAATTTTGAATAATACTTGATTGAAATTGAAATAGGGCAATACAAGGTTATAACCCTAAATAAGTCACTTCCTTAGATCCTACATTTTAGGGAGCAAAGACATATCTCTAGCCATTCAGGCCATCGGAGACTATGATCCATCCACTTGGGAGAGGATCGAATGACACAGTACGATCCAAAAGGATAAGAATAACATCTGTGTTACTTACTAAAATTAGAAACTAAACCTAACCGTTGCAGATTTTAGTCTAACGGCTGTTTTTAAAAATAGCAAGTTCTTCACTTCCTTCGATTTCAATTTTCTCTTCAATGTTCTTATGCAGGATTATCATCTGCAGGTTTAATCTTAGGCCTGTGAGACGCTTAACTCTCAACAACACTCACAAAATATTACAACACAACAAATTACTTGTATTACACTCACAAAATATTACAACACACACTCTCAAAGAAAGGAGACATAATTTAGAAGGTATTTCTTACTCTATCGAAACAAACTCAAGAACACTCACATTCTTCACAAAGACTACTCACTTACAAGACCCTTCTTACTTCTTACTTGCTTCTCACATCTTGGGTGATTCACATAGGGTGGATGCCTTCTCCTTTTATAAGCAGGGATGGAGCCTTGGAGAAGCATGGAAGCACTATTCTGGAAATACCTAGCTAATTCCACTTTCTTTGCTAGAATTGTCTAGAATATTTCCATATTTAATATGCATCCTATGAATATGAAAAAATCTTCTAGCATTTATCTAGAGAACATCAAGAGACTTGCATGATGGGTTGAGCTTACTGAGCTGGTGTTGATCTTTAACACTTACCCTCAACGCCAACTCATTCTTTTCACCATGCTGAGTTGATGACAAAACTTTTTGAACTTCGCATACACAAACCTTTTGTGAATAGGTCCACAACTTGATCATCTATCTTAATCTATCGCATCTTAATTTCTCATTGTAGAACATTCTCTCTAACAAAATGGTAATCATGCTTAGTTCTTGCATGAAAAATTGGGTTTTTCGCCAAATGAACAAACGATCGGTTGTCGCAGTATAAAGTTACTGAATAATCTACTGGTTGATTGAGATCATTCATTAACTATACTAACCATGCAATCTCAGTGGCGGAGCCATATGAAATAAGGCCTATACTGGATCTCAACCCTATATGTATTGTCTATTGATTTTTAATTGTTCTCCAATTAATTATATTACTATATATTTTTTTTTCTAATTTCTTTCATTTAACTTAAATGCCCATTCTAGCATGGATTTTTGCCTTCCGCCACTACAATATATTGAGCAACCATTCCTACTGCCCTGTACTCTGCTTCTATAGTTGACAAAGATAATGTTGGCTGTCTCTTACTACACCATGAAAATGCTCCATAAACAATTCTGAAGACATACCAGTAGTTGATACCCCGGTCTCATGATCTTTTGCAAAATCTATGTGACAGTAGCCAACCAGCTTACAATCCTCACCTTTCTTATACAAGAGACCGTAATTAGTTGTACTCTTTACATTTCTCAATATTCACCGACTCACATCTAGATGAGGCTTCTTTGGATTTTGCATGTATCGATTCATCATACAACTCTATAACAAATGTCAGGTCGAGTTAGAGTTACGTAGATCAAATTGCATACCAATTGTCGATACAATGCTTCTAAGTCTTTGCCTTCATGTGCACACATCTTGGCATTGGGTTCCATTAAGGGCTTCCATTCAAGTATGCCAAATTTTTATCACAATTTTTTTGTATATTTCTATTAACATAGAAATATCCCTTCTTGTGTGCGATTAACCTTTAGCCTAAGAAAGTGCTTAAGTTGACCAAGTTCTTTCATCTAGAAGCGAACTGACAAATTCTCCATTGTTTGGCAATTTTTTGCCTCATCATCCCTAGTGATGATTAGGTCATCCACGTACACCAGTGCAACATCTAATTTTCATCCATTAGCTTTGACGGGTAAACTAGAATCTACAAGTGCTATAGAGTAACCACTTTGATAGAGAAATTCAGCAATCTTACTGTACTATATACTTGGGATGAGTTTTGCCTCTAAGCCCATTGGTTGCATCATGTAGATATGTCAATCCAACTCCGCATTCAAAAAGGAATTTTCACATTCATCTTATGTAAGCTCTAGTCTTTGTTAGCTGCAAGTTCAATTTGAACTCATATGGTTGTAAGTTTTGCCATTGGACTAAACATTTCATCATAATCTATTCCATACTTCTAAGAGAAATCTCGAGCCACCAATCGAGCTTTGTACCTTTCGTTTGATCCATCAGAACGATGCCTTATCTTGTACACCCATTTGCAGAATATGGGTCACATTTCTTGGCTTTGGCACCAAATCCTAATTATGATTTTGCTCAAGCGTAATGTAGTTACATTGGCGTATTTAGGATTTGGCTTTCATATTCTCGTTAACCTTTTAAGTTATGATTGGGGGGTTGATTATTCCATTTCACTAACTGGTGGCTACTATACACCAGTTTGCCAAGGATTCTTAGTTACTTCTTACTCAATATTGTCACCATCAAGTGAATCTTCAGACTCATCTACACTTGACTAGATTTGAGCAGTTTGCTCCCTCATCTTTTTGTTGTAGCTTATCTTCAATTTTTCTTGAATCAAGTAAAATCTCATTATCTGAGGACCACCAAGAAGATGCTTCATCAAACATCACATCTCGTGATGTGTAACAACTTTTAGTCCTAGGATCACAACATTTTCATCATTTTCTCTTGCCATAATATCCCACAAAGATACACTTGATTGCCTTCTTGTCAAACTTGCTACATAAATGACTAACAATTATGTAGCACGCACATCCAAATACCCGAAAGTAGCTAAATGTAGGTTTCACATCTAACATTTCTCAAAGGCTAAAGGAAATTGTAACCTTGGTTGAGGAAACCTGTTGAGCATATGGGCTATAGTTCTTATTGCTTTAGCCCAAAACCTTTTTGTACGTTCTTCGCATGTTGCATATTTTGACAAATTTCTGCAAGATGTTTGTTTTGTCTTTCTTCTACATCGTTATGTTGTGGTGTGTTGGTACAAGTGAACCGATGATGTGTGTGGAGAAGATGCACAAACTCGTTTAACCTACAAGACAATAAACAACTGTAAACAACCAATGACAGATAGGTGTTGGCCAAAGGGCCTCTGACGGTTAAGTTAGTAAGCAAATATTTGTGACTCAAGTAATAGAAAAGGGAATAAGAGAGATAATTATGTTACCAGAGATGAGCCCTAGATGGGTGTATTTATACCAATCGAGATATAAACCTTTTAGGATATGAAATTTGTATTAAACTAAGAAAATCTCAGAGGATATCTAAGAGTAAATATTGCATCCTCTTAGAAGTATGATTACTTGCAGTGCATGCCAATCTTTAGATTGTAAGTATTCCAAGAATATAGGAAACCTGGCTAATTCCTTACTGAATAGGATGATGGGGTCATTATTGCTCTGGCTGTATAACTCAGTTGCAAAAGTTGTTGAATCAATGACCAGACTTCTGAAGTATACGTATTTCAATTTGCTTTACTTCGGTTCTCGAAATCATGGTCCCAAAGTTACCCTTAACTATGCTGAAACAACTGTTTCTCTTAAAGGTGGATAGTTATCTAAAGACTATGCCTTTCAAAGTAAATCAAAATTTGTAGCATTTAAAAACTTTTCTAACACTTGGCGACCCAGCCTCGTAACTACTACAAAGAAATTAAGGTGTTTCGGATTCAGGCATGCAGTCTGGATAATCATGCCACAAATTTCACAATGATGAATGTCTTAGTTGTGTGTGCATGGAGAATGAGAAACTGTCTGTTGTCTTCCCAACTAATTTCGGCTGTCGAATTTGTTGATATTGCAGCGACGGTTTGGATTCGATGATAAGATGATTTTGAAATATTGTCTGTAAATATGTATGGAGCTTTTCTTTGTATTTTTCACACTTCCAAAATTTTCAAGTTTTACGCTTATCCAAGAAAATTCCAAATCTTTCTACCTTTTGTTTGTCTAAAATTCTGTGCTTTCTCAATCCTTCCTTTAAATCTTCAAAATTTTGAACCATGTCTGCTTCTTCTATTGTTTCATTTTCAATTTGGTGGAAATTTTGCATGTTGATTGTCTTTGGCTAAGTAGTTTCAATCAAATCTTTAAGCCTATTACAGTGGAATACTTAGGATTTCTCATCATTTGCTTCCAAATTGTATAATATAGTTTAATCCGACAATTTTTCCGAGTTAAACCAACTTCAGAGTAATGAGTATTGGAGTGAATTTGGAAAAACATCACCTCCCAAACTTAGTAACGTTAATTTGGAAAAACATCACCTTCCAAATCCCCTTTAGTAACGTTAATTTGGAAAAACATCACCTCCCAAACTTAGGGTTTATAAGGAATTTTACTGCGATAGTTTTAGTACCCCCTCACCTGGCACTGGGTATTAAGCCCATGAGAAATTTTTTGCCCCAGACTTGCTTTGATGCATTGATGGACTAAAGATGAGAAAGCGTCGAGTTGTACCTGGAATGTCTTCGAGATTTCTTAATATCTCATTACTTGTTTGACCATGACTTTTTTCCTATCTGTTGGTTCACCTTGCCCCGTTCCAGGTCTGAAGAATCCAAAAATCGTAATGTATTACCGAGAAAGGGCTTCCTTCTTAGTCTGTATTGCATGTTCATCTCTAATGAATCTTAAAAGAAAGTTTGTAAGGGACTTGGTCGCCTGCATGTAGGTCAGAAACACCATAGGGTCAGGCCCGGGAATTTGGGGGCCCTAGACAATCCTTTGAAGTGGGAACCTAAAGTTCTCTGATCTTTGGTTCTTTGTACATTGATATGTATAGAAAAGAATTCACTTAATAAAAAAAAAAAAAAATCTCCTTCTACATCAAACATGATTAAAAATTAATATAAAAAGTAGACAGGTATACAAACATTACTTAAATATTACACGTCTCATGTTTTAGACACAAATGTACTAAATGTTTACAGTGAGTTGAAGATTAAGAGTGAAGAAAAATAAAACTTGATGATCTAGAAAATAAAGAATAATAAAACATGATTGACGAGTACAATAAATTCAACGATGCCAATTGTTTCTCTTGTGTTTTTTTTTCAAAAATCAACATCACACTAGCAAATCGAATATTAAAATAATCCATTGAATAATAAATATAGAAATAAAAATAAAAATTCAAAGTTTTGATTACCTTAAAGTACAATCTTTAAGATCATATGATAGTTGATTTAAACATTCGATATAAATGGAGAGATTGAGTAACTAAAAAGGTAGCTCCATGTTTCGAACTCAACACCCTAAAGAAAAAGGAAGCTGAACATTTCCATTGCACCACCAAATGAATCATGATATTTCTTACTTTTTATGTATTTATATGTTCATTACAGGATATCCCTCCGAAGTAGAGGCTCTAGGCGAGTGCCTACATAGACTACCCTCAAGGCTAACCCTGGAAACACCTTTGGAATCATTTTGTCAAACATTATGCATCAGACCTGAGCATTTCTAATCGGACTACACTTAGCTAACTTGGCAAAGACATTTCCACGTAACAGAGCTTAGTTCGAATAAAATTCCACATGAAGATTTTCTAGTCTATATGCCTCATTTGAACCTACATTAGACACATAGTGTTGCATAACGAACGTTGGTCTGGGATAAAAGTAATTGTACTCAGGGTTGGAGTTCAAGCCACTGCTCAGATGATTTCTGGATCGCCCTTTCGATTATCCCTCAAATGGCGTAAAGTCTGGGTTCGAATGTTATAACCCACAATCTTATGTTGTATAAACTTTTCGGAGGTTGGATGGTGCATTAGACTTTTAGATCAGAGGCAGTGTCCCCGTGTCCATATCTTACCTACCGTAACTGCGCTTAATACGACTAGAGTCTCCTAAGTTATTAACCGAACACTACAAAATGAGCTAAATGAGACTTTTTTGATACTATCACTTCAATTTTTACAGTTATAATATCCGAAGTTTTAAAGTTGTGTATTATTTAGGTTTTTGGGGTATCCCATGTACCGGAAAAATGACAAGCATGTTATAGATATAAGATAATCAAACTATGAGAATTTTTTGTTGTGAAGATAATTGAATTTTGACAAAGGATTGTGACTGAATCCGAAAAGGAATGTCTACATATCTATGGGAAGGAAAATCAAATCACTGGTAAAAATCTTTAAAAAGATGATAAAACGAAAATCTCCATTGGGGATCATCTTTGATGAATAGCCTATTAGGGAGGGGGCAGAGTTAAAGAAATGAGTTTTCTTGCGTTCACGTAGACTACGACGTTGAAATCTTTAGTGGTATCGCCTAAGCTTGGTGATGTTCCACCTTTTGGTAATTAGAGTTTTATCTATATGCTGCAGATTGTACGTTTCTTTACCTCTTACTTCTACGACTTTATACAGTCCTCCTCAATTGGCTTTGACTTTGCCCTCACATGGTACTTTTATGTTCTCCAAGACTTCTCTTAGGATGAGATCCCTGACTTGAAGGCTTTGAGGTTTGACAACTTTGTTGCAGTACGACCGAATTCGCTATTGGTCACCAGCAAGTTGGACTTGGGTGCATTCCCTGCATTTTTCCAAGAAGTCGAGGTCGGACTAGAGAATTCCAGCATTCTCCAATGCAGTTTACTTTTTGGTAACTCGAACAAGGATAATGGCTTGTGTTCCATAGGCTATGAAGAATGAAATTTCTCCAATCTTTTTTCGAATAGTCGTGCCATATACCCATAAACTCCAAGCACTTCTTCTGGCCACTTGCTTTTCTTCTTAAGCCTACAAGCATCGCAGGATAGTCTTATTTGAAGCTTTCTCTTGCCTATTGACTTGGGGGTACTGTAGAGTAGAGGTAAGATAACAGATTTCAGGTTCTTTGTACCAATCCGTGACTTTAGATCAGTTGAATTACAGTCCAATATCCGTAATATGGTGTGGGGAATTCTAAAACGATAGATAATGTTCTTCTAAATGAAGGATTTATTTGCTACACTGGTAGTTCGAGACAAAAGCCCTGCTTCGATCCACTTGGAGAAATAACATGTTGCTATAATTAGATACTCTTTGTTTCCTTGAGCTTCTTTAACAGACTGACAAGATCGATGCCCCAGTGCATGAAAAACCATGCCTAAGTTAAAGCGCTAAGTTTTTATGGGTGTTGATGGTTCGTTAGAGTGTATTTTTAGCATTTGTCGCAAGTCTGGGCGCAACCTGAAGTATCATGTCTCATGGTGGGCCAATATTACCAGCTATTTAATACTTTCTATGCGAGGGAACTTCAGCCTGAATGGTTTCCCACATGTACTAGAGTGTATATCGTTGCGGATATGTAACCCAATCTCCAGAGTGACACACAAGGTATGAGGTTTAGAGTAGGAACGTTGGTAAAGTCTTTCGCATATGACAATGTATCTCGAAGCCAATCTTCGGGAAGTTTTTCATCTTGGATGTAATCAATGATCTTGTTTATCCAATTCTCTTTTATCTTAATAGTAGCCATTATGTCTGGTTCATGTTCAAGAGTACTTGGAGCAGCAAGGTGCTCGAAGGGAATTGTTGGTCAAAGTGAGTAATCAACAGCGGATGCGATGTTTGCTAATGCATCAACATGACCGTTCTCATTCTTTGGAATTTGCCAAATCTTGTGCTTTTCAAATCCTTCAGGTAATGCTTTGGCTTTAATCAGGTAGATCTCTTTTCGCTTGAAAGAAGCGCAACTTTTAGGATTGACTATTCTAATTTATAAAGGTGAAGGGAGCCAAAGACGTAGTATCATTGTGTAAGTGGGATTGAGAGTGGCATAATCTCATTTGACTTGGTTGACAATCATTGTTCAGTCGTAATGGAATGTAAGCTCTTTGATTTGAAGCTTTGTTGTTACCTTAAGGCCGGTGAGTAGAGCTTCCTATTTTGCTTCGTTGTTGCTTGCCTGGAATTTGAGCTCTAAGTTTTTCTTGACTACGAATCCATCCGGTGTCATCAAGACCATTCTTGGCTCTTCTTTGTTCACATTTGATGATTTGTCCATGTAGAGTTTCCAAAGACAAAGATTCTCAAGTGTTTTCTGCGTATCTGTGAAGGTTGGGACATCTTGATTACCTATGGTAAATAATGCTACAAAGTCCGTGCACGTTTAGGCTTCGATCGAATTCTTGGGCCGATAGACGATTTTGTGTTACCCCTATTTGATGACCCATTTGGTGATTCTGGATGATGCGTCTGGATTGTATAGGATGGATTGAAGTGGGTATTCGATCATGTAGATAGCTCAGAATGATTGAAAATATGGTCGGAGCTTCCTGGCTGCTGTTACTAATGTAAGAATAAGCTTTTCCATTTTCAGATACCTGGTCTTTTGTTCGAGAAGAGCTTTAGACACGTAGCATCTTGATGAACATATTATATTTCTCGTAAGTGCACAAATCGATATGATAGGATAGCAAGCAAATACGAGTATCGTACCCACAAAGATTTGTAAAGTTACTTGATTAAGTCCAATTATGTAGTACCCATAAGAATAGAAATAACAAAAACAACTAAACTATGAAGTTCAAATAATTAACCAAAGAGAAGTTGATCAAGTAATCTAAAGTGCAGTAAATTAAAAAGAGAATTTGTGTAAATAATTTCTGAAAACAATGGTTGAAACACTAGGTATCCGATTTCACCAAATCAATACAATTCAATTCTGGTTCTAGGGTTCGTTTTTTCTTTATTATGATTGTCCATTAGGCGTTCGGGTATAACCAAGTACTTTTAATCATCAACTTAACCATGGCGTCTAGTCTAAGTCAATAATAAAAAATCCATTAAGTGCAAGAAGAACAAAGAAAACCAGAAAGTGTCTTAACATAGTGTTCGCATCAACAACAATTCATTCATCCAAGAGAGCTACCTCAAGGCTAAGCATATGGCGTCTACTATAACCTTGTCTCATACATCTAAAAATTCATATTAAAGGTAGCTAATCAATAACTTGAACATAAAGAATGATTTGAGCACAATGAATGAAACTAGAAACCTTTAAATTGATAAAAGAATAAAGTTAACTAAGACATAGAATCATCATGAAGGTTACATCGAATCCCTAGTAAAGAATTTAGTTACTCATAGCCATCAAATTATAGGAAATCATAATTATGAAAGTCATAAGTACAAAGTCTGAGAAAGATATTGAAAAATCCTTAGAGAACCCCTTGGCGTTTGGTTTCCTCCTTAGATCAATCCTCTAAGCAATCTGATGATGTCAGTCCCTTCCTTTCACACCACTGCTCCTTTCCCTTTTAAATAAGCATCCAAAGAATATAGAGTTTCGTTAAACCTTTGTTGCAATTGTTGAATTCCAGCCCAAACAGGAGTCCCAATATCATTAGACTTCGGTTTCCTGACTCAAACTGGACTCAAACTATTCAGAATCGCGTAGAATTCCTGAACCCACCTTCTCGCATTAAAATAGGTATAGTTTCTTCTAGAAGCATCAGAATCATGATCTATAAAATTTTACTGAAACTAGACATCCAAAGCTTTCCGTACATATGTGATACAACACTTAGTTGATCCTGATGAATTTGTGATGTCCTAACGAAAATGATAGTTTTGAGTAACACCTTCCAGCTCCAGTTATAATTCCCAAATAGTAGCCATTAAATTGCGGATTGAACAAATTAGCATCTAGTGATCATTGGAATACTTCTTGACTTCAATTCTTTACAGCTTTGATCATTTTTAGCCTTAAAATCACCAAACGACTCCAAAGTCTTTTCTACGGTCCATTATCAACCAAATACACACTAGACACATCAAACAACCAATTTCACAAGAAAACATAGCATAAAACTTAAGAAATAGGGGCAATATAAATGTATAAATATTGTGTTATCATATATTAGTTTCTCCTTCCCCAAGTCTTCCCTACCCACTATTTTGGATAGGAGTGGTGGATCGGACATGTATTCCTTCAACTTCATGAAAGTTTCTTCAAATTCATCTGTTCAGAGTAGGAATTTGTTCTTCTTTATTATAGTAAAGAAGGGTTAGCACTTGTCAGTGAACCGTAAGAGGAATCGACTAAGAATAGCTGCCTTTAAGCCAAGCTCTGGATTTCCTTCAAGGTGACTTCATTTCCATGATCTCCTTGATCTGGTCTAAATTGGTTTCATTTTTGCGCTTTGTGGCCAAATAACCTAAGAACTTTCGTGATGCTACTCTAGAAGTGCACTATTTTGGATTGAGCTTCATGTTGTACTTCTAGAGTAGGTTGAAATATTCTTAGAGGTAAGTGAAATGGTATTTTTTCCTTTTCTCTTAACTACTACATTATCGATGTATACTTTCATTGTTCTCCAATCTTTTCCTTGAATATTTGGTTGGCCAGCCTCAGATAGATGCCCCTGCGTTTTTAAGCCCAAAAGGCATAACCTTATAATACATAGTCAATCCATGATGAAGGATGTTTACCCATATCTGGCTTGTAGCTAGAATAAGCATCCATGAAGTTCAACAACTTGTGCCCTGTTGTGGAATTGACTAATAAGTCAATCTGAGGCAGAAGATAAGGGTTTTTGGGATATGTTTTGTTTAAATCAGAGAAGTCCACACAGATTCTTCATTTTCTGTTCTTCTTTTGCATAAGCACCATATTGGCCAGCAAGTCTGGGTGGTGGACCTTAATAATGAAGTTAGCATCTTTGAGCTTATCAATCTCCGCTTCGATGATCTTAATCGCATTGTTCTGTGATTGCAATTTTGCTAGATAACCGACTTCGCCATTAGGTCCATGTTAAGACGATGCCATATTGTTAAGGGGTTAATTATTGGCATTTCTTCTGCGATGAATAGTTCTTTTTCTTGATCTGACAATTTAGATTCGATTGTCAATGTTGAGGCTTATGTAGACAACATCTTCATTCACCTTAGATTGTGGTGTGTTTCCGTCTTGGGGGTTAAGGTCTAAGTCAAACTCCTTGTAACTTATTTGTTGACCGCTACAGTGAAATTGTTATGCCGACTCCTCCGTGGGACTAGTAGAGCTCCGTTCTCCTTTATGAATCATGTTTATACTCTCTACCAACATAGAGTTGATGCCTGATGTGGAAATTTTCAGGTCGACGGGCCGAGGGCCCACTCCAACAACACCGATACTGTCCCTACTTAACCACTTGCACAATCCTCAGGTGTGGGGTTTTATCACAAAGGCCTCGGTGTTAATTAGAGAGGAGTATTTCTATTTAAAGCACTATTCTCTTCTCCCTCTGTCCGATGTGGGACTGGGGGTTCCAACACTCCCCCGCACGTGAGACCCCACTTATGGGTCACACGTGAATTTCCACACATCGGCAACCACGTGGAGCCATGTCGGGACTCACCCAATCACGCGGGGCCAATGGGGACCCACCCAAACACGTGGCATCTTTGGCCTACGTGGACAATCACGCGGGGCCAATGGGGACCCACCCAATCACGTGGCAGTACGGACCCATCCCCTGGCTCTGATACCATGTGATTTTCAAGGAATGAATTGTATCTCATTCATTCATCATTTTTAGTTACAAGAACAACAAAACATATATAGAGGAACTTATAGAAAACTAAGAGGAAAGCTACGGAAACAATGGAGAGTTAAGACCCCTCCATGACACCTCCACCTAACTTAAACCACTAATTAATCCTTACAATGATGATGAGGTCTCCACTCTACCTAACTAAACATCATCAAGGCTTGCATTATGCCTAAAGTAGATATTAAACTAAGATGCACTAAAGCATCACTTAAGTTTTAGCCGAAAGTTTGAATCTATGCATTAGCTAGCTTTCCATTATTCTATTCTTCCATGATACTCCATGATGCTTCCAACTCTTAGGAACCCTACTTCCAAACCTACTTCAAATAAACAACCATCCAATACTCCCCCTCAAGCTGGATCCAGAAGGTTGATGGATCCAAGCTTGGAGATGAGTCTTTGAAACTGATGAGAGGCCAGAGGTTTGGTGAATATATCGGCCAGCTGATCGGAGCTTTTTACATAATGTGTCTGAATCACCTGCGACTGTACTTGTTCACGAACATAGTGACAGTCGACTTCAATGTGCTTCGTCCTCTCGTGAAAGACTGGATTTGATGCTATGTGCATAGCAGCCTGGTTGTCACAAAATAAGGTCATTGGTTGAGTCCTGAACACACCTAAGTCACATAGAAGTCCTTTTAGCCATATCAGCTCACACGCGGTTGAGGCCATTGCACGATATTCAGCTTCGGCACTTGATCTTGCGATGACAGTTTGTTTTCTGCTCTTCTATGTGACCAAATTTCCACCGATAAAGGTACAGTAACCAGTGGTGGACTTGCGATCGATGGCATTTCCTGCCCAATCTGCATCGCAGTACCCCATGATTTGAGTGTTGTCATTCTTCGTCATGAGGATGCCACGACCAACGGACCCTTTTAAGTAACGTAAGATCCTTTTTACAAGGTTCAAATGCTCGATGGTGGGGGAATGCATGAATTCACTGGCTATACTCACTGAATATGAGATGTCAGGTCTGGTGATCGTTAGGTAAATCAGCTTACCGACAAGCCTCTAATAGGAGCTGATATCCGAGAGTGGTGTGCCTCCCAAGTCAAGTTTGAGCTTGCTATCGAGAGGAGTAAGTGCAGGCTTAGCATCGCTCATATTAGCATCCTTGAGTAGGTCCATGACGTATTTTCGTTGATTAAGAAATAGTCCCTTGTGAGAAGATGCCATTTCGATTCCAAGAAAATATTTCAGCACCCCAAGATCTTTAATTGCAAATCTTTGTTGAAGTGACTTTTTGAGTGTGGAGATCTCTGCAGCATTATCACCTATAATTATTAAGTCATCCACGTATATCAACATAACTAATTTGCTCGCAGCTCCCGTGCGAACAAATAATGATGAATTTGCATTACTCCTTTTGAAACCAACACTATGAAGAACTGAACTTAGTTTTGCATACTAAGCACGAGGCGATTGCTTCAATCCATAAATCGACTTATGCAACTTACACACCAAATCAGGCTCCTGGCTTTGAGGGTGTCCTGGTGGCAATCTCATATAGACCTCTTCTTCAAGATCACCATGTAGAAATGCGTTCTTTACGTCCATTTGGTACATGGACCAACCTTTATTGACGGCAACAGACAATAGGACCCTAACTGAGTTCATTTTTGCAACAGGAGCAAATGTTTCTTTGTAATCTACCTCAAATGTTTGAGTGAATCCTCGAGCCACCAGCCTGGCTTTATGTCTTTCAATTGAACCATCAGAATTAAACTTGATCTTATAGATCCATTTGCAGCCCACTGCCCTTTTTCCTTTTGGAAGTTTGGTGATGCTCCAGGTGTTATGTTGGTCCAGTGCTTTGAGTTCATCTCGCATTGCTTCTTTCCACACAATTTGGTTATTAGCCTCATGAAAGTTTTGAGGCTCACTGTGACTTGAAATGGTATTAAGAAAAACAGCATGAGATGGAGTCACCTTTTGATACGACACGCAATTGGAGATTGGATACCTCGGTTTATATGTGACAAAATCTTGAAGTCTTGTGGGAGGTTGTCTATCACGCCGAGGGTTGCGTCGAGGTACTGGGAGAGTTGTCTCATCCTCGTTCAAATTATCAGCCACACTTTGAAGATTTTCTTGGTTGCCGCTGTTATCATCATCCACAGAACCATCAGGATGAGTGCCTTCATTGTTGACTTCAGTGAGTGGTGTAGGAGATTCATCATTGTTGTCATGGTTAGAACCTCTTTCGTTTAAAACATCTGGAGTGCTGATTTCATCTGGAGTGCTGATTCTTGGTAGAGGAAGCAGATCAAAGATACACTCCCCCTGACCTGTGGCTTCAAGTGACTTGCTGAAAAAAGGGTTAGCTTCATGGAATCGAAAATCTTTGGATACAATGATTTTTCTCAGTTGGGGATCATAACACTTATATCATTTTTGTGTTGATGAATAACCAAGAAAAATGCATTTGAGAGCTCTAGGGTCCAATTTATCTCGATGATGTGACTGAACATGAACAAAACAGACACAACCAAAGGTTCTAAGATGTGAGAGGTCGATTTTTCTTCCTTTCATGACTTCAAGGGGAGATTTAAACCCCAAGACTCGGCTAGGAAGTCTATTGATGATGTACACAGCCGCCATGGCTCCTTGGGACCAAAATCTCTTTGGTACATTCATGTGTAACATTAATGCTCTTGTTTTTTCCAGTATGTCATGATTTTTCCTTTCGGCTACACCATTTTGTTGAGGTGTGCCAACACAGCTTGTTTGATGCATGATACCATGATTGCTCAAATATTGTGACATGAGATGAGACGTGTATTCGGTGCCATTGTCAGATCTTAAAGTTTGAATTTGAGAAGAAAAATGGTTCTTAACAAGGTTGTGAAAATCCTTAAATACTTCCATCACTTCACTCTTAGACTTTAAAAGGTACAACCAAGTGGCTCTAGAGAAATCATCAACAAAGATCACATAATACTTATAACCATCAAAAGATTCAAACGTTGGTCCCCATACATCTGAGTGAACTAGTTCGAAAACTTTACTAGTCCTAGATAAGGATGGGTTAAAAGGCAATCTAGTGTCCTTAGACAAATGACAAGTTTCACACGAAATTAAATCATTCCCTAAATTTGGAAACAAAGATGACAAAACAGGTTGAGAAGGATGAGCTAGACGTTGATGCCACAATTGACTATCTTAGGATGGATTGGACTTGGCTTGAAATCCCCTAGGACTGCTCTTTGATATGTAATAGAGACCATCTAGATAAAACCCTTCACCAATCGTCTTCTTGGTAAGACAATCCTAAAAAATGACATTGTGAGGAGAGAAGATGGCTAAACAATTCAAGGTATTGGTGATTTTTCCCACAGATAGAAGTTGAAATGGAAAAGAAGGAACATATAAGGCTACTGACTCAATTTTGTCCGACATTAAGTGGATATTTCCCTTGCCTAAAACCTTGGAACTCTCACCATTGGCAGTTGAGACTTGAGAAGGTTGCGAAAATTTTTCAAACTTTTGAAACTTAGAAACATGATTGGTCATATGATCTATGGCACCCGAATCAACAGTCCAAAAATCATGCATCATATTTACATAAAGAGCAGTTTTGAAAGCAGTCATGATACCTTGCATGTCATCTCGGGACATGTGTTGTGTGTCTGTCAGAAAACCAGCGAACTTGCCTAGCAAAGCTGTTGAGTTTCCATCTTCAAAAACGACCGTTTGATCACTCTTAACCTCTTCTTTCTTGCTTTGAAGATATGCTGCAAACTCATTTATGAGTGCAGCCGGATTTGCTGTGAAGCTCTTGAGTGCGTCAGACCCATGTGAGGTTGAGGTAGATGCATTGTTGGCTCTGTGTGGTGCACAATTCAGTCTTTGTGAGCCCTTGTTATCCTTCATGAACTCTGGCTTTAATTCTGGATGTAAAATCCAGCATGTCTCCTTAACATGGCCAGTATAGTTGCAATGTTCGCACTTCAAGTGTGGATTCTTCACTTTGTATTTTCTTTCGTTGGTTAGGTAAGACCTTGCTTCAGTTACATTGGTCTTTGTGCTAATGTTCATGACTTTCCTTCATACTTCTTCACATTGGATTGTTGCACATACACTGGTGAAGGAAGGTAGTTCGGGGTTCATGAGTATGTGGCTTCGTAGGTCTTCGTATCCTGAATCGAGGCTTGACAAGAGTTGGAATATCTTGTCTTCTTCTGCCCTTTTCAGTAGCACGGACGCTTCAGTTGTATGAGGCCGATACATTTCCAACTCATTCCACATGCTCTTCATGCTGCCAAGAAGTTGAACAAATGGCTTTCCTTCTTGTTGCAGGTTGGAAATGTCCTTCTTTAGTTGAAACACACGTGCAACATTGTTTTAACTGCCATACATCTCCTTGACTGTCTCCCATAGCTCGAATGATGATTCAGAATAACTGAATATTTCAGCTAGTTTACGCTTCATGGAATTTAGGAGCCATGACATAACTAGTTGATCCTTGCAAAGCCAGTTTTCATATGTTGGTGAAGAAGCATCAGGAACTTTGATGCTTCCATTTATGAACCCTAGCTTGGACCTTCCACCTAGAGCAAGGCTCACTGCTCTCGACCAAGGTAAGTAATTAAACTCATTTAACAAGACTGAGCTTAACCTTTGATTTGGATTGACATCCACCTCAGACATATTTCCGGAAGAAAGAACCGGTGAACTTTCAGCATCTGACCTAAGAGGATTGTCTTCAGCCATCTTAAGAGGCAGGTTATTTTTCCTGCTCTGATACCATGTGGAAATTTTCAGGTCGACGGGCCGAGGGCCCATTCCAACAACACCGATACTGTCCCCACTTAACCACCTGCACAATCCTCAGGTGTGGGGTTTTATCATAAAAGGCCTCGGTGTTAATTAGAGAGGGGTATTTCTATTTAAAGCACTATTCTCTTCTCCCTCTGTCCGATGTGGGACTGGGGGTTCCAACACCTGATCTCCTTTAGTTTCTTTTACTCAGCCAGGTGAAAGGTAATGGAGTAAATGGTGGTAAGATAAAGGGACTTCCCTCATCTTGTGGATTTAGTTCCAACTGAGTATGGTGTTACGTGAAGTCGGGAAATCCATGACATGGAAGGCCATTAAGTAATTGTACAGTTCCGCCTGAACTGCGACCTTCACTGTTCCAAGCAATTAGATAAGCGTGCAGTTAAAGGTAGGTAGGGTAGTTTTACCCTTGCTGATATCGTCTACAATTCTCATCCTTTCAGCTGTATCTTTGAAAAAGATGCTGATTCTAGAGCCATTGTGCACCAAAACATGACTAATTATGGTGTTGGAAATTTGTACCTTGATGACCAATGCATCATCGTGGAGGGACTGTACGTCTTTCAAATCTCAATAAGAGAACATTAGGATGTTGGAGTCGATTGGAAAGGGATATGTTGATGGAAGCTACCATTCTAGGCTTCTATAAGCTGATTTTCTTTACTTTTTGGTTTTACCTAGATACTTTTGTTCTCCATAGATGCAGTTGACGTTGAGAACCAATTTATCAATTAAACTTTGGTTTCCAGGAGGTCCCTAAGATTTTTTGGATCTTTTGCGAGACGTTATGGGATGGGCAACGGTGCTTCCCGAAAGGGTTCAAATTAACAGTTCTCGCTGAGGTTGACCATTCTTGTTCTCCATGATTGCGATATCGTTGCTCCATATGTGTAGATTTACTACGGATGGTATTGAGTCTATGACCTAACTTCTGTTGTATTCGTGTTCGTCGACCCTGGAAAATAATGTCCCACATCATTCCACTATGTCTTTAAACTCTTTAAACATTGAAAATGTGTTTGAATTTTCTTTCATAAAGAAAACCCACACATACCTGGAAAAGTCATCAATGAACATCACCATGTACCGCATCCTATTGATCGATGGTTACCTAACAAGCTCACCAATGAAAATGAACTAGCTCCAACTATTCTCTTGCTTTGAATTTTGATTCCTTGTATGGTATTTGATGAGCTTTACCATATTAGCATCTCGCACAAACCGTATGTGTTCTCACGTCAAGTTGAGGAAGACCTTTAAGCATTGACTTCTTCATCATCATACTTAAATTGTGATAGCTAACACGACCTAGTCTCATGTTCCACAAACATGTTGTGTCATTTCTCTTTGTCTTGTCAACATATGCACACTCTCTAGATATTACATAGACTGACTGAAATCATCATCCTTTCATTGTTGGCGTCTTTGAGATCTTGAGGTATCGATAAACCTTTACATCTCGTGGACCAAAAAAGACATAGTTTCCTAGTGATGCCAACTACGCCACTGCAAATAGATTGTTCTTCACACCCAAAACATGGTTTATATCTTGAGAGGCACATGGTTAGTGTCGAACCTGGGCATAATTAATGTCTTACAAATATGAGCAATTAGTAACCTCAAGTTGTTGGTTATCACCACAAACGACCTCTTTTATCCTCAGTTATATTTTGTAACTTTTTCTCATCAACTATCATGTGGTTTGATCAGCTTGAATCCATGAACCAATCATTCTTGTACTCAATCAATTCTAGACTTGATACTATGAGAGCAAACTTCTAGTCCCCAATAGCAAACGACCTAATATTCCTCCATGTTCTCATTTGTTTTGGAAGTGGAGACATTACTCTATACAGGCTTTTAAACCAACATCCTTCACCATATCGTTCTTTCTTTTCATAATTCTAACATTTTCCATGAAATATTTTATTATTTTTGGATTGGCCACTGTTGCCATGATATTTTAGAGCTCCCATTGACCTAGAAATCCCTCTTTTTGATGACCTGCTAACTGTCACCATCGCTTTTAGATCTAGCAATTACATGTTTCTTGAAGCTACATTAACTTTTTTTGGTGTAAAGCAATTCCTCACCTTTTGGCGAGACCCTCCCAATTACTAAGCCAAAGCTTCTTGATCGGCAAGCAAATTTTCAAACTCAACAAGTGATGATTGAGTTGGTCACCCTTGTACAGCAGTAATGAAGCCTAGGTTTTCGGGTCTCGGACTATAAATAATTATTTTTTTTATCCTGGATTCTAAAATGGCAGCAGTAATGTCTAATTCAAAAACTAATTCAGAAATTTCACTGCATATGGACTTTACCTTGTGGAACTATTGAGCAATTGTCATGTCTCGTTGTGCCACTAATAACAACTCATTATCGAGAAATTATAGCCTTGCATCACTCGTTTTTTAAAAGAGTACGGCGATGGTTGTGGCTTTTTTACGTGCTCTAATATATCTTCTTCAATTGTTGTTTTTAGGACGAATGTGATCTTACCTACTTTGATCTTCCACTTACGCAGAGTTCCATTAGTGTGCGTCTTCTTCCAGCTGAATAATTTCATTACCACTGACAACCTCCCAAAGATCTTGTCAGCTGAATAATTTCATTACCACCAACAACCTCCTAAAGATCTTGTCCTTGTAGATAAGACTCCATGCACGTTGCCAAAGTGTTGTGATTTTTCTTATTGAGCATCTTAATTCCTCCAATACTTGAAGATCACCCATCATGTGGGCCAAATTTTGACACATCGAACAAGATTAGTCAACAATCTTGCGTAATACTAAACTCCTCACGATTCTCAAAAGCTTCACCAAAGTTGGCCTTCGGTCGAACCAATATGATACCAATTATTGAGAAAATTAGAGTACCAAACTATAGTATTAAAGTGTTAGAGAGACAAAACAAGTAAACAAATTAGAAGTTATGACACTATCTTATTTCTAGAGACAAACTTAAGAACACTCACACTCCTCGCAAACACTACGCACTTACAATACCACTCTTACTTGCTTCTGACTTCTTGGTTGGTTCAAATAGGGTGGATGCCTTCTCCTTGTATTGGAATGGATGGAACCTTGGAGAAGCATAGAAACACCATGCTAGAAATATCTAGCTAATTCCACTAACTTCCTCTGTTAGAATTGTCTAAATTCTTTTCATATTTTAATATGCATCCCATGCATATGATATAATCTCCTTGCATTTATCTAGAGAACACCAAGAGACTTTCGTAATGGATTGGGCTTATTGGGCTGGTGTTGATCTTTAACAGTACATAGCTCAACATATTTTGCCACCTAAGTCCATCAGTTCCAGTAATAATTCCTTTTTAGTGGTGTTATTCCTGTCCCAATTTCTTATCTTCCCACTCACCTTTTATGAAATTTTTAATTACAAATTTGTCCATTTGTAAAATGACTACTTACCCTCTTTTGCATTATTACTTTTTATTTTTATTTTTTAAAAACTAAATGTTCGGTTGTGATGACTCTCACGCTGATTAAACGATTTGTCTACCTTAAACCCTAACTTATCTTCCCATCTCCTTTCATTCACAGAAAGCAAAAAGAATGAACTTAGAAGATGACGTTTTCATTGAAGAGGTAGAAGATGACTTTTCTATGAAAGAAGTAGATGATTATGTTTTCATTAAAGAGGAAGAAGAATAATTTTATTGGTGTGCATTTGAATTTCTCGCCAGCGTACAATTGAATATTTCGCCATCAAACTTTTCATTTAAATTTGCATCTCTCTGGTTTTTAATTTGAATTTTCATTTAACTTTTGCGTACAATATTTTGGTTAGTTAGGGTTCTGGTCAATAGTGCAAGTCACATGGAGCTGCAATGGAGGATTGGTTCACGTCTGTTCATATGCGTATTGTGTGTGTATATATACACACACACACACATACATATACATATACATATAAAAGGTTATTTTAAGAATAATAGTGGGTGGATAAATAACATTCAATTTTTTAACTTTTTATGGTGAATGGAATCATAATGTGGATGGAGAAATAAGTCAATAGGGTAGGTCTAGCTGCTTTTTTTTTTTTTTTTTTTTTTTTTTTTTTTTTTTTTAATAATTTTTTCCCATAGTTTTGATAAGGGATAGTTTATTTGCCGTCCCTAGTCTCTAACTATTATAGACTCAAACCTTATGCATTTTAGATTTTTGATTGAAGTCACTCTCCAGCTACATAAATGACATAATAATAAAAGAGATGCAATAATCTATATATATAAAGTGAGAAGGCCAGTTTGGTGAAGCTTTCAAAAATGCCAAGAAAGCCCCTTCATTTTCTTCACAATTGAAATCCAAAAAAGTTTCGAAAATGAGGACAAATTAGTAAACAACCATTACTGAATAGAAAACAAATAAAAAAAAATCTATAAATGGACGTGCTTAACAGTTAACCCTCATAAACTGCTAAGCAGTAGTGGGCAGTTCAAAAACACAAATTGAAAAAAAAAAAAAAAAAAAAAAAACTATCTTTACCATATATGTAACAAAGAAGGTTACAGTAGAAAGAAAATATAAATAAATAAATAAATAAACAAAATTCAAAAAGTATTGGAAAAGAAAACGGAAAATTGAAAAAAAAAAAAAAGAAAAACAAGTAGATGTGCTTAAGCCTCTCAACTGCTAAGCGGTAGTGGGGAGTTTTCTCCCCCATAGAATTCCACAATCTGAGTTGGAAACAAAACATGGTAATTAAAATAAAAAAATCATGATAATTATCCTCTAAAAGTTAGTAGTTATGGAGAAGAGAGAGAGATAAATAACAAAAAGGCAACAAAAAAGTATTAAAAATAAAACAAATATATACATATATAGTGAGAAGGCCAGTTTGGTGAAGCTTTCAAAAATGCCAAGAAAGCCCCTTCATTTTCTTCACAATTGAAATCCAAAAAAGTTTCGAAAATGAGGACAAATTCGTAAACAACAATTACTGAATAGAAAACAAATAAAAAAAAATCTATAAATGGACGTGCTTAACAGTTAACCCTCATAAACTGCTAAGCAGTAGTGGGCAGTTCAAAAACACAAATTAAAAAAAAAAAAAAAAAAAACTATCTTTACCATATATGTAACAAAGAAGGTTACAATAGAAAAAAAAAATATAAATAAATAAATAAATAACAAAATTCAAAAAGTATTGGAAAAGAAAACGGAAAATTGAAAAAAAAAAAAAAAAAAAACAAGTAGATGTGCTTAAGCCTCTCAACTGCTAAGCGGTAGTGGGCAGTTTTCTCCCCCATATAATTCCACAATCTGAGTTGGAAACAAAACATGGTAATTAAAATAAAAAAATCATGATAATTATCCTCTAAAAGTTAGTAGTTATGGAGAGGAGAGAGAGATAAATAATAAAAAGGCAACAAAAAAATATTAAAAATAAAAAAAATTAAAATAAATAGAAAAAAAATAGATAATCCAAACTAAAATGGCAAAACCGTTCGGAAGAGAAGAGGATGAATGTGGCGTCATTTTTGAAACTGCTATGAGCATTTATTGTGTGGTTTTTTAAATAGATATCTATGGGAAAGCGCCTCAAAAAAATTTTGACTAGCCGGGTTTCTTTTTTAGTTATTCTTCTCTTTTATTCACCTTAATTTCTTGATGCATGATTTTTAACAAATATTTCTTAGAATGTTTATGCTTCCATTTTGATTAGTACAGTTCTTGCTATATTTTAGATTATTAAACAAACAAACAACAAATAAAAGTAAAGGGACGTGATGGGTAACTCCTCCATTTAAGGATGAGATATTAATATCTCACAAAATTATATTAAACAAAAAGAAACAAATAAAAGTAGGGGACGTGATGAATAACTCTTCCATTTTAGGATGAGATATTAAAGTCAGAGATAATTGTACTGAACATCATTTTAGGAGAGAAATATTAAAAAATTAAGTAAAAAAAAAAAGTAACATAGTGAATAAGTGCTCTCCATTTTAGGAGAGAGAGATATTAAACAGAAAAATTAAAATTTGTTATATTAGAAAAAAAAAGGAAACAAAAAAACAAATAAAACAACAGGAATGTTGTGAATAACTTCTCCTCCATTTTAGAAGGAAATATTAATATCTAACAAAATTATATTAAACAAAAACAACGTAACTGCTCTCCATTTTAGGAGACAAATATTAAACATAAAATTAAAATTTGTTTTATTGGAAAAAAAAAAGGAAGAAAAAGTTTAAAAAAAATAAATGGACAGGAATGTATCTCCTCCATTTTAGGAGGAGATATTAATATCTAACAAAATTATATTAATAATAATAATAATAATGTGGGAGAAAAGGGATAGAGGTTATCGTTAGTTTAAAAAGAAAACGGTGAACTTCTCCCACTACCAAGCAGTAATTTCTTAGTTCCCACGTACATTCCCATTTGTTCCATTCCGGCTACAATATTATTATATGTACTCCCCATCTCCTTTGATTATGTGGCCAAATCTTATACTCCCTTTTTTTTTTGCTCCGCCTTCACTTCTCTAAGTTGTTCTTTTTCTTTGATCTTTTTTATTTTGTGTTTGTAAATGATATGAGCTCAATCCCCATCTCCGTCAATTTTTAGCATGCATGCTGTCATTAATTGGATACTAGAAGCATGGTGATGGAAGCACAGTCGTACGAGATTGGTGGGTTTTCACTTCCTTTCCTTGCATGGTTGTACTCATTTTACACATTTCCATGTAAGCATAATATGTAATTGTATGATTCCCAGATTTAGCTTCAGTTGGGTTTTTTAATTTCTTCCTTTAAATTCTTCATTGTGCGTTTTTTAAATTTTGGTCAGATTGTGAATTTCAATTTTGATTATCTTAATGTGCTATACGTGTGCTATGGTAATTTTAAAAATGATTTGTTTTCATTCTTAGGATATTTACAAGAATACCCACAAAAAATGAAGAAGGAACCTATTGATAAGATCTCAAACAGACGTGTCTGTATTTTTACACCTGTTGGGAGATATCTGTCGGAGTAAAAACTACTGATCTAAGCCAACTGATTCTCAAAGAGTGGAAAAAGAAGAAGCATGAGCAGTATGTATCCTAAATTATATACAAATTTGTTACAAGAAATCTAACATTATATATACCTTCAATATATAGGTGGCGCATGAAAAAGGCTGTGGAAGAATTAAAACCTTCAACAACTCCTCAGATCATACGTATTTGGAATAAAGTCCAACAAATAAGGTACAACACCATTTCTTACCTATTTATTTTTAATGGCATTCTCTATATCATTCTACAAATTAATTATCTCAAATTATAAAATAAAATAAAACAATTTATGGGTGCAGAAAAAAGATTAACAGTGGCCAAACAACTTTTCTAAATACGGTAAGTCTTCTCTTATTTTCATACAAAAGTATACTATAAATTCAAATTGCATTCAATTTTCAAATATAAATAAAATTGCATTTTTTGTCAGTTTTACAAGCATCACACCCGTCTCAAAGTACAAAGGTTGAAGTACAAGATTAAGGTAATATTTCTTATTATTTAATTTTGTAAATATTGTTACAATTTGTTACCTCAAACTTGACAAATATATTTATCTTTCAGTATTCTACAAGTAACTGGAGTAAAAGTATTGCCATGAGAAAATTGTCAAACTTAAAGGTATTTAGGTTAAGTTGCTTACAATCTTTATAGTTGGGATTGTGCATTATAGTTAGACTTCCTATTTTATCATCATTGCTTGCAGATTAACCATGAAAATCTAAATCATCAAGTGCAAGCAAATGGGTGGCAAGCACGACTTTGATTTCACACGTAGGCGCTATGTTTACATATGTACATGTTGTCCATATTTTGCTTTGCTTCATATATTAGGAGTTCATCCCTAGCTAGCCTATAACTTTGATTGAAAACTTATGAATCTGAAACATTTTGATTTAAGGACATTAAGTGTTGTCAATATGTATTTAGAAATCAAATTACATGTCATATTTTCAAATTTTTTTATTTATAAATAGTATATGTTTCCCATTTTATCTTCGTTGTTGTTTTAAAGAAAAAATAGTAAAAAATGTATGAGAGATTACTCACATATGTGCAAATTGGATGGAATATATGCTCCTAAATTATTCAACAAATGTGGCAATATGACAATATGGCATGCGATAACACCATTATCACTTTGGAATGATGGGATGATTGTACGGTAACACCATTATCTCATCAACCTTTCTTCAACTCAAGCAATTGGAACTACGTAGCCTGACCCATGCTCTAATGTTGAATATCTCAGTCCCAACCCAAAATGGCACACCCATAATTACGTACTCACTCCTCTAACTGCATCAACTATCCCATTCACACAACCATTGAACAAATGATCTGCCAACCTGCTCGAATGACGCCAAATATTGCCCATAATACCTTTTTGTCCACCATAATAAAAAAATGTTGTTGTGCACCCTTTTAATACAGCCACTAATCCTCATGTTACAAAATATATTGATCATTTCATATTTTCTATACAACATTAAATAATTAAGCATATTTTTTTATTTTTTATATGAGAGTTTAAGGAACCTAACTCTTGATCTTCTGTACAATATATAAGGGTAAAATGGTACCGATGGAGATAACAAAATTCTAACTAGACTGAGTAACTTAATTACCAAAGTCATAATAATGATCAAGCATAGCTCATTTCGTGAAATCAAATTCTATCAGCCAAACAAAAAAAAAAAGACACCATAATAATTAGCAAGCAAAAAAAAAAGAAAAAAAAGGTGGATTGGTTAGTGTACAATTCATAAATTTCATTTTTGGGTACAATGGGTAGGTGCAAAAAGACTAAGTTAGATGATCAAACATAATAAAAAATTGAAAATAATAAGAAATTGTTGTGATGGACACAAACACATTTTATAAAATAATCACTTCAGAAATATAAGAATATCTAAAACAACACATCTTTGGGGCGTGTAGCGCCCGTGATGCAAAAATGCCTCTCGCACGCACGTTAGTGCGTGCAGAGAGGCTAGTACCAATAAAGACTCAACCCTTTTTTTTTTTTTTTTTTTTTTTTTTTTTTGCTTTCATTTACACTACAAATTTAATTATTCAAATTTGCTTATGGGTTTTGATAAAAAATAATAATAATAATAATAATTGCTTATGGGTGCATTCTAGATTATATATATATAAAAGGATTTTATTTTATTTTTTTATTTTTATGAGTACATTGATATAATAAAATTTGGCTACATCTTATATATAAAGAATTGGTACATTTACATAAAAAAGTGGTTACATTTTATGACACACCCCGACTGAGATTAGGGCATGCTGACCGTCACGTGGAAGTGACGTAACCATGTGCATAGTGCGGAAGCTAAGAAATAATAATAAAAGTATGAATAAATAAAAACCAAGCTATACACTGCGTAAAAAACATACATGTGCAAGCGTAAGTGTGAAAAACAATGTTCAGAGCACGGAAGACCTAGTGCAGTCCGGGAGAAACAACACTAAATAAACACACCCAAATGTGGTCTTACACTGGTGATAATCTGTCAGATAAGCCGAGAAATCCTCTGGGGAGCCACCAAAAGTGCTAGCCAAACTAGAACCTGGAGGGGCGCAAAACAGAAAGCGTGAGTGGGTAAAAACAAAGTTTTTCAAAAATCATTTCATAAACAAAGTTCTAATGCCTCGCCGTAAAACCTGTATACTTCCTAGAAAATATAACATATACGTATATATAAGTCATACTCAGAAATATGTCATGTCAAATGCCTCTAAATAAAATGCAAGTACTCAAGTAATGCCAATCAATGCCATGTAATCTGTCAGCCGGAGTCACCTAACGTGACCTGTATGGCTGAATTTAGAGCTCAAATCTCCAACTCACTAACTACACCTGCACATGAGTCGGAACCACCTAAAGTGGTCTGTACGACAGGACTGCGTGTAAATAAGTACGCTAAAGTGCTACGATCACGTGAAGACTGGGCGAATAATCGCGGGTCACCTATGAGTTGGAACCACCTGAAGTGGTCTGTACGACTTTAGGTGCGGGAGGTGAACATCACGTGAAGGACTGTGCCCAACTCTGGGCGGGAGCACTAACACCGGGGGTACAAGTTATGAGCTCTCTATGCATCTCATATCACCACTAAGCATAAACATAAACCATAACTTACCTGGCACTTACCTATGCGTCTGCAGCACCAAACATATGTATATATGCAACTAATAATGCATAATTAAACGGGCAAACATAATGCATGGCATATAAACGTATAAACATTTCATTTCACTTTCTGGGAAAAACACAAGTATATAGGTATATATGGAAAACCAAAAGCCCACTCACTGGTATGTAGAAGGGTCGTAACCCCCTTGCCTCGAGTGACTGCACTCGTCCTTGGGATAGGTCTTACCTATATGTGAAACAACTATAAAAACGTTAATTTGAAAGCACATAACCAACATTACAAAATAACTTCTCATATAATGCTCAAATGAGGTGTATGAATACACCAACGTGATCTACTCAACCACACGAACATTCCCATATTTTTAAAATAATTTTCTGAGACTGCACGCGCCCCCACGTGCCGTCCAAGGCACGACCACACGCGCCGGCCAAGGCATGGACACACGCTCCGCCCATGCGCAGGCACGTGTCTCGCAAACTGACGGCGTCAGTTAACACCGTCAGGAATATTCCGTTAAGTCTAACAGATTCCGTTAATGCCGTTAGGAATATTTCGTCCAAACTGACGGAATATTCCGTCATCTTCTCCAGCCAAACTCCGACGCCGTTGCCGTCGCCGAAAAACCGAGAAAACTTCCAAACTTCGTATCTCACTCGTTTTTCACCTAAATTTCACAAAATTGGTACCAAAATGAAGCTTACAACTAGAGGAACAAATCCTTACCACTTTCAAGCACTAAAACCAACGGAATCTAGTCGGGAAAACTCCACCAAATCCGGCCAAACCTGCAACTCACGATCCCGACGTCCAAAACATTCAAACGAACCACCCCGAGCCTCCTAATGACCTCACCAAGCTTTCTACAAGCTTGAAATTCCCAAAAACACAAGAATTAGTGTGTGCATGAACAGTACCCCGATTTACACCTCTTGGGTTCGACGTGAAAATGAAGGTTCCCTTACCTGAAATGGGTATGGTTGAAATCCTAAGGACCTCACGAGCACAAATATGTAGTTTGTTTCCTCGATCTACCACGTTTTCGAGTGATTGAGTCCTTGTGCGTACATATGGTGAGAAAAGAGAGAAAGAGACAGAGACAGAGACAGATACGGGATAGGGCAGAGAGAGAGAGAAATGAGTGTGGGTGTGTGTGTGGTCCAAAATCAACCAACCAAATTCCAAAAACGACCACACAATGAAACGAACATACTAGGGACAAAACCGTCATTTCACCCCTACTGTACGAAAAGTCCGGGACAGGCTGTCACATTTTATATAGAAAACAAAGGGTACATTTTATATTAAAAAAAAACAATGGTACATTTTAGATTAAAAAATAAATAGATTTTATATTAAAAAATGGTACATTTTGAATAAAAAATGGTGCATACAAAAAAATAGGGATACATTTTACATATAACAAAGTGGTACATTTGTAAAAAAAGAAATGGGTACATTAAAAATAACTTATGGGTACAAATAAAAGGTAAAAAAAAATTATGAGTACAAATTAAAATTTAAAAGAAAATTTGTACAATTTAAAAAATGATTGCAAATTAAAAATGGGTACAAACTAGAAATAGAAATATATGATAAAAAAATTTGGCCATAAATATAATATATCAAATGTAACGTTTCTAACACTAAATGAATATGAATATATTTAAAAATAAAACTTAATTATCTTGACATGTAAATATTTTGTTTTTGAATAATTAATGGCGTTTATTAAAACCAAAGGACCTTGATCAAAATTTGAAAAAGAATAAGATTTTAATCAATGGAGTATAAAAAATAAGGATGAGAACCTAATTTCTCCTTCTGATAAATTAGTGTATGGTTTGTATTAAAAAAGAATTTTCATTTTAATTAGAACTGCATTAAATTTGCATGTGATAGGTGCACTGAATTCTCGTAAATCCAGAAAAGGAAATTTTCTTCTTTCGTTGGAATTAAATCAATCGATTGAGGATAATTACAATTCACATAAATGAGATTACACATTGACAGCCCCATACTGACTGGCTCAAGACAACTTTTTTTGCCAGAAACAAACAGTTCATAACGCATATAACCCGTTCCAAAGTTGAGAGAGAGAGAGAGAGAGAGAGAGAGAGAGAGTGTGCGTGTGTGTTAGAGTTGTGATGATGGAGCGTTTCGGTTTTGGTTTTGGCCTGACTCGTCTGAGATCGAGGGTCGCAGTGCCGGTGTGGCTGGCAATAGTAGCGGTGATGATAACAATGAGAGCAGCGGCCAAGGTCAGCAGACATGACGTCGGAGGAAGCAAGATTAATTGGAAACCAGGCGTTAACCTCTCAGACTGGTCTTCTCATGAAACATTTTACGTTGGTGATGGGCTCTGTAAGTACTACTACTGATCTACTATTTTTTAAAATTTATTTCTCTTTCTTAATATATCATCATCATCATCATCATCATCGTCAATCTTTTCCTAGGAAAACTATAATTAATTTAATAATTAACAAGGTGTTCTTAAAGCTATATATCTCATATCCCTTGAGCCTTATGTTCCCTTTTTCTCTGGCTTTGCAGTTTGAAGATTAAAAAAACAAAAACATTTAGAATTGAGAAGGTCATTTTTCTGCAGAAATCATCATCATCATCGTCAATCTTTTCCTAGGAAAACTATAATTAATTTAATAATTAACAAGGTGTTCTTAAAGCTATATATGTCATATCCCTTGGCCTTATGTTCCCTTTTTCTCTGGCTTTGCAGTTTGAAGATTAAAAAACCAAAAACATTTAGAATTGAGAAGGTCATTTTTCTGCAGAAACAGACTTAACAGTTGTATTTTCTTTAATTTGTATAACTTCTTTTTTTCTCGGCCTAAAGTCATTTTTCTTGAGAAAAAGCTTGGCGTTTACATTTGGAGAAGGAATGAATTGGCGAATTTAGAAATACGGAAAGGAAAGGAAATCCGCGGTTGATTTGATTTTTGATTTTTTATTTTTAGGTACTTTAAAGGATTTCAAGAGGAAACTTGTACTTTCACAATTTCTTATGTGTCAGTAAACATAAGAAATGTGAAGAGTAAAGAATTACCCCTATTTTACACAACAAACCTCAAGAATCAAAACGATTTAATTATTGCTCTTATAAGTAAACATGTCTTCTAAATTAGGTCGATCCTAAGCTTTCGGGAGCCGATATGAATTCTTAAAACAGAATTAGATATTCTTTACCGCCCACACAATTCGAGATTTAGAAATTGTTGATCCTTATGGAATGAGGAGATATCGCAAGTTAGTTGGTTTTTTATTTTTTATTCCCTTAAATTTGGCATAAAAGGGAGGGATTTAATCCCTACCCATTAATCCCTTCAATTTATGAAAAAGTTAAGATAAATTTGGTGTGAAGATGTCTGTCCAGTGTATTCATATGAAAACATAGAATACAAATAGAGGATGTTATTTTTAAGAAATAATTTGGTATCATGTTTAATTGTTATTAGATTTTGGATACGAAAAGCACAGATTTAATGTACTGGAAGTGAACGAGACAAATTATGAGAACTGCATCGACACCGGCTTCATTAAAAACATAACAGGTGGTGCGGGACGCGATGTCTTCATACTCACACAAGCAAAAATATATTACTTCCTCAGCAGTGGCGGGTATTGCTTTGGAGGCTTGAAGGTTTCCGTCAACGTCCTCCAACAACTTCCGCCCACCCCGCCTCCTAATTCACCTTCAAGTGGTGCTAGTAGTTCTGCTTCTCCTACTTCTGTAGTACTGCTCTTGCTCGTCTCTCTAATTACGTATCTCTACTAGTTTGTTCACATATAGCTAGCTAGCTCCGCTTAACCCAATCGGGATTGTTGTCTACTTCATCTCGGCATATGAAATCATTAGGGTTTAATTTGTTATTTTTTGGACAGTGAATTTATTGTTTAATGCTTGCAGAGACTTGTATTTATTTATTCTTCTAATTTGTTTCACTTGATAATGGAGAACATATCGGGAGATAGGGAAGAACCTACATTGTCGTCCAAAGGGGCGTCCTGAATAAAATTACGGCATCTCAAAACATTTTAGAACAATTAGGGTAAATTACACAAAACTATCTCAACTATTGGATTAGTCACAGTTTCATACCCCATTTTTAAAAAATGTCAATGTCATACCTCATTTACGAATTTATTACAATTTCATACATTCCGTCAGTTGTTTGTCAATTTCTCCGTTCAATGCTCACATGGCTTGAGGTGGGACCCACTTTCTATTAAAAAATTAATTAAATATTAAAAAATAAAAAAAAAACCAAAAAAACAATAAAAAACCAACCCTTCTGCGGTTCTTCCCTATCCACCCATGTCCCCCCCAACCTTCCTTCACCACCCCACTGCCGCCTCTCTTCCTCCATCTTCACCACACCACTGCTACTTAATCTCTTTTCCTGAGCCACCAACGCACCAACCTCGAGTGAACTAGGAAGATCCTTGATGGCGCGCGAAGCCACCTCCTGGATCACCGTAGTCTCCTTCTTCAACTCGGACCCGAACTCCTCGAGATCGTGACGGTAGTTCTGGATGACAGACTCGGACATTGTTGCAAATTAGATCTCTGAAGCTCCACGCCCCGATGCCGTAATTCGGACGCGAACTATGGTCCAGTTCCCAGTTCGGGTTAGGGTGGATGTCGTCGTTTTGGGCGTTTGGGTGCAAATCGTTGGAGGGAATGGGGTTGTCAGAGAAGACTGACTTGAAGAAATCCATGGGTGCAAATCGTTTTCGGTTTTTGTTTAGCAGAACCTTGGGATAAGATTTGGAAGGAGGTGAAGGTTTGGGTGTAAGATCAGAGGAGAGAGGAGAGAAGGGTAGATGTAGAATCGAATTGGGAAGATAGAGTGATGAGGGAGATGAGAGTGACGGTGTAGTCGGAGATTGGCTTCAACGGTGAAGTGGATTGAGAGTGGGCGGTGAGGTAAGAGAGGAAGGTTGGGTAGGACACGGTGGATAGAAGGTAGGAAGGTGATGGGTGTGGGTTTGGTTTTTTGGTTTTTTTTTTTTAAATTTTAATTCTTAATATTTAGTTAATATTTAATTAATTTTTTAATAGAGAGTGGGTCCCGCCTTAAGCCACGTCAGCATTTAACAGAGGAATTGACAGACAACTGACGGACGGTATGAAATTGTAATAAATTCGTAGATGACGTATGACATTGACATTTTTTAAAGATGAGGTATGAAACTGTGACTGGCCCAATAGTTAAGGTAGTTTTATGTAATTTACCCGAACAATTACTATTAACCGCAAACGTTAGCGAGTCTGTCAGCCTCTCTTTTTTATTTGGCTGTCTGGTTAATTGTGAGACCAATGAAAGAATAATCATTTTCATTGATACAATAACAAACCCCAAGAAAGGAGAGGTGATGCAAATTCAACAAGTGATAAGAGCCCAACTACCAGAAGCTGATGTAGAAAGGAACCAAAAAGAAAGCTGAGGAGAAGTTAGAGGTGGACCGAGCTACAACACTCATAGGATTTATCTCTATCCAACAACTGCAAGAGATGATCACGAGCACAATCAAGGTATAATACGAAGAAAGCTTGCATGATTCTGTGCTTTATTCAAAGCCCTACTCTAAGAAGATTGACGCCTTGAGGATGCCAAGGGGTTATCAACCACCCAAATTCATGCAATTTGATGGAAAGGGCAATCCTAAACAACATATTGGCTATTTCATTAAAACCTGCAACAATGTTGGGACGAAGGGAAACTACCTTGTCAAGCAGTTCGTGTGCTCGCTAAAAGGTAATGCCTATGACTAGTACACCGACCTCGAGCCCGAGTCTATCAATAATTGGGACTAGCTTGAAAGGGAATTCCTCAACTGCTTTTACAACACTTGCCGCACCGTAAGCATGATGAAGCTGACGAGTACAAAACAATGGAAGTGTGACCCTATCATCAACTACATCAATAAATGGCATTCATTAAGTTTGGATTGCAAAGCTCAGCTTCGTGAAACCTCTGCCATTGAGTCCTCCAAGGTAAAAATCTGAGAACATTTGAGGAGTTGGCAACTCGTTCCCACAACATGGAACTGAGTATCGCCAATCATGGGAAAAAGGAGTCGATCACCTACTTTAAGAATGATAAGGTGTTCGTCCAAAAGGTAGACAAGACTGGGAAGAAGCCTGCCAAGGAAGCTTTTACCGTGCATATTATCCCCATCAAGACCTCTTATGCACCCATCAAGATTTCCTCCAAGAAAAAAACGAAGGAAGTGAAGAGAGACGAGCCTTATCGCACTCAAGACAGGTACAAAAACACCTTAAGGGAACTAGAGCAGAATACGTACCCTTTTCTTGACTCCAACATGGCTGCAATGTTGGATGACTTACTGGAAAAGAAGGTGATCGAGTTACCCGAATGCAAGTGCCCCAAAGGGATGAATCGCGTTAACAATCCTAGGTACTACAAATACCTTCATATCGTGGGTCATCTTGTTCGCAAGTGCTTCGTTCTTAAGGAGTTCATCATGAAGCTAGCACAATAAGGGCAAATTGAACTCGACCTCGAATACAGGGTCGCAGCACACATTACTACAATCATGCTTGGATCATTTAATCTTGTACCTCTCCAAGTGACGCATGCTCATTCCCGTCCATGATCAAGCCACACGGCACCTTCTGTACAACTATCACTAAGGGCAAGCGACCGAAACACACCTACTGCCAATGAAGAAGGGTAGACATTGGTGACTTACAAAATGACAAGGAAGCCAACATCATAAGAAGCCACACAACCAAAGATGGAGCAAGGGAGAAAGCACTACCGTCGCAACAATATGAAGCCCAAAATGAGTGTAAGAACTATCAAGCCAACATACGCTGAGGAACCTATGGAGGAAGAGCCACGTATTCCTGTCTCATTGCATGAGTACTTCCCGAAGAACTACTTCCAACAGTGCACTGCCGCTGCCTATAACATGGTTGAAGTAGAGATAGAAGAGCCCTCAAAAAGCAAAGTTGTTGCCGTCGAGAAGCAAAAGACCCTCATGCTCGAAGAAAGCCTGCTGACACACTTTAGCATCAATGAAGCCTTATGATTGATTGAGGAAATGCGAAAAGCACTAGTAGCAGTCTTGGCAAGTCCCGATGACCACAAAGTGCAAGAAAGCAAAAATGAAGGCTTGAAACTTCAGCCACACGAGTATGCCACAAGTTGTACTGCCCATGATGCAATCAACTTCACTGACAAAGACTTGCTACTGAGATGAAAGCCTCATAATCGTCCTCTCTTCGTATTTGGGTATGTAAGGGAGTGCAAAACCGACTGCATGTTTGTGGATGGTGGATCGGCCATAGATGTCATGCCAAAGTTAACAATGACCACAATCGACATCAAGGTGGATGAACTATCCCGAAGTCACCTTCTAATTCAGGGTTTTAACCAAGGAGGACAAAGAGCAATAGGTATGATGCGAGTTGAGATGACCATTGGCGAACATAAGTTAAGTATGTTATTCCATGTGATTAACACAAAAATTTCCTATAGCTTGCTCTTATGAAGGCCTCAGATCCACAAGAATGAAGTGGTGCTATCCACCCTCCACTAATGCTTAAAATTATACTAAGAATGAGTGAAGTGATACAAGGTGACACCAAGCCATTCATCAAAGCCAAATCATACTTTGCAAATGCCAAGTTTTACATGGATGAATACACAGTGCCTGAAGCTCTTCCAAAAGAGATCAAATCCACAGGCAAAGCTACACCTAAGAAACAAAAGCGGCAAACCGTGCCCAAGAAACAAGAAGAGGAAGTCGTGCCATCTTTAAGCAAAAATGATGATGAGTTTGCTAAGCCCACAACAATCAAAGTATAACACCCTCAAAATGACCAAACAGCCCACAACAATCAAATAAAGTATAACACCCTTAAAAGGACCAAACACACCCGTCTTCCGGTACGTCCCCATATCAAGAATAAAGAATGGACAATTCCCGTTCGAAACTGGAACAAGCAAAGCCGACACACAACTGCAAAAGGACAATGTAAAACTACTTAAGACAAATGCAATTTTACCTCTGACAAAGCTAGGCAATGCTAAAGTATCAAAACCACTACAAGGTTTCGTAAAACCCTTGCCAAAAGGGGTGGAACCAAGCTCTCTTCCAACCAAGATGACTGAAGAAGGTTTTGACCCAAACGCCTACAAACTCATATTAAAAAAAAAGGTTTCACTGCTACAAGGTAATGCCATTTGGCTTGAAGGACGCTGGGGCTACATATCAATGTGCAATGCAGAAGATCTTCAACCACATGCTACACAAAAACGTAGAATGCTACATAGACGACGTAGTTGTCAAGACCAAGAAGAGATTCGATCACTTGAAGGATTTATGAATAGGTGTTCAACAAACTACGACACTGCAACCTCAAGATGAACCTATTAAAGTGTCCATTTAGTGTCACCTCTGGGAATTTCATCAGCTTCATTGTTAAGCACAGTGGCATTGAAGTAGACCAATCAAAGATCAAGGCCATTCAAAGCATGCCTGAGCCAAGAAACTTACATGAGTTTAAAAGTCTACAAAGGCGGTTAGCCTTCATTAGACACTTCATCTCCAACCTTGCTGGATGTTGTCAACCCTTCAGTCGACTTATAAAGAGGATGCTTCATTCATATGGGATGACGTCTGCCGCAATGCCTTCGAGAGCATAAATTAGTACCTGGCAAGCCCACCTATCTTAAGAGCACTCGTGCCTGGAAAACCACTCATCCTATACATTGTTACACAAGAAAGTTCCATTGGAGCACTCTTGGCACAAGAAAATGAAGACCAAAAGGAAAGAGCACTCTATTACCTAAGTAGAACCCTCACTAATGTCGAGCTCAACTACTCACTGATCAAGAAGATGTGCCTTGCCCTAGTCTTTGCCATCTTAAAGCTAAAACACTACATGCATGCTTACATTATCCACTTGGTTGCTAAAACTGACCCAGTCAAATACGTCATGTCTAAACCAGTTTTGACAGGGTAACTAGCTAAATGGGCTTTGTTTCTTAATCAGTATGAGATCATCTATGTCTTGGCTAAAGCCGTCAAGGGACAAGCTCTAGCAGACTTCCTTACCGATCATCCAATCCTAGCCGATTGGAAAATCTTAAACGATTTACTTGACGAGGAGGAGGTGTTCTACGTAAACATCTTCTCGACATGGACGATGTTCTTTGATAGATCTACACGAGTAGACGGAGCGGGGGCAGGAGTAGTGTTCATGTCCCCACAAAGACAAGTATTACCCTATTCCTTCTGACTAAGCTTGCTATGCTCCAACAACATCGTTGAGTACCAAGCACTGTTCATTGGACTCTAAATGGCGATCAATGTGGAAATCATAATGCCAGAAGTGTATGGCGACTCTAAGCTCATAATTAATCAACTTTTGCCTGAATATGAAATGAGGAAAGATGATTTCGTCCTATACTTCCGGTTAGCAACTCAACTACTATAAAAGTTCAAGGCCGTGACTCTAGAACATGTGCTAAGAAAAGAAAATCAAATGGCAAACGTTCTCGCTAACGTAGCCTCAAGTATGGCACTAGGAGAAGATGAAGCTTCAAACATACCAATTTGCCAAAAATGGGTGATCCCAATGGTCAATGAAATGCTACTAGATGACACAAATGTCATCTCAGTACTTCTAGTTGACACTGAAGAGTGGAGACATCTGTTGATTGACTACATGGAGCATGGAAAACTTTTGGATGATCCTAAACACTGCTCTAAAATACGTCAACGAGCACCTCGCTTCCTCTACTACAAAGGAACACTATACCAACGCTCTTTTAAAGAAGTACTTCTGAGATGCCTAGGTGAGGAAGAAGCCAGTCAAGCCATGGAAGAAGCACACTCAGGCATAGACGGGGCACATCAGTCTGGACCAAAGCTACATTTCCAGCTTAAAAGAATGGATTACTACTGGCCAAGCATGGTGAAAGATTGCCTAGAATACGCCAAAATGTGCCAAGCCTGCCAATTCCATGCCAACTTCATACATTAACCACTTGAACCATTACACCCTACAGTTACTTCATGGTCATTTGATGCATGAGGATTGGACGTTGTAGGACCAATCACACCAAAGTCATATGTAGGAGAAGCCTACATCTTAACCGCAACATATTACTTTTCCAAATGGGCTGAAGCCGTACCCCTAAGGGAAGTCAAGAAGGAAAATTTCGTTTATTTCATCAAAAAACATATCATTCACTGATATGGTGTGCCTCGTTACATCATCACTGACAACGGAAAACAGTTCTCCAACTGACTTATGGACAAGCTTTGTGAGAAATACAAGTTCAAGCAACACAAGTCTTCCATGTATCATGCTCCGGCCAACGGTTTTGCGAAGCATTTAACAAAACAATGTACAACCTCCTGAAGAAAGTAATTGGCCAAACAAAGAGAAATTGGCACAAAAGAATAAGTGAATCACTTTGGGCATACAGGACGACATATAGAACTCCTAACCAAGCCACGCCTTATTCTTTCGTAGATGGCGTGGAAGTTGTTCTACCACTCGAAAGTCAAATCCTCTCACTAAGGATGCCTATTTAAGAAGGCTTGACTGAAGAAGAAAATGCAAAGCTCCGGCTTCAAAAGTTAGAAGCACTTGATGAAAGAAGGCTTGAAGCTCAACAACACTTGGAATGTTACCAAGCAAGGCTATCCAAGGCATTCAACAAGAAGGTCCACCCAAGGTCTTTCCAAACTGGAGATCTTGTCTTGGCATTACGAAGGCTTATCATCATAACTCACAAGACAAAAAGCAAGTTCACATCAAAATAGGATGGACCTTATGTAATACAAAAGGTCTACACCAATGACGCCTACTTAATCATGATGGAAGACGGCTTATTGGCCCCATCAATGGCAGATTCTTGAAGTGTTACTACCCTAAACCAAACAAACAATGCTCATCGCCTATATAAGCCTAAACTACACATGGCAATAATGCTCCTCGTCTGCATGAGCCTAAACTGTACACAACACAATGCTCCTTGTTCGCACAAGCTTAAATGGTGACACTCAATGCTTCTCGCCTGCATGAGCCTAAACTGCACACGGCACAAAGCTTCTCACCTGCATGAGTTTGAACTGCACAAAGCACAACGCTCCTTGTTTTCACAAGTATAAAAAGCGACACTCAATGCTCTTTGTTCGCACGAGCATAAATGGCGACACCTAATGCTCCTAGCCCGCAAAAGCATAAACTATGTATGGAAAAAAAAAAAAAAAAAAAAAAAAAAAAAAAAAAAAAAAAAAAAACCAAAATCATCATCAAAATCACCACCCAAACCATAAAAAACAATCCATCATTCCTTTGAACTACGTCATGGCTTGATCCTTCCTCAACTGAGGGTACATAGGCAACTGGAAACTTCAAAACTTTAATTATAGTCACATCATCAACAACACAAATACTTCAAAGATTAAAGAGCAAATTCAAGAATGTGATGGTATTGCTCTTAAAGCACTTGAAAAATATCATGGTTGCCAAAAAAAAAAAAAAAAGACAACATAAGCACAAGGTGGGATGGCAAGAAAAGAAAAAAAAGAAGAAAAAAAAATTGCTTCACTAAATCAAAAGACATGCGAGACGAACCTCGTGAGTGTTGAAGCATGACGATGACAAAGTCACAACGATGAAAAGAAATCAGCCCCAAAGCTTGAGCAACATAGGAGAGTGGGCAGCTACAAGACGGTCCTTCAAAGCACGATACAGTAGCTAAGAAAACCAAAATGCTACGCAATCGCACTACGCAACCCCCCAGTGATTATGCAAGCAGTTTCTTGCACTGCACTACGCAACCCCCCAGTGATTATGCAAACTATGTCCAAAAGACACTACATAGCATAACACCACTGTTGTCTTTTGTGAAGGAAATATTTGTGAAAACTAGTTCATTTGAGCAACATCTATGCATGCAATTAACTATTAAAAGGCGGAATCATGCTTGTATGCACTAAAAAAAAAAAAACTTTACCCATGAAATTGAAAGCCTCGTGAGTGTGATGAACCAAGGCTCAACTCAAGAAAAAAGTGAGTTGAGAAATATTATACCTTTGCTGATTCCTCATTGCATAAGCAAAGGCTAATCACCCAAGAGATAGGGCCTCCATTCCTTACTTCTTAGCTCTATGTATTTGTAGGATGAGGATGGTAGAATGGATTCATCAAGTTCCCAAAATAGAGAACCTCTAAGAGTCCACACCAAAGAGAGCATTGATGAAGAGATTAGTGACCTAGAGGAAGTAAGATTGCTAGCTATGTTCCTCTAGGGTGGCCGGCCTTCATTTAAGAAGAGAAAGAGCTTTGTGCTCTCTTCTCTTCCCTAAGAAAAACCCTATGGATGAAATGGTTATAAAGTTGCCTTTATATCACTTCACAATGGAGTGGCAAACTTGCAATTAACACAAGTTTGCCTACCCTTCACCCTATGGTCGGCCTTGATGGATTCATTGGGCTTTGTGGCCTTTTGTATTTTCAGGTTATTATAGAACTTGAGTTAATAGGCTTGACATTCAAATCTCATTGGGCCTTGTGGTCCAAAACTAACCCGAGGTCTATAAGAAACTTAATCATTTGATTAATTAACATATTAATTAATCCTAGCCATAAATAATTAAACCATTTAATTATCCTTACTCATCTCCATTGTTTCTTCAACCTCTACCTTACTCGGTGTATGATCCATTAGGTTCTTTTTAGCGAGGCAGTGGGCGATTAGAACTCTTCAAATCAATTGTGAATCGAAACTTACTTTCAATTCTCCCTTTAGTAATTACTCACCTTTAGGGCTTCCACAAACCATGAGTGACACCTAATAGTAAGTCATGGCTACCCAAGCTAATCAAAAAAGGTGGAGAACCTATTCAATTTAGGATTACAATGCAATACGGTATTTCTCTAATACAATACTCTTGACCACATTGTTTGGTTTGATAGTTTATTCATGTCTACCATCCAATGTGATTCTCTTACTTATATGATTACCTTGAATGTGATTTGGAACGACTTCCTAAATATCATTCATACCCTGGCCAGAGATTCTTAATCATATCACAGAGTATTCTCCCTCAAACGGTTTGAAGGTTAGAGATCCTTTGTTGTGCATTCACTTGCCTTCATGGCTAAGTGGCTTAACCCCAACTATGTCGTGGACACCCTCTGACGAAGTAACTTTAACATAGTCAAAGATCAAGGGCCTAGCCACAAGACAACTATGATGCCTCAAGTCAAATGACTACTTTGCATTATCTCAACCATGAGTTGTCTTGTGACATGAATATGAGAACTCCTCGTTGATCACGTTAAGTGGACTTATTCTCTATCGAGCACCTACATGCTTGTCATGGTGTCAGTCACACCAATGACTTGAGACCAGTCACTCTCCCTAAGAGAAGACATAGCACGTACTGATCTTAACTGACTATCAATGCCCAATTGGCAATCCTATGATAAGGAACGTTTAGGATATGTATTTGAAAGAGAATGGTCTCTTGAATCTAACTTCTTTAGACCACATTCTCCCAATTACATATTCCTTGGACTTATCGTTTAAGCATATAACATTTATATGAGACGGCTTAAAAACAATAATCTTTGCCCTTTATATTAAACTAGATTAGTTTAACATGTGAAATGTCCGTAAAGTATCATCATATGATTGGATTTAGGCACATTTCCAACATTTTGCACAACACCATGCGGCAAAAGTGACGCACTGCAACAAGCACCAAACAGTGAACCTCACGGCACCAAGCAACAAAGCACGATAGCATGCACAGTGGCAGTGCACGGCAAGGGTTGTGTGACAAAAAAACACTCCTAATTGTCCTATAAATAAGGGTCGATTGCTTCCTGTTGCTATAGGGAGAATACATAACAAATAGCAAAAGGAAAATCAAAAGAAGGAAGTACATTCCAACCAAAAGAAGGAAGCAAATTCCAAGCAAAAATGGCAAGGTGATTTTGACCACAAAGGGAAAAAAGCATGCTGTTCTTACAACAAAATCAGCAAAGAAAAGAAAAGGAAACAAAAAAACATAAGAAAAGGGCTTCAAATTTTCCAAAACATCAAAGGAAAGTACCTCTCCTTGCCAAAATACAAAAGGTAATCCCTCCAAAGCAAAGACAAGCCTTCAAGTTTCCCAAACCAAAGAGGAAAACACCCCTTGGCCGAAAAAAAAGAGAAAGGGGAAAGAAAAAAAAAAATGCAAATCCTACTTACCCAAGGACAAGTAATAAATTTTCCAAAACCTTAAAGGGAATCACCAAACCTTTCCAAAACCTTGAAGGAAATCGCCCTTATTACCAAAATTGAAGGAAGTTCCTACCTAAGGAAGGAAAAACATTTTTCCCACTACCACGAAGAAAAAAAAAAATCCAAGTCTCAAAATACACCAAATCTATTTTGTCAAAATTATGGAAAGTCAATACGCACAATAACTATGTGCTGATTTATCCATTTCCAAAATTTTCTTTCAAGATCAAGCCTCTACTGCCCTTGAAGAAAATTTTCATTTCATTCAAGACCAAGCCTCAAAGGCCCTTGATGAAATTCATCATTTCAATTCAAGAAATACACCTCAACGGCTCTTGAAGAAAAGTTTCATTACTTTCAAGATGAAATCTCTACGGCCCTTGAAGAAAAAATTACATTTCTTTCAAGATCAAGCCTCTACAACCCTTGAAAAAAAGTTTCATTTCTTTCAAGATCAAGCCTTTACAGCCTTTGAAGAAATGTTTCATTCAAGAAATACGCCTCAACGGCCCTTGACGAAATTCATCATGTCAATTTAAGAAATACGCCTCTAGGGCCCTTGAAGAAGCAAGCAAATTCAAGATCAAGTCTCGATGACCCTTAAGTTAGAACATTCACATTGCAGGACTTCAAAACACATTTCCTACATATGACAAGCACATGCCTACAACGCTCCTTGAAGTGGGGGCATTTGTGGACATGTAAATTTCGTTGCATGCCAATGATGTATCACAAAGCTCCACGTGGCATGTGACTCCTCACAAATGGACAAGTCATCAATGACATGTGGCACAAATCAAGCAAATGAAGAATAAAACTTCCCCAAAACTCGGCAAAAGGGGAAGAAATCCTTTAAAATCGACAAAGGATGTAAATTGCTCCCAAAACCGGAAACAAAGCTAAAGCATCTTCACAAAACAAGTAAGAATTGAAGATTCATCACAAAATAGGCAACAAACCCCATAGATTTCGGCCAAACAAGGGAAAGTGGCTAAAATTAAGACCAAAACATGCCTAAATTCTCCCATGGACGAATCAAGATACAAATTAAAGCCAAATCCCAAAGGCATGGCTTTGAAAGTCTGTAAATAGAAGGTCCTAGGACAAGCATAAAGGTCGACAATTTCTACATTCAAGGGCTTAAATTCTCACAAAAGGAGAACCTCTGCTAAATCTTTGAAGACTAATATGCTGCCAAAGCTTTCTTCGAGGAACGTACAACTAAAGTCGAAGCTTTCTTTTGACCACAGCTGAAGCATTCCTTTGGAGAATCAATAAGCACTTATGCCAATTCTTTCAAGACTTTGTTGTAAGCTTAAAACTTGTAACAATATTCGATTCAAGATCAAGTTGCTAAGACCCTTGAATCAACAAAATTCCACATCAACATCACCTTTGCCACTAGTCCTACGCAAACCTAGAGGTGAACACTATCCACGCATTGTTTCAAGCTCAAAACTTGAAGCAATCGTTCAATCATTCGTCCAAGATCAAGTCATCGTGATTCTTGGATCAACAACCTACACATCTACATCAAATTTGAAGACTGAATCAAAGGAAAATTGTAAACAGAGATTGTAACCTACAAATTCAAATTAATACAAAACCACTTTGTACACTTGTTCTCGTTTCATTCAATACGGAATTTTCATGTTTACAATGTGATCTTGTGACCTTTGCTAGATTAGTAAAAGCATCTGGCATACTTTGACCAATACTCTAAAGAAATAGAATACGTCAAACTTTAGTTTTAGACTAGGCAATGCAGGGATCTAAATGAGACATAATGGGAGCATACCACAACAATTCGCAACGTTCTACATGAACGTTAGCGTTCTTCTCTCCTGTTAACGACAGGAAGACTGTCTCATCAAAGTGATAATCCACAAAAAGTATGGTAAAGAGATCTCCTGTCAAGGGCTCTAAGTACCGAATAATTGTATAATCGACATAGATTCCCATTCTTCTCTAATGACTTATTTTGGTACGTAGTGGTGGCGTTATTGGTACATAGATTGCACACCCAAACACACGTAAATGCAAGACGTCAGACTTTTATCCAATAACCAACTGTAATGGTGAATGAGGTTGGGTAATGGTGGGCCTCAGCTTGATAATTTGGGTGGTGAGCCCTAAGCTTGATAATTTGTGCTACGAGTTTTGCAAATGCAGCGTTGTATGTGGACAATAAACACACATGTGACCAACATGTCAATGCATCAACCAACACCATAAAGTATGTAAATGGTCTGCATGTTGGTTGGATAGGTCCACAAATTAAGGATAAACACTACTTCGAAAGTTTCAGGAATGTTGCACTTGGCTAAATTTAGTGTGAGGGTAGTGACTTGTCCCATGTTATAAAATCCAACTTCTTTGGGGATGGTTGTCTCAAGTACATCCTCTTTGATGAATTCTAGATATTCCCTAGCCACTTCTTTCTCTTAAATCTATCTTCTTGTTGTATAAAGCTTTTTAAAAAATTCAGCACATTCTGGAACTTGCTTTATTGTACCAAGAATCGGGATATTAACTTGCAACTTTCGAAAGGCTTCCAAGATGTCTTTTTCACTCTCTTCTTTCTTAGAGTGCATAAACCGGCAAGGAAAAGGTACATTTGGTAGAAATAATTGAATTCAGAACAACCTTACTAGAATTGGATCTTAATGGACCTAGGGTAGCTGCGACAATAGGATTAAAGATGATTGGATGCTGCAGCAAGGCCTCTTCTGAGCTTGTCGTGGCTGAGTCATCATTCTCCTCTTCAAACAGCAGCTCTTTGTCCACTTCTAGGTTATGTTTTGACATCTTTGGTTTAGCTCCAACCTCCATACCACTTCCCAAAGTGATAGCTTCAGCGATTTCAAAATCTCCCATTGAATTGTGATGTGAAAATTAACTTGACACACAAATTAAACCCTATTTGTGACAATTGTAGTAGATATGTAAGTAGGGATCATTCTAGACCGGGGATTAACTAGGGATTTTAATCAATACAAATAAGACTCAAAAACACTAAACTAGACTCTATAGACTCAAAATTAACTTAAGACACTTAAAACAGCAACCAACAATCAAAAAACTCAATTCTAGACCTAACAAGTGATTTGGACGAAAATAGGACTTAACATGACTCAAAAGACTCAAAGAAGACAGATTTTGACTCAAATAATAAGACTAAATGAAAGGGGGATTGTTTTTGATGAATTTAAAACTTAAAACAAAAACTTTGTAGACAACACTTTGGGAAAAAAACGAATTTAAGTGAATTAAATGCGTGATAGGCTAGTTAGAAGGTCCTTCTCCACACATGATATATGCATATGAACCAATTTCTAGTTATTATTCCTTTAGACTATGAATGAGAACGCACCAAGTTAGTTGCATCGCACAACTAACCATCAAATTTTCCTTATTTCATTGAATTGAATGAATACGCATTACAATCAAATTATCTTTCTCAAGTCCTTTATATGAAATGCATAATAAAGATACATATTAAAAGTCATTAAGTTTTGTGAAAACCATAAGCATTGACAAGGCATCTATCACTATGAAATGCATGAGACTCATACCAAGGATTTACTTAACGTGATTGTGACTAGCAACCTCCACTACTTGTGAATATAAGTGAACAACTGTTATGTGAGACTCCCTTATACTCTAGCATCAAATTCATGCCTGCAAATTAAGTGTCGACCCCCAACCCACATACATAAACAAGTTTTAATAACTTAGATAAGCAAATCACATTAATGCATTAAGAACCAATAACTAGTCGTAATCAATTCATATAAAACATATAATCACAGCTTCGAATTCACCTCTAACTAAAAAGAAATTAGTTCCACATGTTCATCATAATTGAAAACCAAATTAACATAAACATTAAACTAAAACTAAGGATAGAAAAAACCAAGAAACGCTCCACACTCCAATGGCATGCACGGCACTCCTTTGGATGGCAGATGGCACAAGTCTTCTTCTCCTTCCTTCCTTGCTTGCGGCACTGTTGTGGTGTTTGATGGCTAAAAGTATGAATGAATGAATGAGTGAATGGATCCGTTGAATGGTGCGGCATAGGGTTGTATTTATAGGCTAATTTATGCGCAATTTCTGAAGGAAAATGATTGCACAATCCAATGGGAAAAGGGTTAAGTCTTGGCAGAAACCAAAAGGGAATGGAATAGGGGATACACAGCAAGGTTTTAGGGACTTCTAGAAGGATAGGTGCGGCACACTTGTAGGAGGAAGATAGGGTGTTCTAGAAAGAGTATTTAGGGCAGATTCCTAAACCTAAAGGGACAAGAACACACGGCATAGGTATAGAGGAAGGATTACTACTCCTAAACCTACAAGGAATGGCCTACATGCGGCATACAAAGGTATTAAGCCTCTAGAATCTAAATTAGGTGTTTAAATGTATAACTAATCCCTTCTAATTAGCTAGATTTAAGGAACAACCTGATTTGGATAGGATAAGATAGGATAATGTTAGAGTTAGGTAAGGATAAGGTTGGTTAGGATAGGATAAGATAAGGTTGGATAAGCTTCCATATTTCTTGCTATTTCCTTATCTTCTTTGCATTTGAACTTCTTCCTCTAGATTTGTAGCCTTTCCTAGCCCTTCTTGACTTCAATTTCGTCCATCCATTTTGCTCCAAAGTTAAGCCATCCAATCCATGCCCAAAACTGCTCCAATTAGCTTCAAAATGCACTTTCTTGCTCCTTTTGCCGTTAGGACCTAAAAACATACTTAAATAGCTTAAAAGACTAAAATAAATAGTAATTAACTAACTAAATGCAAGGAAACAACATAACTAAGTAGCATAAATATGCTCCTATCAAATTCCCCCACACTTAGCTTTTGCTAGTCCTTGAGCAAAACGAAACAAACAAAATAAACAAAACACAACCTAAACCTTCCAACAATTGCCTCAGGGATTTCCAATGCAACATGACATATTAAAGATCACCACTCACATAGATTTTAGTTATCCCTACCCTCGAGCACATACTTAACCATAGTTACCACTCACTAGCTCGCATTTAATCAATTAAAACATGATTATGAATATAGTAACATGCCTTAGAGAATCCCTCAATTCCTCATTGGATATACTCTCTATTTTCACACAAATTTTCTGACTACACTCCCTACACTAGGTATATGTGAGAAGATTGATGTCAACATGTAGACTAGCACTCACATATGTATAATGAAAGAAGGCACTTTCTGGAATTATTAACATTATATGTATGATCTCAAGAATGGAATGCCACTACTTAGACGCGAGACCCAGGGATACCATATGCTCAAACCAATTTTAAACTCCACATATTGAAACACATAACAATCAAGATTGAAGTCAAAGGGTTTGTAACGGGGCTAAGGTATTGGCTAACAAAGAAAGGTAAGGATAAACAAAAGTTCTTAAAGCAATAGTAAGCAAAGTAATGAATTAAACACTTAGAATTCACTTTTGAATGCAAAAATCAACTTTGAACACTAAGGGAAGATTCACACAAAACTTAGGGCCATATTCAAACTTTTTGGACCCTTTCTTCAACATTCAACACTTGTGAGTTCGTTCTCACTTATTTTCAACTCATTTTCTTTCTTTTCTTCTTCTTTTTCTTCTTTTTCACATTTTTTTTTCCTTTTTTTTTTTCCTCTTTTTTTTTTCCTTTCTTTTTTTTTTCTTCGTGCCCCTCTTCCTCTTTTTGCACACTAACACAACTTTATATGTTTCCAAATGAAAATCCCTTCTCTCATACTTGTTTTTCTGCAAATTGTAGATCAAAAGGAATTTTCTCTAAGTCATGCTTTCCTATCCTTTAAAAACAAGTGTATGGATAGTCCTAATCTAGGCTAGGTAAGGATTATGTGGTTAACAAAGAAAATTAGGCAAAGTAAGGCTCAAAGGGGTTAAACCTACAATACATACGCAAAAGGGTAAGGCTTTTTGGCTCTGGCTTAACTAAACAACTTCATCTTATTATTTGTTATGCTAATCAATTTTATGCTTTGAATGAAATGTGCATGAGTTCTAGTATTTGGAACTATAGTGATGAAACGCATTCTAAATAGTAACCAAGCAAGGAATGATGAGATCATGCAACGACTTTAGAAAAACAAGAACATCAAGATTAATAACTCTCCGAATAAAGTTTAGGCTCAAGTCTTTCAGGGTTATAGCGTTAGTTTGAGTTTCTTCCTTCAAGCATGTTACAAAAACTGATTTTTTCCTTTTTGTGATTACATGTGATTTCGTAAATGTCAACTACAACTAAGCATAAACCAAAGAGCATATCAAACTTCCATCCATGTTTGTAACTTTCTTTAATAGTCATGCAATTAAAACCAAATCCTTATCATTGTGTTGGAAGGTACCTGAAGACACAAACAAACACAAAAACAAAAACGACTCTAAAAACAACTCTTTTTGGGTTTTTAAAACACTCTTTTTCAATTTTTTTTTCAAATTTTCGGATCTTCTGTTTAAGACACATAAAAACACTTCAAAACACACTAAAAACACTTAAAAACAGTGAATAACAACTTAGAAGTGATAGGTGATAAAATCCTACGAATTTTTATGAAAAGCACTTTGTTTACCCCCCCCCCCCCCCAACACTTAAACCAAACATTGTCCTCGATGTTTTAAGCATAGACTCACAAACAAACAAGCAAATAACACAACTAATAAACACGACAAACATGGCAAAGTAAAAGCAATAAAGAGTAGGGTTTAGGAACGCAAATCTGGTTATGGAGTGTTGGAGCTTCCTAGTTCTTCTTTATTTGCATGGGTTGCCTCCCAAGAAGCGCTTGCTTTAACGTCTTCCAGCCGGACGATCCTTTCTCTTAAGCTTCATTGGGGCCCACGGCATGGAAGCTTGCACCATCCATGACATGCTCTTCAAAGTTCTCATAGTATGGCTTCAAACAATGTCCGTTCACTTTGAATTCTTGCCCTGTCTTTAAACTTTGAATTTGGACTGCACCATAAGGAAATACATTAGTAACAACAAACAGACCAATCCATTTAGAACGTAACTTACCTGGAAACAAGCGAATGCGGGAATTGAAGAGTAGCACTTTCTGCCCTAGAACAAATGTCTTACTACGAATCATCTTGTCATGGAATGTCTTTGACTTCTCCTTGTAAATCAAAGCGTTCTCGTATGCTTCATGCCTTATCTCCTCAAGCTCGTTCAATTAAAGCTTCCTATGGATTCCAGCGGCATCAATGTCCATGTTGAACGTTTTGACGGCCCAATGTGCTTTGTGCTCCAATTCAACAGGAAGATGAAATGGTTTCCCATAGATGAGCCGAAATAGGAACATTCCAATTGGTGTTTTGTAGGTCGTACGATATGCCCATAAGGTATCATTCAAACGCAAGCTCCAATCCTTCCGGTTTAGCCCAATGGTCTTCTCCAAAATCTGCTTGATTTCCCGATTAGAAACCTCGGCTTGCCCACTTGTTTGAGGATGATAAGGTGTTGCCACCTTATGTGTGACATTATATTTCTTGAGCAAAGCTTCAATGGTTCGATTGCAAAAATGGGACCCTCCATCACTTATAAGAACTCTTGGCATTCCAAATCTAGCAAATATGTTAGTTTTGACAAAATCTACAACCACTTTGGAATCATTAGTACGGGTGGATTTTGCTTCCACCCATTTCGACACATAATCAACCGTAAGTAAAATATAAAGGAAACCATGAGATGAAGGAAAAAGACCTAATAAAATCAATACCCCAAACATCAAAAATTTCGACACCATAGATAGGTGTCTGCGGCATTTGGTCTTTTGGACCTATATTTCCGGTTCTTTGGCAACGATCACATGTTATGCAAAACGTTCTAGCATCCTTAAATATAGTAGGCCAATAAAAACCACATTCAAGTACTTTACATGCAGTCCTTTGAGTGCCAAAGTGACCTCCACATGCATAAGTGTGACAAAAAGTTAAAATTGAATTAAACTCCAATTCATGCACACACCTACGAATGATTTAATCCGCGTAATATTTCCACAAATAAGGATCATCCCACACATAAAACCGAGCCTCATTTTTAAGTTTATCACGTTGGTGTTTATTTAGGATGCTTGGAACTTGTTTGGACACTAAATAATTCACTAAATCGGCATACCATGGCTCACTTACCTCAATGGACATCAACTGCTCATCTGGGAATGTCTCTGGGATAGGCACGGTCTCTTCTTCATGCACCATACGGTTCAAGTAGTTAGCCACCACGTTTTCACTTCCTTTCTTGTCCCGAATTTCGATATCGAACTCTTGAAGTAGAAGCATCCAACGAATAAGCCTTGGTTTGGCCTTCTTTTTGGTGAGTAAGTACTTCAACACTGTATGATCAGTGTAAATTATAACTTTAGTACCAAGTAAATAAGAACGAAATTTATCTAAGGCAAAAACAACAGCAAGAAGTTCTTTTTTTTGTTGTGGAGTAGTTCAATTGGGCATCATTCAAGGTCCGGGATACATAATAGATGACATGTGGCTATTTGTTCTTCCTTTGGCCTAAAACAGCTCCTAATGCATAGTCCGAGGCATCGCACATAAGCTCAAAAAGAAGGCTCCAATCTGGTGGAATAATGATGGGGGCCAAAGTGAGCATCTCCTTAAGGTGTTTGAAGGCCTTCTCACACTCCTCATCGAACTTGAATGGTATATCCTTTTGGAGAAGTCGGTAAAAGGGGTTGGAAATCTTTGAAAAGTCCTTGATGAATCGCCTATAGAATCCTGCATGTCCAAGAAAAGAACGAACCTCTCTAACCGAAGTAGGAGAAGGTAAGTAACGTACAAGATCTATTTTTGATTTAAAAACCTCAATCCCTTTGGCCGAAATTATATGCCCTAAAACCATGCCTTGTTTTACCATGAAATGACATTTTTTCCAATTTAAAACAAGGTTAGTTTCAATGCATCGTTCCAAGATTAAAGTGAGATTACGTAAACAATCATCAAACGAATCACCAAATACACAAAAATCATCCATGAAAACTTCAATAATCTTCTCCACAAAATCTGAAAATATACTTACCATGCATCTTTGAAAGGTGGCAGGTGCATTGCATAAACCGAATGGCATGCGACGATAAGCAAAAGTACCAAAGGGACACGTGAAAGTGGTTTTTTCTTGGTCATCTGGAGCTATAACAATTTGATTATATCCCAAATACCCATCAAGAAAACAATAAAAAGAATGACCGGCTAACCTTTCAAGCATTTGATCAATGAACGGCAAAAGGAAGTGATTCTTCCTTGTGGTGGCGTTGAGCTTTCTATAATCTATGCAAACTTTCCAACCTGTTTGGATATGTGTTGGCATAAGCTCATTCTCGGCATTTTTCACCACCGTCACTCTGGATTTCTTTGGCACAACTTGAACTGGTGAAACCTAACGGCTATCTGAGATAAGATAAATCACTCCACAATCAAGTAATTTGATAACCTCTTTCTTCACAACTTCCATCATTGGAGGGTTAAGTCGACATTGAGCCTCTCGAGTTGGTTTAGCCCCCTCCTCTAGAAGTATACGATGCATGCATGTTGTAAGGCTAATTCCCTTAATATCGGCCAAGGTCCATCCTATGGTTGTTTTGTGCTCTTTCAACACTCGAACCAATTTCTCCTCCTCCATTGTCATGAGTGATGAAGAAACAATGACGGGCAATGTTTCTTTGTCTCCCAAATATACATACTTTAAGTGACTTGGCAATGGTTTAAGCTCAAGAACGGGTGCCTGAATCACTGAAGGTAACAACTTATTAGTAGAAATGGGAATTGAAATTGGGTTTGGGGGCTTACTTTGATATTGTGGCGATGATTCAAGTGCAGCCATCATCTTGCCAACTTCATCATCATGCACGGCCAAGTTGGGTGTTAAACCCAATCCTTCGGCAATTATTGTTTCAAGTGGGTCTTTGTCCAACGAATCAAGGAAGTCCTACGCCAATGAATCAAATATATCAATAGAGAAACAAGAATGATCATCTTTAGGATATTTAATAGTTTCAGAAAGATTGAAATCAATAACTTCCCCATCAAATTCCATTGTTAAAGTCCCTTTGAACACATCGGTCTTGGTGCAGACTGTTTTCATGAAAGGTCTCCCAAGTAGGATTGGCAATGGTGTAGAATGCGTTGAATTTTCCATGTCAACCACGTAAAAGTCCGCCGGAAAGATCAAATTGTTAACCTGCACCAAAACATCTTCCAAAATTCCTTTTGGATAGGCATTAGAACGATCGGCCAATTGAATAATCACACCATCATTTTTAAGCTCATCTAAATTCATAGATGCATAAATTGAGTAAGGCATGACATTAATTGAAGCTCCTAAGTCTAGCATAGCATGTTCAAACTTAGTATTTCCAATAACACAAGGAATTGCAAAACTACCCGGATTTTTGCATTTAGGTGGTAGTTTTCTTTGTAACACTGCCGAAACATTCTCACTTACCTGGACCACCTCTTTGTTCGAAATCTTCTTCCTTGTTTTGCAAAGCTCTTTCAAGAATTTAGCATACTTAGGAACTTGCTCGATTGTATCAAGAAGCGGAATATTGACTTGAACTTTCCTAAAGGTTTCCAGAATGTCCTTCTCATTCTCTTCTTTCTTTGATTGCCTAAATCTGCTAGGAAATGGCACATTTAGTGGAATAGAACTTGACAAAGTTGAATTTGGACTTACCTTGGTGGTGTTGGACGGTTTTAGGCCAATAAGTAGTTGCGACAAGGTTTGTTCCACCCTTGCCGTGGCTTCTGCTCCTTGTTCATCCTCTTCTTGCAGTAGTGTGTCCTCTTCTTGGCTTGTTTTGGACGGTTTTGGGGTGGTTCCAACCTCCTTACCACTTCTCAACGTGATTGCCTTGGCAGTTTCAAAACCTCCATTCGGATTGACGATTGTTGAACTAGGAAATTTACCTTCCTCTCTAAATTGTCCCATGAATTCCACCTTTTGCCCCATTTGTTTCTTCAATTCTCCCATCTCCTTTGCTTGATTTTGATAGCCCTGCGACAAGGTAGTTAGTAATTGAAGAACATTATCATTATTCATTGACAAACTTAAATTTGGTTAAGTAGGTTGAGATTATGGAAATGGTTTTTGATATATCCCAGGGGGTGGTTGAAATCCTCCACCATTGCCGTGAGTTTGGGGTTGTTGAGTCTCCTTCCACTTCAAATTTGGGTGATCTCTCCATCCCGGATTGTATGTATTTGAGTATGGATCATTCCTTTGTGGATTTTGGCCTTGATAACTTATGGCATTGGTGCTTTCCCATCCTTCATTCTCTATCAATTGAGGACATTGATCATTAAGGTGCCCTTGCATAAAGCATACGCCACACACACTTGGTGTACTTCCTTGTACTTTGGATCCTTCAACAACCTGAGACACAAGCAAAGTAAGATTAGCTAATTGAGATTAAATTTCAGAAATTGCACTTACCTCATTCACTTGTTGCCGTGGGGGGTCTCTTTGTCCAACACCTTCATATTGTTGTGCATTCAAGGCTCGATTTGCAATTAAAACCTTGGCAGCCACGGGAGTTTTATCAACCAAAGCACCTCTCGCCGAGGCATCTAGCATTTGTCTCTCAATTGGAAGGAGTCCTTCGTAGAAATATTGAATTAAAAGCCTTTCCTTCATTTGGTGTTGAGGGCATGATGCAACTAGAGTCTTGAAACGTTCATAATATGTTGGAAAATACTCCCCTTGATTTTGTTGAATGCCACTAATTTTCTTCCTGAAAAGAATCACTCTTGAAGTTGGGAAGAATTTTTCTAAGAATGCCCGCTTCATGCTTTCCCAAGAAGTGACGGTTCCGGGTGCCAATTCATATAGCTAATTTTTAGCCTTTTCCAAAAGAGAGAATGGAAATACCTTCATCTTCAAAATGTTCCCATCGACATTGATGGGTGTCATGCTTGAACATACCACTTCAAACTCCTTAAGATGCTTGTTTGGATCTTTCATGGACAGCCCATGGTATTTGGGAATGTGATGCAACAAGCTAGACTTCAATTCGAATTCATCGGTCTTGCCTTGGGCGGCCATAGGATATTGAATGCATAAAGGCATGGCATTGTCTAGTCCCGAGGCTGAAAGTTCTTTGATTGTTCGATTGTCCGCTGCCATGCTTTCTTCTTCTTCAAATTCAGATTCGAAATCTGAACTTGAACTAGGTGGATTAGGTTCTGGTTGCTTCCTCTTTCTTCTCAAAGTTCGTTCAAAATCGTCGTCAAAATCCAATATGTTTGCACGAATAGGTTGAGAATGACGAGTCATAAACAAGTACCTGAAATAAAGAATACAAACAAATCAGCAACCAATTTAAAGGGGCACGGCAAACAAAAAGACACAAAGACACTAAAAAGACACTTTGACACGACACAAACAAAAGGGATTAGCAAGTTTGCTAATCCCCGGCAACGGCGCCAAAATTTGATGTGAAAATTAACTTGACACACAAATTAAACCCTATTTGTGACAATAGTAGTAGATATGTAAGTAGGGATAGTTCTAGACTGGGGATTAACTAGGGATGCTAATCAATACAAATAAGACTCAAAAACACTAAACTAGACTCTATAGACTCAAAATTAACTTAAGACACTTAAAACAGCAACCAACAATAAAAAAAAGACTCAATTCTAGACCTAACAAGTGATTTGGACAAAAATAGGACTTAACTTGACTCAAAAGACTCAACGAAAACAGATTTTGACTCAAATAATGAGACTAAATGAAAGGGGGATTGTTTTGATGAATTTAAAACTTAAAACAAAAACTTTGTAGAAAACAATTTGGAAAAAAACGAATTTAAGTGAATTAAATGGGTGAAAGGCTAGTTAGAGGGTCCTTCTCCACAGATGATATATGCATGTGAACCAATTTCTAGTTATTATTCCTTTAGACTATGAATGACAACGCCCCAAGTTAGTTGCATCGCACAACTAACCATCAAATTTTCCTTAGTTCATTGAATTGAATGAATACGCATTACAATTAAATTATCTTTCCAAGTCCTTTATATGAAACGCATAATAAAGATACATGTCAAAAGTCATTAAGTTTTGTGAAAACCATAAGCATTGACAAGGCATTTATCACTATAAAACGTATGAGACTCATACCAAGGATTTACTTAACGCGATTGTGACTAGCAACCTCCACTACTTGTGAATATAAGTGAATAACTATTACGTGAGACTCCCTTATAATCTAGCATCAAATTCATGCCTGCAAATTAAGTGTCGACCACTAACCCACATACATAAACAAGTTTTAATAACTTAGATAAGCAAATCACATTCATGCCTTAAGAACCAATAACTGGACATAATCAATTCATATAAAACATATAATCATGGCTTCGAATTCACCACTAACTAAAAAGAAATTAGTTCCACATGTTCATCATAATTGAAAACCAAATTAACACAAACATTAAACTAAAACTAAGGATAGAAAGAACCAAGAAACGCTCCACACTCCAATGGCATGCACGGCACTCCCTTGGATGGCAGATTGCACAAGTCTTCTTCTCTTTCCTTCCTTGCTTGCAGCACTAGGGTGGTGTAGGGTGAATTATGGTGTTTGATGGCTGAAAGTATGAATGAATGAATGAGTGAATGGATCCTTTGAATGGTGTAGCATAGGGTTGTATTTATAGGCTAATTTATGCACAATTTCTAAAGGAAAAGGATTGCACAATCGAATGGGAAAAGGGTTAAGTCTTGGCAGAAACCAAAAGGGAATGGAATAGGGGATACACGACAAGGTTTTAGGGACCTTTAGAAGGATAGGTGCGGCACACTTGTAGGAGGACGATAGGGTGTTCTAGAAAGAGTATTTAGGATAGATTCCTAAACCTAAAGGGACAAGAACACACAGCATAGGTATAGAGGAAGGATTACAACTCCTAAACCTACAAGGAATGGCCTATATGCGGCATACAAATGGATTAAGCCTCTAGAATCTGAATTAGTTGTTTAAATGTATAACTAATCCCTTCTAATTAGCTAGATTTAAGGCACAACCTAATTTGGATAGGATAAGATAGGATAATGTTAGAGTTAGGAAAGGATAAGGTTGGTTAGGATAGGATAAGATAAGGTTGGATAAGGTTCCTTATTTCTTGCTATTTCCTTATGTTCTTTGCATTTGAACTTCTTCCTCCAGATTTGTAGCCTTTCCTAGCCCTTCTTGACTTCAATTTCGTCCATCCATTTTGCTCCAAAGTTAAGCTATCCAATCCATGCCCAAAACTGCTCCAATTAGCTTCAAAATGCACTTTCTTGCTCCTTTTGCCATTAGGACCTAAAAACATACGAAAATAGCCTAAAAGACTAAAATAAATAGTAATTAAATAACTAGGTGCAAGGAAACAACATAACTAAGTAGCATAAATATGCTCCTATCAAATTGACAATAGTTAAGCTGGAGAGTTTACTTTGTTCTCGAATTTGTCCCATGAATTCTACAATTTGTCCAAGTTGATTTTTCAATTCGACCATCTCTTTAGCTTGGTTTTCTAGATACTGAGTCAAAGAAGCATAAGAAATATTTAGTGTTTGAAGAATTTTAACATGAATAAAACTCTTGTGGTAGCTGGATAGGTCTTGAATAAAACTCTTGAGGTTTCTGTCAATATCCTTCTTGTTGAACTTGTTAAGGTCCCCTCCACATAAAATTTGAATAATCTCTCCCACCTGGATTGTAAGTGTAGGAAAACAAGTTGTTCCTTGATTGATTATGGCCTTGATAACCTCAAGCATTGACACTATCCCAACCTCCATTCTCAATTAATTGAGGATGTTGATTAGTTTGATATCCTTGCATATAGGATGTTGGAAATGTGCCATAAAACCAATCATATGATAATACTTTACGGACATTTCACATGTTAAACTAATCTAGTTTAATATAAAAAGAAAATATTATTTTTTTAAGTCATCTCATATAAATGTTATATGCTTAAACGATAATTCCAAGGAATATGTAATTGGGAGAATGTGATCTAAAGAAGTTAGATTCAAGAGACCATTCTCTTTCTTATACATATCCTAAACGTTCCTGATCATAGGATTGCCAATTGGGCATTGACAGTCCGTTAAGATCAGTACGTGCTATGTCTTCTCTTAGGGAGAGTGACTGGTCTCGAGTCATTGATGTAACCAATACCAAGACAAGCACGTAGGTGCTCAATAGAAAATGAGTCCACTGAACATGGTCAACTAGGAGTTCTCATATTCATGTCACATAAGAACTCATGGTTTGGATAATGCAAAGTAATCCTTTGACCTGAGGCATCATAGTTGTCTTGTGGTTAGGTCTTTGATCTTTGACTATGTCAAAGTCACTCCATCAGAGGTGTCCACGACATAGTTGGGGTTAAGCCACTTAGCCACAGAGGCAAGTGAATTCGCAACAAGGGATTTCTAGCCTTCAAACCGTTTAAGGGAGAATACTCTATGATATAATTAACAATCTCTGGCCAGAGTATGAATGAGATTTAGGAAGTCGTTCCAAATTACATTCAAGATAATCATATAAGTAAAAGAATCACAATAAATTATCAAACCAAACAATGTGGTCAAGAGTATTGTATTAGAGAAAGACCGTATTGCATTGTAATCCTAATCTGAATAGGTTTTTCACCTCTTCTGATTAGCTTGGGTAGCCATGACATACTGCTAGGTGTCACTCATGGTTTATGGAAGCCTTAAAGGTAAGTAATCACTAAAGGGAGAATTGAAAGTAAGTTTCAATTCACAATCGATTTGAAGAGTTCTAATCGCCCATTGCCTTGCTAAATTGAGCCTAATGGATCATACACTGAGTAAGGTAGAGATTGAAGAACAATGAAGATGAGTAAGGATAATTAAATGGTTTAATTATTTATGGCTAGGATTAATTAATATGTTAATTAATCAAATGAATAGTTCGTTATAGACCTCGGGTTAGTTTTAGACTACAAGGCCCAATGGGATTTGAATGTCAAGCTCATTAACTTAAGTTGTATGACAATTGTAAGTTGCAATATGCAAAGTAGTCATTTGACCTGAGGCATCATAGATGTCTAATGGTTGGGTCCTTGATCTTTGATCATGTCAAAGGCATTCCATTCAGAGTGTCCATGGCATTGTTGGGGTCAAGCTATCTAGTCATGTAGGCATGTGAATGCATAACAAAGGATCTCTAACCTTCCATGGTGGAAGGAAAATACTCTAAGACATGATACAAGAGTCTTTGGCCAAAGCATACGAATATGACTTAGGAATAATGTTCCAAATTATTATACAATTGAATCATATATAGAAGTACCACATTGGATAGAAGACATGAAACAAACTATCACTTAAACAATGTGATCAAGAGTATTGTATTAGGGAAGTACCGTATTGCGTTGTAGTTGTACCTGGATAGGTTTTCCAACCATTTCTACATAACTTGGGTAGCTATGGCATACTACTAGGTGTCACTCATGGTTTGTGCAAGCCCTGAAGATTAGCAAAAACTAATCTTCATCAAAGGCAGAATTGAAATGTTGTTTCAATTCACAGTTGATTGTTAAGAGTAACAATCGCCCACTGCCTCGCTATATGGAACCTAATGGATCGTATACCGAGTAAGGATAAATGTGGAGATACAAAAGAGATGGATAAGCAATTAAATGGTTTAATTGAGAATGGTCAAGATTAATTAATTAGTTAATTAATTATACGAAAGGTTCGTATTGGGCTTTTAAGTTAGTTTCGGGTTTCGGGGCCCAAAAGGGTTTTTGGTCCATAAGGCCCATTGAGTTTATGTTGTGTGACAACTAAAAATAAATGGAAAAAATAGCCCAAGAACAAAGCTAAAACCGGCCACATTAGGGAGAGTGAGTTGATTGACTTATTAAAAGTTTGCCACTCACTTATGAGGCAATATAAAGGCAACTTCATAGCCATTCCCTTATGAGGGTTTTCTTGAGGCAAAGAAGATAAACTTTTTCTCTCTTTTTCTCTATAGAGGCCAGCCACATAGGGAGACTTTTAGTAGCATAAAAAATCTCTCTAAGTCATCCATCTTCTCTTCACACTACATCTTTGGTGTGGAGACTTAGAGACACTAAACCTTTGGTGTTCATGGGGATCCTTTCCTTGCATCCTCAAGAAGCAAAGGAGTGTCAAAAGGAAGAAAATCACAAGGAATATCTAAGGAGCTAGGAGGTGACTTGAAGGCCCTCCACTTGGATGAATCCCTTGTGTAAACAAGGATGAGCTTCAAGGGTAATGAATCTTAAATTCTTTCTTCTCTTTAATGTTGTTAAAAAGTCTTGTGGTTCACCATTCACTAGGCTTTGAAAGTCATGAGTTTTAGAATTGTTTTTGAATGCATGCCTACTTTAAAGTGTTATTAGTTTGCTTATGTGTTCAAATGTTCTCACATGTTCTTAGCTAGGACAAAATTTTTCCTTCATTGGGCCACAATGCCCAATGAGATTTGAATGTCAAGCCCATTAACTCAAGTTGCTTGACAACTTGAAAACACGAAGGGCTTGAAAGCCTAATGAACCCTTAATGGCCGGCCATATAGAGAGGGATAGTGAACTTACCTTAATTGCAAGTTTGCCACTCCTTTGTGAGGTGGTATAAAAGCAACTTTATAGCCATTTCATCCTTAGGGTTTTCTAAGGGAAGAAAAGAGAACACAAAGCTCTCTCTTCTTTAATGAAGGTCGGCCACCCTAGAGGAACTTAGCTAATCAACACAAATTAAACTTATAAAACTGAAAACTAAGTTAAACTAACAACAAAACAATGACTGGGGGGATTTTGGATGAATTTAATTAAAACAAAAGTACAGGGCAACAAGTAAATTAAGTTGTGAATGAAATATGGATGAAATGATAGTTAAAGGATTCTTCTCCATACATGAAACATATGCATACAAATCGATTTCCAGTTATTCTTCCTATAAACCATGAATGACAATGCCCCAAATTAATTGTGAACAACACTAATTAACTTTCAGATTTTCCTAAGTTCATTGAATTGGACTCAGTGACGCAACCAAATTATTCTTCTCAAGTTCACTAACTATGAAAAGCATGATAAAGATACATCTCAAAGATCATTAAGTTATGTGAAAATCATAAGCATTGACAAAGCATTCATAACTATGAAAAGCATGATACTCCTGCCAAAGATTTATGATGATCGCATATTTTACTATTTATGTACTCCAAAAATTACATTTTCTTGTGATAAGTTGGATGAAAATGAAAGGAATTTCAGAGATTTGTGCCTTTATGACTAGATTAATAATAAGGCAACATTCCTAAGATTTTTGTCTAATTTTTAGTCAAAGTGGAAGTTGCTAGCGCTTTTGCTTTTTTCGATTCATATGTAGGCATATTTAAATTCATCATACTTTCAAAAAAATTTATATAGGGTCTACATGGTAAAAGCTAGCAATATTTCTATCCTTTGGAGAAAAAGATGGACCATTTTGTTTTGCTTCCACATGGCCACTTCAATACCTAAAGGCATCAAACTTCAATTGATCTCTCTCAAAAGATAATTGAAAGGCTTGCAATTTGTCCCAATTTCCAAGAGCAAGATGAAAGTCGCTTAAGCACTTTTCCCCTCTCCCCCGCATCAAAATTCCCACTTCTGATTCAAAACCAACGGATCTGATCAACCACTCCCTCCTCAAAAGAGTACTTCCTCCACCAAATTTTCAGTCGATGGATCTTTGCGAGAAGATGAATCTGGAGCATTGGGTTGATTATCTTAACTTTTGAAGTCTGGGAAATTTTCGAAAAATGGTAAAGACGACCTGAAAGGTGAAACTCGAGTTGCAAAGTTGGGGTAGAAGGAAAAGGAAAGCAGAGGAATGTTATTCCCATATTTTCTTGCTCCTAATATGTTTGATTTTCTTGTGGTATGTGTTCTCTTTTATTATGGGTTATGGAGTGAAGGCATCGAAGAGAGAGACTTGGTTGTTGCATAAATGGATTTATTGATGGCAATGAAAGAGTTATTGAAACAAAGGGGAAGCAGCAGCAAGGAGATTCAAGGCACAAGCTTAATGTTAACAGATGCAGAATTAATTTGGGTGCCTTAATGTACCAAAGAGTGGCCAACACATAATTGAAGACTTCTACCGTTTCCTTTCTTTTACTGTCAACAATCAATTGGGGTTAATCTTTCGTCGGTTACAAAAATGTTAAAGGGGAAAAAAAAGGGAAGGAATGATAAAGCAAAGAAGTAGATACTAGGGGGAAGACAATTGCAGTAGAGCACCAGGATTTTTCAGCGTTTTTTCTAAACTCAATTTTCTTCTCATTTTTATTATGAATGCAATAATATTTTCGATTATGTTTCGGAACTAGTTTTCTTTACCTAACCCAAAGGCTGGGGCCGGCGGCAAAGTTGCCGGGAGTCTTTCACAAAGAGAATTTTAGAGAGAACAAAGGGGAGACTTTGAGAAGATGGGTAGGGCAAAAGCAAGACAGAGAGATTACACTCATATTGTCATATATCCTCTCCCACGTCCAATACTCTTCACCTCCTCTAATTTCAATGGCGACCTCCAACTCTCGCCCTCTAACTTTGAAGCTCCTCATTGACAAAAAGCGACAGAAAGTCCTGTTTGCTGATGCGGCCAAGGATTTTGTGCACTTTCTCTTCACTCTCCTGAGTCTCCTCTCTCTTCCTGCTGGTACCATCAGTAGGCTGCTCTCCAAGGATGCCATGGTTGGTAGCTTAGGCAAACTCTATGAGAGTATTGAAACTCTCAATGATGAATATCTACAACCCATTTTGGAGAAAGATCCTCAAACCCAAAGAACCCACCACTGCCGGGCCAAACATCCTTGGATTGCTAACTCATGTCGAATCAACTCTCAAAAAGACGATCTACATTTGTTCGAATAATAATTACTACCGTAATTATGAAGGTCTTCACGCTTTTGGGAGTGAAGATCCTAAGGTCAAATGTCCAGAGTGTGATTGTTCCTTGTCCATCCTAACTACTTTTTTCACTTCACCTACTGCCGTGAAACACCTGCTTATTCCGGTGCAGGCAAGGTAGGGTATGTGAAAGGCCTTGTTACATACATGATACTGGATGATTTGGAAGCGAAGCCTATATCTACCAGTTCTTGCATTGCTCTGCTCAACAGGTTTGGTGTTAGGGATGTCGGAGTCCTTCAAGAAAAGGTGGTCGATCTTGGCTTGGATGAGGTAAGTTTACCAAAACTTTCTTTGTTTCTTATGGGGCTCATTTCTTTGTTTACCATGTGCTCGATCAATGGATCTGCCTAACTTAAATCCCCAATTCTAAGTTAAACTATTCGGGTTTTGATTTTTCTCTGTGCCCTCTTCTATTGAATTTGCAAACAACTTGCTTTTGGGGCTGAAAATTACACCCAATAACATGCTTCATTTGGTGAACAAATTTGACGACTCAAGCATATCTCTCTAGGTACATAGTAACGTCAACCATAGTGCTCGATATGCTTTTCTAATGATCCTCATCAAACTACCGTACTTGCTTCTAAATAATTTAAAACTTTGGTGGACATCATTACCACGAAAACAAAGGATTGAATTGAAATTTAACATGAAGTTTTTGAATTTCTTATTGATTTCAATAGATCAATCAAGGAGGGGATCAATAGGGACATTAAATTTGGCATGTTTTGAGTCCTAAACCAATTACCAGTGTTCTAAAAATTGGCCTAGGCGGCTGCCTAGGCACTAGGCGATAGAATGCCGCTGTGACTTGGGCCAAATCGTTTGGGTAAATCGGGTAGGAGTTAGGCGCCCGCCTAGACGCTCTCTAGGTGGTCTAGGCAACTTGAGCGGTGGCCTAGGCGCTGACCATGGCGATAGGTTTTTTTTTTTTTTTTTTTGCTTCAGTTGTTGTAGGCGTGTCACATCTTTCCGTTTCACTCGCCGTCGTATCTTTAGCAGAACATGGACAATCTATAGAGAAAAGGAATGATGGGAGAGAGAACAATTCAGATTGAAAATCTACACTCCATCGAAGAAGGAGGACAGAGCAAAATAGAGGAAGAAAATAAAGTAGACGAAGAAGAAGTGAGAGAGGAGGAAGAGGATACGAAAAAGAAACCCCAAATAAAAGCTTTCCGCTTTCCAATGCGTCAAATGTGTTGGTGTGTGTTGATTTTGAAATTTTTACACTATTTTATGTCTAATATAGGATTGGGAGTCTCAATTTGGGACCTTGGGTTATGTGAGACATGGGATGAATCTTTGACATGGCTCCACGGTTTGGAATCTTAGATGATGTGAGGGAGGTCAGGTGGAGGGGTCACCATGTGGTTTAAAAAAAATGTTAAACACTAATTTCATTCAAAATATCTTTTATTTATTTTTTTATTTTTAAATTAAATTGTTTTATTTGGGAAATCCATCTTTGAGACCTTGAAAGTCTATTTGAAGATCAGATCATGCTATATACTTGAAACTCTAACGTCACATATACTATTTTTTTGTTAAAAAATAACATATTTTTCATGTCTTTCTTATATATTACATAGTAAATTTAATTAACTTATATAATATATAATAAAATTTCTTAAATCTGCCTAGTCCGCCTAGGCGCTAGGCTCCAATCCTTCGCCCGACTAGCGCCTAGCGTCTTTTAGAACCTTGTTTTTTTTTGCATTTTATCATTCTTTTATTTCTTACCCATGGATTTTATAAAAGTATAATTTTTTGTAAGTGTCAATATGCACTTATTTACAAGATATTGTTTGGGCCCAAAATAATATTATTGGGCCGAGTATAGGTTTATGTTCGGCCCAAAGCTGTTTCAAATATACTATGGGTTGCCTATTGATCTCGGGCCATTCAGCAAGGATGGTCGAGTCCTATCGCAAGAAGGAGTAGTTCGGATGAGCAAAAGGGTCGAAGAAGTCCTAATGCAATTTGGATTCTCGACCAACAATGAATATGGCCTCAAAAAGAGGGTGAGTTCAAAATCCTAATAGGGGTAGGATTGGTCAAAGTGGAGTTGAAACAGAATAAGAAGTCCCAATCCAAATATGATTTTGACTCGATCTCAAGGAGGATTTGGTGCTATAAATACAAGACATCGTGCAACAATCAAGGGACCTCTAATTCAACACACAATTGCCCTGCGCAAACCTCTCAAACAACTTGAGATTTTTTTTATTTTCTTTTTCCGTCGACACATCTTCAGTTTGGATAAACAACACTGTGGAGGCAATCGCAAACACTTTCAGTTTGGATAAACAGCACTGTTGCTGTAGAATCAATCGATCGAGGAGCACCTTCAATTTGGATAAACAGCACTGCGTTGAGGCCAACTGGTTACCTATCCAAGTCTCGGTCGAGAAGGATTTTTGAATCCTTATTGGCAGAGGTCATCTCATTAGCCTTTTCGGCGAAGTGAGGTGTTACGAGTTACGACATTCGGCGCATTAAACGCCAAGTGGTTTTATGATTGGATACTCCAAAGTGAGTTTCAGAGTTCGGCATTCTGAGGGTCGAACTACATTTACCATCAAGACATACATTACCTTTGAATACTTGTGTCATATAGTCTGGTGTCGATTCAACGTGCGTATACTCTCATGAATATAATCACCGTGACTGAATCCGACGTTGACGATTCGTGAACTTCACAGAACTAGCAGCCTTGTCTTCAGGCTCGAGAATCCAAAGGCAGAGATTTGTTCCTTCCTCGGCCGCAGTCGCAAGATAAAGAAGTCAACAACGCGCTCAACGCAACATCAACAAATTTTACTCCTCGGCCGAGCTCGGCCGACGAGTTGGCACGCCCTGCATTCAACCGAATGACGTAGTTAGCTTATTAGTAACTCGGCATGCGCGCCACGTATGCTTTGTAATTTTTAGGGTCAACAGATATACAAGCAATTTACCTAAATCCGTTTAGACCCCGCCTAGCGTTTTCTAGAACCTTGCCAACTACACACAGCATTTTCAATTGATCAATAAGCACTACTTGATACACAACTGCACTGCAACTGCCATTATATTCAGACTATCGACCATTTTTCTTGTGCTTTTTTAGGTTATAAAATTGTGCTCAAGGCGTCACTGCAGTCAAAGTTCTCACTGATGTCTTTCTTAGTGGGAATACTAAGGCCGAATGAACATCTCAACCTTGCACCTCACCAAGTACTGGAATTGGTGGCATTCTGAAGCTAGCTTATCTGAGATCAAATGCAACATTCTGTCGTTCTTTTCGGATTATTTCAAATTTTCTGTTATCCTGTTTTTGGATTTTCAAACTATATGTGTGCCTTGAAAAACTTATTTGGATCGAAAGGATTAGAAGTTCATCATTGCGACATCTTCTAGCGGGATATACAACAAAGTCGCACAAAAAAGAACTCGAGGGTGAATCCAATCAAGCAATGCTTGAGCAGGGTCGTCCTTGAGATTTTTGGAATCCTGTGTGAAATTACCCCTCCTTAAGATATCTTAAGTTTTTTAAAAAGTAGGACAATGTATGGATACTAGAAAACATTCACTTAATTCAAACACAAAGCCACTTAGTACTACGACTTAGTGGTATTCCTCTTCACTTTTAAGTGAGAAGCCTTAAGTTCGATTCTCGCCAAAAGCGAATTTGAATCACATTATTGCTGACCCATTGTGAGACTTAGCCCACTCCTCCACCCGCTTAGTGTGGATAATATCATTTGTTAAAAAAAAAAATCAAAACAAACTTTAGCACTCACTGATTGCATGTTTACAAATGTCATTAAGGATAAGTAAAAAAAGTTACAAACATAACCCTCACTAAATAATCAACAGCAATTATATCTTAAACAACCAAACATGAAAAAAAAACTTCAAAACTCTAACTTTAAAGTTTCACTTGAATATGTAACATTATTGTATAATAAAAGTAAGAAACTATCTTTCCTTAGGGTGTTATTTTTGACACTCAAAATATCTCATTGTACTCCAAATTTTTATATTTAGAAAGAAAAAAAATACTCTTATAAAGAGTGCACAATACGGTTTAAAGTGCTAACAAAAGCAATTTTTTAAGGGAATTGTTATTGGCACTCCAAAAATCTCATTTTGCGCTCCAAACTTTCTATAATTAGAAAGAAAAAATACGTTTGTGAAAACTGTAAAATGAGATTTTTGAAATGCTAATAACAATTCCATTTTTTAAATATAGAACATATTACGGGGCCCCTTCAAATTTGGGGGCATGTGCAACTCCACCTTTCCCTCCCCCCAACGCCCCCTCTGTGCTTGAGCATTGTGACACACCCTGATCCGGAATATTCACTAGGACCCTGAATCGAGCCGTGCTAGTTAACACCAGGAAGGTGACAAAGCCATAAAGTGTGATAGTGTATAAAATGTGAATAAATTAAAATCTAAAAGTGCCTAAGTACACGAATGCGCAATGAGCGGGTCCGGACCCATTTCATCCATGATACAGAGCATAGGTATAGTACAGTAAGGTAAGATAATGATTATACCATCATAAGAAGACATATGTACTGAAAAATGCCACGAATCCTCGTCGATACGGAACTCTGCTACTAGAACCTGGAGGGGTGCAAAAATAGAAATTGTGAGTGGGTGAAACAAAACTTTTCAAACCAATTTCAATTACCAAAGGCAATAACCCTCGCCGTAACACCTGTACAATTTCCTAGAAAATAACAGGCGTGACAATAATTCAAACCATAACCAAAATAACAGTTTCACAATTATGCCGTGTCAAATATCTCAACAAGAATAAGTAACCCAGATGAAATAAATCAATATGAAATAGTATATCAGCCGGATCCACCAATTGTGGCATGTACGGTTGAATTAATAGCTCATCAACATACTAACCAGAGTCACCTCACGTGACATGTACAACTTATCCATATCTCATCAATCAATGCTAGCCAGAGTCACCTATCAGTTGTACGTGATCTGTACGACTTATCCATATCTTATCCATTAATTGATGAAATAAATCAATATGAAATAATATATCAGCCGGATCCACCTATTGTGGCCTGTATGGTTGAATCAATAGCTCATCAACATACTAGCCGAAGTCACCTCACGTGACCTGTACGACTTATCCATATCTCATCAATCAATGCTAGCACACCAGTCGGAGTCACCTATAATGACCTGTAAAACTTAAACAATATCTCATCACATATCTCATCAATCAATGCTAGCATATAAGTCAGAGTCACCTATAGTAACCTATACGACTTAATCAATATCTCATTACATATCTCATCAATCAATGCTAGAATATAAGTCGGAGTCACCTATAATGACATGTACAACTTAAACAATATCTCATCACATATCTCATCAATCAATGTTAGCATATAAGTCGAAGTCACCTATAGTGACCTGTACGACTTAAACAATATCTCATCACATATCTCATCAATCAATGCTAGCATATAAGTCAGAGTCACCTATAATGACCTGTACGACTTATCCATAGCTCATCAAACATGCCTGCACACGAGTCGGAACCACCTCTAATGGTCTGTACGACAAGACTAGGTGTAAATAAATACGCAGTGCTACGATCACGTGAAGACTATGCAAATAATCACGGGTCACCTACGAATCGAAACCACCTATAGTGGTCTGTACGACAGGACTGTGCACCTACCTTGGATCCAAGGTGAGCGTAAGGTGCGGGAGGTGAACATCACGTGAAGGACTGTGCCCTGGCCATGGGCGGGAGCACTAACACCGGGGTGCGGGTTATGAGCTCTCATCACATCTCACTTAATCATCAATTCATTTAAATAATCAATAACTCACCTGGTACTTACCTGAGCGTCTTGCGTTCACCTTTGCACTTCAAAGCGTTCACAATAATATGGATATGCCATAATGCAATCTAAAACACAACCATAACATAGTGTTTCCAAATATATATATATATATATATATATATATATAACTTGGCTTGAAATGCATAATCTGTAATGCCCCACTTCCAAACTATTTATTTTCGGGAATAATTATCGGTGATAAGCCCAACTAGACATTAGTTTAATTAACTATCATTGCTTACGTTTCCTTACTTCAATTTCTTGATTCTTCACACATTGATTTATGAACAACATTTAACCACCAAATCATAAGGTTAAATCTCACGTTTTCCACCAATGTCCCTTACATTGCTCAATTCCCCAAACAAGGCTATTGTCTCAATTATTTAGTCTCATTTATTATATGGCTGCATCTAACGTCACGTTAGACTGCCTATGCACCCTAAACAGGGATCAAGCCAATCGTAGTTCAAAGTAATTATTTGTAGGTAACATGCATAAATCAATTTAGAAGCGTTTGTGGAACTATCAATTATATACATATGATAAAAAGGGAAAGACCCACTCACCTGGAGTCCACGCTATGATTCTATAGCACGCACATCGAGGCATCCCAAACGATTGGCGCCTAGAACAATTATCGAATCACATCTCAGAACTCTTATCAATAGAATACATAATTCACATAAAGCACATCCTCAAGGACATTCTAAAATATTTTGAGACCCATTGACCACAAGTCAACCGTTGATCAAAGATCGACGGTAGGGTTTACAACCTTGTATAATTCGATCCAGAAGACTTGCATATCAGATTTCCAATCCACAATCTCCAAAGATCCACATTATGCTTCTAGAATAACATACTAAAATTTCATTACAATCCAATGGTCGGATCTCCACCAATTGCCCAAAACCAAGTAGTGGTTAACATTTATTTTACAAACTTACAAATCCACTTTGGGAAGATCCATACGTTGGATTCCCGATCCGTAAATTCCTATGATCCTTAAATATTATGTATTATAATGTATCCATGTTTGGTGACAATCCAACGGTCGGATCGTCGATTCACATTTTATCAAGTAACATATCATAATGAATTTAGGTCCAAACGATCAATCTATGTTATACGAATAACAAAACTGAACTCAAGACATCTAATTTAGCCTAAAAGTAGCATCAACGGTCCCCTGGCCACGTGTTGCCGCACGCGTTGCTGTGGGTGGCGGTCGGCCGCCCCAATTCGCCGAAAAATCTAATTATTTCCAAAAATTACCTAAATTTACAAGAATGAAGATCTCAATGAGTAGAGTAACTTTCATACCTATGACCAAAGCCAATTTGGCTGGTGAGAGCTTCAATTTTACATAAATCCGTTGGAAACCCTAAAGAGGGTGTGCTTCGATTCGACCTCCATGCTCACTCCGACGCCTCCACAAGTGTTTGGGCTTTATTCCTGAGGTTAAGGGGAGTCTATTTTTGGTGGTAATTGGAGGAGGTAGCTTCAAATCATGGGGGAATGAAACCTAACCTGTGCGCCCCCTTTTGCACGGTTTTTCCCAAAATTCATCAATTTCCACCCAATTTTCACATGAAAATGGAAGAGGGGTCGGTTGGCCTCGAGGTAAGGGTCATTTTGACACTAACCTTGTCATTCAAGGTGGCTGGAGATGGAAGAATTCATTGGGTTGGGTCACGGGTTGAGGGAAACCCGATTTCCCCCTTTTTCTTTTCTCCCCTTTTCTCCTCCTTGCTTTCCTCTCTGGTTGGTCCCTCACTTCTCTTCTCTTTCTGATTGGGCAACAGCCCTTCCCTTCTCCTCCTTTTTTCTTCTCCCACATTCCTTTTTCTTTTTCTTCTCCCTTTCCGTCACATACACACCCACACACACACATGTCCTCCTAATTTAGCATACATTAATATAATATAAATAGAATAGTTATTTCTTCAAAATACTTTCGGTTCGTAAGTCCAAATTCACTTCTGCTTGTGCTTACTCGTTCATATCGTCAAATACTTCAGGAATACGCTAAAAGAATATTGAGTATGTCTCACAACACGTGGCTCAATGAAAATCAAAACCTTCGCCTCTGGGGCATTCTCGTAAATTCACATTTTAAAATTTATAATATAATAAAATTTAGGACGGGTTGTCACAATCGTCTTTTCTAATTCAACACCCAAAGAAAATGCCAATACTTAAAGAGTAATGATATTCATACCATATTTTTATACCATATTTTTAGACCATCTTAGGTGGCATTTGATGCGAATAGCCACATTATTTAAAAAATTTGCAAAACCCAAGGAAAGGAAGGAGAAAGACTCCTCGTATACTACAATGATCATTTAATTAACTAGTTTTTTTTAATTATTAGTTTATTAAATAATGAACTAAATTTAAAAAATCTCATTAACTCAAATGATGTGGTTGTCTACATCAAATACCACCTAAGGTAGTATAAAAATGTGGTACAAAAACATGGTATGAATACCATTACTCATACTTAAAAACTTGGCAACATCGTCTTTTCCAGTTCACGGTTATTATGCCCGTCTCTCATTTATCTCATGCATATTCCTTCCTTTTCTAATTAAAACATGAAAACAAAAAACTAGCCAGAGATGAAATCCTTATTGAAAGGGTCTCAATATTTATTGATACGTACCCAATATAAATATATATTTTTATGCGTCAAGCTCTCTCTAACTGCACATCTGCAACCAACATGCATTGTTTTTCAGTCCACAAAATGGTGATTAGATCCTATGGGATGCACCTCAATTCATCAAATGGACTTTTTTTAGTCATCAAATGTGTTGTTTTTCAATGCCAAATGGTGAATTGACGAAAACTTAATATATTATATATCTCTAATTTGCATAGACTAATTAGTTAGGTCAGAATTTGGAACCGATTAATTAAGGATTTTTTCTTTTATTTTTTAGTTTTAGGGAGGTGAACTAACTGTTGCTTTTTCTCACTTCCTCCAACCACAACTCATCGAACTTGTATTGACGCTGCCAAGTCTTCAGACTCTTCACACATATTTTCCCTATAAAAACCCAATAGAGACTTTCTATTCTTCACAACAGAAAAACAACAATTCAAATTGAAGACATTTACCTATAGCAGCTCCTCAAACTCAACCATGGCTACTCCCAAACTTTTCTTCACTTTGTCTTTGGTGGTGGTGCTGTCACTCTCAAGCATCCACATGAGCCAAGCTGCTCGCCACCTTTTGGACACACCAGCAGCGGCTTCTCCCCCAGCATTGGTGGTGCCTACAATTCCATCTCTGCCCAAAACTACATTGCCTCCACTGCCCTCACTACCAACAATGCCTAAAGCCACCTTGCCACCCCTGCCCTCAACCCCGTTGCCTACTCTACCAACTGTCCCAACTCTTCCAAAGGCCACTTTGCCACCATTGCCTTCCACTCAACTGCCAACTCCATTCCCAACCTCCCAAACCCCATCTTTGCCAAAACCAGCATTGCCTACTATGCCCACAACTCTACCTCCAATGCCAGCCAACCCACTTCCCAAATTCCCAACAACAATCCCTTCAATTCCCACCATTCCATCAACAATTCCAGCCATTCCATTCCTCTCCCCACCCCCGTCAAATTAAATCAACCACTCAAGAGTTCATATATCTCCAATGGATATCTTTGTGCTTACTGCTTACTACAAGCTGTCTATTTTCTTGGATATGCTAGCTGGAGTGTCTTCAGAAGTCCTGAAACATGACATGGTTCTCGTGTTTGATTCTTGCTTGTTGGAACATGTTATATGGTTCTTATGTTAGATTCTGGCTTATTATTTATGTATTCAATATACTTGTGTTGAGTGCTTGTGAGGATTGTTATTTTTCATGCCTTCTTTTCTTTGTTAATTAGGTTTTACATGTTGTATCGATATTTTGTTGCTGTATTAATTTTTATTAATTAATTATTTATAGTTTTACTTATCATGTTTTTTTTTCCTATTACAATCGATATTTTGCACTAATTTGTACAAATTAAAGGAGAGGGAGAAGGGTTTGAATCCGGAACGCAGTGAGTTGAAAGGAAAACCCTAATCACCAGAACAATCCACCACTTGCAAAGACTTATATTGTTATAATACCATCTTTCACACGCCCACAACGGAAGCATGACAATAAATATTACTACTTACAATTGAATGGTATCACTACTAATAACATTGAGGTCTTTTGTGATAAGACATAACACTTGTCGAGTTATACAAGTGATTAAGTTGAGACAATATCAATGTAATTAGTAGTGTACCGCTATTTCAATTCTAAAATCTTAATGGTATACACAATTTGAGAAAATACCTTTTTATTCTTTTAAATACAACGGCATATTAATACTGGCTATATCCAAGGGAGGGGGGCGAAACCAAAAACTCCCAAAATTTGGGCCCAAAATCTCTCCAAGGGCATGTATTTTGAGGTGGGAATTTTGCGATGTAGGATTTGGGGGTGGGAATTTGCGATTGGTGTCCACCCCAGAAAGAAATGATTGCAAGAGGGCCAGGGGACGAATTCCATGCAAACGAGCACACGGAAGGCGCAAATTCTATAGCCCAGATTAAAGGGCAGTTGGCATCAAATGGCTGAGCGCCTTTCTAGATTTTTATCCAGTGTCACGCGCCCAATGAAATCAATTTCCAGCGGCTATTTAATGTGAGGCCCAGATTTCATGACCGTGGCAATCCACCGTTTAGTTTTAAATTTTTTCCAACAGTTTTTTTTTTTATTTTTTATATCCAACGGTTTAAATCTAATTTAATCAATTTTAATGGTAAAATAAAATCCAACAACTCAAATTTAAATCAATGGTCAAAAAATATTATTAATTAATCCAAATTAGATCCAACACCAGAACTCCTCCAAAACTCTAAATACCCATCCATTTGTTCACTAATCCATAAAAAATTCAATTTTCTCATATCTCACTACCAAATTTCTTCATTCATTCCATTCTCCTATCAAATTTAGCTCATATGGCAGACAAATTGCAATAGAAACACCAATTGGCTTCCTACTGAAGATGTCACCTTATACTTAGCTTGGATATCGATCACCGAAGATGGTTCTGTTGGTTGAGCTTTGGGGAGCAACGAGTATAATAACGTCTTGTCATGGTTCCACAGATGGTGTGGATTTTAGGGAAGAGGTCAAGCCGGATGTAACGCCACTCCACGGGCAGATGGATGCGATAAACATAAGGAAGCAAGGAAAAATGGTGGAAATGATGAGTCTTCTTCTATCCAATACTCTGGTGAACTCGTGTCAATTAGTTCAACAAGGAGCAAATATAAGGGACGATAGAAGAGCAAGAATGCAATTGTTTAAAGAAGAAAAGGACGAGAAAATTATGGAGAAGGATCCACTCAAATATACTCCAAGAATTGCACAAAACCCGTACCAGGGTTTGGACACCGAATCCTATCATCTAGTCCATAGATCTCAAAAAGTGATTAGTGTCCTTCATTTTCGTTTATAGTTATTTTATTCGTGCAACATGTTCTAAGTATTCTTGTGTAATTTTTTGTTAGTCATGTAATATATGTTATTAATTTTATGTAATGTCAATGAATTGTTTGTGTTCACCATCACAATTTTTTTTCTTCAGAATTTGAATTTTGTACATCAAAATGTTTGTAAAAATAAAACAAAATAGATTATACAAAAATAATTCCAAAACTATTAGCCAAAAAACAAAATGAAAAATCAACGAAATACAAAAGCTTAACAAATTATAAAGTTGGAGGGTGAAAATTAGAGGTCTCTTACCGTTGGAGGAAATAATTGTCTAACCTCATACATATAGATGAATAGTTAAAAATACGGACTAAAATTTGGGATCTCCCACCTTTGAACTGGAGATAGCCTTCTACTAACGTGGTGGTTGGTGGGGGTGGTTTTTGGGGTGGTGGGGGCGGGGTTGGGGCGTTTGATTGTTTAAGGTCGTATAGTAATAACGATTTGCAACATTAATTATTAGCCCCATGTTTAACAAAGGGTTTTCCTTTGGAAAAGACTTGTATTGTTATTATACGATCTCCTGATTTAGGATTATGAATTCATTGAAGGTTTTTGGTTGTCTGAGCTACGTGGGGCGGGCTCCGAGTGTTATCAGTTTTCTAGGTTTTGTGCGGATTTTGTACATTTTACTCTAGTCCTTTAGAGTTGTTGTTTTTACAAGTATGTTAGAATTTGTGTTTCGTTGACGTATTTGATGTATTGTTATAATCGTTTTTGTTAATGAATCATTATTTCTTCAAAAAAAAAAAAAACCGAAAAAAGAAGAAAGAAAAACTTGCAATTATACAACCAGGCTAACTGATCTAGGCCAAGTAAGTGGTGAATTGTCTTAGTGATTAAGGTAAATGAGTCTAGAATATCGTTTGTAATAAATAAAAAAAGAAATGATCTATGGCCAAAAAAATTGAAAGATCAAAGGAGTTAAAGAAAAGTACAAAACCAAGGCAAATAACAGCCCTACCTACTTGTTCACTGACTAAATTTTCAAAGGGAGTCGCCAACTTCCCAAATTGGGGATTATATTCCAACATGGCCAGCATCCACTAACATTAACAAAAGCTATGATGTAAGCCCAATGAGAATGACCAATTTTTTCTGCTTGCTCTTGATTTGGTAAGTTCATAACCTATCATTTGATGACTCAGATGACTACTGGCATGCGTGCATGAGTTGAAGTTCTTTTGCGTCGGTTTGGTTTTGAATTTGGGAGCAATTTAAGGAGGTGAACTAACCATTTATTTTTCCCACTTCCTCCAACAACAACCCATCAAACTCGCGTATAGTATGTGCTGGCGACTTTACATGGTCTCCCCCATATTCTTGTATAAAAACCCAAAGATACTTTCGTACTCTTCGCAACAACAAAGAACATTTTAAGACATTTGCCTTTCAACTCCTCAAAGCTTTTACTTTCATCACAAGTTCAACCATGGCTTTCCCCAAGATTTTCTTCCTTCTGTTTTCAGTGGGGGTGCTATCACTTTCAAGCGTCCATATGAGCCAAGCAGCTCGCCACCTTTTGGACACGCCAGCAGCTCCACCTCCAGCATTCATCTTCCCTACAATCCCATCTCTCCCGAAGACCACAATGCCGCCATTGCCTTCAATGCCAACTCTGCCAAAAACCACATTGCCTCCGTTGCCTTTATTGCCAACACAGCCCAAGGCAACCTTGCCACCACCCCTGCCCTCAACCCCATTGCCTACACTTCCAACAGTCCCAACTCTGCCAAAGGCCACATTGCCACCATTGCCTTCTACCCAATTGCCTACTCTTCCAACTCTTCCTCCTCCAATGCCAAGCTCTCAAATTCCATCTTTGCCAAAATCACCATTGCCTACTCTTCCCACAACTCTACCGCCATTGCCAGCCAATCCACTGCCTTCAATTCCCACAACAATCCCTTCAATCCCAACTATTCCATCAACAATTCCAAGCATTCCATTTCTCTCCCCACCCCCATCAAATTAAACCACTGGAGATAATCGTATATAACCGCCATGGTTCTCCTTGATTACTACACTACTACTATCATGATCTCTTAGTTCTGTTGTATGGTGCCTTATTAATTATGTTATTGTGTCAGAGATCTTGTGTAGATGTTTTTTTTTTTTTTTTTTTTTTTTTTCTTTTAGTTTTTGAGTTTTACATATTCTGGATATCTATATTGTTGTGTTTGGATTTGTATTTTCTTGATTATACTATATTACAGGATCTGTAGAATTTATCTTACCATATGATCTTAGTTCGTAATCTTTATGATCAAGCGAGCCACTAAATTATGAAACCGAAGAGGTAGCTGAAAAAAAAATGGAGATGACAAAAAGAGTCAGGAAAGTTATAATAAATATGGAACAGGGAAAAGCGGTATTATATGATATCTTCCTACCATAACTTACGAACCTGAATTAGTATTTTTTTTTTTTTTACATGAAACTGTTAATAAGTCAAATAAAAAATGACATAAATCATTTTTCTTCTTCTGCGCATCATCATCATTTTTATTTTTGTCTATCAACTCTCTTATTTTATATGATCAAAATGCTGGAGAAAAAGGAGATGTAAAAATCATTTCACAATGCAAAAGGAAAGAAAAAGAAAGTTGGAGCAATATTTTGGTAAGGATAATTGACCTAGCATGATAAAGAAAAGATATCAAACGATAACCTCAATTATAAGGAAGTTTTAATGAAACATTTCTGGTATTGTTCACTTTTAACGAAAATGATATTTTTACTCTAAAAAGTTACTCCTGGTACTATTCACTTACAACAGTTTTTTGTTCTTTTGATTAAAACTCAAAGTTTTCAAACTCTTTTCATTAGTTTTCCCTAATTATAAAACAAGTAATTTGGAATCCACTAAAGAATGAGAAAAACCTCAAAGTTTATTGATTGAAAGTACGAAGGATAACAAATCCTAGTACCCAAAAGATGGTTTATATAATGTCTCTTAGCCCTTGACTTTCTAAGAGTTCAAACAGCAAAAGAATTACACAATACAAAATATCATAACATGTCCTAAAAACTTAAAATACTGATAAAACAGAGTAAAAGATAGGATTCAGACGGAAAAGCCCATATCACAACAAAGAGGTAAGCCAAATTTGCAAAGCATTCTTCCTGCTGCAGGATTTGCGTCTTTCAATTTGCCGCAGAGGGAACAGTAACACTCGTTAGCTTGCTTCAAAACAATTAATTATTAATAATTCTATTTGTGCACACAAAATTAACACATTTGATAACACTCTCTTAGAATGGGACCTACCATTGTATGTGGAACATACTTGTATTAGATATAGTGCACCAGCAAGTGTGAGTTTGTGTCTAAAAGCACATTTTAACAATCAAAGGCGCTTTTGAATCATAGAATTTCTTCTAATTACATGATCGAGCACTTGGATTGTGACTAAAAGTTTCAAATTGTTATTAACAAACTAATCCCTAACCCAAACATTTAATAGAAAAAAGTGTTTCTTACAAAAACAATCTTAATAAGCAAGGGGAAATTACAATTTTGTCTGCGTAGTTTAGGTCATCTTTCAAAAGGGTGTTCAAGATCCAATCTATTCCGTCCAAACCGATCAATCCAGTTCTAATTATGAGCATTGAAAATCAAATAAATTATGAAAAAAAAATTATATTATTGGCAAAACTATGTTTAATATTATGAAAATAAAGCATTAATTTTTAGCATTTAAATGTTGAAGAAAAAATCAATAGAGGAAACAAGAGTACTTTTTATAGGTATCGGGTATAAAAGTCACGTGGTGTAACATTTCACATATCATAGAACGGAGAATTTGTGTACCAGGAACACAGCCTGGTACATCAAGTGTCATAATAAATGTGGTTGGAAAAATTTCTTTTCAAATATCCAACCACTTGTATAATGACACTTGGTGTACCAAACTGTGTTCCCGACATGCTGAAAAATCTCTCTGTAGTGAATGATATGGTTGATGTGTCACACTTTAGAGTAAATTAATGAAAAGAAAATCAACGTATTATAATTTGAGTGGAATAGCAGCACCACCGACCATGTTCTAGGTACATAAAAAATATAATGGTCAAAACAAATGTGGGGAAAATAGTTTCCTTATTTAAACGAATAGTGTTAAAAAAAAAATTTTTTTTTTTTTTTTTTTGGTCAATGAATAGAGTTAGAATTGGAGTTCGGATCCTTATCGGATCCTCTTTGTGAGGATCCCGGGAATCTGTGAATTGTGTCCGTTAATCTTATATCGTGTGGTCAAAAATCATTTTAAATATTTTTATCTAAAAATAAATATAAACAATACTTGATAAAAACTGACCGCACGATGTAGGTTGAACAAACACGTTTCATGGATCCCCATGATCCTCACCAAAAGGATCCGGAGAGGATCCTGTTGGTTAGAACTGATCAGTGTTCACTCGTGAAATGACACGGAAAGTTTGTCAATGTTAACATGAACTATCATACATAGTACAACAGAGAGATTGAGAAGATATGTGAAACCGAACAGAAAAAATCGTGAAAAGTAACAGCCTCGCGAGCACTCTTACACATGAATATACATACATACCACTCAGGAGATGCAAGAAATTAAATACCACTACAGTAGTAGAGAGCCATGACTATGATCAATATATCTAATCTCGAGTGGTTTAATTTAGTGATGGGATGAGGAATGGAATAATTGGAATTGTAGATGGAAGAGTGGGGATTGAAGACTGTTGTTGGCAAAGGAGGCCGAGTTGTGAGCAGAGTAGGCAATGCAGGTTTTGGCAAAGATGGGATTTGGGAGGTTGGGAATGGAGTTGGCAATTGAGTGGAGGGCAATGGTGGCAATGTGGTATTTGGAAGAGTTGTGAAGGTTGGGACGGTTGGTAGAGTACCCAACGGGGTTGAGGGGAGGGGTGGCAATGTGGCCTTGGGAAATGTTGGTAGTGAAGGCAATGGAGGCATATTGTAATTTTAGGCAGAGATAGAATTGTAGGCACCGCCAGCGCTGGGGGAGGAGCCACTGCTGGTGTGTTCAAAAGGTGGCGTGCGACTTGGCTCTTATTAATGCTTGAGAGTGACAACACCGCCGTCAAGGACAAAGAAGAAAAGCTTGGATAATGCCATGGTGGAGCATAAGGAGCTGGTAATTAATGAACTAGACAAAGGGAGGCTGCAGATAGTTTGATAAGTTGTGGTTGGAGGAAGTGGGAAAAAACATTCGTTAGTTAACCACCCTAACTCATTCGGTTCCAAACTTCAAATCCAACCAAACACCAGCACAAATATCATGAGACCCGCATCTTGGTGTTGTTGGCATGGCAAAGAAAGTCCATTTCATGACTTGAGCAGCTAAACGGTATGTCATGTGTCACACGGTATTTTTTTTAAATGAAAGTAATTACCAAACGAGTTTTCAGTTTTCAAAAAGTTGAAAACTAAAAATTAAATAACAAAATGGTTATCAAACAACCTCGTAAAAAACGTGTTCTAGAATTTCCTAAACTACGCATGCTGAGATTGTACTTCCAACTCAGAAATCGAGATGATGTTAGATTTTTTATAGAAAATTATCTAATGGGGACTCTAGAACTTAGCAAGAACTTGAACAAGGCATGAACGAGAAATTGAAAAGGCTAGAGTCAACAAAAATCTTGGCAGCCCTAGTCGCCTCTTCATTTGATCGTTACTGCTTCCTCCCCTCCATACATAAAGGTGCAAATAAGTTAAATATACCAATGTCTCATTTATTTTCTTCTGCTTCGTTTCTTTAGAACGATAAATTAGACTCCCCCACAAGCAAGTTGACGATATTGTCTCTTTGGAAAACAGTTTTTCCTTAATCTGTTGCTGAAAATTTTATATACGTATAGGGGTCAAATTTGCCAATCTCAGAGTTATCATCCTCATCATTTTCAAATTAACCATATCATTGGCATTATCTAGTAACCTTTGCATTTTGGCCTCTCATCTATCTACTTGAGTTGTATAATCAATAAAACGATACTGCATGCACGTAGTCACTGACATGTTCATAAGCATTACATAGTTAAATCATAGCCAAATAATTGCTAAGTATTATTCATGAATCGTAATACAATGGTAACAATAATTCATAAAAACACACAACAATAGATATCAAGAAGATAGAACCCCAAAAAAATTGTGAAAAAAAAAGAAAAAAAAAAGAAAGAGAAGATCCTCACAATCTCACAAAACAAGTTGGATATTAGCGCTAGTAAGCATGGAGATTGTAGAACCATCCAGTAGATCTAAGAAATTGGATAGTCGCACTAGTACGCATGGAGAACCATGCATGGCATTGATATCTCAAGTGGTTTAATTAATTTGATGGGGGTGGGGAGAGGAATGGAATGGTCGGAATTGTTGATGGACTAGTGGGGTTTGAAGGGATTGTTGGAAGTGGGTTGGCCGGCAATGGGGGTAGGGTTGTGGGGAGAGTAGGCAATGTTGATTTAGGCAAAGATGGGAATTGGGAGGTTGGGAATGGAGGCAGAGTGGTGGCCAATTGAGTAGAAGGTAATGGTGGCAATGTAGCCTTTGGAAGCATCGGGACAGTTGGTAGAGTAGGAAATGAGGTGGAGGGCAGGGGTGGCAAGGTAGCCTTGGGAAGTGTTGGTAGTGAGGGCAATGGAGGCAATGTAGTTTTGGGTAGAGATGGAATTGTAGGCACCGTCAATACTGGTGGTGGAGCTGCTGGTGTGTCTAATAGGTGGCGAGCTGCTTGGCTCATATGGGTGCTTGAGATCGACAACACCACGATCAAAGACAAGATGGAGAAAAGCTAGGGAATAGCCATGGTTGATTTAAATGAGCTTCTAGGCAAATTTCTTAATTAAAATGTTGTCTCTCGTTGTAAATAATGAAAAGTATCTGCTGGGATTTTATAGGGAAATGTGTGAAGACTATTAGGACTTGGGAAGCATGCTGTGCATGAGTTTGATGAGTTGTGGTTGGAGGAATTGACAAAAGGCAACAGTTGGTTCACCACGCATTACTTAAATTGGTTCCAAATTCAAAATAAAACTAACTCAAAAAATGGCATAAGCTCACGCCAACCCAACTCATCATTTAATTGGTAATCCACATTCCAATAGGCAATAGGCTGACTAACAAGGTTTGAACTCTAGAGAAGCAGAAATTTCATTCAACTAGCTACATAATTAAGTAGGAAGTTCATGCTTGCAGGACTAATAAAGCAAGAACGGTCAGTATCAACACAAGCAAGTACACCTCATGGTCATCATTTTGAGCATTACATAGCCTTGAAAAGGTACTCATTGACAATATGATTTGCTTGTTGACCGAACATAAATTAAGCGAGCTTGTATTTATATGGAGAAAATGTATACCTCGCTTCCTACACCCAGTAAACTTAATTTTGACCTTCTACTATTTTTCTCCCCCAACAAATCGCAAATCAAGCTAATGCATCCATCTCTCTCAAATCTACACCATCAAGTAAATCAAGTAATTACTAATTTCAATCCACACTTTGGTTCTGAGATAGAATTGTGACGAAATTGCTGATTTGAATGATCATTCACTAGTAGAAAAAACAACTTGCACGACGAAAAAATTTTTATCACCTAACTAGCACTTGTGCGACGAAAACATAGATTGGTTGCGCAAAAATGACAGGATACCAAAAAAAAAAAAAAAAAAAAAAAAAACCTTTATGCGACAAAAATATTCGTCACATAAGGATACTTAGTGCGACGAATACGTGTGTTCATTGTTCAAGAAAAAGCGGGAAAAAATTTTTCCGCCAAATGTTTCTGTGACGAATCTTTTCACATATTCGTCGCGTAAAGTTTCACTAAAAACGGTCAGATACCCATTAAATGCTCCCATTTAGTGCGCATTTTGCGCTACCTAAACTCCGAGCTCACCCAACTGACTAATTTCCGATGGTCGATTCGGTTCCTAATTCAATGAAAAGTTGCGAGGGAGAAGGCTCTCGTGAAGGGAAAGGTAAAAAAGAAATTTATTGTTGAATTAGTTGTCTTATATTTGATATGGTTGAAATTATTTTTTTTAATAGTCTATTACTTTTAAAATTTTGTGGTAGAAAAAGAAATAAGGAAAGCTGTGTTGCGAATAGAGAGGTACCATCATAACCGATTGCCCTCCTTTGAAGAAAAAAGTAGAGTTGATGCATACGCCGAACTTAGGTTTGATATTGGGGGTTTGGTGCGGAACCAATGATCTACCAAGTTTAAGTCTTGAAAAATGGTGCCTGAGGAGTTGAAGAAGTCCAAGGTGGGGGAGTTATGGGTAAGTTTGTATTAAACAATGTATAAATATTTTTGTTAAAAAGTAGTATTTTTTTAAATTACTAATTTATTTTTATTGGCACATTGGGATGTTGATGAAACCGATGAGAAGCAGCGGAATTATCTGGATGACCTTTTCAAGATGCATTTCCGGCGGAGCATGCAGGAGTTCCCGATGCCCCTGCTGATGCCTCGAAGGAGGAGGATAAAGGAAGTATTTGTGAAAACTAGTTCATTTGGTGCGACAAAGATGAAACCGTTGCACTTTCATCTTCGCGACCACTGTGTTTATTTGTTGCACAAAGTCTTTTTTCACGATCTTCACACGACAGATTTTGCGCTACGAAGTTTTTGTCGCTTTGACATTTGTGCGATGGGGATAAGCTTTGCATGATCAATTCATGTTCGTCGCGCTAAATGTTAAACGTAGTACTGATTCAACATTTAGGGTTGAAAAAATTTGAAACTTTTTTTAGTTTTGGATTGAAAAAACATGGACGGTCATTCAAATTGTTTGGCCTCGGTGCACCAAATGTTCTTGAGACGTTCAATAAAGCGCTGTTGAACATCATCCAAAGTAGTGTTGTTCGGCTGTTGACTACAGAACCTTCCTATATATGTGTACTGGTGATGGTTTGTGAAACACGGTATGAAACCACAAACTTTTAAGAGAACTAACAAAAAGACAAGCAACGCTTGAAAATTTCGCTCGCATACCTTATTTGGATCTCTCTAAACGTTTTTCGTGGTCATCTATTTTTCAAAATTTTATATCAATGCCCAAAGTGCAAAGTGGAATCCGGGAAGAGGTTCGGGTAGTGTTTAAGGGTTTGAATACTTTGAAGAGATGAGTGTCAATTTTTCTCTTCTGCTCTTGGTCTATCTGCTCTCTCTTGGGTCCCTCGATACTCTTTCTGCTTTCGGTTTTCATGCTCCTTGGTCTATTTGCTCTCCAAGAATTCATATTGCACTCCCTCATAGTATAAACTATAAAAATAAAGAAAGGCCTGGTTCGGATAAAGAATCTACTTGTCTCTCATTTATGATTAACGTATCTTTATTGTACAAATATCATAATTAGAATTGTTCATTCTTTTTATTATCCTTTAAAGATCTGTTGACCATAAAAACTACCAAGCCTACATGGCGTACAGGCCGAATAATTAATAAGCTAACTACGTCCTTTGGTTGCATTCGGGGCTAGCCAACTCGTCGGCCAAGTTCGGCCAGGGAGTAAAATATGTTGAAGTGGTGTTGGGCGCGCTGTTAACTTCTTGATCTCGCAACTGCGGCCAAGGAAGGAACACGTCTCGGCCTTCGGGTTCCAGAGCCTAAAGACAAGGTTGTTAGTTCTACGAAGTTCAATTTCAAATTCGGTTTTCAATGTGCCGAATGTAGTAACCTGGTAACACCTCATTTCGTAGAAAAGGCTGATGAGATGACCTCTACCAACAAAGACTTGAAAATCATTGTTGGCCAGGACTTGGATAAATAACCAATCAATCTTGAAGCAGTGCTGTCTATCCAAACTGAAGGTGCTCCTCGGTCGGCTGATTCTACGACTCTAGTGTTGTCTATCCAAACTGAAGATGTTGCTGGTTGCTTTCACAATGCTGTCTATCCAAACTGAAGATGTGTTGGCGAGAAGAATGGGGAAGAGGAAAAAATCTCAAGGTTGTGGAGAAGTTTTGTGCAGGATAATTCGTGTGTTGATTTAAAGGGGCGTCCTCTATTGCAAAGCACTTGTATTTATAGCATTCATATTCTCTACTTGGCACAACTTGATAATTTTGCAAAGTCCAACTGCAACTCAAACTCGTGGAAAGAAAATTGATCCATGTGAGAGGGCTATCCTTCAGACTGCTATCCGTGCCTTCTCAAACAAAACAAAAGCCTATCAAGGTTTATCACATCATCATCAGAACTCCATCAGTAACCTTGCTTCATCCCATTAAGACTCCCAATGCAACTATAAAGCCTTCTTTTTCCATGATGTCTGTCCAAGTGCAACCATATATGCAAAGTAAATTACAATTTAATTGCAATATCAGCTAACCACTTGAGATACCATCTTCCACCAAATACCACTTTGTATCAGGAGTCCTAATGATGCATGACTCACGTGGCCAAAGCAATACCACAAAAGAAAAACATATTCTCCAGTATCCTATTTTGCATGCCTACTCTTTGTGCTCTATATGACATATAGATAATTTTAATATCTCGTTTAATAGATAAATATATGATTTAAAAATCATAATTTTATCCTTTAAATAATAATTAAATATTATCTTAGCAAATCCAACAGTTTAAAATTCACTCATTCAACAGCCTCGAATGCCTACGTCTGTATTGTAAAATCGGGTCCAAACATTGTCTTCCAATTTCCTTGAGCTTCGACTTGCGCAGTCGAATGGTTGAGGAAATTAAAGTTTTAAAGCTAGGTCGCAGAACTTTTAAATTCATTTTTCGACTTTGGTTCTTCAAGCTTCTCGGTCGAAAAGGACAAGACCGAAAAAATAATATCACCGAGCTTGGTGAAAGAACAAATAACCCTTGATCATCGAATTCATATCCTAAGCAATGCATCGAACTATCGTAACTTTCTCGGCCTGGTGCAATTAGAAAATTTCTTGGACCAAGTGACTAGCTCTCTAGTCACCACTTCGCAAAGCTGATCGACGCCAGTTGTAAGAGTTGAAAATAGTGGTGGAAAATAATGATCAATAGTCTGAGGTAACCCAGCCTAATCCTGCAGTTCAACTCAAGAAGTGTGATCAAGTTAACTTATGCATGCTCACAGCAGTTAAGTATCAGCTTCCACCAGCACGACGTCAGTGATCATGATGACAACATCCCATGCAATTCAATGATGAAATCTAAGCCCTGGAGGAAATCGCAGAATTAGTTATTGTAATCTAGGCCCTGAATCGAGTTGACCGTCGGACAAAAAATTAAAATTCGAATAACTGATATCCACAGCGAACGTTCAAGATTGACATCGACGCCACCGAATGGTCTGATACCACCGAACTCGGCACATGTTGCATGATCTCTATCCAACACCAAAACTCTATGTGCATACTGCGTGTCGGCAACCCCAAAAGTCAAAGAGGACATATACATATGAACATATATTATCTTGGCCCTCCAACCGAATGAGAAATTACTTTTTCCTCTCAACAAGTGCAGCCATACGCAAAGACCCAATAATCAAGTTTCCAAACGTGTAGGACTCGACTGAACGTAATTTTGAAGATGAGTGACATGATCATTATGGCCGAATACCAACCAACAAACCTCACCTCATTGAGATCCATGGTCGTGTAGACCCACCGAATGAGAAATCCAACTCCATCAAATTTCTCTTCCTAACTCTCGGCCTTTGAAATCCACTGCCTTGCTTCACTTACCCTCGGCCTAAACGACCGAAAGTTTTTTTTTTTATTTTAGTTTTGTACGAGGTCAAGATGTTCGTTGCCCCTCCTATTTTCTTATGCATCATTGGCTCAAACAGCCAGACGGATAATAATATATATATATATATAATAAAATTTAAAAAAAAAAAAAAAACTGAAATCTAACATACAGGAATAATTGTGACATCCCACATCGCCCAGGGGACTGATCCTTAAATGTATATTCTCATTCCTACCTAGCACGAGGCCTTTTGGGAGCTCACTGGCTTCAGGTTCCGTAGGAACTCCGAAGTTAAGTGAGAAGGGGGCTAGAGCAATCCCATGATGGGTGACCCACTGGGAAGTTGCTCGTGAGTTCCCAAAAACAAAACCGTGAGGGAATGGTAAGCCCAAAGCGGACAATATCGTGCTACGGTGGTGGAGCGGGCCCGGGAAGTGATCCGCCCCGGGCTGGGATGTGACAATTTGGTATCAGAGCCTAACCCTGGTCGTGGTGTGCCGACGAGGACGTCGGGCCCCTAAGGGGGGTGGATTGTGACATCCCACATCGCCCAGGGGACTGATCCTTAAATGTATATTCTCATTCCTACCTAGCACAAGGCCTTTTGGGAGCTCACTGGCTTCGGGTTCCATAGGAACTCCGAAGTTAAGCGAGAAGGGGGCTAAAGCAATCCCATGATGGGTGATCCACTGGGAAGTTGCTCGTGAGTTCCTAAAAACAAAACCGTGAGGGAATGGTAAGCCCAAAGCGGACAATATCGTGCTACGGTGGTGGAGCGAGCCCAGGAAGTGATCCGCCCCGGGTTGGGATGTGACAATAATAGTGGCCGATCCATGAGAAGGAGGAAGCCAACAATGTTTTATTCCTAGTTAAGATCTTTTCATATTAAAATTCTCAATTTGATTTCGCTTTAGGCCGAATAAAAAATAATCTCCAAATACTTTTGACTTGGCGAAATTTGTTTTAATCTCGGCCACCGAATGTGTTGAACAATTATCAAGCCTCTCAGGCATAATAATTTTGCCAATCTTGACTTTAACTCGAATAACTCAACCTAACAGGATTGCTCCACATCGGTTTTATCGCCAATAACCATATCAACTGTCATGGTTTCGATGTCTAAGATCACATCTCCAATTACGATATCAATTGATGTGGTTTTTCCGTCTGAAGCTGTGTATCGGGCCTTGTTCGTCATTGGAACACTCCTTTGACGAACTCAAAAACTTGAACTTTTTCTTCTAGGCCTACCAAACTTTCAGCCTCGACCTCAAAAATTGGTGGTTTAGGTTTTCTTCGGCCGACTTGACAATTTTCTTAGGCTGAAGTTTGATTGTGGCCGGAGGAAAATTGCACCTGCCTTTTGATCCAACCATTCTTCAAATGGAATTGATTTGTATCCAAAACCTAAAATTGTTTTCTTATCAAACCACTCATAAACTCGAGTTCTATCTTCATTTAACCATTGATCATGTAAGCTATGATGAACTTTCACCTTTATAATTTGAGAGAAAGATTTTTGCCTTTCTTCACATGCTTTAAGAATCTGTTTCGCATGAAGTTGAACTAGGAATGCGTCCAATCAGCTGAACGAAGCCGGATTAACATCTTGATATATCATATGAACTTCGTAGTTTTAGCACGGGGTCCCACTGGGCATGCCAAAATGTTGACCCTAAAAACTACCAAGCCTACGTGGCGCGCAGGTCAAGTAATTAATAAGCTAACTACGCCCTTCGGTTGCATGCAAGGCATGCCAACTCGTCGGTCGAGTTTGGTCGGGGAGTAAAATATGTTGATGTGATGTTGGGCGCACTGCTAACTTCTTGATCTCGCGACTGAGGCCGAGGAAGGAACACGTCTCAGCCTTCGGGTTCTAGAGCCTGAAGATAAGGTTGCTAGTTCTGCGAAGTACAATTTCAAATTCAGCTTTCAATGTGCCAAATGTAGTAACCTGGTAACACCTTACTTCGCCGAGAAGACTGATGAGATGACCTCTACCAATAAGGACTCGAAAATCCTTGTTGACTGAGACTTGAATAAATAACCAGTCGGTCTCAAAGCAGTGCTGTCTATCCAAAATGAAAGTCCTCCTCAGTCGGCTAATTCTACAGCTCCAATGCTGCCTATCCAAACTGAAGATGTCACACGTTGCCTTCACAGTGTTGTCTATCCAAACTGAAGATGTGCTGGCGAGAAGAAAAGGGAAGAGGAAAAAATCTCAGGGTTGTTGAGAAGCTTTGCACAGGGCAATTTGTGTGTTGATTTGGAAGGGCGTCCTCTGTTGCAAAGCACTTGTATTTATAGCATTCATATTCACTGCTTGGCACGACTTGATAATTTTGCAAAGTCCAACTGCAACTCAAACTTGCGGAAAGAAAATTGATCCGTATCAGAGGGCTATCCATCAGACTGCTATATGTGCCTTCTCAAACAAAACAAAAGCCTATCAAAGCTTATCACATCAACTCCATCAGTAACCTTGCTTTATCCCATTAAGACTCCCAATGCGACTATAAAGCCTTCTTTTTCCATGATGTCTATCCAGGTGCAACCATACATGCAAAGTAAATTACAATTTAATTGCAATATCAGCTAATCACTTGAGATACCATCTTCCACCAAATACCACTTTGTACCAGGAATCCTAATGATGCATGACTCACGTGGTCAAAGCAATACCACAAAAGAAAAACATATTCTCCAATATCCTATTTTGCATGCCTACTCGCTGTGCTCTAGATGACATATAGATAATTTTAATATCTCATTTAAGAGATAAATATATGATTAAAAAATCATAATGTTATCCTTTAAATAATAATTAAAAATTATCTTAGCAAATCCAACAAATTAAAATTCGCTCATTCAACGGCCTCGAATGCCTAGGCCGATATTGTAAAATCAAGCCCAAACAAGATCATATGTGCAAAAAATTATTCAATTTGAAGATCGTTTAGTTATTCACATGTATAAAAAAAATGGACGATTCATCATATGAGGATGCTACTTAATAACAAATTTGTCGATCAGTTTGACACGGATGACTAGCTAAATGATCTCCAAATTTTTTTGCATATAATCTTTGAAAGATAAAAAAGAATAAACAGCTCTAATAATAATATTTGTATAATAAAAATACATTAATTATAAATGGAAGACAAGTAAATTCCACCGTTGAACACAATCAGTGTCGTTATGGAAAATTCTGGAACAAAGTTAGCGCTTTATATGGGAACGTGCTATCAGTCATCTTCTACCATGGTCAAAGATAAGAAAGGAGACAAAACACTTTTTGTTAGTGGACAATTAATCAAAAATTATAATAGTAGATTCTAACTAAGTGGGCATCATATTCTATAGAAATATTAATATAATCTGAATAATTAACTGCATATATGTTTAGGACATGCATTGCTACAGAATTAATGGTTTAGACCACACAGTGACTCGGAAAAATAAATAATTTTTCTTTCCTTTCCTAATAATCTAATAAACTTGCATTATTGAGCACCCTAGTAGGAAATAAACAGTTACAAGCCAAAATTATCAATAATTCCCAGAGCCACATCACAAATATGCTTCAATCCCTCCTCTCTTCTTGCAAGTTCTGGAGGATAAGCCAAACCTGGGTACCTTTTGAAAGCATTGTGGCAGGCATTTGGGTAGTCAGCTGCTGCAGTGATGTGCATGTAAGCATAATCATAAGACTCTGAACCTAAATCCTGCACTGAAGCTTGAAGGGCATCACCGACGTAGCCGTACTTGTCGGCGCACTCCTTGATGACCTTCTTCAAGTTTGTGTCATTGATGCTTGAGCTGATTAGCTGAGAGGACAAGTACGATGAGGTGGCAGTTGCGTTTGCCATTCCAATCCCAACCATAATAACTGCCAACCCCTTTGTGTCTGCATTTATGCTTGTGGGAACAGATTTGAGGCTTGAGACGCAAAGGCCATAGTACTTGGTGTTTTTGCATGCGTTCTGGATCAGGGTTGAGTCAGCTTGGATGAGAAAATTAGGGTTTTGGCGAGGAAATGCAACTGTGAGAAGAAAGAGCAAGAAAATAGTAGAACTCATCTGAGAGGATTAATGTAATTTTCTTTGACTCTAGATTTTGCTATGGAGGAAGAAAAAGGGGAGGAAAGCCAGATAAAAGGATTCAAAGGAATTTTAATGTTTTACTTATTTTTCTATGGTTGCAAATTGCAATGTGAGAGGTCAGAGATGTAGGTGCTTTCACTTTGTGTGTCGAATGAGCTGTGTATATAATTAAAGAGGAAGGGGCACTATTTGACAGGAGGCTATGAAACCATGCTATGCATTGAGGCCTTATTTGGCAGAAACCTAAATGCCAAAACATGAGTCACGGGTCACAGATGAACAACAGTTGAGGCTCTCAATCCAATCTTCTCTTTTAGCGTTTGATACATGGGAAGGGACGGAATGCAGTGGGATAAGGTGTTCCGTCCCACGTTTGGTGAGTCAAAAACAGTGGAACCCGATGTCCCACAGAACGAGTTTTGGCTGAATTTTTGTTCCATCTCATCCCCTGAAACGACTCGTTCCACCTTCGTGGAACACAAAATTATAACATTTTTGATAAAAATGCCCCTTATCTTTTTCAATATTTACACCATCTAAAACAAACCCTAATACACCTTCCTCCTCATCCTGTCCCATAGCCACCGACTGCACCCAGCCAGCAAGCAGCAGCACGGAGCCACTTCCACCCGTAGCCTTCTCTCTCTTCCTCGCGCGCCCCCACCCTCCGCCGTCTCCTTTCTCCCTCTCCTCCCACCTGTCCCCGCTGCCTCTCTTCTGCTGCATTGCTTCCTTAGCAACTCCTCTCCCTCACCGCCATACGACGTTTCACCACCCCCCCCCCCACGTGGCCGCTTCATCCTTATCACGAAACCCTGGAGCAGGAGATCTATAAATCGATTCGTCGTCCTGGCACCATCTCCAAGGCTAGGACTTACGCCGATGTCAACGTGATCCGACCCAAGGACTACTGGGACTACGAGTCCCTCGCTGTCCAATGGGGGTAATAAACTGATGAAAATCTCTTGTTCTTGTTTGGATTGTGAGAAAATTGAGGAAAATCTGGTTTATGGTGGGAAAATTGAATTTTGATGAATAAATGTTTTTGCTTTTTTGAATTAATTGTGATTAATGTATAGGGAGCAGGGTGATTATGAGGTGGTGAAGAAGGTTGGGAGAGGAAAGTATAGTGAAGTGTTTGAAGGGGTTTACCATACCGATAACGAAAAATGTATTATCAAGATTCTCAAACTTGTTAAAAGAAGAAGGTAAGTTCTGAATTGCATTGCTTTTACCTTCTTATGTGAAAAAGATTGACAATTTGTTGTTCTTATCAGTTGGGTAATTCTATTTGTTTCGTTCTTGCTTTCATGTATGCTGGACTAATATTTCATGTAATCGCTGATTCTGTACTTGTATACGGCTGGTGTTTTCACAGAATTAAGTTTCCTAGAGTGGAAAGTTAGTGTTCTTTCATTTATTAGATACCTAATGAATGAGGATAGTGTATTGGAAGAGTTTGAGTGAAATCCTATCATGATTTTTTTCATGAAGTGTCGGTGCAATCTATTCATTGGAAACTGAAAAAAAAAAATTAATTTGAAGGTTTAACCAACCCCAAGAAACAATTTTGACTGCCCTTGGCATATTAAGTAAAAGTTTTCTTTTGTACAAGAGCTTTGTTTTGAATCATTGTGGTGACGCTTACTTTTCTGTTTGGTTCGAAATGCAGATTAAGAGGGGGATAAAAATATTGCAGAACCTCTGTGGGGGGTCAAGTCAGATGTGGATTCAATGGAGTGATGATCTTACCAGAGAAATATATGATGAGTGAAGAGGAAGGAGAGCTTGAAAATTGGTTGAAATGGTAGTTGTTGTAATTGTCTTTTATTGTTTTATAACAGTTTGCTGAGATGATTGTTGTAATTATTTTTTATTGTTTGAAGACTACTGAGATGTAGACATGTATGTAAGCCTACTTCCGGAAAAAAGAGACTCATAATTTTTACACTTATACTATACATATTGTTTGAATGTTGCCTCTTCACATCATTGATCCGATAAGCTTCAAACATGTTGAAACTGTTAGGAGTATTAAGTGAATGGCTAAGGTGTTGCCAAATGTCAACAGATTAGAGCTGCAGTTATAAGGTTGTTAGAAGAAAGCTTAGTAAAGAAGCTACATTAGATAGTATAAATATCTTGTAATAAAAGCAGCTGTGAAGTTGAGAAAAATATAGACAATTGAAATATAACTTTCCCTCCAATTCATCTATTTCTTTCTATCTCTCTCTCTCTTTCTTAAGTCTTCTTCTTCTCTGATATATGTGAAGTATGGATTATATGGCTTACATGGTATCTTCGCCAGAAAAAGCATAAAGTTTTTTGATTCATCGATCTGGGTATTCTGTATTTGCTTCCACTTCTGTTCAAATTTGGGTATTCTGTATTCTTTGTTTCTTGATTTTTGGTTTGGGGCTTTTTCTGCTAAAATTAGGGTTCTTCATTTGTGGTTGTCTTTCTGCACACCAAGTGTTCGACGTTTGTTCTCTGTCAACTTTTCAACAATGGTGACCATCTCTCAGTTGCAAATCTTGCAATCGCCCATTACCTCTCTCATCTCTTCTGTCTCTGCGTCTGTAACGATGAAGTTGGATGATACTAATTACTTGACCTGGCATTTTCAGATGCAACTTTTGTTGGAAGGTTATGGAATTATGGGGTTTGTCGATGGGTCTCATCCTTGTCCTTCTCGGTTTTCTGATGTGCTATCTGGGGATTCTGAAGTGGTTTCTGATTCTACTGCTATTCGAGTTAAGACTGATGCCTATAAGATTTGGAAAATGCATGACAAAGCGTTGATGCAACTCATCTCTGCAACTCTTTCACCTCCTGCAATTTCTTGTGCGATTGGAAGTACCAGTTCTTTGGAATTATGGGTCAGATTGAAGGAACAATTCTCCACGGTGACTCGGACTAGTATTTTCCAAATGAAGTCTGAGCTTCAAACTATCAAGAAAGGTAATGATTCTGTTACTTTGTATCTTCAACGAATTAAGGAAGCTCGGGATTATTTGTCCGCTGCTGGGGTATACTTTGATGATGATGATATTGTCATTCTCACTTTAAATGGCCTTTCTTCTGAGTTTAATACCATTCGATCGGTCATTCGGGGTCGTGATACTGTTATTTCTTTAAAAGATCTCCGTTCTCAATTACTTGCTGAAGAAGTAATGATTGAAAGTATGCATTCTGCCCCTATACTTACTGCTTTGACTGCTCAACAATCTTCAAAGGCCTCTGATGATTTTTCATCTCAGCCTACTCATTCTAATTTTCAGTCTAATGGTTCTCGAGGTTTTAGTAACAAGAATAAAGGCCGGGAAAGGTTTAATTCTACCAACAGATTTGGCCATAACAAGCCATTCTTTTCCAATGCTGGATCTGGACTCTTGGGAAACTCTCCATACCAGTCTGGTTCGCCACAACAGTTTGGGTCTCCTTTGTTGGTGCCTTGTCAAATATGTGGCAAACATAATCATCTTGCAGATACTTGTCGATTTCGAAATGCTCCTGTTTCTCAAGGATGTCAATTGTGTGGGAAAAATAATCACTTTGCTGATACTTGCCGTTTTCGAAATGTTGGGGTTAATTCCGGGTGTCAAATCTGTGGAAATCTTAATCACAGTGCTGCTTTTTGTTTTCAGAAGAATTCTCCTACTCCAATGAATGCCATGTATACTCATACCACTTCTGGACCTCCATCTCATTCTTCGCAGCCCTCTGCTCAATCTCAGCAAGTATGGCTCACTGACTCGGGAGCAACAAACCATATGACCACCGAGTTACAGAATCTGTCTCTTGCCACTCCTTATCCATCCAATGAAACTATACAAGCTGCTAATGGTGAAGGTTTAGCCATATCTCATATTGGCTCTACAGTTCTTCAAACTCCCTTACATTCTCTGAAATTAAATTCTGTTTTATATGTCCCCAAATTAACACAGAATCTGTTGTCAGTTCATCGCCTCTACTTGGATAATAATTGTTGGTTGATATTTGATGCATTTTGTTTTTTGGATTCAGGACAAAACCACAGGGAGGATACTCTACAAAGGACTGTGCAGTAATGGGTTATATCCTATTATCCCACCAACATCTCTTCCTTCTTCCAAACGTGCATATGTTGCTGCTTACCTTGGACAGCAGGTTGCTTCAAGAATATGGCATAACAGACTAGGTCACCCCTCTAATCCTATAGTTTTTCAGATGTTAAGAAAGTCCAATGTGTCTTGTAGTGCTGATTCAACACCCATGTTGTGTTCTACCTGTTTAGAAGGAAAGTTTACCAAACTTTCCTTTCCAGTGTCTCAGTTTAAATCTATAAAACCTTTTGAGATAGTTCATAGTGATGTGTGGGGTCCAGCTCCGTGTTTGTCCATTGAAGGGTTTAAATACTATGTAACTTTCATTGATGAGTGTACCCGATATACTTGGATTTTTCCCCTTAGCAATAAAAATGATGTTTTCCCTACTTTTGTCTCCTTTTATCAATATGTTTTCACTCAATTTGATGTCTCTGTGAAAATATTACAAACTAATGGGGGAGGGGAGTATATAGGGAAGTCATTTCAAGCTTTTCTTTTGACTAAAGGCATCCTTCATCATATGTCTTGTCCTCATACACCTGAGCAAAATGGCCTGGCCGAGCGCAAACATAGGCACATAATTGAGACTTCTATCACCCTGTTACAAACAGCTTCCTTACCATCTTTATTCTGGTCCTATGCAGTTCAAACATCTGTTTATCTTATTAATAGGATGCCATCATCTACATTGAATCATACATCTCCTTTTGCACTCCTTTTTCATGCTATTCCAGATATTCAGCATCTTAGAACCTTTGGTTGCTCCTATTATCCATTGCTTAGACCTTATAACAGTACCAAATTACAACCTCGAACTACAAAGTGTATTTTCTTGGGGTATGCTTCTAAGTTTAAAGGGTATATCTGTTTTGAGGTCTCTAAGAAACGGGTGTATATTTCAAGGCATGTGATTTTTGATGAATATGAATTTCCGTATTCCACTCTTTTGTCTTCTGTTAAACCAGTTTCCTCTTCCATCATTCTCTCAGATGTGTCTTATCCAACCTTGGTGCCAAATAATGCTAATGTGCTAGTTGTCCCTTCTGCTTCTTCTCCTAGTCCTATTCTGTCTAGTTTATCACCGATTGCTTCCACTAGTTCCATGGACACTAGGAGTCACTCTCTCTCTACACATAATTTGTCACATGCCTCTAGTCTGTCTCTGCCACCAGTTCCTGCTCCATCAGTTAGTCTCAATGGTGATCTCAACAACGCTGCACCCATTACTGGCACTTCAAATCAGTCTGTATCCTCCTCTCTTCCTGTGGTTCCTGAATTCCAGCCTCACCAACTTCAAGTAGTTCTACCTGCTCCTACACTCAATTTGCATCCCATGCAAACCAGATCCAAGAGTGGTATTTCTAAGAAAATTGCTTTCTTGTCTGTGGTACATGAACATGGAGGGGCTGATCTCACCAAAGTAGAACCTGCTACATATAAATCTGCCTTGAAGTCTCCTGTGTGGTATGCTGCAATGCAAGAAAAACTTACAGCTCTACATAATCAAGGTACTTGGTCCTTGGTTCCCCTTCCTCTTCACAAAAACTTAGTGGGTTGCAAATGGGTGTTCAAAATCAAGAAAAATGCAGATGGCTCTATAGGGAGATATAAGGCCAGATTAGTTGCCAAGGGGTTCAATCAAGAAGAAGGCATAGATTATGGGGAGACATTCAGTCCAGTAGTCAAACAAACCACTGTGAGATTAGTTATTGCTTTGGCTGCACACTATTGCTGGCCCTTACGACAATTGGATGTGAAAAATGCATTTTTACATGGCATTCTTCAAGAAGAGGTATATATGTCTCAGCCACCTGGCTTTCTTGATTCTAAACATGCTGATTATGTTTGTAAGCTTCATAAGTCCTTATATGGACTGAAGCAGGCACCCAGGGCATGGAATGACAGATTCACTAAGTTTCTACCTTCACTGGGGTTTCAGTCCACTTATTCTGATTCTTCTCTCTTTGTTAAATCTGTTGGTGGTTCTGTTGTGATCCTTTTACTGTATGTTGATGATATCATCATCACAGGCAATGCAAGTGTCTCTATTAATGAGGTCATTCATGCTTTGGCCCATGAGTTTGATATCAAGGATTTAGGACCTTTGCATTATTTTCTGGGCATACAGATTGTGCAGCAACCAGGTGGGATATTTTTGTCTCAAGATAAGTATGTCACAGATCTTCTTACTAAGTCTGCTATGGTGTCTTCCAAGCCGTGTGCCACTCCTTGTTTACCTTCCCATAGATTGTTGAAGGATGATGGCAAGCCATATAATAATCCAGCTATGTATCGAAGTCTTGTGGGTGCTCTTCAGTATCTCACCTTCACCCGTCCTGATATTGCCTTTGCAGTTCATCAAGTGAGCCAATTCATGCAGGTTCCCATGGAATCTCATTTTCTGGCAGTAAAACGGATACTTCGATATATTCGGGCAACACAGGGCTGTGGTATACAATATGTTAAGGGTGATTTGGATCTTAAAGCTTTCAGTGATGCAGATTGGGCAGGGGATCCGAATGATCGGAGATCTACTACTGGTTTGGTTGTTTTTCTGGGCTCGAATCCGATCTCTTGGTCCTCAAAGAAACAACAAACCGTTTCTAGGTCCTCTACAGAAGCTGAGTATCGGGCATTATCTTCTACTGCTGCTGAGCTTGATTGGATTACACAGTTATTACTTTTTCTGCAGGTTCCCATATCTCCTAAGCCCACTTTGTACTGTGACAATCTTTCTGCTATCGCTTTAACTTTGAATCCTGTTCAACATCAACGCACTAAACACATAGAGATTGATATTCATTTTGTGCGGGAACGGGTTGCTAACCAACTTCTGCAAGTTCATTTTGTTTCTTCTGGTGAGCAGTTTGCAGATATTTTAACAAAAGGGTTGGCTGCCCCATTGTTTCAGCGGCATTGTCACAATCTCCGGCTCAGTTTCTCTGTTCCTGAGCTTGAGGGGGGATGTTAGGAGTATTAAGTGAATGGCTAAGGTGTTGCCAAATGTCAACAGATTAGAGCTGCAGTTATAAGGTTGTTAGAAGAAAGCTTAGTAAAGAAGCTACATTAGATAGTATAAATATCTTGTAATAAAAGCAGCTGTGAAGTTGAGAAAAATATAGACAATTGAAATATAACTTTCCCTCCAATTCATCTATTTCTTTCTATCTCTCTCTCTCTTTCTTAAGTCTTCTTCTTCTCTGATATATGTGAAGTATGGATTATATGGCTTACAGAAACTAATCATGGTATTGTTATAAAATATAGAATTCATGGCATAACATATCTTCAGCCATATGCTAGTGTAAAAAAATATATCGTAGATAAGTATATGTGTTCAAAATATGAACAAGTTCAAAAAAAAAAAAATATATATATATATATATATATATGTTCCGTCCCGTCCCACGCATAAACATTGTACCAAAAAATAGACGGAACAGGGATAAGTTAATCATTTAATCTTTTGGTTCCGTTCCGTCCAACGAATACCAAACGCAAAACGGAACAATCGTCCCGTTCCGTCTGGCGCGTGTCAAACATAACACGGAACCTCCATTCCGTCCCATCCTATCTTGTCTGCATACCAAACGGTACCCTTGAGTACTGGAATGATTTGGTTTTATATTGGGAATCTTGATGAAATGTTTTGGCCAATAAACAATGAAGAAAGAAAGTTTGGAATTTTTTGTGATCCAAAATAATTAATGTATTTTATCATATTTTGGAAAGAGACCAAATTTTGTTAAAAGATGAAAGAGACCAAATTTTGTTAAAAGATAGATCTTTATCTTCTTATTTATACTTTTTGTCTCTGTCCTCCTTTTTCTTCTTCGTTATTTTCTCTCTCCTCTCCTCCTTTGGTTTTATATTGGAAATCTTGATGAAATGTTTTGGCCAATAAACAATGAAGAAAAAGAGCTTGGAATTTTTTGTGATCCAAAATAATTAATGTATTTTATCATATTTTGGAAAGATACCAAATTTTGTTAAAAGATGGAAGAGACCAAATTTTGTTAAAAGATAGATCTTTATCTCTTTATTTATACTTTTTGTCTCTGTCCTCTTTTTTCTTCTTTGTTATTTTCTCTCTCCTCTCCTCCTAGTCTCCTCCTTCATCCTCCTCTCTCTCTTCCTTCCAACCTTTGTTTCTCTCTTTCTTTTTCTCTCTCCTCTTTCTTCTTTACCACTCTCTCATATATTTATTCTTCATACTTCTCTCTCTCCATCATCTTCTTCTTTTTCATATTGTTTCGTATATTTATATGAAACGAATTTACCATCATCATGACATTTTGTTTCAATAATACAATACCATCACTGCATGACATTTTAATTTTGGATTGAGACGTAAGATGATGGTAAATCCATTCCTTGTAAATTACTCTCCTTTTAAAAAAATTCATCGTTTTGAATATATTTATGGATGAGTCATGAGTGAGGGGGTTAGAGATAGCTTTTAGTATATTTTGTGGAATTGTATATGAACATTTAAAAGGTTAAAATGTGAAGGTTAATTATAATTGTAAGGCCATTTAATACTACGGTCTGGTAGTATTCTTCTTCATTTGTAAATGAGAGATTTTAAGTCCAAATCTCGTGGATGGCGAATTAGATACCAAATTAGGTTATTCATTGTAAGGCTTAACCAAACTTATCCCTATACTAGAAAAAATAATTTATAATTGGAAGCTGATTGGTAATGGTGGAAACTTGCTCACTAGCTTCCTAAATAATATAGTGAGACTCCTATCTCAACAAACTCGAACATCAGTCAAATGATCTTAATGTAGGAGAAGATTGACTTAACCGTGTTATTAAACGATTCTGTTCATTTTAATACCAAAGATTTATTTGGGACCATGACCAAAACAACACGGTTCAATTGAAGTATACTAGTTAAGCGTTTTCAGTTAAGGTTTAGTGTGTAAAGTTTAAAACAATGTCATTAGAGAAGTCGGATCCGATATTGATACTTACGTATGGTAATTAAAATTAGGGTTGAGGGATCTTGTGGATCGCAGACATTAAAAGCGATCGTAATCATAGCATTTGTTGGTTATTGTACAGATTTTGACTTGTTAACCATGAAAATAAAACGGATTAGCGCTTTTCCATTCTTTTTCTTTCTTTGACTAGGAGTAGATATTCATAGCATACGCATGGACCGGAGTCATTTAACTACGGTTACTCCTTTTTTCTGTTTTCAATTATGCAACAGTCCGATTTATCAATGACAAAGGGAGCATAGTAATCCAAAACAAAAAGAGATGGCTAATACGAGCTTTAACTGAAGTCGACGGACAAGTGCTGCTAATTTCTCACCAAGTATATACATGACTCCAAATACCATAGCCTTCAATGATTCAATCATTTGAATTGAGCACCTTACTAAGCATATTATCAAACACGCTACCCAACAGACCAAGAAGCAACACAGCAGAAAGTTTAACAACACCCAACTTCTGAAATGGAATATCAAACTAGACTTGACACAACTGATCCAACAGCACCACAGTGCAATAGACAACATAAACGAGTATTGCAGTGCTAAACTCTAAACTTGCACCCAAGTCCATAAAACAAGCAATGGATCATTTCTTTTCACTATAAAGAAAGACTCAGGTGAACAATCGGCTTTCAAGATTTAAGTTAATATTGCATTCCAACTAATTTAATCAATAAACTTCCCGAACAAAGCTGCAGATGTTTTAGATTTTTTCCCGTACACTCTTCTTAACTGTCGCCAATGATTGCTTCCAAAATGTATGTCCCCGTCTCAAAATGCTTCGCTGTGAAATGTCTATACCAGCTAAGCCACTGTTTCAGCGCTTATAGAACACTAATTCTCGGCTACAATTGTTTTTGATAGCTTCCTCCAATTTCTCAATACGGTCAAAATCAACTTGGTAAGTAACCATGGTGATACCATCTTTACCAGTCTCATAATCTTGCTTGATGTCTTCAACGTGAAAAGATTGTAGCTGTAAACATCGCATCTTAATATAAGATATGGATACACTTTAGAAATTTGACCATCAAAATGCAAAAGGGAGAGTTATCATAGTGCATCCAAACCAGCTCACCTGATGGTATAGAACGCCCAAAAGATCAAAGGGAACCTCGACCCCCATTCTTACCTAGAAGAGAGAAAGGATAAAATCATATAATTAAACGTTCTAATGATACAGAAAATGAAATGATTTACGGGTGCAAAAAATAATACAGACTTAACTCAAATTAATTGAAACTTATTCAGACATTTGTGAGCTTTGGTCCCAAGGTTTTGAAGTGAAAGTCTACGAGTCCCAAATATGTGGCAAAGGAATAAAACCCGCGTTCATTTTATGATACCAATAAAAGTAGATTGCGACCAAGAATGGACGAGTATAGGGAAGTTCTTTCCTTTCCTGGTCCCGTTGCTTTCTGAAGCAGTAATTAAACAGGACATCTTGCATAAAAGAAAAAGGAGCTAATACCCTTGATTTCACAAGACAAGTTGGGGCATTTTTCAAGCATTCAGAGGCAACTCCTCCGTAAGCCCTGACGAGTCCTCCAGTTCCCAATTTAATACCACCAAAATATCTATAAAAATAGAATCAAATACAACACTCAATGGAAAGAGCAATAGCAATAAGCGTAAAGCAGACAACAGAGAACAATGTGCACACTTTTAAGAACAAATTCGTAAAACAAACGGAAGCGAATGCATATCATTGAAGAAAGAAATGCAGTTACCTGATGACAACCACCATAACTCTGTCAATTCCTGAAGATTCAATAGCAGAATGGATTGGTTTTCCGGCCGTTCCGGAAGGTTCACCGTCATCATTAGACCGGAATTGATCTCCAACCTGATCGGTACCTCATTTGATTAATTAAAAAGACAATACAAACAGAATACCAAATAACAAGCAAAGAAAAAGAAATGGACGATTTCAAAACCCTAACCCTAACCTTGTACGCCCAGCAATTGTGAGTAGCGCGTTGCTCTCGTACCTAAAGCACCAAAACTTCATTTGCCACGGTTTTTCCTTTTGTGACGAAATCAAAGAACAAAAGTAGAATTAGCGTACCTGGGATAGGAACGATTGAGCGGATTGTTCGTCGGAGATGGGACCAGCGACGGCGATGAATTTGCTCTTCTTGATCTCTTTTTCGAATCTCACTATGTCCTTGATGCCCGTATACGCGCCGCCTCCACCACTCCTGTTGCTATTGCTGCTGGTTGCGGCGGCGGTGGTGACCATGGCTTTATTGGCTCCGGTGGCGACGCAGCAGCCTACGCCTGCAATTGAAACGAAGATTCGAATGCCTTGGTGGAACTTGATCGGCGCTATCTTCTGGTAGTATTTCTGGAAACTGAGATTGAAATTACGTGGCGTTATTGCTGCTACTGGCATTTGTCTTACCCAAACCCAAACACTGCTTTCTTCTTCTGCTAACATGTGTCTTGGGCCTTTTGGGTTGTGGTGGAAACCTTTAACGCCCGGTGTCGTTTCGCTTGGCGCTTAATCTTTTCCTTCCTTTATCTTCATGACCATGTTCTATACCCTTAGGTGCGTTTGTTTCACCGGAGTATCTCGGACTGAATTAATTTTAGGAACTAAATTGAATTGGATTAGAATAAACTAAGCTGAACTTAGTGAAGCATTTGGTCTAGTCTCCAACTAAAAGTAGATAACAAAATATTTTTTTTTTCCAAAAAAATAAAAAAAAATAAAACTCTATGTCTCTCCCTTTTCTTTGGTCAAACTCTCTATCCTCCTTTTTCTCCATCTCTTTCATTTTCTTTTCCCGTCCAACTCCTCCTCCCCCACCCTCTCACCATCTTCATTTCTTCTCACAACTTCATAATCCACTGTATATCTTCATAATCGACACCATTTTCCTATGTAATTGGCTCGAAGGTGAAAGATAAAAAAAGGCTTGCGATCAGGGATTTTTATGTTTTCTGGGGTTTGTGCTCCACATCAATCTCATCGTTGATTCAAGCTCATCCCACAATATTTTTTTTTTTTCTGGGTTCAAATTTTTCTGGGTTTTCTGGTTGTTGAAAGCGAGGAAGAAGGAGATGGGAAGGGCAAAGCGGAGCAGAGATAGCAAAAGACCCGTCTTTGCCGTTGTTCGGGTCAACCCAGATGCCAAAAAGGCGATGGGTTTGCGGGACGATGGAGATCCGCGACAACCGTTTCTTATTTGGTCATGGGAGAAAAAGGGCTGATGCTGCTCATGTGGGTCACTGTTATGATCCAATTCTGTGATTGCTTTGATCACAAGGAAGAAGACGAAAATGCAAATGGGAAAAAGTAGTTTTGATAGGAGCATATTTATGCTACTTAGTTATGTTGTTTCCTTGCATTTAGTTAGCTAAGTACTACTTATTATAGTGTTTTAAGCTATTTTCATGTGTTTGTAGGTCCTAATGACAAAGTTGGCAAGAAAAGGCAATTTTGAGCCTTTTAGAGCAGTTTTGGGCTTATTATGGATAGCTTGTATATGGAGCAAGGTGGATGGACGAATTTGGAGTCAAAAGAGGCTAGGAACATGCTACAAATCAAAAAAGACAAGTTCAAGACAAAGAAGATAAGGAAAGAGCAAGAAATATGGAAACTTATCCTAACAGCCTTATCTTATCCAAACCTTATCCTATCTTATCCTAACCTAATCTTGTTCCACCTTAATTCTAGCTGCAAGTGGACCTAAATACATGATTTCTAGAAGCCTTATCTGATCTTAAAAGAGTGTCGCACCCTTCCCCCTTTTATTTCTTCTAGAAACACCCAAAATCAGCCACAAAACACATTATTTCTAAAAGGCCTAATTTTGGGCGAATTTCCTTAACCTTTTTCCTCTTGGATTCTGATTTGAATTGGCCCTTTTCCTATTGGATTTGGATTGTATAAGTCCATATCAGAAATTAATTGGGCTATGAATTAATTCCCAAGCCTTGTGCCGCACCCTAGAAGCCCTAATCCTTTGTTTCTGCTAAGTCTAACCTTAATTCTGATTTCCTAGGGTTTTGCCGTAAACTATATATATGTATTTCACTTTTTGCCGCACCCCTTACACACCCTAGGCAGCCATTCATCCTTCCATTGATTCATTCATTCACACCAGACCCCATACATTCAGAAACATAACTTGTGGCGCAACCTTGGGAGAAGAAGGAGTGTGTCGTGGCTTCCATAGGAGAAAGAAGACCTTGTGCCGCAAGCAATCTGCATCCATTGGAGACTTTTAGAGTTCTTTCTTCCCTCGTTTCGTTTCCATGTTTATTTTAATTTGCTTTTCAATTGTTATGAACATAAGTAACTAAATTTTATGCACAAGGCGTATGACAAAGTGGAGTATGACTTCTTAGTGGCCGTCGTGCAGGGTCTGGGATTCGATCAGGATTGGTGTCCGCTGGTTCTTCGGTGCATCTTTTCGGTCAATTTTTCCATCATTCTAAATGGTACCCCAGGAAAAAAGTTTGCTACATCGCGTGGCTTATGTCAAGGGATCCGTTATCACCTTATCTTTTCTTGTTCGTTAGTGAGGTTTTTTCTCTACTCATTTCACAGGCGTGTGAACAGCATGCTCTGTTCGGAGTTCAACTTAATCTATATGGCCATACTATCTCACATATTTTCTTTGCTGATGATACCCTCATGTTTCTTAAAGCAGATAAGGAGAATTGCCACAATTTGATGAAATTAATTGAGATATATTTTGAGGCTTCGGGACAACAGGTTAATCTTCAAAAGTCTAGTGTTTTCTTTGGGTCGAATGTTCCCGCGGGTTTATCGGAGGAGTTTGGGGCTGTCCTGCGAATGCCAATTGTGGATAATCCTGGGACGTATCTGGGTGTGCCAGCTATGTGGGGAAGATCCAAATCTAAGGGGTTGGCTTATGTGAAGGATCCGATTATGAGGAAAATTCAAGGTTGGCAGCATGTTCTTCTATCGCAGGCGGGGAAAGAGGTTTTGATTAAGGCGATGGTTCAGGCAATCCCGGTTTATTAGATGAATTTGTTCAAGTTTCCTGAGACTAGTTGTAAGAAAATGGATTCTTTGATTACAAATTTCTGGTGGGGGCATGCTACGGGGGAACGGCATATCCATTGTGTTTCTAAGGATAATCTTAGACTTCCGAAAGCTCAAGGGGGGTTGGGTTTTCGCAGCTTTATGGAGTTTAATGATGCCCTCTTAGCAAAATAATGATGGCGATTAATTCAGGAACTGGAATCATTGTGGGCGAGGGTATTGAAGGCTTGATATTTTCCTCATTGTTCTTTTTTAGAGGCTAAGCAGGGAGGCAAAGCTTCTTGGGCGAGCTTGTTACGGGGTAGAGATCTTTTGCTAAATGGAGCCCACTGGTAGGTGATAAGTGGCCATCAGATTAGGCTTTGGCGGGATCATTGGTTGCCCTCGCTTCCGGATGGTCACCCTATCCCTTCAAGAGATGTGCAGGTTTGCTATAATACCACTATGGATTTCATTATTAATCCAGCAACTGGGGACTGGAATGTTGAGTTTATTAGACCGTTTATCTCGATGGAGGCACTTGATGCTATTTTGGCAACTCCAATTGGTGATACTATGTTAAATGATCAGTTGGTGTGGCCTTTTGTTTAGATTGGTGTTTATTCTGTCAAATCTAGTTATCATTGGCAACGTTCTCAGGTCACTCACAAACTTCCCCGACACTCCTCATCGGCTGTATCTAATTTAGCGATCTTATAGAAGCAGGTGTGGCAACTCAAGACTCACCCTAAACTAAGATGTTTCATGTGGAAGACTTTGCATTGTGCACTGCCCATAATGGCAGCTCTATATAACTGGAAATCAGCGCCTTCACCGCTTTGCCTTTTATGTCATACTCATGAGAAGTCAGTTGAACACTTGTTTCTCTTCTGTTTATGGGTGATAGCTATTTGGTTTTGGGGTGCTTTAACATATCAAGTGAACAGAAGGGAAATTACTTCGTGGGGAAATTGGCTTCTTACTATTATCCAGGATAATGCTCACTAGAAGGAAGATTTGGAGCGCTTTATGTCTCTTATTGCATTTTCTTGTTGGCATATTTGGAAAGCAAGGTGTAGTTTCCTATTCTAACATACATCTTTTAACCCATTACGGGTCCTCTCCATTATTTCCACCAGTGTTGCTGCTTTCCTTGATGCTACGCAGGTTACCTTAAGTTGCATGGGACAACATCCATTTCATCGGGAGGGACAGGTTCGATGACTGCCACCAAATCTTCCTTTTGTCAAAATAAATGTTGATGCAAGTTGGAATGTTGCTACGGGGTTTGGTTATACAGGAGTTGTGGTTTAGGGTTCTTTGGAAAATTTTCTTGCAGCTTGCAAAACAAGGATTCGTGCGACTTGTGCGGCTAGTGTGAAAGTGTTGGCTTTGCACGCTGGCTATGAGTTGGGTCTCTATTTGAATTTGACTCATGTGGTGGTTGAATCTAATTCTCAAGGAACTATTTCATGTATGCGAGGTTTAATCTTTGAGGGCAGATGATAGGCTTATCCTATTTCAGCAAAGTGTTTGAAGCTTGGGGAGGCCTTTTAGGATTATCGCTGGTCTTGGGTTCCAAGATTAGCCAATTTAGAGGTGGGCCATTTGGCGTCGTGGAGATGTGCGGAGATGTGTGATGTGTCTTGGGTCGATCGACCCCCATCCTCGCTAGTGCATTAATTGAATAAGGATGGTTTACCTTGCCCACCTTAATTTTGTGTGGGAGGTGCAAGGGGGGAAACATTGAGCCTTGCTTGAGTGTTGGGTCTTCTACCCCCTTGTTCTTCTTGTCTATTTTTTGGTTGATTGCCTGTGTTTTGGCTTTTGTTGTATTGTTGGGCATCTTTTGCCTAGTTTACATAGTTCCAGTTTGCCAAAAAAGAAAAAAAAATCGGTAATTTATAACAAAATTCAACCACCCTCGTCCCTCCTTCGAACCTAATTTCTCATGGTAATACTAGGACACGTGTTCGGCAGTTAGAGCCCCCATGACCATAAAGGCCAATTTGTCTTTTGAGTGGGAATCCTAGTCCAGTCAATAAGATCCCATTGATTTTTGAAAAGCCATATGAATGTTTGAATTAATTTCTCAAATGCAACCTCTAAACTTGGAAAAGATCTTTGTAGGATCCTTCTAGGGATCCTAGAGATTCCGTGTTTCGGACTGGCCATCATATATTATATGGTCATTTTTTGTAAAATGCTATTCATATTAAATTTTAAATTTTAAAATAATTTTTAACTACATGATATATAATAAACAGTTCAAATTACAAGTTTCATAAAATCCCCAAAAAAACGATCTCCACCCTTTATAAAATAAATAAAATAAAATTCAACACTAACCGCCACAAAAGGAGATGATTGATGAGTGATGAGCCCAGGTAAACAACCAAATCAAGCAGTTGCAGATTTCAAGATTGCAATTTGCATACCCTTCAGGACTCTACGATCTAATGTTATTTTATTTTATTGGTATAGACGAGTCTACGGTGTCTTTAACATCATTGAATGTCACTACTTTGACTTGTCTAAGCTTTCAAATATAATAATTCATTGACCTATTACTTAGTACTACATTTTAGTTGTATTCTTTTTTATTTGTAAGTGTGAGGTCTTAGGTTCAATTTTAGTCAAAGGCGAATTTGAACTATATTATTGCTAGCTCATTATGAGGTTTAGCCAACTTCCCTACTCCCTTAGTGTAAATAATATCGTTTGTTAAAAAATAATAATAATAATAATAATGCATTCACTTAAGGCTATTTCCAACTCAAGGGTGAGATATCTTAAAATGGTTTTTTATCACAAAAAAGTTCTGAAATTGGGATGTTTCCTGAAATTGAAAATTGATCAATGTAGTCCTTGAAAAATGGGATCGCAAATCAATATGGTCATTCTGTCATAAATCAGTTAAAAGTTCTGCTATGGGTGTGACACATAAGTGGATGCCACAACTCTAACTAAATATTTCCATGTGAATAAAAATGTTTAAATTATGTTTAATTAGCTTAAAATAGGTATTTAATTAGCTTAAAAATTGACATTTCCTTTTCCATATAATTATTTTTTTATTCTTATTTTCTGTGATTCAATAATTTTATTTTTAATCATTTTAACAATTAAGCAAAAGAGAAAATGGCAAAACGTCCCCTCGACTCTCACATTCGTCGTTTGCCAGGCTTCCCAATGTTGTTGGAGTTCTAGTGCAGTTAGTACGACACCCAGAAGGTCAAGACTTTGGCGGTTCACATCCGGTCTTCTTGCCCTTCGCATCGCTTACAGGCACCGTTGGGCTATATGCCTACGCATCTACCATAAGTAACTGTGGGTTGAGGAGTTTGAGAGGAATGAGGATCCTCTCCGGATTTTTTTTTTTTTTTTTTTTTAGGATTTTAGAAATCTTCAAATCGTGCCCGTTTATAGTACATTATGCGATCATAAATTATTTTAAATACTTTTATTTAAAATTAGACATGACAGTACTTGACGAAAACTAATCACACGATATACGATAAATGACATGATTCGAAGATCCTTGAGATCCTCACAAAGAGGATTCGGAGAGGATCCTCACCAGTTTGAGAGCAGGGGTCTGAAATTTTTTATAGATGAAGTGGGAAAAAAATGAAAAGAATTGAGCTATGTGACAATTTTTCATTATTTAAATATTTTTAATCCACGTGACAATATTCAAGTAGACCTGTGGGATTTTATTATGTGCCACATACATAACAGAATTTTTGACATAATTGTGATGGAAGGACTTCATTAATTTGCAACACACATTTTCAGGGACTAAATTGATCAACTTTCAATTTTAGGGGCCATCTTGATGGGGTGGGTCAATTTTAGAGATCATTTGTGATATAAACTCTCTTAAAATTTAGCTCTATATTTTTAACTTTTCATCTATACGTATAAGGTTAGTGAGTTTTTTTCCTCCAAAGGTAAGAGCCCTATAATTCCCACCCCAACTTTATCAATTATTAAAATTTTGTGTTTCTTTGATTTTATTTTATTTTATTATTTTGCTAACAATTTTTAGAATTAGTTTCTGTATAATCTATCTTGCTTTATTTTAAGACTTTTTGGTGCTTTGGTGTTGGATCTAATTTCGATTAATTAATAATATATTTTTGAACATTAAATTTAAATTTGAGTCGTTGGATTTTTTTTTTTTTTTAATCATTAAAACTAATTTAATTAGGTTTGAATTGTTGGAATTAAAAAGTTACCATTGAAAAAATTTCAAAACTAACCGTTGGATTGCAACGGTCAATAAATATGGGCCGCACAATATAGTACTGTTGGAAATGGATTTAGCTAGGTGCCTTACTAGATCATATTCCAGGAGGCACGACAGCTAATAGATGACAACGGTTCGCGATCTCAGCCATAGAAGTCTGACAAAAATTAAATGTTATGAGGGCAAGTGAATTTAGTTATATTAGCAATGAGCCAAAAATAAAAACAAAACAAAACAAATTATGTTTATGTGCTAGCAGGCGTCAAATGCTTTAACATACCAAAGTGAAAGTAGATCATCCAAGACGCATTCGTGAAAGTTAAACCCTTTGTGGCACAATAATTTTATTTTTGTTGAAACGCAAGAATTTTATAGACACTGAAAATTTGACTCGAAGAATAGCATATACATTTGCTTGAATAATTTAGATCAAGAAAACAAACATCGACATGAAAGTAAGAACCACGAGCTGATGATCCAATAATAAATGACGGATTACAAGGGTTTCCTTAAAACTAAAAACTGGAGGTCTCGGGTTCAAAACCCGATGTTGGTGTGGAAGCTAGACTTGTGGCTAAGGGGATGCTGAAATGCCTCTATGAGTCTTCCCGACCCCCGAAAATGGTGGATAACTGTGGCTTGCCACCAGTTGTTCCTCTTTTAAAAAAGAAACAAAAACACACATGAAAGTAGGAATATTCCTCGGTTATTATTGGGGTTGAGTTGTTAGGAACTGTTTGGTGGGCAGGATGAGATGAGTTATTTTCAATTAAAATGGGCTAGCTCAGCCAATTTTTGGTGAGAAAAATTGTAAAATAAATTCAATTGGTTACAAATCCAAAATAAGGGAAAATATGATGGGTTATGTGTAACATCCCGTCCCGGGATTTTTAAAACGTACGTTGAAATTACAATTTTACCCTAATTTGTTTGTGTACGTTAAGTGTTGTGTAGTGTGGTGTTGTAGGACCACACACACACTCACACATCACCCTCACTTTCCCCGGGATTCCCTCCCTCATTCCCTCACTCTGTCTACTCTCTCTCTCTCTCTCTCTCTCTTCCTCCCCGAGTCCTCTCTTCTTCTTCCTTCTTCAACACACGGACATACACACAAACTTACTCAATACTTCACCAATCGAAAAACCAAGACTACCATCGTGTTCGTGGAGCTGAGAGGAGTCCAGTGGTGCCATTTTCAGGTAAGGAAAACACCATTTTCACGTCGATATCACGAGGTCCGATTATTGCACTGTTCATGCAAACCTAAACTAGCTTGTTTTTGGAATTTCTAAGCTTGTAGTTGTGTTTGTGAGGTCCCAAGGAGCCTCGGAGTGGTTCGTTGGGTGAATTTGGACGTCGGGATCGTCCTGTGCAAAGTTGGCCGAACTTGGATCGTTGTTGCAGGTGAGATTCCTTGATTTTTAGGCCTTAAAAGTAGTCCAACGTGATTCTACTAGTCCTAAGCTTCATTTTGGTATAAAGAACGTGAAATTTGGTTGAAAAACGAAGGAGAAAACAAAGTTAGAAAATTTCCCAGTTTTCCGGCGCCGTCGCCGGCGCCGGAGGCTCGCCGGAGAAGAAAGGGGAATATTCCGTTAAGTTTAACGGAATATTCCTAACGGCAGTTAACGGTAACAGTTGGATTTAACGGAATATTCCGTCAGTTTAACGGAATATTCCTGACGGCGTCAGTTGACACCGTCAGTGTGCCTGGCATGTGGCCGCGCGTGGGGGGCGCGTAGGTCCGTGCCTTGGCCGGCGCGTGGGGGCGCGTGCGTGGTCCAAAATTTTTTCTAAAAATATGGGCGTGATCCTGAGGTTGTGTAGGTCACGTTGGTATATTCAATTGTCCAATTTGAGCAATGTATGAGAAGTTATTACGAGAAGTTGCTTAGGTGCTTTTAAATTAATGTTTTCGTAACTTTGTCGCGTATAGGTGATTCGTTTTCCGAAGATGAGCGTACACACTCGAGGCAGGGGGGCTACGACCCTTCTAATTACCAGTGAGTGGGCTTTTGTTTTCCGTATATACCTATATACATATTAATTCCCAGAAATTAAATAGAAAAGGTTATATGTATTATGCCATGCATCATTTGAATATGGTTTACGCATCATCGCATGCATTAGTAGTGGCATACATTTATATATGTGTATTTGGTGCTGTGGACGCACAGGTAAGTGCCAGGTAAGTGGTATTCATGTTTGTATGCAGTAGTAGTTTGAGAGGATTAGAGAGCTCATAATCTGCACCCCCGGTGTTAGTGCTCCCGCCCAGGGCCAGGGCACAGCCTTCACGTGTATGTTCACCAGCACCGCATGCTCGTCTTGGATCCAAGTTAGGTGCAAGCCTGTCGTACAGACCACATTAGGTGGTTCCGACTTGTAGGTGACCCGCGATTATCGCACAGCTTCACGTGATCGTAGCACTAGAGCATACATATATAATACACCCAGCTTGTCGTACAGACCACGTTAGGTGGTTCCGACTCGTGTGCAGATTCAGTTATTGAGTTGAGAGTGGAGCTCTAGATTCAGCCGTACAGGTCACGTTAGGTGACTCCCGGCTGCCAGATTATATATAATCGATGTGAATTACGCTTGAGCATTTATAATTGATTATGATATTCTGTAATGGCATATTCTCAAGCATGAATGGCATATTGTGAGCATGAATGGCATATTGTGAGCATGAATGGCATATGGTGGAGCATGATTGACATATCTATACATACGTATATATGTTCATTTTCTGGGAAGTATACAGGTTTTACGGCGAGGGGTTAGAATGTATTTTGCTAAAGAGTTTTCAAAGAACTTTGTTTTTGCCCACTCACGCTTTTGTTTTTGCGCCCCTCCAGGTTCTAGTGGTCTAGAAGGTTCAGTGGTTTATCCCAGAGGGCGTCCCGGCATTTCTGACAGACACTCACCATTGTAGGGTCACCTTCGGGTGTAAATATGTCGTATCTTTCCTTTTGGACTGTTGTAGACTTGCTCTGAATTGTGTCTCACATACACTAGTACTTTGTATGTTATTAGGTTTTTAATTATTCGTACTTTTATATTACCTTCTCATTAGCTTCCGCACGCGCACATGGTTACGTCACCTTCGCGTGACGGCCAGCACGCCCTGATCTCGGTCGGGGTGTGTCAGCTTGGTATCAGAGCCTAGGTTTGGCAGTCCTGTGTCTTTGTGAGTATTCTAATAGTTGGTGTCTTCTGTCAGAATCATGCCGCCTCGTCGGGAACCACGTCGCTCAGATGAGTCTAGTTTCCCTGATCTTACTCAGTTGGGGGAAGTGATTGCTACAGCCCTTCAAACAGTGATGCGCCCTCCCCAGAGGACTCCTCTGGAAACTATGTATAACCTAAATTGGAAAAGTTTAAAGGTAACGAGGGTCACGAAGGCGCAGAACGTTGGTTGGAACACATAGAGAAGACTTTCCGTGTGTTACATAACCAGGGGAACCTTCCGATGGAAAGGTGGGTTGAGACAACCTCTTGGTTTCTGGAGATGGAGTCCGCAGCTTGGTGGGAGCAAGAACTTCGTAGGTTGACTCCAGCTCAGAGGACCGATTGGAATGTTTTCAAGGATGTATTTCAAAGGAGATTTGTACCCCCTGAGTATATCGACCGTAAGAAACAGGAATTCACTGAATTGAAACAGCGAAAGATGACGGCTAACGAGTATTATCGTAAGTTCACTGATTTGTCTCGTTACTATCCTGATGTCGCTGGTAATCCGGCGGAGATGCTTCGTCGTTTTCGCTTGGGCACTAGAAAGAGATGGCGTTCTATGGCCACTACTACTCACTGTGAGTCCTACCAGGAGTTCTATGAGATACTGTTGAGGGTAGAGGACTCAGAGAATATGTCGAGTGACAGTGATGAAAAGAAAGATGACAAAGGGAAAAGTCAAGTGTCGCTTGGGCCTCGCCAAACTCAGAACTTCAAAAGGGGTGGTGCCAGTTCGAGTTCGTCTAGTGGTGGTTTCAGTGCCTCTGGACAAGGACGTGGAGGTAGGTTTTATGGAGGTGCTCGAGGCCAGAGACAAGGTGATGGTGGCCGAAACCGACCCCCATTTTGCCGTAGGTGTAATAACCGACACTTCGGCGAGTGCAGGCAGATTAGCGGTAGTTGTTTCACATGTGGACAGGTGGGACATAGAGCGGTGAATTGTCCCCAGAATCAGCAGCAGAAGCCGCAGCAGACCTTTATGCCGCCACCTGCACCGATTCGACAAATCCAAGGTCCGAGTAATTATGGTCAAGCAGGTAGAGGTGGTGCCTATCACTATCAGGGTGATGTTGTTCCCTATGCCCCGGGACCGTATCAGTACCCCCAGGACCCGTATTCACAAGGTGGTTATCCCCCGTATCCCAGTAACTTCATGCCGTATCATCCAGCTCCAACGGGTGGTTCTCAGTGGTACCAAGGAGGACAGTATCAGCAGGGTGAGATTGCCACTAGTAGTGCAGGGTCTTCGAGACAGATGGGTCAGCCCAGTCAGGGGCGTGGAGCTCAAGGTCGCGGTGTTCAAGCGAGCAGAGGTCGTGGCGGACGACAGCAGGGCCAGGGGCGTATTCACAATATTTCCCTGCAGGATGCTCAGAACAACCCGGACTTGATAATGGGTACATTAAACATTATTGGTTATTTTGCTAGAGTCTTAATTGATTGTGGAGCTACACATTCCGTTATTTCTCATACATTTGCTCAAGTAACGCAACCTCGCCCCACACCTCTAGGGTACGATTTAGAGTTCGCTATGCCTAGAGGAGAGAGATGTGTTGTAGATCGTATGTACCCAGGATGTCCAGTGATAGTAGAGGGTGTTGTTATGCCCGCTGATCTTATCCCGTTAGATATTGTCGATTTTGATGTGATTTTGGGCAACGATTGGTTGCATTTCTATCGTGCCAACATTGATTGTTACGGGAAAGTAGTTACGTTTCACCGTCCTGGATTACCTGAGGTTACTTTTGTGGGTGAGCAAAGTGGAGTAAGACATGGTGTTATTTCAGCTTTGAGAGCAAAGAAGTTGTTGTCTAAAGGTTGTCAGAAGTTGTTGTCTAAAGGTTGTCAGGGGTATCTAGCTCATGTAGTGCTAGAAGAGACTGTTCCTAGCAGAATTGAGGATGTGAGAGTGGTTAGACACTTCCCTGATGTTTTTCCTGAAGATTTACCTGGTGTACCCCCAGATCGAGATGTGGATTTCACTATTGAGTTACTTCCAGGTATTAATCCTATTTCATTAACTCCTTATCGTATGGCTCCCGCTGAGTTAAGGGAATTGAAAGTGCAGTTACAGGAATTAGTGGATAAGGGATTTATTCAGCCTAGTACTTCACCTTGGGGCGCTCCAGTGTTGTTTGTGAAAAAGAAAGATGGGACTTTGAGGCTATGTATCGACTACAGACAATTAAATCGGGTGACGATTAAAAACCGTTATCCATTGCCTCGTATCGACGATTTGTTTGATCAGCTGAGAGGTGCTTGTGTATTTTCCAAGATAGACTTGAGGTCTGGGTACTATCAGCTGAAGATTAGTAGGGATGATGTTCCTAAGACGGCGTTCAGGACTCGTTATGGTCATTACGAGTTTCTGGTTATGCCGTTTGGGTTGACGAATGCACCAGCAGCTTTTATGGATTTAATGAACCGGGTATTTCAGCCTTATCTGGATAGATTTGTCATTGTCTTCATTGACGATATTCTGGTGTATTCTAAGTCCAAAGCAGAACATGTCCGACATCTTACTTTGGTGTTGAAGAGGTTAAGGGAACACCAATTGTATGCTAAGTTTAACAAGTGCCAGTTCTGGTTATATCAAGTTGCGTTTTTGGGGCACATCATTTCTGCTCAAGGTATTCTTGTTGATCCTCAGAAGGTTGCAGCTGTGGAGAGTTGGGAGCAACCACGAACCGTCACTGAGGTGAGAAGTTTCATTGGTTTGGCGGGATATTATCGGAGATTCGTTAAGGATTTTTCGGTGATTGCCTTACCACTGACGAGGTTAACAAGGAAAGATGTTAAGTTTGAGTGGAATGATAAGTGTGAGCAAAGTTTCCAGCAATTGAAGCATTGTCTCACTCATGCACCTGTTTTGACACTCCCGGACGATAGTGGTGATTTCGAGGTTTATAGCGATGCTTCCTTGAATGGTTTGGGATGTGTATTGATGCAGCATGGTAGGGTGATTGCTTATGCTTCGCGGCAGTTGAAACCCCATGAGATGAATTACCCTACACATGATTTGGAGTTAGCTGCTATCATCTTTGCATTGAAGTTGTGGAGACATTATCTTTACGGAGAGAAGTGTAGGATCTTCACAGATCACAAGAGTCTTCAGTATCTCTTCACCCAGAAGGAACTTAATCTTCGTCAATGGAGGTGGTTGGAGTTGCTCAGCGATTACGATTGCACGATTGATTATCACCCTGGTCGTGCGAACGTAGTAGCCGATGCACTTAGCAGGAAGTCACATGGCCGTATCAATGCGTTGTACGCTAGTCGTATTCCTCTTTTGGTGGACTTGCGTGCTACGGGAGTAAGGTTAGAAGCAGAAGATCGAGAAGTGGCATTGCTTGCTAATTTTCAAGTTAGGCCAATCTTAGTTGATCGGGTGCTTGAAGCTCAGGTAGCTGATGAACAGATTCAAGAACTAATTCGAGCTCGAGATCAAGGAAGGAGGCGAGATCTCAGAGTTCGTGATTCTGATGGCATGTTGATGTTAGAGGGTAGAATGTTCGTGCCTAGTAATGCGGATTTGAAGAAGGAAATTCTTGATGAAGCACATATCTCGGCTTATGCCATGCACCCAGGGGCAACTAAAATGTATCATACTATTCGACCATTTTACTATTGGCCGGGTATAAAAAGGGAGATAGCTGAGTATGTGAGCAGTTGTGCTGTTTGTCAGCAGGTTAAAGCAGAAAGAAAGAAGCCGTTTGGATTGTTGCAGCCGCTTCCCGTTCCAGAGTGGAAATGGGAAAATATCACTATGGATTTTGTGTACAAGTTGCCGCGTACACATAATGGCTTTGATGGCATTTGGGTGATCGTTGATCGGCTCACTAAATCGGCGCATTTCATTCCCGTAAGAGAGAAGTATTCTTTGAGCCGGTTAGCGGAATTGTTTATCTCAAAGGTTGTGAAATACCATGGTGTCCCTGTAAGTATCGTCTCGGATCGTGATCCACGATTCACATCGAAGTTTTGGGTAGCTTTTCAGGAAGCTTTGGGTACGAGACTACTTTACAGTACGGCATATCATCCACAGACGGACGGACAGTCGGAGAGAACTATTCAGACCTTGGAAGATATGCTGCGAGCTTCGGTGTTACAGTTCAGTGATGCTTGGCACCAGCGATTAGATTTGATGGAATTTGCTTACAACAACAGTTTCCATTCGAGCATTGGCATGGCGCCATTTGAAGCTTTGTATGGTAGATCTTGTCGCACTCCGTTATGTTGGTCAGAGGTTGGTGAAAGAGTCTTAGTAGGTCCGGAGATTGTCGAGGAGACTACTCAAAATGTTCAGGTAATTAGGTCTAACCTGAAAGCAGCTCAGGACAGACAGAAAAGTTTAGCAGATCGACATGCTACGGACAGAACGTATGAGGTCGGAGATTGGGTATTTTTAAAGCTTTCACCGTGGAGAGGTGTTGTGCGGTTTGGAAAGAAGGGGAAGTTGAGTCCCAGGTACATCGGACCGTACATAGTCACAGAAAGAGTTGGTGAGGTAGCTTACAGGTTGGAGTTGCCTCTGGAGTTGGCTAAAGTGCATAACGTTTTTCACGTGTCTATGCTCCGACATTATGTTGCTGATCCATTGCATGTGATACCTCCTCAACCGTTAGAGATAAATCCAGATTTGACGTACGATGAGGAACCGTTAACGATCTTAGATTGGAAAGAGAAGGTTCTGAGGAACAAAACGGTGAATTTGGTGAAAGTTTTGTGGAGGAATCACTCAGTTGAAGAAGCGACATGGGAGACAGAAAATAGAATGAGGGATTTGTATCCAAGATTATTCTTTGACCGTTAGGGGTGTAATTAGTTATTTGGAATTTCGGGACGAAATTCTATTAAGGTGGGTAGGTTGTAACATCCCGTCCCGGGATTTTTAAAACGTACGTTGAAATTACAATTTTACCCTAATTTGTTTGTGTACGTTAAGTGTTGTGTAGTGTGGTGTTGTAGGACCACACACACACTCACACATCACCCTCACTTTCCCCGGGATTCCCTCCCTCATTCCCTCACTCTGTCTACTCTCTCTCTCTCTCTCTCTCTCTCTTCCTCCCCGAGTCCTCTCTTCTTCTTCCTTCTTCAACACACGGACATACACACAAACTTACTCAATACTTCACCAATCGAAAAACCAAGACTACCATCGTGTTCGTGGAGCTGAGAGGAGTTCAGTGGTGCCATTTTCAGGTAAGGAAAACACCATTTTCACGTCGATATCACGAGGTCCGATTATTGCACTGTTCATGCAAACCTAAACTAGCTTGTTTTTGGAATTTCTAAGCTTGTAGTTGTGTTTGTGAGGTCCCAAGGAGCCTCGGAGTGGTTCGTTGGGTGAATTTGGACGTCGGGATCGTCCTGTGCAAAGTTGGCCGAACTTGGATCGTTGTTGCAGGTGAGATTCCTTGATTTTTAGGCCTTAAAAGTAGTCCAACGTGATTCTACTAGTCCTAAGCTTCATTTTGGTATAAAGAACGTGAAATTTGGTTGAAAAACGAAGGAGAAAACAAAGTTAGAAAATTTCCCAGTTTTCCGGCGCCGTCGCCGGCGCCGGAGGCTCGCCGGAGAAGAAAGGGGAATATTCCGTTAAGTTTAACGGAATATTCCTAACGGCAGTTAACGGTAACAGTTGGATTTAACGGAATATTCCGTCAGTTTAACGGAATATTCCTGACGGCGTCAGTTGACACCGTCAGTGTGCCTGGCATGTGGCCGCGCGTGGGGGGCGCGTAGGTCCGTGCCTTGGCCGGCGCGTGGGGGCGCGTGCGTGGTCCAAAATTTTTTCTAAAAATATGGGCGTGATCCTGAGGTTGTGTAGGTCACGTTGGTATATTCAATTGTCCAATTTGAGCAATGTATGAGAAGTTATTACGAGAAGTTGCTTAGGTGCTTTTAAATTAATGTTTTCGTAACTTTGTCGCGTATAGGTGATTCGTTTTCCGAAGACGAGCGTACACACTCGAGGCAGGGGGGCTACGACCCTTCTAATTACCAGTGAGTGGGCTTTTGTTTTCCGTATATACCTATATACATATTAATTCCCAGAAATTAAATAGAAAAGGTTATATGTATTATGCCATGCATCATTTGAATATGGTTTACGCATCATCGCATGCATTAGTAGTGGCATACATTTATATATGTGTATTTGGTGCTGTGGACGCACAGGTAAGTGCCAGGTAAGTGGTATTCATGTTTGTATGCAGTAGTAGTTTGAGAGGATTAGAGAGCTCATAATCTGCACCCCCGGTGTTAGTGCTCCCGCCCAGGGCCAGGGCACAGCCTTCACGTGTATGTTCACCAGCACCGCATGCTCGTCTTGGATCCAAGTTAGGTGCAAGCCTGTCGTACAGACCACATTAGGTGGTTCCGACTTGTAGGTGACCCGCGATTATCGCACAGCTTCACGTGATCGTAGCACTAGAGCATACATATATAATACACCCAGCTTGTCGTACAGACCACGTTAGGTGGTTCCGACTCGTGTGCAGATTCAGTTATTGAGTTGAGAGTGGAGCTCTAGATTCAGCCGTACAGGTCACGTTAGGTGACTCCCGGCTGCCAGATTATATATAATCGATGTGAATTACGCTTGAGCATTTATAATTGATTATGATATTCTGTAATGGCATATTCTCAAGCATGAATGGCATATTGTGAGCATGAATGGCATATGGTGGAGCATGATTGACATATCTATACATACGTATATATGTTCATTTTCTGGGAAGTATACAGGTTTTACGGCGAGGGGTTAGAATGTATTTTGCTAAAGAGTTTTCAAAGAACTTTGTTTTTGCCCACTCACGCTTTTGTTTTTGCGCCCCTCCAGGTTCTAGTGGTCTAGAAGGTTCAGTGGTTTATCCCAGAGGGCGTCCCGGCATTTCTGACAGACACTCACCATTGTAGGGTCACCTTCGGGTGTAAATATGTCGTATCTTTCCTTTTGGACTGTTGTAGACTTGCTCTGAATTGTGTCTCACATACACTAGTACTTTGTATGTTATTAGGTTTTTAATTATTCGTACTTTTATATTACCTTCTCATTAGCTTCCGCACGCGCACATGGTTACGTCACCTTCGCGTGACGGCCAGCACGCCCTGATCTCGGTCGGGGTGTGTCATTATGTAACCCAACCATACACTTGAGTTATGTAACTCATGCCTACCAATCTTATTCATCCCACCAAACCAACCCATAGGGGTACAACTTGTACGTTGTATGCTATGAAGCACATGTTCGGGAGTGGGACCGGCGATTCGGGAGTGGGAGATTTGGCAATTGTGAAAATGTGAAGAATCATAAATCGGGAGTGACCAATTAGAATTGGTAACTAATATAAATATATTTATTAAGGAGCTTGTAGTTTAGTTGGTTAAGAATATTCACTTCTACACTCGAGATCTTGAGTTTGATTAAACTCCCGAAAATTAAAGAATTAGATCAATTAGGGGAGACTAGTCAATCCCATCGTCATTCTTTTTCCTTCTTCGATTCATCACTTCCCCATTTCAAATAAGTAAATATGCCATGATTCATTTGTTTGATAAAAGAAAACTCAATTCATTTAGGGTCTTAATCAAATAGAATTGTAAACTTGTGTATAAATATAATTAATTGTATACAACTCTGTATTTATCTCATCTCATTCACTTAACAAGAAATAGAGAAATTAAGGCTTTATACAAATCGTCGGTGGCAAAGCAAATTTGAGTTAGGTTAAACCACAATTCAGAAACGGAATTTAAGAGTCGGAATGCATGCATGAGGTAGCAGGCAGGGCCCACAACCGCGTAAACAAAAAAAAAAGAGTAATTACAATTGAGGGCCTTCCCTTTCTTCTTAAATTCTTTCCTAACCGGCACTTGCCTTGTCCTATAAATATTCTGAATTCCCTGGATTGTCTGCAGACCAGTCCACCTGTTTAATCCTTTCCGTTTATTTCGTGTGAGTCTGCGGATAGCATATGTCTCAGAGGCCTTCCGTCCCCCACTCTTCCTCCATCGCCTTTCGCCTCCATTCCCATCTTCTCGTCTCCAGTGACATGAACCCTAATTCCAACTGGCCCTCTTAATCTATATTTTTCTTTTTAATTATTTCTTTTCATTGGATTTTAGGAACCAGAAACAAAAACCACCCATTCATTATTCTTTTCTGTTTGTTTCCCGAGAAAATTCGACATGGGTATCAAAGGTTTTGTCGAAGGAGGCATCGCTTCTGTCATTGCCGGCTGCTCCACCCACCCTCTTGACCTCGTCAAGGTCCGAATGCAGCTCCAGGGCGAAACCCACGCCCCGAAAACCCCTCCGCAGACAGTCCGCCCGGATTTTGCTGCCGTCCATACCGCCGCCCGACGCGGCTCCATCCCTCTCCCTCCATCACCGCCTCCTGCGGTCCGTGCGGGTCCTATCACCGTTGGGATTCGTATAATTCAGCAAGAAGGCGTCGCCGCCATGTTCTCCGGCATCTCCGCAACCATGCTCCGGCAAAGTCTCTACTCCACAACCCGAATGGGCCTCTACGACATTCTAAAGCAAAAATGGACAGACCCGACAACCCGAAACATGCCGCTCCCACGAAAAATCACAGCCGGGTTGATCGCTGGAGCCGTCGGCGCCGCCGTTGGAAACCCTGCTGACGTGGCCATGGTCCGAATGCAAGCCGACGGGAGGCTCCCGGCGGTGCAGCGTCGCAACTACAAAAGCGTGGTGGACGCCATCGTCCGCATGGTCAAGCAGGAAGGGGTGACGAGCCTTTGGCGCGGGTCGTCGCTGACGATCAACCGTGCGATGCTTGTCACGGCGTCGCAGCTGGCGTCGTACGATCAGATCAAGGAGACGATCGTGGACAATGGGATTATGCGCGACGGGCTTGGGACCCACGTGACGGCGAGCTTCGCGGCGGGGTTCGTGGCGGCGGTGGCGTCGAACCCGGTGGACGTGATCAAGACTCGGGTGATGAACATGAAAGTGGAGGCCGGGGCTGAGCCGCCGTACTCGGGGGCGTTGGATTGCGCTCTCAAAACGGTGCGTTCGGAGGGCCCCATGGCGCTTTATAAAGGCTTTGTGCCAACGATTTCGCGGCAGGGGCCTTTTACCGTTGTGCTGTTTGTGACGCTGGAGCAGGTTCGCAAGCTGCTCAAGGATTTCTGAACGTCGGATTCAGAAAGTGGACGGTGGTGATTCGATTCGACGTGATGACGAAAATAAGTACTTTTCTGAATATATATGCATGTGCCTTTGTTTTAATTTTTTAAATTACTGCTTAGGCTCGTTGAGATTGGGAAGGAATTAATTCGATCCAATATTCTTAGCAATATGCCATAGAATATGCCTATGTAATTGCTAGATTTGCTATATAGATTGGTGGTGTGATTCCATGGCCTGGACAAACCCTAATTTTGTTTGGAATGTGTTTTTATATCTCAAATGTGTGTGTGAGAGTTAAAATACGACTGATTTATGAAAATGAACTTTATATCGTGTCTCATATTTGATGAACTTATAAATGTTGAGACTGAATTTTTTAAACTGGACAACAGTTCAACATATTACAAAGCTGTTCTAGTCACCGAAACCAAAAGTTTTTTTTCTTCATTCTTTTACGAAAACCTGTGTTCTTGTACATTTTTTTTTCGAAACAAATAATATTATCTACACTAAGGAAGAGAGGATGGACTTGGTCACACAATAAACTAGCAGTAATGTGGTTCAAATTCACATTTGTTGAGAATCGAATCTAAAATCTATCACTTACAAATGAAAAAAAAAAAAAAAAAAACAGTGAGTTGGACTAGCCAGGTCAAAAGGCTACAGAAACTACTTTTTTTTTTTTGTTTTTTGTTTTTTGTCTTTTTGTCTTTTTTTTTTTTTTTGTGCATGCACCTGATTCGAAAGAAGGGATAACATCTGGATGGTGGAATGCTTGCTACAAGTCTATTAACTGCCCTTTTTTCTGGAACAATATTAGACATAAACATTAATTACTAGTCTAAACAAGCTTTAAACCTCTAGACTCGGACTGATCATATGAAATGAATGCTTAGTTGCAGTTTCATGAATGTAACTAAAAGAAAAACTGGAAATTCGGCTGAAATCGGAACTGAAAACACTTACCTGTTGATGGAGCCTTTGCGGGTTCAAATCAATGATGCTCGAAATTGACCATTTCAATAAAATGAGATGATTAATCTAGCTATTGATCTAATGATATTTCACTTAATTTTCAAGAGAAGTGTTATTGGCACTCCAAAAATCTGATTCGACACACAAGTGTATTTTTTTTTTCCCCAAATATAGAAAGTTTGTAGTGTAAAATGAGATTTTTAGAATACCAATAACAATTCCCATTTTCAATACTAAAGATGTTTTGAGTTTGAATCACTCAACCCCATTGATAAAATGGTTTAGCACGAGAGATGCAAAACAAAAACACTCACAACGATCTTGTTCTTATTTCTAAGACTCTGTCATTTCCAACCTTCGTATCTATGCTTCAAACACTTGGTGTTTCTTATGTTTCTTCTCACAAAAATGTGTTTCTTGACATGGTTTATTGGTCTTAGCCTATACTAGCCTAGCTAACTCGATTATCTATTTTTTATCTCAAATTACCGTTTATAAATATCTAATAAATAAGTCTATTACGTAGTTCTGGCTCATACGACTTGATATGAAAATGATTTAGATTTTAATTTTGTTTCGAGGTCGACTCTAATCCGTTTATATTTGGTATAAACCAACTAATTGGGTGTGGATTTAAATCATAATATCTTAACATGACATTGTCAACCAAAAACTTTGCCATATCTTTAAGGAAATTACAACGATGATCTCCGAAATATCACTTAATTAGAGATAGGGTCCCTATACTACGATTATGATGATAAAAATTCAGAAATCAAGTCTAATAAATTTTTAATTTAATGACCATTATTCCAGTTAAGTCATAACTTAAAAATACAATTTTTATAAACTCCTCTCATACCTTTCACCAACTAGCCGTTGGTTGCCCACCAAAGAAAACAAAGAAAATGAGGAAACGAAAATAGAATGAGGGGATGCATCATCATTCATGAGAATTTGGATGTATCGAAAAAGTCCAAAATACCCAATCATATCAAGCAATAACATTTGCCATTCCGTGTGGGGCTGTGCAGCTTGGTTCTCAAGTCTCACTTCACAGTTCACACTTCTCACTTCTCACTTCTCACTTCTCACTTCTGACACCGCGACTGGTTCATGTGTAAGGGTCCCACAAAACTCAGCTACACTATTTCAACACCCGCCACACTATTTTCCGTGTGGGTTTGAAAAATAAAAATTTGAAAAAAACTTAAACCGAAATTGAAGAAATCGAAATTGAACTGAAATTTATTGGTTCGATTTTAATTGTATTAGTTTAGATATCAAATCAAACCAAATCAAATTGAAATTAAAAAAACAACGTTGTTTTACAGTACTTGCTTTCAAACCAGACCTAACCCTATTTACTTTTATAATTAAAATCAACGATGAATTAAAAACAATAACGAGCACATAAGCTAGAATGACACAACAAGTGTAAAAGAATTATTGAAAATTTGCATCGTACAAAGGGGCTAGTAGGCTTAGAAATTTCCAGAAAAGCACTAGGGATCCAACAACTTGACAATTTGGCAGACATTAAATAGACTATTCATTGTTTATGCACTATTCCTAATCATTCACAATTTGAAAGAATGAATAACGTTAATGTTAGGGATACCACATACACAGCGAGTGTGCTAGCGACTAACCCAACAGTGGTTGCTAGCATTACTCTCTTATATTTGTTTAGGTATTGACATAGGGTAAATAAGTCATTTTCTTGTTTTCAGTTGGTAAATTACATTGCAGATGTTGTAACAGTAACACAAATGTTATGTATGTCGAGCATACACAAAACTTCCTCTACCCAATGATTAGAAATCAAAATAAAAATCTTGTGTGGTAGGTAGGTGTTTGGGCGCAAAATATTATTTTGGGCTGAGTTAGGAGTTATTCTCAGCCCAGTATTCTTCTTCTAGAATTATCATATGCCGTCTAGTCATTGCGGGCCGTCCAGTCAGGATTGGCCGAATCCTATTGCAGGATGAATTGGTTTAAGATAAGGATGGATGAGTAGAGACCTAGTGCAATGAGGAGTCTTAAGAGGCCAAGGACGTTGAGACTCAGGAGATGAATCTGGTTTGATGATTAGCTCAGTTCAAAGTCCTTTTGGAGTTGGGATTGGCTGAAACCTAATCATATTAGGTTGAGAAGTTCTAATTCGAGTATGATTTTAGCCCGGCTATGAAGGGTTTCACTACTATAAATAGAGGAGGGAGCATATATTCAAGGCTTTCCAATTCAACACACAAACTGCCCTGCACAAACTCTCACTCTACACGAAACTTCTCAACAACCTTGAGATATTTATTTTCTTTTTTTCCTCCAACACATATTTAGTTTGGATAAACAACACTGTGAAGGTAACCGGTGATATCTTTAGTTTAGATAAACAACACTGTTGCCGTAAAGTCAGCTAGTCACGAAGCACCTTCAGTTTGGATAAACAAAAGTGCTTCGAAGTCGACTGATTACCTATCCAAATCTCAGTCGATGAGGATTTACGAGTCCTTGTTGGTAGAGGTCATCTCATCAGTCTTCTCGGGGAAATGAGATGTTACCAGGTTACTACATTCGGCATATTAAAAGCCGAATCTAATATTGAACTTCACAAAACTAGCAGCTTTGTCTTTAGGCTCTAGAACCCAAAGGCCGAGACATGTTCCTTCCTCGGCCGCAGTTGCAAGATCAAGAAGTCAGCAGTGCGCTCAACGCAACATCAACGCATTTTACTCCCCAACCGAGCTTGCCCGTCGAGTTGGCATGCCCTGCGCATAATTGAAGGACGTAGTTAACTCGTTAGTTAATCGGCCTACGCACCACGTAGGCTTAGTAGTTTTTAGGGTCAACATTTTGGCATGCCCGTGGGACTCAGTGCTAAAACTACAAAGTTTATAACCATTGAGACACGGTCAGTAAAAAAGAAAACAATCATGGGAAAGTCAATGACTAACTTTTCAATCTAGAACCCAGGACAAGATAACTTGTCACAGGCACAGAATCCTCCTGTTGCCACGACACCTGAGGCCACAAACGCGACATGCCAAGAAAAATAAGTTAGTCTCGACGGTCAGCCTCGTTGTGCAGAAATCCCTAACAAACCAAAGGCATTTTCATTGAAGGGATAATAGAGGATTGTGATGAGGATGATGGTGAAGGCTCTGATCCACCAACTGGGTTGTTTCTTCAGAGACGACTTGAAAAGCAATCTCGACAATTTGAATAGATATTCAGCCGAGAAGTAAAAAACATACTCGAGGATATGCGTGATAATAGCGTTATACAAAACAGATGGCTTGAACTATTGGTTAATAAAGTCCACGAATGTGGACCCGCCGATCGTTCCCGACAACCTCCACTTAAGAACAATATGTTACCAACGACACAGGCCGAGGCAGGACCTGCTCGACTCAAAACAATCGACTTGGAAAAAAGAGGAGAATCAAGTAGTAGATCAGACAAATCCGACCAGAGAACAGAAATGACGTCTGTTAATGTGGTCGAGATTGAAAGAATGATTAATTCGACCTTAAAGAAGGGGCCGAAGTTTCCAAAATTCATTCACCCATATCCAACCTTCGTGGAGAAATTCGAGTACCCCAAAGGATTCAAAATTCCGGACTTCAACCTTTTTGCTAGAGAATCATCCCTATCGTCATTAGAACACATAGCTCGATTCTTTGCTCAATATGGGGATGCTAATAGCGATTTCCATAAGTTAGGATTATTCAACTTCTCGTTAACCAGCTCAGCCTTTGCGTGGTATATCAACCTTTTGCCCAACTCCATCCAAAGTTGGGAGGAATTAGTCGAGAAGTTTCACGAGTAGTTTTATTGACCAGGGATATATGTATGGTGTCTTCCTTGGCCAAGATGGCTCAAGCCTCTAATGAATCACCAATGGAATACTTTACGAGGTTTAAATCGGCCAGAAATTGGTGCCGAATACCTCTCCCTGAAGTAAAGTTCGTTAGGCTCGCTCTAAACGACCTAGATGTGGAGTACAAAAAGAAATTCTTGGGGGCAAACTTATGAGACATGTACAAACTGGCTCAACATGTCGAGTAATACGATTATTAGCTTCGAGAAGAAAAGATCTCGAAGCTCCCATCCCAAGGAACGATTTACAAAAACCCTATAGTCAGTTATGCAACGGCCGAAGGCGAAGAATCTCAATATACCAGTATTAACGTGGTCGAAATAGTAATCAATAACTATATGTACGCAAAGCATTGGCCCATGCTAATATCAAAGATGCCAAAACCCATTCGGCCTCTGAGGAAGCTGCCTTTAAAACAGCAAAAGTCTATACTTTCGACATCACCAAAGCCGATGCCATCTTCGACCAATTGTTGGTCATGAAAATCGTTAAGCTCCAACCAGGGCATAATATTCCCAAGGCTGAAGACTTGAAAGGAAAAACTTATAGCAAATACCACAACTCGAACAAGCATATGACAAACAACGGTGTCATATTTCGCGATGCCATTCAAAGCTGGATTAATAATGGTAAGCTCAAGTTTCCTGAGAAACAAATGGGTGTTGACACCGATCCTTTCCCTATAGCAACGGTAAGCATGGTAGATGCTCATCTACCCAAAACAAAGGAAAAGGAAAGGCCGAGTTCATTCCAATGCAATTCATCCCAAAACAAAACTCTCGGCTACAATTAAAGATTGATTTGTTTTCAAATGAACTGGCCAAAGACTTTTAAGGACTGGCTATCGTCGAGTCCATGTCAGACTCCAGCGTTGAGGAAGGGGACAGGGCGATGGTTTTGTGTAGTCGGTGCAAAGCAAACATTATCTTAACTGAGCCAAATGAGAAGCCACTTCGGGCTACAATACCATAATATCCATCCATGGTTGCAACGATACCTCAAAAGGTGCTCTGCGCAGGCCAACACCATAAAGTTTTCGATAATCTTGGCCCTCAAACATGAAATGGCAAGCCACATTCAGCTAGACGGTGACTTGACTTTAATGCATCGTTTTATAATAAGGATTATTATTCGCGCAACTTTAGTAGTTTGAGCTCATCCACGAACCAGAAAACCTTCAAGCCACCAAAGCCATATGACCAACGTTGGTATAGCTATTATTCGCGCAACTCTAGTAGTTTGAGCTCATCCACGAACCAGAAAACCTTCAAGCCACCAAAGCCATATGACCAACGTTGGTATAGCTATAACTCTCCTACCGGAGTATATAACACACTGTCTAAATCGCAAAAACTCCTATGTTAACGAATAGACTACATGGCTCGCTGGCAAGTGGCCCCGGCTACCTTGACTACTAAATGGCAGCCAAAAAAAACAACAAGTAGCGAAAATGATCGACAACCTCCTGCAATCATAGCCGAGTTACTTCAAGGAAAAAATGTGATTGATTGTGACTTTGAAACCACAATTGATGAATCTAAGAAGCACATCAAACTTCTCCTTCGACCTGGGGAGATGAAAGCCCGTTTCGAACATTTCAGGAAAAAAGCAGAAAGTAAACTTCCTCCATTTCCCTCACAAAAGCCATTAATTAAAGTCTGACAAAATCTTCCCCCATCATATCTTCGTGAAGCTTTGGAATACATGTGGGAGTTTCACAAGAAGCATTCTGCTAATGACCCATATGGCCTACCAAAAGGATGTCAATAGGCTCTTGACATGGCACTAACTTGTCTTGACGCCGAACAGATCATCCAAAAGACAACATATCCAGGGATGAAGGCCAGGTTCCAACATATATATGAAGCTCGAGTTCTCGGCTTCGAGGTTGAACCATATACTGATATAGATACCACCAAGCTCATTTTCTTTCTTGATGACCTCTAATATATGCGATATCATTTTGAAGTTTTTTCAAATGTGTCCCTCTTCAGCCTTACGGCCAACGAAAAAAAGCGTGTAGCATAATTAGATACTTACCTGGACACAAAGGATGTATGCATCGCCTATCAGAAGTGGACCTGTAAGGCTTCACAAGAATATAACCAAATCCCAATGTCGAGCAAGCTCGAGGATGATGATCAGGATGAAACAGGTCCGGTGGATGTACCACAGGAACAACTACTCGCTGAAGCAGAAGATGAACAAGCAGAGGATACTCAAGACTAGGATGCCTCGTATGAAAATCCAAAAGATGAAAATCATGACCCAATGGGCCTTTCAGTCCTCGAAAATATGGAAATCAGTATGGTCTACGTTTTACCTGCTAAGTTTCAGCTAACCGCGTCCCAACCAAATTTCCTAGATGGCGACGTGGTTGCCGAGGAAGCAACACAAGTCGACTTCGTCACCATTGAAGAAACCAAGCAAGTAATCAAAGAACATAAACTTAAGGCAGCTTTTGCCGAACTGTCCCCTGCTCTTCTTCCGTTAATCCTCAACATTTAAAGCGGTTATATGTTACGGCTCATATTGAAGGTTATCTGGTCTCCAAAATCTTCGTCAACTGTGGAGCGATCAACATCATGCCCGTTGCTATCATGAAGGCATTACGTCGTTTCAATGACGAACTTATTCCATCAGAGGTCACCATGAGTAGCTTTGTCGATGACAAATCCCAGACCAAATGAGTGTCTCCGCTGGAAGTAAATATTACAGGTCGTAATCACGTGACCACATTTTTCGTAGTCGATTCGAAGACCAAGTATAATGCATTGCTCGATCATGACTGGATCCATTAAACGAGTCTCCTAGTCGTTATGTCAAGTCCTCATCTTTTGGGACGACAAATCAATCGTGGTTCATCCAACCGATAATCAACCGTTCAAGGCTAATATGATTCAGGCTCGCTATTACGACGATCACGTCGGCTACATCACCTTGCAAGGTTTTAACGAGGAAGGACAGTTGACTCGGATCTCAATTCAGAAAGCCATCGAGGTAGGCGCCGAGACTGTTTTCTAGGATTCGGCAAGACTCAGGTCGGCCAACCTGATTGCTGACCTTGATGTCTGATACCAAACACGATAGGAGCTAGGCCACGATTTCATCCACCATGGAACAACTGCTGGCCCATTGGTATGCTATTTCCAAGCAACCAAATTCAGGCGTAAACTTAGTAGAGTTTCTGGCCGAATGAGATAACGGTCCAGTTCTATCACTAGACAAGGTTCAAGCTGCCCCAACTGAGATCGAAGATAGTTGGCCTCAAGTCAAGGATCCTTTAGAGGAAATAAATGTTAGAACGACCGAAGAACCGCGACCTTTATTTATTAGTGCTTTGTTACCTTAACCTATGAAAACCGAGCTTTGTAATTTACTCAAAGAATTTAAGGATTGTTTTGCTTTGAGTTACCATGAGATGCCTGGTTTAGACCGTATGCTCGTCGAGCACGAATTACACATCAAACCTATTTATAAACCCCAAACCCCCCCCCTCAACAATTCTCAATGAAAGTACAACTCAGTATAAAAGATGAACTCATTCGACATTTAAAAGTTGGGTTAATTCGGACAGCTCGATACATCAAATGGTTGGCAAACATTGTCCCAGTTTTAAAGAAAAGTGGTGCTCTACATATTTGTATCAATTTTGGAAATTTGAATTTGGCAACCCCTGAAGATGAATATACAATGCCAATTTCAGATTTGTTAATCGACGCAGCAGCAAACCACGAGATGTTATCCTTCATGGATGGACATGCAGGTTACAACCAGGTTTTTATTAATGAGGCGAACATCCACAAAGTTGCTTTTCATTGCCCGGGGGCATTCGGGACTTACGAATGGGTCGTCATGCCATTCGGCCTGAAAAATGCCGATGCCACATACCAACGCGCTATGAATATTATTTTTCATGATTTAATTGGCACTATCGTCGAAGTCTACATTGATAATGTTGTAGTCAAATCAAAACGTCGCTAAACACATTTAGATGATCTTTGGTAGACTTTCCTTCGTAGACGCCAACATAACCTTAAAATGAATCCTGCCAAATGCGCATTTCGTGTATCGGCGGGCAACTTCTTAGGTTTCTCATACATCATCATGGCATTGAGGTGGGCGCCAACAATTACAATCATTACTCAGTAAAATCAATTTTCTCCACCGTTTAATTTCTAACTCGGTAGGGAAGATGAGAGCTTTCTCCACGGTCTTGAAACCTAAAGATTTGGACAAATTCAAATGGCGTGAGGAGCACCAAGATGCTTTCACACAAATTAAAGTCTCCCCCACCACTCCACCTGTCATTGTGCCACCTTGGTGCGATAAACCACTTAAGTTGTATATTTCGGCCATCGAGGAATCTGTTGGTTGTCTTCTTGCACAAGACAATAACACAGGACGGGAGTAGGCCATTTTCTATCTTAGCTGAAATCTTAACTCAGTCAAGATAAATTATTCACCCGTCGAGAAACTTTGTTTGGCATTATTTTTTGCTAAATCTAAGCTATGGCATTACATGCTTCTTTCTGTTACGCATATCATTGCTCAAACAGACGTTATTCGCTATATCACATGGTTGCCAGCTATTTGGCTGAGTCATTTGAAGGCATCACATTTAAGCACATCTCACGAGTTTGAAACACTGACGCAAACGAATTGGCTCAAATAGCTTCCAAAGCACAACTCTTTGGGGGCAAGTTAGGCCAGGTCATACCAGTAGTGCGACGACCACACCTGGCCTTGGTTAATCAACAAGTTCTTCAATATGACCATGTGATATGTACACAAGTTATGTCCCTACCTTCGTTGTTGGAACGAGAAGATCCTATAGATGTGTGCGCGATCGAGACTTTACCCGACGACTAGAGAAGGTCAATTGTGCAATATCTTGGTAATCCTAGTGGCAACCATGACCGCAAAACAAGGGTACATGCCACAAATAATGTAATATACCAGAACGAGTTGTATCAAAAGGACGAGGATGGTCTATTTTATTATGCCTCGGCCTGTAAGAGGCCGCCCAAGCGATTACAGAAGTACATAAAGGAATATGCGGAACTCATCAATCCAGACGCAAGATGTGTTGGCTGCTCCACCGACACCTCTATTTCTAGCTGAAAGATTGTATTGAGTACGCACGAGGATGTGTACAATGTCAAATTCATGGACCTATACAGAGAGTCCCGGCCAAATTACTTTACTCGGTCACCAAACCATGGCCATTTAGAGGATGAGGCATAGACATGATTGGCAAAATTACGCTGTCTTCTGGGTCAGCGAAGCATGCATGGATACTTTTTGTGACGAACTATTTCACCAAGTGGGTCGAAGCAAAGTCATACGCCGAGTTAACTTCTAAAGAAGTTTGAATTTTTTGGAAGAAAACATCATGACCAGATTCGACGTACCATAAACAATTATAACGGACAACAGTATGATCTTTACATTCGACAAATTCAAGGAATACACGGCGAGTTTGAAAATTTGACTCGATCAATCTACGCCATATTACCCACAGGCGAATAGACAAGCCGAAGCAAGTAATAAAGTTTTGATCGATATTCTTGAAAAATGATAAAAGAAAAGACTAGTATGTGGCATTCGAAGTTAAACGAAGCATTATGGGCATATTGAACTTCCAATCAACAACCGGGATGACCCCATATGCGTTCACTTATGGGCATGATGTGATGCTACCAGTCGAGCTAAGCATAAAGTCATTGCGAGTAATCAATTGTTCAGTGCCGAGTATAGTCAGGCCATGAGGCAAGATTTGGAGGACTTGGAAGAAGTTCTGCTTGATGTCTACAATTTATTAATGGCACAGAAAAAGTTTGTCGAGCGAGCCTATAATCAACGAGTTAGACAAACAACGTTTGGCGAATGAGAGTTAGTTTGGCAAACCATGTTGCCATTAGGAATTAAGGATCCTAGATTCGAGAAATGGTGGCCGAGTTAGGAAGGACCATTCATCGTCCATAAAGTTCTCGACAAGGGAGCATACCAACTCAAGGATCGGACTGGTTTAATTAATAAATTACCAATCAACGGGAAATTCTTAAAGAAAAATTATCCGGTCAGTTGGGAAATGCAAGTGTAAAAAGTTCGTCAATTTTGCAAAAGGGCGTACAAGTAGAATTACATACACAAAAAAAATTAAAAAAAAAAAAATCCAACAGCATACTACTAAAAACAAAGTCTTAAGGGGTCAAAGGAAGGAAGGCTTCAAGAGCAGCTTTCAATTCCAACCACCTTACTTCGCCCATCGTGACTTCAGCCTGCCTTGTTCTCTTCTTGAGCTGTAGTTGCTGTACCAGCTTTGAGCCAACTGCGTAGTCCGTCAGTCGAGACCTATTCACTTCAAAATGCTTTTTTATCTCCGAAGCAATGATTAACCTCTGACGTTGAAGTTCGGCGATTTAACAATCGAGGTCGGCCAGCCGTGTCTTCTTTGCTTTTATTGCCTCGACCTTTGACCGAATAACTTCATGAGAGACCATTGCAACCTTAAGATCGTCATTTTCTTGAAGAGCCATTTCAAAAAAGTATTGCCAAGTTCACTCTAGGACGTTGGATAAATGAACAACATTTTTGGTGCTCAGCAAGCCACCGGTTGCAAGGTCGTTTAGGCACTCTTCTATAGAGTCGAGGCCTTTGCGTTGAAGGACTTATGAGGCCAAAAGGGATAGAAGCTCCTGCAATTTGATGAAGGCGTCAAACTCAGCCGTAGTCATAGAAGGCTCGGCAATAGTGGCAAAAGGCCTAGCCACTTTAGAAGTATTGGAGAGTAAGGCATCAAGCTCAACCTCCCATAAAGGCTGCACAAAAAGAAAAATTGTTAGAAAAAGTTCTAAGTTAAAAGGCAGTAGAAAAAGGGGAATGCGTTAGACCTGCCAAAAAGAGACTTCGACCATGTTTACTAGTTCGTTGCTCGAGCTTAATGGCCAAGCCTAGTGTTTAAGGCAACCTTTTAGTTCATGCGGCCGGTGGAGGTTATCTATGTTTAATGGTCATTGGGGCGGCCAAGAAATATAAATAATGCCTTTTGGCGCATAGAATTTTTAATGAAATAAGCGGTTGGGCACCTGGCATTTAATATTTTCTTGGTTCAGAGTTCTAAGGAACAAAATTAATAAGAGAATGATAAATAAGTCTTACAAAGGCTGAAGTAGCCTCCTAAGGAGGAATGCCGAGATTTTGGTCTTGGGGATGGACCAGCGTTTCCACCGTCGGTTCGAGCTCAACATGAGCCACCATTCCATGTTCTGCACCTTCTTCGACTACATGAGTGTCAACCTGGCCAGACGCCTCGACCATTAATTGAGGATTGGTAGATGGAAGTTCAGCTGATCGAAGACGCCTCACCAGTGAGGGTCATTTGCTTTCGTCCTCCTAGACAGAAATATTAGTTGTTAGTTAGAAAATATAGTTTAAATAAAAAGACAAAAGGAGAATGGTCGTACCTCTTCTTCTAGGACAATCATTGCTTTCTTTGGATTAAGGGGAGGGGTCTTCTTGGTCATGGTGGCCAAGGCAACAGTTGTTAGGCTGACTTTAGAAGCAACGGCCAGCCCTGGAGTCGCAAGACCCTCGGCCAATGGTGCAATAACTGGTTCGACCATGATTTTTGTGGTGGGATGAACTTACGACACTTTCGTTGAGGCTTGGACAACAAGAGAATGGACATGGTTGTTCCCATGGTCTGACTTAATATGACGTGAATTTCCCGTTCCTCCTTCTTTGCCTTCTTCTTTATGCGCTTTTAAGGCCTGGCAAAGCTGTTTATTGTTTGGACCTTTGAGCGAGGCCGTTTGCTAGACACGACCGGTGCAGCAGGGGCTGCTGTTGGAGTTAATTTCGCTGAAGGATGAGCGATGGTTGCAGCCTTCTTAAGAAGAGGGGCGAGTTTTTTTTTTGGCCGCAACCATTGCCACCACATCGGCCCGTTTTATTATACGACTACTTGGAAAAACTAAGCTCGAGTCAGAATGGAGTTTGAATAAATGAACAAAAGGAAATAATATAAGCAGATGTATATCTTGGACTGTTTCTTTGGATTTTGGAGTAGGAGTTTTTTTGGGTCGATATCCAAAAAATTTTGTTAAGATTTCCTCGGCCGAAGTATTGAAGAAATCCTTGGTCTAAACATCCCCCCAGTCAGCAAAGGTGCTTACACATCGAGTTTTTGCAGTACTCGACCGAATGCGGAATCTGGAGTACCGTTCCTTGAACTCCTTCTCGGCTACCTCGCATTCCCTTTCTGAAGAGCCAAAGAGGCGCTCTCAGCTCAAAAGTGAGCGACAAGCAAGGAATGGCATAAGGCACCCCTAGAGATAGCCTAGTTGACGAGTTAGGAAATTGGGATGGTAGACTTCCTAGCTTCCTCATCGAGCTTCACAACCATAGGGTAGGTCACAAGTGATGATAAATGATCCTCAGGATTTTCAAATATCAGCTTCCTTGGCCTCTTCCCATGCCAATTGTGGAAGGATGATGAAAGATGGATATGTCGGATGTCGACAGATTTGGAATTCATCCTCTGATAAGTCCTATAGACCGAAGAAATATTTGAAAATTTCCTCGACCGAGTGAGTAGGGATAGGGCGTGAAGCCAACTTAAGACCCATTGCTTCAAAGGAGTTGATGCTTAGGACTTCTAGCCGTAGTGTTAAGAAATAAACTTGTAGCCAGAGCTGGAAGACCCAGAGTAGGCCATTTTGGTGGAGGTCGATTTTCCCTGCGGTAGCTGCGACCAAGCACCTGGTAAGGTTGGCAAGGACGGTCAGGCTAAGGGCCAGGACATGACCGCTGGCCAGGGCTTCTACGACTGACATGTTCTTAGTCAGGCATTTATTCGATTTGGTGCAAAAGATGTACTTGTTGTACCAGTAGAATAAGAAAGCCCTGTGTTCACCTTTCTTAAGATATTCCCTTTCTGAGCCAACGAAATGGGTAAGGTGTTGTAGTTGAAAAAGTTCTTATGCAATTTTTACACATCCTTTTTCGACGGCCTTTGGTTTCCCTTCATTAGGCTTCAACGACACGTTCCTCAAAGACTATCTTTAGGTCCAGGTCGAATATGTACCCGGAGAACGAAGTGTCCATTAAGAGGCCGGTGGGAGAGGTACCAAGTATGGTTGTAATTTCCAGCACTGTTGGACCAAGGGGGCTAAAGGGAAGGACCATCGTGTTGGTGGCTAAACGTCATAAGCTGAAGCCAACCATCACAAGCTCTCGATCCAAGTTCATCTCGATAGTCGAGAGTTTGATGGCCTAAAAAATGTCGAGAGATCTCAACTCGTCGCCAAAGTATAGCTCCACTCAAGTGACCCAAACAGCCTAGGTCGCAGTGGTCGAAGGCTAGACACCTTGGGGTTTGGCCAATTCCCATTTTGACCAATCATACCCTTGGAACAAACGTTTCAGGCAGTGAACCTTCAGCATTTCGGTGATGGCTTCTAGGACGTCATCCTTGAAAAGTGGGCAGAGGGTTTAGTAGGAAGCATTTGGCTCATCCTCGAATCGGATGGTTTTAATAGTATTCCAATCAGTGATGCTGCGACACTTATCACATTCCTCAATGAATTTGGAAATAAAAGTATTGGCAGCCATTGATGAAGATGAAGGTTTTCTAGGTTTCAAAGTATGGTTTCTTTTCTGGGTTTAGGAACAAATCGTAAGAGATTCGAGGGATTTGAAAGCGTGAAAAACTGAATTGCCTTATGTAAAGCTGGTGCCTTTTATTCAAACCCTATCTACCTATCTACTGTGTGGCTTTCAAATAGGTAACAAAAGGCCAAACCAATTTGGGTTGCTGGCCTTACAAATGACAAAGGCTCAAATTAATTGAGCCACAAAACCAACAATCTCCACCATGATGAAATTCACATAGCATCACAAAGAGTCGAATCAACAATCACTATAAGAACCCAAAGTATGAACTAGAGACAACGGAAGCTAAATCAAATTCCCCAACCTCTCGGTGCTTAGAACAATTTCCACCTCAACTCAAATTGTATCAAAGCCAACAAAAATAGATCATTTATCCACCATCTCCTCCAAATTTGCAAACCATAAGTGCCTTGATCAAAACAAAAGTTATTCAAATGAAGAAACTGAATTTCTTCAGTATCACCAACAAAAATCAAGCACATCATACCAAAGTTGGACACACAACGAACTCCACCTGCTCACAAATACCATGGTCTGAAACTGCACCAATAGACTCATTCACATAGCATGGCACATTCTCCAAGTCAAAAATGATTACAAATTTGGCAACAAGGTCTAACATACCACATACAAAACCTTTCACCCAAATTCATATCTTAGGAATACCAATATTATGCCCTCCACTCAAGTTTACCATCATCACATAAGCACCAACAGGACAACCAAATATGTCAAATTCAAACAATCAGCAGGAGATCCAAAACCATACCTCAACTGGAGTATTCAAGAAAGCTTATTGCAGATGATGGAGACCAACAAACCAAATAGCAGTGGCAAAAAAATCCAACCAAATGTACATAGACCAAAGTTAGAAAGCATATAACTTGCCTTCTACAAGAGGGTTCCAAATAAATGTTCTGCAGTGCACGTGGTATATCCAAAATAGTGTGGTGTCTCACCTCCAAACTTTGCAAAACTCAACAAATTGACCCTCACTGAATACAACTCTACCAAAAGGCAAAACCATACCAATAAAGATCCTAGTTAGAGTTCAGTTCATAGATGAGATTTTGGCCTGTGGCATATCCATCGCGAATGCAAAAACTCCGAGACATCAACTGGCTTTCGATCTGAGGCCACATGATTAGGCATCCTCTTCATGGAATTTAAAAGAATTCCTAACTGAAAGATGATACATAGTAGTGACGAGAATTAAAAAGAAAGATCAAAGTTCCATTTTGGGACCGAATAGGTGCTAACGCTTTGTCTGGATAATTTTTGGACATATTTGAAGCCTGGTATTTGGTGGGGGTGGGTCGTTGAATAACCATACCCACATCTGGAAGCATCATTAAGAAATTTGAAGGTTGAGAGTTCATGAAGTCTAGTTGCAAATTTTTTCTTGGACTTGGTAGTTATGTTTTATTATCAAGCAGCGAGAATTTACGGTAATGTCACACCTGTCACTTTCTCTAATAATGACAAATATTACAAGGATGCTAAACATAACATAAAGAAGAGAAAAAAAAAATCTTGTCATTATAAAGGAGATTCAGAAACAATGAGTGTCTGCAATGACAAAACTTATGCTTGCAACCCATTAAGAATTAGATTATGACCGTAGACATAAATAAAATATTCAAAGAATCATGGTTATAATCATGATAGTGCTAATGATTGAGTGTGTTGCACAATGTTTAGTTCTTCTAAATTGACACTTTGAGCTCAATGATTGGTGTTATTTCTAATCTTTTTTGTTTTTCAATATTTGCATACATGAGAATGGATGTATGATAACAACATTAGTCTGGTAAATACTTTATTGGACCTTTGTATTTAGGGGTGTGATATCCACACACCTCTTTTTACTTCTCACACACTCTTTTAATTTTCCACTGTTGGATTGGATGAATTGAAGAAGAACAAAAGACAAAATTTAATATGGGGTGTGTGGATATGTAACAACCCAAAAATTATTCGGAAGCTAATCATAGTGATAGACCAAAATAAAGTCGTGGTTAACCTTTACGTTATAAATCATAATAAATTTCCTTACTTGACAATTATTCACAAAATTTATTTTAGTTATTTTATGGCTGCATCTAACCTCTTTGTTAGACTGCCTACATACCCTTAACTTGGATCAACTCATTCGTAGTTCACCATCATAATTAAACCATTTACTAACAATATTCGAGTGGTGGGTATATTCAATACTAGATTCAAACAATCAAATCACATCAAATGAATATCAAATATGAAATCATAATATTGAAATTAGCTTAAAAATGTCAAGTAGGCCCACAGGCCACACGCCACCGCAGCCTACATATGGAGATTTCCGGCTATCAGAAACCAAATTTTTTCAGGAAGGTTATCCCACGGGAAGGTTCTCCAGCTTTCCTGGAGTTTTCTGGATATAAGGATAATTACCATTTTACCCCTATATTTAACCGTTAATTTTTCCTTTGTTAAAACTCTGTTTCGTAAATGGTTTTCACCTACGCGCTTGTAGGATAGACCTCTATCCAATTATGCCAAGAAATACAACGAAGCATATAAGGATAAAATATATCCTCTTATAATTATGTTTAGCCAACTAGGACATTTTCATCTTTTCACTTATCAAAAAATTATACACCATAAATATTAATGTGTCATAACTCTGAATACGACTATAAAATACGTAATTAATAATAAAGTCTAGGAAAGGGATTTCACATTCCCCCATTTGAATTTCATAACCATAAATCCATTTATCTTCGATTTCCTCCCCATAGATATAAAATGAAAATTCACGTTATGTTTCTAAAATATTCAGGGTATTACATCAAAAGATGAAAATGCCCCTAGTTGGCTAAACATAATTATACGAGGATGTATTTTATCTTTACATGCTTTGTTGTATTCCTTGGCATATTTGGATAGAGGTCCATCCTACGAGCACGTAGGCGAAAACTGTTTACAAAACGAAGTTTTAACGATGGAGAAATTAATGGTTAAATACAAGGGTAAAATGGTAATTATCCCTATATCTCTGAAATTGGCACCTGGCAGAATATCCTGCAAATAAAAATTTAATTTTTCACAATAGACTAATCAAATGAGCTAGTCAACTAGTTACAAGTTAGTTAGTGATATAAAGAGTACTTGCAATAACAAATCCTAATTGACCACTATGTCTAACTAATCAGAGTCTGCCTAGATTAGTTTCACAAAAATAATTCCTAAACTTGAACACATTTACATACCAGTTCATTATACAAACAACAATGACAAAGCAATTATGAAACAAAGTATACTGGATTGACTAGTCAAGCTGACCAGTCAACTAAGTACAGATTCGTCAGTTAATCAAATGCAAATTTATGAATCAAACTTAGTTCACTATAAGTTATCCTAGTCAACAACAATTCAGTTTATTACTCATAATATGCAGTGTAAACTTGGTAGCTAACACCTATCAAAGAACAACTCATAGGATGCATGAAACATATGCAAGCAAGTTATGTGGACAAATTTAAGAGACAAATAGTGCAAAAAGTTTTTGGCCAGAAAAACCCACCTCTGGGTTAAAAAATTGGAGACTCTCCACTGAGTCCAATCTATTAGTGTAAACAAGGTTCAAACAAAGACCACACAAGCTCAATTCCTAGATCCTTATCTACGAAGCACCTTTGTGCAACTTTGCCTTACACGAGATGAACTCCTTCGGTCTTCATGAAGTGGCGGATCCTTCTGAGCTCATCACCTTATGGCACCGAGAACCAACACAACCAATGCAAATGATATGATAATGATGGTTATGAAAAATCTGGATTTAATGACCAATCAGTTTATAGACAAATACTTGAAGGAAGAAACTGATGAGAATCCAAAACGGGTCAGTTTAAAGATTTGAAACTTGAAGAAATTGACCACAAAATTAAAACAAAACCATGAAGACAAGCTATCCTAATATGCAGTGATTGGGTGTTTGATGTATGAACATTCTTTTGTGGCTAGTGTTTCAATGAAGAACACAAGAGTTAGCTCAAAGCTAAAATCAACTCTTTTCTGAAAATGTAAAACTCTTAGCCAAAACAAATAAGCATATAAGAAAATCTGAACAAGCATTTTCAACGATAGATTCATAAATATTCAAAGAAAAACATTACCCAGAAAAATATTTGATGCTCCTAAGGGGTTTGAGATGGAGATGAAAAACTATGTCCCTCTCTAAAGTTAATCTATCTCAACCAAAGAGGATGAAAACCTTAGCTAAGGTTATATAGACAAATGTAATTTTTGCACATACAACAAGAACAAAAATCATTTGTCAACCCAGCAAACAATCTGAGCAGATCAACGGCCAAAAACAAACCACCAGCAAAAAGGTGTCAGTCAGCCCATGTAGGAAGTCTTAATTTGTGTGCCCAAACAGCTGGAAGTCAGTGCGCAAAACTGACTAGACAATCAAGCTACACAAAATGCAACACAAATAGAGATATGAAATGCAAATGCATGAATGAACCTTTCGTGATGATAATTGTCCTCAACCAATGCCTTTGGACACAAAATCCAGCAAGATACACTCATAATAGAGTTGAATATTCAAAGAATATCTAAGAGCGTGTGTGGTATCACATTTAGACTTTACAACCTGGAAGGCTCCAAGAAAGCTGGAGAACCTTCCCATGAAAGATAATTCATGTGGGTGGCTATGATTGTTGGGGGGGGGAGAGAAGAAAGAAGGGGGAAACTGGGAATCGGGGAGAAAAGAAATAAGGGAAAGGAAAGAGAGGGGTGGAACCAGCCAACCAGGGATCCCACGCGACCTGGTTTCTAACCTGACTACAAACCCGGTTTTTGGGCAAGAAATTCAATGGCTTTTTCGGCATTTCTCTAGTGAATCAAGGCAAGCCACCACCTAGAAACAACTACACATCCATCCTTCTTCCATTTCCACCCAACCCGACGAGCTTTGGCTCCCATTTCACGGAGAACAGCACTGATGGGTACAATGACTCCACGGTGGCGATCCGCCATTCCTAAAGCCAATTTCATCAACCATCACCACCACCAATAGACTCCCCTCAACCTCAAGAGCAAAGCCCAAGCAGTGGTTGAGGCATCATAGTTCGTTCTAGGGTTCCCGTTGGATCGAGGGTAATTTGAGGTACTTCCCAGCCGAATTGGACTTCAGGCCATGTGTGAAAGTTCTTCTCCTAGTTATGTTCTACAATCTTGTAAAATTTGGTAATTTTTGGAGTTAATCTAAAAAATTTGGTTTCTGTTCACCGAAAACCACCACATGCGGCAGCGGCGCATGGCCAGTTGGCAAACTTGGCCTTTTTAAGCTAATTTCGATATTATTATTTCATATTTGATACTCATTTGGTGTGATTTCATTGTTTGAATCTAGTAATGAATATACCCATCACTCCAATATTATTAGTAAACGATTTAATTATGACGGTGAACTACGAATGACTTGATCCGTTTGAGGGTACGTAGGCAGTCTAACAAAGAGGTTAGATGCAGCCATAAAATAACTTAAATAAATTTTGTGAATAATTGTCAAGTAAGGAAATTTATTATGGTTTATAGCGTAAAGGTTAACCACGACTTTATTTTGGCCTATCACTGTGATTAGCTTCCGAATAATTTTTGGGTCGTTACAAGATAGCACACGCCTTGTATTTACTTCTCACTAAATGACCTTTTGAGTGATTTATTGGTGTTGTGGTATATGGAAGGGATTATGTCGCATATAGATTTAAAACCTCCATGACTCTCATTAGTGAAATACATAAAATCAATACTTATGTTGATCATTTAATAGTGAGGGTGCTTTGTTTTGCAGCTAAAAATTAAGATAATGCAGAATTTTGGTTTGTATTACCTATTTCGTTATGGAATCCTATTTAGGCGAATTGTGTCCTATTTGGGTTTGGATTTGACTTCTTGGTTGGATTCCTAGCTAGGTGGAGAAATATTGTTATTTACCTATTTGATCAGGATTTGAATTTACTTCCAATTAAGATTGGGATTCTCATTATAACCTAAGTCCTATGCACTATAATAGGACCTTAAGATTAGTTTATTTAGTGTCCCTCACCATGGTTTAGAGAGTTTTATCTTTTGGGTTTTGGGTAAAGGTCACCGTCATGAGTTTGACAAATTAATGGCTCATTCGTTCGGCAATTTGGTGAGACTCGATTTATGAGTTTGTGTGTTACAGAGCAATTCAGGAGAGTATCCTCCATTTGTTCGAGCTCTATACTTGTTTGGTTTAGGGTTTGCAGTTTGTGAGATTTGGGTTGGGAGAGTTAAACTTGTTTGTAATATCAGTTTGTTTGTTGAAATTCATCTACGAGCAAACACTGTAGAGGTAGACTTTGCGATGAATTAATCTCTTATATTCTTATTTCAAAATTTTTATTTCTTCGTTTTCGCCTACGATGTTAATATTTGGTCCTTTATTAGTATTCACTTTTGTTTGCGTATAAAAGTACAACAGAGGGTCTTTTCAAATGAATGAGTGCTAATGTTTATTTATTAAACCATTAGGCTTATGTGTCATATGGTCCAAGTGAGAGAATGTAAGAATAATTTCAATATTCTAGAGTGACCCAGTTGACACGTTTTATGTGTGATACATTCGGTTTAATGAATATTGTTTTGGAAGCAAACCTTATTGGTCAAATTATGAGAACTAGTTTTCTATTTTATTGATGTGATGGGTGGTAATTAATTATAGGCTTCATTAGGAAACGGGTCCTCTCAGCCAATAATAATGCATATACTCATCTAATGTGTACATTAATGAAAAATATGTACAACTCGTCTACAAATTACTCAAGATAGAGGTTTGTACATGACATTTAACAACTAATTACCAAGGTATGTGATTACGTATTTCGCATTAATTGTTTGTGAAAATCATGAAATTCAAAATCTTGCCTCATGAATTGGGACTTATGACTTTACTCAATTTCAAGTTTACAGAAAGAAAAGAGTGGCTTCTGGTAGTTTTTTTGCCACTTAGTACTACGGTCTAGTGGTATTCCTCTTCACTTGTAAATGAGAGGTTTTAAGTTCGATTATCGCTAAAGGTGAATTTGAGCCCCTTTAATGTGGATAATATTATCTTTTCTATATAAAAAAAATAAAAAATAAAAAGTGGTACTTTGAGATCAGATTTAGGATTTGATTTGACAAACATATCAGTATGGCTAGATTTAAAGAAAATTAATAATTCAATTTGAAAATGATGATAAAAAAGACGAAAAATTGCTATAAAACATGAAATTTAAGGATCGTCTACTATGTAAACTTTATAAAATCGGGGAGGCACAACACTACACTAAAATGCATTTTATCTATCATCTTTCGTTGTTTATGCTTTATAAAATCTCATGAAATTTAATGGAAAAAAAAAATACAGAGACATGGCAGCTGCAACAACTATTTGTGCTGCATTCCAATTTCAAATAACAATTATGAGATAATAACTAGAAACTAAAAGGAACCTTAAGGTAGAATTTTCAATGACATTCACCGAAAGATCTTGCAACATTATGTCATTGTTTTACCAAAATTATCGATATCGCTAAGATATTTCCAAGTTTTTGGAGAAATCTTACAAGAATATGGATTCACCAAAATATCGATATCATTAAGGTATCTCCAAATTTTTGGAGAAATCCTACAAAGATATTGCTCCACCCCCTTTACAATTCTATTTTTTGGACCTTTCGAGAGAGATATCAATAATATCATACCTAGTTTGGGATGGTTAAAAGGGTAGGGATAAGAATAAAATAGATTAAGCTCCTCCCTTCCCGTTATTGTTAGGTAATTGTGAGTTTGGCACTTGACCAAAGAAAAGGAATGAAATTTCGAGAAGCGAATTTTAGTTTGTATTAACATTCAAACTTTAGTCTATAGCTTTAGAACCTTAATTATTTCTTACTTGACAATTTTTCTTAAATTGTACGTACCCTGTAAACGGGTCGGGTTTACTGGGTTTGGGTCGGGTTCAACCCGACTCATTAATTTAACGGATCACCCAAACCCAACCCGTTAAACTAATGGATCACCCGTTAACATTTTTTTTTTTTTTTTTTAAACATTAGGCAATATTCCGAAGCACATATACAAATATCTTAGGCAATATTCCAAGTGAGAAACATGACAATTGATAACAGGTACAAATTAAAGTAAATTACTGCTAAAACTGATTATGGTAATGATCATTATTGAAAAGTGACACCAGAAATCATCTCAAATTCTCTTTCGGTTAAACTTGTCGTCAATCGCGAGATTCTGTTCCATCTTGGTGAGAGCAAGAAGAGCAGCTTCGCGATCTCTTTGTTGTTGCTTTCTTATAAACTCTTTCACTTTGGCCATCTCAGCAGCTCTGAACTTGGAAATATTGGCCTCGGTTTCAACCTTGTTAACCTTCTTATTATTACATTCAGTCGCCTTCTTTGCCTAAATTATGGTTCCCACAAACCTCGACATTAACATTGGTATACGAGCTGCATCTTCTGTCGACACTTCACCATCATCTACTGGGAGTACCAATTTAGGGCATTGTCAAGTCGCTAGAATGTCGGGATTATATCGATCATCGATGCAACATTAACACAAGTAGTCTCACAGAGAGATGAAGAGAGATCACCAACTTCAGCAACATCGAACTTCACTCTCATCTTGATATGTCACTGATAAAAGAGAAAGGAGAGAGGAGAGCAAGAGGGAAACAAAAAGAAGGAAACTATTGAAATTACACAAAAGTCTTCAATACACATTAATCACCCGACCCGTTTATCACTCACCCATATACTAATTTTAACGGGTTGGGTCAGGTTGGATTGAAAATGCCATGTCTAGGCAATAGGATTAAGAATTTTGTCCTTGTGTATTGGGTGTGATTCATTAATCGGTTTAAGAAATGATCAACCTCCTTTTTGACAAAAAATGTATAATCTGTACTAAATTCATCTAAACTATGAAAAGAGGAGAGAGTTTGAACCAAGACGCATTGAGTTGAAAAGTACCACTGAGTTATCCAAAAAATTTTACTTGGGCAATAGGATTAAGAATTTTAACCTTGTGTATCGAAGATGATTCATTAATCGGTTTAAGAAATGATCATCCTCCTTTTTGACAAAAGATGTATAATCTATACTAAATTCATCTAAACTATGGAGAAAAAAAAAAAAAAAAAGAGTTTGAACCCGAGACGCATTGGGTTGAAAAGGAAAACTCTATCCACCAGAACAATTTCACCACTTGCAAAATGATCTACCTTCTTAAGACTGCTTGCAAGTATAACTGATATACAAAATTGCTATAGAAATTCAAACCTCAAGAGTTACGACATTGGCTAGGACAACATGGTTGACGATGAGCAATTGAGCATAGAACGTTTTGTTTAGTCGTAAAAACTACAAATATATAAAAGCTTAGGCCACAGTTGCACTTGCACAACCAGAAGGGAGCAGAAAAACATGTCGGATCGGATAATCAAAGTGTTTTAAGTTTAGTATTATCTTTTCCGTAGTTTTATTTCTTTTATACTTACTTTACATTTTCTAAAAATATTGTAAATAAATTAAAATCTTCTAGTGTCATGCATTTGCAAATTTTTAGCATCTTATAATAAAAAACTAATGTACTAACATAAATTCATCTACAAAACATTTGATCCTAACTCAAGTAACAAATATATAAATGTATAATACATACACGCGAGTTACGAAACCTAACTAAAACGTACAAAAACATAATATACCTACAAATAAGACACATTAATAAGTGATTCATGTTGATCATAAAAAAAAAAATTAAAAAAAAAATCTGTCATGTCAGTTAATAAATAAAATGAACTTTTAATATAAGATGATTATAAAAATAAAAATCCATAAATGAGGCTTCGAGCAGGAAGATGAAGAACACGAATAACAAAAAGAATATACATACATACATATATATATATATATATGAAGAAATAATCAAAGAGATAATCAAGAAGAAACTTAATTTTTACTGTAAACCTTATCTGATAATAAAATGATCCTAACTTAAGAGATTGGACTTATATTAATAAAGTGGACTATTCCTAATATTGGCTAAAAGAAATCCCTATATATTTTTCCTTAAACTCCACATTCATGGTTTTATGCAGCAACAATCTGCACAACGTAACAAGTCCTCCATATCAGTCATCGTCCAAACCCAGAACCTGCTGTTTAAGGACTTGAACTTTAGCAACCAACTCATCTCTGTTTTTCTGCACAACAATAATCAAAATTATGTATATATTTTATTTTTAACATGTCTGCCAGCTAATATGGTGACATTTGAAGCTAAAAGTTTATAATTACCTTGAATATCAGATAACGAGAGCTAAACCAGACGGTGTATCCAAGGCCGACGACTTCCAGCAACTTCGGGAACTGATTGATATGGCGAGCAACATCAATACCCAGAAAAAGGGCATTAATTCATAGTTGTAAGTCAAGAAATTCACATGGAAAGTATGTTTTGTGACATACCAACGGAATAGAATCAATAGCTCCAACAACAGCTGATGCTAACCACAGGGCAAACAAGGCACCACCACCGTATAGCAAAAGGCTGTATGTATCCTCACTATCCAACTGCAATTAGTCAAAAGAGCAAGCCATCAGTACAGCTTTTTTATTTTCTTTTGGTCGGAAGTAAATCGTTTTTATTGATAGGGGTATTTGTAGTTGTATTTAGAAACATGGTTCTACCAGCAGTATATACATAATACATGCGTGGGACAATATTATAACTAGTAAAATCATATTCCATACTGTGAATATTAACACGAATTTATGTTCATCGTAAGCCGCTACTTTTTTTACATATTATAGACCAACCAAAGACAAAACAAATAAAACAAATACTTCTACCAAATCAAATATCGAGTTGCTCAGGTAACCGCTCAGAATCGACATGATTGTCGAAGTTCCACTGAGCATTCTTAGACACTCTAAACTAGTACTGAATCATCATCGCAACCATTCACAAGCAACCAAAGACAAAACAAATGAAAGAAAGGCAGTCGAGACACAACAAAGATACCAAATTTGAGTACTGAACCAAATCAACATGCCAAGTTGCTCAGGTAACCGCTCAGAATCAACATGATTGTCAAAGTTCCATTGAGCATCCTTAGATACTCTGAACTAGTTACTGAATCATCATCGCAACCAAAGATCACATACAATTAACACCAAAGAGTTGTAATTTTGAATAGAATAAAGAAACTCGTATAAATAGGGCAAAACTCATACCTGAAATTAGTAGAACAGTAAAACAGAGAAAAGGCTACCACGATTAAAGCAAGTTAGTTTTTCCGTACTAAAATGTAAGGATACTAGGGATCCATTGAACCATATTACCATAATATTCAGGTTACAAGAAAATTAAATAAAAAGGTAAAACAATCATGTTAAAGAAAACAAATGCAAGCAAGCACATCTTTGATTCTGAAATCCAATTCGATGTTTGACAAGAGGTCAGTATCAAAAACCAACCTTTTAGTATACTTCTCAAATTTCATATGGGGAAAATAACAAAAACGACGGAAATGCCATTTTTAATGATGAAGAGGTACTGAGGAACATTTCTTGCTGAGGTAAACACTCATGAAATCCCTCACCAAACCACCAAATTTAAATACTAAGTCGCTCAGGTAACCGCTCAGATCGACATAATTGTCGGATTTCCATCGAGTATTGTTAGACACTCTCAAGTAGTTACTGAATCATCATCGCAACCAAGTTTTTCAATTCCACAAAATTAATTTTGACAAAATCAAACCAAACAAAAACAAGTTATTAAGTTGGATGAATCCTAACATGGGCACAAACCTCTACGTATTTACCGCTATAAACAGAACAGGTTTTGCATCCAACCAATTGCTCATACAGACATTGAAATGCATGTACTACTTCTACTTTGATATATGTACATTCACATCTACAGAAAATCACAAACCTTTAAGTCGAGGTTACTGAAATAATCGAATATCTGTATTTGGCCATCCGCGTCCGCATTTGCATCTTCTTTAACTTCTTCTTCAGTCCAAGTTTGATTGTACAGATTCTTTTCAGGGGGCACAACATCCTCCAAGATTACGCCGCCGCTGCGCTCTTCGGCAGCATAAGGATTGGGCCCACTTGGAGTTTCTTCTGATTTTGCTGCTCTCGCCAAAAGCAATCCTGCAAGAAAAACACAAAGATAATGCTCCCATAAGCAAGTAGCCACAGTCACTGTCTCTATATCAAACCAAAACGAATAATTTCCAAAAACCCCAATATGAACAAAAAAATATAACCCCCAATTGAAAGAACTTCCAAATTCGAAAGCAGTATAAACGAATAATCGATACATTTGAAATTAAAGCAGCGACATAAAAAAAAATGAGCCAAAACCCTAAACCCTAGCTGAGAAATGAAAACAGAGGGTGAATTGGGCATAAATATTAATGGTGTTTGTTGGGATTGGATACCAAAGGTTAAGGGATGGAGAACTTACGAGAGTGAAGCCGGAAAGAGTTGAGTGAAAATGGGATTTGTCTGTGAACTAGTGAGGGTTTCGAGCTAAGGTTGGTGGTGGAGTCTGTGATGAGATGGCGGTTGTCGCGGCGGTGGCCGTGGTTAGGGAGGTTGGAGATAGCTTGGGGAGCGGCTGTACAGAGCTGCATTTTTGTTGTTGACAATCTGAAGGAGTTGGGTGGGATGCTGCAGCTATATAGGAGGGAGTTGTGCTAGGGTTTGGGCATCTGCGCCCAGGCCTGTTTTGGGCTTCTAGCCCACCACCTCGCCAATAACGATGGTAAGATAAATGTACTTGATGCCCCGCCTAAGAAAGAGAACCAAGGCCTCGTAGCCCTGCTAAATGGTGATTCAACATAGATTCTATGTCTTGGGATCAAGCTAATTTCGGAGCAGTTTTGTGAAAATATTACAAGAAAGAACACTCGGTTATAAATAAAAATTTATCAAAAATAGCCAAAAAACTAACCTTTAATTTCAAAAAAATCAATTTTTATAAAAACTTTCATACATATATAAAATCTCGCTTAAATAGACACACCTACTCTTAGGGGGATGTATTCAATTGGGATTTTGAGGGATTTTAATTCTTTTAATGAATCTAGGGGTATTCAATCAGAATTTTAAGTAATTCTCTGAAATTTAAGGTGTATTCAATTAGAATTTTAAGATAATTTATTAAAATCCTTAGAAATCCGAGTGTATTCAATTAGAATTTTAAAGAAATTTATAACATTATAGGTGTATTCAACTACTCTTAATTTATATGAATAACTAATTGTTAGACTTAAAACTTCTTGTACTGTAATCTCTCACTAAAAATTTCTCTTTTTGCTTTTTCCTTTCCAAACAAAAAGCAAACGTTTTCTATCAATTTTATTTCAATAACTAATCAAGGAAACCATTCTTCCTCACATGGTTCCTCGAAAACACTTCAGCATGTTATAAAAGTGAACCATCAAAGCAAAGAAAAAAAAGTAATTAACTTTTAATTGTCTGAAATTTAAAGAATTGTACGTACAACCAAAATAAACAATAAAATGATCAAAAGAAAATATTTATTCATCGCACCCCAATTTAAAAAGAGTTCTACAAAATAGGATGAATTGGAATAGGATTCCTATAGGTTTGTTTACAATGGTCATTTGAACTACATTTTGAACATTTCCGAGCTGATTTTGTTTTCTCCAAATGATGGGATCTTTTTTTCTTTGAGTCTACCACATCTTCTTGGTGTAATTGGTGGTAGGACAATTCTTTCACGCACATCATCATGTAATATTCAATCGGTCTAATCACCAACTGGCCATATAGCTTCTGCATACGCAATGATCCAAGAGTTCATAGTAAAATAATGGAAATATATAATATGAAATGAAAATCGTCAACTTTAATAAATATTCAACCGAAGGAGAAACTACAAAATCCATTTCCTAGTCAAGTTACAACCAAAACTTAAATTTCTTTGTTTTCATGTATTTTACTAAAAAATAATGATCTACATCATTCAAATTCTCAGCAATAAGGACATTCCCGAGGTTGGAGGTTTATTATGTACAATATTAGCAGGGGACATGAACCTTTGCACAAACAAGTAATTATAGAAATAAATAATTGCACTAACAAGGACCAATAAAAAACAAAACTGTGATGCACGAAACGAACTGCTTTCATATATAGAAGATTCTCAGTATATGAAGAAATGCATATATGTCAATATGAGACAAGTACAATTGAAGACTTTAGAGATTCCATAAAGAGTGCTTCATACCAAAGAAAAATTGAGATAAATAACATTACAAAGATTGACAGTACATTTTTTCATAAATATTCAATTGAAGAAGAAACTACAAAAGCAAAGAGAAAGCATAGACAGGGAACAACGAATATGTCCAGAGCATACCACAAAACGGAAGTACTAGTGAAAGGTATGACATCAAGTTACAATTATTCATAAAAGAAGCCATACGCAAGTGGAAGAATGCAAGATCACTGGTAGGCAAATGCCTCAATATTGAGGTCGTACTCCTCGTCACTATGTCATGAGAGAGGCGCAAAAATAAAAGGTGAGTGGACCAAAGTTTATAATAATACTAATAATATCAAAACTGCTTTCTTTCTGAACATACTAACCCCCTGTTTTGAAAACACATATATATATACTACATAATAGGTTTACTGAAAACTCTAACATGCCAAAAATGTTCGTAGCAATAAAATCATCTTTAAAAGTGGTATCGAAATGCTCGAAGGCAAAACCTAAGAATCTTATAAATCAAAACAATGGTAATATTGTCGCTCGAAGGGAAATCTGTAAAACCTCTGTGAATCACATCAATGTTGTACTCAATTAGAGGTATCATAGTCGCTTGAAGGCAGTACCTGTTCATCACTCGAATGTGAAGTTGTACGACACTAGGTTACGCCAGTGAAGAAACATGATAGACCTCATCACCCAAAGGTGAAGCTATACGACTCTGGGTTACATCAGAGAAGAAACATATAACATCACACACCAACACTAGCCGTGGCCAATGAAGCTGTACAACATTGGTTTCGCCAATGAAGGTAGGGGTATAGCGTAAATATACTCAACTATGTCCTATGACCATAGACGTCTACATACCCGTATACCCGTGTTGTGCGGATGTGTTGTATGATAACCCACTAGATAAGTATCAAAAACATCTCTCAAAATCTCATATCAAATATCTGGAGCTCAAAAGCTCAAAGCCTCATCTCATAAATCCATAATATATCATATTCGTAAATCCAGAGAATTTCGTATACGAAAATCCAATAATTCATAACCTTTCGTAAAACGTAAATTCGATAAATGATAAATATTGCATAAAAGCAATTTTAATAAATCATAAATTCTTCATAAAGCATAAATCTAAAAATCCGTAAATCATATCATAAAACGTAATCAATTCATGAAATATGAAATGCAACAAGCCTAATGTTTTATAAAAACATGCAATTTAAGAAGGGGTCCACTCACAAGTATTCCACTACAAGAGAACCGCTCGAACTAGGGAGGACTGGATCACTTCCAATCGATCCACCTAAGCACAAATAGAGACCATTTAATAAAACTCTACTAAAATGATAGAATTTGGAAAAACGGACAACAGATTCAGATTCAGCACGTCAAACAACCTGAGGAAGGACCTCGGGTCCCCCCATAAGCCATCACAGGGCCGCGACCCAGAAGGCCACGTGTTACTGCACGCATCGAGTTGGGTGGCTGCCGTGGACGGCGTCAGAGCACAGTAACTCCGGCGCAGATGCGTGTGCTCCACGCGCCGACCATGGAAACTGAGATTGGGTCCAGGTAGGGTCAAACCCAAGTCTAAGCTGGGTTAAGGTTAATGGGTTGGGCCTGGGTTACTGGGTTAATGGGCCGACTTATTGGACTGGGTTACATGGCCCAAAGGTTTGGGCCAGATTTCAGATCAGATTTGGGCCTGGTTTTGGTTGCAGGTCGAGTTTGACCCAATTTCAAATCGTGGGTTGGCTGGACTCCACAAAGAAGAAAGTCGGTGCTTGGAGAACTCCGATTAAGCTCATTTCTCCACAAAAAATGATGTTTTACCTATGAAAATGAAGTTGGGAATGAGAGGAATAGATTCATACCAAAAAAGAGGCCAAGTGGTGGCCATAGTTGGTCAAAAAAATGCCTGCAAAAGTCGTGATCCTCGCTGGAAAACTCGGGAAGGTTCTCCTGAGTGGTTTCTGCATCCAAACACTACCAAATTGTCTCAAAAACTACCTAATCGTAGTTCTAAACATAATATATGAAGATTTAGAGTGGTTTTTGAACTTACCTCGTCGGGGACAGTGATGACTCGCTGGAAAATCCTAAGCACAGTGAATGTGCTACAGTGCCGAGAAAGAGAGAGAGGGGTGCCTAGTCAAGGATAAGTGGTTGTTAAAGGTGGTGATCAGCTCTAGCACGACGGGGAGTGTGGTGGAAGCCTTATCGTGGTGGTCGTCAGAGTGGGGAGGCCAGTGGTGCCTCGTTGGTTCTCGGATAAAGCTTGAGGTGAGAGGTGAGAGAAAGAGATTAAGGGGAGAGAGAGAGAGAAGTCATGAGGAGAAAAAGGCACCGTAGAAATGGGGGACTCACCACGTGTCAGCCAAAGAGAGGCCCAAAGTGGAGAAATATCTCCATGTGAAATTACCAAATTGCCCTTGGTGTTCAAAAATTCATAGAAGTTTCGTTTTTAAGTCCGAATTTGATTTCATTCGCGCCTTCATATCGACTAGTGCTATAGAAATAAAATAAAAGCAAAATTCCAACATGTCAACGAACGAAAGTCAACATAAGTGAACGTTTTCGTCATTAGGGGTGTTTTTGTAATTTTACACGTTAATTTTAAAATGGTTTGTTACATACTTCATTGCCTGCACCTTTGGAGGAAATAAAAAAGGGTAGCTTAGAAAGGAAATGGTGGAGGAAATCAAGGGGGTGATGGATTGGAGCCTCCGAGCGGTGGTGGGCATGGACTTTTAGGATCCTGGCGGGCGATCATGTCGACTGTACGATTGCAGAACCAAGAGGTGTAGCTTGGGGAAGGCATGCGGTTGGGTTTGGAGTTGATCAGACAGGTCAGGATGGAGGTGGTGATGGTTTCATGATGGCGGGGAGAGGTTAGGAGTAGAGGAGGAGGAAGACGAAGACATTTATTGTGAGAGAGGGTGGTGGGTTTGGTGGTCATTGCTTGGTGGGGGGTGTATGACTATGGCAATGGCATTGTGTGCTTTTATAGGTTTTAGGTTGATGGTTGTGTCACAATGGGACTGGGGGTGTGTGTTGGGTTTTTGGGGAGGGGAAGAAGATGATGAACAATCATCTTCTTTATAGGAAATCTTTAAGGAAAGGGATCCCCATATATTTTTTTTTTTTTATAAAAAGGGGATTAGTTGTCGGGTCCACACTACATTGAACTTTAACGATCCGAACCATTTATTTTTCAAGTTGCACCTCATAGATCATCCTTGCAAAATATTAGCCAAATCGGAAATGTTTAAGACATTTAATTGGGTTCAAAGAAATTAATAAGTACTTTGTTATATAAGAAACAATGAAATTTTATATTGATAATTAAATATGCAAATGGTTTTAGATTGAATTGAATTTTTGCAAGGATGATTTATGAATCGAGACTTACAAAATAGATAGTTCAGATCTTTGAAGTTTGATACAGAGTGAGTCTCACACCTAATCCCTATTTTTTGGAATAAAAAAAAAATGGGGATACCATAAAGGGCTTGCTTCTTTATATCTTTTTTATTTTTTTAAAGTTTTTAATATAAAAAATAAAAACTTTTTATTATTTAAATATTTTTTAATCCATGTGGTAATATTTAATTAGACTTATGGGATCCAGTTATGTTTCATATTAACACATAACAAAATTTTTGACAAAATTGTGATAGAATAACCACATTGATTTGCGACATCCATTTTCAAGGATTATATTAATCGATTTTCAAGTTTAGGGACTATTTTGATATGGTGGTCAATTTCAAGTTGGCCGTCACTTGCTACTATTAAGGAGATTTTTAGGATTGGTAGGTTACTACATGAGATTTGTCAGCAGGTCTTTATCCCCCAAGATAAACATCCTATCACTTTTCTCAGCAGGTCTTTATCCCCCAAGATGAATTTCAAGCCGGTTTTTCAGATTTCAAGCCGAATTGCACCGAACCGTCTATCGAGTACTAATTTCTGTTTTCGCAAAAAACTGAACGGAATGAAATCCAACTTACCCCCGATCGGAACCAAACGAAAACAACTGTTACCCGTAACGAAAGTGTTCAGCTTTTTGTGGGCCTCTAGAAACTTACGATTGACAATACAACGACCTGGCTTCCCGGCCCAAGCCAGCCGTCGCCGAAATTTCACCTTTTTCCAGATCCAACCATGCTCCCACGTTCTATCCTCTTCTCATAATTATGGTCCAATCAGACAACCGCAAACCGCTCCTACTCCCAAAGCAACACCACTCGCCACTCGCGTCCCATAAACGACGCCGCTTAACATTTCAAACAATCCCCCAGCAGCGAGTATCCGACAATTTCGTACTCGCAGCAGTAGGCTCAAGCCCGGCAACAATCAATAATCGCACCTTTCTCAACCAAGTTGTTCAAAATCAAAGGAAAGGAATCTCAACTCCTCTCGCTCTCCGTCGCTCTCAACTCTTCCTCCTCTCTCCAACTCTCTCACAGCTCACCTGCTCCAATGGCTTCCGCCGTCCCTGAAAATCTCAGCAGAGAACAGTACGTGTACCTGGCGAAGCTCGCCGAGCAGGCCGAGCGCTACGAGGAGATGGTGAGCTTCATGGAGAAGCTTGTCGTCGGCTCCACCGCCGCCGGGACCGAGCTGACGGTGGAGGAGCGCAACCTGCTCAGCGTCGCCTACAAGAACGTCATCGGCTCGCTCCGCGCCGCCTGGCGCATAATCTCGTCCATCGAGCAGAAGGAGGAAGGCCGCCACAACGAGGAGCACGTGGCGCTCGTCAAGCAGTACAGATCCAAGGTGGAGACCGAACTCTCCGCCATCTGCGCCGGAATCCTGGAGCTCCTGCAGTCGCACCTTGTTCCTTCGGCTACCACCGGAGAGTCCAAGGTCTTCTACTTGAAGATGAAGGGAGATTACCATCGGTACCTCGCCGAGTTCAAAAATGGCGACGAGAGAAAGACCGCCGCCGAGGACACCATGGTTGCCTACAAGGCTGCTCAGGTACTTGACTTAGCTCTTTCCGTTTTCTCCTTTTCGAAATTCAGTTAATTATGAGTTTAATTTAGCTTAATTAGATTCGATTTGATTGAATTGGATTTGTATTAAGGATATTGCGCTGGCTGATTTGGCGCCTACGCATCCAATAAGGTTGGGGCTGGCTCTCAACTTCTCGGTGTTTTACTACGAGATCCTTAACTCCTCGGAGAAAGCTTGTAGCATGGCTAAACAGGTTTGGACTTATGAAATTGTTCAAGTTATTGGTTTTAAAAATTGTAATTCTTTGTTTGTTTGGATTTTTCTAATATTTGATCATGTGCTTAAAAAAGGGAAACACTGGAGGATGTTGAATTCGAGAATGCGAGTGAAAACGTCGATTGCATTTACCTGTCTAGTTATTTGTTTGTTTGGAATTAAGGCACCTTCATTTGCATGGAGTCGAATTAGTAGTGGAAGATGCAGGCTACAATAGTTTTGTTTACAGTAAAAATCTTTCAGTTAGCTTATGGAAACAGATGATGTAGTTTTATTTCTGCTCTATGAGTGCTACAACTGCATGCTCGTATGGACAGATTGACCAGGCATTAGCGTTCTTTCCATATTTTGAATCTCAGCCACCAATTTTTTGCATTTGTTTAAAAATGAGAAGGATATTTCTTTTGATTGGATAAATTTTTAGTAGTGATTTATAACGCTCCAGCCTGGCCTCCTCCATGACCTTTAACTTTCAAAAACCTTGTCAATATTTTCGTTTTTCACATCCCCATATTTTGGCATCAATCAATCATTTTAGTGCATCCTTTTTTATTTTTCCGGCTATTTTTCAGCTGCGAGATCACCTTGATATTTTATTTTTATTCTGATAAAATTGAATATGAATAATGTATCGCCAAAATCTCCCAAACTTCCTCTATATCACCAGTTATCCCACGTCAGTCTGAAATCTAAAATCAGCACAAACACCAGTACGAATGAAATGCTGGATTTTTGAACTGCTCCCACCACGTAATTACCCTTTGAACGCCTCTTCCAACTGTGCTCGTGCACATTTGTGTCATTTATGTTAATTGTATTTTATTTGTTGTCAAAGCATAAATAGGCTAGCGGATGAGTGTTCTAGCTAACCAATTTATGGCTTAATCTACACATTCATGATTGTTAATCTAGACACATATTCTTGTCTACGTATCAACTGCTATTTAGTATGCACGTATACCACATAGGTCCCTATACATTTGCTTATTAACTGTTATTGTGGTGTATTTGATCAAATTTCAATAAGTGGTAACCATTTTCTAAGAGTACTTGTCCGCACACATTGTATTAACTCAATCTTTCAAACTCACTATACAATTTAGTTCCTTATTTTTTTTGTCCATACAGTTTCATTGAAGGTTTCCATTTCGTTCTAACAATTTCCACTGGTTCTCTTGAATTCTTACTGGTATCTATAATCGATGTCGCCAATGAAATTTCCATGTTCTGGACCTCTGATATTTTCATTGGGGACAAGGTCTTATATTTTTTTATGAAAAAATAAAAAGATATTTAAGACCTTGGCCTCGTCAGTATTTGGCCGTTCTGGCATGTGTTGGGTGGAAAGACAAATTGCATACAGAACACATTCTTGGATAAGGCATTATAAATTAGCATTTTTAATTTGGTATAAATTAACTCAACTTCTTGTGAGAAGCATTATGACATTAGCTCATCAAGAGTGGCTACGAGTTGGTTGTGATTATTTATAGTATCTTCAGTATTTGCTGCCTTCAACATATTATGATTATTACTTTGGTGACATGAAAAGTACATTTTGTATGCTGGAGGCTAATGGTGGTTTCCAAGGGTTGCATGATTGAATTTATTCATCAGGTGAATTTCTCTTATGTCTCTCGAGTTTCTTTTGCTTGCATTTTCAGATGGATGATTGAGAATTATGGGTCTATAGGTAGGAAGAAGGAAATATGTTAACTAGGGGAACTATAAAGAGACCAACCAGCTAGGAAAGAAGCTAAAGTTAATAGTTAGTGGCGCCGGCTATGGAGATCAACCAACAGCAGGATGCGCGGATTGTATTGACTAGGAGTAGAGTAATTATGCAGCAATATCAATTTTGCCCATTACCCTATGTGTGCTCACCTATGAGACATACATGCAGCACACAAATTATTGCATGGACTTTACAGTATGTTAGTATGGTCAATGCTCTGCAGTGTTCCAAACCTTTTAGAAATTGGAAATCTGCATCCTTGTGTCTGTGAGTGCAAGGGGGTTTCATCTCAATTGAGTTATATTCTAGTTATTTGAAAGCGAAAAGGGGCTAATTAATAGTTTCAAAATTTTAGAGGGAAAGTACAAGGCTGAGCCAAATTACATTTTGTCATCAATTGAGAGACAACTTAGGGTGCTACCTAATAATTCCCCCCAAACTACAATGGTGAGGTGCATATGAAGCCCTTAGTTAAGAAAGAAAAAAACTGATAGGTCGGAGGAACAAACCGAAACCCAATGACTCTCGTACATGCTTGCAAAGAAGTGATGAATCAAGATCAATGGGCTTGGTCTGAGTTTGGAAAACAGGACCCGAAGGCATCTTTGTGGCATTGAGGTTGTCAAACTGGAGCTAATGAGAAAGGTGGATAATCCAAACAATCTCAGCCCAAATTTGACAGTGAGTAATGCACTTGAACAGGAGACAGTAGGCTATTGTTTTGCACTACAAAAAATCGGGTTGGAACCCAAGAAAATACAGAAACCAGAAATTGCATATGGAGACAACCAAGCCCATTTAACATTAGAGAAAGCATAAACAGCTAAAGTAGAAGATCGTCAAAAGGCTAATATTACATTTGGAGTTGCTTTGAGACACTAGAATGTGTTTTTATCCACACGATGTGGATCCATAGTACACTCACAGATTGAGTGGCATGATGAACTGCATACTAGGATGATTACAAGCATAGATTTTGGTCATTACTACTGTTTACGGTTTTGATTTTTTCTTTTTAGTTACGGATCTCTTCCACCAAGGCCACCAGATCAAGTGATCCGGGCCTTTGAAATTTCATCCAACGGCCAAAAATTATTATAGCTTTTAAGGGATCAAAACAGGTGGGCCGTTGGATGAAATTTCAAAGGCCTAGATCACTTGATCCGGTGGCCTTGGTGGAAGAGATCCGGAGAGGATCTCTTCTGTTCATCTCAACTGGGGTTACATATATTAGTTATAGTTATGTGTAATGGCCTAATTAGTAGTTAGATGGAAAAATAGAGATTAATTGAAAATTACAGGAAGGTGTGAAGATGTATATTATAATTACACATAAAAGTTTAAACGCAAGGTACAAGAGCTAAAGCCAAAATACATTTTGCCAATCACGCTAGGAAGGCTACCTAATACCCTGTTCTTGGCTTTCTTGTCTGTACATTGGTAACTCTTTATACTCGAGCGTGATTCAACATATCAGCTTTGCTTAACATGAAAATCTTTAGATTTTTTAAAATACTATTTGTTTTATGCAGGCTTTTGAGGAAGCTATTGCTGAACTTGATACACTGGGAGAGGAATCGTACAAGGATAGCACTTTGATTATGCAACTGTTGAGGGACAACCTCACTCTTTGGACTTCAGATTTGCAGGTCAGTGCTACTTTTAGATGAAATAATGAGTATTTTCTTCCATGATTTATGGAAGGGGGGATGCTCACGACAAACATTTCTTTTCTATAATTTGGCTAGTAATTTTACTATTGAAAAATAAATTGTTAAGAAAGAGCAGGTAGAGCATCATCAGAGTATGTTAATCCTCTCTTGAAACCTCAAGGTCAAATGTAGAGCATCATGATGTACAGTTTGAAAGTTCATGCATAAAGTATAACGTAAATGTGGTTTTAACACTCCATGTAAATAAGAAATAAAAAGGATTTGCTTCCAATGCATGCATGCGGACCCTTAGTTAGCGATTTTAGCAATTAGCCGTGGTACATGCCCAGTGATCTTTTAAGGTTTCGTTTTAGCTTTTTAAGCCTAAAATAGTTATTTAATTCTTAATCGATGTTGATGGTTCTGATTTTTCTAAATACACTCTGGGGATTCAAGCAGGAGCAGATGGACGAGGCTTAAGCACGGGATTGTTATGCTCCTTGAGGGAGGTGGGCTTGAATGTCATAAATATTCTGTAATCTGCAGACAACTCTATTTACATTGATGTCCTTATGTGCATACCATGTGCTCATGTTGAAATGTTTCCTTATAATTTGTTTGGTTTGGTAATGAGAGTAGTACATGATGATTCCTAGTACCTTTTTTTTCCTTAATTAAAGATTACTGGTATTTTCGTGCTGCGATTTTATGGTATATCGTCGGCCGGAATAGAATTTCGACCATTCTGAATATGTGAGCAATAGCCCAAGACTCTTATCTCATCAATATAGTTGCCTTATTTTGAAGTTGTAAAGTCTGTGTCAACCAAATAATTTTTGCCTGTCGCTCTCTTTCGTGGAGAGACATGGCACAAAACGAGCGCAGTAGTGTTCTAGGATTCATATAGCCGATCCTATTTAGTGTGATAAAACCTTATTGTTGTTGTTGTTGTCGTTGCTTTCTTTTGTGGAGCCTGAAAATGTCTCATCACTTTATGAAGCTGCTTGTTTGATTCTATTTAGGATGATTTTCATTTGAGAAATGGGCGTGTGGAGATGGCAGTTTAGTCATCTCATGCTTGTTTCTAAGCACCACAATTCAACAATGTTCACTTGCCATTTGGTACCACGGTTCGGTAGTATTGTTTTTTACTTGAAAATTAGAGGTCTTAGGTTCGACTTTCTTAGATAGCAAGTTTGGTAATAATTTTTATGGCTGGGACATTGTGTGGGTTACTTCAAATTCTCGACTACACTTTTTACCCTAATCAATCTTTTATCCCTATGGTTGTCCAACTTTGCAAACAAAACACCGTCTAAGCACCACGAGGGGGTGGAAAAACACCGTCTAAGCACCTCTCGGTCCTACCCCTCGTGTCCGGTGGTCTATACTGCACAACAAAGTTTGTCGAACATTTACGGAAAATTTTACCATGCTTTGGTGTACCTCAGAACATCTTGATTGGCAAATACTAAAATCTTGTCGAATGATGAATCTTGTAGGAATTGTAAACAGCTATAACTACAAGAAAACCACACCCATCATTGAAAACCTCTTCTTTCACCCAAAGCAATCAACTTCTCAAGGGCTCAATCTACGCATGATTAGGGTTACAGCTCAAACTTGTGCGTAATCATTTTCATTTGGTGCCTCTTGGAAATCTCATTCGAAACTTAATAACGGAATTTGACCGCCGGCTCCTGTTATGGTCCATGTCTTGTTATTCCCTCATCAAACCAATCATGCTTTGTACATCCAAGTTAAGCTCAAGCCATAAGTAAACCTGACAGTTTCTCACACGATCTGTTTACACGACATGTAAATGACACAAAAATAACGGGTTTCGGATCAACACAATAACTAATCGGGTCGTTATCAGGTCACACAATAAGAACTCGTTAATAATGAGTCCTTAATAGGTTTACATGAGCGTGACACGCGGATAGGCCTGGCAATTTCTGACACGACCCGATAACCCGACACGACACGACACGAAATTAACAGGTGTTTGGGTCGACACGATAACGAATCGGGTCTTATCGGGTAACCCGATAAGCACCTGTTAAGATAACGGGTTGGGTCGGGTATACACGTGGGTAAACACGATACACGATAAGCAGAATATTATTTTTATAATTTTATAACCCTAAAAAAATACTGTAATAATTATATACATTAATTTTACAATTTTATACCCCTAAAAATTATAATAAATATATATATATATTAAATTAACTATAAAATTTATATAATTATAATTATTATATATACTATAATAATTATACCCCCAAAATATTAAGTCTATCTATACTAATTATATATATATATATATATATATATATATATATATTAAATTTTATAAAAACTATAATGCATATTAATTAATAATTTAATATGCATGAATCATGATCATGCATTTGCCAACTTGCCGCCATTTTTGAAAAAAAAAATGGAGGGAAAATGAAAATGTTAAGAAAAGTTGAAAATAAAACAAAAAAGTGAGGGAATTAGGGAAAGATGTTGGAGGGAAAAGTGAAAATGATAAGAAAAAGTTGAAAATGAAACAAAAAAAAGAGGGAAAAATGAAAATTAATAGAAGTGGTGAGAATTTTTTTTTTTTTTTAAGTTATTAACTTTTTATCACACACATGACTGTCATGACATATCTCACTATTTTTATAATGACACACGTGACACGTGATGTATGTACTATTCCGTGTACCAGTCAATTATAATTTATACGTACAAAATAAATAGATTTAAATCTATTTAATAAATATATATACACACACACACACACACGGAACTTGATTGATGGCATACGAATTCTCCAAAACTAATTTCAATGATCCCAACCGTCAAACTTGTTTGTATATGCTTTGAGATCACATCAACAAAAAATCATAAAAAATAAACATTCAGAGATCAAGTAACAGGACAAAGCTTTTCAACGGTTATAAACGAAAAATCACGATTTAACGGTTATTTTAACTCTGATTTTGATGATTTTTTATAACTACACTCCTTGACCCTATATGAATACAATGAATGAATTCGATCTTCAATTTAAAATATTTACACAAGTGGATACCACAAAATCTTTTGTTATACTTAATGAAAGTATAAATAAACTATAAGTGTTAGTCAATCTATCGTTTTACGAATTCTCCAAAACTAATTTCAACGATCCAAACCGTCAAAATTGTTTGTATATGCTTGGAGATCACATCAGCAAACAATCACAAAAAAAAAACATTCAGAGATCAAGTAACGGGACAAAGCTTTTCAACGGTTATAAACGAAAAATCACGATTTAACGGTTATTTTAACTCCGATTTTGATGATTTTTTATAACTACACTCCTTGACCCTATATGAATACAATGAATGAATTCGATCTTCAATTTAAAATATTTACACAAATGGATACCACAAAATCTTATGTTATACTTAATAAAAGTATAAATAAACTCTAAGTGTTAGTCAATCTATCGTTTTACGAATTCTCCAAAACTAATTTCAACGATCCAAACCGTCAAAATTGTTTGTATATGCTTGGAGATCACATCAGCAAAAAATCACAAAAAAAAACATTCAGAGATCAAGTAAAGGGACAAAGCTTTTCAACGGTTATAAACGAAAAATCACGATTTAACGGTTATTTTAACTCCGATTTTGATGATTTTTTATAACTACACTCCTTGACCCTATATGAATACAATGAATGAATTCGATCTTCAATTTAAAATATTTACACAAGTGGATACCACAAAATCTTATGTTATACTTAATAAAAGTATAAATAAACTCTAAGTGTTAGTCAATCTATCGTTTTACGAATTCTCCAAAACTAATTTCAGCGATCCAAACCGTCAAAATTGTTTGTATATGCTTGGAGATCACATCAGCAAAAAATCACAAAAAAAAAAATTCAAAGATCAAGTAACGGGACAAAGCTTTTCGACGGTTATAAACGAAAAATCACGATTTAACGGTTATTTTAACTCTGATTTTGATGAATTTTAACAGCTACACTCCTTGACCCTATATGAATACAAAGAATGAATTCAATCTTCAATTTAAAATATTTACACTAGTGGAATTTATATACTTAATAAAAGTAAGAATCAACTATAATATTAATAATTATATACATTTAATATTTGTAATAGATTAGTAGTGTATGTATTTTTTTTTTTTTAGGCTTTCATTTTCGAGTGTAGATATAGTACTTGAACGAGAAATGTTTTAATGTTTTCAAGTAATATTTATGTCGCAATGTGTGGTATGTGCAAATTGTAAAAAAAAATATTTTTTTCTTAACGGGTCATAACGGGTCGGGTCACTTTACCCGTTGGGTAAAGTGACACGACCTGTTAAGGACCCGTTAAGATAACGGGTGTGACACGACACGACCCGTTAAGATAACAGGTGTTACACGAAAACGACACGAACACGACAGACACGACCCGTTTGCCAGGCCTACACGCGGATAACCTGTTTTGAAACGTTGAGAAAAAAGTTATTTTGATGATTTTAATTTTTTAAACTACTAAAAATACTTACTATAAAATACAATAGCCATAGAGTATATGTATATATTGTATATTAAATATGTATTATTGTATTATTATTTTATTTAAACTTAAAAAAAGTTTCATTTATTTATATTTTTAAAGTATACTATAGGCCAAGATTGAGAATAAAAAAAATTATAAAACACATTAAAAATAAAATATCAAGTAATTTATAAAATACCAAACACATTAAAAAATTATAATAATTAATTTACAAGTGCAAAAAATGTGAAAAATGATCGCATCCTCTAAGCTTTGAGGATGGGTACATTCTTGTTTGAATTTTTAAAACCATACAAACCCTCATGAATAATATTTTTAAGGGAGTTCAAAATAAATAAAATTCATAATCATTAATGTACAAGTTTAAAAAATGTAAAAGCATATACAAATGCAATTGCATCCCCTACGCTTGGATGATGGTTACACGATCATTTAGATTTTTAAAACCCTCAAAATCTCATGAATAGTGTTCTTTTAAGTGCAAAATTAATATATCAAGCCAAGGTTCCAATACCATTTCTCTTAGTGATTGATGAAAATTGAAGGGTTTTATTGTAAATAACGTGCAAGGTTCCTCAACCTTGAAACGTAACTCCCTTCATTTTGCATATCCTTGAACATTTGGTGTTTTATAGTAATGTCCCTTCTTATTCCCATCCCCTTCCCTCCCATTTTCTCACACTTTGCTTTTTGTCTTATTATCTCTATAAAAAAAAAAAAATAATAATCAATATAAGATGTTGACACGGCTTAACTGTAACCATTCAAGTAGAAGGGGAGAGAAATTAGGAGGGGAGAGAATCCTCCTCCTTTTCCATTAGGCTCTTATTTTGGGTATACAAATGTGACGACTAGTCCCTAATTTTCATTCTAATTTCCTTCTTGTTTGTGTAATTTGACGTTTTACCCTTTCTGGGAAAAGTGTAATCTAACGTGGACTTTATTTTTTTACTGTTATTGTTTTTTTTTATTGTTATTTATTTTACCTAGGTTTCGTACTTAAATTGTACTTGTCGTTAAGAACGCGTAAGCGTGTGTTAGACTAGAATCAGATCTATAACTAAAAAGTTACGCTTCGTTAAAGTACATTAACCACTGGTATTTTGTACATGCACGTACGAATTTATAGTGTCTGAAACACTGTAAGAAACCAGATTTATACATTAAAATTGTACAAAATCTGAAAGTCAAAACCTGTCCACAAAAAGGGGATCCATGTTCCCTCTCCTTCATACAAACAGCCAATCACATTCCCCCATTTCCTCTCCTCCATTCCTTTCCCGGTTTCCCTCTTCACCACAAATCAAAAGTCTTCACCATTATTTATCTTACACCAATCAAACCACTCCCTCACACCTCTCACCCAATCAGAAAACAACTCACTCACTATCTTCTCTTTCTATCCCTCGCTGAGCTCTCTCACTCTGCAACTCACTCAAACAAACACTAAACCTCGCCATTGTGACCTGAAAACTACATGGTTGAACTCCCCTCACCATTACGAACACAATCGTGTAACCAGATCGTGATTCGACCGAGTTTTAGACTTTGAACTCGGAAGGTTCGAACTCGGTGAGTTTGGGTTCAGCGAGTTTCGGGTCGATTTAAGGAGTTTTGAAGGTCGGGGAAGTGAGGGACGGCGGCAACTGGTGAGGACTACCGGAGAAGACGACGAAATATTCCGTCAACTATGACGGAATATCCTAACGATTAATTAACGATGTTACTATTTAACGAAATATTCTGTCACTTTAATGGAATATTCTTAATGGTGTTAGGGCATCCGTCAGCCTCTACATGTGCGTGGTGGTGCATATGGTCATGCCCTAGGTGGTATGTGAGGGCGTTTCTGGCCTTCGTTTAACCTTCTGTCAATTTGTGTAGGTTTGCGACGTCGAGTATATCAATTTCGTATATTTAAACCCTAGGTTTGAGCAAATTATAGGGGTTTTATTTAAGTTTCCGTATATGTGTTACTAATTAATTTAAAATAGTTATTTCACATATAGGGAAAACGTATCCCAATGACGTATGGGGTCAAGCAAGGCTCGGAGGCTACGATCTGACAACGTATTTGTGAGTGGGTAGTTTGTTTTTATATCTATACATAGTTATAGTTTCCATAAATGCGTATTTACTCCATTTTTTACGCTTATATTGCCAAATATCGTTATTATGATATTAAATGTGATAAATGCTGCTATATGCTTGGGATATTATTGTCATGACATTTATACATATTTTTACATGCTCATCATTGATGCACCCCAGGGCCAAGGCCAGTTCTTCGCATGTATGTTCACATCCGCACCGTTTGCTCGCCTTGGATCAAAGTTAGGTGCCAGTCCTGTCGTAAAGATTGCATTAGGAAATTCCGATTAGTATGTGACTGTGCGTTGGCACCAGCCTTCACGTGATCGTAGTACTGGAGCGTATTGATTACACCCAGTCATGTCCGTGTTAGAAATTATCTGTACGAACTCGTGTGTCAGCTTAGATGGATGAGCACTTGGTTATACTTGATTATCACATGATTATATTATTGCGGATTTGATATATCATGACTTGGCATATTTATGGTTTTATTGTTGTTGTACTTTTTGTTTACATACTTATGTAGTATGTTTTACGGAAACTATACTTGTTTTTCAGCGAGAGGTTACTATGTTAAAAAATAAAGGTTTTTCTTACAAACGTTGTTTTGCTGACCCACTCAACTTTGTTTTTCGCCACTCCAAGACCTAGATAGTTGTACTTTTCGTGGCATTCGAGGAACCTCTGACAACATGAATGCCAGGTCTAGCTATAAGAGACCCTCATCATCTCCAATGCAAAGACTGAAATCTTAAAACTCAATTTACGGAGAAAATATTAAACTAAAAACTCATGTTGAGTTTTAACAATTTGGTTATGTCCATCAGAGGTGATTGGACTCCAAACTAAAATCTCATTTTTCTTGGTTGAATAACTTTGTTGCTAGTTGACATGGGCTCTACCTCGGACTTAAATCTCATATTGAGACCCAAATTTGAGTCTCTACTTTGCCAGAGACTTGTATATGAGTTTTATGTCTCTGGTGCTTTGGAAACATATTCAAACTCAAATATAAGATTTTCAGTCCAAATTTTTAGATGAATTAGAGATATTCTTATATCTGGCTTTTGATGATGTAAAAAAATACTCTCAAGATTGAATGCCGCTACAAATGATCACGGGCAGCTCTATCTTTGTGGAGGTATTCGTCAACTTTACTTGGCTTTGTGACACCATCAAACTGCAACTTGAAGTCTCTTACATTGAAATCCTAAAAAACTGTTTCACCTTCAAAGTTTAAGAGACATCCCTCTTCAAAAAGTTTAAGAGGCATCGTTATACACAGATTTCCTCGTGATTGAGACCAATTACCGTGGAAAATTTGTATTATTGAACATAAAAAGAATAAAACACTGCAATTATGCATCACTCATATTTTTTTACTTTTTAAAACTCTTTTCAATCAAACATTTGCATACTTGACTTGGAATGATCATCACATTGATGTCAAATTTAAGACATTTTCCAGTGTAAACAGAACATTGTCACGTAATGTTATTATTTAACTAAAATTAGTGAAATATATCAATTTTATCAGTCATTTATCAAGGTTCTAAAAAACACTAGGCGCTAGTCAGGCGGTGGGTTGGGGCCTAGTGCCTAGGCGGGCGCCTAAGTGGATTTAAATAAATATATTATATTTCGTATAAATAAGTGTCGACTTATACTTGAATATATATATATACACACACACACATATATAACTTAATTATAAACTATAAAATAGAATGACATATATATTATGAAGTATTGAAACATAATGAAAACATGAGGAACAAGCATATAATGTGTTCGTTTAAGTATTCAACAAGTCTCTTACAATTTATTGAAAAAAATAAAATGCAAAATTAAAGTTATCTATATTCTATCAAAGTGAGTCGCGACTTAGGCGGGTGCCTAGACGATTCTGGGTGGGCTAGACGGGTGCCTAAGCGGTTTAGGTGGGCGCCAACAGGTCTAGGCGTCATTTCTTAATTTTCAAACGCCTAAGCATTAATCGGGGCAGTAACTAGCCACCTAGCGTCTAGACAGAGATTTTTAGAACAGTACCACTGATATTAATGAGACATCACGCGTCGAGTGTTCCTAGTGCACATAGATTTGTTTCCTCAAACTTGATAAGCTTGATGACTTTAAACGTGTGTATAATTCGGTAGCTTCCACATGAAAGTTTAGAAAGTTATGAATTGCAAGTGGAAGGGAAAGAAGGGGACAAAATCTCACAATCAGAAAACAAAAGCAGATCCGTTACAGATCAATGGCACATTTTATTTTTATTGCATATTCATTAGCTCTCTCTCTCTCTCTCTCTCTCTCTCTCTCTCTCTCTCTCTCTCTAAACTTGGCTGTTGCTCTGGATGCTTTTGATGCTGCTTGGGCTCGGCGTTTGATGACAGAAAGAGAGAGACGACTATGCTCGAATCTCAAACACTTGCCAAAAACTCTAAGCACCAAAAAGAAGGTGGGGGTGTTTGGACCACCACCATCTCCATTTTCTTCATGCAGCTCCAATCGAATTCAAAGCTTTGCTATTTGGTAGTGTGGGTGTTGTGGAATGCATGAGGCACGAAAGATAGGAGAAACATTTTCATGCAATCTGACAATAACAGCGTTATGTACTGTTTTTAATTCACGTATTATAGTATGAATGAATGACAAGTTTATATTTTAAATAATATTATCATAAAAAAGTACATGTTATATGATTTGATTAATAACACCATGCAACAGTATTACGACGATCCGAAAAATATCTCACAAGATAGCTCTCTTACAAAGTGTAATAGTAAGGCTGCAATAAACTAAAATTTGTGAGACACGATTACACGTGATTTGGAACATGCACGTAGTAAAAGTTGTTCAAATTTGGTCTTGGAGAATTTTTGGGAGCCAACCCCATATAAAGATGAGGTGGTGGAAAGGCTAACAGTCACAAATGAGAAAGAGAGCATCTCTAGGAGAAGAGAAAAGGGTTAGAAATTTGTGTTGCTAAAGTCCAGAAAAGGGAAAAAAATATTCAAAGATCGTCGTTTCTTTTAGGGTTAGATCTTATTTTTCAAGTCTACTTTATATGAATGCAGGATTTGAGTATCCCAAGTGAAGTGAAGTTGAACGTTTTCTGCTTTATTACTTGGGAATTTTTGAATTCAGATGTTCTTCAAGTAGTGTGCCTAATTTGAATCAATTCCGACAAAATACAGATGAAGGTGAACGATTGAAAGTATCCAACAAAATCTGAATCAAATTTTACAATCGTAGTCTACCAACATAAGCGTCTTTTATTACTATAGCATTGTGCGGCGTAATATGATCAGTCTGCAAGTGCATCACAAGTTAAATATAAATTAATTGTTTGCAATAAGTTCTATTTATGACATGTTTAACTTATCAGGAATTGATATCAGAGGGAAGAGAATTAAAGAATTGTTAAGGAGACTCTCTCTAAGTAGGACTCTCTAGACTTTATGTCATCTTACTATTTAACGTCAATTCATGTGCCAACATTATAAAACATTGTGGTAAAAACATGAAGTGGCATAGAGTCCTTAGAAAGTCCCACTTTTGATAGTCCTCTTAGCATTTCACATAGAATTATTATATGGCATGTTCACTTACATTTTAAAGAATGAGAATGACATGGGTATTGAGATTTGTATCTTTCCACTACACATATCTCAAAACTTATACTTATCTAACGGTGATAAATTGGGTGATAAGCATCACTATATTGAGGGTGGTGAGCAAAAATATTCCTCAATCATGTATCAAATATGATACCTAATTTTCTACATCGAATCCACATAATTATTTTTTTAATTCCACGTCTGTTAATATGATATATTAGGAATGAGAATGATATTCATACATTGCATACTCATTCTTAGCAAAGTAGCATGCCAACAATTCCTAACTTCTACATGTTTATCAGATATGAGAGGATGCAATATCTAACTTTCTTATGTTTACAACACATAAAAAATATAAAAGAAAATACATGGTCCATCTAAATATTTATAATCAGATACCTTCAAAACTAGGAATTGGATCAACTAAGGGAGAGTAATCGTCTCACAAAGAAATAGTATGTAAGTTGAAGATAGAAGATAGACTTCTCACAATAAAACAAAAACAGCTCATCAATCTCTTTTCGGTTTCCACAAATTGTTAAGATATCAACACCCTAACTTATCCCCCAACTTGCTTCTCAAATGTTCATGATGTTCTACCAAGGGAAATCACTAGTCAAATACCACAATTAATATCTCAATAAATTAAAGTTTATTAATCCTTCTTCTTGCTAGATGAGAAAGGATTAATGTTGATTGTGCTACCTCATAATTAAGGGTATATTCGACATTAAGACATGCATGTGCAAGCAATTTAGAGTGGGAAACGTCGAAGTAGCATGATGATTGATACCGATTTCAGAGCCAAAAACGGTTGTTTTGGTTCTGCTGAGATTGCACAGAGCACGCGGCTTCCCCAAATACTCCAATGGTGGAAAATGACAAAGCCATTGTCCATCGGTCATTCTTCACCAAACCAAAACCCTTCCTACTTCCTTAACTTTCCCATATGCTATTTACTATTTACAACCTCATTCATTGCCAATTGCGCCTACCCTCTTCTTTCAAAAGTGGCATTAAATTACGAGAGACATCACACTCTTTTTAGCTTCTAATACACTACTTTTTTTATTTGTGATCATCAGATTGAATAAATCAAATAGAATAAACAGTCAAGATTAAACAAGGGTGCGTAAAAGGCTAAAAAGAGTGTAAAAATTATTTCTTTAAATTTAAATAAAAGAAAGAGGAAATAATGCTCCTCCATCCCAATATTCCTCCACCAAATTCATATTGCATTGTACAATATATGTTGATTCAATCATTCAAGAAGCTTTAGATGGTTTCAACTATTTTAATTCGAATTCCAATTTAGAATATTTTCCGGTTGATAAGAAAGGTTCATTTTAACAAACAATATTATCTACACTAAGGGGCGAGAAAGTGGGTTAACCCTAACTGTCACATCCCAACCCTCAGCTCCAACTATATTGTCTGCTTTGGCATTCCCTGCCCGAAGACAGAGCTACCGCACGGTTTTGTTTCTGTGGACCGGTACTCAGCCGTAGCCAGCGCCTGCTCTCCCCTCAGGGAGTCCACAAAAGGCTTAGTTGAAACTTAAGGTTGGCAATGGATATATAAGGCCCAAAGACCACGCCCTCACGGGCGATGTGGGATACTACAATCCACCCCCCTTAGGGAGCCCGACGTCCTCGTCGGCACACCACGACCGTGAGTCTGGCTCTGATACCAAATTGTCACATCCCAACCCTTAGCTCCAACTATATTGTCCGCTTTGGCATTCCCTGCCCGAAGACAGAGCTACCGCACGGTTTTGTTTCTGTGGACCGGTACTCAGCCGTAGCCAGCGCCTGCTCTCCCCTCAGGGAGTCCACAAAAGGCCTAGTTGAAACTTAAGGTTGGCAATGGATATATAAGGCCCAAAGACCACGCCCTCACGGGCGATGTGGGATACTACACTAACAATGAGCCAGCAATAATGTGGTTCAAATTTGCTTTTGGCGAAAACAGAACCTAAGACCTCTCACTTACAAGTGAATAGGAATACCACTAGACCATAATATTAAGTGGCAGACCAAAACCAAATTAATTGGATAATTTTAACCATATTAATGGATCGTATATTATTAGACTAAAGTTATCTAAATAAGATAATTTTAACTATATTAATCGGGTGTTAGATTACATATTGATTTTAATGGGGTCTTTGAACGTTAGTCCTTAAAAAAATTGAAATTTAACAAAAAAAAGTCCAGTGTTATATTGCATATTGATTTTTAATCATTTGAAGTGTACTTTTATCAAAATTCATAATCTATTTTTGCTATTTAATGTGTACTTTTATTAGTGTCTCCACATTAAACTTTTGATTTGATTTTTGTCAAACAATAGATTTTGTGAGATTAGATTTTAGATTAGCCACCGACGGGGTTCAAACCCACACCATCATGTAAGGGCTCAAAATCTTTCCACCACTGTGATTTTACTAATATTCACATTTTAATTAACCTAAATGAAAACATTAAAAGAAATTAGTGACACATAAGAAAAATATGTAAATATATAAGTGTGCAGAAATGATTGTATCAATATATTAAATTGACTTGCGTGGATTGTCATGACGAAGCTACCAGCTAGTCCTCTTTTTAAAGAGAATTGTGCTGAAAAGTCTGTATCTAAATGTTTGCAAATTAGTGTACCTAAATGTTTGTACCAAACTATATTATAATGAATTTGTATACCTAATTGTTTGTACTGAAATATATTCATAATGAGTTAGTGTACCAAAATATATTATAATGAACTAGTGTAAACTTAGTAAAAGAAAAATAATGAAATTACCAAAAAAAATAAAATAAAAATGACGCTGGCATTTAAATACAACCAATGGACGAAACTCTATTTTGAATCTTGTACAAGATTTAAATAAAAATGACATGGAATATAAATGATGGCATTTGAATAAAAATGGATGAGGATGATACTAGTTATCAAAATTGTTAATTGGTTTAACAGATGTGAATACCTAAACGATCTCCAAATTGAATGATTTCTTTTTTACAGATATAATATTTAGATGATAATAAAGAGAATGAACAATTTCGATTATGATGTTCAGATATTAAAAATTTGTTAATCGTAAGTGAAGAGACAAGTTAGTTCCCCCACGGAGGACACAAACTAATCCAATTACATATAATTGTGCTCAAAAGTATAGCTAGAAACCCGTGAGCTCTCTCCTTCCAACAAAAACCTTAAATCTCCTTAAACATCACAACCGCTGCCCCTTGCTTTGTCTTGGGATCGACGACAACCTGATTGCCCACTCTGTCTCATCCACCCCTTCCCGCCTTCTCCTCTCATTCACAAAAACTGCGCCACCCTTCCCTTTACCTCCCCTACCCCCGCTCCCATACTCAGTACCCCCGTCGACGGCAACCAGAATACCCATTCCATCTCGTCCTCCTCCCCCTCCCGTCTTCCCTTCTTCCTCCCAAAGACCGTGTCACCCCTCCCTTTTACCTCCCCCAACCCCCGCTTCCTTCCTCAGTCCCCCCTCGTGCCTCGTTTTCCTCCAGTCCCTTTCCCTTACCTGGCGTCTCCCCTTTCTCATTTCTCTACCTCTTTTCCCACATTTCCTTTTCTTGTATTTCTCCTCCATTGGCTTTTTGTTGCTCCATCTCTCAGACGATGGTAGCGTGCCCCATCTTTCCTAAGGTGGTGGTGTTTGCCCCACCTCTCATCCAATGGTGGTTCGGGAACTCGTTTTTCCCATTTTTAGATTCCTCTAAATTCTCCCTTTTTTCTTGCTATTGTGTACCAGATTTCCATTAGCCCCAAATGAATCTCAATTCCCTAACCCATACTACAAATCCAGCCCTCAAGACTCTCCTTTATGGTCAATTTGCCTGTTTTCGATTAAGAATTCCGACCAAGCTCTTGTGTCTGCTGCGCTCCCCCTGAGTGAATCGTCGCTTATCCAGTTGAAGGTGTCCGAAACCAAGCACTTGGGTTTAGCGTGACGATTTACGTCGCTCCTTCTTTGGTTCTGAATTCATGTTCTACTTCGCTGGCGTCCCCGGGCGGTGGTTATAGCTATGAGGTTTAGCTGCTCCTTTCGGTTTGCAGGTTTATTGGTGATAGTTTTTAGTTTTGTTTTGGATTTTTTGATGCTGTTAGCATGTAGTTTAGTGTTGCTTTTTATTTGGACTTTTAAAGGTTTGTCGATGTAAGGGTGAAATAATTGTTGTTTTCTGGTACAGAATTGGAGTGTGGGTTGTTAGACGCTTCTAGTTTCAGGCCAGCTGCGGCTCACCTAGGCTTCTAGGATTTTCTTTAGTAGCAACCTTTGGGTCTCTACTGTCTAAGCCCCTATGGAGGATCTGTTTTTGGGTTGAAACTCTTTTTATGTTTTTTTTCTTTATGTACTATTTGTAATTGCTATGGGAAGAACCTTTACTCATTGTTTGTTTGCATAAGTGGTACCTTCTTTTCGTATATCGATCATTCCTAGAGCTACATACGCTATAATCTTTTTGTTTGAACTTTATTTTATTAATGTCTACCTTTGACGAAAAAAAATTGTTGTCCAAAATAGCTCATTCCTTCTCGCCTATGTGATTCGGAAGAATCCAGATTCTCTTTGTAAGGATCCGTGAATCATGTCTGTTCATTGTACATCGTGCGGTCAGAAATAATTTTGAATTTTTTAATTTAAAATTGAACATAAACAATACCTATCGAAAATTGACCGTACAATATACAATTCATGGATTCCCATGATCCTCACAAAAAGGGTTTGGAGATGATCCTGTGTTGGTATTTGGAAAGGAGGAGGTTTGGGCCTCTATGTGTTTGTTCATCTCTCTCTTTTTTTTTTTTTTTTTTTTTTTTTTTTTTAATTAAATTTCCGAGCTGTTTTGGAAAGATGAGAACGTTCTCCTTTTGTTTTATTTGGTTAAATTCTACCAAGATTTTTGATATGCTCCTTAATTTGGTAATGTAAATTTAATCCAATTAAATTTTGAATTTAATCCAATTAAATTTGGGTTGAGACTTGAATGTTGGATATACTAAATGTATAGTCTTTATTTTCTCCTCCCTCCAAATGATCTGAATGTGGATTTGGATATATATCATCCTCTAGATCTTGCAATTTTTAAGAAGTCCTCATCAGTTGTTCACTCTCTTATAAGCCTCCAATTTCTTTTCGTATGACATTAAAAGGGTACAAAGTCTCATTTTACAATTATATGCATTATCACAAACCTAATATCCTTCGTCAGCCTCTCATAAAAGTTATTTACCCAACAACAAATGATCAACTATATTTAACACATTTTACATTTAAGTTATTTTTAAAATAGACCATGAGATTTTAATTTTCTCTCATTGTCTCATGAGTTTTTATTTATTTATTTATTTTTATATATCAGTTTATGCTTACTGTCTGTATGGCTGTTTGATCATTTTTTTTTTTTTTTTTTTTTAAGAAAGTTTAGGATTTGTCTACAATACTTACATGTATTTAATGCAATCAACATCTCGACAATCAGATAGTTATTGTATTAAATTCATGTAAGTATTGTAGTCAATCCCGATAATTTGATCGTGATTAGTCATAATCAATCAGCGTTTGTGACGGGTAGACAAATTTCTAATAATCTTCTAGTGGTGCAGGAACTTCTCCATTCTATGCAACATATGAGGAGAGTATTGATTATTTTGATGATATTTTTTGCCACTAGGTGATGGCATGTGTGAAAACGGTCTCTTATAGTGTGGTTGTCAATGGTGAGACCATGGGTTATATTAAGCCTCGAAGGGGAATTAGACAAGGAGATCCGCTATCAATTTTTCTCTTCCTTATTTGTGCAGAAGGGTTCTCTTCCTTACTCCATGATGAAGAGAGGATGGGACGCCTACGTGGTATATCGGTAAGTGTGGGAGTTGATCCTCTATCACATGTTTTTTTTGCGGATGACTCATTACTTTTTTGTCGAGCTACGGAGTGTGAGGCTTATACGGTCAAGAGTTTACTCCAACAGTATGTGGTGGGGTTAGGACAATTCATTAATTTGGATAAAAGCTCAGTACATTTTAGAATGGGATGTTTGAAGAGATTGAAAGACCAATTATCACAGATTTTGGGGATTAAACACCGGGAAGGTTTTGGGAAGTATTTGGGGATTCAAGCAGATTTTGGAGCATCGAAGAAGAAAGTGTTCAAAGAAGTACGAAATAGATTGGATGAGACAATTAATGGGTGGGCGGAACAATTTTTGTCGGTGGTTGGGAAATAGGTTTTGATTAAAAGTGTTGCGGTTGCTCTACCTATATATACCATGTCATGTTTTCAATTGCCTATCCAATTGGCAAAGGAAATTGAACAAGTTATTGCAAGATTTTGGTGGAGGGATCAAAGGACAAAAAAGGGTATTCATTGGATGACTTGGAACAAAGTCACAAAAAAGGTGTTTGGTGGTCTTGGGTTTAAGGAGATTATTGATTTTAATTTAGCTATGCTAGCTAAGGTAGGGTGGCGGCTCATCTGTAATCCAGATTCAATTTTGGCTAAAGTACTTCAAGCTAAATACTACCCTTCTTCATCATTTATGGATGCACCATTTATGGGACCCATGGTTACCTATACCAAGGACTTTTTGATCCAACTCACGTCATGAGGAGATGCCTACTCTTGTTGCCGATTTGGTGGATATGGGGGGTAAATGGAAGCGGGAGGTGATTAAGTTATGTTTCAGTGAAGACGAAGCTCGGACAATTTTAAGTATGCCACTTAGTCGGTTTGGATGTCCGAATCAATTGGTGTGGCTTTTACAAGAAATGGAGTATATTCGGTGAAGTCTGGGTATATGGTGGCGTAAGAAATGAATAGGAATAGTGAGCTCGGACGGAAAGGTATGGGTTAGTTTAGTATGGCTGATAATAAGGATGTGGTTTGAAGGGACATTTGGAGATTGAAGGTTCCACCCAAATTATGTCATTTTATTTGGAAGGGGTGTAGGAACATTTTGACAGTGTGTATAAATTTATAGCGGCGGGGGATTAGTTTGGAGAATACTTGTCCTTTTTATGAAGATGAGGTGGAAACACAAGTACATATTTTCTTTCGATGGCCATTTGCCCGTGCTTTTTGGTTTGGTTCCCTGCTTCAATAAGATGTAGCTATGGTGGCAGGGGGTATTTTTTGGAATGTTGGAAGTGGTTATGTGCAAATATGGTAAGGAGGGGGAGGCTTGTGACCTAATGCGATGGGTCGTTGTTAGTCTATGGAGGATATGGAAATGTCGTAACAGCTTGGTGTTTGAGAAGGTTGCAGTAGAACCCCTTCTCGCCATACAATTACTTAAACAACAATGGGAGGAGTTGGTGATATGTGACGAAGCACAGGTGCAGCAATCTCCACATGGGCAGTAAGTGAGAAGAGAGGGCTTTCACAGGTGGATCAAGCCACGTTTTGGAACTCTTAAAATTAATTGTGATGGTGCTTGGTGTAGTTAGATGGGTATAGGTGGTGTTGGGTGGGTGGCTAGGGATTTTGTGGGCATTTTCAATGGTGCTGGTGGTATTGGAAAAATTCCTTGTGTATCAAGTTTTATGGCAGAAGCGGAAGCAATGAGGGTGGCTTAGGTGGCTTGTGTAGAGAGAGACTTTACCTCTATACAATTGGAGACGGACTCCCAGGTTCTTATTGATATGATTCATGGCCATATACAACCGGAGGCAATTTTGGATGGTATCTTGTGGGATATAAGTATTTTAAAGCAACAATTTGAAGCTATTGAGTTTTTATATGCTCCTCGTGCTTGTAATGAGGCTGCGCATATGGTAGCATCTTATGTCGTGCATAGGGGGTAGTCATTCTTGAGATGGTTTTGAACTAGAGTGGTTGTTTAACACTTTGGCATCTGATGTAAACATTGCGATTCGTATTTAATATTACTCCAACTTTTGGCAAAAAAAAAAAAAAAAAAAAATCCCGATAATTTGATCTTCATTAAATTGATGAGCCAACAATCATGTGACCTATCCTGCTCCCAAAACGATGTCCAATCATACATTTTGGTCCCACAACCGGAAGTGTGGCTTACATGAAGCCTAGAACTAGATCACACGTTTGTTTCGTCATTAATTTAACAATGATGTAATTAGTTTTGCAAAAACGTCAATTGAACCTTTTTTTATTAATACAAATAATATTTACACTAAAGGTGTGGAATTTGGATTTGGCCTCACAGTGTGTCAACTATAATAATGTGATGGTCAACTTGCCATTAACGAAAATCGAAGTAATGACCTAAGACATACAAATAGAGAAGTATATTACTAGATCATAATACTAAGTAACAACATCAATAAAAGTTTAGTATGAATTTTGTTTTTATTATGTTTTTATATTAATTCCATAATATTTGAATTTTCTCAAACCAAAAATGAATATATAAAAGGGCAAGTTGTTTGGTTCTCTCATTTGGGCTTTTGTTCCTTTTTATTTTTGGTTCTGTATCTGCGAATCCACAGCCTTCGCTCCCCTCGCTCCCCCGAATCTCTCGTTTGCCCTAAACACGCATGCTCATTTCCTACATAAAGCTACTCTGTTGCCTACATACTCCTACTCTCCCCAAACCCCTCGCTCTCTCTCTAACTTCTCTCTCTCTCTCTCTCTCTCTCTCCCCCCCCCCCCTATTCACTCTGTATCTACACCACAATCACACTTGGTTTATAGACAGACTCTCTCTCCCTCCCTCCCCTATTCACTCTGTTTGTACACCACAATCACACTTGGTTTATAGACAGACTCTCACTTGTTCTTGGGTTCTGTTGTGCCATGAAAATGCCATCTTTGATAAAACCCAGACTCTAATTTGATGAGATTTTGTTGGGTTTTACAGGGCGTCTCAAGGTGCTCCAATGGCAGACAGCTTTGACTCTGCCACCTCAAACCTTCTATGTGCAGAAAACTCGAATACCTGCTTTGATGATCTTGATTCTAATGCCACAGATGACTTGGGGCACTCCCCATCAATTTCCCACAAAAACAATCAAGACCCCAATTTTGATCACAACCGTAGATCTAAGTCCACGATAGATTTTCCATCACAGAGTGAAGAGGGTGTGACTGAAATGGTTAAGAGGGAGAGTGAGCATTTGCCCACACACGATTATCTGAGGAGACTGCGTTCTGGGGAATTAGACTTAAGCACTAGAAGGGAGGCCCTTGATTGGATTTGGAAGGTTGGTGGAGTTTTTACCCTCTTCTGCTCCATTGGGTTATTGTATTTACTTCCAATGATTTTGCATTTTTACTGGTTTTTGCGATTGCTATTCAGGTTTCTGCAATTGGGTTTTGTTCTTCAAGAGCTTCTTAAAACATTTTTTTACAGTGTGACTTGTTTGATTGTTTTCGATATGTCCCGAGTCTATCTAAGTTGTTGTGGGATCAATGATCATGGCGTCTGTTCCTTATCTGATTTTCTGTGGCATCTCATTTGTGTTCTAAATTTGGATGTTGGCTTACGTTCCTCTCATTTTGATTGCCAATGTATAGACTTTCGGTTTTCATGATTACTGAATTAGGTTGAATTATTGTGTGTTGTGATCAACAGGCTCATTCCCATTACAGTTTTGGGCCATTGTGTGTTTGGCTGTCTATGAACTACTGGGATCGCTTCCTTTCGCTTTATGAATTGCCTGTAAGTTTTGGAATTAGGCCGAAAATTTGCTTCTTTTTCTCATTTCCTTTGTATACAATGTGTTCTCATTTATGCTGCTCCTGTTCTTGATTTTGTACTTCACTTTTCGTGTCAATACAGAGAGGTAAAACTTGGGCGGTGCAATTGCTAGCCGTGGCTTGTTTATCAATAGCAGCCAAAGTAGAAGAGACTAATGTACCTCAGTCTGTGGACTTACAGGTATAGAAATCATGTGCTTCGATAACTATGGTTGGACTTGCATTTTGAAAATTCGGAAGCTGGTATTGATTATGTGTTTTGATTGTGCACAGGTTGGAGATCCGAAGTTTGTGTTTGAAGCAAAAACTATACTAAGAATGGAACTACTTGTGATGAGCACCCTAAAATGGAGAATGCAAGCTTGTACTCCTTACTCTTTCATTGACTACTTCCTCGGCAAGATAAGTGATGATCAACATCCGTTGACACCGTCCATCGGTAGATCAGTACAACTCGTTTTGAGCACAATCGGAGGTCTTTTTTTTACTCTGTGATGAGCTATATTCTGTACTTTGATGTTCTCGAGTATTTGAATTCAATGAACTTTGGATGGGAATGAATGCAGGTATTGACTTTTTGGAATTCAGGCCTTCGGAAATCGCTGCAGCAGTCGCAATTTGTATTTCAGGAGAAATACAAGCACAATCAGTAGACGTCGATAAGGCCATTTCTTGTTTCGTACATGTAGACAAGGTAACAAGGTTGTTCCAGTGATGCAAACCCTTAACAGGACAAATTTGCTTTAGCTCTTAGAAAGTTTCTTGGATATTATTTGATCTTTTTCCCAATGTAATGGTTTTTGAAGGTTTTATGTTTGTGGGACTTTCAGGAAAGAGTGTTGAAGTGTATTGAACTGATGAAAAATTTGTCATTGATCAGCGGTTCCGCCAATCGGGGAAGCACCTCAGGTCCATCGGTGCCCCCAAGTCCGAATGGGGTGTTGGATGCTGCATGCTTGAGCTGTAAAAGTGATGAATTTATAGTTGGATCATGTGCAAATTCTTCACATAGTAGTCCAGACATTAAGAGGAGGAAACCAGACAACCAGTCATGAGATATGAACTTTTCTCCTTCACACCCCAACCAATCAGTTTGGTTGAATGGGAAGTTTTGGAGGTTCCCTATAGCATTAATAAACAGAGAGAGAGAGAGAGAGAGAGCGCCACAGATTTGAAATGTGGTGAAGATCCAATCATCCAAAGGGTTCGCAATCACAACATTTTGAAAGATATGTTGGTGGTGTTTAGGGAAATACAGTTTTGTTTTTGACCTTTTCCCTTCAGTGACAACTCTAGATCAATAAAATTTTACACCCGAAGTCTCGAATTTGATTTTTACAATTTATCAGTAATGCCTGTATATAAAAATAAATAAATAAGTAAAAACTAGATGGATGAATTTAAAATTTGACAAAACTGTGTCCAATTCTGGATATTAAAATGGTGGCAAGTGTTGTGGAGTGATGAGCAGTGTCCGTTGCTATTGGGATTGGCAATGTGGCAATGGGGTGTTGATAGATCCCATCCCACTGGCTGTATTTGGAGGGCCACCATTATTTGTTTTGAGTGGTGACCGGTCAAAATCTGAGCATCATGCTGTATTTGTAGTAATGATGAAAGATGGGTCCAAACATAATCTGGGGAATGAACCCTTTGCAAACCTAGATAAACAATTGTGGATTAGGTTGGTTGGTTGAAGTAGTGTTCGAGTGTTTCATTGGACTTGAGTTCAAACCAAATTTTAAATAAAAATATTTAAGATGATTTCTGATCGCACGATGTACGATGAACGGACATGATTCAGAGATTCCCTGAATCCTCACAAAGAAAATCCGGCAAGGATACGGATTTGAGTTCAAATATCTCCCTTATTGACTAATAATATTAATGAGAACGTGCCATATATTGGGTGAGAGATTTTCAAGTCTTAAGAGATTGAAGTCAACTTATTAACGATTTTTAAGTCCTAAGAGAGTGAAAAATCCGGAAATTCTAAAATTCTTAGAGGAAGAAGATGAACATTGGTACAACTCTTCCACTCTACCTGATCAAGTACGAGTAGAATGCTAGGTTTTCGGGGATGTTAGCTACACTGTAGGATTCATCTCAGGGAGCTCAATACAACGGAGTTCAATAGAACGACATTGGACTGCCACAAGGCGGCGCGTGGGCCGTGTTTATGGGACATAGCTGAGGAGTAAATCATTGCGGTTTACTAACCTACGTAGGTGTATATTTAGTTTTGGTATTTGAGACGTTTTTAATTTACTAATTTTAAGGAGACGTTTTTAATTATAACCTTTTTTTTTTCTTTTAAGATAAAAGTATCCAACACATGCCAAAATTTCAGGAAAGTAAAAAAGAGATAATGTCAATCAAATTTGCTCATGTTGATTGAGCATTTTAAATTAGAAAGGAATATTTTTTATGAGAATATTTAAAAATGATTACCTAATTAATAAAAATTGGACTGATGTTCAATAATTGTCACTTCTTACTTTATGTGGTGTCTAGGAAAAATCTTGTTACCAATTGTCTCCATTTTTCCGACACTAGTTTAAGGAGACACTTTAGGTGTCAAAGATGGGTTTTTGAGATAAATAAATGTAACATGTGTAATTAATAATGTCATAAATTATTTCACTCTTATAGAAAGAAATAGCTGCCAAAAATATTGTTGCCAATTTGACCAAAGGAGAAAAACTGGTTGGAACCAACTATGATATTTAGTTTCCAACGAGGTAAGGGAAAGAATATTCATCAAATCTCTCTCTCCCTCTTGTTTTTGGGTAAAATCTGAAATTAGGATGTAATTCACGGAGGAGTATAATTCCACTTCTAACATGTACTTTTCATTCAATCTCTTAGTCCATTTTTTTCATTTGCTTGGAATTGGTAAGGTAAGTTTCTAGGTTTTTAAGGCTTCACATTTGTAATTGAGGTTTTTCTGAAGGAAGATATTTAAATTTTGTGCTATTTGTTGTGACATTTCTAGAAGAATAGGCTTATGATTTGTTCGTAATTTGTTTGGCAAACAGGTACGAATATCATTTGAAAAGGATATTGGCAGGAATGTAACATAATTCTGACTTCCAAATTCGATGTATTGCTCCATTATTTTAGTGGAGACTCAAAAGTGGTCATTGTTTCTTTACGTCTATCTAAGCTATTTTTCACATACGATTAAGTTTTTATGTCTGTCACTTCATTAAAACAAAACATTGAAAATACCATGATAAACAAAAGGTTGGACAGTTCAGATAATTTCAAGGTGTTAACCATTTCAAAATTTATCAGGAAGTTTAAAATATCTAACCATTGATAATTACTAATCCATTTCTTCTTTTGCAAAAACATAACAAAAACTATGAAATCGATTTTCCGTTGAACTATTACAAAATGACTAGACGAACTCAAGTTTTCAATTAAACGTCGAGTTATCACACTGCATGTTATTCAAATATTTAAACGTCTTTCGATTATATTGATTTTTTAGCCCTTCCCAGAACTATGCTTAACAACTTATATAAGGTTGGAACGATTTCGATCGTCATATAACAATAAAAGTAAAAAGGTTATGTAGCTAACATTGTCATTTTTTTAAATTTACAAAGCATGAATGTATATCTTACTATCACTACGCACTCATAAATAAAACAATAGAAAACTTCATTTTAATCCCTAAATAAGATTGCTTTTTCAATAATACCGTATGTAAGATTAAAAATTAAAAATAGTCCTCCATGTCAGATTATAGTATTCCATGTGACATTTAATCATTTTTTAAATAAATTTATTGCATTTTTAGTTTCCCTATTTACCCTTATTACTCTCTTAAAACCAATTAGAGAAACAAATATATAATTAATTTTTCAAGAATGCTTAATTAACTAGATCCATAATTAACATGTTCGTTATAACAATAACATTACCATAAACCTCCATGTGTTCGGAAGAAAGAAGAAAAATGGGCTTTTAGATGCCAAATTGACGGTGAATCCAGAGATGAATGAAAAAAAAAAATACAAATAGAGAAAATAGAATGTGAAATCACAACCTAATTGACCATACCGAATTGATCGGACCTACACTATATAATACCTAACCGACCGTACCAAATGGATAGGACCTAATTGACAGTACCTAAATGAATAGTTTTGTATGTAGAATAGTATAGTGTACTATATTCTTCAATGCATTCTTTTTTTTGTTTTTATAATTTTGGATTCAATAAATTAAAAATGAATCTTGAGAAAGTGAAAAGAACAATTTTGTATGTAGCGAAAATGGAATGTGAAATCATAACCTAATTAACCGTACCTAATTGATCGGACCTAAACTATATAACGTACCTAATTTATCAGACCTAGTGAACTAAAACATAAACAATACAAATCGTAACAAAATGACCGTACCGTATCTATCGGACCTAAACTATTTAAGGTACTTAATTGACCGTACCAAAACTATCGGACATAAATTAGTGCATTCTTCGCACAATATTAATTTGAATAAATATAAAATAAAAAAATAAAAAATAAAAAAAAACACAAAACAAAAAACAAAAAGTAGGTGGTTATAGACAATAAAGATGGCATTTTTTAGACAATGAAGATGGAGGTTACTTTTATGGGTGTTAATAATTTAACAGTTACATTTTTCAAATTTTGATGGTGCATGTTACATTATAGACAATAATAATTACATTAATATTGTAGTTTTATTATAAGTGATATGTCATGGTACATTAAAATGAAGGATCTTTTTTAGACATTGACAAGTGATAATGTCATGGTACATTATAAGTGATAATAATTACATTCTTGTAAATAAAACTTTTCAGGTTATATTCTAAAACTCATCTTTGACAAGTCCTTTTCTTTAAAAGTCCTATGAAACAATAAGGTAATGAGCTACCTTTGACTGATTTAATTACCAAAAGCTAAGCATGGTCAGTTATAATATAAAATTAAGGGAAGTTAACAGTGTAGTATCAAAGATCCCAATTAATCAATCTGATACACCACCAGCAGATAGGCATATGAACGAGACGAACCTACACAGGCAATTTTCTTGAAACTATTAAACAAATCACCTCTCTCTCTCTCTCTCTGATGTGTGCATGTGTGGTTCCAGTGCCACTGCAAAATTGCCTTCAGGTTGGTAGAGGTTTAACAGCCTTGATGATAACCATAACACAGAAATTCAAGTGCTCTCTCTGTCCATCTCTCAGATATCATTCTGTGTATTTATACAGTGTAATAATGTTTTTATTGGGTGATACTGTTTACACTCTTTTTAGAAAATAAAAAATTAAAAAAATCTTTCATATACTCTTTGTTAAGGTTTTATTATTTGATATGTTTCAATTTATTTGATTTAACAATTAAAAATGAAGAAAAATATGTGGGAGGTAAAAAAAAATTGTATGCATAGCACCAACCTTTTTATTTTGCACACTCAAATATCAAATCTATCGTAATTATTTTGACCTTGTCCACTAATTTATAAAGAACTTTAACGAAATGGTACTGTTCACTTTAACGAAAAATCATATTTTTATATTAAAAAGTCAATTGTGGTACTATTCACTTTACTATTTATTTGGTTCTTATCGTTAAAATTTAAAGTTTTCAAACCCTTTTCATTAGTTTTTTTTTTAAATTATATCGTTTTCGTCTAGCTTGGGTAGATCACGAGTTTAGATCCCTTGGTTATGTAACTAATGTTTATTTATTTATGTTTGAAATGAGCATATATTCTTGACAATTACACGTTTAACTATATCAATTTTAGTACTATTGTATAATGGTGTTACTATTTACTTGTAAATAAGAGAACTTTTATTTGTACTATTGTGAATGACAATTTCGATATTAATTTATTATGGATGACTCGTCATATAGCTTAACCCATATCCCAAACCTTTAAGTGTAATCGTTAAGCCAAATCGTAAAGCATCTAAAGCAAAGTGATAGGATTTTTATCACCTACACAAATAGGATTAAAACATCTAAAAATACTTGCAAGATGACAAGGTAATAGTTGTATAGATAGCTCTAAGTAAGGTCGTTCTCTACAATGATTGATATGAATAACTTATGATTAAAACAAATTCTTAACTAATTATTTAATACAAAATATAGAAAGCTGAGATCATGAATTAAAATAAGAGAGCTTTCATGAAAAAGGCTTGTGCTAAGATCCTGCAGAATAGGCTAAGATCCTGCTGAAGGGTACATTTGACTGGGGCTAAGATCCTGCACGAATAGGCTTTCAATTCATAAACTTAAATTGTGGAGCCAAAAATAATAAAAAAGAATATGAAGGCGACACGTGAATTTTTGAGGGAAAAAGACAAGATTACCCTCGAGGCACATCAAGATTTCTACACGCAAGCAATGGGCAATCATCCTCAATCAAGTCAAAAGTGCCCAAAATAGGTATTTATTCAAAACCTATTTCATCTATCCTCATCAAATCTTCTCCATAAGGTAACCCTAAAAGCATTCCTTTCTAATTATATTAATTAGCTAATTAATTGATAAATTACCCAATTAATTTATTAATTAGCTAACAAATCATGAATCTCACCCAAAAAACCATCCAAGTGGCCCGTCTCCATCCTCCCAAAAGGGCCGGCCACACCCTTATATAAACACCCTCATTTTCTCCAAAACATAATTCCAACTCTCTTGCAAAATTCTCTAAATTCTCTAAACATTTTTCCCTCAAAATTCTAGCTTTGGCATCGGAGGTTCTTTGGCCAAAGGCCCTCCCCCCTAATTCATCGTGGACGAGAGAGGCTCTTGGCCTTGACATAAGGTGTTATTTGTTTTGTAGGTGCAATTTTGTCCAAGAAGGAGAAGATGGAAATTTGTATCCACAAATTGGTGCTTTCCTTAAGAGTTAAGTCACATACTTGTAGAAGACTCTCGCATCCAAGGTTTTTCGTTTTCTTGTTCATTTGTAGATTTTTCATACATTCTTATTCTTGGAATTTTTATTCCTAAAAATTCTTCGATAAAACGTAAAAAAAAAAGTACAATGGCAAGAGATTCGGAAACCTCAACGAACAGAAATTCCAACGTTTAAGAATTAGGACCACGGTGATCTATAAGGCTCAACACAATAATGAGTGGAGCGGCACCACCCACACGGGTCACCATCATGGCAACTACCATGGTGGCCGCACTCGACAAAACCCATGGCGCCAAGGCCACAACCCAAGCTATGCCACTTCAACCTTCAAGGGCCCTAATAGAGTCGATCCGAGCCGCCCAAACCTAGTGCGAGCCTACGCATTGCCAAGCCGAGCCCTAGCCTTGCACTCACGTGCGCCACACGCTGAGCAGCCTACTCCCATGGCATTCCAAGCAGTCCAAATAGGTCCAAGATTAGTTCAACCGTTCTGGCTCTAAATTTCTAAACTGACGATCAAACCAGGAGCATTTTCACTATATTTTTTTACGGATTTGACACTTCCCAACTCAAATCTCACGCTTGGAGTCTACCACACTTCCACTATCCAAGGAGATGCATTCTTTCCAAGCTCTTCCAACCTAAATGGAAAACGACACTTGTCTCGACAAGTCATAGAGTTGACAAGCGCCCTTGCACAGCAGACGACCTTGGTGAACCAGCTCTTGTAGCACACCGAGATCCAACGTGCCCCAGACGAGGTGTCCCGAAGTAGGACATAGGCAAACGAGGAACCTCTCCAGCAGCGTCCCAGTAAGCAGCCACTCGACCAGCCACGAACCGAGCATTCGGGCAGTGTACACTCCCTATTAGGCCCCCAAGATAGCGTATACTCCCGTCTTAGCACGAGGAGGAGCGTGTACTCTTAGCTAGGCCCACATATGAGCATACACTTATGGTTGGGGCCATACTCCAATAATCAATATGAGCAGCCTTCTAAATGAAACGTTCATTCGCGGCTAGGCCTGCAAGGAGTATCCTCCACATCACATCAGAGTAGGTAGCACGATGGACGGAGAAAAATAGTCACTCAATCCGGCTCAATTTCAACCGGCAGCCAATGAAGAATTCCTTCGCCTGCTAGGAACGAACTACATGCACCGCCGCTGCAGCATAAATAAGTCGAACACATAGAAGAACAATCTATACCAGTAGGTCACGACCGGGGGGCAGCCAAGAGCTCTACTACCTTAACAAAGGTAAATTCAGGAAGAGGTAGAGAGGCTCTTAAATGAGCGATTATGCAATTTCCAATACAACAAGGTCACTAACGAGGCACTAGGATGGGACATGACCAACATAAGCAGGTCATCCTTTACGGACGAGATCGAGCAGGCAGAGCCTTCATGCAAATTTAGCATGTCGCATTTCACATCCTTCAAAAGGGATGGAGACCCGGAGAAACACCTAAAACACTACCGAAGCGCAATGATCCTCTATAGAAACAACGACATTTTCATGTGCAAGATATTTGCCACCACTCTACAAAGCGAGGCACAAGATTGGTTCCACACCCTGTTGCTGCAATCCATCTGGAGTTTCAACAAGCTTTCTTTGGTTTTCACCAAAGAATATTCATCATATCTCTTGATCAAGAAGAAGTTCGACCACTTGTTTAACATCAAGAAGAACCCAAAGGAATCGTTTCACGACTATATAAAGAAGTTCCAAGTAGAGAAGGCAAAGATAGTCGGATGCAATAACTCGATAACTAGTGCAACCTTCCAAAATGAACCCTTAATAGACCACCCGCTGTTCGGAGAATTAATCATAAAAGAAAATCTAACTCTAGCAGACTCTTTCGTTTTGGTTGAGAAACATGCACTTTGGGACGAGGATCGCTAATGCACATTCAAGGCAAATCTAAGCAATCTTGAATATGAAGTCCCCCACTACTCCGAATGAGATTCAAGGTCTGATTGGACAAGTAGCCGCATCTAAAGCAGCAATAAGCTCTACCCTCATATAGGAAGAGCTGAGGGCCTAATTACTAGTATTCTACAATTCAGAAGCTATCCTCGATGCGGAAACTAGCAACCAGAAATTCAAAAGCTAACTTTGGCAATAGTTGTTGCAACTCGGAAGCTCAAGTTATACCTTCAGACGCACACAGTCATCCTCATGATGCACTATTTTGCCCAATCCAGAAGGGCGACGATAAAGGCGCAGACACTGACGGTGCAAAGTTTTTTTTACGAACGCAACAACTCAGTCCAAAAGGCACGCCAAAGGTAGACGAACACTAGAAGGACACTCGAAAGTGTGTTTTGTCCTCGTCGCCCTAGAAGATTCTACATAGGAGCAACATGTACCGGCAATTGAGCACTACCTCTTGTTGCACGTCATATAGCCCCAGCCAACCGTTGCTCCATAATTCAGCTCTAAAGTGGCCCGATACCGGTAATTAAGCAAATTCTGTTACGTTAACATGGCCCCAGCTCCACGACTCCCTACCGTGCCTTCACGCCTAGCCTAAGCGATGTAACAGAGTGACCCAACGACCCTCTGGAGGCAGCCAAGCACGCCCTAGCCACGCCTACTTCACTCGATGAAGATTTCTGGCATTTGCACGACGGCGATGCATCCAACTACAAGGGCTCAGAAGCAGGTGTGGCCCTTGTCACCTCAGACGGTTCGATGCTTGAGCAGGCAATCATTCTAGGCTTCAAAGTGTCCAACAGCGAAGCAGAGTACGAAGCCCTACTAGCAGGCCTCTGAATGAAAAAAGACTTGGCGGTGAAAAAGCTTGCGATTCATTTCGATTCCTAGTTAATCACTAGCCAGACTATTGTGGAGTACACAACAAAACATCCAAGGATGACGCAATACTTAGAGAAAGTACGCAAGCAATTTGAGGCATTTCAGACTTACACCCTCACTCAAGTTCCGCAGGCAGACAACACCTACGTGAATGCATTAGCTAGCCTAGGCTCCACCCTCGACCACCAATGCAAACGCTCTATCCCATTAGAAGACAAGCCAAGCATAGAAGCGAAGTCGGCAACCGAAGTGTCACAGGTTAATACAACTCCAAACTGGGAAAGTTCTATTATAGACTACCTGGTTAATGGCATATTCCCCACGAAAAGGTTAGACTCTAGAAAGCTCCAAATAAAGGCAACGCGCTACTACATGTGGAACGACCTTCTCGCCCAAAGATCCTATACTAGACTACATCTTCATTGCCTGACGCCTCCCAACGACCTAAAGGTTCTAAGCTCAATCCACGAAGTCGTTTATGGAAATCACTTCGGAGGCCAATCCTTAACACAAAAGCCTTTTAAAGTAGGCTACTACTGACCTACCATGCATCAAGACGCTAAAGAGTTAATGAAAAAGTGCAACCGCTACAATGCTATAAGCTTGTAACAGCACTATCTGCCAGCAAGCTACATCCACATACGAGTCCTTGGTTGTTCATGCAGTGGGTAATCTACTTGGTAGGGCCAATGCCGCCCACTACTGGGGGCAAAGACATGATGATCGTGGTAACTGATTACTTCACCAAATGGGTAGAAGCAAAGCCCATGACAACCAGGACACATATGGATATAATGCGCTTCATATGGAGGAACATTATTTGCCGATTTGGTATCCCTCAATCTATCATCACAGACAACGCCCCACAATTCGTAGGCAAAGATTTAGCGAAGTTCTTCCAAAAGTATGGCATCAAGTAGCACATGTCAATGCAGAGATATCCTCAAGGCAATGGGCAGGCCTAACCATCCATAAGATGATTCTCGACTGCCTCAAGAAGTCCTTCTCCGACAAGAAAAGAAAATGGCTAGATGAACTCCCCGGATATCTGTAGGCGTATCACACCACCAAACGACAAGCCACCGGTGAGACTCTTTTCTCTTTGGCATTTAGTTTAGAAACGATCAATCATAGCAATGTCATCGTGCCAAGTATCAGCACTCAACTACCAAGCATCAAGTGGATCAATAAGGAGATGGCCACAAGCTTAGATCTGGCAGAGGAGAAATGCGAGCAGACCATTACCTGCATCGCAGCCTACCAGCAGCAACTCCTCTCCAGCCACAACAAAAGGGCCAAGATCCAACAGTTCCAACTCGGAGATCTAGTCTTAAGGAAAACCTTCATCACTGCATGTAGAGAAGGCTCAAAAAAGATGAATCCTATCTGGGAAGGTCTGTACAAGATCAGCAGAGTAGGCAGCAAAGGAAATTACACCACCACCACTATGAACGACAAAGAGATAAAAAAAATAATGAAACGCCTACAATATGAGGAAGTACCATGTGTGACATTCCGCTACATCAAAGCTCGAAGACTCAAGCAACTCGACGGGCGCCACCTCACAAGTCGAGGACTATCCAGTTGTTATGCAGTTCCTACCTTACACCTAAATTCTTGTTCGTTTCACTCATTTTTCAATGAGGAATTCAGAAGTAATCTAAAACTTGGCTCAGCTGCATGCTTACAACAACTGATCACTTCTGCACTTCAAAATAAGATTTCGCCCTTCTTAGGGACTCATCGCAGGAATTGCGCCCCTCGAGGGACTAACCATGCTCTCCAATGTAAGAGGGTAAACCAATTCCCTAACACCCAACTGGGTCTGCTCTCCAATGCAAGAAGATAAACTAATTGTTTTCCAATATGAAAGGGTAAACTAATTTCCTAACACCCACATGGGTTTGCTCTCCAAGGCGGGATGATAAACTTTACACTCCAAATATCCAAACGTAGATAAGCCGGGCTACCCTAGTATAACTAAGTGCATGTTGTCTTACGCCGGGATTCCTAGAAGTAGCCACATTGGCCTTTTTCAAGGTTTAGCTAGCTGAAGGATTTTGGGTCTTTTGGCCTAATTTGCGGGGAACTGGGCCCCAAGGACGGAGGGGCACATTATGCATTACACCCTACTGACGGCTGCCCTGGAACCCTAAAGCTGCTACCAAGTGCACTAAGGTAGCCTACGGTTTCCAAAAGACAACATACTGCTTGCCCTTCGAGCAGTAAAGCCACACTAGACTTATACAACTGCACATTCTTGTGAAAGGTTAAACAAGCTAGCATGCATAAACAAAGCTTTATTCACTGCCGACGTGCTAGGTAGTCAATAAGCTTCACCTCTTCCAAGCGCGGAACAACCTACACCAAGTCTTAAAGTGTTGTGATACTTGATATGCAACCTATGAAATTGGAGAAAGCCAAGGTTAACAGCCTAGTGGCCACACAGACTTGTGTGCTTCTGTAAGTAAAGGGTCTGGATGTCGACCTTATGGCTAACAACTTTGCAAAGTTCTACACCAACACCTATAGCTGCATCAGCTACATAGGTTTGTCTGCTTATAGAAAAGTAGCACGTCTGCCATTTGTCTATAAAGTCTAAAGGTTAGGGCATGAACAAAAGAAGCGAAGATGGAGAAAAGCGAAGGAAGCAAGTTTATTAAAGTTTCTAGAAAAATTGATAAACAACTAGCAAAGACCGAAGAAGTTCAAGTAAAGCAAAAAGCAACGAGGGAAACAAAGAAAATCCTAAAGACTACCTAGAAGACTACTCTTCAGTAGCTTGGACACTCCACAACTACTCGATCGCCACACCTTTAGCAGTTGCGACATTCTCAGCAACGGCATCATCCGGCGTTTCACCCCCGGTTGCTCCAGCCTGGGCATCAACATCTCCGACTACTTCACCAATGGAGGCCACAAAGGTAAAGGCAAGCAAGTCTTCTGGAGAAATAAAGAAGGTTTCATAGTCTTTCCCAGAAAACTCGAAGTCAGACAGCCTACCAAAGAGATGATCACATAACCTAGCTTGTAGAAATCGGCTTGACTCTAAACAAAAGGAGCCTCGAGCCCAACCTTTTCATCTTTCAGTTGCTCGATCTCCTCGAGCAGACCAACACGGACGCGTTACAGCTTATCCACTTCTTTCTTCAAACTTTCGTTGATCTTCAGTGCACCTTGGAGTTCCAACAGTTGGGGTTCAAGCCATCAACGTCAACGACCTTCTTGAAATGGATCACTTGGTTATAAGCAGCAATTAACTCTTCATCCTTTGCATAAGCAGTAGAACGAAGCTAAGAAACGGCACGCTTAAGATCTTAAATCTAAGATATGTGACATTCGATCTCTTTCTCTGCAATTTCATACTTAAGTTAGATCATGTTAAGCCTAGTCTTCAAGTCAACGATCTCTTGGCGAGCGGTCTCAAACTGTAAAGAAGTGAGGTCAGAGATATTAGACCCTTTCAAAGCGACGAACTCAGATTTTAACCTCTTGATCTTCTCGGCAGAATAATAAGCTTTAGTTGCCACAACCCTTGCCACTTCCTTGGCAACCTTGGTATCCTTTTGGTCAAAGAGCATAGACTCGGCTGCCAAAATAGTCGTCTTTTGCATCGTGGCAAGTAGGGCAGTCTTTCTATACTCGATCGTATGCTTTGGAAATTTGGGCAAACAACCCCTCTAACGTCATCGACAAACTTGGCACAAGCATTCATGTCTTCAAATAGATCTGGTTTCAAAAGTGCACAGATCTCAGCAGCCTTCCCAGAAATAGGCTTAGTGGATTTCTCACAACTATCCACGTGAGCAGTCTCCTCCGTCCCAGTAGGCGAATCAATCTCAACAACAAGGGGAATGGACCTTAGCGCCACTTTAGCAGCAAAGTCCACCTTATCGCTCTTCATAACAGCAAGCTTCTCCAAATGTGAACTAGACTTAGCTCCCAATAGACATCTTGGTACATACTTTGGCATTGGGGGCATGATAGAAAATCTACGCTGAGTAATCCTATCAGCAATCGTACTAGCCATTCTCGACATGGCAAGTGCCACATGCTCAGATCTAGCAGCCTCATTTTTCTTCCCATTGGAAGAAGTCATGTTATTCACAGGCTTCTTGGTAGCAGGCGGACCCTCACGAGCAACGAAGGAAATCTTTTGTTTTTTCTCAACCAGCATCTCTTGAGCATGCGGGGAAGATCTCTTATTTCCACCTTCATTCATAGTAGGCTCCACGACAGCGATTAGATGAGCCAATGCATCTGCCTTGATCCTCTTTACCTCCTCTTTCAAGAGCAGCCCACCTTTCTCCTAGCGAAGAGGACTAAGCAACCAACGTCATTCATGATACTTAGCAAGGGAGCTTAACCCATACTGGTTTTTTCCTCATTTTTTTCTCTCGGACCAACAGGCAAGAAGCCTGCATGCCTAGTATTCCAGCAGCCTACGAGGCCAGTGACCTCTTCATTTCTCTCAATCGCCGACCTGGCCCCCATCAGGTCTAAGTGCCCAAAAGACATGAGCCATGCGGCTCGCTTAGCACTACACCCCAGCGCCTCAATCCGTGGCCCTAGCCGCACAAGCTGCCATTGGCTCTAGCCAAGCCGAGCAACCCAAGTAGTGATTTCTGCCACAACACCTCATCGCCCCGTACATAGCTAACTCCTGGCCTCTGCCAGCCAACGTGCTGCACCACCCCGACGACTGCCCCACGACAGCACTATCCAAGAAGAAGACAAGGAAAATTAAATTTTTCTTACCTCGGTGCGTCGCAGAGAAGACGAAGAAAGTAAAGAAAGAAGGTCATTTGCATGGGCAATTGTAGAAGATTGCTAGGGGAGGGGGAACAAATATCCTCTAGCTTTCACTCTCTTGTAAGGTAGAATAAATTGCTCTCTAAAGTTGATTTAATCATCTACTTAAGGTAGACTTAAATAGAATTTAGAAGTAATTTATTCCATTTCCTAGATCAAAATAGGAAACAATCATATGTTTCCTAAAGCAAGAAGATCTCTACACCTGCTGCATTTTCCTGCGAACAGCCCAACAGGTGTGGGGGCATTTATGGAGGCAAAAATAATCAAGAAAAATATGGAGGCGACAAGTGGATTTTTGGGTTAAAAATACAAGATTACCCTCGAGACACACTGGGATTTCTACATGCAAGCAATGAGCAATCATCCCTCAATCAAGTCAAAAGTGCCCAAAATAGGTATTTATTCAAAACCTATTTCACCCTTCCAAATTAAATCTTCTCCACAAGGTAACCCCCAAATCATTCCCTTCTAATTATATTAATTAGCTAATTAATTGATTAATTACCCAATTAAGTTATTAATTAGCTAATAGATCATGAATCTCACCCAAAAAACCATCCAAGTGGCTGGTCCCCATCCTCCCAAAGGTGCTGGCTACACCTCTATATAAACACCATCATTTTCTCCAAAACCTAATTCCAACTCTCTTGCAAAATTCTCTAAATTCTCCAAATACTTTTTCCTCAAAATTCTAACATTGGCATTGGAGGTTCTTCAGCTAAAGCCCCCCATTCATCCCGGGTGCGTGAGGTTCTTGGCCTTGAACTAAGGTGTTATTTGTTTTGTAGGTGCAATTTTGTCCAACAAGGAGAAGAAGAAGGAAATTTGCATTCACATAAATCATCTTAGTCCTTTAGTACTATAGTTTAGTTATTCTTTTATTTGTAAGTACAAGATCTTTGATTTAATTCTCGTAGATAAAGAGTTCAAATTGAATTATTATGGCTAGCAATTGTATGACTTAATTCAAATCTCACTTCCTGTAGAGTAAAGAATAATAATTGCATTCCCCTTCATCGGAGAGAATGCACATATCCCACTACATACGAATAACAACACTGAGCTTACCAAATAGTCATTATCCAGCTGACTTTTCAAATGGTCAAGAACTTTGTTTAAGGACTAAGTGACTATGGAATGCAAGTCTCCCTGCCCTAAGCTCATTTAGGACATTAATTACATATCTTAAATCCTACATACTCATTCATAGTATATTATCTCTCTAATATAAAGCCAAAACTCATGAATAAATAATACTTGCCCTATTATTAATTAATTAATATGAAGTTGTTGCATGAGTTGCTGGAATTTAAGAAGTGGAACGAGGTGCAACTGAAGTCTAAGAATGTCGAAGCACAGAAATGGAAGAAGCCGGAGGAAGGGTGGATTAAGTGCAATTTTGATGGTGCGTGGGATGAACAGGTAGCGGTGGGAGGAGTCGGAATAATTATTAGGGATGCGGCTGGGGACTTTGTTGCTGCCACGGCATTAAAACTAGATGGGATTGCCTTGGCTATACTGGCTTGAAATTGCAGCAGCTCGTGAAGCTGCGCTGTTTGTTCAACAATGGCAGATGCACAAAGTGATACTGGAGGGTGATGCGCTGATGGTGATAGCTGCCATTCAGAATAATTTGGATGTTAATCATGGACCTGTTGGAGAACAATTTAGAAACAATAAAATAACAGAAATACAGAACCGAAATACTTATACTTTATTATTCAAAAATACTTGTAATATAGAATGCAATTATGTTATAGTAACAAAAAATTAAAATGATACTAACTTGAATGAATTGAAGGTAGAGGTTAGCGCAAGCGCTACGTCCTTCGAACAGTATTTCCGTCCCACTCGTGTGCTTGTGGTTCTATAACGTATGCTCAACCAGGATACAACTACCTAATTCTACAACCTGCACTGGATTATAGAACTCTAGCGAATTGCTTTGTGTGTTTACTCTCTAGAAATTTTGTACGGAAGACAATGGGGAAGAAAAATATGATTTTTGATGGAACTGAGGACTCCAGTTATATATGCTCTTTCATACCTCTTCAAACACCTTTTGGATGTACCTGAAGCTATACAACTCTTTCCAAAGAGTTGTGTCTATTAATCAAAACGTTTTTAATTAATTTAATTAAAAACTTAATTCGAAATTAAAACTAACTGATCAGATTAATTAATATTAATATTATAGTATAATCATCAAGCCTAATTCACACAACCATAAGGCCCAAGCCTTCAATCCATTTCCAAATGGTCCAAGTTCTAATTACTAAGAAAAAGGAATAAGCCTATATAAAGGCTAGTGAAAAAATAATGTTGACCAATGTCTTGATTAATTAATATTAATATTATAGTATAATCATCAAGCCTAATCCACACAACCATAAGGCCTAAGCCTTCAATCCATTTCCAAATGGTCCAAGTTCTAATTACTAAGAAAAATGAATAAGCCTATATAAAGGCTAGTGAAAAAATATTGTTGACCAATATGGGACAAGAGGGTCTCAAACTCCTACGGGACCTTTTGGGCATGTATTGACTGATATACGTAGGCTCTTACAACCTTTTCAGCAATGGAATGTCAGTTTTGTGCGAAGAGATGCCAATACAGTGGCTGATCGGCTAGCTTGACATAGTTTAACTTTGGCATGGTCAATTTCTTGGTTTGAGGAACCTCCCGATGTAATTTCTGATTTTATTTTGGAGGATAATTTGAATGCTTAATTTTGTTGGTACGAGACACTCTTTTCCTCTTCATTCGAGTTATTTCCCGGGAAGGTTTTTATTAAGGCCCATTGTTAGCACCTTTTTCCGTTATTTGTACGTTGTTCTCTTATGAAATGAATATCGTACTTGATTTCAAAAAAATAAAATAAAATAAAAAATTATAAAACTGGCTTTTAATGCACAATTCCAACGAGTTTACTATTGAATGATGACACTAAATACTTGAAATTGGCAATAAATTTTGAAATAATAATAATTTTTTGTGAAATTCAATAGGATCTCACTCTAACTTTGAAGTTAAATCTCAATTAAATATGCTTTAATAATTAACCTTAAAATCATATATAACTAAAATATTTTTTAATGCACTGAAGAGCGACTGTATCAAATTTAAAATCAAATATGATTTTTTACTCCAATTTTTTTGGGACGTAGGAGATGGCTTTAGATCAAAACGAGTCATTTCACAATCATTTGTTAATAGCCAAACAAAATGAAACAATAAGCTAATGTTGAAATTGCACAGTTGTAGGGGAGCTGAGGCACATCTTTTTGACCAGTCAAAACCAAGAAACTAATTATAATTAACTAGTATATCTTGTTGGATGAGTATATTTAATTTGGCTGTCATGCGCAATGCAGCCTCAACAAACATTAAAGCATAATTCCACATTGTAAAAGTTGTTTGTGCAGTGCTTTTGTTGCAAGCACTTCTGCTCATTCGTTTTTCCCAGAAACACTCTTTAGAAGTACATCAAAACTTTTGTGAAAACTATAAGCACTTTTAAATTTTCACCAAAAATAATGGCGTCGCGGCTTATATGAAAGTATACATGCATTTGAGTTGGTTTTCCATCCATACATGCATTTTGTAAATAGCTGAGATGGTTTTCCATCCATACAGAAATTGCCTTTTATGTGAGAAAATATCAGTATTTGGTAGAAATCCCACCACATCCGATCAACTAAATTAAATTGAAGAACTGTAAATATAGGCATCCCAAGTTGTAATATTTGAATCCAGTATGCTTGGTCTGGTTTATTTTATGAGTAACCTCATTCGGATTCTAGGATACAACAAATGATGTACATTATGAACCAAGCACCAATTACTTGGCCAGTTTTAATGTTCAAAACGACGGAGTGGACTCTGAAGCTGTTACGCTGTACACTAGACATTTAGCGGAGGGGATGTCATCATCGTTTTGTATTATTTCTTCTACAGCATGCGCGAGCAAACCAGATTCCTTCTGAGGCTGGTTATTTCTTTTTTATTGTAACTTACTCTTCGAAACTTAGATTTCTCAAAACTGAGGCTGATGAGGCCTACGTAGCTAGATAAAATCTGGCTGGCCTGTGGAAGTCAAGCAACGATGCCACATTCGGCTGTTAGGATCCACCAGCCTGGGATGAGAAATGACCTCTGGAATTGGAAGGTATACATAATGAGTGTTGCAAGTGCCAACTGTGATGCCACTGTATCCAGCAAATGCACCATGAACCTGTCGTAGCCATGCACACATATCGAATGTACTTCAGAAGAGATAAAATAGGAAAGAAATGGTCTTGTGCAAATATATTTACGTGTGTATGGGCATGCAGATGTGGGTGTTTGAGAAAGAGAGAGAGAGAGAGGAAGAGACTCACAGCATTTTGTCCTAGCACAGCGCAGAGAATTCCATCTGACGCATTTGCACGACATGCACGGATCATGTACGTGGGGTCTATATACTTCACGTCAACGGGAACACCAGCCTCTTTAAAATGCTTTTTTGTCTGGCAGAAGAATAGATGGTTATAGTCACCAAAAATGTTTCATCAAATTATGAACAAAACAATTAAATCAGTGGAATTGGATAATCAGAATATCAGATATTTCTTATGAAAAGAAACAAAAATGGTCAATTATTATTACTCTGCTCCGAGTCTTGATCCTACTTTTGTCCGTCAAGTAGTCCTAATAAGACTCATTGCCTACTGGAAGCAATCATCGCGTATAGTTTTTTCATATTTGAGGTAAAAATAAAAAATATAAAAATATAAAAAAAATAAAAAAATCCAATGATAGTATGCTACGAGTCTAAAATTGAGTTCTCAAATGCAATGGAAATCATTATTGCATTAAAACACAATCACCAACCTCTTGCTGAATATACACGCCAATATCTCCAAATACCATATTTCCAGATGCATCAGTAGCATTGGTTTTCTGTATTAAATTCTGAACAGAAAGAACCATATAGAAGTCAACAATCTCACCATGTAATCCAGAAAAACATCAACCAGATAAAAATCGGGAAAAAAAAAAAAAAAAAAAAAAAGATTTGGACATGAAATCCAGGGAAGAAATGATCATTATCCTTAATAGGTTAAATACACAAGTTTTTTATAACCAAAAGAAAAAAAAATGTAGCTTTTTTCTTAACATAATAAGTTATATATGCAATAACCTACAAGATAAAATAAGACTTGAAATAATGATTCCGACTCACCTGCCCTGCTCCCTCTGCTACGCAGACCACAGCTGATCCCTTTGTTTGAATTAGGTATTTCAGATGGTGCAAAATACCATGAGGGCCATGTATTTGAAAAGGAACCTTGGATGTGCATATATCCCTACCATCAGTGGGGGGTCGAAAATAAATGAAAATAGCATATATCACTAGCACGGAGGCAGTCAAAGTACCTCAGGTATCAAACATATGTCAATTTGTCCACTAGCCAGGGATGCATGCATTGCTATGAACCCACTGCTACGACCCATCAATTTAACAATTCCAACGCCATGGTAAGCACTGTGTGCCTATTACAAGATTGAGGAGAAAGATCAGCTTATCATGTAGAACCCTTGCAGAAACATAAACCCACACATGACAGAAAAATATCACAACTCCTACCTCGATGTATGCTGAATTTATTGCCCGTTGAGCTTCTTCAACAGCCGTATCGAAACCAAAAGTTTTGTCCATCAGCAAAATATCATTGTCTATAGTTTTCGGAACACCAACTACAGCCATTCTTAACCGTCTTTTACGGCACTAAAAGCAAAACAGGAAAAAGAAAAAAAAAACAATTAGAACCTACAAAAATTAAGGAAAATGATAAAACCAAGCATTCACGACTTGCAAAGACTATAAGATTGTCACAAATGAGACTCCCTATGAAAATACTCCCAGAATATATGTCCAGTACACCATTTCTCCGCCTCTACCAGCATTGGCTAACACATTTTAATAGTAATAAACAGACAGACTATCCCAAACTATAGCATAGTGCACTCATTCCTGCCCAAAAGTTTTCCTTATTATTTTCTTTGGTCATTGTCATGTACGAGATGGCATTGTACTAAAATCAAAAGAACCATATCCTATGCAAGTCCTAGGAGGGCAATGTTAGGAAATTCATTTTTAATAATGAATAAATACCAGATTCAACATGACATAATGTACCATTAGTACAGATCCTCAAGCTAACCAACCTCATTGTGTATTGCATCGGCTCCAGCATGTGTGCCGTTTCCACCCAAAACAAAAAGCATGTTGATTCCTCTTTCCTGATATCAACACGCAAATACATAGATCATGACAATGAATTATAGGGGAATCATGATGCTTCAATATTACCAACTTCCGAAAAGAAGCTTTTCAAGCAATCACCTCCAAACTGTCCACAATGTCACTAACGCTGGGACCTCCACGTGAAACTCCTAACAAGCTTCCACCAGAAAGATGAACATTTTGAACCACTTTCCTTGATAGCTGAGAATCAAATCCGGTTTCAACATATTAGTCTACAACATAAACATGTTCTCCAAATAGAGGAAACATATATTATATTTAAGCATAGAAAGGCTGCAAGAGACGATTGTTGAATTCATATATGACAGCTACTTGCAAGACAAAAACAAGAACTTACTGCCATTTCAGCTAATTCTTTGTCAGAAAATCCGCGGTAACCATAAGGAATCCCCACAATCTGTTTGACACCATATATTTCAAGTGTGATGACAATCTGCAGAACGTATACGATTGATCCATTTGTGAATGTCTTAAGAGTTAGTCAAAAGGTCAAACTAATAGTTAACGTCAAGATAAAGTATGAATGGGTCTCTGACTAAATCTGTTCTAAGATTTCAAGAGTCTTTTACTCTTTAATAAGTCTTTTAGTACTGCTATGAATCTTTTGAGGTTCTCTGTAGCTTGTAGATATTTTGGTGAATGACAATTAAGTATCTTTGAAAGCCTTTACGCATTGACTGCTCCATCTATACTTTTCTCCTCTCTCTTCTCCTTACTTCTCTAAAGTTCTTATTACCAAAATTTATACCATCTGTAATCCTAAATCGCCTAGTTTGTTGTATACTTCTATATCAGTATGTGAAAATGGAAAACAGTGTTTTATCAGAAGTTTATATTACAGATTCTTCCACATCATGAATTATTAAATATACTAATTTTATCAAATAATACTTCCAAGGCCAGTGCTGATAAAAACTAGAAGAAAAACTATAAAATTAAAATTATTTGTGGTGATAATAACCTGTCTGATGACATCATTAAGACCAGGGCAGAGCCCTCCGCATGTTACAATTGCTGCTTTCACTGCTTCCGGTTTAAAATATATTTTTTCCCGAGGCCCAGCACGATGAACCCTGGAAACTTTCAGTATCATATTCAGTATATATTGAAGTTTTCAAATTAAAAAAAAAACTGGAATCACCATGCTAAGCAAGCAAATATATAAGTAGTATAGAAGTTGCAATTTTTTAAAGACCTATCACAGCCTAAATGCAGAAAATTTTGAAAAATATGGATGGAAGCATTTACCCTCCATTCTGAATTTACGTAAAGAGTAAAAAAGATGACTATAGTATTAGCCAAAGAAAAAGAGTACTACACTAGGTTAACTTAAAGAAACATGGTAATTCGAAAAAGATGAAGACTGTTTCTTCAAAATCCTACATATTGAAAAAAGCAACATGAATGAGGAAACCACTAGTCCAATGGCTCACTCACCAAACGTCCTTTTGAGCTTTCACCCTGCAACAGGACTACCAATCCCTGTCAAAATGGCCTTGCAGGGACATAAACCATTAGAAACATTGACCTAGCAGTCTCCCATTCACAACCAGAACTCACAGAAACTCTCTGTTTTTCATTTCTCATTGGAAAACATCCAAGGCAAAGATATGCCCTCTCTAAAAATCCGTATGGTTAAAAGCATCTTCAACTTATTCACACTCAGCACTTCACATGGGGAAATACACAAACAACAAAAGAAAGTTGAGAGAAATATTTACCATTGCTCCACCCAAGTACAATTAGGATCAATGCATTCAGCACCAGCAGACGTATGCGACGAGTAGTATATAGTCTGTACATATTGAACAAAAACACACACACACAAAGAGCAGTCTTTAGAGATTTTGGCATGGGAGTCATACATACCATTACCATTCAACTGGGTTCAATCCAAGTAACAAAAACCGAAATGAGTAATCTCGTAACCAAGTGAAGGTGCAAATAAATAAGTTTCCCACAACTTCTCAAGATTAAGAGTCAACCATTTAGTCATTAACTGAATAGAATGACTAACACCGAGCGGTACACTATATAGTGCTCCATAGTGATTCAACAAATTCAAATTACAATATAACTTTACAACATTTGAAAGAAATTAGAAAATGGGGATGCTTTGTTTACCTTAAGGAGTACCCGGTCATTGTTATTTATGTACCCGTGCCACTCTTCGTCCGACGGGTACCCACCTGCAAAGTCTTCGATCACCGGAGTCCTGCAACATAATATCAACCAATTTCAGGGCCTCCCAACTAAAATTCAAAAATAAAATCAAACAAAAAAAAAAAAGAAAAAAGTGACCTCATCCTTAAGCAGAAGGTGGAAGGAATGGGAACGGAGTCAGGGAAAACATCAGTGATGTGAGGGATGTTGAACCGCTTCTCGAAATCCCTCTGGAACCTGGATTTCCAGTCGGGATCGCTGAAATCAATCTGCTGCCGGCTCTGGCTCTTGCTCTGGGCGAAGATGCGGTTGCTGTTCTTGGCGACTCCCCCGGAAGTAGTCAGTAGTCTCAGAGACGGCGGAGAGAATCGGTGAGAAGCGCGGTGGTGGACGGCGAGTCCCGGCGGGGCGATCGCGTGCGAGAGAGTGCCCATGAAACGGAGATGTTGAGGTGCAGTGAAGTTCCGAGTTTGCTTCTTCGATCAATGCGAGTGTTTGGAAGATTTGCAGAGAGACGGAGAGTGAAATAAATTAAAGAGGGAAAATCGAAAGCAACGAGGGAGGGCCGTACGAGCTGACTAATTAGGAGGAAGCGGAGAGGGAGTGGGGCCTTGGTCACCTAACTCCCTCCGCCATCTTCACGTCTCTTTTCAACGTTTGCGAAAAGCCGGCTTTTTGTTTTCTTTTTTGATATTTTTCTTTTTTAGGATTTACTTGTAACAATAATTTGAACTTGGAGAAGAGTATTGCTACACTTGTCATATTTTTTATATTATATTTGTATCTTTTTTTTAATAGTGTTGAAACTATCAATAAATGTCGGTCTCATCTTTATTAAAATTGGGAAATGTGGTACAAATATGGTATGAAAAATGTGTTAAGTAGCATTTTTTATTTGGAAACCGAAAAAGATGAAGTCGTAGCTAACTTCAATATTAAAATTTTCCTCTTCTAAAATTATATGCTCGACTTACAATGGGTTTAAGTTTAAGGATCATGCTAGGGAGACTAAATTTGTAGACAAAAATTTGCAAACTAAATTAAATGGAAGTTGATGATTAAATTATTACTTAAATGTTGATTAACGTGCTCATTCCTATTGGTGACACATCATTTAGTTTGCAAATTTTGCTTACAAATTTAGTATCTCTAGCATTACCCTAAAAGCAATGACCACTATTTATATTGAAACAAATATTGTGATTTCCCTATTAAAATCAGTGTAAGAAACTGACACACAATTCCAATCCTACTATGATTGCTAAGTATCAAGATTCATTTAAAGTTTCAATCCGAAACTAATTAAAACAACTTTGAAACTCTTTAATAAGACAATTTCATACTAATTTGAAACACAGTGACCGGGTCTAACTCCCATTATCATACTCATATTCTAACATTCTCCAACTTGAGTATGAACAAGTTAGATACACAATCTTCAAATTATAATAGAAGTGATTGCTTATGTCTTATAAAAAGAGTTCTCTATCACATACAAGCTATCCATACATTTCAAAACATAAATCTAAAAATCTCTGCTACTATACATAACACAGAATCGGTTCATGATTACTATTTCCAATTTGTATACGTAACAATGTGAACTTATAGAGCAAACCAACATTATTCGCTACCACTCATTTGGCCAAACTTAACAACAATATTGTTAAGCTTCAGTTAATAACAAATTATGATGGCTTTCACATTACTTAAACTCAGTAAATAATACAATAATAATTCAACCAATTGCTTAATCAAAACACAATTTGATTTATAAGCATAAAAATAAATTATAACTTCACAAGAAGAACCAACTAGCAAAACAAAATCAAAATTGTTTGCTCACAATCATCCATGTCAAACTTAGGGTGAGTGTCACAAGTTCCTTTACATAGGGCACCAAAATTTAAGGGGGCCCCAAAACAAATTTATATTAAATGTAGTAATATAAAATAATAATATATAAATGGGTGTAGACCCACAAGGCTAACATGTCTCTAATCCCAACCCATCAATTCCGTACAAATTATATAATTTCACAAAACTAGGATGTCACTTGTTTTCTTAATTTTCACGCCAAAGTCCAAACAGAGTCTATTTTCTCTCAGACACCTCATCCCTTCTTGCTACTTTTGAGTCCTCTGTCCACTGCTTTTTTTTTTTCCCCACAATTCATTAAACCCTACATCATAATTTCATCTAGTTGAATAAAAATTTTCAAATTATGAAGACAATTTAAGTGATCAGAATGATGCAAACTTCGATTAAAGTAAGTAATTACAAATTTAAGTATATGAAGTTGGAATTTGAAAATTTAGGTATTTCTCATCTATAATGAAGTTTTTCTTTTATACTTTTCAAGGCAAAACTGATAGAAATTAATCAAGTAATCATCACAACAAGAGGGAGTAATCACAAAAACTACTAGACGCACGCATTGCGGACTATCAAGTTTTATTGTTCATACTTACTAATCTTGTTTGAGAAATAAAAGATGACACTTACTAGAAAATATCTATCTGGCTACTTAAAGCGTCAAAGAAAAAGAAGGGTTGAACAATTGACTCAGTCTCAAAAATGAGCTATTGATAGGTTCTTTGTTAAAGAAAAAAAACCACAAAGTTAAATAGATGATTTAGTTAATGAACAGTACATTGACAATGAGAAATTAGTTGATGATTTGAGCCATGATAAAATTGATGACAATCTTGAAGAGAATGATAGTTATGAGGATGCTCCTAATGTCTTCATTGGACAACCGAGTGAGTCCATTCCCTTGAACATCTATGATCCTCAAATTTGGGATAGCCTTGATCCTGGATGGATTGATTTGTTAGCAGAAAAAGGTTGTAAGAGATCTATCAATTGAGAAAGGTCCTAAAGATCAGTTTAATAGGCATTTTAATGCAGCATTTTACACTCGATACTTGTCCAATGGAGAGAAACATGATAGAGATTGGCTAGTGTATTCAAATGATATTGATAAAGTGTTCTATTTTTGTTGCAAATTGTTCAAGCAATGGCCTCTCAAATGTCAATTAGCAAATGAGGGCTACAAAAATTGGACACATTTTAGTGTGAGACTTAAAGAGCATGAAACTAGTTCTGATCACATCTCGAACATGACCACTTGGATTGATTTGCGTCTTAGATTGGAAAAACATGAAACAATTGACAAAGTTGTGCAAGACCAGGTCAAGAAAGAAAAAGAGCATTGGAGGGAGTTACTACAAAGGTTGATTTCCATTATGAAATATCTAGCCAAATACACTTTGGCATTTCGTGGAACGAAAGATACGCTCTATGGAGAAAGTAATGGAAATTTTATGGGCCTTGTTCAAATGATGGCTAAATCTAATTCACTGATAAAGAAGCATCTTCAATGTTTTCAAAATAATGAGATTCGTTACCATTATCTTAGTTATACCATACAGAATGAATTGATATTGTTGATATCATGTGAAATCAAAGCTTCAATCATTCTATAAAATAAAAGAAGGTAAATATACTTGATTGTACTCCTGATATTAGCCACCAAGAATAGATGACTTTGATCTTAAGATGTGTGGATGTGAATAGTACTCCAGTAAAAGTAAAAGAATATTTTTTGCAGTATCTGAATGTGATTAACACATCTAGACAATGACTGTATGAAGAGTTACGAAATGTATTAAAAGCTCTTGATCTTGATATTGGTGATGTAAGAGGGGAAGGATATGATAATGGATTAAATATGAGAGGGAAACACCAAGGTGTGCAGAAGAGGCTTTTGGATATAAATCCTAGGGCAATGTGTATTCTATGTAGTTTCCATAATCTCAGCTTAACACTTTGTGATATGGCAAACTCTTGTGGCAAAGCTAAAGACTTTTTTGAAACAGTACAATGTATTTACAGCTTGTTCGCTAATTCTATAAAATGATGGCAGATTCTGAAAGAAAATATAAAATGAATAACTCTCAAATCATTATCGGTCACACGATGGAAAAGTCATGTTGCAAGTGTTAAGGCAATTCAATTCAATCCTGTACAAATAAAAAAAGTTTTACTCCAACTAGCAGAAAGTGACAATGACTTAGTAACAAAAAGTGCATCTAAATCCTTGGCAGCATATGAGATTAGGAATTTTGAGTTTTTATTGGGCACAACTATTTGGTACAAAATATTGGTTGCTGTTAATGAGGTTAGAAAAGACTTGCAATCTAAATGATGTTGTTATAGAACAAGTACAATGATTGATTGCTTATTTTGAAAAGTACAAAGAAACTGGGTTTGCGAAGGCCATGATTAATGCCAAAAAACTTATTATTGAAATGAAAATTGATTCTGTGTTTTCGAAAAAGCGTCAAGTTCGTAGAAAAAGACATTTTGATGAAAGTGATGACGAATCATCCCAATCAACTGAATAATCAGCGGATGAATCTTTTGTTGGAGCAATATTAGAAAATATGAAAAATAACAATATAATTCAAATGATAATAATCATAAAGAAAATCACAACATCAATAGTATACAAGATTAATATAAACAACTAGAGAGAAAGTTGGAAAACTTGACAAACTTGGAGATTGAGGTTTGCATAAATATAATGTCCTAAGGACAGAATTTCGCCCCTACTCTTGTGCCTATAGTTTGGTAGGTGTCCATCTCCCAGGATTCAACAATCTATAATCCGAAGTCGAAGCACTTCAATCTCGGACTCTAGCGAACTTTATATATTCTGTACTTTCAAGACACTACTTGCAATTTGACAAACGAAGAATGAGAGAAAGAGTGGGGAAACCCTATTTCTCAAGAGTAAAAATTAACTATAATTTTGTATATTAATGATGATGATTTCATGAGTTTATATAGCACCCAAGTACTTCTTGTTAAAGAGATGTAACTTTTCATCTTTAAGTATACAACATTTGACAAGGGAATGCACTTAAATAACATATCCTTTCTAAGAAATATGGTTAACACTATTTTTCATTCAATTATTAAAATTATATATTACAATATTTTATATTATAATATATAATTTCCAACAGTCTCCCACATGAATGAAAAATCAGGAAGAATTTGAGAGTACAGGCGGACAAGAGATGCATCGGGAGATGTGTCTTTTGGACTTGAACCTACCCTAGTGAATACTTATCGGATTTACTTGATGACACAGTGGATGTGAAAAATAGTGTAACCATATTTCTTAGAAATGTTATGTTACTTAGGTGCATTCCCTTGTCAAATGTTGTATACTTATAGATGAAAAGTTACATCTCTTTTACAAGAAGTACTTGGGTGCTATATAAACTCATGAAACCATCATGATTAATATACAAAATTAGAGTTAATTTTTACTCTTGGGAAATAGGGTTTCCCCACTCTATTTATCTCATTCTTCGTTTGTCGAATTCTGAGTCGTGTCTTGAGAGTACAAAATATATACAGTTCGCCAGAGTCCGAAGATTGAAGTGCTTTAACTTCGGATTATAGATTATTGAATCCTGAGAGATGGACGCCTACCAAACTAGAAGAACAAGAATAGAGGCGAAATTCTGTTTTTAGGACATTGCATTTATGCAAGCCTCAATCTCCAAGTTTGTAAGTTTTTCTAACTTTTCTCTCTGGTTGTTTATATTAATCTTGTATACTATTGATTTTGTGATTTTCTTTATAATTATTATCATTGGAATTATATTGTTATTTTTCATATTTTCTAATATTGCTCCAACAATCTAAAGACATAAATTATTATTTGGAACAATAAAAAATATGAATGTATGCAATTTAATTGGGTAGAGATGAAGCGTTAACCCCATAGAGCAATTCTCATAAAACTGCGGTACTGATATTTAACATTCTTATGCATGTCTGGGTAGAAATGAAGCGTTGCATATGATTTGCAGGACTATATTTCCATGATGTTATTTGGTTTGTGTTTGATGGTCTAAGAATTTTACGATTGTCTTCACTTTTCTTAAATGCACATATGACATAATTTATGTGGGGGTCAATGACTTTTGTAGTACAGTATACAATATACTTGTGTTATTTTGGGATGAATATTTCATTTGAAAATTTGATATAAACAGAGAGATTAAATTATTTCACGAGTTAGTGACAAGTGGCCTAGATATCTTCGTGAGAAGGCATTCAATGTTTTAACCAATCAGTTGGGTAGAAGTAGGGATAAATAATGCATGTGCATAATGTGCATGGAAACCGCTTAGCGGTTCTTGACTTTATTGTTGACTCATTAACCATTGTAATGTCTGCAATGAAAGGGTATACTGTTTCGATTCAGCACCACCACCCTCTAAACTTTGATTTTGTAAGTAGAAGCATATATATGTATGTAGGCTGAAACCAGAAATGGCTATAATTTGAATGGATTTCTCCATTTCAGTGGCAAATCCAAATCTTGTTTGGATTCTAGATGATGCTTGAATATATGTCAAGTATGAAAATCCAAATCTTGCTTGAATATATGTGGCAAATCCAATCGAGTGTTGCCATAACCCAAGTCTCGATAAGAAAGTCAATGAATTTGGATTAGAGACATAACATAACCTAATGTCGTCTAGAAAAGCCAAAACAGTGAGATAAGACATTGAAACTGTGGGGATTTCTTATAGAAGTGCACTAGAACATATATGGCTTATTTAGTAGGCAAAATTAGGTTTGGTTGTTTTGACGAGTTAGCCATGGTTTTAAGGTACTTAAGGTACATTATCATGGAGTGTAATTTACAATACGCAAAGTAGATCCACATGTACGTGAATGATTCAAGATGCTAGATAATTGAATTTTTTACAATGTGACGTCAAAGTACATAGGTGGGTATACATGCAATGACATGAAAAATATTTTTTAGAAGATATAGTCCAATGCATATAATGTGATGCTCTATCGAATATGGGAAAGAACAATGTCTAAATTGAAAAGAGTAATTTGCACGATAAAAGAGATCATAAGCAACATATTTTATGATAAATGATTTCTAAGGTATGAAGAGGTTAGAGACCTTCCTACAAATACCTTAAATGTGGGGGAGTATGTCCAAGGGATTGCAAATTACTTACTAAAGTCCCAAGATAGATTTGACATTGTAAAACAACTACTCTCATATGAAATATAATTTCATACGATGAATTGTGCACACCATTATAGATAGTCAACCTAGTAGTGGATCCAATTATTAAAGGTTGAACTAAAGAGTAAGTTGATCATCAAGCGGAATGAGGCTAAAGCCAACATAACTAATGAATCAGTCAAGTGGAAACCTAACTTAGTTAATTGGAGATCCCATGGTCTAAGTTCAATAAGCATACTGGTTGAGCATGATTCAAAGAAGTTAAGACACTATATACCTCATTCCTATAATGGAAGAAGTGTGTTGTCTGCAGAAGTTTTAGGGTGTATATTTATGCTTAATGACAATGATATCTTACAAATAAGAGGAATAAAGCAGACTATTCTTAATCAGTGGTCACCTATGTGAGAGTACAAGTTGGTTACTTCTATGAGAATGAGATGGCTAAATTCTCTAAAACTCTCTTGAATCCAGGATTTGTTTAAGATCAAAATGAACACAACCGTATGAAATGTAATATATTAGGATTACTAATGTGTGTTGCTTATTGTCTCGGCTTATTGTTGCAATGAACAATTCAAGATCTTCCACATCCACTGCGTTACCAAGTAAATTCGATAAGTATTCACTAGGTAGATTTAAGTCCAAAAGACACATCTCCCGATGCATCTCTTCTCCGCATGTACTCTCAAATTCTTCTGAATTTTTCATTCATGTGGGGGATTGTTGGAAATTATATATTATAATATAAAAATTTTATAATTGAATGAAAATAGTGTTTACCATATTTCTTAGAAAGGTTATGTTAATTAGGTACATTCCCTTGTCAAATGATATATACTTATAGATGAAAAGCTACGTCTCTTTAACAAGAAATATTTGGGTGCTATATAAACTCATGAATCCATCATCATAAATATACAAAATTACAGTTAATTTTTACTCTTGAGAAATAGGGTTTCCCCACTCTATTTCTCTCATTCTTCGTTTGTCAAATTCCGAGTCATGTCTTGAGAGTCCGGAATATATAAAGTTCGCCAGAGTCCTACGATTGAAGTGCTTCGACTTCGGATTATAGATTGTTGAATTTTGGGAGACGGACGCCTACCGAACTACAATCACAAGAGTAAGGGGAAAATTCTGTCTTTAGGACATTACATTTATGCAAACCTCAATCTCCAAGTTTGTCAATTGTTCTAATTTTCTCTCTAGTTGTTTATATTAATCTTGTATACTATTGATGTTGTGATTTTCTTTATGATTATTATCATTGGAATTATATTGTTATTTTTCATATTTTTTCTAATATTGGTCCAACATCTTTTATGGTTCATTACTTCTTATATATTATAGATCAAGCTATTGGTTTACTGAATGGAAGATTTGAAGAATATCAAGCATATGATGATATATTTACGTTTTTGTTCACTTTAGAAATGTTGAATTCGATGGACAATGATAAATTGAAAGATTACTATGATCATCTTCAAAACTTTCTCAAGAAAGGTGACTTCTTTGATGTTGATGGGGTTGTATTATTTTGCAGAGTTGAAGCTTTTACGAGATCGTTTGCTGAAAGAAATGAAGACATCCACTGAGATATTGAACTACTTAAAAAGGATGTGTTGTTTTCCAACTACAAGCATTGCATACAAAATTTTGTTGACTGTACCTGTTACCGTTGCATCTGCGAAAAGAAGTTTCTCAAAGTTAAAGTTTAAGTCATACTAGTGATCAACCATGTTGCAGGAAAGGTTGAATGGACTTGCTTTGATATCGATTGAAAGTGGTTTTTTAGAAAAAATTGTTTATGAAGGTTTAATTGATGATTTTGCAGAAGCATCTTTAAGTGAAACTTCAATGCTAGACTTTTTTTAAATTTTGTTCATTTGGTTTCTTAAGATTGAACTGGTTGTTGATTATTTAGTAATATGGTTAGTCTTGTACCTTTCTTTACATTTAATGATATTTGGAAACCAATGATTAGTTTGAGTTTTAAAGTTTGTTTCAATATTGCTTTTTAGCATCAATACTTTGTTCTATTTTTTTTAAGATTGTCTTAAGAAAGGCCCCTTTTATAAATTTGGCACGGGGCCCCTGAAATCTTAGAGACGGCCCTTAAATAACATGGTCATCATCTAACTAGAAATGGTTAAACTTAAATCTTAAAAAAGATTCATAAGCAACACTAGGATTGATTATGCTACAATTCCACCAACTACCTTATTAAGTTAGAAATGATTTTAAAACATCATAAGAATTATAATTCAAAACTAATTAACCAACCTAAATACCGTCAGACTTATGCTCACATTCGAACACTTGATTCTCTCACTTGAGCATAAGTTGAAGGCATTGCACAACCTAATGATAGTGCTTAAACTCAATTTGAAATAAAGAATAATCACACCATTATGCAAACAGTTTGTGTATTAGAAGATGGTCTCAATTCATTTGGAAAAATGTATCAAAGCATAGTCTCAATCTATTCGGAAAAACTTATCTTACATAAATCCAAAATCACTAATTTCAACAATATTTAAATTAGAATCATGGTAAGGACAATTTTAAACTCTTTAATAAGACACTTCCCTACCAATTTGAAACACTATGACTGGTTACTATTTGTTAAATTTGAATTCCTTTTCAATTTTTCCTCATATAACAATATTATCACAATCTAAGTTTTTAATAATTTTACTTTACAAATGTAGCATTTCATTGATGTGTTGCAAATAAAAGTTGGTCATGTACATTGAGCATGGTGAAATTAATGGAAAATTGTGACAAAATTGACAATTAACAAGATATTGGCAAGAATTAAAAATTTAAAAAGGGTTCAAAGCCAAATTGAAAGTTCAGAAAAATAAATAGAATAAAATCTCAAAGTTCTAAGATCATTTCCAAAGTTTTCCCACGCCAAATGGGATGAAAACTAGAAAATATAATCAAATGTTTGTTATAAAGGTGACTGGATGGCTGGCCACTAAGCACTATATTGCTCGTGATTTGCTTTTATAAAAGCAAGTCTTATGGAACCCATACACCTAAGGATGAAAGTAAGAAGTTCACGGAAGAGGAAGAGAGAAAAAGAGAAGAAGGGCAAGAGAGAAAAGAGAGGAAGAGGAGAGGGGATAATAGAGAGAGTTATTTTGTACTCTTATTATTCTAAATTATAATGGAAGCACCACTGTTGCTCCGAGGACGTACTCCAGTCACATTGACTGTAGAGGAACCTCGTAAATTTTGTGTCTTATTTCTTTTATTCCACTGCACACACCATCGATTTTACAACACATTATCAGCACGAGAAGCTCTCTTGTCAGTGGAAAGCACAACGCCACAAATCCTATTCACCTCTGTCGCCTGGAATCTCACAGATAAGAAAATCTTTTCATTTCATCTTAAAATCTTTGTACTACTGATTTTCCTAAAACAAATATATATATATATATATATATATATATTTATTTATATATGTTGTTGTATGACTGTATATCATCCTTTGCAGAAGCAAAAGAGTACAGACTCAATATTCGTAAAGAATCCGACAGCCATGTAAACAGCCTCGGAACTCTAACTTGCAGATATCGGATTGAAATACTTTCTTCTCCAAAGTTGTTCATCCGCCCAGTACCTACAACATATCAAATTTTCAGAAAATTCCAACGGTGCGATCATCGCAGATGCCTGAAATACCAAACCAGTTTCCAATTTCCGCAGAAAATTAGACAGGCACATTATGAGTACCAAAACTCTATTTCAGTAGCTCAGATCGAAACTATTTCTTCATGAAAGTTGTTCGGTATCCTCTTATCCATATCATACTAAAATTTGAGTTAAATCTAACGGTTTGATCTTCTTATAAGTTGTTGACACTCTTGTCTCCTAAACTTATGGGAACCGTTTCGATTTTTTCGAAACTCATCGAGGAGGAACACCAATTGGAACTTATTGTTACTACTACTTCCTGAGTAACTAAAAGGACTTAGAGTTGTGAAATAAAAACAAAAATAAAAAGAATGAAACAAAAGAAATGGCATACCAAGAAAATGAAAAAGCAAAAGATGAGGACTTAATCATTGCATTTTCTGTTTTGGCATATTTATGTGAATGGTGTTGGATTAAAGCCCATGTCACAAGTTCTATTTATTTAAAGAATTTATTTACAGTGGGTAGAATTATTACCCTTTGCTTTAAAGCTTTGATGTTTATGTGAATGGTGTTGGATTAAAATCCATATCACAAGTTCTATTTATTTAAAGCAATTTATTTACAATGGGTGGAATTATTACCCTTTGCTTTAAAACTTTGATATTTATGTGAATGGTGCTGAATCAAAGCCTTTGTCATAAGCTCTATTTACTTAAAAGCAATTTATTTACCATGGTTGGAATTACCGCCTATTGCTTATATTTATTTATTGTACTTCTTTTTGTTATGATGAGTACGTACTGGACCCGAAGTTCCTTGATCAAATCAGAACCTGAAGTTTCTTGATCTTCATCACATAAAATGATTGGACCCGAAGTTCCATCATGCAAAAAGATCATACATGAAAGTTCCTAGATCCTCAAGATCGGACATGAAGTTCCTTGATGAGTGCCTTAAGTTTGAAGAGTCGAAGTACCACAACTTAATTGTAATAAAGGACATAAGAGTCTCAATCCATAGGCTATTAAATAAGGACTAGAAGTTCCTTGATGTATGTATATGATGATATAATGCATATTTGCTGGAGAGTTTACATCTCAAAGTCTTGATGATTATTGCATATCACTGGGCATTGATGCTGAACGCCATGTTCCTCATGTCCATACCCAAAAATGGTTTAGCAGAAGCATTTATTAAGCGAATGAAATTGATTACCCACGCTCTGCTCATGAAAATGAAATTGCCAAGCTTCTACATGGAGACATGTCATTTTACATGATGCAATATTAATTCGGTTGAGATTTGTTGCCAACCATCAATACTTCTCAATACAACTCATGTTTGGGAACCAGCCAAACATTATACATTTATGAGTTTTTGGTTGTGTTATCTATGCGCCTATTGCACTGCCACAATATATTAAAATGAGGCATCAACACAAACTGGGAATTTATGTTGAATTTGATTCACCATCTATCATTCAACATTTGGAACCTTGATTAGGGATATGTTTACCCCGTGGTTTGGGGACTATCATTTTGATAAGACAATTTTCCCACCGTTAAGGGGAGAAAATAACTTCGTTCTAGAAGAACGATGAGAAAATATCATTCCAGAAGAATGATGAGAAAAGACTATTCCAGAAGAATGAAGAGAATTTGTCTTATTTTGATTCATAAAGCAATCAATATAAAAACGAAGTGAGAATAATTGAATGATGCAACGATATGTAAATCAAATGCCAGATGCATTTAATGATGCAACGAAAGTGATGAAATCACATATACTTGCTACAAATGTGCCTATAAGAATTAATGTCCCTGTTGGACAATATAATGAGGCAATAAATGATTTATCTATTGCGCGCCTGAAGCGTGGCAGACCTTCAGACTCAAAAGGTTTAGTTATTTGAAAGAAGAAGAATATGGCACTACTGAACTATTGCATTCCCGAAGCATAACTATTGCATGCCAGAAGCATGACAGTCGTCGCATGGATATACGTCCCAGAAAGGACAATCCCCAGACATGGGAATGTTGATGTCGTATGCACGAAGCATGATAGACGTATAGGCTCCAATGACTCAACTCCCGAAAGTGGAGATTACTATCCAAGCTCTATAATGCTCAAGCCGAGGTTATGATCCGCATTCTCTAAATTATGACTATCCTGGAAAAGAGTGTAATGCCCTTGAAGAGGCAATGGATATCCAAAGAAATGAAAAACTTTTATGCATGTGCATGTGCATGCACATAAGAATATGGGATCAAAGATTGATGACAACCAATGGTAATTTTGGTTTTTACAAGTAGCTACTAAATTCATCAATGAGCTGTGTTGATATTGAGTCCCTTTCTTTTTTCATCAACAAAATTATTGGCCAAAATGGAGAAAGGCAATTCCATTACAATTTTGTAAGAACGTGGAAAAATAGACCTATATACTTGAATACAATACAAATAGCCAAAGGATGTTGAACCTAGAATGTTACATATGGGCATTTGTAATACCGTGAAATACACTCACATGATATGACACAAGGTTATAAACAAGTTCATATGAATGGAGAATTATATATGAAGGGCTATGAGTCGCCCACATCATATCTCCATAAGTAAATCCCTCAAGTATACATGGAAGCAAATTGCTCTGTACAAATTCCAAAGAAAAATATGTCATGAAGTGTAGAAAATCCCTGAAGGATTCAAATTGCTTGAAGTAAGCCCCGGAAGCGTAAAGGATAAAATATGTACTCAATACCAATGGATGGTATAAATTGTCTTAGTGAGTACTTTCATTATGATATTGTTGCAACATACTAAAATCTCTTGCAATAGTTGATGATATTAAATTGAAACTCCTGACGAGTTTAGAAAGAGTATAAATTGTTGAGAGAAATATTGTCTCGAACTGCAGATCGTACAATATGCCAATACGAATCTTATCCATGATGTTTATGATATTAAGATTATAAGATGAATACTCAAATGATGTAGACACTAAGAACGATCATTTATCTTCGAGAGGGTAATGATAAATTGATATTTGGTCCAGAAGTACCACATCTTAGTGAAGTATATGCTTTATTGTATTTGACACAATACATTGAATGAAATAAAGCTTATCTATTAATATCTCCGAGAAATTACAGACATGTACATACACATGAGTTAAAAATAAATAGGATGAAGTCTTCACAAAGGTTGCTCATGTGAAGCCTCATTACTGATGCGAGATTTATACGCACACAAATTAAACCCTCTTTTTGACAATTGTAGTATATGTATAAGTAGGGATCGTTCTTAACCGGGGATTAGGAGGGATTGCAAAATCACTTGGAAACTGACTCAAAAACGTAAAATAAAGTTTAAAACACTATACTAGACTCAAAGAATGCAAAACTAAACTTTAAAACACTAAGACAAACCAAAAGACTCAAAATACTTTAAAAACACAAACTAAATTGATTTCTAACTAAATTGAACAATAAAGTAAAGGGGGATTGAGTTTTGGACGAAATTAAACTAAATGCACAGATTGCAAATTAAAGCAGAATGTAAATATGAATTTGATGGAATTGAATGGATGAGAAGCTAGCTAAGAGGTTTATCTCCACACATGTTATACTTGCATATAAAACGATTTCCAATTGCTTTTCAATAAACCATGAATTCTCAACGCCCCAGATTAACCGTGAATTGCACTAATTAACCCTTAGATTTTCCTAACGTTATTGAATTGGATGATTGCATACGACAACCCAAAACATTCCCCACAAGTTCCCTATATGAATTGCATAATAGAGATACAAGCAAGAATCATTAAGCTCTTTGAAAACCATAAGCATTGACGAAACACTCGTTACTATGAATTGCATGAAACTTATGCCAAGAATTTACTTAACGCGATTGAGATCATCAACCTTTACTACTTGTGAATATAAGTTCATAACTATTAGGTGAAACTCACTTATATTCTAGCGTCATATTCATGCATGAAAATTAAGTGTGCACTCTCAATAAACACACATAGATAAGTTATCAATCAAACCGTTAAACAAATTGAATTCACAACTTATGAAACTCAATTAGAAGTAATCAAATCATATTGCAAGCATAAACATGTATTTCGAATCCCCCCCTAGCCAAGGGGGGTTTAGTTCCTCATACGTACAAGACAAAGAGAATTGAAATTAAACATTGAAATCAAAGGAAAAGAAACACCTAAACATTCCAACAACTCAAACTTGAATTGTATGAACGTTTAGGACCTCTTCTCTTCCTCTTTGTTGCGGCACAAGGTCTAAGGATAGGTTTTGGGGTGATATTTGTATGTGGAATGGAGTGGGGAGTGGTTGGATAGTGTTTTGGAGGGATGGGTAGTGCTGGAAATGGAAATGAGGGCACGGCAATGGTTGTGTGATGGTGTTTGTGGCTGAATGGATGGAATGGTGCCTGAAGGCACGGCACCAAGGATTCTCTTTTTGTTGGTGAGGGAATGCATGGTTTTATAGGGAGAATGAGAGGATATGTGGCTGAAATAATGAAGGAAATGCATGTGAGTGACAGCTAGATTTGTTGGTGGAAAGCTGGAATTGCAAAGGGGAATGCATGTGGCTGCAAGGTGAGTGAATGATTATGGTTGCATGTGGATGTGGCTAGGTTGGAAAGACATGTGGAATGGCTGGAATGAAGGGGGAAGCACGGCACAAAGGTGGAGAATGAATGTGTGGCTGCATGGTTGAATGATTAAGAGTGAATGCATGTGGAATGACAGCTAGGTTGCTTGGTGGAAAGCTGGAATTGCCAAGGTTATGCACGACAAAGGCTTGTTTGGGTGCATGTGGCTGATTTAAAGAAATGGGAAAGCATGTGGCTGCAAGCTAGGGTGAATGATGATGAATGCATGTGCAATGATGAAGGAATAATGTCATGGTGGCTGAAATGATGAAGTGGGATGGCTGAAATTGCAAGGGGATGCACGGCAAGGTGTGTTAGAATGGGAGAAAATGGATGAATGATTAAGAGTGCATGTGGGTTATGGCTGAAATAGGTATGAGAAAGGAAGGTGTTTAAGTGTTTAAAATAGGGAACAAAGCCCTTCCTTGCAACTCCCTAACTGAATTCAAGCCTTTCAAATTCGTCCATCCTCATGCCTCCATGTTTGCACTATCCAATCTTAGCCCAAAAATGCTCTGGAATGCTCCAAATTGCTTCTTTTTGCATACTTTGACACTAAAACCTGAAATTGCACGAAAATAACTTTAAACACTATAATTAACATAGTTTAGCTAATTAAATGCAAGAAAACAAGCTAACTAAGTCGTATAAATATGCTCCTATCAATTACTCGGCAATACCTCAGAAGGGGGAGGCACTGGAGATTGATCATGTGACGCCCCAGTACTTGGCAAAAGACCACAAGGGGAAGACATCAGTTGCCTTCGAAATCTAGCAACGAACCTTTGGTGATCACTTTGAATCCGACTTTCAGATTCCTATAGCTGGTCGAGCTTTCTTTTCATGCTCGTCGAGTAATTATTTGCAAGCATGTGTAACACTCTATTCTCTTGCTTGAGCCCTCTGATCTCTTGTTTAAGACTTGCCACCTCAGCCATCAATGATTCAACTTCGCGAGTTCGAGCAAGTAGGCTTTGGCCCATATTGGATACAGAGCCCACACATTGAACACTGAGAGCCAATGAGTCTTGAACGGCCGACTCATCATACCATTTTGAAAGGATTATGTTATCCTTTGGAGTGAGAAGATTCCTAGCCACCACAGTAGCGGTTATGTTATTCTTCATCACAGAGTCCCCAACCGTAAGAGGACCATTAGAAGATAAGAAGGACGGGCGCCATATATGATCCTGATGTTGCTCGTCTGTATCACTCCTAAGACTCAAATCTACGCAAATGTTAGATGGGCAAGCCATTTTCAGAAATGATGAAGGAAAAATGAGGTCAAATAAAATCTCAGAAGTGCAAGAAAGGGAAAATTTCTACAAGCAGCAACTTTCTGAGCATACCCTTGAACACAATTGATGTCTCTATAAAAGAAGAGGCAACAGAGCCACTAGTTCAAAGATCGAAGAGGCACTGCCCAGATTTTCCTGAATAAAGTTCATTGGCATTTTTCAAACGCAATCTCAACTTTTTCGGATATCGCGTGCAACTTTGTCAAAGATCTTTGACAAAGTTGAAAAAGCGTAAATCTTATTGTTCTAATTACACCACAGTTGCTGACAAGAGTAAAGGCACAACACCACTACTTGCTATTGAAAAATCTCTATATATGTCGACCTTCGTTCTCTATAACAAGGTAGACTTGCAAGAATACCTAACTCTTCCTCATCTTCGAGAATGCATCTTCAACAAAGCATCTAGAAATACTCAGTTTTCTTCCTCTCCGAGAATACCTCTTCAAACCAGTCACACTAGAGCAAGATTATCTCATATCATCAGGGATGAGAGCAAGAGTATTTCATATCATGCAATCTCCCTGTCATTTCCTTATAAGAACAAGGACAAAGGAAAGCAATATGTCGGAACTTCCACTCAAACTTTCGGTAAGAACTGACTGCTTAGAACCTTTCCTGATTGCTTACCTAGAATTGCTCTCGAGTACTCATCTTCAACTGTTGATGAAGCTGGGCCTCAAGTCATCAACACCATAGAATAATTGGTCCGTTGTTGGCTTTTTACACTGAAGCTGTCATGCATGGATGAGTCACCAAGAAATGAAGGACCATTCAAATGCAAGGTTTGCATTCCACTCCTGCATCAAAGGACAAATACTACAAGAGAAGATGCCAAACCTGCATAGGGAAAATACCACTTCTGCAAGGGGAACAGATAAGGCAAGTGAAAATGATACATTGAAACATGTGGAGACAAGCACAACAAAACACGTGCCAGTTCATCCCCAACAAAGCCTAAGATCACTTGTCACATGAAGCTCTTCATGGTCTAATTTCATTCAAGATCAAGCCTAGACAACCCTTGAAGAAATCACAAGTCCGATTCAAGATCAAGTGTCCACCACCCTTGAATCAAATTTAGCTCCAGATAAATGAAGTAAATTCAAACTTTTGGAGGGAATCATAAGACTTTCCAGCCCAGTTCAAAAACAAGCCTGTGGAAAGTTAACAACAAGTAAAGCACCTCTTTTGGCAACTCTTCTCGCTAAGAGACTGAAGCAGAACGATCAACTATCAGCCTAAATGATTTGAAATCAGGGGGAGCATCCAAAAACAGATCAAGATTTTAACGAGTCAATCGAAAACTTGTGGCCATCCAAGGGGGAGTGTTGTAAAGGTGACTGGATGGCTGGCCACTAATCACTATGTTGCTCGTGATTTGCTTCTATAAAAGCAAGTCTTATGGAACCAACACACCTAAGGATGAAAGTAAGAAGTTCATGTAAGAGGAAGATGAGAGGGGATAATAGAGAGAGTTATTTTGTACTCTTATTATTCTAAATTATAATGGAAGCACCACTATTGCTCCGATGACGTACTCCAGTCACACTGACTGTAGAGGAACCTCGTAAATTTTGTGTCTTGTTTCTTTTATTCCACTGCACACACCATCGATTTTACAACAATATTTAATATGTTATTGTAACTACGACTGCCCAAGTTTAACGGCTAAGCTAATCGTATATATTCCAATGACACAAACACATGGGTTGGTTAGCAATCCAGAGACACGTGAACACGTACCAAACTCATGACTCGATCTCTTGTCTTTCGATCAAACTGCCAAAGCTGCCTACTTCAAGCACCAGCTTGCAGCTATCTTTAATCGTACTTGGTTTTAGTTTACTTCTAGCGGGTAGTTCCTTGTTACTAAAATAGCCACAACAGAAGATTGATTGGTTGGTAAGAAAATCTTAAGAAAATGGTGTTCGAATTTTTTACACGTCCAAGAAAAGTGAAATGGATGACTCAATCATGTGTAGTATTTGACGTTGACGTGCCTAGTTAATTTGTTACACATTGTGGCATGCGTGTGTGTGTGTGTGTATATATAGTTTATAGTATAAGATTCTTTTGATTGATGCTTAAAAAAGGATAAAATTATAAGATCAATAAGAGTTGACAACAACCATACAAATAGTTGCGTAGTTGATGAGTTCGCGTGCCTGTAATCGTAAGCCTAACAAGAGGAGTGCACTGAATGGAGGATAGGGTTGTCGAATCAACCTCTACAAATATACTTTTTGAAATGGAATTATTCCCACATTCAAAAGCAGAAATGTAAAGTCGCTAAGATTATAATCATACATCTGTGTAATAACAGTTTGCCAACATAAATATTTGTATCGTTAAAGTGTTTGATGATAAAATGTTTCCTATTATCATATTTGTAATTTGTGTATATATGATGAACGATGTAGGTAGATCTGGCATTCGTGTCGTGTTTTTCGTGTTCGTGTCATTTTCGTGTCATACCCGTGGCTTAACGGGTCGTGTCGTGTAATACCCGTTAAAGTAAACGGGTAATATGACCCGACCCGAAATCAACCCGTTAATATTATCAGGTAATATGACCCGACCCGTTACCCGTTAAGAAAATTATATTTTAAATCAATAAAAATGAAAATGAAAAACCAAAAAAATGTAAAACATAATACTAAATTAGTATATACATAATAAATTTCAGAGTTGACCCCTTAATGAAAGTTTTAAAGTTTTTCATTACGAGTGATTATATTTTTCACACTTCTACAATAATTATTATTAATTTTTCACTCAAATAAATAACATTGTTCATGAGATTTGGAGGGTTTTAAACGACCATGTAACCTTGCCAATGGAACTCAAAACTTACAAGTTATTCCTTTTACAAAATCCTCAATTTTCATAGATCATCATGACATAAGATTTTGTGGTATCCACTTCTGTCAATATTTTAAATTGACGATCAAATTAGTTCTTTGTATTCATATATGATCAAGGAGTGTAGCTGTAAAAAATCATCAAAATCAGAGTTAAAATAACCGTTAAATCATGATTTTTCGTTTATAACCTTCAAAAAGTTTTGTCTCGTTACTTGATCTCTAAATGTTTGCTTTTTGCAATTTTTGGCGTATGTGATCTCGAAGCATATATAAACCTGTTTGACGGTTGGATCGTTGAAATTAGTTTCATATGATGCATATCCCATCAAAACAATAGATTCACTAACACTTAAGAGTTTATTTATACTTTCATCAAGTATAAAATAAGATTTTATGGTATCCACTTGTGTAAATATTTTAAATTGAAGATCGAATTCATTCATTGTATTCATATAGGGTCAAGGAGTGTAGTTGTAAAAAATCATCAAAATCGGAGTTAAAATAACCGTTAAATTGTGATTTTTCGTTTATAACTGTCGAAAAGTTTTGTCTCATTACTTGATCTCTGGATGTTTGTTTTTTGCAATTTTTGGCGTATGCGATCTTAAAGCGTATATAAACAAATTTGACGGTTGGATCGTTGAAATTAGTTTCGTAGGATGCGTATCCCATCAAAACGATAGATTCACTAACACTTAAGAGTTCATTTATACTTTCATCAAGTATAACATAAGATTTTGTGGTATCCACTAGTGTAAATATTTTAAATTGAAGATCGAATTCATTCATTGTATTCATATAGGGTCAAGGAGTGTAACTGTAAAAAATCATCAAAATCAGAGTTAAAATAACCGTTAAATCGTGATTTTTCGTTTATAACCGTCGAAAAGTTTTGTCTCATTGCTTGATCTCTGAATGTTTTTTTTTCTTTCAATTTTTGGTGTATGTGATCTCGAAGCATATATAAACCAGTTTGACGGTTGGATCGTTGAAATTAGTTTCATAGGATGCGTATCCCATCAAAACGATAGATTCACTAACGATTAAGAGTTTATTTATACTTTCATCAAGTATAACATAAGATTTTGTGGTATCCACTAGTGTAATATTTTAAATTGAAGATCGAATTCATTCATTGTATTCATATAAGGTCAAAGAGTGTAGCTGTAAAAAATCATCAAAATCAAAGTTAAAATAACCGTTAAATCGTGATTTTTCGTTTATAACCGTCGAAAAGTTTTTTCTAGTTACTTGATCTCTGAATGTTTGTTTTTTGCAATTTTTGGTGTATGCGATCTCGAAGCATATATAAACAAGTTTGACGGTTGGATCATTAAATTAGTTTCATAAGATGCGTATCCCATTAAAACGATACATTAACTAACACTTAAGAGTTTATTTATTTATATTAGGCAGGAAATGGACGGATATAGGCTGCAAAATTTCCCAAACATTAGGCGGGAAATTAATTATTATAATTTTTTTATGTTTTTTGTATTTTTAAATTACTTGATATTTTTATTTTTAATGTGTTTTATGATTTTTAATCTCAATCTTTGCCTATAATATACTATAAAAATAAATAAATAAATAAAACTTAAAATTTAAAATTTATATAGAATAATAATAGAATAATAATTAATAAACAATATATACATATTCATTATATCTATTGCATTTTATAGTAAGTTTTTTTTAGTAGTTTAAAAAATTAAAATCATCAAAATAGCATTTTTCTTATTATGTCGAAACAGGTTACCCGCGTGTTATTCTCGTGTAAACCTGTTAAGGACCCGTTATCAACGGGTTATTATCGTGTGATCCGATTAGTTATCGTGTTGACCCGAAACCCATTATTTTCGTGTCGTTTACGTGTCGTGTTAACGGGTTGTGTAATAAATTGCCAGGTCTAGATGTAGGCCCTATTATCATATTTGTAATCTGTGTATATATGATGAACGTTGTAGGCCCAAGTATAGTCTACCACAAATATTGCAGGTATTGTTCAAATTTAGCCACCTATTACTAGGTGTTGAGTTTTATTATAAAAGACCTCAGTGATATTAAAGGTGGAAACTCCCATATATTTTGTATATTATTTTCTCATAGAGCTGATGTGATACTCTTCAACAACATATATATCTATATATCTATATATATATATATATATTTTTTTTTTTAATTCAACAATTGTCGTACATGATATTTGAATTTAAAACTTTTTACAAGTATACAACTAAGGGTTGGCAGAGATCCATTTAGTCCTTTTCAACAACATTATCAGTACTTGAATTGTAGCCCTAAAATGGTCAAATTAAATTGGTTCTCTGACAAAATCATGATTGTTAGAAAACCAAACTACGTCGAAACTAGCTAGCTAGCAGGTTAAATTTGCTTTCAATTTTATCTGATATGAGCCTGTTAGGCAGGTAGAGCAGCATCCAAGGGCGGAAGCATGGAAGATGAGGAGATGGAGAAAAGAGTGGCAAGGGCCATAGAGATGTGAACGGATGAGGAGATGAAGAAGGAAAAGAAATGATGAGGGAGCAGACCTGCGAGGAGATGACAAGAAAGGGAAGTGTTAGGGTTGGGAAACTATGAATTATACGAGGAACATACAAGCTAAATTAACAATATTTATTTGTTCTGGTTAGCGAATCGTGCGAAATTCTAATTGAATCTGAACCAGACTTAGTAAATAGACACTTATTTTCGTGAAAAGACTAACCTAACTGGACAACTCAACCAGTCAAGCCAGTTCACCTGACTAATGAGAAATGGGGAATCAAACCTAGACCTTGCGTGGATAGGTAAATAAAAAGTGACTTGCAACCACTTAATTAGGTCATAAACTCCTTTAACCGAATAAAACGTTTGGATTTGACTTGACTGGCTATCCATCTGTTAGCTATCTTCCCAAGTCATCATAAAACCCAACAATGAATGTAGTTAATTGTATAGCTCTTTATTTATTTTTATTCTTTGTATTTAGCAATTGGAAGTATTCTTTGTATCTTCGAATATGAAGAGTCATTGTACGTCTTTATAATGTATTCTTCACACTCAAATCAATCAAAGGAAATCAATAGTTGGTAACTTGCAGTAACTCACTCGTACATGCCCTGATATTGTCGTCAATACAATTGCTCAATTTATGCAAGCTCCACAAGCTCCACACCTCATACACCATCCATGTAGATAAGATGAGCTACAAGCCTCTTGCTAATTAGGTTTGATCTACGTACATTTAATTGTTGATTTAGGTTCGCTGCCATTTATTACTTGTCCTTAATAAAAAATAAAAAATAAAAAATGGATTAGTTGTTTGCAACATTTAGGCACTACGGGTCGAATTCAAAACTAAGAGTATAAGAAGCCTATATATTTGCCCACGGGAAGGGTAACTATCCATATATAGTCCCGTCATGTGTGACTGGATTAATTATGCTTCAAGGCCAACCTAAACTTTTGTTTCCTTCCAAGTAAAGTACTATTGAATTCTCGGGAAACAATCTTTCTTTTCTTAGTCCAAACATAACCAAATAATTCCCAATAACTTTTAATTTGGGCTGAGATATTTGGCGCCTAAATACTAATATATTAACCGAAATAACGTCTCTAACGGTCATTTGGAACTAGACCACCCAGTCATGTCGTCTTCGTTCCAACTATAAACGTCCATAGCAGAGGTCCCATTCCTAGCAGTCTTAATCTCTCTCCTAGGGTTTAAAAATGGGTCGGTTTTGAAGCACAAGAAGACATGTGAAGGAAATAGCATAAAGTACAAGTGATGGATCAGCAAGGAAAATGCAACAAAGCACAAGATATACTAGGTACTTTTGATCAGTTCCCAGATTATAGTAATAAGTTGGCATTCAAAGTCGTCGTTTTTCAGCTTCATATGTTATTGTTATGTGGGATTTTGCAGATTTTTCAGTTTTGGATTCCGACGAGGCTACAAATTTAATCAACGACACCAATAACTGGCTGGTGACACATAAACAACTAATTTTTCCTTTGTTTGTTATTGTTTGGTTAATTTCTAGTAAATTAATTTTATAGGAAATATTATCTTATCAAATTGTCTAGCAATATAAGCTGCTTATGTTACAGTATCACATATATGGATATCATTAAGAGTCATTTTGATTCTTGTCAGAAAAACACCGTTCATTTTAGTCTGGCAAGTCTGAAGAAGAGAATAGTAGTAGTCTTTGTTTTGTGTGTTAACCTATCGTTGTATTATGGTGTAGTTAAATATTAACGATGATGATCGATGGGAGGAATTACCGAGCAAAAAGAAGGGATTCGCCGGGGCTATATCAGAAGAAGAGCTGAAGATTCGAAGTGAGGTTGAAATGGAGATCGAAAAAAACATGGAGGAAGAAATCAAAGATGGGATTTGCCATCTTGCTCTGAGATTGCAGAGGCTCTATCAACACCAAAAGGAAAGACGAAGTGCTGCTACAAATGGAAGAAAGAGTAATAATAACAAAGCATTTTGTGAGGTTAATATTAACATAAAAATGGAAGGAGGAACCAAGATTGAAATTAACGAGACCAAAAAACCAGCGCCTGAAAAGGTTTGCCCTAATTGGACTAGTTCAGGAATATCAGAGAAATGTTATCAACCAGTTACAAAGATGGCTAGAAATACCAAGAAGTTTGATTGGGCCAAGTCGCTGCGTTCGAGTGCTGGGCCTGCACTCGTCACTAACAAAAATAGCGGCCCACGTGAACTGGGTTGGAAAGTTTGAGATTGCCTTGGTTTGTTTATATATTTAAATTATGACTGATATTACATCTTTAAGGGTTAAGCTACACCAACGGGAGGAAGAGCGTTCAAACCCTGGACGTAGTGGGAATGACAATAATACCACTGCTATTGTTGTTGCTCGCAGGTAGCTTCACCAGTGTGATTTTATATGAGACATGAGTAAGTTGTGAATGTTTTGGGAGATATGAAAACATCAATTGTTGTAAGTGACTTTAATTGTGATTTTTTATATATTTTGCCGAACCTCAAAAATAAATAATGAAGTTGTTTTTGTAAGGAAAAGGAACACTAGTGGGGTGTCTCATGGATACTATGCTCCTAATGTGTAAGGAGTCACTATGACGTGACATTATTTCACCATCTACATTATTAGTTTTATTTTATTTTATTTTTTTATCATCATTTGAGAATTATTTATTTAATTTGAAAACTGTTTACTGATCCAAAGGTATTGAACAAATTGACAGTTCTTGATTAATTAAAATTTTGAAATAGAAAACCATTAATTAATCATATGATATGAAAATAATAAAAACAAGGGAATTGTTATTGGCACTTCAATTCTATTCACCTATCTCATACTAGTACTGCCACTCCATCAGATGAGCAATTGCAACAAAGCCTTAAATGTCTCATAAAATGGTAACTTTTGTTCACTTAATTTTCTTGTAGTGTGTGGGGCTGGCACCTCCTTAAGGCAACTACTACTACTAGAATCAACACCTCCAAAAGTTGAACAGACAGAGAATACTCTTCCGAGCTTGGATTGAGGAGGTACAAGAATTAATTGGTCAGCCTCCAAGCCTCAAGAATCGTTTAATGGAGAACAACTTACATGACACGAATGCACTGTCACGGAGCGTACTACGCCAATGGAACAAAGATATGTAGACAAAACTTACACGTATTTTTTTTTTTTTTTTACAAGAGATGTCACTGTAATAGTATACCCGTATCATCTAAGTCACTTTTCATTGAATAGTCCTAATCGTTGAACTGTCAAAAAGGTGTCTCTAAAATAAGGTGCCAAAGCCAACTTCTTTCAAGCTTTTCTGTTCCAATCCTCATCAGTTTTTGCTTTCCAAAAGTTGGATCATCCAAAAGAATCTCAGGAGGCCCTACAATGTCTTATAAGCGTGCACCTGCTTCACTCCTCTGCGACTTTATATTTTGCTACAGTACTCTTTAAACGTTATAGCTGCATTTGTTAAAATAAAGTTGCAAAGCAATAGGTTCGGTTTCAAGCCACCGAAAAAATGCAATGAGACCTTGAGATTTGATGAAACCACTCTGAATAGTTTCAAAGTTTACAAACTGGGAAATTTTTTAAATGTCCTGTAAACTTAATTTGTCACATGAATACAGATTTTAAGCGAACTGTCATATGAACTTTTTGAAATTATTAATTTGTCATTTGACTCTTACTATATTAAGTTTTTCATCCAAAATAAGGCATGCGTAAACACATGACTTGTTTTTAGAGTTATTTTGGACATTTCAACTTTTTTTTTCATAAGTTCCTTACTTTTGAAACCATGAATTTTTACTAGTGTAGATATTAATTTTGTGTTTGTTTAAAAAAACTTTTAGTGAACAACTAAGAATGTACATAGGACTCATTCACAAACACGGAGTTGTGGCTTATTGCAATATTTGAGAATTTAACGTGGTAAATAATGGCTATCTCTTTCATTTCTTTGCTTTGCCACGAGTAATCACTTAGTAAAAGCAATGTCAAGTTTGATATTTATCATTGTTTTAGAGGACAGCTATACTTCAAGAACATGTGTACATATGAGGACTATAGTTGGAGAGAAACTTGTTCAAGATTTTTCCGTGTCATCATATTGCGTTGAAATGTCAGGAATAACCCCGAACACAAGACATATGCATATGACTTATTTTAATAAATATTTAAGAAAATAGATATGACAATTTGCCTAAATTATTAATTCATATGACAAATTGAAAAATTGTGTGAAACTTCATGACATTTCAAAAAAGTTCCTAATACAAGAAACATAAGCTAGATGTTGGAGAAACACCATGACAACCGTAAACTTATAGAAAAGCACTTGAAAAACAAATTAAATTCGAAAATTATTGTAATTTGGACAAAAAACCTTATACCCGAGATCTTGAATTTGAATCACTCTTTTCATATATTGCTTGTATTAATGGTAGTTGATATGTCATAGAATTTCTAACAATTCAAACTCGCCAGGCCGTTGTCAAAGAGTCAAAGATCGAAGTCAAGCTTGGCAAACAAGTTGTGTTTGTCATGTTTCGTGTCATATTCGTGTAACACCTGTTATCTTAACGGGTTGTGTCGTATCACACATGTTATCTTAACAGATCTTTAACAGGTCGGGTCACTTTACCCAACATGTAAAATGACCCGACTCGTTATGACCCCTTAAGAAAAATAAATTTTTTTTCTTAAATTTGCACATACTACATTACCACATAAATATTACTTCAAAACATAAAAACACATTTGTCATTAAGTACTACATCTATTCTCTAAAATAAGAGTTTAATAAGAAAGCATCAATACACTATTAGTCTACTACAAAATATCAAAGGTGCAAGGATATGAAAAATAAATGAGTTTTTCTTTTCAAAGTTGTGAAGCCTTTCTTAGAAGTTAAAACCTTGCCAATGAAACTCAAAGCTTGCATGTCATTCCTTTTACAAAATCATTCAATTTTCATCGATCATCATGGAGAAATTGTATTGGAACTTTGGCTTGATTTATTGCCTTCAAGAGTTATGTTGATGATGTTTTCAATAAGGTTTTCCACATTAGAACTCTCTTTCGCATAAACTAAGTGTAGAAATACCAAACATTATGAACCATTCAAATTAGGAGAAGTTTACCAAAATAATTATGAAAAGAAATAAAACAATAGTACTATACCATATAAAATATATTCCCTCATTTTTTTTTCCAAATTTTCTCAATTTAGTTTAATATATATATAGTATTATACATACACACACACACACACACACACACACACACACACACACACACACACACACACACACACACACACACACACATATATATGTATATTACATATAGGGATAGGATCAAGGGACAAAATTTTTTACACTTCTTTTTAACCTTTAGATTTTATATCATCCAATGGTCCTAATTAAAAGTGATGTGGAGGATTTAAATCAATAAATAACATGAATGTTGACATGGAATATAAATGATCATAAATAAATAAAATCTGCAAAATGTAGGAGGGAGGGATGAAGACCTCCATTGATTTTGTGATTGCCCAGAACAACCGAATTTGGTCTTTCTTCATGACAATTTGACCAAAAGGAATAAAAGGTGATAATTACAACTTAAGAACTATCTAAAATTGAAAATATCAAAGTTTTACCATAACCCCAATTCTCACCCAAAGATAGTAAGAATGATGACTTAATTTAGGGTTTAATTTTGTTTATTTAACAAAAGATTCAAGAGATCAAGTGATAGCTTGATATGCTTTGTGTGCTTCAGAATATTGTATGGATCGAACTAAACTAGCATTTAGTAAAGGCATTGGAAACTTGTTTATCATGACATTGGGATTAGGTTTTGATGAACAAGTTATATCCTCAGTAATTTTTGGACGGTGCTCTTGCAATTCAAGAGTTAAGACCATAAGCACTTCTATAATTAAATTCTACTCCTATTTTTTAATAAGAAAAATCTATTGGTTTCATTGTGCATATATATATATATATATATATATATATATATATATATATATATATTAATCAATTATAATCTACGACATATGGGGTTTCAGAAATATGGAAATTGAAAGAAGAACAGGAAGAAGAAGGATTGTTGAGGTTTTTCTCTTGGGAATTATTATTAGCACTCCAAAAATCTCATTCTACACTCCAAACTTTCTATATTAGGAAAGAAAAATACACTTGTGAGGAGTGTAGAATGAGATTTTTGGAGTGCTAATAACACTTCCCTTTCTCTTTACATGATTCTTTTTTTTTTTTTTTGGTAAGAATAAAATTACTTAAATTAGTTTATTTATCTATTTCCATGATATTGCCATGTCAACGAGAACAATTTAAGTTTTAATTAGGGACCGCTAGATTAAACTAGATCTAAAGGTTGGGAAGAAGTGTAACAATATTTGTCAAAATCTTTGTCCCTTGATCCTATCCCATATATAATATATATTTGTATATATAATTATTATAGTATTTTAGAGGTATAAAATTATTAAATTAATATTTTTCTTATCGTATATTGGGTTACCCACGTGTATACCCGGACCAACCCCGTTATCTTAACAGGTGTTTATCGGGTTACCCGATAACGACCCGATTCGTTATCGTGTCAACCCGATAACCTGGTAATTTCATGTTGTGTCGTGTCGTATCAAGTTAACAAGTTGTATCAGAAATTGCCAGGCCTAAAGAATTTGATAATGAAGAGAAGGCTTTCTTGTATATTTCTATGTATCTGTACAACTTGTTTACAATACTTATATAGGAATACATTTAGTCTAAAAGAAGTAAACTAGCAGACAAATAGCTAAACTTTAAGACCTAATTACAGTGATTACAGTTTGATTTATTCTCTAACATTTGATCCACAAATCAAGCTTTGATTGACGTTGACTTTGATTTCTAACACGCCTCCTCAAGTTAGAACGTGGATGTCCAAGGTTCCTAACTTGCGAATGAGAGTATGAAATAATGGACTACTGAGTGGCTTAGTGGAAAACCAAGAAACAATCCATTGTGTCACCTCCAAGAAAGACGCAAAAGCCGGTAACTAATCACCTGGTTGTTGGGCAACTTGCCCAATCTGCATCACAGTATCCTTTCAATTGTAGCTTACCATGTGCTAGGACTAAAACACTTTGGCCTGGTGCTTTCTTCAAATAACGTAAGACACGATATGCTACCTCAAGGTGGGGTTTCTTTGGTTGTTACATAAATTGGCTTAGAACATGAACTGAGAAGGTGATGTTCGGCCTTGTGATTGTGAGGTATATAAGGTGACCAACAAGGAGTCTGTATTGTGATGGGTCTTTGAGTAGTTCACCATCTAAGGGTGTAAGCCTCAAATGTTGTTCCATTTGGAAATTAGTTGGTTTGGCCCCAATCATACCTGCATCCTCAAGTATATCCAAAGTATATTTACGTTGGGAAATAACAATACCTTGTTTCGAATAGGCAACCTCAACCTCAAGAAAATACTTGAGATGCCCTAAGTCTTTGATCCGAAAGTTGTTGTGTAAAAAGCTTTTAAACTCATCAATGGCAATGTTGTCGTTTCTTGTTATAATCATATCGTCAACATAAAGCAACACTGTTGTAATAATTACCTCGTATCTTGGTAAACAAGGAATAGTCCGCCTTGGACTGTTGGAATCCGGCTCTCTTGATGGCTGTGGAGAATTTGGAGAACCAGTTACGCAATGCTTGTTTTCAACCGTATAACGACTTCTGAAGTTAACAAACCATATTCGCCCCCTTTCGACGAGGCCAGAAGGAGGCAATATATAGACCCCTTCATCCAAATTGCTGTGGAAGAAGGCATTTTGGATGTTGAGTTAATGTAAGGACCAATGTCGGACAACAGCAACGTCAAGTAAACATTTGAGAGTGACCAATTTACTCCCAGTATCTCGTTTTCCTAGTGATAGGGGGCATAAAACCCATGTTTTGTTTTGTTCAAGAGTTGTCAATTTTGGTTGCATAGCCTCCTTCTGTTTTGGGTTTGAATCACCCTGTGCAAAGGATTTTGGTTCGTTATGGGCAAAAAGACTAGCGATAAAGCAACAGTAAGAAGTAGACAAATGATCATAGGAAATAAAATTAGATAAAGGATGATGCGTACCTCAACGAGAAATTGACGACTCGGAGGGAAGCAAAACAGCGTTGGAGCACTGGTAATCTTGGAAATATTGTTTGTGTGTCTCGTGGCTGGGTAGAAAATGGAAATATTGTTTCATGTAATGTGACATCACGACTGGAAAAGAATGTTTTGGTAGAGAGGTCATATAGGCGATATGCTTTTTGACCAAGAGGGTAGCCCACAAAAATACATTTGCGTGCCCTTGGATCAAATTTGTGTGAAGGTTTACTGTTGGTGGCATAACACAAGCAGCCAAAGACTTTCATGTGGTTGTAATAGGGTGTGGGTGTTATAGAGCTTTTCATATGGTGTGCTTTTGGAGATGACAAGTGAGGGTAATCTATTTATTATATAAGCAACAATAAGAATGCTTTCCCTCCAAAAGGTAAGTGGTAAGTGAACTTGGAATCGTAAAGCATGAGCAACGTTTAAGAGATGACGATATTTGCGCTCAACGACTCCATTTTGTTGTGGTGTTGCTGGGCAAGAATGTTGAAAAAGAATTCCCAAATCATTAAAAAAAGGATGCATTGAAGGAAACTCATTTCCATTGTCTGCCCTGACTTGTTTAATGTTGCATTGGAATTGTGTTTTAACAAAGGCTATAAAGGATTTTAGTAAGTTTTGTGTTTCAGATTTAAAAGCCATAAGATGCATCCAAGTGTAGCGGGAGAAATCATCCACAATAGTTAAAAAATAACAGGCACCGAAATGTGAATGAGTACGATGGGGACCCCAAATGTCACGATGTATGAGATCAAAAGGCGCATGTGTTGAAATTGAACTTAAATTGAAAGGTAAACTAGTTTGTTTTGCCATCGGGCAAATTTCACAATGCTTATTAGGATGAAAGGAAACATTTGGTGGCTTGATTGCCTTGCCATGGAACTTGTGCCCTGGTGGAAAGTCGATAATGTAGAAGCAGCGATCAACTGTGTGTGTATCACCATCACAATATGTGCAAAGAAAAGATTTCCTTTTTTGTCTTGTGATTTTGCTAGCTGCTTATTTCCTGTGTTCTTTGTGCGTTTTGTCACGTTCATAGCATGAATAGTTGCGTCATAAGCATCATCAAGTTGATGCTATTTTTCTTCTTGGAGTAGAAGGGAGTAGATTTTTCTGATATTTGGAAGTGGCTGCATCAAAAGGATTTGTCCACGAACAGCAGAATATGTGTCATTCAATCCTATGAGGAACTGGACCCTTCAAAAATCTTCTTCAACCCTTCATAATGATAATCAAGAAAAGGCTTTCTTGTATATTTCCATGTATATATACAACTTGTTTACAATACTTATATAGGAATACATTTAGCTTAAAAAAAAAGGAAACTAGTAGACAAATAGCTAAACTTTAAGACCTAATTACTACAATTTGATTTGTTCTCTAATATTTGATCCACAAATCAAGCTTTGATTCACGTTGACTTTGATTTCTAACAAGGCCTACACCCAACCATTATAGTCAACGTCAGTTATCAGCTTTAATACCTTATTTTCTTTCTTTTTTTGACCATCAAACCAGAATTATTATGATCTCACCACGAACACCAAATGCTAGGGTTTGGGGGCATGTTTCATTTATTAATTTGCTATTTTTGTTTGTTTTATTGATTCACTCTTTCCTCGTATTATATTGATTTTTAGCTAAGTTAACGAAAGACATAATCATACAAGCTTTGGTTAAGTAATATACATACAAAAAGCTTTGAAAGAAAGGGATTCTCATTTTTTTTATAGGAAAACTAACGAAAAGTAAAAAAAAAATTTAGTTTTAATGAAAAATGACAAATAAAGGTGTAGTGAATAGTACCAAAGAAAGTTAAAACTGTGATTTTTCGTTAAAAGTAAACCATACCGGAAGTGTTTCATTAAAACTCATTTTTTTATTTTTTTTATTTATTTTTTTTAAATAGAATTAGTTATTGAGCTCATACCACATTGAACTTCAACGATCCGAATCGTCTATTTTTTTTTTTAGTTAAGTTAACAATCGACATAATCATACAAGCTTTGGTTAATTAACAGACACACACACATACATACATACATACATACATCAAATATTAGTTTTTGCTTTGTGTTTCAGTGTTTGTGTCTCAGCACTCTGGCCTTTTTTTGAAGTAGCAGAAATGACACAACATCCATAATCCGAAAGCAGGATTCTCAAATTCTCAAAAGTACAATAAATACATAGAAATTCTTATCCAATCTGGAATTCAATTCTCTCTAAAAGCCTTGCATCTTTGAATTGATCACGTAAGACTCCACCTTTGTGAGTATGAATTTTTCATCGGAGAAGTTAAACTACTTTTTGTATTACCAATTGATTTATGATCAAACCTCAACCTCTTTCATTGCCGCATGAACATAAAACATGAATATTTGCTTGATTGACTCCTTAAATGTAAAAAGTCGTTATTCTCAATCGTTCGGAGCGCATAATATAGTACATATAAAGAGTAACAAAAACGCGATTTTTATTTTTGGCCGAAAGTTTTCTTGGCCTAACTTTGAACGTCCAAAGCTCCAAAAGACGGTCCATAAAATTAATGAGCATAAATTGACAGGAATAGCGGATATATAAGATGATGATTTACAACTGTATGAATCTACTAAATTGAAGTTTGACCAGATTCCAAATATACGTATATGGACCACAGTGCAGCTTTAATCTGACGTTAGGGTTCCACCAAAACAAGCAAAGCATCTTCAAACGAACTCGTCATCTAGGGAAGCTTGGCTCTTATTTCGCAAACAAATTAAAACAAAACTTCCAACTAAATTTCATCTTTTTCTTTTTATATATTGGTTTTGCTGGTAATCTTGAAACATCAAACCCTAAAAATAGTCGAACAAGTAAAAGGACCCAAGCTTTGAAAACAGAATTTGGTCCAACTGGAAAACTAAGCTCAACCGTGACTTAAGGGTTCGGTCACGGGATTCAATCCGTGGCTTTGCTTACGCAGAAGCCATGGATATCATACATCATTACATATACTCAGTACGTAGCCACACATACCTTACATCAGGCCCCTCTATATGTTAATTATCTGAGTTAGTTTCCATCGTTACATTTACTTAAACACTAATGGGGTTAATTACTAGAGATTCTTGGAAGGAATCACATAATTAAATATTTTATCAACCAACAGATGAATGGAGTAAGATTCTTTCCCCTCTTATTCTCATCTCATTCCCTTCCCTCCTTTCGCATATTATTTTTTGTCTTATTGTCTTTATAAAATAATCAATATTAGATGTTGACATGGCTAAACTGTAACCGTTCAAATAGAAGATGAGGGAAAGAGAGAGATTAGGAGGGGAAAGATCCTCCTTCCAGATGAATATACATGGTAGAAGTTGTGGTAGGTGCAGACAAAAGATGTGTCCCTCTTTTTTACATTTATTTTTGCTGCTAGAGTGCCCACATGTTCCCTTCGAAGCAGATTATTGAAACTTGGAAACAAAGAGAGAAGCAGAAGAAATTAATGAAAAAAATAGTAACTAATATATCGGCTGCAGAGAGACCAAGCTTTGGATCTATCGATCATCGACTGAACCCCTCCACATTTTGGTTTTGAGTTAATTTCCATGAAAACAAAAACTAGTGTTTCACTATCTGATTGTATCTACAATTCCCAAGAGAAAACAAAAACAGTAAGAAACATATAGCTCTGTCTCTGTGTGTGTGTGTATGATAATATATATATGATAATTAATTGTCCAAAGAAAAAAATTCAAATAATTAAATATAAATTTGAGGTCTTAGTTTGTTTCCTTCCCAAGGTGACCCCATCATCATCATCATCTGGGTTTTACCTTCTACTACAGCAGACAAGCTTCCTCATATGATTACATGGATCAATGTGTATAAAATACTCTTTTCATTTAAAAATAAATTTTCATGGAAATTAAAAGAAAAAAGAAATTCATCGTTCATGTAAGTATTATATAATATATATTTATTTATTTATTCATTCTGCAGCAGTACAGATGATGACCGCAAAAGTAAATGCAATGTAGCAAGAAACAGCAAAGAGTACTACTTGGTAGAGAGAGAGAGAGGGAGAGAATTGAAGGGGAAAAGGAAGGAAATAGAAAGCATTCATCAGATATAGGTATATGTAGGTATGAATAAAGAGAAAAAGGTTTGCATTGCATTGCATTGCAGTCAATGAAGAACATCCATACAATCATACAATTAATGCTTCTCAACATATACTAATACCAATACAGAAAGTCTGATTCGTGGACCAAAACGGAAAGGTTTGGGGGATTGAATAATTGATGAGAAGAGAAGAAAAAGCAGCAGCATAGACACACTGCAGAAATGTACAAACATGTGGAGAAAAGATGGGCATGATCGATAGTCAATAAATCAAACAGGAAAATGCAAAAATCCATCACACACGCTCGATTGATCCTCCCTTCCACCAACTCATCACACACATACTAATTGCGGAGAGAGCAGCAAGTCATCACACACAAATTGCGGGGAACAATATGCATGGAACAGGTTTACAAGCACGTGACATTGCAATCCTGCAATGCAATATTGTCATATAGAAATAAACTTACAAATGAAATTGTATTATATTGGACCACACGACGTCATGGTGCAAGTTCTTCTCTAAATTGTAAAATCAACAAACATTGATATGATCTTGATCAGCATTCGCAGCTAAAGATTGCAAACTCAACAAACATTGATAATGTCAACCCATTTGGTGGCTAGATGAACAAATTAAGATAAATATTTTACATGCAGCACTGATAAAATGTTCAAATTAATGGGCCACATTTATCTAAATCAAGTGTTCAAATAACACCGGCTAGCTACTGGATCAATTAAACTAAACGAAACCCTAGCTAATAAGCTAAAACACTAAAATCCGGAGAAAGTAGTAGAATTTTACTCAACAAAGTCAGCTGCAGGCACAGTGATCCAGAAGAAGAATGCCCCATAACTGATAAAATCCTACTACCACATGGTAGCTAGCTTGCTAGCAACCAAGTCACGATGTTGTCCTAAATTATGATAAATACAAAACATCAGAAGAGATCAAACGACGACGTCGATGATGACGACGATGTACTTGTTGAGGGTTGTTGTTCATGTTCATTGTTTGGTTTTGGGGGTTTGTTTTGTTTCGAGCTTAAGTTATAAGCACATAAGCTTAAGAGCTTAGCTAGGGTTGCTTACCCAGAGTGTGTTTGTTGTTATGCATCCAAACCTTGAGCACGTGGCGCTTCACCCCGGTCTCGTTACAGAACTGCTGAACCGCCGGTTCGTCCTGCTTCTGAATCCTCCACCCGAGCCGCTCCGCCAAGCTCAACATCCTCTCCTTCTGCTCCTGACTAAACTTTGTCCGAAACCTCTTCTTCCCAGATGACGCCGTTCCGTGCATACCCATTCCCATTCCCAAACCCCCACTCCCTCCGCCACCGCCACCGCCCCCGCTGGGATTTGACACGTCGTCATCCTGCTCCTGCCCCCCGCTGTAGGTCCCTCCCCCTCCCGAAGTAGACGGCAAAGCCAACGGCCTGTGGTGCGCCGCCATGTGGAGGTAACCAGCTGGAGTCCGGTAGTACGGTGAGAACTGCGGGTGGTGTTGCTGCCCGTGGTGTGGCACCAGCTGCCCGTATGCGTCGGTTATGACTCCGAGACCGTGTCCGGCCGGGTCGCCCTCCTTTCGGTGGAAGTTCCGATGGCAGTTGCAGGCGGCGCACTTGAGCGCGTCGAGCGTGCCGTCCGGGCCGGCAGCCAGGAACTCGCAGCACCCGTCCAGCGCGTGGCCTCCAATCCCCACCGCGTGGTTCTTCAAGCACTCCCGGTACCTCACAGCCTTCCTCGGTTGCTGCTGCTGCTCAGACGCCGCCGCCGCTGCAGCTGCCGCTGCTAGCGCCAAACCATCTGGTCCAGAACTCGACATTTTGACTCGGCCTCCGGCTGAGTTGCCGAGCGAGTCGTAACTAGCCGCCATCTCCATCTCCTCCTCGTGCTCCTCTTGATCCTCAAACTCCATCTCAATTAATTAATATATATTGATTAAAATTAGAGAAAAACGGAAAAACCCCACCAATTAATGAAAGAGAATCAACCCAGAAAGAAGAAGATAAAGAGAGGGCTGAGTTAGTTTAGAGAGAGAGAGAGAGAGAGAGAGAGAGAGAGAGAGAGAGAGAGAGAGAGAGAGAGAGAGAGAGAGAGAGAGAGAGAGAGAGAGAGAGAGAGAGAGAGAGAGTGAGAGTGTGTGTGTGTCAGGTGTAAATTTTTGTATAAACTCAGTCCCTCACTACCTCTCCCTGCGAACAAAATAGCTTGTCTCCCTGAAAGCCCTAGATATACTTTCCCATTTCCTACTCCCAACCGACTACTCCCGGTTGAACCGGTCACTCTCACCTTTCACCCTCCGTTTTTACACCGCGCGGTAAGTTTCAGAGAGCTGTGGGGGAGTGTCAGACAGACCACCGCTGCCCGTACGCGTCGTTTATACTCTGGAAATAAAAACAAGAGAATTATTTAATTGTATATTTATTTCCTTCGTTCAAAAGTGTCCCACGCGCTGAAGCCGGGATGGTGGTGCTGGGCACATTCCAGCAGGAAAAGAGGTGGAGGCGCGTGGGGTGTCGCATACGGGGGAGAGAGGGTGGGGGATTGTCGACATTTAAGGCAGCTGGGCTACGTGCACTAGTTTCCGACATGCGTGACGCGCTTATTGGCGTCAAAATTTTGCATTTTATATTGGATTTTTTTCATGTGTTTCTGTCTGAGAAAAGAGAGCAAAATATTGGGAGGGTGTTTTTGTAACAAAAAACACTACACTAGAATACTACTCTTCGTCTTTGGTTTGGTGTGTTGAACTTGTACCCTTTTGGTTCCACAAGACCTGTCACCAACCAATTTCTAAAGGGAAATAATGTTTGTCTTAGAAAAGGAGGGGCATTCTTTCTATCTCATATTTTCCCCTTCCCATCCCAATGCATAAGTTTTTACACACACGGGGCCTAATTGGTAAGCTTCTGTTTTTTTTTTTTTTTGGTCAAACAAACTTTCATTAAAAACAAGGCCAAAAGCGCCAAACCACGAAAACATAAAAAAGGCAAGCAGGCCACACAAACAACCAAGGCCCCCAAAAGACAGAAACAAACATAAGACACTACAACGAAATAGAAAATAGAAGGGGAAAGGCGACAACGACTATGAAGACAAAAAGCCGGGGGGGGGGGGGGGGGTGTGGAGTAAGGCAGCCCATCATTAGACAGCATGAATATTAGAGAAGATGGGGGTCTTTTGACCCAATTTTTCAGGCATGTCTTCTTCGCAGGTAGCGAGGTGACCAGGTTGGCCACATAGTTAGCTTGTCGTGCAGCCCGCACCCATTTGTGGTGCTGGAGGAGACTCTTCAATCGAATTAGGCTAACTGCAGGGAAAATACACCCATGGTGTGACTTCAATCTAGTGTTGATACATTCGATTACCTCCTTAGAATCAGACTAAAAAAAATAACTTTCACGTAGTCTTGTTGAACTGTAAAATTGAGAGCATGTACCACAGCTTGAGCATGGATCTAATCTAAGAGAAAGATTTGTAGGAAGCTCACACATAAGAAACTTTTGATTGGAACGCTGTTGGCAACCTGCTCCACGAAAGCATGGATCTCATCTAACTCGTGATACAACAAACCAAGGAATAATAAGGTTAATGGAACTACATGACCCCGCGTAATCACAAGAGCCAAAGGAATCACGCATCTATGTCCTTACAAACATACCATAGCTTCGAACCTGCAGTTTGATTCCTAGAATTTATACCATAAATGTTTAATCCATTTGTTGAAATGAATGGCCTTACTCAGGGAAGGAGGGGCTTTATTCTGCAGCACTTTGAATATCTTAGCATCAGCCACAGGTATAGCAAAAGGGATCTTTGTTCCCCGAGATAGGAAAATGCATAATGTTGGCCACGTCCTCCAAGGTAGGGGTGAATTCGCCTAAGCACAGATGAAGGTGTGGGCTTCTATGTTCCAGCGTCTAACCACATGCCTGAAGAAGTCTAGTTCCACACGGATTACCTGCTTCGTTGTCAAGAAGGCAGAGTCCAATACCTTTTTCCTCTTCAAGACCTCACACTAATTCGAGAATCCAAGCTCAGCGTCTACCCACTCAGCCCAGCCGGTAGCTTCACCGCACGAGAAGTCGAAATGAATACGGATCGCAGGAAACATCACACTCTTTATGTAGCAGAGTGAAATACATCTAGGATCGATAAGAGGCGCCAACTCCAGGGAAGACTCATCCTCCTTAAAGCTTTATTTTGAGGACCAAGGGGAGGAGGTGGCTCTACTGTAGTCAAGCACTTTGAGGATTCCAAAGCCATGGTTCGCCTATACGACACGAACGTCAAACTATTAAATGCTGCAATCCACCAAGCCATGTAAGATAAGGCACCTAAACATATGGAAGAGAAGCACAACAGGGCAAAAGGTGAGAATCTAGCCTAGGAAGACAAGCAAATATGCCTAGAGGAAAGCATAATCTTTAGAAACTCAAACATACACATGCAAAAGCCTAAGACTTTAACATAGGACTAGCCTTCCTATATGCTATCACATAGAACGTGCCCATGCCATGCCAACCAGCAACAAAATATAGAAAATCTAGCCGAGAAAAGCATGTTATATGAAGATCTAAGCCAAACAATGCAATCAATTAATCATGTTTGATTATACACCAACAAGCAATCAAGCGGGGCTAAGTGACAATTGCACAATATGCATGACAAACAAGAAGAAGTCTACAAAGGCAAGCATGCAAAGTTTCAAAATTGAAAACTGCTAAGGAATATGAATTATATTTCGTGCGGAAAAATCATACCCCTCACCTACAAAACCCTAAAGTGTTCCAAGTGTGCAAGGAGAAAATGGGCAAGAATGCATTCAAAATCCACCACCAAAGCCTTCAAGAAAATACGAAAAGAAAAAGGTAAAATTTTTCCTCACCTGAAAGGAGCTCGGCACAAAAGATGGCAAAACACAAGCAAAGCACACAAGAAGTCCAAAATGCAGAGGATGTTGAGTGATAGAGGAAGAAAGATGAAGCATAGAGGAATTTGAAAAGAAAAAAAAAAAAAAAGTTGGATAAGAAAAGAAGAAGGAATGACAAATTAAATGCCTGTCTTAGAAAGATGGGAAGTTTAAAATGATTACCATAAAAAGGTAAGCGAATACCCAGCCTTTCCTTCAGATGATGAGACATGCATGGGAAACAAGGGCGCACATTGTCATGACACCATTTGTAGGCACGCGGGAAGGGGAAAAGTCCCATTAGAAAGACTATCTTTAAAATATTCATTTGGGCCTGGGTTTGATTGCTTAGCCTATTCAAGATTTTTCATAGCCCAAACAATCAAGGGGATAATGTTGAGGCCCAAAAATGTCATGAGCAAGGCCAACTGCCATGAGAGCCCCAAGTCAAGCCGAAACACATGCAAATGTGCGGGATCAAGGAAGGAATATATTCACGACCATGCCATGCTATGGTAATTAGGTCAGACATTTATATAAATCATGTCATGCCCATACCTATTTGTCACGCTAAAATAAGCCCAAGTCACATGCTCAAGGCTTGTCAAGTGCATTGTAGTGTGGATGGTTACGGGAGTTTATGGGGCCATGTGGAGTCAATATTATAAAGAAATTTAGGATGCTTGGGGCGGGGGAGGGCAAATATCAAAGCCCATAACCCTTGTAGCCCACATAGGCAAGCATTAAGAGAGAACAGACTTAGTTTACCCATTTTCCTAGCAAGCTAACCAATCGAATTAGAAAATAACCAATTCCTAACCCTAGGCTCATGTGAAACCCCCAGCAAAACAGACATTTAATGAAGAGAGAGGCTAACTTTCCCTTCCCAACTCACAAAAAAGTTCAACACGCGAAAGCCATGAGACTTGCTACCAAAAGTAACGCTTGTGGAAAGTTGACCTGGAAAACAGTGCCTTGGGAAGGAGACATGATATAGATTTCATGGGTTGGCAACACCTAGCCATCTTGCACCCAAATAAAGGGTAGCATAAGAACTAGGGAGAAAAGGGAGAAAGAAACAAGCCATAACTAAAGATTCCTTGGGAATGAATCATTCAACTACAAATATAGGTCAAGAACTTTAGAGAGTGATCCCAATCCCCCAGCATAACATAGACAACCAAAGAAACCTAGGAGGCATTACTCTACAACCTTAGTATTTCCCATGACCTCCCTTTGAGTATTCGAGCCATTGTAAGCCTTGTTACCACCCTAGGGAATCCAGATTATTCAATAGAGAACACCATACAACCACCCAATCTTTCTCTCTTTCATGCAAAAACTAATGAACTTCTAGCTTTCACAGAACGCTTCTCTTGATCAAGCCATTATTTGTTTAATCATGCTAATCTTCGAGTCATTGATCTAACCGGAATATTTCCTAAGACGAGCTAACTCTTTCCAGATATTCAAGACTTGGTACGAAATCGAACCAAGGGAGATAAGAGGACATTCTCAAAGCCGAAGTCCACCTTGACCTAAAAATCCCCTAACATCGTTTTTAGTAAAATTGTTTTGGAACCAATCATTTAGTCAAATGTCAAGTGAATTATGAAAAATTACTTTTTTTACTTCATGCAAAATGCACATGTAATAAGTCCAATTTTTTGAACTACTATTAAGAACAGTTCACTTTTTATTTCTTTTTTTTTTTTTTTAACAATAGTCCACTTTTAAAAATAAGTCGAATGATTAGGAATTCCTTATTGATACTAACATGTCAAATTTACCCCTAAAATGACTATTAAAGTAATCAATTCCTAAAATTTTGGCTGATTTATTTGTATTGAATTTGTGATTAATAAGGACTTTTTTACGTTTTAATAAAAAGGATAATATTAGGGAGATTAAATTTTTAAACCAAATTTATAAGTTAAATGATGTGTCATCAATAACAAATAATTACCTTAACCGACACTTGATTAATAATCCAATCATCAACAATCACATTATTTGGTTTACACAGTTTAATTTAAAATTTTGGTATTCCTTGTTAACCTTGTAGATGAAGCTCTATAACATTCCTGAGAGAAGAATTCGAGAGCTTTGACAGAGAAAGAAGAGAGAGAAGTAAAACTGTATCAAAATGTATTTCTTCTTATTTTTCTTAATGTGTAAGCAACTGTACTTAAGTATTTATACAACAAACACAACAAACTACAAAACTAACAACTACTCTTAATCCTTTGACACTTGTCATCATCTAACCTATTTACTTAATATGTCTAACATCCTCCCTCAATCTCATGCTTAGAGAATTCTAGCATGAGATTGTTACAATGTATACAAAACAAAGTGGAACTTAATCCTTTTGTCAGAATGTCGGCAAACGGCTCCTGAGATGAAACAAACTGCACATTAAACTGATGATTGGCAACTCTCTCTCCCTAACAAAGTGTACATCGATCTCAATATGTTTTGTTCTTTGATGCTGAATAGGATTGAATGACAACGCTATAACAGAAAGATTATCACAAAACAAAATAAGAGGAGACAGTAATGGAATATGCAGAAAAATCAGAAGTTGTTTAATCTAATCTAGCTCAGCAGCAGTGGATGACAGTGCCCGATACTCAGCTTTAGTAGAAGATTGAGAAACTGTCTGTTGTTTCTTGGAAGACCAAGAAATAGGATTATTACCCAAAAATACCACTAAACCAGTGGTTGACCTTCGGTCATTAGGGTTACCAGCCCAATCAGCGTAACTAAATGCCTTCAAACTTAGATCACCTCTAGTATAAGTAGTGCCAAAGTTCATGGTACCCTTCAAATACCTCAGTATTCTCTTGACAGCAGTGAAGTGGACATTCATTGGTGTCTGCATAAACTGACACACTTGATGAATTGAGAAGGCAATATCGGGCCTAGTGAAAGTAATGTATTGTAAAACACCTACAACACTTCTATATAACATTGGATTATTGTAAGGATCACCATCATTCTTAAGCAACCTATTGTAAGGAAGATAGGGAGTATCACAAGCCTTAGAATCAAGCATCTCAGTTTTGTTTAATAAGTCTTAAACATACTTCTGTTGGGAAAGAAATAAACCATTGGCAATCTTGGTAATTTGTATTCCCAGGAAATAATGCAAAGAACCTAAATCCTTGATATCAAACTCAGTAGTCAATGCTGAAATCACTTGTGAGATAACTGTGGAAGCATTGCCAGTTACTATTATTTCATCGACATAAAGTAAGAGAACTACAATATCAGAACCAATAACTTTCACAAAGAGAGATGAATCTGAATATGTATTCTGGAACCCCAATTTTGGAAGCAATGCAGTGTACTTCTCATTCCAAGCCCTTGAGGCTTGTTTCAAACCATAAAGTGATTTGTGAAGCCTACAGACCAAATGAGGATGTAATGGATCCTCAAAGCTAGGTGGTTGGCCATATAAACTTCTTCCTACAAAATGCCATGTAAAAATGCATTTTTCACATCTAGTTGCCTTAAAGGCCAATCAAAATGAGTAGCTAATGCCAAAACCATTCTTACTGTTATAGGCTTAACTACCGAACTAAATGTCTCAGTATAGGTTATTGACTAAAGCCCTTGGCCATCAATATGGCTTTATGCCTTGCAACAGGACCATCAACATGTCTTTTTATCTTGAACACCTACTTACAACCCACAAGTTCTTGTTTACAGGTAGATCCACCAAACTCCAAGTACCTTGTGTATGTAATGCTGCAATTTCTTCCTTCATAACATTGAACCAAAGGGGACACTTAAGAGCAGACTTATATGTAGCTAGTTCTATGACTGATAAATCAACTGAAGAAGATGCAAATAATGCAAACAAAATAGCTTTCTTCTTAATAATGCCACTCTTACTCCTGGTTTGCATAGGATGGAGATTGAGTGGTGGAATATCTAACACCACTAAAAGAACCTCAGGACAATGATCAAGCACAACAGAAGGCCGAGAAGATACATGTACTGCATCAGTAATGGACCGAGAGGAAGCATTAATAGAAGTGGCTAGAGAAGGTGTAGGTTGGGGTTGAGAATGGAACTGAACATTAGTAGATGTTGTAGGGGAACTAGGGGAATGAGATGAGGCTGGGGAAGGTGATGAAATCTCTGCAAGCACATGACCTGTTGAATTTGGACTTGATAATGAAGATGGCACTATTAAATTATTGGGAGTCACAAAAGGAACAGGACATGATACATGTTCAAGATGTATAAGTGGAGATGAGATTTGTGATTTTGGAAGAGTTAATAAGTCTTTATAGGGAAATTCTTGTTCAAAGAAAACCACATGTCTAGAAATATACACTTTCTTGTGAAGTACATCATAACAAATATACCCTTTGTGTTTTGAAGCATATCCCAAAAAAACACATTTAATGGTTTTAGCTTGTAACTTTGTGGTATTATATGGCTTACGGATAGGGTAACAGGTACAACCAAATATTTTAAGATGAGAGATAACAGGATCAATACCAAATAAACTATGAAATGGTGAGTTATTGGATAAAACAGGTGATGGCATTTTATTAATAAGATATATGGTTGTTTGACATGCAAAAGACCAAAACTGAGAATGTAGCCTTGCTGTTTGAAGTAAAGTAATTGTAGTTTCAATAATGTGCCTATGTTTCCTCTCAGCTAAACCATTATGTTCAGGGGTGCAAGGACAAGATTTATGATGTGAGATCCCTTTGTTTAAAAGAAAGGTTTGAATTTTATGAGAAATATAATCGCCCCCCCCCCCCCCCCCCCCCCCCCCCAAAAAAAAACTTTGTAGAACTTTAATGATTGTTGAAAACTGATTGAGGATAAAAGAATAAAAGGTAATGAAAGTGGCACAAAAATCAGATTTATTCACAAAATCTGGTACATTCATCTACAAATGTAACATAGTATTTGAAGCCATCAACTAACAAACAAGGTGCAGGACCCTAAAGATCACTATGCACCACCTCAAAAGGTTTTACAGACTTATTAACATTGACTGGAAAAGGTATTTTACAAAAGTTTCCTTGTAAACAACTTTGACACATAACGGGTGAAGAATCCTTAATACAGGATAAGTTGGCTTTATTCAACATTATGGTAACAATGGGATTAGAAGGGTGAACTAATCTTTGGTGCCAAATTGAAGAATTAACTAGCTGCCCAAAAAGTGCTTTAGCTTGGTGAATTGGTTTGGTAACCCCAAGATTGGAAGTGGCAAGAAATGAAATGGGGTAGAGTCCATTACCACACAGCCCTTTGAATAGTATCCTCCATGTGGCCTTGTCCTGAAACCAGAAAGCAAATGCATAAAAAATGAGCCAACAATTATTGTCAAGGCAAATTTTGTGCAGTGACAACAAATTCTGAGTTAACTGAGGAACATATAACACAGAGTTTAGTTTAATAGGCTGAACAGAATTCAACTTAAGTGTAGTATTGCCAACATGACATACACGCAAACATTCACCATTAGCTATTTGAATGACTTCATTAAACGGATATGGAGATGCTAGAGCAAGATTACTCAAATCTGCAGTCATACGATTTGTTGCTCCCGAATCAGTAAGCCAAATTTGAGGAGTAGACTGTGGAGTAGGCTAAGAGTGCTGAGAAAGAACAGTATTCATAGCTTGCATAGATTGTTGAGGAAATTGAGGAGATGCCACTGAAGACTGATAACCTTGTACTCCACTGAAAGGAGAAAATGAAGAAGATCTTTCCTGATATGAGGTTCCAGAACTAGAACCAATATAGTTAGGGCCTTTATCATTATGTAAACAAAGCCATCATTATGAAAACAAAACCAAGTTGCATGATTTGTTTTACCACAGATTTAACACTAAGTTCTTGTGGGTGGTTTGGAAACACAAAAAGATGCAAAATGACCCTCAGTGTTACATAACTAGCAAATAACCATTTGGGGAGCTGAAGAACTTGAAGAATAAAGGCATGGTGGTTGACCAAGAACTTCAGGAGCTGGTGTAGGAAGAACATGTGTTTGAGATTGTCCATTTCCACCAGAGAATGACCCTTGTGATACTTGAGGGGAATTATTAGCAACCATTGGAGATATAAATGAAGCCTGAGTATTAGATTCAATTATAGTCTCTTCAGCAAGCAACTGAGACTTGAATTCCTTCATTGAGATCACATTTTCACGACCTATAATAACACACCTAAATGTGTTGTACTCAGCAGGTAAGCCATTAAGTGCAAGGATAACAATATCTTCATTAGCAAAAGGAACACCAGTAGCTGAGAAATAATCTCTTGCTTCTTTAATCTTTTGTAAGCATTGAGCAACTGAATCAGAACCTTTCTTGATTGTTTGAAGATTAGACTTCATTTGGAATATGCTAATCCGAGAAACAGTAGAAAATTGTTCCTTTAAGTGAGTCCACAGATCCTGAGAACAAGTACTACCAATTGCACACGACATGGCTATAGGGGATAGAGTAGTAGTAATCGATTGCGTAAGAGCTTTGTCATGCATAATTCATATATGATACTCATCAGTTTCAACAGATGTGAATGAATTAGAAACTACCCTAAAATCTCCAGATTGAGGATTGAAGCGAGCAGGACATGGATTCGTACCATCAACAAATCCCATAATCCCATTACTTTCAAGCAGTAATTGCATTTGAAAATTCCAATTACGATAATTCGAGTCATCAATTTTAACACTCACATATGTGAAAATTGATGAAATACCTGTAGTGATTGGAGATTGAAGAAGTTGTAATTGAGAAGCATTTACCATGATTGCAAATCAATAAGCTGCAAATTCTGGAATTGAAGAAGAACTAGTGATCGGGAATTATAACAAACACTTGGTAGGCAAAGGACGAAGTCTCGGAGAGGACGAAGTCTCGGAGAGGACGAAGTCTTGGAGAATATGAAGAACAAATTCCAGAAGTTGATGAAACCCTAGAATCGCATAGAGAGAACTTGAAGTTGAAGTTGCCAAAAGACGATGAGCAGCAACACCGAGCATAGAGAAGACGAAGAAGAAGAGCTCTACACAGTAGCGGAAGCAGAAGGATCGGAGATCAAGCATTAGCTATGACGGTGATTGATACCATGTTAACCTTGTAGATGAAGTTCTATAACATTCCTGATATAGAAGAATTCGAGAGCTTTGACAGAGAAAGAAGAAAGAGAAGTAAAACTGTATCAAAATGTATTTCTTCTTATTTTTCTTAATGTGTGAGCAACTGTACTTGAGTATTTATACAACAAACACAACAGACTACAAAGCTAACAACTACTTTTAATCCTTTGACACTTGTCATCATCTAACATATTTACTTAATATCTCTAACATTCCTAACATTACCATAAAAAACATAATTTCTTAATTCTCGAATTAATTGCAAGAATTAGATCTTTCATGTTCTACTTCTCACGGCTAGGTTTCGCCTCATCACTTTTCTCCTCCTTTTTTCTTCTTTCTCATATTTGTATGTCATCTGCTTTGTTCTTAACTGTAGAAATTAATTTCACTTATCCATTTCCATTAGGTTAAGTCTGATTAAAGCACTCCAACCAACCGAACAACTATGAGATAGGTTACTGTTATAATAACGGATAATATTTGGGTACTTACTAGTGGGTGAGTATCTATTGATCTTGTCCAATGATAAAGTAACACATGTTTTATTGTTTAAAAAAATAATGAACATGACATTAATTCTTCTTGGATTTTAAAAAACAAGAAACACTTGACATTTCAATTGGGTCGAATCAAAAAGTGAGTACGTAGAAAGAATTACCTAAGCATTATCCAATAACAACTTTTACTAGGCCGATTGTGGTTGCGGTGGCACCAAAGCACCATGGATGCATTCTCTTCTTTTATTAATTCTTTCTCCCTTTCTTGTTTTATTTTTAATCAATCATGACATTTTATTGTTACATTGTGTTTTACTTCTGAAGTATCAAAAGCTTCAAACATCTTCAGTTTCCTTTTTTTGAATAATTTTTTGATAAAAATTATAAATATAAAAAACTTAATTTCCTAAATCATAAAAAAAAAACTAAATAAAAAGGTCAATTGTCACATGCATACGCATGTGGCAAGATCTAGTAAAAAAAAGCCCTTGCATGACGAAATTTTGCGTGATGAAACACACATCGTCGCGTATAGTCACTTTGCATGATGAAAATTTGAACGACGAAACAAACATCCTTGCTCGAAGTTACTTTGTGTGACGAAATTTTAAAATTCGTCACGCAAAGTCTTTACAAAAATAAAAAATTATTTTTTAAAAACCTTTGCATGACAAAATCCAAATATTTCGTCGCCTAAACCAATTTATTTCTTTTTTTATTTAATTTTATATTATAAATTTTAAAATATACTTATTTTCATAAGTTTCTATTTTTTTTAAAAAAAAACTTTGCAAGACAAATATTCATATTTCGCAGCCTAAACCCTATTTATTTGTTTTTTTTTATTTAATTCTATATTTTATATTGTTAAACTAAATTATTTTATCTGCGTGACAAATCAACATTTGGACGCCTAAACCCTATTTATTTTAACTTAATTATATTTTAGATTGTAAAATAAAATTATTTCTTTTTATTATTTATAAAAAAATTTAACTTTTGCGCAACGAACATATATTTCGTCATGCAAAGTCCTTAAATTTGGGCGGGCACCAAAAATGAGACGTGGGAATTTAAAAAAAAAAATTTAAAGACTTTGGGCGGCCAAAACTTTGTCGCGCAAAACCCTAAAAATTTGGGCTGGCACCAAAAATGGGACGCAGGAAATTTTATTTTTTAATATTGTTAAAGACTTTGAGTGACACACCCCGATCGAGATCAGGGCATGCTGCCCGTCACGTGGAAGTGACGTAACCATGTGCACAGTGCGGAAGCTAATAAAATAATAATAAAAATAGTACGAATAAATAAAAACCAGCTTTACACAAAGTAATAACAAACATGTGCAAGCGTAAGTATGAACACAAGATCAGAGTACGAAGACCTAATGCAGTCCGGAAGAAAACGACACTACAAAAGCACACCCGAAGGTGGTCCTACACTGGTAATAGTCTGTCAGATATGCCGGGGAAATCCTCAGGGAAGCCACCAAACGTGCTAGCCAACTAGAACCTGGAGGGGCGCAAAACAAAAGCGTGAGTGGGCAAAAACAAAGCTTTCCAAAAACCATTTCATAAATAAGTTATAACCCCTCGCCGTAAAACCTGTATACTTCCCAGAAAATATAATATACATATATATAAATAATGCTCGGAAAATATGCTATGCCAAAACCTCGAAGGAAAAATGCAAGTGCTCAGGTAATCTCACATCAATGCCATATAATCTGTCAGCCGGAGTCACTTAACGTGACCTGTACGGTTGAATCTAGAGCTCAAATCTCCAACTCACTAACTATACCTGCACACGAGTCGGAACCACCTAAAGTGGTCTGTACGACAGGACTGGGTGTAATATAAGTACGCTCAAGTGCTACGATCACGTGAAGGCTGGGCGAATAATCGCGGGTCACCTACGAGTCGGAACCACCTAAAGTGGTCTATACGACAGGACTATGCACTTAACTTGGATCCAAGATGAGCGTGTGGTGCGGGAGGTGAACATCACGTGAAGGACTGTGCCCAAATCTGGGCGGGAGCACTAACACCGGGGGTGCAGGTTATGAGCTCTCTATGCATCTCAAATCACTACTGAATGTAACATAAATCATAACTCACCTGGCACTTACCTATGCGTCCGCAGCACCAAACATATATATATATATATATGCAACTAATAATGCGTAAATAAACGACCAACAATAAGCATGGCATATAAACGAATAAACGTTTCAAATCAATTTCTAGGAAAAACATAAGTATATAGGTATATACGGAAAACCAAAAGCCCACTCATTGGTATGTAGAAGGGTCGTAACCCCCTTGCCTCGAGTGACCGCGCTCGTCCTCGGGATAGGTCTCACCTATATGCGAAACAACTATAAAAACGTTAATTTTAAAACACATAACCAACCTTATGAAATAACTTCTCATACAATGCTCAAATGGGGTGAATGAATACACCAACGTGATCTACTCATCCTCAGGAACATCCCCATATTTTTAGAAAAAATTTTCACCGTCGCACGCGCCTGCCACGCGTAGGCACGTGCCTGGCATGCTAACGGCGTCAGTTAACGCCGTCAGGAATATTCCATTAACTTTAACGGATTCCGTCAACGCCGTTAGGAATATTCCGTCCAAACTGACGGAATATTCCGTCGTCTTCTTCGACGAGGCTCCGACGCCGTCGCCGGCGCTGGAAAATCGTAAAAACTTCAAACCTTCATATCTTCTTCGTTTTTCAACCAAATTTCACAAAATTGGTACCAAAATGAAGCTTACAACGAGAGGAACAAATTCAAGTGCTAAAACACACGGGATCTCACCGGGAAAACACCACCAACTCCGGCCAACCTCGAAACTCACGATCCCGACGTCCAAAACCTTCAAACAAACCACCCCGAGCCTCCTAAGGACCTCACCAAGCTTCCTACAAGCTTAAAATTCCCAAAAACACAAGGATTAACGTGTGCATGAACAGTGACAAAAATCGGGTATCCCGAGTTCGACGTGAAAACGAAGGTATCTTTACCTTAAATGGGTATGGTTGAACTCCTACGGACCTCACGAGCATGAATATGTACTTTTTTCTTCGATCTGTGAAGATTTGGGTGGTTTCTAGGTATGTCCGTACAAATGGAGGTAAGAATGGGAGAGAGAGGGCTCGGGACAGGGTGCAGGGCAGGGAATGGTGAGGGTGTGTGTGTGGAGATGTGTGTGGTCCACAATCAGCCAACAACAAATCCAAAAACAACCACACAATGAAAATTCATACTAGGGGCAAAATCATCCTTTCACACTTACGGTTTGAAAATTCCGGAATAGGCTGTCACATTGAGCGACCAACATTTCGTCGCGCAAACTCGTATCCTTCGTCGCACAAAGGGATACAGTTTTTAAAACCAAAATAACTCCTCAATTTTCTCAATGTCTTTCTATATTCTCTTACATCTCCTCTCTCCTCTCACTTAATCTCTCTTCTCTTTCTCTTCTCTATCTCTCACTCTTACTCAACTCTTACTCAATCTCTCTTCTCTACCTCTTACTCACTCTCTCTTCTCTATTTCTCACACTCACTCCTCTCTCTCATTCTTACTCACTCTCAATCTTGTCAAAAGGTATTTTCTCCCCAAATTTTAATTTTTTTTCATTAATATGTGTTTTTGGATTTAATTAATTGGGTTTGGTGTGGGGTGGAGTTTGGGGTAGGATTTGGGGTATGCCAATTTTAGGGGAGATTATGCCCATTTTTTGATATTATTTTATATTTTTTTTGGTTATTTGACCATGTTTGTTTTGTTTGTAGGGAATTGTCGAGACTTTGACGGCAAAAGTTGAGGATTAGGACGCTATCGGACCATATCCCCCGCCACTGCCATCACATTAGACTTGTATTAGGATTTTATTATTGTACTTTGTTAATTTATGTGTACACTTTTAATATAATATATATTATGAATAATTTGATCCCTATTTTTCATATGTAATTTTATTTTGAATGTGTCACTTTAAATTAAAGTAATTAAAAAAATAAAGATAAAATTAAATTAAATTTAAAAAAAAAAGTAAAAATTCAAAAAATCTTGCGCTACCAAATGTTTCGTCGCATCAACAATTACTATAATTAAATTAAAATAAGAGAAAATAATAAAACAAAAATAAAATGTCTTGCGCAACAAAATATTTCGTCTCGCAAACAATAAATTCCGTCGTGTAAAATGTTAAATTAATTTAATTAAATCAAAAATAAAAAATAAAAAACTTTGCGTGAAGAATATTTATCTTCGTCGTACAAACCTTATCATAACAAGCTTTGCGCAACCAATCATGCGTGACAAAAATTTTGTCTCACAAGGTTGTGAGCGACGAAATCATACTTTGCGCAACAAATCTTATTTCGCCATGCAAAGTGTTTTTTTGTAGTAGTGAGAGGCTAGTACCTACGAAAAAGGCATATTTTTAGTTTCAAAGACATGGTCATTTGATTGGTGTGTTATTTTCATACCTAAGATTGGGTTTAGTGCACTTTGTAGGATTATCTCCACTCAATAATTATCAACATCAACTTATTTTTATTATCTTTTTATTAAATTGTGATAAATATCATTTTATTTATATGATTATCTTTTACTTAATTGTAGGATTAAATATAAGAATTAAATATTCTCGCTGCTCTTAATCTGTATCTCAATTTTTTTTTCTACCTCATCGTAGGTTAATTGTGTTAACAAATCTACATTGTAGTTACTATTTATATCAACATATATATGGATTTATAAATGCATGGTAGATGAAAATTTCTTTGAAATATTTTCATGGATGATAAGTACATTAAGTTTTATTTATTTTAACTACATTTCATTGAAAGTGATTAGATTTTTATAATTAAATATTCAAATTAAAATCTAGGTAAAGATGAATATATCATGTAATTTAATTAAAATTGAAATATAAGAAAACTGGACTAAACCAATAAGAATTGAAATTTTTGTACTGGATCAAACTATGTAAATATATTTTATTCATTTTTATACAATTAATTAAAATTTTAAAATTAATTCGTAAATATTTTAAATCAAAATAGATTTTGACTGTAAACCACATTGATAAAAAAAAAAGAATTTTAGCCATTCAGTACTAGGATTTGGTAATATTCCTATTCATTTGGAAGTGATATGTCTTAAGTTCGAAAAATAGTAAAACAACTTCGTTTTACGTGAAAAATATAAAAAATAAAAATTATGACTACACGATTTTTGATGAATAGGTGGTATTATTTGATCATCGAGATCCTCTATGAGAAGATCCGGAGAGGATCCAAGTCCGTGGGGGAGGTCACTGTTGTCCTTTTCAGTCTTGCGAATGAAAACCATAAAAACCTGCATAATTAGTGATGGCAGTCTAATCACATGAAAATCAGAAATGCCACTGATGATTTTAGGTGCCCTGCCCATCTCTTCCCTGCCCAACACATTCTGCTATCCCTTCCCTTCGGGGGGTAGGGGGAGGGGGTACGTACGACTTTGAGCTTGATATATATCCATTAAAATGCTTTGACCATTACGAAATTGACACCTCAGGTGTCACTCTTTGTGTACCTTCTTCCCATGAGTCCTTCGACCCTTGTGACATCCTGATACGACTGCCTGCCAATTGCCCAATTTTCATAAATGTATTAATCTTCTCTTGTAATTTTCTTCTATTGTTTTGTTCTTTAAATTAAATTGGTCTTGTAAATAACTTAAACATTTAGGTTTCTACAGAGAAAAATGAATTAAAATCAATTCTTCGTCACTTTACTAGTAAGTGTCATTTCATATCATTTTTTAGGAAGCATTTCATATCATCATAACTCACAAGACAAAGTTTTTGTGTTTTCAGCTTTTATTTTAGATTAATTTCAATTAAAGATGAACTCGGGGTAGAGTTATTTACAAGTCGGAGAGACAACATGACAAGATTTGACATATTTTGTTAAGAATGATCATGCTTGTTCCGTAAGACACCGGGTTTGATCAGGTATGGAAACAGTCATATCCTCTCCAAGTCTTGGAGTTCCTACAATATAAGAATTGATGTACATCGTAAGTAATCACAACTCTTAAGAAGGTGCAATATCTACTTCTAAATATCCTGTAAGATTCTCCTAGCTTAGGACAATGACTTTATCCTAAAAATGTCTCTTTCCAATTGGTATAAATAGACCCCACCTCTAAGATTCGTCTCTAGTAACGCAATCATTGCACTCTAATCTCTTGCCTACTGGTTGAGTATCATGCTTGCTTACTAACTTGAGCGTCGGAAAGCCTTTGGTCGGCACACTATTAGGGCTTGTTCATGGTTATCTGTTGTTTAACAGGTTACTCGAATTTGTGCCTCCACCATACATGGCGGTACGTGAATTTGGTTCCAATAGTTTCCTTCAAATCCCATGTTTATGATCTAGCGTTATTTGTTTTCACTTGTAAAAAAAGGTCTTAAGTTTGAATCAATTAATAGCGATCAATCATGTCCAAGGATGATATTATGTTAAGATATGAACTATAAACTAGAAAATGGGAACAAAAAGAGAATAAAGAAAGTTCGGTGATGATATTATGTTAAGGTATGAAATATAAAGTAGAAAATAGGAAGAAAAAGAGAATGGAGAAGAAGCACAAGAGAATGGAAATGATAAGTTGTATTTTTTTTATACTAAGTTGCAATGAATTGAGTATTTAAATACCCTGAATTATTACAATAACCTCCTAACAACTCTCTAACAAGCATGCATGCGATTGTGAAGTTATCTATTAAAAATTTGGACTTTTTAATATTATTTTAAGAAAAGTGCTCTAAAATTTGTTTTCATCACTTATTTGAATTGTTAATGTATATAACTTCAAATAATTTTCTTCCTTTAAAAAATTCGATGATGATTGATCATGTCTATTCTATTTCTCGCCGTACAGTGCCACTCACAATTTTAGTTAAAACTAAATCAAATAGATTATATAAATATGGAAATGGATCATCTTCGGATCCTTTCTTGTAATCCCCTATATAAAGGGATATTTGCCGTTAAAATTTGATTAAATGGCTGAAGTTATTATAACTTTTAAAGTGAGTCCCTATTTCTAACCGTTGAATTAATTTTAATGGCACAGATCTCTTAATTTGATGGATTAGGAGGAAGGAATTTGATCCCTTTCCACAATAGTAAATTTGGTTGTGACTTAATTATATGTAGTAAGAAAAATCAATTAAAGAGGAAGCAGACGTAGCATTAGGTTGAAGTGTTTGACGTAAAGGGCAGAGTTTTGGGTGTTCATGTGACAACCAGCCACACCCCTAAAAACATAGTAGGATTATCTTTTCTCTTATTCTTATTTTATTTCTTTTTTTCCTTCTACATTTTATTTTTTGTCTTATTATTTTTATAAAAAAAAATTAATATAAAATGTTAACTTGACGTGATCGTAACTATTTAAGAGGAGGGAGAAAAAGAGAGAAAGATTAGGAGGAAAACTAATAGAAAAGATTTGAAAACTTTGAGTTTTAATAATAAGGACAAAATAAAGAGTAAATTGAATAGTATTATGATTAATTTTTTTAGTATAAAAATATAATTTTTCATTAAAATGAACAGTACTAATAATCTCTCGTTAAAATTTTCAAGATTAGGAGGGGCCTCCTCTAAAAACAGCCAACCGGGGGTGGGGAAACGTCTGACGGGACATGCTGACACGAAGCCACAGAGACCACAGACTCGGAGAGAGAGAGAAACAGTACCATCATCATCACCATCATCGTGCACCCTCCTCCTCCCTCTCTCTCTCCTCTTTCTTTCTCTCTCTATGATTCTTTCTGTAATTTGCAACTTTGAGTGTGTCAGCTGGCGGGAAACCGCTCCCTCAAAATATAAAAAAGACAGAATGAGGAAAAGGACAATTTCATTATGTCATCATCTTCATCATCATCTATCCCATCTTCTCCTCTCATCTCATCTTCTTTACACGCTTCCCACCAAACCCTAATTAAAATACAATTATTTAAATAATTAACATATTCCCTTGCCACTGTGTCATCATCTTCCCTCTTCTTATTACGCTACTGTTACAGTACTCCACAGTCTCAGACTCTCTATCTTAAAAACGTGAACGGAACGGAACAGAACAGAACGCAATAGGATTAAAGCTTTTCCAGTTGAGACTTTGCCATGTGAAATAATCAATGTAAAGATTGTTATGTAAAAAGAGAGAATTGCGGAGAAAAGGGAAGTGGATGTTGACAATACGAGAAAAAGAGTGGGACGACCGTGATTTCCATTTCTTATATTCTTTTGCTAATCTGGCAGCCTTTCTTTCTTTCATACAGTCTCTCTCTCTCTAAACATACAGAGTGGCCCCCTGCATGTTGCATCTTGGTTGTTGCGTGTTGCAACACCACCGTCAGCAGCCTCACCCCCACTACCAACGAATCATCGACAACATATAACCCATGATCTTATTGTTTGTCTTTTCTGGCTTGTTACATGAACAAAACAATATTCTTTCTTCAAATCCAATATTTACATGTCTTTTACTTATAACCTAGCTTTTTTTTTTAATCTGTTTTCTTATACACTATCATTATTCCATGCTTGCAATTCGATTGTACAGCTCACTGAATCAGAACATGGATGGGACAAGTCATCACATTACTAGAGTTTAGTAGCTTAAAGATTTTTTTTTTTTTTTTTTTCAAAAATGGATTCATCTTTTTCTATATGTATTATCATGATCGATTTTCACTGAATTGGGTAATTGGGTAAACTACATATACAGCATAAGATATTACCAAGTAATATTAATATTAATTTATAGTAGTCATGATGCTTGTGAATATGAAGATATATGGGTCAGAGAGCTGTTCTTATGGACGGAGTATGATTTTCTTTCCTCCTTTTTTTTCTTCCTTTCACTCCTATCGTGATTGAACGGTTATAGTTAAATCATGTCATCATTCTATATTAATTTTTTAAAGTAAGAGAAAGAAAAAATAAGAAAATTTAAGAGAAGAGAATGATAAGGAATGAAAAGAAAAGGAAAGAGAATCCTACTTCTTTCCGAACACCACTTTGGAGTTTGGATATGGGAAAAAACATGACATAGGTGGTTCTCAAACAGTAGTAATTGTGTAAAGAGAGTGCATGCCTATTTGCCTGTCATTTCTATCCCTACCAGTGACCGATGCCACTGTCCACTGCCCACTGGTTTGTTGTCGTTAGGCACCAGGATCATAAAGGTCATCTCCTTTATTTATTAAAACTTTCCTAGGCCTCCTATATTCCTATGTGTATTACTCATTCTATATGTATTTTATTTATTTATTTACGCTTTAGTTTTTCTTGTATATACATGGAGATGGAAGCCTATATTGATTCGATGATCGGCGTCTAACTCCTAAAAGAAAAGGAGAGAAGAGTATGTATGCATACATTACCGGGCAACACTACCCAAGTATGTTTAACCTTCGCTTAATACGTCAATGTATTGATACTGCAATGTCCACAAAATTTGATAAGATGCTACGCAATATCCTTCCCTAGCTAGCACCATTTGTCCAGATTTAGAGACTTCCCAACAATTTACAATAATCACATTAATATTTTCCCTGGACTAACATTTTATGCATAGTAAAGCCCCACATCATATAGAGATTGGTGTAGAGGAAAATAGTTTGAAAGAGAATGAGAGAATTATTTATTATTGTGTTAAAATGCGAGGCATAATCATTTTTATATAGAGGTGTGGTTATCTTAACAATTTATATAAATACACCTAATTCAATAAGTAGATTCAATTGCTTAATCAATTGAGGATTGAATGGCCTATTCATTTGTGGAATGAATGACCTATTCATTTGTGGAATGAATGACCTATTCATTTAAGGAATCAATAACCTAACGGTTATGACGGTTACACCAATTAGTAAATGAAGATAAATGTCTTGCAACACTCCCCTTGGACATTCACGAATTCCTCGGTTAATCACGAGAACTCCATGTCAATGCCTCATCTTCATCTTTCTCAAAAATGAAATGTATGCTCTTCATGAGGATAACCTAGAAAAACCTAAGTAAGGAGAAAAACCAGTAGTCGGTGTGGGAGAAACTCGTATTCCTTGAATCCCCGAAAACCTCGATCCTACCCTTGAAGATTCCCTAAATGTCCGAAATGATTGGCCATTTCCCGGTCAATTTTCCCCTCAAATTCAAAAATCTAGCGCTTTTGAATACCGAACGTTTGATCTTCCTTCTAAAACGCCTATAAATACATGAATTCCTTTTATTTGCATTCACGTTTCCAGAAACCTTCAAAGACTCTCTCAGCCATTTTGCCTTTTAAATCCCAGAAAACGAACTCCTACCCCATAAATCATCTCAAGTATTCTTCCAAATTCCTAAATGAGTTCCAGCACCTTCGTTTCCAAGCGACGAATGCAGTAAATGCAAGAGCTTTATCGATCGGAACGCCATCAAAACTCTGCGTTTCGAGGGTGACCTGATCACTACTCACCAAATCCTGGGGCCGCTTTTTAAGGATGCAGTTCCTTTGTCAATCACCACTCTCTTCAAGGCTCAATGCCTGACACCCTTACTGCAAGGGTTTGACTGGTCAAAATGGGACCTATCGAGGCCTCAAGGAGCCTGGCCCACGACCAACGCTAACTGGGTGGCTTGGGTCGTCCGAATGGAAAACTCCTTCGGCCAAGAGTGGAAGGCTCTTGGTATCTATGACGCCATCAAAATTTCAACCATGAAGCTAACCATGGACAAAGAGCTCTTCATGGCAGCGCTGAGTTTCTGGTGCTCGACCATCAGCACCATGGTCATTCCTTTTAGCCCTCTCAGCCCCACCATCATTGACATCTCGGCTATTCTTGGGACTCCTCCTTCTGGCATCCCGATAGATACGGCTCTCTTTGGGAACCCGTCGAATCTCAACCTTAAGGCGCTCTTCGAAGATCGAGAAGTCGAAACATTGAGTCGAGATGGTCGAGAGCCTTCGAAAGAAGAGGTTCAAAAGCTACATAAGAACTTCTTTAACTACAACACCCTCATCCTCCACTTCGCTGGCCGAGGCGAGGAGAGTTTTAGGAAGAGAGAATATGAAGCCTTCCTATTCTACTGGTACAACAAATTCATTTGTTGTACCCGGTTAAACAAGTGTTTGGTCGAGAACATGTCGATGGCCGAAGCCTTGGCTAGTGGTCACACCATGCGCTTAGCTCGGCCGTTCTCGATAATCTTTTCCGCTGTCTGGCCGAAGCAACCATTGGAAAAATTGACCCAAACCAGAATGGTCCCCTCTGGGTCTTCCAACTTTGGCTATAAGTCTATTTTACCACACTTCGGCCAGATGTCTCCGTTTTTCAACCTACCACTTCGCTCGACCTTCAGTTGGCATCTCGGCCGCCGCCTTCTCACCAGGCCGAAGAAGTCTTCAAATACCTCTTCGGCCTAGAAGTCCTCTTCGACGACGAATTTTTAGTATGTCATCGTCGAAAGCACCCTCGCTCCATCAGGCTTCCATCATCAGCCTGGAATGATAATGAAAATGCAGCCCTCCGCCAGAACTGAGGGTCGATCGTGCTAGCCCGCGACCTTCCCCTTGGCTGTGATTCTCATTGAGCGAGTTGGGAAGTCTACCACCCCCACTTCACAGCCCGTTAACTTGGATACCTTCTAGGTTGTCCGGTCCCTCTACTCATTTCTCGCTCCCTCCTCTATCGAGAGCACATTTCCGGCTCATCAGAATGGGAGTGCAAAGATTCCAAGAAAGAGTTTCAGGATCGATGCAAAACATTTCGCCTCCGACTAGCTCTCCCCAAATCTCTCGGCACAAACACCTTCGGTGACTAGTGGGAAAAATATACTGGAGCCTTCTTTGGGGCTACGATCGAAACCATCACCGACAGACTTATTGGTGATCGGCCGAGGAGAATCTCTGTTTCTCAATCCAAAGAGCCGACCCGAGGTAGACGGCTACCTTCTCTTCTATTTCTTTCTTCAATTGTCACTACCCTTTTTCTAATATGATCTTGTTTTCTCAAATGGTCGGTCGTTGAAGAAAGCAGACGTGGTCGCCACGGCGGTGGCCAAGAAAAAGTCGGTCTCCTCCTCGAAGAAGATTAAAACTACTGGGCAAACCTTGCCGACCAAGCGACCCCATCAGGTCGCCAAGACGGGAGATGACGCTCCTCGCCCTTCAAAACGCGTCAAGAAATTAGCAAAAAAGGCGGGAACGGGAGATTCACGTTATCTCCAGCCAGACCACGGGAGCGATCGCTCCTGCCGACTTTCCTCCTGTCCTGGTTGCCCAGGCTTTGGCAGACCAACTGCCCCCGGCCGTACCGACGCCTGGGGTTATGGCCGAACCGGCTGCTGCTTATCATTGCGTCTGTCTTTGAGGAGACGGTTGCACCCGTCGAGGCATCTCCTATCCAGGGACCGACAATTATTCTAGAAGAGGTATGACTATTGCTAATGATCTTTGCTTATCCGATTTTCAAGTCGTAAAAGCTTTTTATTTCGGGATGATGAGAGCGACGAGAGCGAGGAAATTCCGTTGGAGCGTCACCCTTGACCAACCAACCTTTCTTTCGCCAATCCTCCTCCTATTATCGATGCGGCTGTCCAACCGAATCCTCCTATGGCTGATCGTGGGAAGAGGCCCCTGGTTGAGCCTGAGGCGACGACCGAAACGCCGCTCCATCCACAAGATTAAGACCTTAACATCCCTCCACAAGAAGTTACCTCAGCCTTTGTCAGGCTCATTCTCTTTTCTTTATTAATTTTATTATGACACATCTGAACTCAGGAAAATATTACATGTCAGGTGCCCGAACGTTCATTTCATCGATAATTTTATGCGTCGAATGATGTTGTCTATATTTCCTGGCCACCTCAATGGCCATCAAATGTAGATAACCTCCATTGACCGCGTGAATTGAGAAGCGGTCTTAGGCACTGGGCTTGGCCATTAAGTTCTCTAGGTTCGAACAATGAACCAGAGGACATGGCCGAGGTCTCCTCCCGGCAGGTCTAGAGACACATTCCCTCTGTTATGCATTTCATCTAATTTTCTTTTCGCTTACAAATTTTCCTCCTTGTGCAGCCTTCGTGGGAGGTTGAGCTCGATGCTCTTCTTTAGAGCACTACTGGCACAGCCAGTTCCTCTGCTGCCCCTGACGAACTAGTGGAGGCTGTGGCTGAGGCCCAAGCTTTTGTTAGACTACAGGAGCTTCTGTCCCTCTCTGCTTCTCAGGTCCTTCAGTGCAAGGGTCTTGACTCCATTGGGGAGTGCCTGAACGATCTTGTAAATGGCGGTTTTTTGAGCACGGAGAATATCGCTTATCTGACTAACCTTTTGGAGCGGACTCGATAACACTTCACTGTTTTTGAACAAGCTTTATGGGTCGAGGACGACCTGAAGGCGACCAAGGTTGCGCATGAGGCTAGCCGGGTAGAGGTGGAGGCGATAAAAGCGAAGAAGGCGCAGCTGACTGAGTTTGATCGCCGGATTTCTAAGCTTCAGCGTCAAATTGCTGAGCTTTAACAGCAACGGTCAGTTGCTGCTTCAGAGCTTGAGAGGGACTTTGAGGCGAATAAGGCTCGGCTTACGACCTTCACTACCAGCGTAAAGCACATCCAGCAACTGCAACTTAATAAGAAGACGAGGCAGGCTGAGATAATTTTGAGCGAAGTTAGGTGGCTGAAGTTAAAGGCTGCTCTCGAGACTTTCCTCCCTTCGACCCCTTAGAATCTTTAGGAATCTTTTGAATGTATCTGTTCGCCCTTTTTATGAATTTAATACAATGATATTCATTCTTGCATTTCCCACGTAGCTGGATAGTGCTTCTTTAAAAATTTTCCATTAATCGGCAATTTGTGAATTAAACCGGTCCGGTCTCTAAGATGATATGCCCTTTTGCCGAGAACTTTGTGGACAATGAACGGGCCTTCCCAATTCGGCGACCATTTGCCGAACCTAGGGTCTTTAATCCTTACAGGCAACACAGCCTGCCAAACCAATTCTCCCTCGCCGAACGTTTTTTGTCTAACGCGTTGATTATAAGCTCGCTCGATAATTTTCCTTTATGCTATTAATAAATTATACACGTCGATCTGAATTTCTTCTAAGTCTTCTAACTCTTGTCACGTAGCTTGACTATATTCGGCACTAAGCAAACTACTCTGCTCAATCACTCGTAATGAGTTTATGCTTAGCTTGACTAGTAACATAGCTTCGTGTCCGTAAGTTAACGCGTAGGGAGTTGTTCCGGTGTCGGACCGGGGTGAAGTTCGGTAGGCCTATAATGCTTTATTTAACTTTAAATGCCATATCCCAGGCCTTTCTCTTACCGTTTTTTCAAGAATGCCAATTAATACCTTATTGCTTGCTTCGGCCTGCCCGTTTGCCTGTGGGTAATACGGTGTAGACTACTCGAGTCGGATATTCAGACTTGCTATGTATTCCCTAAACCGATCGGCCGTGAAGATTGTGTCGTTGTCGGTTATGATCGTTTCTGGTACGCCGAATCTGGTCACAATATTTTCCTCTACAAAACTGCAAACTTCTTTGTCTATTAATTCGGCGTATGATTTTTGCCTCGAACCACTTAGTAAAGTGATCGGTTGCTACTATTATCCATGCGTGTTTCTCCACTCCCGACGATGGTGTGATTTTGCCGATTACGTCCATTGCCCATCCCCTGAACGGCCATGGTTTAGTAACTGAGTGGAGTAATTCAGCCGGGGCTCTCTGCACCGGTCCATAAATCTGGCACGGTATGCATCCCGGTGCGTATTCGATGCAATCCTTTAATATACTTGGCCAGAAGTAACCGTGTCGTTAAAGCAACCAGCGCATTTTCCGTCTTGATTGGTGAGTTCCACAAATTCCTTCATGTACTTCGGCCATTGCTTGGACAGCCTTCTGTGGGCCGAGGCACAGTAATAGTAACCCGTCCTCACCCTTTCAGTATAATTCATTTTGGTATGACACGTAATTCGTGGCGTGGACCCTCGTTCTCAGGTTGTGTTTCCCGTTGGGGTTATCGAGATATCGTAAAATCGTTTTTCTCTAATCGTCTGGTAGTGTTTCAACAGCACATATTTTTACGGGGTCTCCCCGCTCTAGTAACGATGGTAACGACATCACCCTCGTGCGTATCACGTGATTGCGCTGGAGAATTTGCTGATTGACCAAGGCTGGGTACGATCGCAGAACTGTGGGTGTTACCCAGCCTAACTTGCCCCCCGGGAGTTATGCTCCAGAGGCGATTTAGGCGAGTTCGTCGGCGTCAGTATTCCGAATACGCGAAATGTGCTGAAATGTAATCCGTTCAAACGACTCGGCCAAATAGGTGGCGACCATGTGATAGGGCGCCAAAGTACAACTCATGCAACGAAAAATGCCGTTGAGTTGGTTGATCACTAGTTCAAAATCACCAAGGACGAGAACACGAGTTACTCTTAAATCGTGGAGGTCATGAAGGCCGATGATAAGTGCTTCATACTTGGCTTGATTATTCGTACAGCCGAAATCTAACTTGAGAGAAAAATACCAGCGGTAGTGGTCGGGCGATTGAATGGCAATGCTAACACCAGCCGAGGTCGAGGTACTGGAACCATCAAAATGCATCGTTTACTGGCTGTCGCGTGTTGTGATTAAGCCGATGTCGACGTCGCTGCCCCCAAAGCCATAAGGAGAAGGGTGTTGGGCCAAAAAATCGGCGAGAACTTGGCCTTTAACGGCCTTTTGGGGTATGTATTGCAGACTGAACTCTGATAAAGCCATTGTCTATTTCCCAATTCGGCCTTTGACGCCGAGTGAGCATGTAACAAATAACATCTGTTTGGGCAATGACCTGTGTAACTGATGGGAGCATGTAGTGCTGAAGTTTTGATGCGGCAAAAAACAGAGCTAAGCAAAGTTTTTTGACGGGTGAATAATTGAGCTCCGGCGAATTTAGATTACGACTGAGGTAAAAGATAGCTTGTTCACGCCCAGCATCGTTATCTTGCGCGAGGAGACAAACGATGGATTCAGCGGCTACCGAAATGTATAGTTTGAGAGGTTTACCGCGACAAGGTGGAACTAGTACCGGTGGCGTGGAAATAGACACCTTGATTTGCGTAAAAGCCATTTGGTGTTCTTCGCGCCACTCAAACTTGTCGGAGTCTTTAAGTTTGAGGAACGTAGAGAATGCTTTCATTTTGCCTGCCGAATTAGCAATGAAACGGTGGAGAAAATTTATCTTCTCGAGCAATGACTAGAGTTGCTTCTTGGTTGTTGGGGGTGGAGTGCTAATGATTGCGTGAGCTTTATTCTCGTCGACTTCAATACCGCGATGGTGCACCAAAAACCCTAAAAAATTACCAGCCGATACTCCGAAGACGCATTTGGCTGGGTTCATTTTGAGATTATGCGGGCGCATGCAGAGGAATACTTGCCGAAGATCATCCAGGTGTGTTCGGTGGCTTTTCGATTTCACTGCCACATCATCGATATAAACTTCTACGACCGTACCGATCAAGTCGTGGAATATCGTATTCATGGCTCGCTGGTATGTGGCGCCAGCGTTCTTGAGGTCGAAGGGCAAGACAACCCATTCGTAGGTACCGAGTGCCCCCAGGCAACGGAATGCGGTCTTGTGGATGTCAACCTCAGCGATAAAGATCTGGTTGTAACCAGCATGGCGGTCCATGAATGACAGCATTTCATGATTGGCTACAACATCAATTAGTAAATCCGAGATTGGCATTGTGTACTCATCCTTATGAGTGGCCAGATTTAAGTTACGAAAATCGATGCAAATGCGGAGGGCTCCACTTTTCTTTAACACTGGGATGATATTGGCCAACTATTCGACTTACCAGACGGTCCGAATAAACCCGGCTTTCAGAAGCTGAACTAATTCGTCTTTTATGCCGAGTTGTACTTCGGTCGAGAACAGTTGTGGGGGTTGTTGAAAAAGCTTACACCCTTTTTTTATGCGCAACTCATGCTCGACAAGGTTTCGGTCGAGGCCTGGCATCTCATGATAACTCCACGCGAAACAATCTTTAAATTCATGAAGCAACTTACAAAGCCCGTCCTTCATAGAAGGTGGTAATAACGCACTGATAAACAGTGGTCAAGGCTCATCGACTATGCCAACATTGATCTCTTTCAATAGGTCCTTTACTTGGGGTCGATTGTCTTTGAGTTCGGCCGGTGCGGCCTGAACTTTGTCAAAAGATAGAATGGGGCCGTTATCTGCTTCGGCCAGAAATTCAATTAAGTTTATGCCGGAATGTGGTTGCTTGGCAATAGCGAACCAATGGGCCAGCAGATGTTCCATGGTTGACGAAACCGCGGCCCAACGCCTTTCTTGTTTGGTGGCGTCAATCATCGGCATTGGTAATTAGATCTGCCAAGCCGAGTCTCGCCGAATCCTGTTGTACAGTCTCGGCGCCTACCTCAATAGCTTTCTATACCAAAATTCTGGTCGGCCGTCCATCCTCGTTAAAACCTTGAAGGGTGATATATCCAACGTGATCGTTGTAATAGCAAGCCTGAATCATGTTGGTCTCAAATGGTTAATTATCGGCTAGGTGCACTACAACCGATTTGCCATCCCAAAATATGAGAACTTGGTATAGTGATGAAGGAATGCAACTGGTTTGGTGGATCCAATCGCGACCAAGCGGCCAAGCAGTGCATTATAGTCAGTCTTTGAATCAATTATAAAGAATGTCGTCATGTGGTGATGGCCGGCAATGCTAACTTCTAATGAGAGCACTCCTTTGGTTTGAGACTTATCGCCGATGAAGCTGCTCATCGTTATCCCTGATAGGATAAGCTCGTCATTGGAATGACGTAATGCCTTCATGATGGAAATCGACATAATGTTGACTGTGGCTCTGCAGTCGATAAACACCTTAGAAATGGGATATCCTTCAATATGAGCTGTGACGTATAACGACTTTAGATGTTGGAGATTAACCGAGAGGGAACGGGGAAATAATTCAGCCAAGGCTGCCTTAAGGTTTTTGCCTTTACTGACTTCCCCATTGTCGTCAGTAGCGACGAAATCCACTTGTGTTGCTTATTCGGCAACGACGTCCCCATCCAAGAAATTCGACTGATGGGTGCTTGGTTAGAACTCAGCCAGTAGGACATGGACCATACTGATTTCCATATGCTCGAGGACCAAAGGGTCCAGCGGGTCTTGGTCGTCGTCTTCCAGACTAGTAGACGTAGCATCGGTCGTTGAAACGTCTTCAATTGAACTATTTAGAGCTTCGGTATGAACCTGCTCCTGAGGCGTATGGATTGAATCTATCCTATCCTAGTTATCTTCGTCGAGCGCGTTTACTGCTGAAGATTTATTTCATTTTTGTAGTATGTTATGGGCACGTTCTTTGTAGGCGATACGGGCGTTCCTTGTGTCCAGGTATGCGTCTAAATGCGCCACACGATTTTCTTCATCGGCCGTAAGGTCGAAAAGAGATACGACTGAGAAAACTTCAAAATGATATCGCAAATGTTGAAGGTCTTCGAGTGAAAAAGGTAATTCAGCGGTGTCAATATCTGTGTAGGGGTCGACCTCAAAGCCAATGACCCTAGCCTCACGTATATGCTGGAACCTAGCTTTCATCGCCGGATCAGAAGTTTTTTGGATAATTTGGTCGGCATCAGGGCAAGTTAGTGCTAGGTCGAGGGCTTCCTGACACGCCTTGGGTAGTTCATATAAGTCATTGGCAGAATGGAAGGTACAGATTGCACCGTACTTTGACTAACAGTTGCGGTAGTGGTAGTGGAGACAGTTTTCTTTCGGCCTCTTGTCTAAAATGCTCGAGACGAGCTCACGTCTCCCCAGGCCGAAGAAGGAGCTTGATGCGTTTCTCGGACTCTTCAATGGTGGTTTCAAAGTCGGGAGCAGCTGCCTTTTTCCCTCCAAGTAATTTGATCATAATAGTCGGGGTCGGCCGATCGTCGCCGCTTCCTACTGCCACTTTTGGCTGCCACCGGGTAGCCGAGTTGGCCTGCGCTTCTTGTCGTCGAGCCATGTAATTTATCCGCTGGCGACGACATTTTTGAGACTTAGATAACGCCGTATATAGGCCAATTGGAGACGAAGATTTCCTCTTTTTAGGTTCAACTCGTGTTTTACAGTGGTCGCATTAAACCATTGATTCATGAGGTTCTTCGAAACTAAAACCTGTCATGGTTCTTCGATGGCTGGCCCTGAGGGTTCCATAGATGGTGCATTTGAAAATAAATCAATCTTCAATCTTGGTTGACCATTCTGCTTACGGACATGCTGCACTGGGACATATTCGGCCTTCCCTTTTCCTTTGTTTTTAGGGAGATGAGCATCCACCATACCAATTGTTGTCGAAGGGAAGGGATTGACGTCGATCGCCATCTGTTTCTCCAGGAATTTTAGCTTATCCTTCTCGATCCAATTTTGAATCGCGTCTCAGAACACAACGCAATTATTGTTAGCATGCTTGTTTGAATTATGATACTTGCAATATGTTTTGCCCTTCAATTCTTCGACCTTAAGGATGTTGTGTCCTGGCCGAAGTTTGATGATCTTTGCTACCAACAACTGGTCGAAAATTGCATTGGCTTTGGTGATATCGAAACTGTAAACTTTCGATTTTTTTACTCATTTCCTCGGCGGCTGAGCGGGTCTTGGCGTCTTTGGGACTAACTTGAGCTATCGCCTTGCAAACGTAAGGTTTATCTATCACTATTTCAACCGCGTCTACACTGGCATACTGGGGGTCCTCGTTTTCGGCCAATGCATAGCTAATCGTGGGATTCTTATATAATGTTCCTCGGGATGGTGACTTCGATATTTTTTCCTCTTGGAGAAAATAATCATATTGCTCAACGTGTTGAGCAAGTTTGTACATATCTAGAATATTTGCCCCCAGAAACTTCTTTTTTTATTCCACGTCCAAGCTGTTTAGGGCAATTCTGACGAATTCAACTTCAGGAAAAGGTACTCGGCACCAATCCTTGGTCGATAGAATTGTTCATGGAATTTCTCGACCAATTCCTCCCAACTCTGGACAGAGTTTGGTGGGAGATTAATGTACCAAGCGAAAGTTGACCCTGTCAGTGAAAAGTTGAACAACCGTAGTTTATAGAAGTCACTATTGACGTCTCCACATTGCGCCGTGAACCGAGCCACATGTTCTAACGAGGATAAGGACTATTCTCGGCGAACATATTGAAATCGGGGATCTTGAAGCCTCTAGGGTATTCGAACCTTTCTACATAAGTTGGGTATGGGTGGATGAACTTTGGGAACTTCGGCCCCTTTTTTTAGGGCCAAGTCGATCATTCTTTGGACCTCGGTCATATTAACGGATGCTGCTTCTTCTCCCTGGTTCGGTTCGTCAGATCTATTGCCTGATCCGCCTCTTTTTTCTAAGTCAATTAGTTGTAGCCGAACGGACCCTTTCTCAGCTTGTACTGGAACATTTGTAAAAGAAGGCTGCTGAGGTTGGCCGACATGGCCATCTTCGAAGGCTTTACTGACCAATAGTTCAAGCATCATGGTCTGTGTGTCACTGTTGCTTCGTATTGCGTCTAGTAAATCATTCATTTTTTGGCCAATCGACTGCTCGACCTATCGATATTGTTTATCGAGTTGTCTTTGAAGAAACGACCTAGTTGGCGGATCAGAACCCTCCCCACCATCTTCGTCGCAATCTTCCACTATTCCTTCAACAAAAATGCCTACTGTTTGGTTAGGAACTTCTGGGTTGCGAGGCTGCCCACTGAGACAGATTTCAGTATCTCGGCGTGTCGCACTTATAGCCTCGGGCGGCGCAACAATGATCAGATTTTTCGCCTGAGGCAAATCTTGCCCAAGGCCTTGCACTAGTAAGTCAATTATTGACTTTCCCATGATTGTTTTCTTTTTTACGGACCGTGTTTCAATGGTCATGAACTCTGAAGGTCTAGCACAAGGTCCCATTGGGCGTGCCAAAATATTGACCCTAAAAATTACAAAACCTACGCGGCGTGCAAGCCGAGCAACTAATAAGCTAACTAAGTCATTCGGTTGAATGCGGGGCATGCCAACTCATCGGCCAAGCTCGGCCGAGGAGTAAAATTTGTTGATGTTGCGTTGACCGCGTTGCTGACTTCTTTACCTTGCGATTGTGACCGAGGAAGGAACACTTTCGGTCTTCGGGTTCTAGAGCCTAAAGAGAAGGCTGCTAGTTCTGCGAAGTTCACAAATCGTTGGCGCCCGATTCGGTCACCGTGATTATGTTCGTAAGAGCATAAGCACGTCGAATCAACATCAGACTATACAGACACAAATATTCAAAGGTGATGTATGTCTTGATGGTGAATGTGGTTCGACCGTCAGAATGCCGAACTCTGAAACTTACTTGTGAGTATCCAATCATAAAATCACTTGGCGTCCAGTATGCCGAACGTCGTATCTCGTAACACCTTACTTCGCCGAAAAAGCTAATAAGGTGACCTCTGCCAACAAGGATTCGAAAACCCTTCTCGGCCGAGACTTGGATAGGTAACCAGTCGGCCTCAACGCAATGCTATTTATCTAAACTGAAGGTGCTCCTCGGTCGGCTGATTCTACGGCAATAGTGATGTTTATCCAAACTAAAGGTGTTCGCCGGTTGTCTTCACAGTGCTGTTTATCCAAACTGAAGGTGTGTCGACAAGAAAAAGAAAATAAAAATCTCAAGCTGTATGAGAGGTTTTGCGCAGGGCAATTGTGTGTTGAATTGGAGGTCCTCAATTGTTGCATGATTTCTTGTATTTATAGCACCAACTCCTTCTTAAGATCGAATTAAACTTCTATCTGGATTGGGAGTTCTTGCTTCATTCCAACTTTGCTTCGAACAACCCTACTCCTATTAGGACTTCGAATTCACCCCCTTTTGGGGCTTTATTCATTGTTGGTCGAGAATCCTAATTGCACCAGGACTTGCTCGACCCTTTTTGCTTATCTGAACTACTCATTCTTGCGATAGGACTCGACCATCCCTGCTAAATGGCCCAAAATCATCAGGCAGCCCATAGTATTTTTGACACAGCTTTGGGCTGAGCACAAACCTACACTCGGCCCAACAATATTATTTTGGGCCCAAACACTCACGAAATGTTTGCAGGTTTTAATAGGATGAAAGGAAGAATGGGTGTTATGGGTATCAAGCTGGATTTAGAGAAGGCATATGATTTATTGAACTTGGACTATATTCGGTATGTTCTCTTAAGGTTTAGCTTTGGTGAGCGATGGGTGATTTATGGGAAAGCACACCGTTATTTTTACCCTAAGAGGGGAATTCAGCAAGGTGATCCATTATCGCCATACATTTTGATTACTTTGTATGAAACCCTTAATTCGACATCTTAATCCCGTTGTGAACACCTTTAGGTTTCATGTAGGTATTCTTTCGTTCCCGAGAGGTCTAAAAATTTCGAATCTTGTTTTTGCAGATGATCACCTTCTGTTTGCTAAGGCCACATTTATGGGAACTAGAAACATCCTTAATATTCTTAGAATGTTATCTAAAGCAGTGGGCCAACAAATCAATTTCCATAAATCGTCGCTTTATTTCTCCAATAATACCAGTGCTCAGACTAAGATCAGTATTGTGGATATTTTGCAAATCCTGCATAAAGCTACAATGGGTAAGTATCTAGGCATATGCATAATATAATGTTTTGGAAATATCTAGCGAATGAAAATGAGTTACTTAAGCGGATAAAACAGAAGTTGGTTGGGTAGAAAGCGAACAATTTTTCTACATAGAAGGTTAATGCTTATAAAGTCTAACTTACTGGGATGCCTAACCATGTAATGTTGTGCTTTGTGAAGGATGTTGTGCCCTATGCGTAATAATGTTGAGGAAGATCAGATGCATCTGTTCATTTATTGCCAGGTCACGAAGCTGGTTGGGAATTTATATTCGGTAAGACCTTGTAATTTGGCTAGTAATAATTTTGCTTATGTTCTTGGCTGGTTGGATTCGTTGGATCATTCTGACAGGGAGGACCTTAGTGACCTTAGTAAGATTATCTTAATGTGTTGGCAAATATGGAATGATAAATAACAATTGTTTCAGAAATATCAATTCTACTCGGGTTCTTTAGATATAAGTCCATGCAACACTTATTTTCTTAACAAAAACCCATCTCATTTTAAACATCTAAATAAAACCCAAATTTGAAGTAAACTACCATGTAAACAAATAAATACCTATTATTTTCAAACTATTTACAATTGTGCCACAACACTCTAATTATGTTAATGAATTCAATTATCCACCATAATTGTGGGAAATAAGTGCCTTATTATTATAAAATTATCTACTTTATACTTCTCTTACCATCATAGATTCATATGACACACCTCGACCCAGAAAGTCCACTTGGACCCTGAATCGAGCTGTGCTGGCCGACACCTGGAAGGTGACGAAGCCATAAAATGTGATAGTGTATAGAAAAATGAATAAATTTGAATCTAAAAGTGTCTAAGTACCAGAGTGCGCTACGAGTGGGAGCGAACCCATTTCACACGCGATGTCAGAGCATAAGTAAGGTACAATAGTGTGGGTAAGAATCATACCCTCAGAAATATCCATCAATACTAAGATTCGCCACAGATTCTTGTCGATACAAACTCAGCAGCTAAAACCTGGAGGGCACCAAACAGAAGATGTGAATAAGCAATAAAACCAAGCTTCCCAAAGTTATTACCTCTCTAAAAGTAATGCCCCTAAATGTAAAACCCGTATCGTTTTCCATAAGACAGTACAACATATATACATATAGCCAAACCATACTCAGAAATGACCAAAACCACGGTTTGCCATCAACTCCACCATACATTAATAAGTCGGCCAAATGAACTAAATCAATACAAAGTGATATATCAGTCAGAGTCATCTAAAATGACATGTACAACTTATCCATATCTCATCAATCATGGCTAGCATATAAGTCGGAGTCACCTATAGTGACCTGTACGACTTATCCATATCTCACCAATCCTGGCTAGCATATAAGTCGGAGTCACCTATAGTGACTTGTACGACTTATCCATATCTCACCAATCCTGGCTAGCATATAAGTCGGAGTCACCTATAGTGACCTGTACGACTTATCCATATCTCATCAATCCTGGCTAGCATATAAGTCGGAGTCACCTATAGTGACCTGTACGACTTATCCATATCTCATCAATCATGGCTAGCATATAAGTCAATAAGTATACCTGCACACGAATCGGAACCACCTAAAGTGGTCTGTACGACAGGACTGGGTGTAAATAAATACGCTCAAGTGCTACGATCACGTAAAGACTGGGCGAATAATCGCAGGTCACCTACGAGTCGGAACCACCTAAAGTGGTCTGTACGACATGACTGTGCACCTACCTTGAATCCAAGGTGAGCGTAAGGTGCGGGAGGTGAACATCATGTGAAGGACTGTGCCCTGGCCACGGGCGGGAGCACTAACACCGAGGTGCAGGTTTATGAGCTCTCAATGCATCTCAATATAACATGTGGAACTCATGGCAACCAGTACGATAATATCAAAGTTGCCTAACACATAACTGTAGTCATGCTATAACTCAATCGATTCAACTAATACCATAAACTCACCTGAACTTACCTGGGTGTCGTAAGTTCACCTTTGCACTTGAAAGCATTCCCAATAATTATATGCAAGTAATATACATATGGATATACCATGATGCAATCTAATACTCAACCATGTCGTAGCATTTTCAATTATAAACAATACAGTGAGAAGTGTACAATCAATAACGCCCTACTCCCAAACTACTTATTTTCAGGGATAATTATCCATGACAACCCAATTAACACTAATTTAACAAACTAATTCATAAAACTAAAACTTTCCTTTACCAATTTCCTTCGCATTACTCAATTTCCCAAGCAAGGCTTTTGTCTCAAATATTTTATGGCTGCATCTAACGTCTCGTTAGACTGCCTACGTACCCTAAACAGAGATCAAGCCATTCGTAGTTCATATAGTACTTCAAGCATTCACAATAATTATATATGAAAGTAATATACCTAAACAATTTAAAAGTTTCGATAGAACTCCCAACAATATGTACGATAAAAAGGAAAAGATCCACTTACCTGGAGTCCACGCTATGATTCTCTAGTGCACACATCGAGGCGTCCTGAATGATTGGTCCGTGTGACCAATTATCAAATCACATCTCAGAACTCTTATCCGAAGGATACGTAATTCACATAAAACACAACCTCAACGACATTCTAAAATAGTTTGAGACCCATTGACCACAAGTCAACCGTCGATCAAAGATCGACGGTAGGGTTTACAACCCTGTATAACTTGACCCGGAAGATCCGCATATCAGATTTCCAATCCGCAACTCCCGACGATCCACAATATGTTTCTACAATAACATATTAAAATTTCATTACAATCCAACGGTCAGATCTCCGCCAATTGCCTAAAACAAGTGGTCGTGAACATTTATTTTACTAACTTACAAATCCAATTTAGGAAGATCCGTAAGTCGGATTCCCAATCCATAAATTCCTATGATCTTTAAATATTACGTATTATAATGTATCCAATTTTGGTGACGATCCAACGGTCGGATCATCGATTCACATTTTTATCAAGTAACGTATCGTAACGAATTTAGGTTCCAACTATCAACCTACGTCATTCAAATGAAAAAACTGAATTCAAGACATTTAACATAGCCTAAAAATAGCATTGGCGGCCCACTGGCCACGCGCCGCCGCGGGTGGCGGTCGGCCGCCCCGACTCGCCGGAAAATCCAACTATTTCCAAAAATTCTCAAACTTCACAGGAATGAAGATCTCAGTGAGTGGAGCAACTTTCATACCTGCCACGAAGTCCAAAAGTGGACGGAAGATGGTCAATTTTGCCCACAAAGCTGGCAGGTGCCTAAAACTTCCCGACGTCGATTCGTCGTCTACGGTGGTCCAACGAGGTCAAGGTTGGTTGGGTTTTTCTCCTGGGATGATGGGCTACAAAGCCCAAGTGGTGGCATCGGCCATCGCTTTGCCGATTTGCCGGAAAATCGAAAAGGGTGGCCGGAGCACTATTGATTTTCGTCAACTTTCGTGGCCTCAAACCGCCTTATACCATGGTTAATCAAGGTGGTTCTTGGGTGGGTTTTGTAGAGGGGAATGAGAGCTTCAAGATGGTGGTGGTGGCATCGAAAAACTCTACCGGAGTTGGCCGGAATCGGCCTTGGAAAATGGACTCGCGGTGGTGCGGGTATGGGTGCACAGGAAGCTTTCCCCTCTTTTTTTTTTTTTTTTTTTTTTTTTTTTTTTTTCTGTTCTTTTCTCCCTCCATTTTCTGATTGGGCTTCCCCCACAAAGTGGGGATTTAATTTAAATAAACATTAAACCTTGAATAACCAATTTCGAACGTCCGTAACTATACCGTTATAATCCGAACTCGCAAACGGCTTTCGCCTATACGTTCGTACCAATGAGTACTACGAGGATATGCTAAAAGAATAAGTCCCACATCTCTCAAGTCAATGGTCAATGGAAGTCAAAGTCCTTGCCTCTAGGGCAATTTCGTAAATTCACGCTTTTAAAATAAAATAAAACCGTAAAATTTGGAACGGGTTGTCACACATATGTTTCATTTATTTTATTTGTTTGACAATCATTGTAGGTAAATTATTTTGCATGTATGTATTAGGCATATTTTGTTAAAATTGTATATATGCGTGCAAATAATTTATCTATATTTTTATGTAAAATAATATGTGATTAATTAATTTTTATCAATTGGCTAAAAACATTTATTTATTTTGTAGGTAAATTATTTTTCATGTGATATTACATATATGCTAGCCGCATTTTGTTAGTATTATATATAGTGTGCAATCAATCGACATTCTTTTATTTTGTAGGTAAATTTTTTTTTTTTTTTTTTTGCAAAATATTGGTATTTAATTAATTTTGAATAAAAAATATTTATTTATTTTTTAGGTAACTTATTTTGCATGTATCATTAAATATTTTACTAGGAACCTATATTGTTATTATATATATGTTGTGCAAAATAATTCACCTATGTTATATTTAAAATATTGATAATTTTGAATAAAATAACTTTTTATATTTGTAGGATATACTAATTTACCTGTTAGCATCATGTGAAAACAACTATACAATGAACATTGGTATCATGTAAAATTTTGTTATTAAATGCATAGGAATCATGACATTTAAATTTTTTTTCCAAATCCCCATAAGGTATTTGAAGACATTTAATTGAATGAAAAATGTAGATAATAAGTGAGAGATCCAAAGTAAGTGTTATTAGGGGTAATTTAGACATCCAAAAATACAAATTTTGCCAAGTCAAACTTAATTATGGATATTGCTTAGTTGGAGCCTAGCCATTGGGTTTTTGTTAGAGAAATTTACCATGATGGATTTTAGTTAAAGAAAATTGAATTCCAAAGGGTGTACTCATATTTTCAATAAGAAAAATAACTGCGATAACTCCGTGGTTATTAAGTGACACCCTCCTGATCAAAATTATGTTAAGTTGAATTTTGATGGTTCTGTGACTAAGGACAAGGCTGCGGCTAGTTTTGTTATCCGAAACAACATCGGGCATCTTATTGGTGGTTGAGATATGAATTTTGATCGTGCCACTATATCGGAAGTGGAGCTGAGGGGTTTAAGGGACGGTCTTCTGTATGCTATAAGGAAGGGATATCTGAATATCACGGTCTTCTGTATGCTTGTCATTCAGGCAGTTAAAGATCTTGGCTCACCCCCTGGAACCTGGTCCCTTTCATTGAAGACATGAGGTGGTTGGCGTCCAAATTTTGCAACATTAAGTAGAACCATTTTTCAGAGAGGCTAATTTTGTTACAGATGCCTTTGTCCGTCAAGATCTCTTCATCTCTGATTGCAATATTTGGGACCATTGTAATCCTAGCTTTGCTTCTAATGTGCTTTTATTTGACAATATTGGAAATGGTTGTATTCACGGGTTTTCTCTTTAATGCAAGATTTTTAAAAAAAATGGACAATGACTTATATGGAACGAATTCATAGCCACGTGACGCCCTTTGTTTAATAATGCATTGTCATGTGTAAGTTTTTTTCCACGTGAAAATGTACTATTGAATTGGAATGCCACATAACAGCGAACCGGTTCCATATAAGTTGCTTTCGGAGTCATGACCTTGGCTAGATCATATAGAACCATATCCACCATGAAAAGAAGAGTCTTCTTTTATAATCCTTTGAAAGTAATTATTGTGAATATTTATTTTTTTTATTTTTATTTTTTGGAAACTAGGAACTTCATTCCAGGGTTAAAAACCCAAATAGATACACGAAAGCCTACCAAGAGGCAAACACCAAGCAATACAGACAAAGACGAAAGCAGTGAATGGGGATACATCAAGATGATGCTTTAACCAAGTGAAAGCATCAACCCAAAAACCGCCACAACAAAATTAATCTAGACACGAAAGACCATCATTGCTCAAAACATGCACCAACGAAGATGGGGGTTTATCGACCCAACCAAAATCACACATCTTCGGAAAACCAACCGACACAAGAACATCCGCCGCCATATTGGCTGATCTTGGAACCCAAGACTAGCAACAGTTCTAGAAAGCCCCACTCAGCTGTTTGACCCTTTCCAAGATAGGATAAGCCTCCCAACTGCCATTTTCAAGTGAATCACAGAGGCAAGAGACGGCTTCAAGAGAATCCGATTCGAGAATTACAGAGCTAATACCCAAAGAGGCACCCAATTCACACCCACGAAGCAGCGCCGAAGCTTCAGCCGCCACAATTTTAGTACTTCAGATACAATGCCAAACAACAAATGGTTCAATCCCTCAAGGAAATAATAATAAAAAATTGTTATTTAGGGCTTTGGGGTTAATTGCTACCTAAGGTAACCTAGCTACACGGTGATGAGTCATGACCGGACATTTTAGACCACATGAACCAAATTGGGATGAGTAGAATCTCTCATTCAGGAAACGTATATGTCTGTAACTAAAACTGAAATATTGCTGCCTGTGAGTTTGGATGTACCAAAAAAAATACTTACGGCTTGGGGTAAATGTTAAGTAGGGGTGGGTGCGGGTTGGTTTGGGTCGATTTTTGGCCAAAATCTAAACCAAACCAACCAAGCTAGGTCCAAAATAGATCAAATTGGTTAACCGAATGTGGCGGGTTGGTTTGGATTGGTTTTCGTTTTGTGTAAAGATGAAAATACATAATAAATTTCTCTTCCAAAAGCAACAGAATATAGCACCAATATGAGTGATTGCTTAAAGAAATACACAAATGTGCCCTAGTTCTTCTCGAAAGGGACTCTTAAATTTTAATCGGTCTTCTCGAAAGGGACTCTTCCAAAAACCGATTGAACCAATCGGAGTTGTTCAATCGGTTTTCTTTTTTTTTTTTTTCTTTTTTTTTTAAAGCCCAGCCCTAATGTTAAGCATGCATGCCAACTTTTAAATTTTAATTTTTCAGAAAATAGAGGGACAAAGCCTAAAAACAACAATCACAGCATGCTATATTTGGGCTGACAATGTCAAATGCTTGCTCCACTAGCATCCAGTGCTTACACCAAAATTATATGCATGTATGTATGTATATAAATATATGTATATATATTCTCTCTTTCTTTCTCTCGTCTTTGAGTGAGTGAGTGTGTGAGTGATTATTCTTTTAGCCGTTGCAAGTGTTGTTGCGTGTAATTGAACACTCTGAGGCTGCCCATCCCTTCCTGTTTGGTGATTGTAATGAGTAAGCTTATGACATTTGCATGAACCTCATCTGTTCATCAATGTCATTACTTTGTCCTACAAGTTATCATTGTTTATACTGAAAAAAATTTAAGCACAGGTTATCATGATCCGAAAATGAATATTACTATGATAATTTAATTCTTGCACAAGCTGCGGTAGTCAAGACTCTGGGCAACTAAAGCAAATTACTTTTTCTTAAGGAATAAATTGTTTTTGTTGGCATTTTAGAAAATATGATTTCATTTTTTTTTTCTTTTTTGTATCAGAGAAAACCCTGATGACCTACTTCTTAAGAGCATCGCGAAGACTCCATATTTATGTTAATTTAGCTGTTCTCTAAAAAATATTTTTGTTTAAACTGATTTAACTTAGTATCTCGAACAATATTAACTATTAAAAATCATGAACTTTTTATAATTTTCTCAAGAGAGGGCTGCTAATAAAGGGAGAGACCAGTAGTGAGAGTTATATTTTCATTAAGCTTAGCTTTGGGTTATATTCCTTCTCCTTTTAGTCAAATTTAACCGTGACTATTCACTATAAGTTTAGTTAGTCAATATGAAATGGTTAATCAATATCAACATTTTGTTGCTTTTTGATCTCAAATAGTTAATTATGAAAAGTGTCTTGAAGATGCTCTAATTGACAGATTGTGTACAAGTATTTCTAGTAACTCCTCCTAACTACAAATGGTCCGAGTAATGTACATGATTAGGTATATTCACACATTTTTACGTTTGTAAAGATTTAATATTAAGATGTCTAAGTTTGTTTCATTCTAATTGTTTACTATTGAGTCACTAGGATCAATAGCTTGAATTGTTGGTAAATATGCAACCATGAAAAAGAAGATTTCAAACCTTCCACAAAGTGCAGAAATGAAAATAACAACAAAATAAAAATAAAAAGCCTACAAGTGATTAGGACAATAAACCTTAAACATGCAATAAAAACAAAAATAATAGCTGAGAGCATCTCCATTGCAAAGACTTCAATTCTAGACCTATATTTTCATATTGGGTCCCAAAAAGGTGGTGACTTATGTATTTTGGTTTTCTTCTTCCATGCAAAGACTCAAATCTTAAAACTCAAAGACTCAAATTGTAACAGTCATTTTGAGTTTTAAGATTTGAGTATTTGCCCTGAAGAATAAAATATTGGACTCAAAACTCATATTTGAGTTTTAACTTGGCAAAATTTCTAAAATGTAAAGTCAATATATCTATATGTATTAGGAAAGAATAACGTTAGCGATATTAAATTTTTTAAACTAACTAACTGATATATCACTAATAAGAAACAATCACGTTAATCAACACTTAATTAATAATCCAATCATCTACTATCACATAATTTGGTTTGTAAAATTGGCTTAAAAAATTTGATATCTCTAGCATTACCCATTAGGGAATCATATGAAAAGGATGTTATTATTTTAGTTTTGATCTAAGAAATTCAATGAATTATAATTTAATTATGCGCATCGGAGATGATTGGACTCAAAAACTTAAATCTCATTTTTCTTAGATGAACAAAAAAAATTTCTAGTTGGCTCCACCTTAACCCAAATTTGGGACAAGTTCTTGGGTAGGGAAACCAGAATATTGAGGTTGGTGTGAGAGGGAAGGTGAGGCCAAAATCGGACAAGGTTAGTATGACAAATCCAAGGGTACGACTTTTTTTGTATTTGGGATTTGTACAGACACATAATCCGGGTGCCAAACCTCATAATTTCTTCAAATTTGAGTCTCACTTTCCCTAAAAACCCAAATGAATTTGATTACTGTTGGATGAGTTTGTTTTTAATTTATCAATTACACAAATATCAAAATTTAAACTAACCAAACACTAACTTGAAGATGATGCGCGAAAATACACTCCAAATATAACTCATCAAGGGGCCGGAACAGTAGAAGAAGAAGTGCAGCGAGAACATTTTGGAACACCAAAAGTAAAGGCGGCCTACCTAAATCTTAGACTAGACCTATGATTGCCCACTTAACAAAGTCTAAGGCCACGCACCGACATGGCTTTTTGTAATGAAGCTATTTATTATATTACTTAATCAGACACTTAGATCATAAAGCATGATCATGACTGATAAGAGATGACTGATGGACAGAGGGTTATCATGATTCATCAAGAACACCATTACTTAATGGAACAGTAGAATTGCATACTTTGAGAAAAGGAAAAGGGTTATGTATGAATGCCATGAAAGCATTCATAAAGGTTTCCAAATGTGCAGTGCAGCAGCAGCAGCAGCAGCAGCAGGATTATCAGGTTCACATAAAATATGGCCAAATAATTAATTTCTGAAAATAAATAAATGGGATTTTCTAGCCATTGCATTGCTAGCCAGACTAGTTCTAAAAGCGAGTTCAGCCGGACAGTCCTTTATTTTTATTTTTTTTATTTTTTTTATTTTTTTAATGAAAAGTGCAAATGAATGAAAATTTATTCTCTCCTTTTCTTCTTCACACCGCTGCTCATGACCCAAAAATCTGAACATAATTTTAAGTTCTATCTCTAAAGGAAAATTAAGCTTAGTAGCTCTTTACAAAACCACCAACCAAAAATAGTTTTACTCTCAAAATGTAATCTCTACTGACCGACGAAAATATTCTTATTTTAATATATTATCGACATAATATTAATACATTCCCGACACAATGCAAATAGGTTATTGACACAAAATTGATACATTACCGGTACACTGTTAATACATTATGAACATCATAGTTTTTAGTAGGAGGCTTTTAATTTGAGAGTATTTTCGTCAAAGAGGACTAGTAGAAATTGCATTTTAAAAACAAGACTATTTTGGTTGGTGTATTTGTAAATGGGCTAGTAAGCCCAATTTCCCATCTCTAAGAGCATCCTCCAGTGATGGGCTCTATATGAGTCTAGAAAAGTGATGGATATAACCAATTTTAGAGCTCCGAGAAATATTTGGGGTTTTATAAAAGAATCTCTCCCAATTAGGGACTTTATCTTTCGGGCTCTATATGGGGCTATATATATTTATTTATGTAGTAATTTGATTAATTGACAATTTTTTTTGTGTTAGCTTTTCTTAAGTTGATTTTTGGACGTGATATATTAATTTTTTTTTATGAACCCTTCAACCTAAAAGGTTAAAATTGTGACAAAGTTAGATTTCATCGCTTATGAATCGTTTGTTCGATTAGATTCTCTTGTTTCAATCTCATCCGTTGAAAGAAATAAACCCCCACTTTGCCCTCTAAAATAATTTCATTTTCACGTATAACACAACAATTTACCTAACACCGATTGATAAATTAGTATCAAACAATTTTGAGAAAAAATTATTTGAAAATTTCACCCATCAATGCCCATGAATGTTAAATCAATTTGAAATTTTAATGCTTATGGAATTTAAAACAATCATTAATTAGCCAAATTGCAAAAAAAAAAAAAACAAAAGTAAGAAAAAAGAATTAAAAAATAATAAAATGAGAGTATAAGTGTATTCGCAGGTGGAGAGAGTGATAGAATTTTGCTCACATGGGTTCCTACTTTTTTGTGGGACCCACTGTTTTTTTGGGTTAGATGTAGCCCGATTTTATGCTACCCAAGAAAGAAAGTTGCTAACCCCAGTGGTGGATCTAGTCCTATTTTCCGGCTCATTAGGGATGAAATTTCTCGCTAAGGCTAGAAATGTGGTAATCTCATGGAGGATAAAGCCCCATTAAAGATGCTCTAAAACTATGAAATTAGTATTAAGCGCTGAATCGATATAACAACTTGATAAATCAAATAAGAAAGAAACTTTATTTTGTAGGGTTTAATGATGAGTATTTTTAGATCCGGAAGGAGGAGGTGACATATGTAGATGTATTTTGGATTCTCCTGTGGTGACGGTGATGGGTTTTTTTTTTTGTATGGAGCCTTAGGCCATCTCCAATGGAGAGGTTAAAGGTCTAAAAGCTAAAAAATTAATTTGATTTGTCCAAAAACTCATTTTTAACCGATGGCTAGACTATAATTGTCTGGAGCTCACCAGACCATTATTTGGCCAAAGAGGCATTAGACAAGCCAAATGTAGCCCTCCTCTTAGCTTTTTTTTTGGAGCTCAGCTCCTTATTTGCAATAATTGATTCAAATTCAACAACTAGATTTGAGAATATCCAACGAGAGTTTAACTAAATTAACAAATAAATTTAAAGGATAAACTTAAAACTAATAAATTATTGAGAGGGCTATGTTTAGTTCATTCGGTTGGAGATGGTAAATGAGTATGGCCTAACACTATTCTTTTAAAAATATTTTTTTGCACAACTATAATTCTGGATGGAACTATGTTTAGTCCTTTCGACTGGAGATTGACTTAAAAAATAAGAAGTAAATAATTTGGTGGTGGTGGAGGCTTTGTTTAGTGCAAGTTTTAGATCTTGGCCGGTCACCTTCTTCGTTTACAGATTCAAATTGTGAGTGTCTTTCGATGGATATTTTCAACTTCGTAGTCATGGTGTGAGGGACAACAACTGAAAACTTTTGGGAGAAACATATGGTTCTTCTGGGTTTCATTCGGAAAGATAGATGGGAGGGGAATAGTATGGGAAGATGGAGAAATTTTTTATTCCAACCTTTTTTTTTTATTATTTGTTATTAGTGGGTGACACATACACATCATTTATTTTCAAAGCCAAACTCATACGTGGAGTGATAGTCCGCTTGAGACTCGCTTTAGGGGCGAGTCTTTTTATCATTTTCCTAATAGCTTATTTACTAATTCGTAATCAAAATATGGGAAATGAATTAAGAAGAAATTGAATTGATAAGTAGTTGGAGTAAGCTGGAGTTAGAATTGGACTTATGTTGAGTTTACTAAAACCTTCTAGAATCGAAATAGAATTAGTATAGATTACATATAAATTGTTTACTATTCACCTAATCAGAGTGAAAATCAATATAATTACTAAAATGCTCTTATTTAAAATAAATTATTTTTTATACTAATTAATAGAAAAAATCTTGAATGCATCTATTCACTAAAAATATTATACACACTGAAATTATAGTCTAATTAATAAAAAATTTATTAAATACAAAGAAAGAAAAAACAAGCCAAACTTATCTCTATAAACTCACCCCATCCCCACCGTAACACGTTCTCTCTCCTCTCTTTATCCATTCTTTCTAGTCCATTGCACGATTTGCATTCAAGATTTTTTTTTTTTTGCAAATTGAGTATTGCTACACTTACCATCTAGTTGTATCATCATTTGTATCATTTATCTAACAGAGATAGAGCCCGCACAACATATGTGGGTCTCATCTCTATTAGAGAGATAATACAACTAGGTAATAAGAGTAGCACTTTCGTTTCAAAATGCAATTCATTGGGTAGTGCTATTGACACACCTATTTTTACTTCTCACACTCTCTTAGTCTTTTACCTGGATTGAATAAGTTGAAGAAGATTAATGGACAAAAATTATTAAAGTTGTATGAGGGGTAAAATGAGTGTGTGAATATCACTTTGATGACAAACTCATCACAGAGAACCCATCGTAACTTTGTCTTTCTTCGTTTTTTTTCCTCTACTTTTCTCGTAAGTCCAGTACATTTGATTTTAAGATTTTCCGGTTCTTAAGGACAAACAGAGAGAGATAGTGGGGAGTGATTGCAGTGAGTCTGGGTTGTGGGGTTAAGGAGGGTGGATGCGATGGTAAGAGAGGGGGGAGGGGCTTTGGATAGAGGCGCTAGCAGTGATTGGCGGTGTTGGGTTAATACGAAGGTCAATCTTGATATTTTAGAAATAAGTGAGGGTATAATGGAAGAAAATCTATTATGATTCCTACTACAATCCAGAATTCAAATACCACCTACATGACGAGAGTTTATTACTTCTAAATTTTAGAGTTGGATTTCAAAATCCGTGTGGTTCCCATCAACTTTTTGATTACCCAATATTCGATAAACATCAAAGTATTCCATAATCATAATTCAATTATGTATTTGATGCAACGAGCCATAAATATAAATGAAGAGCATAATTGAAATTCACATAACTCCGTTCTACAAAGACAAAGCTAGATCATTACTAATCCCCTTTGGCCTCCCCACCCTTTAATTCGTTCAACACAAGAATGATCAACTGTCTTATTGATTGACCTAGATATCACTGGGATATACATTGGATTTGATGCAGCACGTAGGCTCACACCTTGCGCTATGAAACTTGTTTGAAAGTACTTTTAAAATAATTATTGTTTTAAGGATTCCTGCCTAGGTGCTAGGGTACCAGTCATCTCTCCGATTAATCCCTAGACTTTTGAAAAATTAAAAAAAAAAGGCACCTAGACCTGCTTAGGCGCCCACCTAGACTGCCTAGGTGCCCATCTAGACTAACCTAGCGACTTGCCTAGGTCGATTCTTATTTAGATAGAAAATAGATAATCTTCAATTTGCATTTTATTTTTTTAATAAATTGTAAGAGACTTGTTGAATACTTAGATGAACACACATTATATGCTTTTTTCCTATGTTTTCATTATGTTCTAATACTTTATAATTTATATTTCATTATATTTTGCAATATGTATTCCAATGAACTTATATATTTTTTAAGTATAAGTAAACACTTATTTATACGATATATAATACATATACTTAAATCTACCTAGTCTGCCCAGCCCCCGCCTAGCCGCCTAGGCGCTAGACCCTAACCCGCCGCCTAACTAGTGCCTACCGTCCTTTAGAACCTTGAAAATAACAAAAAGAGCTTTTAGTGAAAATGATTTTGGAACCAATCTTTAGCAAAAATGCAAGTGAATCCTTAAAAAGCACTCAAAGTTCTTTTGAAACTCAAAAATATTTTCTTTAAAAGCATTTTCAATCATTTAAAAGCACTTCCAAATGAGTCAGCAAATTTTCTTCAGTAGTATGAAACTATTAACTATTGAGTAGTTCAGAAATAAATAATGAAGATTGACTCTAAGGAATCAAGTGATGAAGATTGTTTAAAAAACCAAACTACTTGGTAAGTTGAATGGCTGAAGACAAACTCTTGGAAAATAAAAAAGAAGAAAAATCATCGTATTTGAGCAATGGTGTAATAGACAAGAAAAATAACTATTTACAAGGGTCTTAGTCCACTAAACAAGTTACAATAAGCCGCAACTAGTATTAAGCTGGTTACTTAGTCATCAATACATTGTATAAATCGAACTTGATATATTCTCCAACAGTGATCGAATGCCACTTAATTGACTGATCATGTGCATGTGTAGATTGATTAGTTAGAATACATTGTTTTATTGAAACGTAATGAAATGAAACAACATTCCGTAATACATGTTATGTTTTAACTAGACAAAAAGGGAATTGTTATTGATACTGAAAAAATCTCATTCTACACTTCAAACTTTCTATATTTGAAAAGAAAAATACACTTGTAAGGAGTGTAGAATGAGATTTTTAGAGTGCCAATAACACTGCCCGACAAAAAAAAGATTTGTAATGTGTGTAATATAATTGCAATTGCTTTAATCTGATTTGAAGGTCGAATTATAGGGTGAAATGAAATCCTAAGACAAGACATTTCTAATTTGTGTAATCTGACCGCAATTGCTTTAATCTGACTTTAAGGTCGAATTATAGGGTGAAATGAAATCTTAAGACAAGATAGTTGCGCGTGCAAATGTGATATAATCTAAATCTAATCAATTATCAAAGCATGTTTGTAAACAGTTTAATGTTTGAAGATGTTTTGATTTGGACATTATAGGGCCAATAATTAGAATGATCAAAGTAGGATTTGTAGGAATCATCAATGCCGAAAGAGAGAAAAAGCACATTTGATGCCCAGCCCCACTCACATAATCACCATCATCATCTCGTTTCAACGGTGAAGACCTACAAGTATCGAGGCCGGCCTTTTCTTGAATCATAAGTAAGTGAAGGCCAATAAGCTAGAAAACATGCTATTATTTAGTATTATAGTTCAGTAACATTTCTCTTTATTCGTAAGTGAGAGATTTTAAATTTTAATCTTATTAATAACGAATTTGAAACTAATTTATTCATCCATCTTTTTACAGTGTAATTAGTGATGGTTACTCAAAGTAATTCATGCGAGTGAGGTGATTCCAAACTTTTGATTGATTGCGTACAAGGCAAGTGTGCTACATCATGGCTTATTTGTACTTACTAATTCTCACAGATATCAAATATTTGGCTCTAGTGTTTCTTCTTCTTGAACAAAATTTGTCGCAAATCTCAATATATAAGAAACTCTGGGTTCATTTAATATAGAAATTAATTTTTTTTTTATATATATTTTTCAAATTTTTTTTTTTTTTAAAAAAAAGGAACATTTAGTATAGAAATTAATCATGGTTAGCTGAAAGGATACGTGGCAGAATTTAAGGTGTATGGGAAGCATACACTATAGTTTATAGTGGTGAGTAAAAATGCACTCAACTTCAAAAGATTCAAAGAAGATTTACTTCAGACTCGTTCTACCATGACGTTTCATTGTATGATAAAAATTTGTTATCTAATTACACATAAGAATAAAGATAAATGCTCAAGGGACTCTCTCAAAAGTGAAACTCTTCATGGTCTCTATGTCATCTCATGTTTTTTTTACACAATATTTTATAATGTTGACACGGAAATGTTAAACTTTGAGGTGACAGAGAGTCTATATAAAACCCCACTTTTGATAAAGTTCCTTGACATTTCTCAACAATAAAACTTAAAAAAGTTAATAGTTTAAAAAAAAATTTTATTTGAAAAACTGATGTCATTTATCAAAGAAATTTCAAATTTTCAAAATTTTTTATAATAAAAATTAAAAGTTAGAAACTAAATACTAAAAATTGAAGAAAAATAAATGAAATGATTATCAGCTGACCCTTATCTTATAAAAGGATCTAGGTTATTGTGATCCTAAAATTTCTTCATGTTACGTTTGGATGCGAGACTTTAAAATTCAAAGAAATTTTGGACTCAATTTTGAAAATGCACAACAAGAATAGTACCAAATTACTGATGAACTACAAATCCATTACCAAAACATAACTGCATTAAAGGTGTCGCTTGAAAGTTCCCTTACTTTCGGGTCATTTTATCTTATTTTTGCAGATCATGTTAAAGAATAATAAAGTCTCACGCTGAAAACATGGTTGGATCAATTACAACATATATTGAATGGTTTAATTGCTAATTGCTTGAGTTTATGTAGCTTTAAAGCCCCTCATGGAAACACAACATAGGCATCTCTTAAGTTTTGTCTCATGCTAATAAAGTCTCACACATATCATGTTAAACCTCATGTTTGTGTTTTTTTTAGTACATCAACATTTTTACATTAAGGAGAAGGGGAGTTCGGCAAAGTCACACAATGGGCAGCCTAATTTGGTATTGAATTCGCCATCCACGAGATTCGAATCTAAGACCTCTCACTTCTAGGTGAAAAAGACTATCATCAGACTGTAATACTGAGTGGCTACATAATTTGTGTTGTTAAGAAAGGCATCTTGAGTCTCTACATAATTTGTGTATACATGAACCATCACATGAGCATAATAGCAAGAAGTCTGAGTCTCATTCTAACCATTGACGTAGGACAAGATATATGTCAATTATATAAGAAATAGAAAAAAAAATGTAGAGATGCAAATTTAAGTAGTTGTGCGTAATGAGAATTTAGACGTCCGATGGCAATCTATTTTAGTTGTTCAATTTCTCTCTCACTCACGAGTGACTTATTTCATGATGAATAAGATAGAGATTGAATTGTTAAGTTTCATTCAATTAAAGCCCAAACAACTAATAGTGATTTATATCAAGCTTTGTTGTTTGGGCTTTTTGTTCCCTATGGTGTCTTATAGGTTCCTCCTTGGGCCTGACAAATTTGTAACTAATGGAACCACAAATTGAGGCCTAGGTCCTTTCCAAGTAACAATCCAATGGGAGGCTACATTTCTTGGATCGGAAATCCAAGTGCAAGAGTAAGAATCCCAATACAACTTTAGAGCAAATCCTATTGTTTTCCATACGTACCCTCTCATTGGCTCCGTAAAAAACTTGCCAAATATATTCTGATTCCCATACCCAATGGGTTACTTGAAACTCAAGTAAACAGCCCAGAAACCCTAACCGTTAACCCTCTTCGTTCATTTTCCTTCCTATATCCCAAACATTAACAACTTTTGAAAGTCTTCAAACAATCGGCTAAGAAATTTTTTTTCTTTTGCTCTCTAGAAGTTAAAGAAAACTATGATGTTGGGAGAACCACAACTACAAGGAATTCAAGGTTTGTTCTATTGAAACCATGCCCCTCCTGATCTCCCACCAGTCCCAAGTCCACGACCCTTGATTCAAGTTCATAGCAAGCCTTTTGAGAAACAACTGACAAGTAGTGATGTGAGGGATGACCAATCTAGGCTCTCGATGAGCAAAGAAGATGTCGAAAATCACATCTTCCCGTTGTTGAAGGATGACGAAGACCCTAACCAAGGCGTTCATGTCACAATTTATGACATGGATGGTAAAGAGTACCCCATGGTGTTCAAAACTTGGATGTCCAAGATTAATGTCCTTACTGGAGGCTGGAACAGTTTTCGTCAGGATCGCAGGTTGGTTGAGAAGATTGATTTTGTGACAGTGTGGGTTTTTCGGAATGTGGTGAATGGAAGCCTTTGCTTCGCCATCACTTCAAGAAGGTTTCCGGCAGTGTCCGAAGCCATCAAGAGAAGAAAAAGGCAGTACTGAGACAGCGGACCGCCGTTACAAGGTCTGTATACATATTGTCCTTACGAAGGTTTATTTTAGGGGTTTTTCCTCATATTTCTGATTCTGGGCATAAGGTCCAATTATTAGGGTTCTTATGATGTTTAGGCATGCAAATGTCCGGAATTAATATGTGATTATTGGTTCAAGGAATGAAAAACAAATATATATTAATTGCTTTGGATTTCTTTGTGTTATTGTTTTATGTTGGTAGTTTCTTCTAGTTCGGTCTAAATCGTTGGGGTTGCTTTTTCCAATAAACGTTAATTATATTTTTTAATGTTACTTGTGCCAGTAACCGGTTTATGGATAAGTGCTCTTGGAGTAGTCGATATGGCCATGAACTTACATGCCTATGACTTCGTTTCTCAAGGAATTCATGTAGCTGAAGATAGATCAGCCTTATGAAAACCTTATATTTTAGAAGGAGGTTTTACTCAATGAAACACTCTTTAAGAGAACTTTAACTTTAGCCGATGGTAACCAAGAAACTACCAATTTAACCTGGTAGGTCAGGAATGCTAGACTTATCAATTTTATCTGGTTAACCGTTGGGGCTCATGCAACCCATGTCGAATTTAATCATATTAATGCTTCATAGTTTTTCAATTGCATGAGTATTGGCACCATGTTCTAATTGGTCGTGCCAATAAATCAAAGGATGTGTTTATTAAGTAATGGAAAATGCCAGAGAGATGGTAGACAATATTATACCACCTCTCTAATAGAGATATGGCCTATAATGTTACAATGTGATTTACCGAATATAATCTCCCTACCATTACCCAAAATGTAACGCCTCCCATCAGCTACTAAAATTTTATAAGATTTTATGCGATTTGGAAGTTTCACATCAGTTGTGTGCATAAAGAACCACCATACACCATATGAAAGAAACTTCCATGCCGGTGCAACTTCTTACCCTTCCTATCCGTCGTGTAATTGAGAGATAGGAAGGGTACGACAGTGACATCAGGGAGGGACATATTTTTACATTGTATAGACTAAAAAAAAGCAGCAATAACCCTGAACATCATTCCAGTTATACTCCTCGAGAAGTACAATCTTATGGAAAATGTAATATTACTTGATCTAATTTTCACACGACTTCAAACAAACTTCACAGTGTAGCATACATAACCAAAAGGTCAAGATGGTAAAACGTCAAATAATTTAATCTATAAATTTATCAGTTATAAAACATCTTACGATGCGAAAAAGGAAAAAAATTCTGTGCCGCAAAGAATTTATCAAACAGATGAGCTCCGCGCATGGAGAGCTTCTTGTAGGCAGCTGGCTGCACCGTCGTAATTTAAGAATCCCATAAACCAGAACTCATGGTTATCGACGGAGATAACCTGAATGTACTTTTCAGCAGGATTGGATCTACTTGATGAAGGATTAACTGCTTTAAGCTGATGTAACGGGATAACCACCTATTAATATTCGAGACTAACGGGAAATTAGTTCAAATAACAGATAAAAACTCGTTGACCAAGTACAAACAAAAACTCAGAATTAGAACATAATATCTTCTGAAAACACTAAGTCGCCAAAATTATTATGTAAAAGAATAGGATAAACAAGTACAAAGTCTAATAGACCACATATCATTGAGATAAAATAAACAAAACATTTCAACAAGATAGTATTAATAAACAAAACATTTCAACAAGATAGTATTAACACTCCTGAAATTAACCCCACTCCCTAGTTTCCTTCTGCCAATGCAATCTGCAAAGTTGTTCCTTGTCTTTCTTTTCATGAATCATAACACAACACAACACATACAAAAGTACAAACATGATATGACTACAGAAATACTACCACCAGCAGTTGTGCGACTCAGCATATTTTATAGGGTAAACTATCATTTGACCCCTTGAACTATTACTCCAGTTGAAATTGACCCCCCGAACTACGTTTTTGGTAAATTAACCCCCGGAACTATTTGAAATCAGCCAATTGACTCCTTATCGGTAGATTCCATCCACTATTTTGTCAAGTTCAATGGAAAATTAGTCTTTCCTTCATCAGTTCTTACTTGTCAACTATAACCACCAATGAAACCATGACACGTGAAAACAAAATAATGTGTAATGACAATGTGAGATGGTCTGTTATGTAAACATTTGGTTTTTTTATGTTTTCTTATTATGTTATATGTTTTTAAATTATTCTCTATCCATGTGTCAAAATTTTATTGATGGTTATAGTTGACAAGTAACAATTGATGATGAAATGACTAATTTGCCCTTGAATTTGACGGAATTGATTCCGCAATCTAACGGCAAGGGGTTAATTGACTGATTTTAAATAGTTTAGGGGGTTAATTTCAACTGGGGCGATAGTTTAGGGGATCAAACTGCAATTTACCCTATTTTATAATACACCTTCATCAAGAGTCAAGAAAATTATAAAAGGAAGAACATAAGAAAACAGAGTATAATTATTTACTATAGCCTCCCCCGATATACTAAAACATCAATCCTACCTGCAACATGGTAATTATTTATAGGTTTTGTTTACAATGCCAAGTGAATTCACTTGCTAATCTAGCCAAAACCTTCAACAATGTTGAACTAATGAAGATCACAAATTCACTGAAGATGACAAAGAACAAAAGTACAGAACCAAACTATCAAACCTGAAATTCTATAACACAAATCATGTTGAAGATTTAAGTGTCTAACTTGCAAACAAAAAAAATGCTGCTCATCCATTGGGATCTAGCATGTTATTCTTATGCTTGCCCCTCGAGACAAACTTCCTTTTGAACATCCATTCCAAATTCTATTGTCCTCATCGTTTGAGGTCAAATAACAAAAATGGTTAATGTGAGGCTAAACAATCTCATAAACAAGCTCACTTGAAGATTGAAACTCATGAACATTTTTTTCCTAAAAAGCCAAAACTCAGCTCGGCACTTGCCCAACTCTAAGCAACATCTATTTCTTTTTTAGTAAGAGTCTTGAAGACTTTCTGTAAACAAAGTTGAAATGGAATACTTGCAGTACAGAGGTTCACAAGCTCCGATAGAATTACACCAGAACAAAAGTTATATACCTTAACTGTAGCATATTAAGTGTTGATATAGTCCTATCATTGTCGAATCTATGTTCCTTCACTAATTAGATGCAGAGTCACAGTCAAATTAGAACACAACGGTGTATTTCCCCAAGATGGCTAGTTGCACGATTTTCTAATTTGAAAAACTAGAAATTACTCAATAATGCATCCCTCAATATAGTTGCTAGTTAAATGAAATCCCATATTTGAAAAAACAAGGCATGTGCAAACTTACCTTGTAATAGCTCCATTCAGTTTGGCTCTCAGCTTTGTATGAAATGGGATTATCACTGCAATAGGCAAGTTTTGCAGTAGAAACATATAAAACTCCCATGACTGGACCAGCTGATGTGGATAAGTAGCATGCAAATGAATTTTGAAGTTGCTCCTCGGGAGTTGTCTCAAAAGTTGATCGAAAGATCTTCTCGTAACCACCTTCTGCAAGGACCTTTGTTCCTTGTGCAATTCTTCCCATGGCAGCGTCAGTGAAACTGGGGCTTGTTTTTACTAGCTTGAAAGAAAACGGGATGATTATCGACTTCATCCATCACAATCAATGCTTAGGATCAACAAAATGCACAAACTAAATTTTAAAACATAGAAAGAGGTAAGATAAACAGAGAAAAACAAATTGGGGAGATCAAGTAGAATGCAATCCCATTTTCTCTCATGAAAGCAGACATTTTTCAGGGCATTCAGTGTGAACAAAACAAAAGCATTCGATGGGATTAAGTTCAAACGGTTAGAAAAACTAGAGGTTGGTACTAAAAACCAAATGTACTTAACAACTTTCAAGCACCCCGCTAAGCGTTTTATAAGAATTTTGGCTAATCTTCCTCCAAAATTTTAAACTTTTGATTCTCATGTCAATCAAAAGATCTACCAAACAAAATTAGAACACACCACACCTGTACTTAATCCGAATAACCAGCAACGAGTAAGGCGTCGAAAAATTGAAATGTGAACCCCTAAATATATCTGTAAGAAATCGATGATAGTAATCCACCAAAACCATTAAATGGCAATAAACAAAACAACCAACTACGCCGATTTGAACCTAATCTTAATACAATTCCCATGATTTCGAAATATATATACATTGAAATTAATTGAAATATAGTAAATCAGCAGAGATCAACAAGAAAAAGAAGAAACAAAAAACAAGCAGAAACTCACAGTGCTGCCACGTGTTTCCAGCGAGATCCTCCGCCTTCTTAGTAGCCTCCCCCACCGACTTCCTCCATCTCCCAAACACGTTCCGTACAGTGTCCACGGAATCTAACCATGCACGCATACACATCAAATACTAATACACAAGCTTCAAATCTATATACGAATGAAAATACATATAAAAATACGTATGAAAATACGGAAGCACGGATACTGACCTTTGAATGAGAAAGATTGTGAGAGCATAGGGGAGGGAGCCACGTAGGGATTGGATCCCTGATGGGAAGAATGATCCGACGCAGCGGCGGTATTGTGGGACTCCGACACCAATTCCGGGCTCCAACGAACCGATTTCTTCGACCCCGAACCCGTGGGGGTGGAGACTGCCTCCGTCGAAGTCGGTTGAGCCTGAGCCTGCGAGGCCGTCACGAAGCTCGCCCAGTTCCGATCCCCGTTCGGAGCTTGGGCTGCGGCTTTCGGGTTCGGATCCTGGGCGGCCGGAGTGTGCGTTTTGGCGTCGGCCTCGGTGGTGGGCTTGGGCGGATCCATTGTTCTACAAGATTCCGGTGCGGACGCTGGATCGAATTGGCGCGTGATGATCTGTTTTCTCTGTGTGTGTGTGTGTGTGTGTGTGATTATTTTGATTTTGATTCTAATCTATTTTTGTGTTAATCTGGAATTTGTAAATTCGAGGGTTGACAGGGAAGAAATGGGATCATTGGAGGGACGCGTTTAGCGATAAGGACGGTAAACTGTGATACCGATAGACTCTCGTTTTATAGGACTTCGGACCCACCGTTGATATTCCCTCTCTGAACTTCCACGTGTTTTTTAATTTTCTGTAAATGTACGAGTTTATTGAAGAAAGGTTCTTCAAATTTTAACTCAGACTTAACTTCTGTTCACAAAAGAAACATTCCTCTCTAATGAATTTTATAATCATTGCAGTTATACCAATGAACATATTAAAAAAAAAAAACATAAGTGTTCAATTTCTTTTATATTGTACAAATTCAATTTATGTATGTACTCCCAAGAAACATAAAATACTTTACTCTATTTCATATTTCACATATTGGGAGTAATTGAAAAAGCCAGACCCAATACAATACAAGTGAGAGAAATCATTTCCCTCTCTTTCCTTTTTTTACGCCCCCACGTCGCCACATAGGAGGGACAACGGGATGTAAAAAAGGGGATCCTATCAACTTGGGAGTAAAATTTAAATTTTAGTTTCTAAATTTATCCCAACTTACTCTAACTCTTGGGCCAAAAATGACTTTTGGGCTAAAATTTATTTTTAGAGCAAATTCTGGGCAAGATTTAAAGTTAGTGGGCTTGCCCACTACTGCACGTGGACGCACCCTAGAAGGAGACACACAAACAGCACAGATGCGCCTAATGCCCTCAACGCACGAGACGCTGATAGCGCGGGGGTCCCATGCACGTGGGTGTGTCAGCCAACATTATGAGCCCAACAACTATTTCTTTCTTCGAACGGTGGGGAGCAACGGACCGTTGGATGGAACCAACAGTCCAGATTCAAATTTTGTTAATTTTTAGTTTTATATTTATAAATTCATTAAATCTGATGCCTGAGACATAATGTGATCAAATCCAACGGGAACAAAAAAGATCTAACGGCCCAAATTTAAATCCAACAGCTAAATAATTAAAAAAAATTATATTTATATAAAATTTACCCAAAAACTCTATAAAAGTTGTGGCCAATTTATGTGACAATGGTTAGAGAGGTGTGGCAAGAGAGAGAGTGTGTGGAGAAGTATGTGATATTTGAGGGTGTGTTATTTCCCCTACGCAATACCTTTATTTATAGTAATAAGAAAGAGAAGAATCCTTGTACTCGAAGGAAATACAGTCCTAATAGGAAGATAATAACTAGTAATCAAATCTATCTAAGATTTACACAATCACACTTTAATATAATATCTATAACTGTGAAATCCTGTCCCCGGATTTCACTGTTTAAAATTATGTATTTCATACTTGTATACGTAGTCTCAACCCATCTATATTTACAGCGTATAATTTTTTCGATTAATAAAAAGATGAAAACGTCCCTAATGGACTAAACATGATTCTTCGAGATAGTATTTGATCCTACATATTTTTCCAGGTTTCTTGGCATATTCATATAGTATGTCTCAATACGAAAGCGTGGCACACACGAAATCTGATTTGGAGTTATAATGAAGATTTTACGAACCTTTGAACGTTGAGGGCAAATTGGTAATTTGACATTTGGAACATATGTGGCTTTGTTTGGGGTGCCATGTGGGACCTAGGGAGGAGTCCCCAATCTTCTGGAATGCTCTCCCTTTGCTTTTATCTCCCGAGATTCTTCTATCCCACGTTACTCACGAACTCTCTTTTCCTCCCGTGAACACCACACCACTTCCACCTCTCAAATTTTGGCATTTTGATTACTAGAACCACCACAATTTTTCTCTCCTCACCACAACGAACTGAGTTGTGGGTTATAATTTGTGAAGACTGAGCAAAAATTTGAGAAGAACCAAGTTTCAAAAGCACTGTTTTGAGCTGTGAGTTTCCCGATGTTTTTCTTGTTGATTTTGACTAATAAATCCGGTGAGTTACCCAGTTTTTCGCCCAACCAGTCACCTTTCAAGTTGTTTTTCGGTCACCTTTGGCCACCATTTGGCTTCCAAACAAGCGACGATCGTTTGTGACGCCTCAATATTCGTACTATAGAGTCATAACGCGGACTACAGGTGAGTAACTTTAATATATATATTACTGGTTATTACCCAACGTGCTCGTATACTTTATGGATACAACATGATTTTATAAATGTGTTTTATAATAAATTGTTACTTTTAAATTATCCCATTGATCTGTTTTATGAAATGTGATTTGAAATGCATATTTGAGATATGATTTGAATTGTATGTTTAGTATTATGTGATGAAATGTGAAGGCTAGTAGTAGATTGTTAACCATTTTCATGGGGAGTTATTGCTTCGAAACTAGTTTCATATCTCGTTTCATCGTGCCATTTCTCGCTTTGTTGAGATGTTCTAAATTTAGTAACTTGTGTTTTGTCTTGTTACTTTGAGCCTTGTTAGTTATGTTTCTTGGACTCTACTCGGTTTCGTTGAGTGGTCTGGGACTAGGTTTCGTTGGAGTTTCGTTAAGTGGTCTGGTTCCCTGCTCCCTCTGGATTTTGTTGAGTGGTCCAGAATCTCTTATACTTTGCGATCTCGTTGAGTAGTCTGGAATCGTATGCTGCTTTGAATTTCGTTGAATGGTCCGAAATCCCTTGTACTCCGCGATTCCGTTGAGTGGTCCGAAATAGTATCCCACTCCATTGAGTGGTCCGGAATCCCTTCTACTCTGTGATTTTGTTGAGTGGTCAAGAATCCCGCTTTGTAGTTTGGTTTCGTTGAGTGGTTCGGAATTCGATGTTGTTGGATTTCGTTGAGTAGCCTAAAATCACATTCATTGACTTCGTTGATTTGTTGATACTTGGAATTGTAGGCTTCGGTCGAACTATGTCACTCTAGCTCTACTTTTCAGTGTACTGTATGAATTATAAATTATGATCTTTGTGGTTTGTTTTACAAAGTTGATGGATGTTTGTGTGACTCCTTTGGTATTTCAGTGGTTTGTTTATGATTTTATAAAGAATGAATTGATATTTGATGTTTATAAACTGTGATTGATAGATAGATAGGTTTTAATATTATCACATACGTCGAATTATTGACACTCACACAAGCTTCACAGCTTATTTGGGTTGTTGTTTGCCCATTGCACCATTCCCACAGTTTAGGTGGCAATTGCGCAGGTTTTAATTGATATGGGAAGCTTCGGGGTAGCATTCAGAATTCAAAGCTTAGAGTGTTAGGTTATCGCTATGTCTTACATTGTACTTTCTTTTGGGAACCTACGGGCATGTCTTGGCCCTGTGTCAACATTGTAAATTTTAGTTTAGTGATTTAGTTTGTATTTCCGTGGCACCCCCTAAGTTGACCATCGCATGTCGATCCTAGATGTATGTTGGGATTGGGGCTTGACAATAACACTCTTCCTTAAGTGTGTAAATACTCAAGTAGATTCGTCATCAAGTAGGGTTGAGGAAGTCGACTCGTTGGCATCGATTTTGGGAACATGCTAGTCTTAGACAAAGGAATATGGAACTAAGTCTCACAAAAAACCCAATAACTATGATAAAACAAGAGGCGAGACAAAAATCCATAGTCTAAGGAAAAGTGCATGAGAAAGTGCAAAGTCAAATGAAACGTGTACGGGACGTACATCAAGAATATGACCAACCCAGGAAGGGTGCCTAATCAAAACCTCGTTAGGTAGCAAAAGCCGAAAGGGAAAAATGCTTATAATCATAGGAAAAAAAAAGTATATTAAGATCAAGCAAGTATACATAAAGATACTTCCCCTGAGTTTGACATAATTCCAAAGAGAATTAACAATGTTACAGCTCAGAAATTTTACGCATACTTATTCCTTGAACAAGTTTTTGAAACATCGTCCTCAGTAGTGATTTGGTGAAAAGGTTGGCCAGGTTGTCTTGGGAATGGATTTGCGTGACTTCAATATTCTGATGCTCTTGTTGCTGATGTGAGAAGAAAAACTTTGGCGCAATGTGCTTGGTGTTGCCTCTTTTGATGAATCCCTTATTCAGTTGTTTGATACATGCTACTTATCTTCATAGATCGTTGTAGGGACATCAACGATGGGAAGAAAATCTCAAGTGCTTCGAATGTAACCCACAACTGCTCTCAGCCAGAAGCATTCATGAGTAGCTTCATGCAAGGCGAGTATTTTAGTGTGGTTCGAAGCAATGGCAGTTAAGGTTTATTTGGTTGACCTCCAAGATATTATGTTGCCTCCAACGGTAATGGTAACCCATTTCAGAGCGTGCCTTATGCAGGTCAAATAAGTATCTTGTGTTTGCATAGCCAACAAGGCGAGAATCGATTCGAGAACTGAGAAGGATTGCTCAACCTCTCAAGGATTTATAGGGATTGAACAAACCCAAATCTATCGTACCTTTAAGGTAGCGGAAGATGTCTTTAACACCAGTTTAATGTTTACGTGTCGGTACATTACTGTATCTTGCTAAAAGATTAACAACGAAGGAGATGTCAGGTCTAGTGCACTGAGTTAAGTACAATAAAATACCTATCACACTTAGATAAGGAACTTTGGGTTCCAAAATCTCTTTTTTATCCTCATTCAGACGGAAGGGATCTCGTTTTGCATCTAGCGATTGAACAACCATAAGATTACTCGAAGGCTTCGCTTTATCCTCATTAAAACGGCGCAACACCTTCTAGGTGTAGTTCAATTGATGTACTAGGATTCCATACGAAAAATGCCCTATCTCAAGGCCGAGATAGTATTGAGTTTTCATAAGATGTTTCATCTCAAATTTCGACTTCAGGTGCGCACCAATTTGCTCAAGCTCTTCAGAAGTCCCAATAAGATTCATGTCGTCGACATAAACTTAAACAATCACAAAATTGGAATACGACTTCTTAATGAACACACAAGGCATAGTTTGTGTTCACATACCCCTGACTTATCAAATATTCATTCAAACGGTTATACCACATCCCCCGGGATTGCTTTAATCCGTAGAGTGAACACTTTAGCCAAATGGAGAGCGTGTTTGTGGTCTAAAACCATTTGAACCAGTCAATGTAAGTCATTTGGGAACCTTCTTATAGATTTCCATATCTTGATCCCCATAAAGATACATGGTTACAACATCCATAAGTTGCATATCCAGTTTTTGAAAACTACCAAACTGATAAGGTACGGAAAAGTAATCCATAATGGGTGAATAAGTTTCACCATAGTCAATCCCAAGGTGTTGAGAGAAGCCTTGCATAACAAGACGAGCTTTGTAATGCATAATTTCATTGTTCTCATAACGATTCTTAACGATAACCCAGTTGTAGCCAACGGGCTTCACATGTAGAGGAATAAGAGTTACAGGCCCAAACACCTTACGTTTTGAAAATGAATCGAGTTCGACTTGGATTGCTTGTTTCTAGTTTGACCAATTAGTGCTACGTCGACATTCATCAATGGAACGAGGGTTCAATGTCATCGTTTAGTATGATCTCAATAGCTATTGCATATGCTAATGCATCATTGACTATCGTCTCGTTTCTACACCAAACATCATCTAGCTAGCATAATGGACCAAAATCTAGCGATTCTTGGGAGAGGATTCGTCATCTCTAGGACGCTTCCATAATCTAGAATTTCCTCATGCGTTGGATAGAATGAGTAGGCAATGGTCGGATTCACGGTAGGCTCAACAACCTCGGACGTGGGTTTATTGTTCCAGGGTTGTGAATAGCCACTAATGTACGTGGATCAACCACTAGGGTGTCCCAGGCCTCCAAGAGGGAAGTCTGTGGTACATTTGGTACATCCATCTTTGCAAGCACATTCGCAATTGGTATATGTGATCTTGTCACTCTCGCTAGATTAGTGAAAGCGTTTGGCATGCTCTGAGCTACATTATGAATATTTAGAATGCGTTGCACTTAAATCTCAAACTAGTCATTGCGGGGATCTAAATGAAACAAATTAGGAGCTGTCCATGATAAATCACGTCGTTTTTTTTAAAGCGTTGACGCTCTTATCTCCCTCTAACGACAGGAAGATTGTCTCATAGAAGTGACAATTCGTGAAATAAACGGTAAATGGATCGCTTGGCAAAGGTTCTAAGTATCGAATGATAGAAGGAGAATCATAATCGACATATATTCCATCATTCTCTAAGGACCCATTTTAGTACATAAGGGCGGTGCAATCAGCACAACCAAAAACCCACAGATGTGATACGTCAGGTTCGTATTCGGTAACTAATTGAAGGGCGTTATATGGTTAGGTTGCGACAGGCCTCAAGCAAACCAACATGGCTGCGTGCAATATTGGATGGCCCCAAGTAGTGATCGGGAGCTTGTTATGTATGACCAACAATTGAGCAATCATTTGAAGGTGCTTAATGAATGCCTCTGCCAGACCATTTTGGGTATGAACATGGGGTACTGGATGTTCAACTTCAATCTTAACCGACATGCAATAGTCATAAAAAAAAATTTGATGTGAATTCTCCAGCATTATCCAATCAAATAGATTTGATCGGATAATCAGGGTAGTGAACCCTGAGCATAATAACCTGAGCCAACAAATTGGAGAAGGCAGCGTTTCTTGTGGACAACAAACACACATGTGACCAAAATATGGAAGTATTAACCAATACCATAAAGTATCTAAATGGTCTGTAGGGAGGTTGAATCAGTCTATATATATCCCCTATATCCTTTGTAAAAAAATAGAAGGATTCGAAAACTTAATGATAAGTCTTCCCATGGAGCAGGTTTGACATGCGATATTGTTCTAACTCAAACCTACACTTTGGGTTAGAGGATGCCCATATGAAGATTTGAGAATATAGTGCATCACAATTCATCCAGGGTGTCCGAAATGATCATGCCAAAGATAATTTTGTGCGCAGTCTTTGAGGTAGGGTCGACCACATAGTGGCTTTCTATGGGCATATGATTGTAGTATACAGACCACTCGGGATACGTTCCATCTTCTCTAGAATACGCTTCTGGCCATATTCGTAGGAAGTGAAGCATAAAAAAATTGTTGTATTAAAAGCATCTCCCATGCAAGACATATTCTTCAACGTATATTTTAATATTTAAGTCGAGAATGGGTGATGAGTTTGAGAGTTTCCATCTTCGTTGCAAAGACTTATACTCTTGGACATATATTCTTATATTTTCAGTTTCAAGATTTGAGTATTTAGTTTGGAGAAGAAAATATTGGGGTCATAAATCATTTTGAGTTTCAACAATTTGTGTATGTTAATTGGAGATGGTTGGAGTCAAAACTCAAATCTTACTAGTCTTTGCTAATTAATATTTATCCTTCTTTGACCGAAAACTTAACATATGAGTTTTTAAGTCTCTAGTGTACCCGATTCCTAAGGCCTCGTTTGACAGCTTGGACTGTACTGACTATTTCAGTCGGATAGGATAATTTGTCACTGGATTGTACTAACTAAATTAATCGGATATTTGGTGCAGTATCGTACTAATAACCGTATTATTTATAATTTGTTTGTTATTGTATCTGATAAGAGATTGGATTATATTATTTTTGCTAAAAAAAATTTGATGACTAATGAAAAAAAAGGAATTTTTTTTTATAAAAATTCACAACAACCAAATGCATCAAATTAAATAAAAATAGTCTTGATATTGCATTTTCTATTTGTCCTTTATTTAAATCAAATTATAAAAAATAAAAAAAAAATCCTTTCTTCCCCAGATCTTCTCCACCGCACAGGATTCCCTAGGATTCACCACACCAAATGGGATGGACAACAGAATCAGCATAGACCCTATACCCTAGACTTCTTCCGAAATGTTCTATGCATTGCTCCCTGATCTCTCGCATTTCTTTCCATGAGGAGTCAACCCAATTCCAACGATGCTGCGGCGATGTTGGGCAGTAGGTGAATGCAGGCGATGCTCCGACGACATGGGTTTCAGTCGGATCTAGTTCAAATCCAGGATCAATGGCACACGAACCCGTGCGGATCCCGCGACGAGGACCTGCAGAGGAGGGTGACGGCCGCGACGAGAGATTGAGGAGGAAGGCGACAACTGTGGAGTGCTAAAGGAAGAAGAAGATGAAGAAGAAAGGAGAAGGAGGAAGAAGAACCTGGGATTGACAATGGCAATGGAAGTGAGTTTGCAGAACGATGCGAGAGAGCCAGACCGATAGAGCAAAGACACATACCCAACTAATCATACATAGGTTATAAAAGATGCAGGCCCAATTTAAGTAATACAGGTACTATTTAGTACATAGTTGCATCAAACACCCGGCTCCGTATAACTTATCCTATTCGATTCCTTATACGGACTGCCAAACGAGGCCTAAGTCGATGGTATATTGAAGATACTGTAATAATAAATTCAAAGGTTACAATGTAACTAAAAATCATAACAGTATTGAAAATTGTCAAAACCATCTGTTAAAAAAAAAAACAATTGTCAAAACCATTGAGGGAAATCCATATTTTCAAAGGCCAAAAGGCCCAATTCTTTTCTCAGCTCCAATTGTTGTTGTTTTATTTCAACATTTTGCCCATTGCCAAACCTCCGATTGCTAGCAAGCGTTGATTAGGAGCCAAACCACTTCAACTAGCAGTGAAACGAGCTTTGATTAGACCTAACTTGAACTCAATCTCTTACCTTCGATTGCTATCACTAAATCCTAACACTATGAATGCACGGACATAACTTCTATATCAAGATCACATGTGTCATATAATCCAAAGAGGTGTCTGTATGCGATTTATAATGAGGATATAATAATAATTTTCTTCTTCCCTTATAAACCAATTTCATTAACGTTAAAGACAATCAAACAATTTCTTAATCTAATCATATAATTATAAGGAGCATGAAGGCAGTATATCATTAACTATGACATTTTTTGTAAGCTTTAATATGTTTCATGGTTATCAAAACACCTTAATCACTTACCTAATAGAACCAATCAATTACAGATTATATATATATATATATATATGTAATTACACAAATTATATTGAAATACAATTACAATATATAAACACACAATAAACGAAGTTGTAAATAAATCACAACAATTATCACTGACTTGATTTTGGAAGATAGAGGCTTGCAATAGCAATTTCCTAAGACAGAAATACACTCCTACACCAGTGCAGTAGTTCACAGCATCTATCTTGAATGACACAACTATCTAATCCAAATTCTTGAACTCAAACTTGGATTCTTGGCGAATTTATATATGTTTCTTTATGAAAAATGGAAGAGTGCGTTGGAATTGTATTAATATGTTTCTGATATCATAGTCATATTTATAATAGCGTTTCACCAACAGTTATGGTTGTTTAAGTCAATCTTATCCATTTAGAAAAGATGTAACTGTTTTCTGTAAACAGTCTTATCCTTTCGGAAAAAAACTGAATCTTAAAAACAAAAATGTAAAAATCGTACTTGTGTTTTTTGTCTGCCCGTAGATGCCCATCTTTGACATTTAAAGTATACACCCAAATCCTTCCCAAGTCCAAGGCCTAAGGTCCATGACTTCGGCCCAATTCCTTTCAAACAATAAGCGAGTGTACTCACATATAAAGAGGGAATAGAGAGTTTATGGGCGATGTGAGACAATGGTCCCTCATAAGTTCCAACATTACCTGGAGAAGAAACCATCTTGAACTTGTAGAGATAACATGAGAATGAGGACTAAAATAGGCGAAGGCTTTTCTATGCGCCATAGCTCCTTATCCACAAACTAATGTGGAGTTCAAAGGTTGTGGTTATGATAGCAACATTGTTCTAAAAACTCTCACCTAGCGCCATCTAGGCCCCCCCTAGGTGCTAGGCGGCTGGCCATCGCCTCCTATTAATGCTTAGGAGTTTGAAAATTAAGAAAATGCGTCTAGACTTGCTTAGGCGCCCATCTAGGTCGCAACTCTTACAGTCTTACTTAGACAAAAAATAGATAGCTTTCCTTTTTCATTTTATATTTTTAATAAATTGGAAGCGACTTGTTGAATATTTGGGTGAGCACTCATTATATTATTGTTCCCATGTTTTCAATATGTTCTAATATAATCTATATATCATTCTATTTTTCAATTTATGTATCCCAATACAATTATGTATTTTTTAAATATAGACATGCACTTATTTATACAATATATAATAAGTTTACTTATATAACAGTATGAACAGGGACATAAACCTTATATATAGTGCTCAATTCTAAGGGTGGACTCGAAAAACCAAAAACCAAAAACCAAAACACCAAAAAAAACAAAAAAACAAAAAAAAAAAAAAAAGCCAACCATTCACCATACTGAAAGTGAAACCGAAATCGAAAAAACTGAACAAACCGAACCGAACCAAACCAAAAACTATTGGTTCGATTTCAATTTTAGCGCTTTAGAAGCCAAATTAAATATAACTAGTAATTTTTATTTATTTAGGATCCCATATCCAAGTTAACATAAACCGCATAAGACCAAACTTCTTAAAAAGTCTAAAAAAGTCTAAGGGCTAGTTTGGGGTTGCTGTGCTTTTTAAAAAACTGTTTCTGCTATGCTGTAATAATAAATAGATATGAAATAAAGAAGTTAAGTGTTTGGTAAACTATAGTTATTTTAGCCAAAGAAGCAGTGTCAGATTTTTTCGTAAACTTTTATTAGAAGTACTTTGACTATATAAAATGATTCAAAATGACATAATGTTGGGTACGCTATTCGTTTTACAAGTAAACAAAGGGTGAACTACAAATGGTTATGTTAGATTAGATGTAGCCATAAAATAAGAGGAAATGATACTATGTTGTAGGACTGTTTGTTTGTTTTTATTCCTCGCCACCTCTACACCAAAGCGTCACGTGTGAATCCTAAATGTATGTTGAGATCGGGGAATGACATAAGAAATTCTAATGACTCTATAACTATAATACCAAAGCCTATAGGATTACTTCCTTTACAAGAGTTCTTTGTTGCCTTAATATTACTTGAGGCACAATGAATAGCTCACAAGGCCAGCCCTGGCTTGGTACAAACAAGGCCCATATCCAGGGCTAGAAGGGGCACCAAAATTTTTTTTTACATATACCCGTATTACAAAACAATAAAATTTGGTATAGTGAATTTGCGAGAATTCGAGACTCTGTTCGTCATTGACGCTTTGAAAACTCTACAGTCTTTAATATTATGCATTTCCAAGTTTTCAAATTCCAAGTTCGAATCCTGAAGCTTTTAATTTATTCAAGGATCATAACTCACAACATTTAGAATTTCGATTTAAGCAATTTTCGAATAATTTCACAACCTAACCGAAGTAGCTTCAACTTTCTGTTCCAGAATTTTGAAGCAATTTCCTTGCTTGTGCCTCAGAGCCTTCATCTCCGACGTGGTGACATCCCATCCGTCCACTTACCAATTCACGTCGTTCCCTGTCACCACACGAAGCATGGCAAACTGCCAGACCCAGAGGTGGATGAGCCAAAACCATTTCAGAATTTCAGAGGTGGTGAGGGCTGTGACCCATGATGCCACTATTACTGTGACAAACAGACTCCAGACGAGCCAGAGTCAGACGACCTAGTGGCAGAGGGCCAGTCCCACTAAATTTTTGATTTCACTGATCACTATTCTTTTTCACTCGATTTTGTTTTTATTATTTTTTGTTCAGTTTTTCTTAAATTTTTTTCCATTTATTTTCTTTTTATAAATAAGTTTTAAGTTTACTAATCAGTTTGCTTTTTGAAATTAGTTTTACTTTTGTATTAGGACCGCAAAGCAACAAAGTTCGAGTGGTGATTGGCAAGTAAGTTATTTTTATAATATATGTTGAAATTTTAATTGATATGATATTTGTTGCTAATTTTTTTTATTTTCTAATATATGTTAGAATGATATGTTAGTATTTTTATAACATTAATATACGTTGGAATGATAATTTGAACTGAGAATTTTTGTTAATTGAAGCTATGTCTTTTAGGAAACAACTCTCTGGTAATATGAAGAGAAGAAAAAAACAAACAAGGATAAAGAAATTGCTGAAAGTTTAAGAGGATCTCTCAATAATTTTTTTTTCTTTCTAAAAAGAACGAATCGATTGAAACTTTGGTAGAAAATGATGTTGAAGAGTTACAAGATGTTGGTGAGGAGTTTCATGATCATGAAAATGGTGACAGTGTAGAGGAAGTTGTTAGTGATGAGTTTCATGACCATGAAAATGGTGGTGATGTAGAGGGAAATGTTGGTGCTGACCAAATTGATGCCGAGGAGAATATTGAATCTCAAGAACTTGCATTCCACTTAAACATTTATGATCCAAGAGTTCGTGATGGTCTTAATGCAGAAATGAGATACATACTTGTAGAAAAAAGGGCCAATTAGGGAAAACAATCTTACTTAGCTTAAGACAAGCTTTCTAGAAATTTTCCACACACTATTATGACTGAAAATTACCAACATGTGAAACTTGTGGCAGGAAATGGCTTGTGTACTCAATAGAGTTGGATATAGTATTTTGTTTCTGTTGTAAATTGTTGAAAACAATGGTCTCAAATAGTGAGTTAGCAAAAGATGAAATTAGTGATTGGAGACATCTTGGTGAGAAACTTGAGCAACATGAAAAAAGTAAAGAACATCTCACTAATTCGAAAACTTGGGGTGGTAATGAAAACTAGATTGACAAAAAATTAAACAATTAATGAAAAATTTCAAATGCGAATCAAGAAAGAGAAACATCATTGGAAACAAGCGATGCTTAAAATTATTGCTGTTGTGAAATTTCTTGCCATACATAATTTAACATTTAGTTGAATGAATGAAAGACCTTTTGAAGTCTCTAATGAATTCTTAGGTTTACTTGAAATGATTGTTGAGTTTGATCCAATAATGCAAGAGCATTTTCGACTCATTGACAATAAAGAGATTCATCATCACTATTTCAGCCATAAAATTCAAAATGAGCTAATAGCTACTTTAGCTTCAAGAACCAAAACCACAATCATTAAAAAAAAATAAAAGAGGCCAAATTTTTTTTCTATCATCCTTGATTGTACCCCTGATGCAAGTCACATAGAACAAATGACTTTAATTTTAAGATGTGTTAACTTGTCAAGTAGATCAATAAAAATAAAAGAGTATTTTTTGGAGTTTTTAAGTGTGGAAAATACGTCAAGACAAAGACTTTTTATTGAGTTGCAAGATGTACTAAAGTCTCTTGATATTGATAACGTGAGGGGACAATGTTATGATAATCGATCTAATATGAAAGGGAAACACTAAGTTGTACAAAAAAAGATTGTTAGACATAAATCCTAGAGCCTTTTACATGTCATGTGGTTCCCATTGTCTTAATCTAATAGTTTGTGATATGACAAGTTCGTGTCTTAAAACGAAAGCTTTTTTTGGAGCATGTGACATGTCTACACTGTGTTTTCCAACTTTACAAAGCCATGGAATACATATTGATGCTTTAACTTTGAAATCAGTGTCAACTACTCGATGGGAAAGTCACATTGAAAGTGTTAAAACAATTAAATCCCAAGTGTCTAGAATAGATGCTTTGTTTCAGCTGGTGAAATTTATTGAGAATCCCAAATTGAGTACGGATCCAGGATGCTTAGCATCAGGAGAACTTTCAAGTTTTGACTTTGTATTAAGTTTGGTTATTTGGTATGATATTTTGTTAAAGATTAACATTGTGAGTACAAAATTACAATCTGAAGGCATGCGTCTTGATGTTTCTGTGAAGGTATCGGAAGCGATTGTTATGTTTTTTGAAAACTATGGAGAAATTGGTTTTGCTTCTGCCATGAGTAATGCTAAAGAAATTGCACTTGATTTTGGAATTGACCCTGTTTTTCAAACTTAACATCATAGAACTAGAAAAAGACATCATGATGAAATTGATGGTAGTGAAAGGGAACAATAGTCTACTGAAGAATCATTTAGAGTAGATTATTTTCTTGTTACTGTGGATATTGCTTTTTCTCAATTAAATCACATGTTTGAACAGTTGAAGGATTTCTAGACGATCAGGAGCTAAAAGAATATTGCATGAATCTTGAAGCACATTTTAAACATGGAAATTCCATTGATGTAGATGGAGCCGTCTTATGTATTGAATTACAGATATTGCAAACGATGTTACCTGAAGAATCATTTCAATCTAATAGGTCTTGGACATCCATGGTAATAGCAAAGTTTGTAAGAGAAATTGACATGTGTCAAAATGTGTTGATTGCTTATCTTGTACTATTGACTGTACCTGTGACTATGACATCATCATAAAGAAGTTTTTCAAAATTGAAATTATTGAACTCTTACTTGCGGACCACTATGACTCAAGATAGGCGAAATGGATTAGCAATCTTATGCATTGAAAATGATGAGGTTGAAGACTTGGAGTATGATGATATAATCGATGATTTTGCTTAAAGAAGATATAAGAAGACAATTTCTTAAAGGTTGAAATTTCAAAGAGTTTTGTTTGGATTGGTTGTATATGATTTTGTTTTTAATCGTTGGCGTTGTATATTTTTTTTCAAGTAATATAATATGGGTGTGAGAGCCTAGCCTCCCAATTTTGACTGGGTTCCAGCCTTCTTTAATTTTTTTTTTTTTAATATATGTTTGTATATTGGAAAAATGCACATTTTTTAACCTTCGCCCCAGGCACCAAAAAAGTCAGGACCGAACATGATATCTCATCAAATAGAACTCCACTTTCTCGAGTATAAGTATGTAAACTAATTAGCATTAGACTTTTAGAGTTTAATTCTAGGGTTAATCTCAATTTACTACCCCTGAAGTTTCTTACTTTTCAACATTTGGTACATGAAGTTTTTTTTGTCCAACCATTATGGTCCCTAAAGTCATAATTTTGGGACACTTTCATACATACGTTAAGTTTTATATTAGAACATCTGTTAACTGATGACGTGGTGTCACGTGGATAATGACTGGGCGCCACGTGTCAATATGGGCCCACATGAATATTAATAATTAAAAATTATAAAAAAAAAAATCTTTTTCTTTGTAAACCAAACTTGTCATCCTCCAAGAACCAAGCCAAGATTTTGAAATCCACCTCCAATTCCAATTCCAATTCCACTAAGAACGTCGAGTTGAAGAAGCTTAATCCCACATCAAAACCTCAAATTCCACCAAACCCACATCAAATTCCAAATCAGCCAGCCTATGTCCTCCAACCTTGTGGTCCTCTCCTCTAGACTCCTTGTTGTCCTCGCTGCCTAAATCAAAACCACTGAGTTAGCAAAAATAATCAATGAAATTACAAAAAATGAAGAACTCCGAATCGAAATGGCTTTATGAATAGAAATTGTACCCGAACCCAGGAGTAGTGGAGATCGGTCTCATCGAGTGATAACCTCTTTGACGAAGTAACTAGTCGGACTGAAACCGCTGCGTTCATGGAGGAGAAGCGATGCTTTGGCGTCGTCGAGGCCAGAACCGACGTCGAGGATTGTCCCCAATCCCAGGTTGAGATCTTGAGGGATAGAAGAGGTTGAAATACCCCTTCATTTCCTACAATCTTCTTCCTAAACTTCAAGATCTTGTTTTGGGGATTAGGGTTTTTGCAACGGGTGGAGATGAAGAGGGTGAAGGAGAGAGGAGAGGAGTGGATGGGTGGTTGCAAAGGAGAGAAGGAAGGGAGAAGGGAGGCAGGGGGTGGTGGGGTGAGTAGGAGGCGGATTGGGTTTGTAAGGAATTTTTTTTTTTGTTAATATTTGTTAATATTTTTTTTTAATTTTTTTAATATCCACGTGGACCCATATTGACACATGTTGCCTATTCTTTGTCTACGTGGGTGTTATGTCATCAGTTAACAGAGGTTCTGATATAAAACTTAACAGATGTATGAAAGTGTCATAGAATTATGACTTTAGGTACTAGAACGAAAAAAACTTCATATACCAAATGTTGAAAAAAAAAAAAAACTTTAAGGTGGTAAATTGAGATTAACCCTTAATTCTAATACTTTTATCATTTTTCTCCTTCGAAGATGTTAATTGCAGCAAATCTTATCATCATTACCCAGAGAACGAATATATATATTTTTTTTGAGGTTAAGAAATATTTCATTAATGATCAACAAAATGAACAAAGAGACCGGCATGCGGAAACGACAGGGGCCAAAAAAAACCAATCAAGTAAAATCGTAGGAAAAGAAACTGGATAAAGAAAATGAGACTTTGCATGCCAAATTAACATGAAAAATGAAATTTTTTATATGTTCCATTCGTGTAAACTCGAGTTAGTTTACGTTGATCAAGTAGTTGTTAGTTTAGTATTTTTTTTTTAATAATGGAAAAGATTTCAAGTTTGAATCGACCAACCATATCAGTAAAATGAAAAAGTAGTTAAGCTACGCTGGGTTGACATTTATTTTAGCTAGGTATCATTTCCTTTGTAAAAACAAAGAGGAAAAAAAATGACTTATCGTTACTGATGGTCGGTTTTGATAAATTTTGAATTCGATTTCACTTGATGGCTTAATTTGTCCGACTCTTATCATGATCTAGATAATATCACTGCTAGAGATAAGTAAAGACGTTTGTTAATGTTGGGATGTGATATATATGGATGGTGACAAAGGCAAAATGTGGAAAAGAAAAGCTCATTACATATATGTCGTAAGCTAATTAGTTAACCAAGAATCAGACGGACTTCTAGGTGACATAAAAGGTTACTTTATTTGGTTTATCCATTTCCCTAATCTTCTCTTTACCTGGCGTAGCTCAATTCGTTAAAATATTACGGTCGAGTGATATCTCTCCTTACTTATAAGTTAAAGATCTTATGTTTCATTCTCATGAATGACAATGAAGAATTATATTTTTGTTGAGTTTTGCATTCCAGACTTTATCCTCGTCCTCAAAGTATATTATCATTGTATCAAAAGTTTCGTTTCAAAGAAGATTTTTACCACAATTATGTGGTGGTGCCCACAACATCATCTATTATTAGATAAGTATGATTTAGTTTATAGGAACTCTTATTAGCATTTAAAAAATTTCATCTCTGACTCCTCACAAGTGTATTTTTATTTTTGATTATATAAAATCTAGAGTATAAAATGAGATTTTTGGAATGTCAATAACAATTCACTAGTTTATGTGCTTACGTTATGTATATAATCACCAAAAACTCCGTACAAAAAAAGAAGATAAGAATGATTCTTTATAAGTGTAGGATGGAAAGGCCAGTAAGACTGATTCCCAAACACTGGAGTTAGATCTGACATTTGTGTCGTGTTTTTCGTGTTTGTGTCGTTTTCGTGACATACTCGATATCTTAACGGGTCGTGTCTTGTAACACCCGTTAAAGTAAATGGGTAATATGACCCGATCCGAAATCGACCCATTAATATTATCAGGTAATATGACTTGACCCATTACCCGTTAAGGAAAATATATTTTAAATCAATAAATAATGAAAATGAAAAACATAATTTGACCCCAAAAAAATTGAAAACATAATACTAAATTTGCATATGTATATCACATTGTCACATAAATATTACTTCAAAATATAAAAACAACATTTGTCTTTTAAATATTACATACCCAAAATAAGAGTCTAACGAAAAAATATTAGTACATTACTACAAAATACCAAATGTTTAAGGATATGCAAAATGAAAGGAGTTGTGTTTCAAGGTTGATGAAACCTTGCACGTTTTTTACAATAAAACCCTTCAATTTTCATCAATCACCAAGGGAAATGATATTGGTTTATTTTGAACTCCCTTAAAATTACTATTCATGAGGGTCTGTATGGTTTTAAAAATTCAAACAACAATGTACCCATCCTCAAAGCGTAGATGATGTGATCACGAGAATTTGTTGTAAATTAATTATTATATTTTTTAATGTGGTTGGTATTTTTAAAGGGATATGATATTCACACACTCCATTTTATTTCTCACACGCTTTTTTAATTTTCGGCCGTCAGATTGAATGAATTGAAGAAGATCAACGGATAGAAATTATCAAGGGGTGTGTGAGAAGTAAAATGAGGTGTGTGGATAGCACACCCCTTTTTAAATTGCTTGATATTTTTATTTTTAGTGTGCTTTATAATTTTGTAATCTCACTCTTTGCGTATAGTATACCATAAAAATAAATAAAAATTACAATTTTCAAATTTATATAGAATAATAATGCAATAATACATATTTTAATATACAATATATACATATACACTATGGCTAATTGTATTTTATAGTAAGTTTTTTTAAGTAGTTCAAAAAATTAAAATCATCAAAATAACTTTTTTCTTAACGTGTCGAAACGGGTTACCCGTGTGTTACTTTCGTGTAAACCTGTTATAGGTTCTTATCATGTGGCCCGATAATGACTTGATTAGTTATCGTGTCGACCCGAAATTCGTTATTTTCGTATCGTTTACGTATCGTGTTAACAAGTCATGTAAGAAATTTCCAGGTTTAATTGGAGTTCCAATAACTACAAGAAAATGTCCATGCCTAAAGTAAACAATCGTAATTTGGAATGTTGACAAAAAAAAAGAAATCTTCATTTGGAATGTTCAACTAGATAATGGAAAAGGCCAGAAGCCTTTTATGTTGGATCAGGACATATTTTATGCCAAATCAATTCTCACATACAATCAGTCTCAAAAACTAAAATAAAATAAAGACTTTTTTTATTTTATTTATTTCGATCGGTCCCTAATTAACTAAAATTCTGTATCGAAAATTTTATTAATTTAAATACTTTGACCAAGGAAAAAAATGCTAATTTCAGTATTAATTAAGAAAATTAATAACAAAAAGTATTAAATCCTTCCTAAAATCATGCAAAGATTAATACGGAATTTTTAATTCTTTTCTCAAATTTGAATTGTGTGAAAACTAGTCAAATTTTTCATTTTTTTCAAAATAATTTATTTTTATTTTTTTAGATATTGGAGCATTTTAAATTAGAAAAAGATACGCACGTGGCCTTTTACCGCAGTGGTGGAAAAGTGTTGAGCTCTTGTATGACGGCGTGGGTTCAATATCCGTCGGTGGCTAATCTAACATCGAATATAACAAAATCTATCATTTGAAACAAAAAAAATTAGAAAAAGATACATATTATAAATATAGGTATATAAATAAAAAAAAGTGAATATATTTTATCAAGAAAATGGGGGTACATTTTACATATGTTGATGCACAAAATCAGGTCGATCTTAGACCAACTAAATCCGATCGTTAACCACACATATAGACAAGAACACAACAATATATCATGGTTCACCCCAAGTTCGAGCTACATCGTTAACCACACATATAGACAAGAACACAACAATATATCATGGTTCACCCCAAGTTCGAGCTACATCTACATTGGTGTCGATTCGGTTTCATTATGTAAAATGAGAGTTACAGTGGACATAGATGTTTGTTGCTAGATAAATAATTTATGTGACAGCCCGTCCCGAAACATTTTATCGCAGGTGTGAAAAGAGGAAATTGCCCTTGGAAGTTTTGTGCAGTTGTGTGGTTTTGTTTGTTGTGATTGGATGCCCAAATTTGGACCACACACTCACACCCTCTCTGTCACTCCCATTGACTCTCTCTCTTCTCTCTCTCGGATTTTTTCTGCATTTCCGTACAAGTCGTACGGACATCATCCAAATCAACCATTTTTCTTCAAGGATCGAGGGTTTTGATGTCATGTTCATATTCCTTGTAACCATACAATCTCATTTATACGATTTTTAGGACGAAGCCGTTGGAAAACCTGAGAACCATAATTTCCGATTTGAGCACTGTTCATGCAATCGTAAATGTGAAGTTTTGAAGAGATTTTAAGCTGCTAGGAAGCTTTAGAACATCTTCACGAAGCTCGAAGAAGAAAAACGAAGTGTTTTGGAAATCGGGAAGTTGAGTTTGGCGAATTTGAAATTTTGGCCTGATTATTGAGGATTCTCCGGCGAGATCCCGTGGATTTTAGGGCTTGAAATTGGTAAGAATGTGTTCTTCTCATCCTAAGCTTCATTTTGGTGAAAATTTCATGAATTTTGGTTGAAAATCGAGTGAGATATGAAGCTTTAAATATTTTTCTAGTTTCCGGCGACCGCGATAACGGCAGCTAACGGCGTCAGGTTAGTTTTAACGGAATATTTGTTACGGCGTTAACTTTTTCGTTAGGCATGCCAGGCACGTGGCCGCACATGGGGGTGCGTCTGGCCGTACCTTGGCCGGCGCGTGGGTGATCGGAAATTTTTTCTAAAAATATGGGGATGTTTGTGGTGTTGAGTAGATCACGTTGATATATTCAAACACCCCATTTGAACAATGTATGAGAAGTTATTAGCTAGTTTCGTTTATGTGCTTTAAATTAACGTTTATATAGTTGTTTCGCATATAGGTGAGACCTATTCTCAGGATGAGCGCAGTCAATCGAGGCTTGGGGGCTACACCCCTCCATATACCAGTGAATGGGCTTTTGGTTTTTTGTATATACCTATATACTTGAGATTTTTCCCAGAAAATCGATTTAAATGAAATTATGTTTGAAATGCCATGCCTATTGATTTATGCTTAGACTATGAATTTGTATGATATGTGCATATTGTGATTGGACGCGGTGGACGCTCAGGTAAGTACCAGGTGAGTTGTAGACTGTTTATGTGAATTGGTGATTATGTGAGATGCGTTGAGAGCTCATAAACCTGCACCCCGGTGTTAGTGCTCCTGCCCATGGTTAGGGTACAGTCCTTCATGTGATGTTCACCTCCTTCACCATACGCTCATCTTGGATCCAAGTTAGGTGCACAATCCTATCGTACAGACCACTATAGGTGGTTCCGACTTGTAGGTGACTCTCGATTATTCGCACAGTCTTCACGTGATCGTAGCACTTGAGCGTATTTATTTACACCCAGTCCTGTCGTACATACCACTTTAGGTGGTTTCGACTCGTGTGTAGGTATATTTGTTGAGATGTGGATTTAAGTCGTACATGTCACGTTAGGTGACTTCGGCTAGATGGATGAGCTCTAGATTCAGCCGTACAGATCACGTTCGGTGACTCCGGCTAACATATCATTTGCATTTATTTATATCACCTGGTTTACATATTTTTATGCTGAGATATTCGACATGGCATATTGTGAATTTTGTTATTTTGAGCATGGTTGTGGTATAGATATGTATTCTATTTTCTGGGAAATTATACAGGTTTTATGGCGAGGGGTTACAATCTTTGATAATTGAAATGGTTTTGAAAAACTTTGTTTTTGCCCACTCACACTTTCTATTTTGCGCCCCTCCAGGTTCTAGTTAGGAGTGCTTTTTGGTGGCTTGCGAGGAATACACGGAAGCTCTGACAGATTATCACCAGTGTAGGATTACCTTTGGTGTTGTATAATTAGTATTTGTCCTGCTGGACTGCACCTAGGCTACTTATGCTCTGGTTGTGAATTCACACTTATTTTTGTCTTGCTCCTTATTTTATTTAGTGCTCTAGTTAGTTTGGTTCTTATTTATTCACATTTCTTATATTATTATTGCTTCCGCACTGTGCACATGGCTACGTCACCTTCGCGTGATGGCCAACACGCCTTGATTTCGGTCGGGGTGTGTCAATTTATAAGTTGAAATACAGGATTAAAAAATTATGGGTACAAATAAAAGTTCAAAAAATATGGGCAAAAAAAAAAAAAAAAAAGAAATATATGGGTATAAACTAGAACAAAAAAAGTTGTACATAGAAATATATGATAAAAATTTAGCTATAAAAATTTTGTAACACTAAATGGATTTATTTGAAAATAGTCAGATAATTTTTAGTTATAAAACTTAAATATGTTGATATGTAAATATTATAATTTATTAAAATAATAACATAGACAAAAACCAAGGTAACTTGATAAAAAATTTGAAAAAACAATAAAGTTTGAATCAATAGAATTAAAAAACAAAAAAGTGATTACATCTTCTCCTAAAATTAAATTCCCACTGTACAATCCAATCTATATGTATATGTCTTCGATTAATTCACAAAGCCAATTTATTGGGACTCCAATGTCTCCATGTTTGTGAACAACTTAAAATTAACACCATCTTCTCACCAATAATCATGTAGAAGACTTGTGGTGGAGAACATGTTTGCATCTCTTCTTGCCAGCTTCTGCCAGCTCCTATTCATCATGCAACTAAACATATGTTTATAAGTCACTAAATAAAATAAGGCCAAATAAGTTCCACTCAACTGATGACAATGATGGGATACAATACCAAAAATTTAGTAAGCTACTTTGTTCCATTGGGTATAATTTTGCTAATTGCCACTAATTACATGTCATGATACAATTGCCATAAAAAAGTTTTACGTATATCTGATACACCACGTAACACTATAATAGCACGTATCAAATTGATCTAAATTAAAAATGTGCAGCAACATATTAATATCCAAACCCCAAATCTAAGATGGGGAAACCAATGACTAGATAATGACATAAATTTTGTGAGGATGTGAAGGTAAAAGAGTCATACATTGTGAAAGTAGAAACTTGCAAGAACTTATATGAAGTTGAGTACTCCCCATATTGCCAATTAATTTTATGATGAAACCTCAACTTTCTTCATGGTATCAGAGCTAGGTTGACCCATGTGTAAAGCCCAATGACCATACATACTCAACGTCACCCAATTCGTGTTTTCCACGTGTTTGGCTTGAAAATTCGCCATAAGTAAGGGGACGTGTGAGAATGTGAAGGTAAAAAAGTCTCACATTGGTGAAAGTAGAAACCTTACAATGGCTTATAAGAGATTGAACTATTTTCCACATTGCCAATTAGCTTTATGGTGGAATTTCAACTTTCTTCAAATTCGAAAAAAATTTAGTATAATATTGCATCAACACGTCAAGTGGTGTATATCTGAAAACGTATTCGTACTACACATCAAGCTAAATTGTTACTACCATACTCATCAGAATGATTATGTTAAATCATAATTAAGTAGTAGAAGAATGGGTTTTCACAAGGAAAAAAAAAATGAAGATGATATAGGAGGAGAGTTGAAGATGATATAGGAGGAGAGTTGTTCTCTTCAGTTGTTCTCTTCAAATGCACCAGAGATTGAACGTATTTCTTTCCAATCTTCCATGCACGAAGTCAAAAGACGACAAAGAAGACAATTATTTTTTAGAGGCCCAGGAAATTTTTTTAATTCTGTTGGTTGAAATGAGCATGTTAGTTGTTTTCCATTTGCAACTCAGCAACGGTAACATGATTAAAATTATAACTTAATCTGATAAAATAATATTAATTATGTTATAAAATATTTTCTCTTTCCCCAAGCATTACCCCTGTGACCTCTGTGCCATAAAATTAAGTAAACAAATGGAAGTTTATTGTATAGAAGAAAAGGCCCCTCGTCCAAATGTACAATGTGCTGGATCCCAATTTCGATTAAATCATTGATCACAGCTCCAAATGGCCTACACATGCTATTTATCTATCTTATGCACGTTAAACATAGTAACATTATTCATGGATAACTTTCGTAACAAAATACAATGTGGAAAAAGCTAACTGTAAGAAAAAGATTGATTGTACAAACTATATTGTAAACCACAACTCTAATAGAAGTATGTCACAATATTCTTTATGGTAGATCTCATAATTCTTAGAGATAACGTATACCATGCGATTAGTAAATTTGGTGCATTTGATGGCAATCTAAGGAGTTCAATACTCATTTTGATCTTTGTGGTTTGAGTTTGATGTATTTGAGTCGTGTGTTTTATCTCATAAAATATGTTTATCTATTTTTTGAATTGCTACGTTACATATATATATCTGTAAATTACCTTTAAAATTACGTAAAAATGACCAAAATGACAAGTACCAAACTGAAAATCTGAGCAAATCAAAAGAATGAGAGAGTTATTTAGCCTTTCTAAAAACAAGATAGTGTGATTGTTGATTAAGGATGCATATGGACAACAACTGATAATGAAAGGGTCATTTTAGTAAAATCATCGACCACACTTGTAGTTGTTGAAAAGGGCAAAACGACCAAATCCAGACTATTAAAAGCTAAGATCCTCACTATTATATTGCCAAAATGCTAATACACCAGAAAATGTGGTAGAAAGAGACGTATTACTAACCCTCATCAGCAACCAAATCCATGTGACATGTTCAAACACAATTTCCCCCCTACATCATACAATCTTAAAAGCGCACAAACCATGCTTTTATCAATGATTTTTTAGTCTCGCCAGCAGTTCATAATATTATCACAATTTCATTATGTCATAGTTTTGATAGGTTTTTTGTTTTATCACAAAATGTCACGATTCAATTAAAAGTAAAACCATTCAATACAAGTAGTATTTATTCTGTTTAGTTTCGGATATAAAGTTACATTCTTCAACAATTTACACTAGATTACTAATACAACCCTAATCGAAGCGAAGCGAACCGAAACAAAACGAAACCGCGTTTGGTGGTTCTACCCGTAGATGATCCTTGAAGAAAGTTCAAACTATTAGAAAGGGTGTCCAAGGCTGACCAATTATTCACACGACCACCCTCGCTGGCTTAACAAAATTATTATATAATTTAACCATTGTGGGAATCTCAATCCAGCATTATTGAATTTGTAACGCTGTCCCTCAGCACCCCCCCCACTTTCTCTCCAACCTTTTTATATTCCCCTCTCCTTTTGAAACCCCCTCACTCCCACATCTCTGAAACTCCTTCTCTCCCTCTCACTCGTCAAATTCTCTCTCTTTCTCTCTCTAAAAATGAAGATGGGTTTTGCAGGGTTCCAAGTTTTGATGGTTTTGAGTCTTTTGGCCACATCATGCATAGCCCAGGCCCCAGGAGCTGCACCCACAGCCTCACCCCCAACCGCCACGCCGCCAACGGCCACCCCACCAACGGCCACCCCACCAACGGCCACCCCACCAACGGCCACCCCACCAACCGCCACACCGCCATCAGCCGTACCAGTTCCATCACCCAGCAAAACACCAACCGTGTCACCAACTCCATCACCAGTGACAGCACCAACCCCAAGTGCCTCCCCACCAGCTTCCACACCAGCTTCCACACCATCTGCTGAGTCTCCGTCGTCCCCACCTGCTCCCTCTGGCGCAAGCCCGAACTCCCCACCGGCAGAGGCTCTTCCTCCAAGTGGCACCTCCGCCATCAGCCGCGTTGTTATTGCTGGAACTGCTCTTGCTGGAGTCTTCTTCGCCGTTGTGTTGGCTTAGATTCAAGGGGTTTACCCTTTCGGGTTTTGCTATTCGTCACTCCTCATCGACTCTCAGATCTGGGTTTTGATGGACGGTCGAGATCTATTATTTTCTTTTTCTTCTATTGTTTATTTTTGTTAATGTTTTTTTTTTTTTTTTTTGTTTTAGATTTGTTTAACTTCGTGTCTTTTCAATCCATATGGTGATTATTGGGTTTGGCAGTTTCTTGGTGGATTTGGACGGTCGTGATGTGATTAATTATGGTGATTCATTGTTTTACAGTCGACACGTGCACCCATTTGTAGATGAGTCGTTGGATGTACATCTATCTGATCATAGTTGAATAAAACAGTTTGTCATTCTTTTTCTTAGGGAGCTTTGAACTTTTCATACTTTTAACTCTTTCTAAGATTCGGGTGTCATTACAATAGCTTGCGAATTTAAGTGCATCAAGATATTAACAAATTTTACTCATTCATTTTACGTTTAATTTTATGCAATTTATTATCGTAAATTTTCAAATACCTTTGTTAAATTTATCACATTTCCAAAATAGGGGATTGCAGAAAAATGGAGCCTTTATTCTCTAGGGTTGGGTGGCTTTGCCTTTTGACAAAGTCTAAAGCATTTGTTGCAGGGGATGTGATATGCACACACTTTATTTTACTTCTCACACATCTTTTCAATTTTCGGCTATCGGATCAAATGAATTGAAGTAGATCAACGAATATAAATTATCAGGAGGTGTGTAAGAAGTAAAATGGGATGTGTGAATAGCACACCCCTTAATGTATATTTCCATGCCAAAAAGATGGAATCCAACTCCTTAGGTTCCTTCCAATCCTTGACGTTGACTCGTGGTTTCAAAAGTCTTCGTCATAGGTGAAAGTGCACCATTAATCTTTCTTTTGCGTGCTTCCCCGAAACTTGATACACGTGTTAATCCATTTGGATGAAAAGTAAAATGGAACCAAGTAATCTTTTCGAAATATTATGTAACATTTTCTAATTTAAAATGACTAAATTTGAACTCCGTGCATTTTTTTCTTTTCCATTTCGTGTGAAAAATTATAAATAACAAATTTAAATGATTATATTGTGTTTATAATCGAAGAGATCTGGTTTTCACATATCATTTTTTTGCCTCTCAAATGCCCACCCCTCTTTTTGACCATTTTAATTAAATAAATCATACAAAGGCAACAACAATAGAAATTTTTTTTGTGTATTTTTACTATTTACCTAATTGGGTCTTAATTACAACTGAGTACTACGGTTTAGTGGTATTCCTCTTCATTTGTAAGTGAGAGATCTTATGTTCGATTATCGCCAAAAGAAAATTTGAACCGTATTATTATGGCTAACCTATTATGAGGCTTAACCCACTCACCCACCTCTTAATGTAAATAATGATGTTTGTTAAAAAAAAAAAAAAAGATCTCAACTACATATAATAACTAAAACCTTGGATTTGGGCTAACACATTTTAAGGTTCTCCCTCACTCTCGGAAGTAGGCTGAGCCGCTGAGGTTGATTAATGGTTAATTATGGCCGTGAAAATGCTGATAAAGCTTTTGTTACTTTGGGCCTTCCCTCTTATACCAAAGAAAATGCAATGATCCAAGGCAAAGTATATGCCACGTCAACATTACAAACCAAAACGACTAGGCACTAATGAGGCTCACTGTATGTATAAAGCATATATTAACTCAGTAATTTATCGATGGGAGACTCAATATAAGTGTATATTAACTCAGTAATTTATCGATGTGAGACTCAATACACATGTAAAGCCTTACATGATAATGTTTCAGCCATATCCCTTGCTTCAACTCCACTATTTCAAGTTCGCACAAAGAATGTGGATACACACTATCACTACATTAGAGCTTGTTTTAGCCAATCTTCAATAGAGAGTTTTAATCCCACATCGGACGGAGAAATGAGAGACATGGTATCAAGGAAAGTTGTCTCACGTGTGAAGCCCAACGGCCACATGCTTCACGTCATTCCGTTTGTGTTGTCCACATACTAGGATTGAAAAATTTGTCACATATGAGTGGGCATGTTGAGAATGAATCCCACATTAATAGAAGGAATGACTTTACATGTGCTTATAAGTAGGGATGGGTTCGAAAAACCGAAAAAACGAAAAAAAACCAAACCGAACACCGAATCAGAAAAAAGCCAAACTAAATTAAACAAACCGAACCAAACCAAAATGAGTTAATTCGGTTTCGGTTTCAGAAGTTCAAAAAAAAAAAAAAAAAAACCGAATCTAGAATCCACTTAAAACGACGTCATTTCATTTATCAACACTAATATTATCGAGGAGCAAATTGTAGCAATGGTCCCTTAACTTTAACTCAATTAGAGCAATGATCCCTCAACTCATCAAAACGTGCATCTATAGTCCCTCAACGAAAAGTCCATTACCATTGGTCCCTCAATTTTAATCCAACTGGAGAAATGGTCATTCAACTCTAACCTAATTGGAGCAATGGTCCCTCAACTTTAACCCAATTGTAGCAATGGTCCTTCCAATATAACTCATTTTGACAAAATTCTAACGAAGTTGACGAAAATGACCATAGTTATGAAGGATATATTTGTGAAAACTAGTTAATTCGAGCAACATCTATGCATGCTATTAACCATTAAAAGGCGGAATCATGCTTGTATGCACTCAAAAACAAAACTTAACCCATGAAATTCAAAGCCTAGTGGTTATAGTGAACCAAGACTCAACTCAAAACAAAGTGAGTTGAGAAATCTTATACCTTTGTTGATTCCTCTTTGCATAAGCAAATGCTAATCACCCAAGAGATAGGGCCTTCATTCCTTACTTCTTAGCTCCATGGATTTCTTGGAGGAGGATGAAGGAATGGATTCTCCAAGTTCCCAAAATAGGGAACCTCTAAGTCTCCACACCAAGGAGATTATTGAGGAAGAGATGAGTAACCTAGAGGAAGAAAGATTGCTAGCTATTTTCCTCTAGGGTGGCCGGTCTCTTAGAGAGAAATGAGAGCATTGAGTTCTCTCCAATTTCCTCAAAAAACCCTAATAATGAAATGTTATAAAGTTCTTTATATAGTCCCTTCAATTAAGTGACAAAAGAACCAAAACCCTTCATCCCCTAATGTGGCTGGCCTTAAGGGTTCATTGGGCTTTTCAAGCCCCTTGTGTTTTCAAGTTGTCATACAACTTGAGTTAATGGGCTTGACATTCAAATCTCATTGGGCCTTGCGCCCCAAAACCAACCTGAGTTCTATAACGAACATATTCGTTTGATTAATTAACATATTAATTAATCCAAGGCATAAATAATTAAACCATTTAATTATCCTTACTCATCTCTGTTGTTTCTTCAATCTCTACCTTAATCGGTGTACGATCTATTACGTTCCTTTTAGCGAGGCAGTGGGCAATTAGAACTCTTCAAATCGATTGTGAATTGAAACATACTTTCAATTCTCCCTTTAGTGATTATACACCTTTAGGGCTTCCACAAACCATGAGTGACATCTAGCAGTATGTCATGGCTACCCAAGCTAATCAGAAGATGTGGAGAACCTATTCAGTTTAGGATTACAATGCAATACGGTCTTTCTCTAATACAATACTCTTAACCACATTGTTTGGTTTGATAGTTTATTCATTTCTACTATCCAATGTGATTCTTTTACTTATACGATTACCTTGAATGTGATTTGGAACGACTTCCTAAATCTCATTCATACTCTGGTCAGAGATTCTTAATCATATCATAGAGTATTTTCCCTCAAATGGTTTGAAGTTGTGCATTCACTTGCCTCTATGGCTAAGTGGCTTAACCCCAACTATGCCGTGTACACCCTTTGACGAAGCGACTTTGACATAGTCAAAGATCAAGGACCTAACCACAAGACAACTATGATGCCTCAGGTCAAGGGACTACTTTGCATTATCCCAATCATGAGTTCTCATATGACATGAGTATGAGAACTTCTCATTGATCGTGTTTAGTGGACTCGTTCTCTGTTAAGCACTTACATGCTTGTCTTGGTGTCGGTCACACCAATGACTCGAGACCAGTCACTCTTTTTAAGAGAAGACATAGCACATATTGATCTTAACGGACTGTCAATGCTCAATTGGCAATCCTATGATCAGGAACGTTTAAGATATGTATACGAAAGAGAATGATCTCATGAATCTAACTTTGTAGATTTTCTGGTTTTAAAGTTTCAATGTATATTTCATGTATGTTTGTACAAGAGTGAGTCCGCGTATATATGAGAAGAGAGAGGGAAAAAAGATGGGAATGATGGCTACAACAAGCAGCCGACAAGAAAGAAAAAGGCATGTTGCCTACCTAATCTAAACCTTACACAAAGACATTACCCCAATCAGTTTCCTCCCTTAAATCAAGGGAAAAATGTGATTTGCATACCCCTACCCTAAAGATTATAATGAGCCGTACCCTTGAGATTTACCTTAGGGTTCACCTTGGTAGTAGACTCCATATGCAGCATCACTGATGCAGCATCAATCATATGCAACATCAATAGATGCAACATCACAACACTCGCCCTTAAGCTGGATTGAGGAGGTTAATCGAGCCAATCTTGCCTAGAAAACGATGGAATAGAGCAGATGCCAAAGCCTTGGTAAAAAGATCTGCTAGTTAATCATGGTTTCGCATGAAGATGGTCCAGATGACTTGAGTTTGCACTTTTGCTCTAACAAAATGACAGTCCACTTTAATGTGTTTCATTCTTTCATGGAACACAGGGTTAGCAGCAATGTGCATGGCTGCTTGATTATCACACATAAGAGACATAAGGGGTAGTACTAGTAAACCCTAAGTTTGAAAGAAGCCCTTTAAGCCATATAAGTTCACATGCAGTGGCTACCATGGCTCGATATTCAGCTTTTGCGCTGAAGCGAGCAATAACATGTTGCTTCTTGCTATTTCAAATGACAAGATTTCTACCAACAAACATGCAATAGCCAGTGGTAGATTTCTAATCAAGTGCATTCCCTACCTTATTTGCATCAGTGTAGCCACTGATGGCATTGAACTTGTTTTTACGCATGATGATTCCTTGTCCTATCAAACCCTTGAGATAACACAGGACTCTCTTAACATGTTAAGATGATCAACCATAGGAGAATGCATAAATTCGCTTGCCAAGCTCACTGCATATGTGATATCAGGACGTGTGATGGTGAGATATATAAGTTTGAGCTTTAGTTTAAAGTCCACGAGAGTGATGGCAGAATCAAGCATTTTTGCTTCCTGAAGAAGATCCAATACATATTTTTGTTGATGTAGAAACAATCCCTTTGAAGAGGTTGCCATTTTGATGCTCAAAAAATACTTCAACTTTCCCAGGTCTTTGATAGCAAAGGTTTGGCGTAGTTAGAGTTTAGTCCTCAATTTCAACGGCATTATCTCATGTGATGATGAGATTATCCACATAGATAAGCACTACCAATTTCCTACTAGTGCCAATTCTTACAAACAATGAGGAGTCAGCATTACTTTGTAGGAATCCAGCGTTCTCTAGAACTGAGCTGAGCTTGGCATACCAAGCTCTTGGGAATTGTTTCAATCCATAGATTACCTTGTGCAGTTTACAAACCATGTTGCCTTTAATACCATCATAACTTGGAGGAGGTTGCATGTACACTTCTTCTTGTAACTTTCCGTGAAGGAAATCATTCTTCACATCCATTTGATAAAGAGTCCACCCATAATTGATTGCAACTGAGAGTAGAACCCTCACTGAATTCATCTTGGCCATATATGCAAATGTTTCCTTGTAATTTACCCCAATGGTTTGAGTGAACCCTCGAGCAACAAGCCTGGCCTTGTGTCTCTCGATAGAACCATCAACCTTGAATTTAATCTTGTAAATCCAACGACTTCCAACAGCCTTTTTTCCTAGTGGTAGTTGAACCAAGCTCCAAGTTTTATTTTATTCTAGAGCATGAAGCTCATCTGCCATGGCTTGATTCCATTGTGGGAGGAGAGATGCCTCTTGAAAGCTTTTAGGTTCACTATGTTTATCAATTTCACAGAGAAATGCAGCATGGGATGTTGAGAACTCACCAAGGTTAATACTTTCACTGATAGGATGCCGTGATGCATAAGTAACATAGTCTTGTAGCCTACTTGGAGGTTTTCTGGTTCGAGGAAGATTTCTTCTAAGCCCTGAGACTCAATAGGAGATTGTGAATGATCAGAATGAGACTCCTCATTTCCTTCATTGGCAGAGATACGATGATCAGAGATTAAGTCAGTTTGTTATTCTTCAATATCTGGCATCACAGCAGCTGAGCTTTCTTCCAACACTGGATTATTAATGACCGGAGGAAGTGGAAACATTTCAAATAGTTCATTCCCCTGACCTGCAGTATTCCCTTTGTGAGTAAAATAAGGGTAATCTTTTTCAAATTTCACATCCCTTGACACAACACACTTCTTAGTGGCTGGATTATAGCACTTGTATCCCTTTTGGGTGGAAGAATACCCCATAAATACACACTTGGTTGCCCTGGCATCTAATTTGTCACGGTTCAAGGCTTAAATGTGAACAAAGCAAACACATCTAAGTACCTTGAGGTGTGTCAAATCAATTTTTCTACCCTTGAGTGCTTCATAGGGAGATTTAAACCCTAGCACATGACTTGGGAGTCGGTTAATAAGGTAAGTGGCAGTGAGGATGGCTAATGACCAAAATTTCTTTAGAACATGCATGTGAAGCATAAGAGCACAAGTCTTCTCCAAAGGATCTCTATTTTTTCTCTCAGCTACTCCATTTGTTAGGGAGTCCCTACACAGCTGATTTGATGTATTATGCCTTGAGAACTTATGTATTGAAGCATGTTGTTGGATAGAAATTCAATGCCATTATCTGATCTCAACACCTTAATGTTTGATTAAAATTGTGTTTTAACATGCATATGAAAATAGTTTGGACTTCACTCTTTGATTTCATAAGATACACAAAACTCATTCGAGAGAAGTCATCAACAAATAAGCCAAAGTACCTAAACCCTTCTATTGATTCATTTGCTAGTCCCCATACATCGGTGTGGACCATTTCAAAAAATTTACTTGTCCTAGACATTGAGTTACCAAAAGGTAGTCTAGGTAAACTTAGAAAATTGACAAGTATCACAAGTAAAATGTGATTTACAAAAATTTGGAAACAGTTTAAACAAGATAACTTCAGAGGGGTGAGCTAATCTCTTATGCCAAAGTTGGTTTTCATCTATGAACTTTGATTGAGTTTGAAGAGCCTGAGTAAAACAGGTGTTCTTGGTCAATTTATGAAGACCCCTTCACCAATCATCTTCATGGTGAGAACATCCTGAGACATCATGTTATTTGGTGAGAAAATGGCACGACAGTTTAGGGTGTTTGTGATCTTTCTAATTGACAGAAGTTGGAAAGGAAAGGTTGGTACATATAAGGCAGTGGAAGGTGTTTTGTGTGAGAGTAAGTTTATTTCTCATTTTCCCAAAACTAAAACAGTTTTTCCCTTTGCAACAGACACATGTGAGGGATTTGAAAGACGTTTAAAATGATGCAAATTTGTGATTTTGTTTGTCATATGATTTGTGGTTCCTGAATTAATTATCCAACAATCATTTTCAGTACTAGTTAACAAGGCAGTAGTGAATGCTTTGAGTATACCTGGTGCTTCATCATGTGAAGCTTTCTCATTTCTAGCAAGAAAGCCAGCAAACTGTCCCAACATGGATGCATGATTGTTCTCTTCATTTCCTTGAGCTTGTGAACCTCCTCCATGTCCCTTACTTTGAAGATAAGCTGCAAACTCATTGATAAAAGACAATGGATTGGCAGTGAACTCCATGGATCCTTGTGAGACAATAGAGGGATGAGCATTAGCAAGTTAGGCATTGTATTGAGGTTGAAATTGCTGTGAGGACCTTGGTATCATTTTTCCATCTTTACTGAACTTAGGCTTGAGTTCAGGATGAAGTTCCCAACACTTCCACATGACCAATACCATTGCAATATTTGCATTTCAGGTGTGGATTTCTACCCTTGTACACCTTAGCCTCTGAGGTTTTGTAATTTGAGGCATATGCATAAGTCTTAGTCAATCTCAAGTTGTGCTCAGCATTCATCACTTTCTTCCTTACTTCTTGTCGTTGGATAGTTGCACAGACATTGTTGAAGGTGAGAAGCTCTTAACTCATCAAGACGTGACTCTTTAGATCCTTGTACTCGAAGTTCAAACTCCCCAACAACTGGTAGATTCTGTCTTCCTCGGCTCGTTTTAGGAGAATGGCAGGATCTATGGTATGTGAAAGGTATACATCCAACTCATTCCACATAGCCTTGGGGCATCCAAGGGGTTGAACAAATGCTTTCCCTTCTTGTTGGGCACTAGTAATGTCCTTAAGTTAAAAGACACGTGCATGGTTGTTTTGATTTCCATACATATCCTGCAAGGCTTTCCAAAGCTTACATGAAGAATTGTAGTAATTAAAAATCTTAGCAATATGTTTCTCCAAGGTGCTGAGCAGCAAAGACATGACAAGTTGATCCTTGCAAAGCCATGCACCATATGTAAAGGAAGAGCTGGAGCTTCCACACTTCTATCTACAAACCCTAATTTCCCTTTGCCTCCGAGAGTAAAAGACACAGCTCCAGACTAAGGGAGATAATTAAACTCGTTCAACAAAACTGAACACAAACGTTGATTGGTGTTAACCTTGACGTCTGAGAAATTTGAAGGAGATGTATGCGAGATGTCACCCTTTATGTTTACTGAATCTTCTTCAGCCATGGCTTAAGATTGAAGGAAAGATGCAACGGAAAAAAAAAAAAAAAAATGGCCAAAGGCAGGTTACAAAACTTGCTCTGATACCATGTAGATTTTCTGGTTTTAAAGTTTCAATGTATATTTCATGTATGTTTGTACAAGAGTGAGTCTGGGTATATATGAGAAGGGAGAGGGAAAATAGATGGGAAGGATGGCTACAACAAGCAGCCGACAAGAAAGAAAAAGGCATGTTGCCTACCTAATCTAAACCTTACACAAAGACATTACCCTAATCAGTCTCCTCCCTTAAGTCAAGGGAAAAGGTGATTTACATAGCCTTACCCTAAAGATTACAATAAGCCTTACCTTTGAGATTTACCCTAGGGGTCACCTTGGTAGTAGACTCCATATGCAGCATCAGTAGATGTAGCATCAGTCATATGCAGCATCACAACAAACTTCTTTAGATCACATTCTCTCAATTACATTTTCCTTGGACTTATCGTTTAAGCATATAACATTTATATGAGATGGCTTTAAACAATAATATTTTCCCTTTATATTAAACTAGATTAGTTTAACATGTGAAATGTCTGTAAAGTATCATCATATGATTGATTTTAGGGCACATTTCCAACAAGTTACACATTTGATGAGTTGAGGGACCCCAATTGTAGAAATGGTCATCCCAACATAACTTATTTTGACAAAATTCTAATGAAGTTGATGAAAAGAACCATAGCTACACATTTTAATGAGTTAAGGGACCAATGATAATGAATTTTTAATTGAAGAGCTATCACTCTAATTTTATTAAAATTAAAAAATCATTACTACAAGTTACTCTACTATCGAGTTAGTCTGCTCTCTGCTGCAGTGCTGCTCTCTCACTCTGTCTGCTAGTATGACAAATAACAGCTAGCTAATTGGAATGCACTGGTATGTTTGAAGAATCAAGAACTTTGAGTGATTAATTATCGCGAGCATCGAAATTGGGTAATGGTTTTGCATGACTAATAGAAAACTTGTTTCGTATTGCGCACGAGTGATTGGTCAAGTTTCCCTTTTTTTTTTTTTTTTTGGAATTATGTAGTTGGATGGACAGCTTAGGTTTTTCTTTTTTAAAAAAGAGACAATTAGCGGTAATTTACGCTTATTCACATCTTTCGGGCCTAGACAGCCTAGATTTTTACCCCTCTTCTTTTCCTGATTTCACAAAAACAATATTATGAATAACGAACATAAATTAATTATAATACATATCAGTAAGTAACAAAATTTTATTCCATTGCAAGGTGACCTTTGAATTCATTTTTTTCAAAGAGTTGTAGAAAATAGTCCATTTTTTCTTCCATGTTTTTTTGGCAGATTTTTCTTGCACCCCGAGATTTGAGTTAGTGTTCTCCTGCGGAGGGGGCTTGCGCTTTCGGGGTGCTGTTCCACTCTCTCAGGAGTAGGATTTGGTTCCTCAGACTGTGGTTCCTCAGTTTCAGATGATACATTTGTAGCCTTAGGCTTTAATTTCAATACCAGACTCATTTATTAGTAAAATAAACCATAATTAAGCAATTAAACTAGTATTTGCAGATACAATATCAACACTCATAACAAATTAAAATAAGAACTTCCATTAAAATGTCACTAATGGCTCAAGTCTCGTAAAAACATGGGAAGAGTAGAGTTTTGGAAAGAGTCAAATAAATGGGTAAAAAAAACAAAAAAAAAAAAAACCGACATTGAAACCGAAACGACAAAAATCGAACTGAAGACAAACCGAACCGAAAAAAGGGAAAGGAAAACCGAATCCAATGGAACCTGGTAGTGATTTCTGTTCAGTTTTCAGTTTTAGCAAAAAAATGAATTGATCTGAAAAAAACCCACGCTTACTCATAAGTAGTTGGACTACTCCCCATACTGTCAATTGGATTTATTATGTAACCTCAACTTTCTTCATTCTTCACTCTGCAGCAATGATCAACTTGTAGACATTTACACTAAGGCTTTATCTAAATCGAGAATCAAATACTTGCAGTCCATCCTTTCTCTTGGTTTTCACTAATTTAGTTTGAGGGAATGTATATAGACATAACATAAGGATCCAAGTCAGGAAAGCCAACTAGATTCTAGTCATCATACAGTTAGAAGAGCAACTTACATCGCACATGTACACCGTTACGGTGGAGTTCCATACTAATGAAATAAGGACATGAGAACCAAAACTTATACATATCTTTATTTTATTTATACGAGACGACACTATAACAGTTTACCCATGCCATGTAAGTCATTTTTTACAACTAAAGTGTAGTTTTAATCAAGGCTCTAAAAGATGTTAAGCGTTAGTTAGGGTGGTGGACTGAGGTCTAGCGCCTAGGCAGTCTAGGCAGATTTAAGTTAATATATCATATATCGTATAAATAAACTAAATTTATCTAATAATATATAAATTGAATAATATGTTATTTTTTATAAGAAGAATATAGATATGTAATGTGAAAGTTGTAAGTGTGGTGTGATTTTAAAAAGAAAAAGAAGATAATAAAACATTATCCTAATAATTTTTATGTGTATTTATTTAATGCTGGAGTGGGTAATTGTATTTTATTCTTTTATTATAATTTAGAAGGCCTTGGAAACCGGAGAGTTGGTTTTTGAGACTTGAAATGCGGAAAGCTTTTGATTTTGGGTTATTTTTCCTCTTCCTTCCTTATTCGATCGCTCCGCTTAATTCTCCATTTATTATGCTATACAAAATTTCTCAAGAAATCCAACGGTCCACAAATTGTAGCCGTTGAAATCCAACGAAGGAGGCAAAGCCACGTGGCTCCCCAACGGTAAGAAAACTGAGTGCGCCACGGGCCCCTTTTTCTGAATTTTTGTCGGCTGACGAGCGTGCACGCACGCTTGAAGGCCACATGCCTGACAGAAAAAATATAAAAAAGGCGGTTGACGTCTTCTTGACGTCAGCCCACGTCAAACTGCCTTCGGGCGCTCGGGCCAGCACGAATCGACAAGGCTCTCCCTCGGGCTTGCTTGGGCTCACTCGCCAGCCAACACTATGCTTCCTCCTTCGGGCAATCAAGCCCTATTCCGCAACCTGTCCCTTGAGCACGAGCTCCCGCTGGAGCTACTCTTAGGCGCTTTGGGTGGAAAGTTGTGCACCTACGTGAAAGTTGATGTGCTAATATTGACTGAGTTGTACTGCTTTATTTTTTATTTTTTTGTAAACTGTTACATTCAACGGTGTAGATCGGCTGTGGATTTTTAGTGCCTTTTTATTGTTGGACATCAACTGTTTAAACTATATAAATTAAGATTTATACTATAAGGACTTTCTTATTGGAGACAATATATAATAATCTAGGTTAATGCGCCTATATCCCCAAAGGTTCAAATCTTAGGCATTCCACAGTGGTTTAGTTGAGTGTGTTGTCTACATATAAGCATTAGGCACTATGAGTCTAATTCGTATTGTGGTAGAAAAAAAATCGTTGTTTTCAATCTTGACGAATTTGTATCTACAAAACAATCAACACCTTTGATCAAAGACCACCGCTTCACGTACCCACGAGGTGGGTTGGGGGGTTTGGCTAATGGATTTACAATGCCTAAATTAATTTCTCTGAAAAGAGTAAGTGTTTAGGGCTTGTATGTGTAGAAAAACGCCTACCAAAATTTGGTGGAGGTTGAGGTATTAATAGGAGGTGGCCGGCCATGGGGTTAAGATTTTGCCCTACACATGGCAACATCCTATTAGCCAAGGTGTGTCACCTATTGGATGAATGAGGAAATAATATTTCCAGGATATTAATTAGGAGAAAATATCTTGGGATAATGGTGGAAGTATCCCCAATTGATTGTGATAGGAATTCCTTACTTGATTGAGTTGATCATCTTCAATTAAGAATGTATTAAAGATAGAATTTAGTAATTAACTCTATCTTTAATACTTTGACTTTTCCATGCCACGAACCAGGGAGCTTTAAGCAGTCATATTAGTTGCTCGAACCTTCAGGGGTGTTAAGCTGTGCGTAGGAGTAGTTGAGGGTCCTGCCCATTTAATGAAGGCAATTTTATCTTCCTTGAGAAAAAGTTTATGTGTTGTCTTCTGGATTTCTTGGATTATTTCTAGCTCCACAAATGCTCCACACTTGCTGGGTTAAAAGCAGAAAATGGCAGTAGGTGTAGAGATCCAAGCTGCTTAGGTATGCAGAGAGTTGTTTCCCAATTTGATGTATTTTTTTCACCTTGTTTTGGAAACAAAGTATTCATGGGATAAGGAAGCCAATTGCCACCAAGACTTATATAAGTATGTCTTAAGTAGAAGGTTAAATAAAATCACATAAAAATTTAAGAAAGAAAGAAAAGGGTAAAGAATATTGTAAACCTCTCATCTAGTTTTCTTTTTTGCTTACCCCTTCGAAGAGTTGAATTTTTCTTCTTTAAGTTTCTAGAGCCTCAGGGCTTGGTGGAATGGCTCAACAGGGGCTAAGGAAGTGATTGGGTAGCCACGGGGATGTGGTGTAGGTAAGGCAACTTGCGGGAGCTGTTTCGGGTTGTGGTGCGATTGGTTAGCTAGGGCCAAGAGTTGGCTCAGCCCGAGTCGAGGAGAATTACACGAGGCTATGCTAGTAGGTAAGCTTGCTTACTGGACCTTTAGTTGAGAAGAAGTCCTTCTACTGCTTCCGGAAGGCTTGATGTTGAACTGTTTCCACCGTCCAGGTTTTGAGATAAAGTGAAATATCCAACTGTGGCTAAGTCTGGATCGGCTTCTGAAAAGCTCGCCACTACGAGAAGTAGGGGAAGAAAGTTTGTCACGTGGAGAAATGAATTCAGTTTTTAAAGAGGCATCAAAGTCTACTCCTTCTGCTATTACCACGTATGTGCTGCTTGCCAAGAAGGACGAAACTGCTTTAGTTTGATTTTTCAGTTGTCATAGATGGAACATTCGAGGATAGAGTTGCCAAGATTGGAGCTACTGAAGATGAAGAGTCAGATGAGCAAACTACTGAGTGTGAAGTAGCTACTGAAGGCAGGATGGCTGCTAGAGAGCCCAATGTCATCCAAGCTACTAAATGAGTAGTCTACTTTATTTAGCTTGTGCTGGATTTTAGCGACCTTTGTGCAAGTTTATCAATTACCTAGAAATTTAATAAATTGCTTTCTTCACTCTACTCCATTTTTATTTTTCTTGAAACTTTGATTGCTTAAAGCATCTTGCAAAAAAAAAAAGACGATCCCACGAATTTACTTATGGCTGTGAGCTTTGGCTTTTTGGGGCAAAGTCAAGCTATTTGAGTTCGTCATGAGTTTTTGCCCCTTAACTATCTACTGCTTAGCTAGTCTTTGAGTATTCGATCCTTTGAGCTACGTGCCTACATCACAACATGATAAAGATATGTGGGATATGAAAATTGTTAACTAATCACATAAAAAATGTGTAGTTGTGTAGAAATTCATGGGAAGTTGGCCCTCTCCTGCTGGAGAGTAAACCCATATGGGTGTTGAGGAATTAGTTTACCTTCTTGCACTAGAGAGATTACCAAATGGGTGTCGGGATATTAGTTTATCCTTTCGCATTGGAGAGCAGACCCAGATGGGTGTTGGGTAATTAGTTTACCCTGTTGTACTAGATAACTTAACTAGATCGGTGTCGGGCAATTAGTTTACACTCTCGCACTAGAGAGCACACCCAAATACGTGTCAAGGAATTAATTCACCTCCTCGCACTGGAGAGCTTAATAGATGGGTGTTAGGAAATTAGTTTATCCTCTCGCATTGGAGAGCTTACCCAGATGGGGGGTGAGTGAGTAGCGCCGTGAGCTACTCCCATACTTTATCCAAGTGTTGAGCAATCCTTGAACGTTTTGCCAGATACCCCCTGAGGCTTGGTTAGTGGTCAGCTTAGAATCTGCTTGGATTGCAAGTTTCTTCACTACTAAGTTTTTTGCTAGCAAAAGGTTGCTATAGAAAAAATTAAATAAGCTTATTTAATATCCGCAGTTGGATCTGAGATCAATGGTCCACGTTATTCGACTTTAAAAAAAATAAAAAACAGTTAAAAAATCAGAAATGTTGCCGTTGTGCCACGTGGCACAATCTGGAGTGTTGGAATTCAAATTTGTTTAAATCCAACGGTATAGATTAAGTAGGTGAATAAAAAATTTAAAAAAAATGTAAGAAATTATTAAAAATCCGAAAAATAAAAAGAGAAAATTGATTTTACTTTTCTATAAATACCTTCTCATAATCTTTTGCCTTACACCACAATTTCTTATTTTCTCAACTACTTTCAACCACATTCCTATCTTTCTCTCAAAATTTCAATCCAATTATTTTCCCAACAAAATTACTAATGAGGCAGGTACTTATTGGACGCTTCTTGAAGATGTTGCGTTGTGTACTAGCTGGGTTGAAGTTACTCATGATTCACTTATGGGTAATGAGATGCAGTAGCGAGAAATGTGGAGTCTTATTCATACCAATTATCTTGACAAAATGGGTGGAAAAACAACTAAAGAATCGATGTCCAATCGTTGGAAATTACTTAGCCAATCATTTAGTATGTGGAGAGACGCCTTGGCATAAACTAGTGGTAATCTTTAAAGTGGGGAAAATTTAGCGGATCAGGTAACAATATATTATTTATTTGTTTGTCTTAATTATTTGTTAGCTACTTTGATTATAATGATTTGTTTGTATTATTTATTTGTTAGCTACTTTGATTATAATTATTTGTTGGTATTATTTATTTGCTAGCTACTTTGATTATAATTATTTTTACTTTGATTATAATTATTTTTTTGTATTATTTATTTGTTACCTACTTTCATTATAATTATTTCTTCTCCCGCATTGTGTAGGAACTTCAAGCACAAGCTTGGTATAATGCCAAAAGCAAAAGCAAATCATTCACCCGGTGGGAATGTTGGAATATTGTCAAAGATTGTCCTAAATTCAGAGTTGTGCATGTTGGTCCAAAAGTTTTCATGAACAGCACCCCTCCACACCCTACACCCGATCATGCCTTGCTTGTTCATAAAGATGACGCAGAAGAAGTGCCAAAAATGCCCCCCCATGAACAAGCGTCTAGGTCGACCCGTTATCCAATTAGGCCTCAAGGTAAGAAGGTTTCCAAGAGAAAAGGGAGTGCTTCCAAGAATGATTATGCAAAGTATATGGAAGAACTTGCTCGCCAAGGTGAATTGACTTTGGCGTGAGAAATGCTGAAATTTGAGGCTGATAAGGCCAGAGAGGAGGCAAAAGTTGCAACTGTTGAGAGAAAATTTCAAACTAATGAGAGAGAAAGAGAGCTACTTAGGCAAGAAAGGGAACAAGTTAGAGAAGAAAGAATGGCTCAACGAGATCGTGACATTATGAACACGCCTTTAGAAGGGAAGTCACCAAATTCTAAATATTTTTGGAAGTCGGAGAAAGTGGACGTGGTGCGAATGAGGCGTGCAAGAGAAGAGAGAGCAAGAGGAGATGGTCCTAGCACGACAAGAGAAGATCATCCTAGCACCACAAATTGGTTAAGTGATGATGAATAGAGTACTTTTTGTAATCGGAGCCCATAATTTTCCAATCACTTTGGGTTGTAATTTATTATTTATTGAATAGAGTACTTTATGTTGTTTCCAATTTATTGAATTTAGTACTTTATTTAATGTGAGAGTAAATTGTTTTAATTTGGTAATTTATTTATTATACTAAGAGAATCTTTATTCAAATGACATAAACACACCAAATAAAATTACATAAACATACCAAATAATAAAAAAACTCACTGAATGAACTGAAAAAAACACAACAAATAAAATTGAATAAACACACCAAATAAAAACAAACACACTAAATGAACTTAAGTACATTGAGCTTGTTCTAATTCCCACTGGTGCTCTATCAGGTCAATTTGCCTAACATTGTACATATATGGCCTTTGAAGTGCAGTATATCGTTGAATGACCCTTTCATTGTAATGTCCATCCCTTTCTAATGGTTCGTGTTGCACGGGTTTTTCGGTGGCGTCATGAGCACAATATATTTATGTTATGGAATTGTTCATCGTGTCTGGCTCATATTCATCAACAACATCATAATCTTACTCATCTTCCACAATCATGTTGTGAAGAATGATGTACATCATCATGATGGATCGAAGAGACTCTACATCAAACATTCTGATAGCACCCCTAACAATAGCCCATCGAGCTTGAAGGATACCAAAACCACGTTCCACATTCTTCCTGCACCCATCTTGACAGCTTGCAAAGTGTTTTTCCTTTGCACTTCGCGGCCGTGGCACTGTTTTGACAAACGATGACCACCTTTGGTTAATGTCGTCTGCTAGGTAGTATGGCCCGTCGTACATATGTCCATTGACCCAGTACGTGACTTTTGGTGCCTTTCCTTGTAGGATATCGTTGAACATTGGGGATTGGGCAAGGACATTGAGGTCATTTTAAGCTCCCGGAACCTCGAAAAAGGCTTGCCAAATCCATAAATCAAAAGGTGTCACCGCCTCCAAAATGATATTTTTTGCTCCTTTTCTGTCCCTATAAGCACCTTGCCATGCACTTGGACAGTTTTTTCCAAGTCCAGTGCATACAGTTGATGCTTCCAATCATCCTAGGAAAACCTCGCATCTCACCCTTCTTCAGAAGCCTTTGCAAGTCCATTTCAGTAGGTTTCCAGAGGTACTCTACGGTGTAGATAGAGTCGATTGCTCCACAAAACCTCATCAGGGATTCAAGAATGGTTGATTTCCCCATCCTCGCTATCTTGCCCACTTGGTCTGCAGATGCTCCATATGCAAGCATCCGCAAGGCAGCAGTAATTTTTTGCTCAAGAAAGCGACCCATAGCATCAAAAGCATCATTCTTTTGCACAAAGTAAGAATCATGGTTGCAACCAGTGACCATGATTTTGTTGAACAAATGTCGTTCCATTCTATAACGACGTCTAAAGTACATATCAGGGAATGCACTGTTACGGACAAAATAATTGTCCAAGAGTTCTATACCTCATCGTTGCCTGCTTTTATCAAGGTTTGCAGAACAGCTGGGCCTACAGATCTGAGCCACTACTTGGATGACCCATTGGGAATGTGAGGTTCTGGCCATTCTTGCTTCGTCATCTCTCCATCTACGCTCCTCATCATCTTCCATCTCATTTTGGGCCACTTGGAGATTAAACATTCATTCTGAGTGGTTAAACAATTCTTCCTCTTGTTGATCGATTTCCCACATCATCCTTGAGGAAGAAGAAGACATTGAAAGAAGGAAGCATAAACTATGAATAATGATACAAATTTTGATTTTGGTGAAGAATGAAGCATAAACTATGAATAATGATAAAGATCTTGAGAAAATTGGTGTGAGGCTTGTGAGGATGGATGGTGGATTATATAGAGGATTCAGAAATAATTAGATTGTAGATAATGCCATGTGGCATGCCGTCATTCGTTAAAAATCTGACCAAATTGTGACACGTGGCGCGCCGTGATTGGTTAAAAATCTTATCAGAAATCCATCACCAATAATTGTATTTTCGGATAATGACACGTGGTGCAACGAGAACGATTAAGAATCTTATCGGAAATCCATCATCAATAATTGTCTTTTCGGATAATGACACGTGGCGCAACGAGAACGATTAAAAATCTTATTTGAAATTACAAATAAAATTATTTTGTATTATTTTATAAATAAAAAATAGTAATATTTTATTGCCAATTGCCAGGGCTATTCAAGTGCAGGGATGGAGATGCAAAAGGCGATTATTGTTCATTAAGGACAGTTGCTGTTCGCTGGGTGGATAGCATAGTGGATAGCTTTAGGGGGCTTCCACCACGCTGGAAGTGCTCTAATGGCTCCACTTGGTTCCACAGCTTAGTCCCTATATGGAGTCCTCTGGGAACTTTTATACAACCTCCGATGAGGCCCTGTATTATAGGGTCTTACTTAAGGTCTTGCTTAGGGTTCCAATGGGAGGCCTTGGACCTCATTTATATGGACCATACGATGGTGCGGACATGTATAGGAACAATTTGCTCTTGCTTAATAGATAGCCAGCTTAAGCATCTCGTTACATGCAGAGGTAATTCTTACATATATTGACGTGTATATTGCACGTCAAAACTTGATTATGGTGTGGATGAAACATCTTTGCCAGTCTACGTATATTGCTCATGTATTTTATCATGGTTAGCCCTGAGTGGAGAAAAATTTGTGTACTGGTGTTTGATTAATTAGAAAGCTTTAAGTTCTCGTATCAAGTAAGATCGGTGTGACCAAAATGTAGAAAATCTCATATTTTTGTTTAAACTTTCTTACAAGTTACCTAGTCCAAGCGTCTGCACATAAATTTTTCTCCCCAAGTGAAACTTTATCATGCAACATTAATCTCAAAGATAAGAGGTAGAAATTTGATTCATTCACTGCTCATTAGTGATTATTTCCTAAAACTATCACATCAAATTGTCTAGTAGCTTCAACATAATACGGTGCAACTTATCTATCGTTTCTATCGCCTTTCACTATCTGCTTTTGCCACTTGTTCAATTTAATTATGGTTGACAATAATTTCTTGTGGACATTTTTGTTTTGATATAAAATAGAAGTGTGTTATCAATACATTCATTTTTATTTCTTTCATATTTTTAATTGTTATTCGTCTGATAAATTAATTAAAGAAGATCAAATGACAAAAATTAATAAAAACTGTGTAAGTTCTATTTACAACTAAACAAGTAAGTTCTATTTCTTTCTTATTTCTTTCAAGTAAGTTCTATTCACAACTAAACAGAACTCTTCTACCGCTTTCGCTTTCCGTCGGAAATTGATATCACTTAAAGATGTAGGACAGGATATTTAACTCAAACATAATTTGACCAAACAAAAATCTCGAATACAAATTAAAACTCAATAACATAATTTGACCAAACAAAAATCTCGAATACAAATTAAAACTCAACGCTACGAATAATTGAAGAAAATGAGAAAGAATCCAACGCCGAGCTTGCACTTGCACATGCAAAGTTTATTTTGCAAATAATTAAGCAAAAAGAAAATTTGCTCGTTCAATTATTTAGGGTTTGTTCGAGTAAATTCATATCAAGAATTTTACATGTACGAGGCAAAGAGCCAAAAAATAAGAACAAAATTTTGAAAAAAAATGTACATTCATCGAGCACACAATTCAATACCCAAATGAAACACGTCTCCCCGACGGGAATCGAACCGAGTCAGATGGTCTGATATCTCGGTCACCAAACCGAGCCGACTCACTCAAACTATGTCTCCTCATGGCCACCACCAACTTACCGTTCCCCTCCTCCTCCTTCACCTTCGCAGCCTTCACCACCGTCTCTTTAATCAGCCTCCAAAACCCATTAACCAGATCACTCTTCACATTCGGCACCGCCAGAAGCCGCCCTGCGCACTCCTCCGACCGCTTCAACGCACTCAGCAACTCGACCGAGTCGCATAAACTCAGACAACTCAGCCTCTCGTCGAACTCGTTGACTCGGACTATAGTTTCATTCATCGCACAAATCTGGTCCTCACCCACCAAACCCAAAATCTCCATCACCAATCTGTTCCCGTCCAAATCCAACAACTCGGGCCTTCTGCAAATCTCTTCCACCAGACTCACCAACGACTCGGTCTCTCGGACCAACTCAGCATTCATAAGGGCGGAGACTCGGTCCTCCTCCTTTTCTTTATCCACAGTGCAGGAATTGGATCCAAGGAAGAAACCCAGAAGCCGAGATGTGAGGAGGAGGTTCTCGACGTATTGAGCGTACCATCGGACCCAGGAGGAGAGTTCCCAAGCTAAAGGGGTAGAATCGTCTCTAAAATTGGAGAGGTTGAGGTAGTTTCTGCCCCCTGCGGCGGGGTAGACGGCGAGCTGGTCCTGGAGGATGAAGGAGCCGTACTTGATCACGTGGTGGACGGCGAGAAGGCACTTGAGGGCGACGGCTGAGTCGTGGGTGGTTTGGAGGCGGTCCATAAGGGATTCGACGGCGGCGGAGGCGGTGGCGCGTGAGCTGTTGCCAAAGGAGAGGAGATTGGCGAGGTGTTTTTGGGGTGGGGGTGTGAAGGGGTCGTGGGTTGTGGCGCGGAGGAGGGTGAGGTGAAGAGAGAAGGGGTAGGAGGACGCGGCGGAGGCGGCGGAGGCGGATAGTTTGGAGAGGATGGCTGCTTTGCTTTGAGAGGCTTTGTCTTTGATTGCCCCCATCAGGTCTCTCATCTTTCTTGTTTTTCCCATGTCATGTGTTTGTGTCGGCCACGGGTTTATCGGTTGGCGGGTTCTGATATGAATATCGGAATAGCATCCTCTCCAATTTCTTTTTGTAAGGATTCGAACGATTAATCAATCGTGTTCATTCATCGTATATCGTACGGTTAGAAATCGTTTAATTTTTTAATTTAAAATTGAATATCAATAATATCTAATGAAAGCTGACCGCATGATGCACGATGAACAAACACAATTGATTAATCCTCAGATCCGTGGATTTGAAGAGAATCCTTGTTCATGAATATCAATGGCCTTGTCATATTTTATATATTTATTGTCGGGAGAGAAAATTCTAAATTAAAGACTTTCAACTAATTCATTACTTTTTTATTATTTATGTTGGCCAATTTGTTGGAGGAAATCTTTAATTAAGTGTATTCAATGTTGGAAATGTACCATAAAAGCTAATTATATGATGATACTTTACGGACATTTCACATGCTAAATTAATTTAGTTTAATATAAATGGCAAATATTATTGTTTAAAGCCGTCTCATATAAATGTTATATGCTTAAACGATAAGTCTAAGGAATATGTAATTGAGAGAATGTGATCAAAAGAAGTTAGATTCATGTGACCATTCTCTTTCGTATACATACCCTAAACATTCCTGATCAAAGGATTGCCAATTGGGCATTGACAGTCCATTAAGATCAGTACGTGCTATGTCTTCTCTTAGAGAAAGTGACTGGTCTCGAGTCATTGGTGTGAATGACACCAAGACAAGCATGTTGGTGCTCAATAAAGAATGAGTCCACTGAACGCAATCAACGAGGAGTTCTCATACTCATGTCGCACGAGAACTCATGGTTGGGATAATGCAAAGTAGTCTTTTGTCCTGAGGCATCATAATTGTCTTGTGGTTAAGTCCTTGATCTTTGACTATGTCAAAGTCACTCCATCAAAGGGTGTCCACGACATAATTGGGGTTAAGCCACGTGAATGCACAACAAGGGATCTCTAACCTTCAAACTGTTTGAGGGAGAATACTCTATGATATGATTAAGAATCTCTGGCCAAAGTATGAATGATATTTAGGAATTCGTTCCAAATCACATTCAAGGTAATCATATAAGTAAGAGAATGACATTGGATAGTAGACATGAATAAACTATCAAACCAAACAATGTGGTCAAAAGTATTGTATTAGAGAAAGACCGTATTGCATTGTAAACCTAAACTAAATAGGTTCTCCACCTCTTCTGATTAGCTTAGATAGCCATGATATACTGCTAGGTGTCACTCATGATTTGTGGAAGCCCTAAAGGTGTATAATCACTTAAGGGAGAATTGAAAGTATGTTTCAATTCACAATCGATTTAAAGAGTTCTAATCGCCCACTGCCTTGCTAAAAGGAACCTAATGGATTGTACACCGTGTAAGGTAGTGATTGAAGAAACAATGAAAATGAGTAAGGATAATTAAATGGTTTAATTATTTATGGCTATGATTAATTAATATGTTAATTAATCAAATGAATAAGTTCGTTTTAACTTTTGAGTAATTATTCAACCTCAAGGCCTATTGAGATTAGAACCGTCAAGCCCATTAACTTAAGTTGTATGACAACTTAATGACTAAAGACTCAAAAGTCCTAAATAGCCCAAAGCCTTTAGAAGGCCGCCCGTATTGTAAATGAATGGGTTTTGGTTCTTTTTGTCACTTAAGTGAAGTGACTATATAAAAGGCTTTATAGCCAAAAGTTCATTAGGGTTTTCTGGAGGGAAAATGTGAGAACACAAAGCTCTCTCTTCTCTTAGGAGGCCGGCCACCCTAGAGTAAAATAGCTAGCAATGTTTCTTCCTCTAGGTCACTCATTTATTCCTTAATGCTCTCCTTGGTGTGGAGACTTAGAGGTTCCTTATTTTAGGAACTTGGAGAATCCATTCCTTCATCTATCCAAGAAGTCATGGAGTCAAGAAACAAAGTTCCTCCATCCACGTGCATGGAGTCAAGGAGCAAGGAGACTAAGGAAAGAAGGCCCTCACATGGGTAAATATCCTTTGCTAAGCATAGAGGTGCTTCAAAGGTATAAAAGTTTCTCAACTCTTTTCTTTAAGATTTGGGTTGAGTCTTGGTTCATCACAATTACTAGGCCTTGAATTTCATGGGTAAAGTTTTGTTTTTTTTAGTACATACAAGCATGATTCCGCCTTTTAATTGTTAATTGTATGCATAGATGTTGCTCAAATGAACTAGTTTTCACAAATATTTCCTTCAAGTGCTATCAAAGCCTAGGTCTAGTAGCTGGTGAATCCTTTCGGGTTTTGTAGTACATAGGCTTTGATTTGGATGTTGTAATTGTTACAAGCTTTATTCTTACTTCTTTGAATGTAAATTTTGCTTGAAAATTTGCCAACTCAAATGTTGTAGATGTAGTTCATATGAGCATGAATTTTGGAGCTAAAATTTGGTGCCATGTGTTATGGGGAAATTCGGCCAAATCTAAAGGGTGGATTTTTGGGTTCATGTTTGTCTTGTTAAAAGTGTTTTAAAGTGACTTTTGGAACCCACTAAGTACCCTAGGATGTTAACCCTTTTTTGAGTAGTGAAAATTTGAGTTTTATTGAGTGAAAACATTCATGGAGCTCTTATGGGTTTTCATGGATGTTCTTCAATGTTCTTGCTTTGTTCCTGTTGTTCTTACCAAGAACAAAAAGTTTGTTGTTTTTGATTCAAAAAGGGTGTTTGGTTGTTTATTTTATTTTATTTTTTTGTTAGTGATGGAGGGTATGATTTTTCAAACAATACCATACCCTTTTTACTATTCACACCATACCAATCACTTACAACTTTCAATCACCTTTCAAACATACAAATCAACTCACACACACCATCACTACTCACCATGACCGGCCACACCTATAATGGGGGCACTTTTGGGGCTTTTATGCAATTACATAAAGTTTTGATACTTTTGTGTATTTGCACTTTGACCGGAAAGTTTACGTTTTTACGTAAAGGCTTAAAATCACTAAAGGACAAATTGTTTTGCTCCTTTAATGAAGGTTTTGCATTTGTTGGCATTTTTGGGTTCTAATTGTAATTACATGAAGTAGTGGACTTTTGCGTTTTTACAAAGTAACCTCAAAAGTTTGTGTTTTGCAATATAGCCCAAAAGTTGAGGTTATTGTATTTTGGCCCAAATTAGTTGAGAACAAATTAGGTTTGTATCTTTAAATGAGAATTGGATTTTCATTTCATTTAGCTCCATCTAAATCAATTCTATGGATACAAAAACCAAATGACAATGTTGCATTCAAATTTAATTAGTTAAAGCGTTAATTAATTAAAGAAATGGTGATTATGAACCTAGGCCTACGATAATTGAGCTATGTGAAAGGCTGTCTCTCAAATTGTTTGAACCATGGGAATGTATGGATTAGATTTTGGTTGTAATTTGATATAATCAAATGTTGTAAAAGAGCATAAGCTCTTCTTTACTTTAAAGTAATTTGGTTTGGCTAAATGTTGTAATAGAGCATAAGCTCTTCTTTACTTTGAAGTACTCCTTTCTTGTTTTATTTGATATGCATGAAATTGGAGTAGTAGGGTCCAACGCCCAATAAGAAAACACGCCTTAATGTGATTAAACGCGTAACTAAAATCAATCACCATCCCTATACCGAGATTTAACACTAGGCTCGTGTTGGATCGAATCAAAGGTTCATAATCATCCTAAGGCCCTAAGGCAACTATATAGTCCATCAATGAATGCAAAGCTTATGTTAGTAGTACCATATACTCTTACTTTAAAAACCGTTTCACAAGAATAGTGAGAGTATCATATACTACTAAATCAATCACATGGACCAATAGTTGTAATAGGACCAAATTGTTTTAATAAGATTAAAATGCATGCTTATATGTGATGAGACCTAAAAACCCTCAACCAAACCGTTATTAAGTTGACAAGCGTGAGAGTGCTTTCAACACTCTTTCATGGCCTTCCACAGTGGTAAGCTCCAATCGTTTGTGACTCATACACCAACTTCACCCTATCATGGGGGAGTACAAAGTATGTGCTTACACTTAGGAGGAGTTCTATATGCATACATGATGTTGTGAAGGTAGGCAACGAGAATGATCAACATCATATCATTGTGAGGTTATTCTTGAACCCCTACCCGAACTTGCATGGTGGGAATGACTTAACTAAGTGCAATGGAGCCAACATCATATCATTATGAGGCATCATTCTCTAAAGGACAAATTAGATGGGTACTTATATGAGATGTAAATGAGTAAGCATACTCTCTCATTATTGTGAGGTGGGCTTGGTAATAGTGAGCCTCTCATACCCTACTAAGAGTTTCCTCCAAAACTCTCGAATTCCGATGAGGGATATGGAATTTGCCAAAAATAGTGTGTGGTGCTATTTGATTTAAAGACCCAGATCAAATAGCTTAAAATCAATCAAGTTATATTCATTATGTATTTATTTACCGTTATATTTGCAAATGCTATCCAAAAACTTGACAAAGAAAAGCCGAAGGCTTTAGTTTCCGGACTTGGTACCACAATCCCATAGATTGTCTTGAATGGATTGTATACGTACCTAAGTAGTCTCATCCTCACAATCTTCCTAATGATAATGTATCAATGGAAGAACATGTTAGATAAGTCTATCATAAAGAGGACAACACAAACAACTAGTGCTTATTCCTTTGTTGTATGAACAAAGGAACTTGAGAAGATTAGCACAATGACATGGACATTTTTAGTGTCATAATTCTTCCATTACAAATTGTTGTATGAAGAAATAAGAGTTGCTTTGAACAACCCTTAGTTAACGCAAACACTAGTGCTTGTTTCTTTGTTATATGAATAAGGAACTTGAGAAGTAAGTACAAGGGCATGGACACTTTATGTGCCATGATTCTTCGCTTACAAATTGTTGTATGAAGAAATGAGAGTTGCCTTGAACAATTCTTGAAAGTTTGTAATCATGTTTAGAACATAATGGTTGATTGACAAAAATAGTCCATCAACATGGATTTATGATGATTTTGAATCATTGAGTGTTGAAGTGTTAAACCACTTCAGGAGATGGAAACTAGGTAAGGACTTCACCTTTGTGTTCCTATCCATATGGTTCACTAAGTTTATTGTAAACTATATAGTGAACAATAACCGCACGCTCTCCAAATCGTTTGATGTGTATAACATAATTGAAATAAGTTTCAAGTGAGATAGTGGGAGTTTAGGGACCATGACTATTGTAGTAAAAGGAGAAGTCAAATGAAGAAGGTGAAATAATTCCAAGGGAACAAACTTTCTTTATGAAAGGATGGACATTGGAAGTGGTATTTGCAAGAAATGTCTTGCAAGTGTAAAGAACACACCTTTCGAAGGTGTTTAAATTGATCTTGAATAGTTCAAAACAGTTGGTTCTTCTACTTGAATGCTTGATTCCGTATTAGTAACTATGTTTTACAATCATTGTAAAAGTGTGGCTAATAAGAATGAGAAGATTAATGAAAGAAGAGAAAGTACTTCACATTCGGAACGTGAATAAAATATAGATCTTTGCGAAAGTAGATAATATTTACTTCCTCATATGAACTACCAAAGAAATTGGAAAAACAAAGATTGTCTTTACATTCCAATTTGAATAAGGAACTTAATTCCGTCACTATAAGAGATGGATGAATGTTTTGTTTGACAAAACATTGTTCTTTATTAATGAATGATTAGATTATTGTAATCTGATTGATTGTCTCTATAGTAGAGATGATGTGGTAGTGTTAACTGTTTAGAATATAACGATACTTAAAACCAAAAAGGTTGCAAGGTAGTGACTAATCCCGTTAAGTTGTGACAGAGCATAGGCTATTTTTTACTTTGAAGTACTCCTTTCTTGTTTTATTTGATATGCATGAAATTAGAGTAGTAGGGTCCAACGCCCAATAAGAAAACACGCCTTAATGTGATTAAACGCGTAACTAAAATCAATCACCATTCCTAGACCGAGATCCAACACTAGGCTTGTGTTGGATTGAATCAAAGGTTCATAGTCATCCTAAGGCCCTAAGGCAACTATATAGTCCGTCAATGAATGCAAAGCTTATGTTAGTAGTATCATATATTCTTGCTTTAAAAACCGTTTTACAAGCATAGTGGGAGTATCATATACTACTAAATCAATAACATGGACCAATAGTTGTAATATGACCAACTTTTTTAATAAGATTAAAAAGCATGCTTATATGTGGTGAGACCTAAAACCCTCAACCAAACCATTATTAAGTTGACAAGCGGGAGAGTGCTTTAAACACTTTTTTGTGGCCTTCCACTGTGGTAGGCTTCGATTGTTTGTGACTCGTACACCGACTTCACCCTATCATGGGGGAGTACAAAGTGAATGCTTACACTCAGGAGGAGTCCTATACGCATACATGATGTTGTGAAGGTAGGCAACGAGAATGATCAACATCATATCATTGTGAGGTTGTTCTTGAATCCCTACGCGAACTTGCATGGTGGGAATAACTTAGGAGCCAACATCATATCATTGTGAGGTGGGCTTGGTAATAGTGAGACTCCCATACCCTACTAAGAGTTTCCTCCAAAACTCTCGAATTCCGATGAAGGATATGGAATTTGCCAAAAATAGTGAGTAGTGCTATTTGATTTAATGATCGAGATCAAATAGCTTAAAATCAATCAATTTATATTCGTTATGTATTTATTTACCGATATATTTGCAAACGCTATCCAAAACTTGACAAAGAAAAGCTGAAGGCTTTAGTTTCCGAACTTGGTACCACAATCCCATAGATTGTCTTGATTGATTGTATATGTACCTAAGTAGTCTCATTCTCACAATCTTCCTATTGACAACACTATTAGTGTCATAATTCTTCACTTTCAAATTGTTGTATGAAGAAATAAGAGTTGCTTTGAACAACCCTTAGTTAACGCAAACACTAGTGTTTGTTTCTTTGTTAAATGAACAAGGAACTTGAAAAGTAAGCACAAGGGTATGGGCACTTTATGAACCATGATTCTTCACTTACAAATTGTTGTATGAAGAAATGAGAGTTGCCTTGAACAATTCTCGAAAGTTTGTAATTATGTTTAGAACATAATGGTTGATTGACAAAAATAGTCCATCAACATGGACTTATGATGATTTTGAATCATTCAGTGTTGAAGTGTTAAACCACTTCAAGAGATGAAAACTAGGCAAGGATTTCACTTTTGTGTCCCTATCCAAATGGTTCGCTAAGTTTATTGTAAACTATATAGTGAACATTAACAACACATTGTCCAAATTGTTTGATGTGTATAAACACAACTGAAATAAGTTTCAAGGGGGATAGTGGGAGTTTAAGGACCATGACTATTGTAGTCAAAGGAGATGTCAAATGAAGAAGGCGAAATAACTCCAAGGGAACAAACTTTATTTATGAAAGGATGGACATTGGAAGGGGCATTTGCAAGAAATGTATGGCAAGTGTGGCTAATAAGTAACTATGTTTTACAATAGTTGAAAAAGTGTGGCTAATAAGAAGTAGAAGATTAATGAGAGAAGAGAAAGTACTTCACATTCGAAACGTGAATAAAATATAGATCTCTGCGAATGCAGATAATACTTACTTCCTCATATGAACTACCAAAGAAATTGGAAAACCAAAGATTGTCTTTACATTCCAATTTGAATAAGGAACTTAATTCCATCACTATAAGAGATGTTTTGTTTGACAAAACATTATTCTTTATTAATGAATGATTGGATTATTGTAATCTAATTGATTGTCTCTATAGTAGAGATGATGTGGTAGTGTTAACTGTTTAGAATATAACGATGCTTAAAACCCAAAAGGGTGCAAGATAGTGACTAATCCCACTGAGTTGTGACACCTCTAAAACATAAATTACTAGTTGGTCATAAATGGATGCTTTTGATCGTTAGATCAGGATCCAATGCCTTCTTGTTAAAACTATATAGAGGCAAAATGTTTGAATCTTTATTCTTTTGGAAAGAATTAAGAATCACAAAGTTGTTGAGGTTAATTCACTTAGATGTTAGTGGAACTTGTCTACAACATAATACTACTCATGTTGTATGACATTCACCGAAGATCGCTCTCGGTTAGACTATCGTTTATTTTGAATAGACACAAGTTTGAATACTTTGCAAAAGGTTTCAAAGAATTCAAGAATGTAAGTTGATGAGCAAGACGTCTAAAGTATTTATCTCCTTAGATTTGATCCAAGGAAAAATAACATTTTATAAGAGTTTCCTTGAAAGATATCAAGGAAAGTAGCATCATAAGATAATGGATTTCTCCATTGGGAGAAGAACGAACTTGAATAAGATTTAGTTCGTTGGATGTTATCAATTACCCATATATAGGATATATACTTCTAAAACAATATGATTGTCAATTAGAAGATCTTCCAAAATTTTCATGACTCCATAGGATGTAGTTGGAAAGAAAGACAAGTAGTAAGCATGTTAAGATTTGAGGTTGTGTGCTAATAAGCAATATTTGTTTGAGAACAATCTTGTGTGACATCCTTATATTAACCTTTGGATATCATTTCTACTAACCAACTAACAAATGTTGTTCGTTGGGTAGCTCATTGTAATCCTACACTAGGATTTGCCTAACATAGATCAAATGAACGAGAGATAGAACTCAAAAAATGGGTTCTTTGAGAGACAAGATAATAATCAACAAATATAACAACCAAGTTCCTACACCACAAGCTCCAAGGTAGTCGAGAAGGATTTATAAACCGTCTAAGTTGAATGGTTTGAACTTTATGACTATGTCATAGAGTTACACCTCTTAATTCGAAAGAAATAAGAATGAGAATCCTTATGACTACATTGAGTGTACATATAACATATACTCAAGGAAATGGTATAGTACCATTTGACCTGAAATAATGAAACCTACATAGCTAAATGGTAGCTTAAGGTGACTACAATCAACAAGATTGGTTGACTTGGAAGAAACCATCTTTGATGTAGTCTTAGTTTCAATTAATTCGAAGATTGCTAGCTACAACTAAACGGTGATTCAATGTTTGGACATAATATGGGTTTCTAAAACCATTATCAAGATAGTCTTGATAATATATGTCTAAAACTAGGAATCACAAGACGTGTAAGTTGTAGAGATCCATCCATAATGAATCTTAGCAAGCTACTGGGAGCCATAAGTGTCTTATGAGAGAAAGATCAAATCGTTTGATTTCTCATAAGGATGTAAATGAATCATTTGTTTACTAGGTTTACAAAAGATTAGTGAGAGTTAACCATATTCCTAAATTTGAACATATATATGATATATTAATTTTGGAAATGAAAGGAATTCGTCTTCGTTAAAGTTATGACTTAAAACATTCTATAATGATAGAATGTATATGGGAGACATAGTCTATATACATGGGATGGAAATCTATAATGATAGATTTCAAGATATTATTGGATTATCTCAATTCCTATTGATAGACGATAGATATAGGAAGTTTCTCGAATGATAAACTTCAAATGAAAGGATAATTCCAGTCAAACTGGGAGTTGTTCTTCTAAAAGGGAATGCAACCTTTTGACTCCCAAAGAAGCATAAAGCGTAAATAGAATCCTTTATGCATACGCAAAAAGGTGATTTACGTATTTCATATTGTATGAAAATATTGATATGAGTTGTGCCAAAATTGGTACAAGACGATATCAGTGCAAGCCCAGGATCATTACCATGGCAACTGTCAAGTGAGTCCTTAAGTATTTAAGACATACTAAAGGATAGATTCATCAAGAATGAGGAAGAATTAAAGTAACACAATGGAAGCGTAAATGTATTAGATTATGAATCTAATATCGTATCCATCATTGGATGTCTCTTCATTTTGAATGAAGAGATAATTGGACATCTCGTTATTATGACTAAAGAGATATTTGAGTGGAAATATTAAAAGTAATGACTTTAGTGTGTTCCATCGTGCATGCAAAATATATCGCCATATAGAAGCTTACAACAATGTTGTTTGGATGGGAAAGTTCATTTATGAATTCTCTAATCGGTTCTAACCAGAAAGTGTCTCTAGTGTGCCGACACTACGACACTTATGGGGCGATAGCCCAAGCTAGAGAATCAAGGTCTCATCAAGATCCGAACTCAAATGAGAGACTAAACCACATGATTAAGAATCATGTATAATGGTGATGTCGTTATTCCCAAGGTTGCTTGTATGGATAACATATAGATATCCATTGTCTATGTCACATCCCGGCTCGGGCCCCTACTACATCCTGGGCTTGACTCCACCGTAGCACGATATTGTCCGCTTTGGGCCCCAACTATGCCCGAACTCGCTTAACTTCGGAGTTCCGACGAAACTCGAAGCTAATGAGCTCCCAAAAGGCATCGTACTAGGTAGAGATGGGAATATACATATAAGGCTTAGAGGATCCACTCCCCTAGGTGATGTGGGATGTTACAATCCACCCTCCTTAGGGGCCCGATGTCCTCGTTGGCACACTTCTGGCCAGGGATTGGCTATGATACCAAATTGTCACATCCCGGTCCAGGCCCCCACCACATCTCAGGCTCGACTTCATTGTAGCACGATATTGTCCGCTTTGGGCCCTGACCACGCCCTCACGATTTTGTTTCTGGGAACTCACATGAGAATTTCCCTATGGGTCACCCATCTTAGGAATGCTCTCGCCCGAACTCGTTTAACTTCGAAGTTCCGATGGAACCCGAAGCCAGTGAGCTACCAAAAGGCCTTGTGCTAGGTAGAGATGGGAACATACATATAAGGCTTATAGGATCCATTCCCCTGGGCGATGTGAGATTTTACAGTCTAGGCTTACTATTCAGCCATTTTTTAAATGAATTCAGAAGAGGTATCATCACTGATGACCAAGCTGATTGGCTCTAGTGCAAGTGGGAGATTGTTGGAAATGTGCCCTAAAAGCAAATCATATGATGATACTTTACGGACATTTCACATGTTAAGCTAATCTAGTTTAATATAAAAGGCAAATATTATTGTTTAGGGCCGTCTAATATAAATGTTATATGCTTAAACGATAAGTCCAAGAAATATGTAATTGGGAGGATGTGATCTAAAGAAGTTAGATACATGAGACCATTCTCTTACGTATACATATCCTAAACGTTCCTGATCATAGGATTTCCAATTGGGCATTGACAGTCCGTTAAGATTAGTACGTGCTATGTCTTCTTTAAAAGAGAGTGATTGGTCTCGAGTCATTGATGTGACTAGCACCAAGACAAACATGTAGGTGCTCAATAGAGAATGAGTCCATTGAACGCGATCAATAAGGAGTTCTCATACTCATGTCACATAAGAACTCATGGTTAGGATAATGCAAATTAGTCATTTGACCTGAGGAATCATAGTTGTCTTGTGGTTAGGTCCTTGATCTTTGAATATGTCAAAGTCACTCCGTCAAAGGGTGTCCACGGCATAGTTGGGTTTAAGCCACTTAGCCATAGAAGCAAGTGAATGTGCAACAAAGGATCTCTAACCTTCAAACTATTTGAGGGAGAATACTATATGATATAATTAAGAATCTCTGGCCAGAGTATGAATGAGATTTAGGAAGTCGTTCCTAATCACATTCAAGGTAATCATATAAGTAAGAGAATCACATTGGATAGTAGACATGAATAAGCTATCAAACCAAACAATGTGGTCAAGAGTATTGTATTAGAGAAATACCGTATTGTATTTTAATCCTAATTTGAATAGGTTCTCCACCTCTTCTGATTAGCTTGGGTAACCATAACATACTGCTAGGAGTCACTCATGGTTTGTGGAAGCCTTAATCAGTAAGGGGATAATTGAAAGTATGTTTCAATTCACAATCGATTTGAAGAGTTCTAATTCCACACTGCCTCACTAAAAGGAACCTAATGGATCGTACACTATGTAAGGTAGAGATTGAAGAAACAACGGAGATGAGTAAGGATAATTAAATGGTTTAATTCTTTATGGTTAGGATTAATTAATATGTTAATTAATCAAACAAATAAGTTTGTTTTAGACCTTGGGTTAGTTTTGGGCCTCAAGGCCCAATGGGCTTCAAATGTCAACCCCATTGACTTAAGTTGTATGACAACTTAATGAATAAAAATTCAAGAGGGCCCAAAGACCATAGAAGGCCAGCCATATTGATGTAATAGGTTTTTGGTTCTTTTTGTCACTTAAGTGAAGTGACTATATAAAGAACTTTATAGCCAAAATTCATTTAGGGTTCTTTTAGAGGAAATTGGATAGTACAAGTCTCTCCCTTTCTCTCTAGGAGGCCGGCCCCTTGGAGGAGATTAGCTAGCAATCTTCCCTCCTCCAAGGTTACTCATCTCTTCTTCTAGTCTCTCCTTGGTGTAGAGACTTAGAGGTTCTCTATTTCGGGAACTTGGAGAATCCATTCAACCATCCTCATCTAAGCAATCCATGGAGCTAAGAAGCAAGGAATGAAGGCCCTCTTTCTTGGGTGATTATCCTTTTGCTAAGCAAAGAGGTGCTTCAAAGTTATAAAAGTTTCTCAACTCACTTTGTTCTTGAGTGGAGTATTGGTTCACCACACTCACTAGGCCTTTAATTTCATGCGTAAAGTTTTGTTTTTGAGTGCATACAAGCATGATTCCACCTTTAATTGTTAATTGTATGTTGTAGATGTTGCTCAAATGAACTTGTTTTAACAAATATTTCCTTCATTACAATCCTTCATTAAAAAGGGAAAATCCTTTGATTTCATTATGAATCAATCGTAACTTGGGGACTTGGGTGTTTGTTTGATTTTGCGACCGCACCTAGGTTAAGCCCTAGATTGCCTACGTACCCTTTTGACGAATCAAGTCACTCGTAGTTCCTTTGATTTCGTTTGAGATTTTTAGTGAATGAATGACCCACTAAAAACAAGGATTTTGTGTTTGGTTTATTTGGGTGAATTTGGTTGAATGAACCAAGAATTCAATTTGTATGTGGTGAATTTGGTTGAGGTGAACTGGGGATTCAGTTTGATATTTTGGATTTGCAGTACTGTCTACAATGTGATACTATATTGCTTAAATATCCTTGATGGAATCAAACCGACTTAGTTCGTTATGTATTTGTTTGGATTTGATGCCTTGTGCAATTTCAGCTCATGCAGGCAAGGACTTTGTGCCACTTGGAGTGGCTTTGTGTAATTTGAAATTTGAAACAGCTTTATGCCATTTGGTTGTCAAATAAAATTAATGGGCAATTTTATGTGAACCCACTAATTTATTATTGACACTTGAATTTGGTTTTGAGCTAGCTTTGAGTGTAATTCAAGATCATTTTAGTGTTGCATATTGCATTATAGAGCTGACCTCGCGAAGCTTGCAAACGGGTTTCTCTCTCAATAATTTGTCTTAGGGAGTCAAATTGCACATTGTTTCTATAATTGAGACTTCGTTGCCAACGATGAGCCTTTCAGGTGCATATTAGTTGAAACCTCGACTTTGGCTTTATTCTTTCTTTTGGTCTTCAAATAGCAAGTAGACTTGGAAAAAAGAAGAATAAATACCACTTCAAAATTTAGCCTAGAAGTTGGCAGCAGAAGTTGACTTGCTTGACTCTTGTTTGTGACTTGGGGAAGAAATAGTGCAGCAGGTGGCATAATTTAGCCATAAACGACCTTTTCTTTTTGTTCTCCACGTGAGAAACATTCCTAATAACTTTAGACACCTCTGTGTCTACATAGAGACATGTTGTGCCGAGAAAATTCTTGACAAGTAGATTTCGATCTTCTCCGTAAAGGTCACTTTCCGACACCTCTGTGTCTATGTGGAGACATGTTGTGCCGAGAAAATGCTGAATAAATTTTGACCTTCCCCGTAAAGATCATTTTTCTGCACCTCCATGTCTACATAGAGACATGTTGTGTCGAGAAGAAGCTTGATGAGTAGATCCGAGCTGCTGAAGATGAACATTTTGGATGAGTTTACTTTCGGGCACCTCCGTGTCTGTGTGCAGACATGTTGTGCTGAGAAAGTTCTTGATGACAGGACTTTAACCATCCTTGCAAAGATCATCACTTGCTTCATTTTCAAGGCTTTGTGCGAGAGTTTTGATAGCAAAGAGGCTTGCTCGCAGAAGGCATTGTCTGACAACTAGAGTTGGTATTTCCAATGTGAATTAGGACTTGGAAGCAATGAGTGTCGATCTCTTGCACACACAAAGAACAAAGAAAACAAATAGGTTTTATACCTTCCATTTTGAGGAGTCAGCCTCCCTTAATTTGTTTCCTTGCTTGGAGTTGTTTGAGTGGATATTTAATGTTGGGCGTAGTGAGAATGGAGGCCCAAGAATATAAAAAGCAAAAGGAGAATTGGGCTAGGACAAGTCGATAACCTAGGAGGCATTAAAAATTATTTTTGCCAAGGAATAGGCAACAAGCCTACGTGAGAAATGACACTCAGAAGGATAGGTCATCCCCAGCAAAAAGTACTTTTCAAGGGCATTGATAGGTAAATAAGTGGTGACTCACCATACTCTGGAGGCCATCCCCAAAAGGCAAGGCTTAGACAGTAGGGCTAAAAAGTCTGTAAAAGTAGCAAGGGACACCAAAGACAAGAACACTCAACCAATCAATCAAAAGACATCCAACTTTGCTCTCAAATAAGCCAGAAACCAAAAAGCTTCATTTTGTCCAGACTCTGCTCTTTTATTCATAGATTCACCATAGAAAGCCATCTTTTGTCAAGTTTTATAAGCTCTACTACCTTTTCCCAGTATTGTAGTATCGAATCCCTTTAGTAAATCTGTTTTACATTTCATTCTCCAAACATTACAACCCTTGTAAAACACACAAAGAGAAATAGTCGCAAGAAGATGAACCTTACCTGACAAGGTTATAATCTTGCCCGAGTCTCTTTTGTTTGTGCTTACATAAAGTATATATGTTGTTTAATGTATCTTTCATTATGTTTTAAATCCTTTTTCAACTGCTTGTTGTTCAAAGTTTCATATATGAATAATCTAGTTAAACTAATTAACCTTACTTCTTTAGTATTAACTGTAATCAAAGAAATGGTTCGAAGGGCCCTGAACTCCCTTTCTCTGGACATACAATATTATGAGTAAAAGTGCTTGTTTACAAGGCAAGAAAAATAACCTTATATAGACTTAAACTATTTGTAACAATCCAATAAGATAAAAAAGTCTAAGTAACTTGTGGCGCAGGTAATCAACTCATTTAATAAAGAATAATCTGTTATACAAAGATAACAGTGGCATGCTCAGATCCATACTAGTTTTGATTATGAGCCTTAAGGCCTAACAAATGCCCCACAAGGGCACCATTCAAACTAATAGCAAACTCATATTGTAGCACACCAAGCAGCAAATCTTGCCCGATAAGCAAGACCTCGGGGAGTTGTGTGAGGCACAAATCTAGCCCGACCATAGTTTTGGCACACCCGATGGGACCTATTTTGTGATATTGTATGCCATGACAAAAGAAGGATCGAACATTCAGATGGAAGGTGCAATTCTAACAACCTCTTTGTCTAACAGAAGCAGGCATGACAGATTACCCATAAGACTTTCCTTCACTAAACGGCCCCAGAATCTTAGAAAGTTCGACCTCTTTTGAGAAGTCGGGTGGAAAGGTCACTAGTGAAGATTTACAAGCCACCATGGTGCAAGTATTGAGGAGTATGGAGATGATCTCTCTGGAAACTAGATGAGAAGTTAGCAGGATGTGTTCCTTAATAGGAACGCTACAAAGGTTGTTATAGTTAGAGTACTCCTTACTAAAAGATGGTTATACCAGTAAAAAAATCATGCAGGCAAGCCCAGAAAAGGAACCAACAATTCCTTTGTTTCCTTTATTTGAAGAAAGGAAGAACAAAGGGAAAAGGAAGGAAGAGTCTCAAACCAGTCAGTGAGAAGAAGAAGAGTTTTAAGAGATAAGCTTACCCGATCCGCTGCCACCACCACCAAATGTTAGAAGGCAGGTCGGGCAGGAAGGGATAAAGATTGGTGCATCTAACTCGATGGGAAAAACAAACAGAAATGGCTTATCCATAGCTAGGGCCAAGCCTCTTCCTTACACGCCACCACCATTGGTTGATAAGGAAGATGAAAAGCTAGATGAAGATAACCAAACCCACAAAAGGAACCTTTCTCGGGCATCGATCATAGCCCGAAGTGGGGGACTTCTTATCCCCTACACAATAATATGGCTAACTAACAACTCATGAATGAATTGGCAAAATTGAGGAAGATGGTGGTACATAATGCTCAACCGCAAGCTCGCTCGATGCTTAAGATAACATATCAGAAGCTTTGTCCTAAGTAAATTGAAGAGAATAATCCTTTCCTTCTCAATTTCAAGGTGCCTCAGTTCCCAACTTTTAGTGGGGAAGACTGTAATGTGTCTTCCAGATATCACATTTTCAAGTTTTCAAATCACTGTGTAGCATTCGAGAACAACCCCAACTACAAACTAAGATTGCTTGGAAACTCACTAGTAGGCTTGACTTCCCAATGGTACTCTGTGTTACCCCCCTAATTCCATTACCAACTGGGGGCAGATGGAGATGGCTTTTCGTGAGCAGTTCTATAGGGTGGAACCTGAAATAACCATTAATGATCTGGTGGAAGTGAAGCAATATGAACATGAATCTATGAAGGATTTTATGATGAGGTTTAGGAAGACCAGTATGAAATGTTAATTCCCAAATATACAGTTTAACGAGCTTCATAAGTTGGTAATTGTGGCCACTAAGTATGAGAAGTTGTTGGCGGAAGAACACCAAGTGAAACATTCATCTAAAGTGCCTCCATTTTATAAAAGTAAAGCGCTAATACACTAGTTGGAGTTTGAAGGCCTATAGGTAGGAGAAAATGATAACAGCATAAGAGAAAGGATAGAGTTATGTGCTACAGAGATGACCACTCCTTTTAAACCTTTGATGGTGAAGGGATTAGTTCAACCCATCAAAGACCAGAAGATCATGATGAATGATGGTGGCTTTGTACCTATAAAGCCTGAAAAGTATCAATCATATTCCTTTGACTTAACTAAGGCCGTATATATCTATAAAGAACTGGTGAAGGCTCGGCTAATCTTGCTCGATAGCACCAAAAAGATGCCCAAACCTGAAGAACTGAGAGGGAAGAAATATTGCAAGGTCCACTATACCCTTAACCACATTCATAATTGTATGCAATTCAGAGATTGGATCTAAAACCTTATAGTAAAAGGGAAATTGTTACTGGAGAAACCCCAGGTCAACATGATGATTGACATAGATCCATTCCCTGAGGCCCCAATCAACATGATAAATCTTAATTGGGTTGAGAGGGGGAAAGGAAAAGTTACCTTGGATGAAAAAGGAAAAAGAAGGCAAGTAGGTAGGCCAACAGAAAGCGTCAGAAGATTGCCTAACATGCCCCAAGCAGTTATGGTCAAAAGAGTAGTTTTGTGTAGCAAATGTCAATGTGAGTGTGAGCTCAAGGTACCAACATCAAGTGCCATCATTGATCGAGTGTTGTTCAAAAGAAATGAGATAGAAGAACAGAATGCCAGCAAGAGTATTCTTAAGGTTGTTGAAACAAACAAGGAAACTACTAAGAATGTGTTCCAGATGTTGGGAGGAGATTCAGAGCCTAAGGGTTTGTCTTAAGTATTTAGAAATTTCGAAGCCTCTTAAGAAGTAGAAGATAAGTACAACGATATGAAACAAGGAAGGCGTGAAATAACCATGAGCCCGATACCACCAGTTACAAAGGTGAATTCAGCCCGACTGGGTCGAAAATGGTATATAGTGGGCAGAGATGGAAGACCTGCCCTAGAAATGGGGGCATACATGATAAGAAAGGTTTAGAGGCAACATAAAGCTCATATGAACTCATTGAAAATTCCTGCTATTTTAAAGGCTTCTGAAAAATGTTAAGTTCAAGAAGTTTACCCAAGAAAGAGAGAGACGACTTAGTTGGAGAAGCAAGAAATAACTAGAAAGGGTTAATAGTAAGGCTGAAGGCAGAGAGGATCATGTTCCTTAAAACCCTAATCCAGGGAAGTACAAAATATTAAGAAGAGCCTAAGAGAGTATGGTGATGGTACCTACGCCAGGTTGGAATCCAGAGCTTATGTGTTTTGGAACCATTTCTCCTGAAATAGGGATGCCTCCACTACCACATGAGGATATTCCTTTTGGGACTCTAATGCAGCTGCATGATTTCAACGCAATAAGAGAATAGGAGGTGCCCGAATTAATGTTAACCAAAGATACCCAAGCATGGATGGATTAGTTTATGTGCTAGATTGGGGAGTAGAAGGAAGGAACACCTGGACCTAGCAACTTTCATGTGAACATGACCTACGCATTGTTAAATATGCTCATCAGGACCTTCTTGATAAGCATAATTAACATGAATTTTTTTTTGGGAGATACTTTGGATACGGTCCATGTACATTGATTGAGACCCTATTAATTTTTAGATTTTGATCAAAGTCCTTTGACTTTGTACACATCAACACATTAGCATTAATCAATTTCCATGTCAACTATTTTATATTTTAAATTAAACATATATTAAATATTGTAATATAGACATCCTTTAAAGCAATTTTTTTGTCCGAACATTTAAAGCAATTAAATAAAATAAATTACCATATTTATGGGATATAAAATCCCATAAGATTTGAAATTTAACGTTTATGGGATTACACAACTAACTCCACCCTTAGAAAGCCTTAAACCAATTAAAAATTGGTGATTAAAATGTGGAAAATAAGTTATAAAAAAGATTTATTTTTTATTGAATGTCATGATAAAAGATAAATGTTCTCATAAGAATGTACGCATGTGCAATTATAATAAAAAAAAACTAATGAAAATGACTTGAAAACTTTGAATTTTAACTATAAGGACAAAATAAAGGGTAAAGTGAATAGTATCAAGATTGACTTTTTAGTGTACAAATATAGTTTTTCGTTAAAGTGAACAGTACCAAGAGATTTTCGTTAAAGTTCCTTTATAATAATTCACAAGAATGTACCCCATACACAATTTCAACATTGAAACCCATATGTGACAAAAAAAAAAAAAAAAAAAAAAAAAAAAAAAAAAAAAAAGGAGCAATGTACTCATATAAATTCTTAATGTAAAAAATGATTATGGTATAGAAAAATGGAAGCAAACCATAAGATCAAATTACTTAAGGGGGTAAATACTGTATAAATCTTATAGGAAAAAGTACCTACGTACAATTATAGTAATTCACAAGAATGTACCCATATACCATTTCAACATTAAAGCCCATATGTGACCAAAAAAAAAAGCGATGTACTCATATGAATTCTTAATGTAAAAAATGATTAATGGATAGAAAAATGGAAGCAAACCATTAGACCAAATTACTTAAGGGTACATATACTATATAAATCTTAGGCATATTTGTCGATTTGCCCCCTAGACCTGTATAGAGGTGCCAATTTCCCCCTTGATGCTAGATTTAAAAAAATTTCATCCATCCAAATTTTTATCCATTTTGATCACACGGTATACCCGTCTAAGTGATTATTTGATCAGTTAGGGATATGAATTATGCCCTTGCATGTTAAACTATGAAGTCTTATTCCGAATTCCTAGAATTGCAGTTTATGTCGATGACATACATCTCACTAAGACTCTAAAAGAGCTTAAGAAAATTGCCTTGCACCCGAAGATGGAATTTGAGATGAAGGCTCTGGGGAAAACTCGTTTATACCTTAACCTGAAGTTGAAGCATTGTTCTGACGGTATTTTGGTTTACTAGTCGAACTACACCCTGAAGGTGTTACCTTTTAAGTATACCTATGATCTTCCAACGCTATATGCAAATGAGACCCTTGAAGAGGTTATGGAATCCAAATTTTCATATTTGAGTTCAACTTTGCACTTTGTTGTACTTAGCTCATTGCGTTAGATATGACATCTCATTTGCTATTAATCTATTGTTAAAGTTGCAACACCGCGCCTACAAGCAACCACTGAATTGGTATTAAAGATGTTTTCCACTACCCTGAAAAGTACTACGGATTTGGGCTAATCCCAAATCATCTCGAGCAAATCCAACCCCCTTGATCCTCGGAATGATGTTGGCCTTGTTGTTATGTTGACGCTGGTTACTTATCAAACCAGCACAAGGCAAATCCCCGAATGGTATGTCTTTACCGTTATGGATATCGCAATATCTTGCAAGTCCACAATATAACCTTAGTTACGAAATCTTCGAATCATTTCAAGACTCTCCTTACTTCACTATGCCATACATGAAATATGATTGAGAGCTCTTGTTGAGCATATTCGAAGTACTTGTTGTTTTCATCCATCGTTGAGTCCCGACGACCATCCATGAAGACTATGCCGCATGTATCAACCCGACCAAGACATGAAAAATCAACAAAGTCAACACCAAGACATATTGCGTCTACATCACTTCAGCAAAGCATAAGGAGATTGAAGCCATGCAAGCCGATCCTAGACAACCTTGTCGACCTCTACATGACGTCATTGCCAAAGTCAACGTTCCAAAAGCTTGTCCGTGGAATTGGTATGCCTAACTATTCATATGCAATGCTTGTAGTTCTTATTTGGAAATTTTGTCAAACTCAGGGGGAGTATCCAGAAGTATACTCACTTAATCTTAATGTACTAGTATACTCACTTAATCTTAATGTACTCTTTTTCCTTACAATTATAAGTATTTTTCACACTGGGTTTTTGCTACCTAACTAGGTTTTGACAAGGCACCCATTCTGGGCTGATCATATCCCTGTGAGATCTTCTATTTAGATATAGAAGACGTATAGTTTTGACTTAATGCAACTTCTCACTTTTCTCCTTAGTCTATGGGTTTTTCTCCCACCTTGGGTTTTACCATAGCGAGGCTTTGTGAGTTTTACCATTTATGCATTCTTCCATTCATATGAGACTCTCATTCGCTCATCATCAACTGTACTTACTTCATCGCTAAAGACCTGATGCACCATTTGTTTGAGTATTTACACATTCTAGGGGAGTATTGCAGTCCTATTAGATTAGGAATGTGATTGTGTCAATCCTAGTGTATATAGGGATATCTTGGAATATTCTCTAGAGTTAGATATTATCCTATTAGAGTTGTAATAGTATTAGGATAAGAATTTAACCTTCCCTACTACTATAAATAAAGGCACAATGGTGTGAAATAACACACACCTCACAATTACACATCTCTCTCCTCTCTCTCTCTCTATGTGCCTCACCTCTCTCTAGCCTCCATAATTGTTCAATAAATTATGCTTACAACATTAAGCTCTAATATCTCCGTTTTGTTGTTACTTTACGATTTTAGGACAACGTACTTGTACTCTCTCGATGAAAGAAAGAAAGGAGGAAGTAGGATTCTCTCCCCTCTTTTTTTCCCTCCCCTTCCTTCCCCTCCTATTTGAACGGTCACGGTTAAGCTACGTCAACATCTTGTATTAATTTTTTATAATAAGATAAAAACAAAATAAGAGAATGTGAGAGGAGAGAATGGAAGAGGATGGAAAGAGGAGGGGAGAGAATCCTAGTCCAGAATGAAGACCTTCAACATGGAACACGGAGATGTGATTAGAGTTCCTGCAGGAGCCACTTTTTACTTAATTAACAATAACAGTGATGAACCACTTCACATCGCAAAGCTCATCCACTCTGTTAGCAGTCCTCGACGATTTGAGGTAACTAGAATCATCACTTCATTTCATCACTATTAGCTTTGTGATTTTTTACTTTTAATACGCAAACCCAATTAAGTTTTCACACAGAAACTTGAATTTTGTTTTAGTTTTAATATTTGGGGCTGGTAATCTATATCTTTGCTTTAACTTTATGCATGAATTCTTCCCTTCTGGTTCTGAAAATCCAGAGTTTCAGCGTTTTTCAACGGTGACATTCTTGAATCTAGTTTCAATGTAAGCTACAATTCTTAACTTTTGTTCTTTTCCTTTTACTTGATTTAATTTGTTCGCATAAATTTGATTAAGCTCTAATCTACAACTACTAATTCTTTGTTAGGACCCCAAGAAAAGAGCTAAAGCATGGGTTTAGACAACAAAAGGTTATTAATCTTTCACAACACAATTTTTTATTTCTTTCTAATATAATTTTTCATACAATTTTCAATCCCGCAATAACGAGCAGACACAAATTCCTCCCTACAAACTATACCAACACAACTTTTCAAGCTAAAAAATTATATGCAAATGACTTCCGAAAATAAAAACATTATACACAATTATTATGTACAAATTACACAGGCAGCCGAGACATCGATTCTTTTGAACTCTCCGCCTTGACATGGAGACAATCCAACGGCATTTTAACAGACATTAACGGCGTCTTCCCAGACACCACATTTCCGTCACCTCCTCTAGGTAAAAACGACGGCGACATCACCCACGGGTCGACCCAACCGATTTGATTATCCACGCTGCTTTTCCCTTCACCGCGGCCACACCTATAGCCCTTCCTCGAACTCCCGAGGCCGCGGCGCAAAAGGACGTCGTAGCTAGTCGAACGCCTCAGCTTACTGTTCCCGCTCGAAACCAGCTGCTTCCTCACCCCCTCCGGCAGTCTCAACGTGTACCTCTCCGTGTTCAATCCGGGTCGGATCAGTGAGTGACCCGTCGAGTGCGATCTCGGAAACTTTCCACATATTCCAGATCTCGTTCGTGGTTTACCATTCTCAACCGCTTGTGGGTCCCCGCTTTGATTTTCATCCACATTGAGCACAACGGCGTCGTTTCGTACCACGCCGATTTCAATCGGACTCCTGGAACTCGAATCTTCGACATTTAAATCGGTGTTTCGCGCGGTAGCGCGCGGATTCGAATCGGCGCACGTGAGGTTGGAGCGGCAAACCGGACACGTCGCGTGAGCGGCTAACCAGGGGTTGATGCAATCTGGATGGAAGACGTGATCGCATTTGGGAAGCAAACGCAGCGTTTCGAAGTCGGCGAACTCGCTTAAGCACACGGCGCACTCGAGAGCTCCCTTGCCGATCTTGAGATCCTTGACGGCGGAGTAGACGAGGATCGGGAAAGTCTCGATCACCGCCGGGTCCAGTCCTCGCCGGCTGAAACCTAGGGAGGCGGCGTGAGCTCGAGTTCCGGCAGCGCGGGCTATAGTTCCGGAGGCTTCCATGCGTGCGGACTCGACGCAGCGGCGAAAGTAGACGGAGAGGAAGCCCACGGAGAAGAAGGCAAAGACGAGGAAGACACTGATGAGCGCCATTGAAGAGTTCAAATTGTTGACGTAGCCATAGCCGTTGTTCTGAAACTCGGGGCTCTGGGCATTGGCCGGCATAGGATAGGTGAGCAAGAAGAGGAAGTGGAGATTGAAGCTCGTCGTTTTCGTATCTGGCATTTCGGCAAGCAGTTGGTGGGCACAGCAGCTTCTGTGAGTAGCGGTTACTGAAGTTTGTTCATATTATTATTATTTAAGCGGGAGGAAGGAAGGAAGTAGTATGATCTGACGGTGGAGGATAGCGAAAGCGATGGGATGCGAGGAAGGGATAAGAAGAAGAAGATTATCTGAAAATTTGGGTAAAAACAATTGAAAAAAATGGAAAACCGATGGGCGCAGATGGATAACATAATGAAAGACAAAAACCGGAACTGAATGAAAGACAAAAACCTCTCCGTCACTGTCCTCCTCATGGCTTTCATCATCCAGTGTTGTTTTGGTTTATGTTATCTGGTTTTCAGCTTTACTACAAGCGAGTACAAGAATCCGGCCCACAGCGTTAGTATTCAAATTCTTACGGTTTGGAGTATACAATTTGTTTTTGTTTTTTTATATTTAAATAAAATATTTAACATAAAAAGTACTCAAAATATCCCATATTTTCAAGTACCATACGATGTCTCTTTCAATTTTATTTCCACTTGGTGTGCACAAGTATCCACAGGCCACTAATCACCAATCACTGATCAGTCCAATTTGGTCCTTTCTTATACGGCAAGTTTCTATCTTATAAAGTTTCGAATTAATTCTAGAGCTAACTTCATTGTCAATAGGTTAACCTAAGTGACTTACCTTTAATTTTCTTTTAGGGCATCTCTAATACCAGGCGCAAGTTTCTTTCGAATGAAAACTTTATATTTCTTAATTGGCCGGAGAAATTTTCCAATCATTGGAGATTTTATAAGATAACTCTCTAATGGAAGGGCTCTATAATACTCATCTATCTTGGTTGGAAAATAAAAATTGACATCTTTGAGAGGTGGGTCCAGCTAGTTGAAGAAAAAAAAGGTAAATGAAATCTCTCTCATCTCCTCTGTTATTAGTATATCTCTGTTGACACTAAAAAAAGGAGATAAGTGAATATTGTGTTATCATCTAAGAGATAGGTGCAGTTTGGGATTCTGTCTACGGATTGGTGGTTAGGCATGTGAAGAGAAGTACCCTATAAATAAAAGAGGTTTTGCAAGGTAGAGATGACCTTCAACTTAACATACAAATCAGCGCTCTATGCGAAATCTTCTCATACCTTGAGAAATACTAATTGCTCCACTAACACGTCAGCACATATTCAGTTTGGTTGAACATCATTGGGTTGACAGCCGACATAAATTCAGTTTGGTTAAACATCACTACAGTTGTAAAATCAGCTTTTGGTTAAACAACGCTTACTCATTTTTCAGCTGGTTATCTACCCCAAGTCTCAACTGGTAAAGAGTCTCTAATTCTTTCGCCAAAAGAGGCCACTTCATCAACTCTCCCAACAAAGTGAGGTGTTCTTAATCGGTTATTCATAAGTATCAGAGTTTGACATTTAGACGACCGGACAACTTTCACTATAAAGACGCTCATTTCTTTTGAGTATCTTTGTCCCTACATCCTGATATCGATTAAGCGCACCTATATTTTCACCAATATAGTTGAAACGACCGGACCTGGTATAGAAGATTAAACTTCGACCAAAAGGCATAACCTTGTCTTTAGGTTTTAGAACCCAATGCCAAGAGTGTTCCTCCTCAGCCGAAGACGCTTGGTGTAGAAGTCAATAACACATTTCATCATCACTCCACCACATCCATCTTATTCGGTCAATTGAGCTTGGTAGCGAATTGGTACGCGGATCAACAATCATCTACATAAGGACGTAGTTAGATACTTTGGGCTATACCGTGTAATTCTTAAGGTCAACAATAAGTGAGATATATATATATATATATATATATATATATAATCTCTATATCAAAGATCTTGGAAAATAGGTTTTAAAGTTTTAAATTGTAAGTATTCTTCCGCTATAAGGAATCGGCATGTAAATGTAGTTTTGTTTTGAAACCAACCAATGCATGTCCATTTCGGTGAGAAAATTTTAAATTCCAATTATATTTTTATCTCATTCAACTCCGGTGTATGTGACACTGTAGGGCGTGGAGGGTTTCCTTGTGAAAGCTGATAACCAGAAAACCTTTCGGGAAAGAGGCTTTAAAACTAAATGTGCAAGTCCTTCGAAATCAAAAGCTCATGTCTATGTTCATGCGCCAAATGGCCATCTGTTTATGTTTACGATATTGTGATTGATCTGCAGTACGAGATTCTACAATCAAATTGATTACATGAAAAATATATTATTGAACCTTAAAAGAATGGACCCTGACTAAATAAAGAAAAATTACATCTGGAAAATGGACATTATTTCCTCATCTGCGACGTGATGTGGTGTGTTACCACATCTAAATATATGGAATTAATCAAAGATAATACTAACAACAACAACAATAATACAAACAGACATAAAAACAAGACCTGGAGGAGTTGGAATGAAAACTGAGCAGCAGTTATAGTTTTATGCGACAGCAGGCATGTCCTTGAGCCATGCATCCAGGGGCTTACCAATTGCGAAGACAATAAAGCCAATTTCGCGCAGTTTATCTACATCGATAACATGCCTACCGTCGAAAATGAATGCCGGTTTCTTCATATTCTCATATATCTTGTTGTAATCGAGAGTCTTAAACTCATCCCATTCAGTGAGAATGCAAATACCATGGGCACCCTTTGTTGCATCATAGGCATCCGAGACCACACACACTTGCTCCAGAGTGCTACTACTGCTCATCGGCTGCAGGTGCATCGGGTGATCCCAGTCGAACTTTCTCATAGTCAAGTCTCTGCGGATCTGGTCCTCGGTTACCTGCGGATCATATATGCTCAGTTCGGCCTTGTCAACCAACAACCCCTTGCACACATCAATTGCTGGGGTCTCCCTTGTATCACCAGTATCTTTCTTGAAGGCAAACCCTAGTATTGCTATCTTCTTTGTCGACACAGTGTTGAACATGGATGCAACTACACGGTTCACAAAACGGCTCTTTTGGTACTCATTGATCTTCACAACCTGTTTCCAGTACTCTGCCACCTCCGGAAGGCCATTGCATTCACAGATGTAAACAAGATTCAGGATGTCCTTCTGGAAGCAGGATCCCCCAAAACCGACACTAGCGTTAAGAAACTTCCGGCCTATCCTAGTGTCCTTACCAACAGCGTGTGAAACCTGTGTAACATTGGCCCCAGTAGCCTCACAAAGCGCAGACATGGAATTAACAGACGATATTCTCTGTGCCAAGAACGCATTGGCAGCAAGCTTGGAGAGCTCTGCGGACCAAAGATTGGTGGTTAGGATACGGTCTTCAGGAACCCACTGAGCATAAACATCCTTCAATGCTTTGATGGCCTTCTGGCCTTCAGCGGTTTCCCTGCCACCAATGAGGACCCGGTCCGGTTTAAAAAGATCTTCGATCGCAGTTCCCTCGGCAAGGAATTCAGGGTTTGAGAGGATCTGGAATTTGATTCCCTTGCCGTTGTGGGTCAAAATTTTTTCTATTGCCTCAGCTGTTTTGACAGGGACGGTCGATTTTTCAACAACAACTTTGCTAGAGTCGGACACATCTGCAATCATACGAGCAGCACTCTCCCAATATGTCAAATCTGCAGCTTTACCTGCTCCAAGACCCGTAGTTTTGGTCGGGGTGTTGACGGAGACAAACACTATATCGGCTTCCTTGACGTGCTTCTTCACATCAGTGCTGAAGAAGAGGTTCTTGCCGCGGCACTGCTTCACGACATCATCGAGGCCGGGTTCATAAATGGGAAGTTGGTCACTGTTCCAAGCTGCAATCCGTTTATCCCAGATATCAACGACGACCACTTCAACAGATGGGCACTTAAGTGCAATCACTGCCATTGTAGGTCCCCCAACATATCCAGCACCAATGCAACATATCTTCACCATTTTCGTTTCACTCTATAACCAATGCAAGTCTGCAATATTGCAACATTAGTTGTTACTTTATTCCAACAGTATGCCATGGAATGCGTATTTTGTATCATGTACCACAGTAACAGGTGAAATGGCCAAGATTCACGTATGTTGCACTTGCATTACTTAACTTTCTGCTTGATCAAGCGTAGTTACTACTGATAGACATATATTGTGTGGCTGAGATACTGCCACTTGTATTCAGATTAGAGAGTTAGTTAGTCAATTAGGTTGTTAGGAATATTGAGAAGTGTATAAATACTGTTGTATGAGAGTGCTTAGCACTTGAGAAAATCAATATACTGAAAGTTTCTGTTTTCTATTACTCTCTCTAGAATTTCTCGAATCTCTTCTTTCTCTCACTACATTTTCTGTAGATTAACAACTACGAGAATATTTAATGAAAATGAAAATGAAGCATGGTAACAACCGTTTAACCAAACCTAGTTCGCATATTTAGACAATTTGGACTCGCCCTAATCTCAGGCATGGCAGATCAAGAATTTTAAGCCCCAATAACTTGGTGATACTTCTTGGTTCCGAAAAACACCTAGTTAATAAAGTAGAACAAACAAAAAGAGATGTGGGAAAATGCAGGTAGATGATCTATGAGGATGGATCCGAAAAACACCTATCATAGTGATAAATGGTCTATCAAGGAAGCAACTGCGCTAGAACCGACAAATTGTGAATAGGAAAATCAAATTTGAACCAAATTGCAGAAAACAAAAACGATGAACCAACGGAAGGCAAGCCGAAGTGATCATAGATTTAAAGAGAAATAGCGTTACCAGAGGAGCTTTAAGCTTGAAACTCGATCGTGTGTGTGGCATATAATAACACTAACTAGTACACACCTGCCTGCGATGCTGCTGCGATTGCTGATTGCTGCAACGAGATGAGACGACCCTATTCTTTCTGATTGCTGCAACGAGATGAGACGACCCTATTCTTTCTGTTATTGTTTTTTCTTTTTCTTTCTTTCTTGTGTTGTAAGTTGTTGATCAAATAAAAGAGTTGATGATAAATGATAATAATAGAGGAGGGCCTTTTTTTTCTGTATCCAATAAAAAATACCGGGCCTTTACTTGCTCTGAACCTCTCACTCTCAAACAAAAGGAAACAGGAGTGGGAGTCGGAGGTGAGAACGTGTTTTTTGGAGAGGCCGTAGTTGTAAATGGCAACGGTTGATGCATGCCGGTTCCGTGCTTTTTGATCCTATTCTCTCGTCGCTCGGCCCTTCCCGGTCCCAAATAGGAGAAATTTTTTATTGTGACTGGAACACAAGTGATACACCACGTGTTTTTATGTAAGTGGTGAGAAATTTTACTTTTTAAGTTATTAACTTTTAAAAACACATATCCTACTATTTATATAGTAACACGTAGTGTACCACTCCGTATGACGGTTACACTGAAAAATCTCTTCCCAAATAGAGAAACAAAAAGTGACCTCTATACCTATATTGCTAGGCTTATATTTATTTATTTATTTTGATAAACGATAGTGTTAGTAGGTTAAATTGTTAATTATTAAGGAAAGAAGGGAATCGGTGAGGATTAAACTCATATCAGAGTGTATAAGCATGATTGTTTTCCTCTACTGCAATAAAACGCCATTTATTAGCAACAGATAAAAATCATCAAGCACAGAAATATACTATAAAGAGGAAGAACCTAAGTCTAGATATTTACTCTAATTACATGTGAAAAATCAAAATTTCGCTTGTCCAATTTGTGGAGCTCACACAATACATGTGGCACTTGACTTCTCAAACAAAACGGGCTACCAAAAATGACATGTGTCAACTGAGATCTCCATCAATTAATTTATGTCAAATTCTATAATGGGATAAATTAACCCTAATTGGTCAAAATTCCCCAACTATAGATTGATTTCTCAAATTAAGGATTTTATTCAGGACTCGTTTGTGAAGTGCTTTTAAATAACTGAAAGCGTTTTCAAAGTGAACGTTTTTTGGGTTCCAAAAAAACTTGAAGTGTTTCTTGCAAGAAGCATAAGTTATGTCTTCTTGCAAGTGGCATTTTCAAGTGCCTTTTGAGGATTAATTTACATTTTTACTAAAGATTGGTTTCACAAACATTTTATCTAAAAGAATTTATAGTTATTTAAAAGGACTTCCAAAACGAGCCCTTAATTATGAGCTAAATTAAATCAATCAGCTCGAATTAATTCAAAATATATCAAGTAACCTCAGATAAGATTAAAGGTTATTTAGTGTAGAAGCTAAGGATAAAGGCATGACTAAACACTACTACGTTTAACTATTTGCGCGACGAACAAAAGTTGGTCGCGCAAAGTGTATTTTCGTTGCACAATCGTCTGCGCGACGGAAATTTCATCGCACATAATCCGTTGCGCAAAGATGGTGAAGAAAGACTTTGCGCGATGAACAATAGCATTGGTCGCAAGAACGCGGCACAACGGTTTGGCCTTCGTTGCACAAAATTTTTAGGAACGAATGCGTTCGTCGCACAAATACCAGGATACAAACGTGGGACGACTAATATTCGTCTCTCGAAACTTTGCGCGACGACAATTTATTCTTTCACGACGAAACCTTGTTAGTCTCTAGAATTTTGCGAGATGAAGGTATTCATCATGCAAAAAGAAAAATATGTATTTCTTTTAAATTTAATTTTTTGTTTAGTTTTTTCAATTTTGTAATAAAATAATAAAATTAAATTGCAATTAAAAATGTAATGAAGAGAAAAATAATTTATTTAAATAAATGTAAAATGTATGTACAAGGAAAATGTTTAAAAAATAAAGGAGTATAAAACTAAGAAAATAATGTGGCGTAATATATGAGGTCGTTATTTGGAGGTGACTGGAAGGTCTCAAGGTTGGAGACAGGCTCAAAGGTCGAAGGGGCAAAGTTCTGGGCATGCTTGGGTTGGAGGGGCTCGGATGTCGATGGGGGATGAACATCCGGGAGACGAATGCCGGACTGACTGAGGGCTTGTACAATCAATGGCATCTAGCTCTTATACCAGGCGAGCTCAGTCCTAAGGTCGGCCACCTCTGCTGTCAAAACTGTCACCTCACTCTTTGACTGGGATGATGAAGAGGCTCTAGGTTCCTGCCACCGAGCATTCCCCATCCCCCTATAGTATGTCCTCAGCCTTCGTTCGAGAGTCTGATCCAAGGTCTCTGTAAGGATCTGAAACCCCATATCCTGTGGGGGGGATCCACAGACTCGAGTGGAGTCTCGGGAAGAAACTGGGAGGCGGACTCCTGAAGAACCAACTGCCGCTTCTCCATCATTGTCGCCTGTGTAATATAACATGAAATATTAATAATAACATTCAAATAATAACCATGATACTTGAATGGGTAAGATAGTAATTACAATTGAAGAATACTTACATGAAGGGACTCAGCCAACTCATCCCCAGGTCGAACATAAATGTCACTAAAGACATCGATCTCCGGAAATTTTGATCCCCCCTGAATAGAACAAGAGAAGAAAAATGTTAGTACGAAAAAAAAAATTAATATTATTGACATAGAAAAAATTGAATATGAAAAACTTTATTACTACTTGTCGCCGCACCTCCATCCTATATGAGAAGAGTCTCGAATCGGAATGGTGGAGAGCATATTTCTTCCCCTGATTGCTCTTGTTGGCTTTCACCTTTTTCTATTATACAAAAAATAAATGTATTAGTTCTAATTTAAATGAAATATAAAAAAATCAATATCTTGGAAATGTGCCCTAAAACCAATCATATGATAATACTTTACGAACATTTCACATGTTAAACTAATCTAGTTTAATATAAACGGAAAAGATTATTGTTTGAAGCCGTCTTATATAAATGCTATATGCTTAAATGATAAGTCCAAGGAATATGCAATTGGGAGAATGTGATCTAAAGAAGTTAGATTCATGAGACCATTTTCTTTCGTATACATATCCTAAATGTTCATGATCATAGGATTGCTAATTGGGCATTGACAGTCCATTAAGATCAGTACGTGCCATGTCTTCTCTTAAGGAGAGTGACTGGTCTTGAGTCATTGGTGTGATTGACATCAAGACAAGCATGTAGGTGCTCAATAGAGAATGAGTCCACTGAACACGATCAACGAAGAGTTCTCATACTCATGTCACTTGAGAACTCATAGTTAGGATAATGCAAAGTAGTCATTTGACCTGAGCCATCATAGTTGTCTTGTGGTTAGGTCTTTGATCTTTTACTATGTCAAAGCCATGGGGGCAAGTGAATGCACAACAACGGATTTCTAACCTTCAAACCGTTTGAAGGAGAGTACTCTATGATATGATTAAGAATCTTTGGCCAGAGTATGAATGAGATTTAGGAAATCGTTCCAAATCACATTCAGGGTAATCATATAAGTTAGAAAAATCACATTAGATAATAGACATGAATAAACTATCAAACCAAACAATGTGGTCAAGAGCATTGTATTAAAGAAAGACCGTATTGCATTGTAATCATAAACTGAATAGGTTATCCACCTCTTCTGATTAGCTTGGGTAGCCATGACATACTGTTAGGTGTCATTCATGGTTTGTGGAAGCCCTAAATGTGTATAGTCACTAAAGGGAGAATTGAAAGTATGTTTCAATTCACAATCGATTTGAAGAGTTCTAATCGCCCACTTCCTCGCTAAAAGGAACCTAATGGATCATACACCGTGTAAGGTAGAGATTGAAGAAACAACGGAGATAAGTAATGATAATTAAATGGTTTCATTATTTATGGCTAGGATTAATTAATATGTTAATTAATCAAATGAATAAGTTTCGTTATAGACCTCGGGTTAGTTTTGGACAAGGCCCAATGGGATTTGAATGTCAAGCCCATTAACTCAAGTTGTATGACAACTTGAATACATAAAGAGCTTGAAAGCCCAATAAACCCTTAAGTCCGGCCACATTAGAGAATGAAGGGTTTTGGTTCTTTTGTCACTTAAGTGAAGGGACTATATAAAGAACTTTATAGCCAAAATTCATTTAGGTTTTGTTTGGACACAAAAAGCTCTTTTTTCTCTCTAAGAGGCCGGCCACCCTAGAGGAACATAGCTAGAAATCTTCCTTTCTCTAGGTCACTCATCTCTTCATCAATGATCTCCTTGGTGTGGAGACTTAGAGGTTCTCTATTTTGGGAACTTGGAGAATCCATTCTACCATCATCATCCAAGAAATCCATAGAGCTAAGAAGTAAGGAATGAAGGCCCTATCTCTTGGGTGATTAGCCTTTGCTTATGCAAAGAGGAATCAACAAAGGTATAATATTTCTCAACTCAGTTTATTCTTGAGTTGAGTCTTGGTTCACCACACTCACTAGGCCTTGAATTTCATGGGTAAAGTTTTGTTTTTGAGTGCATACAAGCATGATTCATCCTTTTAATTGTTAATTGCATGTATAGATATTGCTCAAATAAACTAGTTTTCACAAATATTTCCTTCACAATAAAAATTAGTAAGAAATGATAATACTTTTAAACTTAATATAAAAAACGTAGACGTAGCTGGGCTCCTGAAATTGATTGTAGAGCCACACTCAACGTACGCCAACATATCATCGTTAATGTCGTCGAAATTGTAGTTCATCTGCAATGTAACAAATTAATTACATACATTAAGTAATATAAATATATAAAATTTAAAGGAAAAACAATTAAAAGGCAGGACACTTACCGACAACTGTGCGCGCACCTTCGTCCTCACCTTGCCTAGCATCGACTTCCAAGACTTCTATTACATAGGGCAATAGGTCCGAACGACGTGGCCAATGTCATGGGCCAATGCCCTATGCTACTCCACCGTTGGTGCAACCCGATGCCGGTCATCGTATCCGATCGTGATACGTCCGTTGGTCACCTGGGTGACCTTCGCTGTCTTCAACTGGCGACAAGGTTCCTGGGCATTTTTCTTTTCTAAAAAAAATAAAAAACAGTGAAACAAACACAACAAATTAAACCAAAATTTTACCAGCACTTCCCCTAAAGTTATAACAATTCCCAAACCCTAGACAATGTAATGAATAATATATGACATCAAACAACAATCACGATAGTTGAATACTTCAGTAGTGGATGCCAAGTTAAACATTACATAGTGTATATCTAGTTTGTAATCGATCTAGAATCAAAAGCCAACTAAAATTTTTAATCGCATGAGGAACATTTAACTTCCACATTCTATTTAGCAACTTAGTTTTTAAGTTATTTGTTGTTACATTATTTTGAATTCAAGTAGCATGTTTGACAGTAAATCGATCATTGGCATTCATGCTCCAACAAACAAAATCATTTATATCTAACACTGATAACAGAATACGGCAAATTTTATTAGAAATATAAATATTGACAAAATTTAGCATAAGAGATTTCTTCGAGCAGTTTTTGAAAATAAAATGACAAACTTTCAGGTTGCAAAGCTTAATTGATCGTCCTGTATGAGATGGAACAGTCTATATGGAGAAATCACCAAGGCATTATAGAAAAATTCAGTTCTCAGTGTTTATCACATGTTTACCTTGTTGGGACCCCGAGGCATCAGTAGTGGATGCCGATGTGTCGGACGTGTGGAGGCGTTGATGACCATGCCTGGCACTAACAGGTTGCACCACCGAAGAGGCTGATGATGCCAGCACCTGGAAGACCCCAGGACCAATCGGATCAATCAGATCGATCGGATTAATCGGCCTGTAGTTCATTTCTGTTGGAGCAGTGGTGGCTGAAGTAAAAGGCGGGGGAATCGAACGGGTTGCATTCGAAATCGCCTGTACGACTTCTAATTAGATGTGACATCTACACAATGAGAAGATAATAAATTGCTCTCTGGACTGTTGGTTGTACAATCAACCAGTCATAATCCTTCTAAAACTTCTATAGTATTTATTAGAATAATCATATAAGCTTCTCCCATTTATATTAGAAACTTTAAAAAATAATACATAAAAAGAATAACACTGAATCAAGGACATAAGAAAAATTCTAGTTCTATTGGAAATTTGTGCAATAAAGTTTTGTGTTAAAGATGAAAAACAGTGTATCGATTATGAAAGAAAGCAAGCACATAGGATTTAAGCCACAAAAGCCTACTTACTAGATGCATCCAAATAAATCAACCATTTATACCTTGATGAGGTTTTCAAGGGAAATGCTTTCACAAGACTTTGAAACCTAGCATTATAGTTGTTTGAATTAAAATCAAGTAATTACAACAGTAAAAATAAGCAGACTAAACCATCAACTGATTAAATTAAAATTAGCATAGTAGTTTGAATCTTAGCATAAGAAAGATGGAATGTCAGATGGCCAACTAAAATAACTATATTAACTGGAAAATTGCCAACTCAAAGGATCATATTAACTAGAAAATCTCCAACAAAAAGTAGCAAGGACTTCCCTTTATTCTCATTGTAAGAAGTATGCTTCATGTATGACAATAAGTTGGATAAAGTTAATATAAATGTGATGGATGCTCTAATTACAATTCTAGTTCTAAAGCCTCAAGATGAAATTCGTATATAATTGGGAGAGTTCCACTTAAGTAGGCATACCTAATAAACACAAGTTAGAAAGAAGAAAGCTCACTTTATACTTTTTATCTTTTTCTCGTTAAGGAAAAATGTGAATAACGCCGTTGGGTGTGACCATATAACAATGCACAAATATAACAAATGATGAGGAATAAAGCAGCACGAAACTTTATTAAAGAAAGCAACACAAATATGAACATCTATTTCATCCTTGTATTCAATCAGTTAGTAGTATTCTTTGCCCAAGTGTTCAATCAATTAAATTGAAAATATAATAATGCACGGATATGACAGCTTGTAAAACATGTATTTCATCCTTCTTGATAGGATAGCAAACCTTATTAAAGAAAGCAATTGCAATAAGAATTAGTTTGGAATCAAATCAACATAATACAAACATAACATCCTTATCTTTACCCCAATATACCTAAACACTAAAATAGCCCTCTATAATTATAGTGCATAGTGTAGTGGGACTCGGCACATGTTTGTACAATTCATACACAAATGAACAGGATGACTCAATCACTAGTGAAAAAATCATAACCATAGAAGAGCTTTGACCATGCTTAATAGTAGTAGCATCTACTATATTGATTTCACAATTAGTGACAAGCTCAAACTTTAACTCTTCCAATCAACATTTACATTCCTAACAGCCAACATCAAGAATTTTAACACAACTTATGCTTATTTACAATTTCAATATCCTTTAGTAAGTTAGATAGGGCTTGAACTATAAAAGATCATTGAACTGTACAACAAATATCACCCAATGTCCACCTCAAAACAGGCAAGTTGAACTGTAGCTCAAATATAACAATGTTACCGATGTTATCTTCACCAAATCTCCACTCTACTTGACAGACACAAAAATGATTCTATCCCAAAATACTATTGAGAAGAAAAATTTAAAAGAAAACTGAAATAAACCCATTGAATGCACATAATTCAAGATGAACCAAGGGGAAAATAAAAGTGCAGTTAAATAAATTCAACTGTTTTGCAAAAAACAACTCAACAACAAATTGCAGTCAAAGAAAAATTAGTACCCTTATCAGACCAACTACTAATGTTGACATGACCAGATTGCAGTTAAATATGTTTGTTGAATTGAACTCAAACAACTCAAAGGAATCCCTTCTCAGACCAACTGCTAATGTTGACATTTTTAACATGACTAGAAAAGCAATTACGTATTTCATCTTGTTGCTTTTTAGTTAATATTCACATGATAAGAGCTTCTGTCACCCTTCTATACAATCAGATTCCAGAGATGTTCCCTAATTTTCCCTTGACTCCATGTTCATATATATGTGGTTTCCTAGGCCCTACTAAAGCATGTCGTTGATAACTAATTAAATTGTTGCAGGTATTCATCCATAAACTTGTCACACCCTCTTTAGATAGTGACAGAGCATAGCTCTTCAACAAGCACAACCCATTAATTTAAATTTCCAAACAATAAAGTGTAGCTCTTCAACAAGCAGATGTTATAAATGGCACTGACGTTGTAATACTACCCTCTCCCTCCTACCATGAATGTGCAGTCGACAAATTATGTGTATAAACATCAATTATAAAATCAAAGCAATTATCAAAGCAAATTATAACCCATATTCAAAGCATTAGATTTCGAGCAACCAGAAATCAATTAATTATAAAAATTGAAGGACATTAGAACCTTAATTCCTAAATTTACTAGAGTTAAGTAAATTGAAAATTACCTCAAAAAGAGAGGTTTGTCGTCAGAGGAAGATAGAGGGTAGTCGGAGGAGGAAGAGAGAGTGCGAGAGATCTGAGGGAGATGGCTATAGGAGGGAGAGAGTTTATAGAGAGGAAAAGGTTAGAGGAAAATGTTTGCAATTTCAGTTTAATCCCGAGGTTCTTGCGCGACGAACAGAAGATATTCGTCACGCAAAAAATTCAAATTTTCACGAAATTATTTTCATGCCCACCAAAAAGTCAAAATTTTCAGCTCCTTGTGTAACCGAAGGGAAATTAATTCGCTACGCAATGAGCTCAAGGGAATTTTTTTTTAATTTATATTTATTCAAGTAAAAAACAATTATTTTTAACATAAGATAATTAAATTACAAAAAAAATTCATTTAATATGTTTTACATAGCAAGTCACAAATAAATTGCATTACTCATCATCCGAACTATAATAAGTTTCGCTATCGTCGCTATCATCACTTTCAGTCTCCCAATCCTCCACCTCGATAGGTACTTCACCGTCGTCATTTGGACCCACTGCATAATCGTATCGTGGAATATTACCGAGGTCAAGTGTATTTGACGAAATCGGTATTTCGATTAAAGCCACTCCTTGTATCTGAAACGGTTCTTAGCTAAGATTTGTATCTCGAAGTATTTCTACATCATTTTCCTTAAAGATTCTAAACGTTGGTCAGCGACGTTGTCGTCAGTAGGGTTTTGTTTTGGCATTGCATACACGTTCCTCTGATCCATCTTCTGAACAACTTTCCAACCTATTTCAGCTTTAGGGTCATCTAGATACACAATATGTTTTGCCATGTTTGCCAAAATGTAAGGGTCGTCATCGTACCAAGTTCTGTTAGTGTTCACAGATAGTAAACCATGGTCAATTTTAACATTTCCTTGCCTATTTGGGTTTGTATCAAACCATCGATACTTAAACATGATCACTTGGTATCGGTCTTTGTAAAGCAATTGCACGACAATTGTTAGTTTGCCAAAGAAATCAATGTCCGTACTTTCGCCTCCACCTGGGACATGGACACCGCTGTTTTGCGTAAACAACTTTTCATCTCGTGCAGTCCCCAGAAACTTGAAGCCGTTAACATGGCAACCCGAGAACAATTCAGCGTGAATCAGGCTAAATGCCAAGTTATATAGCTCTTCACTGTAAGTGGGGGAATTCGATGCTTTCAATTTATTCATCTAATATTATACAAAAATATGCACCTGTTAGTTTGAGAAAATTAAATACTACAATATATATCACAAATACAAAACACTTATAACTTACATATTCAAGAAACCACTGTGGAAACAATTCTCGATGTTTCTTCGCATACAAATGTGATGGATGTTCTTGCATCATCATCTCTTCATGCTCGTTTAGGTATGTCATCATCTCGTCACAACTGTTTAGTACGAACTAACATGCTACCTCCATGTCATTTTTAGAAAATGACTTGCCTCGTACAGGATCTCCAAAGGGTCGTGTGCATTGGGCAAAAACAGAAAGTTTCTCCTTTCTCACACCCCCGTCATTATTGCGCTGAGGACGATTGAAAGTCATCTCCACATCTTTTAAATACATTCCACAAAAAGTAAGGGACTCATATCGAACCCAAGCCTCTATAATTGATCCTTCGGGCTTTGCCCTGTTACGTACACTTTTTTTCAGCTCCCCAAGAAGCTTGCCAAAATAAAATGATACGATGCAAATTAGTAAGCGTGGGTTAATGATGCATAAAAAAATGATGAGGATTATTTACCTTTCTATTGGATACATCCAGCGATAGTTAACAGGACTAGTAAGCAATGCTTTTTTGGGCAAGTGAACCATTACGTGGATCGTACTTGTGAAGAAAGCTGGAGGGAATATCATCTCAAACTTGCATAGGACTTGGACAATGTCATGGTGCAATTGATTAACGTTCGTCTTTCGCAACGTTCTTGCCATCAATTGGGAAACAAATCAGGACAGTAACATGATTAGCTTCACAACATCTTCCGGCAATAGGTGTTGAATACCCACATGAAGTAGGCGTTGCATAAACACATAACAGTTATGGCTCTTTAGTCCAGCAAATATACCCCCACCAACATTCACGCAACAAGTGATATTAGAAGCATACCCATAAAAACTCTTTTTTGTTATTCAGTTTCATGGAAAAAAACACAAGATCCTTTCTAGCTTTATCGTTATACCTATTCATCCATAAACCCTTCCGTATGCCCATTATTTCCAAATCAAGACGAGCTTTGATCGTGTCCTTTGTCTTGCCCTCGATATCTAGAATCGTCCCACCAATGTGTCAAATACATTTTTCTCAACATGCATAACATCAAGGTTGTGTCTCAATTTTAGTTTCAACCAATATGGGAGCTCAAAAAACATTGGCTTGTGCATCTAGTTCATATGTGTAGAAGGTTTGGCCCTACTCACTGTTTTCCCGAACAGAGCAAAATTCAAACGGCTATGTTGTTCCAAAATCTGATCACCGGACCGTTCTCTAGGTCTGAGGCGATGGTTTATTTTCCCGTCGAACTCTTTATCCTTTTCCTGCCACTCGTGGTCCCATGGAAACCATCTTCGATGACCAAGGTAACAAACTTTTCCGGCGTGCCAACCAAATGTTGCATCATCTTTGCATACAGGGCATGCCATATAACCCTTAGTATTCCACCTAGAAACCATTGCACATGCGGGAAAATCGTTCACAGTCCACATAACTACTGCCCTCAAAGTGAACATCTTCCCAGTGTACTTATCGTATATGCACACACCGTTTGTCCATAAATCCTTTAGCTCATCAACCAACAACCTTCAGTAAACATCGATTGACCTACTAGAATCCTCAGTTATCAAAATAGTCATCCTCATGCATTCTTTTTCATGCATTTCCAAGGTGGCAAATTATATGGGAATATGAAAATTGGCCAAGTGCTATGGTGTTGGTTTAGAACCCCGAACGGATTGAATCCGTTAATGGCAAGTCCCAATCTAACATTTCGAGGATCAGTAGTAAACTCGGGGAACGTTCGATCGAACTCTTTCCATGCCTCTCCATATGTAGGATGCCTCATCACATCGTCGTCTACCTGTTTTTCCTTTTGACATCTCATGTCGGTGGCAGTATGCGTCGACATATACAATCACTGCAACCTAGGTTTTAGGGGCAAATAACGCATGACTTTTTGTGGGATCTTAGTCATTTTATTCTGAGATGTCATTTTGAACCTCAACTCATTGCATTCAGGGCATTTATCCAATGCTTTATTCTTTTTGTAGAATAAAATACAATTGTTTTTGCATACATGAATTTTTTCATAACCCAATCCAAGATCGTTCAACACCTTTTGCGCATGTCTATGGTCTTTTGGCAAACAATTGTCCCTTGGAAGCATTCTCTTGAAAACCTTAAGAAAAAATAATCGAAACACTGGTTCGACATACGATACTTTATTTTTCTGTGCATTAGTTCCACGATGGCCATGAGAACCAAAAGCTCTCGCACCCCGTGTATAACTCTTGGTTGGTATTTTTTAATTATTTTTCATAATATTGTTCGAACACTGCACTGTCCATTGGTGTAGGCACGTCATCTTCCCCTTCCTAATTAGTGTTTGTCGATGCAAATGGAAAAGCATCATTTATAATATCCATGACTTGTTTATTAGGATCCACAATAGGTTCAACATTGTCCACTCTTGTGGCATTTGAAGACAAAGCATTCTCTAATTGTTCCCCATGATGGTTCCAAGTGTTATAGGTCTCAACCATTCCATTCCTTACTACATGAAATCAAACATTTTCAAAAGTCTTCCTTAACGTGTTGTTACACCTCCTACAAGGACACCGGATTCTAGTTGCACCCGGGTTGTGTGTACGTGCAAAGTCAATAAAATCCTCGATTCCATCCAAGTATTCATCCATGCATCTATTCAGGTTCTGTATCCACATCCTGTTCATAATTCTTGTAACCACAATAACAGTACAACAATCACAACAACTTCATACAAATGATAATGTCACCTTATGCCTCTGGTAAGAGCCCTATCCCATTCCGGAATGCATAGTTATGTCACATAATTTAAGACTACATCAGATTAGATTTCGACGTGGATGAATTTTAGCAGCATCTCAATACAATTCTTTAGATGGACGACATAAATAAGAAATACCTATGAGCCACCAGAAGAGCGTACAGAAATGACACTGAAATCTCCACAACCGAAACCAAATCCTTCAACCATAAACTACGCGTGATAACTGTGCATTCCCAAACTGTCCAAATAATGGGACAATTCAAGAATCAATTGGACCGTAGTCATACTTTCGCATCCATGCGCAAAATCCAACTAATCCTCGAACGGGAAACTAAGTTTTACTAAAAAAAAAAAAAAACAAGTACGAATTTAATTACAGTTAACTCCGTACACCACAACACATATTTGTTCGTCACGTACAAATTTAACAACATAATATAAATATAATTTCACAACACAATATAACCATAATAACATAATTTTATTAATTTTATTTAAAAAAAAAACTAAAAAAATACCTTCTCAATCATTCTCCACCAGTCGCTAATCACACACAATATGCCTATAAACAACGAAATTCATGGCGTTAGTATGAATTTACATTAATACTTTTACCCTAATAAAAAAAATAACGCTTACCAGACACACCGAGACAACTCGATCAACCTAGAGAAGAAGATGGAAGGAGTATTAGATGATGACATTGAGAGAACATGAAAATGACAGATGTCGGATTGAAGAAAAACGAAAGGATGAGTGCAGAGACTAAATTTGCAGTTTGCCTCTGCACTGCTAAATCCAGATTATAAATTTCACCTTTGGACGAATGATTTTGCGCAACGAACACTGTCTTCGTCGCGCAAATACCCTTTTCGCGACTAAAAACGTGTTTGTTGTCAAATACCCTTTAAGCAACAAACAATGTATCGTCATGCAAGGTTACAATTTTTTTCATTTACTTTATAAGTTATTATTTTAAACAAATTACGCGACGAAATTCGTTACGCAAAATGCATATTTTTTTATTTTATTTTTTTATGTTTTTCCGTTTTATTTTTATGTAATGTAAATTTTTATTTTAATGTAAATAAAAAACACAAACCTAATTAAACATTAAATTAATTAACAAAACTAATTTATTATCCCAAATACAAATTATAATTAATGTAAATATTAATACTCATCCACATAACATAAATTTATTAATTAAAATAAATATAAAGTTCACAAAATCTTATTTAAAAAAAAAAATTACAATTCAACTTCAATCCTCCTCCGCCCGCAACACATCAAACTTCCACTGTCAGAAATTCTGCTGGAAAAGCTCATCCATATACTTCCGCTGCTTCTCATCGGTTTCATCAACATCCCAATGAACCGACATTAATGCCAAGAAAAATAAACTAGTAATTTAAAAAATATTACGTTTTAACAAAAATAATTATTCATTATTTACTAACTTACCGATAACTCCCCTAACATGGACTTCTTTAACTCCTCAAGGACCTTTTTCCAAGACTCAAACTCTGCAGAACATTCCCTCCTCACCAAACTCCTAATGTCATACCTAAATTCGGCGTACGCATCAGCCTTTCTCTTGTCTTCAAAGTATGGCACTTGCTTCCGTCGATACCTCTCTGATCGCACTACAAGTTTCTTTTTGCCAGAACCATCTCTAGAATCGGCCATTCTTTTGAAACAATTTTTTTTTAAAACTAGGGGTTTTGAAACTGTGTTTATATAGCACTAGGGTCCCTTTGCACGACATTCGTGGCACAAATACCTATGTTCGTCGTGCAAAACGCGTCATAACTGCGCAATAAATAGGAACATTTGAATGTAATATGACCGTACTTTGCACGATGATAGCTATTGTTCGTCGCGCAAAGTTGTCTTGCGTGACGAAAATAGCGTCACACAATATATGTAGCGACGAACAGAAAGATTGTAATTATAAAGTTTACATAAACATAATAAACATATATATCTATGTTTACATAAACTTTATAATTACAAACAAATATTCAGTTAAATATTTATTCTAAAAATAATTACTGTCACAACCCGTCCCGGAATTTTAATTCCGAGGACGTGAAGTTATGAAAATGCCCTTAAACGGGACTAAGGGGCGTAAAATATGTTGTAATTTGATGATTTGGGGATTGGGTAGGATCCCACCTCCCTCAAATCTCTCCCTCATTCCCGTGCCTTGTCTCTCTCTCTCCTCCCTCACAAATCTCTCATTCTCTGAGAGTTCTCTCTCTCTCTCCTTCGAACTCACACAGACCACCCACAAAACCACCCTAAAACTATACCAACGAAGGATCTAAGACCACCATCGTACTCCTGAAGACCACACGAACATGATGGTACCAATTTCAGGTGAGTTTCACTTCGGAAAACATGGATTTCAATTTCACTGTGCGTGTGCACTGTTCATGCACACGTAAAACTTGATGTTTTCTGGGATTTTGAAGCTTGTAGGAAGCTTGGTGAGGTCCTAAGGAAGCTCGGAGTGCTTCGTTTGAAGGATTTGGACACCGGGATCACGAACTGTAAGTTTGGCCGAATTTTCGTATTTTTGGAAAAGTTTGATTCCGTTGTTTTTAGGCCATAAAACTAGTCCAACGTGGTAGATTATGATTAGGGCTTCATTTTGGTATAAATTACGTGAAAAATGGACGTAGGAACACGGAGAACGACAAGTTCAAAGTTTGGCCGGAGCTGTCGGGGCTTTTTCCGGCGAAACCACGGCGAGTTAGGGGTCGAGACAGGTATGGATGTGTTCGTCTCGTCAATACCTTCAATTTGATATATAGTACGTTGAAAATGGTTAAGAAATGAAGAAGTTATGACACTTTGAAATTTACCCAGAAATTCCGGCAAAACACCATCTCCGGCGAAACCAGTCCGGCGACGCGAGGAAGAAGACGCGCGCGTGGGCAGCGCGTGAACAGTGCGCGTGGGGGCGCGTGAGAGCTCCAAATTGAGTTCTGAAAATTGTCACGCGTTCGTGACGTCGTGTAGATCACCGTGGTATATTCATACACCCAAATTGAGCAACGTATGAGAAAGTTATGGACGAATGTTTGGTGTATGTGCGTTAAATAACGTAAATTTGGTTACTTTTTGTATAGGTGAAAATATTACAGAGGAAGAATGTAACCAAGCTAGGGGAGGTTCAGGAACCTACCAGACGTCGATGTGATCAGTGAGTGGGCAGTTATTTTTCAGTATATATATATACGTATGCTTGACGTATTTCCCAGAAACGTATTTTAAAAGAAATACGAATTAATTATCCTGTCATATATGCATCATATTTTAATATGTGCATTACCATAATTATGCATACTGTTGCATGGTGCTGAGGAGGCCCAGGTAAGCTACATTTAATATACATTTGATATACGTATGAAATACATTTGGAATACGATTGAAATACTATCATCACATGCATTAGTAGTGGCATACATTTATATATGTGTATTTGGTGCTGTGGACGCACAGGTAAGTGCCAGGTAAGTGGTATTTATGTTTGTATTTCAGTAGTAGCTTGAGATGTTTAGAGAGCTCCTAATCTGCACCCCCGGTGTTAGTGCTCCCGCCCAGAGAGGGGCAGAGTCCTTCACGTGTATGTTCACCAGCACCACACGCTCGCCTTGGATCCAAGTTAGGTGCAAGCCTTGTCGTGGAGACCACATTAGGTGGTTCCGACTCGTAGGTGACCCGCGATTATTCGCACAGTCTTCACGTGATCGTAGCACTAGAGCGTATATATTACACCCAGTCCTGTCGTACAGACCACGTTAGGTGGCTCCGACTCGTGTGCAGATTCAGATGTTGAGTTGAGATTGGAGCTCTATATGCAGCGGTACATGTCACGTTAGGTGACTCCCGGCTGCCAGATTATATGTTATTGATGTGAATTATGCTTGAGCATTTACATTTATTATGAGATTCTAATGTGGCATATTCTCAAGCATGAATGGCATATTTTGGAGCATGTTTGGCATATTTGTACATACGTATATATGTTTATTTTCTGGGAAATTATACTTGTTTTACGGCGAGGGGTTACAAAGTTTTGAGAAGTGTTTGGATTTGGAAAAGAATTGTTTTGCTGACCCACTCAACTTTGTTTTGCGCCCCTCCAGGTTCAAGAATTGCAAAGGTGTGGTGACTACGAGGAAATTCAACGGTGTTCTGACAGAATGGACCAAATAAGGACTCACCTTCGGGTGTTTCATTTTAGAAGTTGTATATTTTTAAAGCTTCCGAACTGTGTAAATGGTTACGTCACTCTCACGTGACGGCCAGCATGCCCTCCTTCGGGACGGGGTGTGTCAGTTGGTATCAGAGCCTAAGTTTCAATCTTGGACATCTTGATAAGTTCTAGTGAATTCTGTCAGAACTACACCGCCTCGTAGCAAACCACGTAGTTAGAGGAATTTAGTCTCCCTGATTTAGCTATTAGGGGAAACTATTATTTTGGTGATTCAGTATATTATCAAAAAGGGACATTTTAAGATGGGTTATGAGTTGAATTTGAATCACCTTATGAAATGATGAACCTGAGGGAGCAAAGTGATGGATTAACCGATTGGAAAAGATGTTTTGGATTATGCAAGTCAAAGGAATCTTCCTTTTGACAGAAAGGTTGAGACGATTACCTGGTTTGAGTTATGAACTTGTATCCTGGTGGAAACAGGAGTATAACTCGTTGTCACCGAAGGAAACAGCCGATTGAGAATTGTTTAAGGACTTGTTTAAAGAAAAGAATTATTCTTTCGGCATCTTATGAGGGTAGAAAGCAAGAGTTTGTAAATGTGAGACAAGGAAAGCTGACGATCAATGAGTATTATAGAAAGTTCTCAGACTTGCCTCGTCCCATTTGAATATTGCTACTATTTTGATTGAAGTGTTATATTGTTTTAGGCTGGGTGGCATAAGGCAGTGGTATTTTGGGTGACCACTATCCATTGTAATTCTTACCAGGAGTATACAAGATGTTGTTGAGCCTTGAGAACTCTGAGAACATGTTCAGCGAGAGTAAAGAAGAATGATAAAAGAATGGGAATCAAAAGAGGACGATAAAGTTAATGATTCGTCATATCAAGAATATAGAAAGATTCGGAACTTCAAAAGAAGTGAAGCTAATTCTAGTTCTTTTGGCAAAGGTTTTAATGCCATTGACCAGAAGCGAAGTGATAGATGTATTGGTAATCCCAGATCTCAGAGACAAGGTGATTTTGGTAAAAGAAATGTACCTTTGTGTTGTAGGTACAATAATGGACACCTTTGAGAATGTAGGCAAGAAAGCATTGGACGCTTTACAAGTGGATAGATGGGACATAGAACTGCAAATTATGTCCAAAGCCAATAGAAGCCCTAGCAGTCTTCTTTGCCACAACTAGCGCCGATCCAGCAAGTTCCTGGATCTATTAATTATGGACAGTTAGGCCGTGGTGTATACGAGCGAAGTATTTACACTAATAGAGGTTGTGGGAGACGACAACAAGCCAGGGATGTGTTAACCACACATCACTGCAAGATACTCAGAATTATTTGGATTTGATTAGGGGTACGATAATTATTCTTAATGACTTAGCTAGAGTCTATTTGTTAATAATGTAGAAATTTTACGTTATTAATGTTATTGCCTTGAAAGTAGTAAATAAACGCGGTTGAGACGTGAGTATGTATTTCCTAATGAGTGGCAAAATAGTAATATTACACCTTCGAGAGTTGTTGCTTACTTATCGAGACAACGATGATTTATCAGTATTGCGGGCTGCAGACCGTAATATTAATAACTTATTCGTGGATTCGTTAAGCAAGTAAACCGATAGGTTATCCTATGTTAGTATCGTACTTATTTAGAGTGCTCAGTAATAGTAGAGTATGTATTGTTACCAGCTACTTTTGTTCCATTAGATTGTGGATTTCGATGTTATTCTAGAGCATATTATGTTATTTACAGTGATGAGTTGCAGACCACGCGAAGTGGTACTGAATGTGTGCAAGATATATTACGTATATGAGTATATACTTTATTTCCGGGAAACCAATTATTTTCCATCGGTCTGGATGACTAGAGATTACTTTTGTAAGTATGCAAAGTGGAGTGAGGCAGACCGTTAATTATGCTGTGAGAGCAAAGAGATTATTATCAAAAGGCTGCCAAAGACACTTATCTCATGTGGTGCTAAATGATGTCACTTCTAGTAGTGTGGAAGAAGTGGGAGTAGTCAAACATTTACCTGACATTTTCCCTGAGAATTTACCTGGATTGCCGCCAGTCAAAGATGTAGAGTTCACTATGGATTTGTCTCCAGGTACAAACCATATATTATAGAATGTGCCTTTTGAACTAAGAGAATTGGAAATTGGTTGATAAAGGTTTTTATTCAACCTAGTACATTACGTTGGGGGAACCCCAGTTTATTGGTAAGAAAGAAAATAGACGTTAAGGTTGTGCTTTGATTATAAGCAGTTGAATCGAGTAACAAGTGAAAACCGTTATCCGTTACCTCACATTGATGGTTGTTTGATCAGCTTCGAGATGGTTGTATATTTTCTAAGATTGACTTGAGGTCTGGATATTATTAGTTGAAAATTATCAGTGAGGATGCCCTTATTATAACTTTCAGGACTCGTTAAGGTCATTTCAAGTTTGGTGATGCCATTCGGAGTGACGAATGCATCTACTACCTTATGAATTTGATGAATAAAGTATTCCAATGATATCTAGACCGATTTGTTGTTATTGCTATTGAAAAGATTGATAAGACTAGAGCAAAGTATGCTAAACATCTTAAATCGGTATTGCAAAGATCGAGGGAACGTCGATTGTATGCTAAGTTTAGCAAATGCCAATGTTGGATGAATCAAGTAGCATTTTTGAGATATATTATATCTGCTTCAGTTATTCAAGTGAATTCATAAAAGGTAGCAGAAATTGAGAATTTAGAACAACCACGAATCGTGATTGGGATTCGGAGTTATCTTAGCTTAACAAGCTATCATGGACGGTTTGTGAAAGATTTTTCAGTCATTGCTTTGTCATTGACGAGATTGTTGAGAAAAGAGGTTATGTATGAGTGGGAAGGAAATTGTGAGCAAAGAATTCAACAACTGAAGTATTTCCTCACTCATGCACGTATTTTAGTATTCCCAGAGAATAGTGGTAATCATAAATTTTAATGATGTTACTTGAATGGTATTGGATGCATGTTGATGCAAATATTAGGGTGATTACATACGTTTCACGACAAAAGGAACCTCATGAAATGAATTACCCTACTGGTGATTTGGAAGTCATGATTATCATTCTTGCTGTGAAGTTATGAAGACATTATTTGTGGTAAGAATGCAAGATTTTTACAAATCCAAAAAGTCTCCAATATCCATTACTTGGAAGGATTTTGATATAAGGCAGGGAAGGTGGATTGAATTGTTTAATGAACATGATTGTACGACCAGGGTGATCGTAAAATTGTTCTAGCTGATGCACTTGGTGAGAAGACTGTGGTAAGAGTTGATGTCTGGCACGCTTGCCAAGATTGTCTTCTTGTGGATTGGAAATCAACTGAAGTAAAGTTGAGAATGGAAGATTGAGAAGAAGTTGTAATTGTTAATTTTCAAGTTAAGTCTTTTTAGTAAGGTCGTACTCAAGACTTAAATGGTTAACAAAGAAAATTAAGAATTAACCAAGGCAAAGAAAGAAGGGAAAAAGAGAGATTGCTGAGTTCGAGAATAGGATGGTTATGATTGAACTTGAAGTGATAGTTGATCAATGTACTAAGTTAGTACATTTACTCCAGTGTTGAGTAACGACCACAGTGCAACAATACTTATATATGTTTTATGGAGAAGAGATTTGGGTTACGGAACTGCTGAGTTCTTAAGTATGTTGGTTGCGCAGTTTCCGATGTAACGCCATAAGGACCATGAAATGTGTCGATTTTTGCTGATTTGTGGAAGAAATGCTTCTGGATAGAGAAGATTTGATCACGAAAGAGTTTTGGTAGGCCCTGAAACTATGGATGAGTCTTCTCAAAGTATTCAGGTGATTAAGTTTAACCTGAGAGTAGCCAGGAATGGCAAAAGAGATTAATAGTTGAACATGTCACTAATCGAGTGTTTAACGTAGATGATCTTATAATTTTGAAGTTTTCACTTTAGAAAAGTATGATTCGGCTGGGAAAGGAAAGCAAATTAAGTCCTAAGTACCTCGGACTTTATGTGATCATCGAAGAGTAGGTGAAGTTGCTTGAATTACTTCCAGAGTTATTGTAAGAGCATGATGTGTTTCACGATTCAACATTTTTAGAAATTTCATCACGAAAAGAAATAGTGAGATTTGGAAAGGAGACAAATTAAGTCTTAAACACATCAGACCGTTTTTGACCACTAAAGGAATCGATGAAGTTGCATACAATTGGTGATGTCTTCAGAATCGGCTAAGGTGCATAATGTATTATATTTCGATTCGTTGTCACTAGGTGGCAGATTCGTCACATGGAGTTCCGGTGCAACTGTTGAGAATTAATCCAGATTAAACTGATTGAGGAACCAAGGACGACTTTGGATTGGAAAAAGAATGTATTGAGAATTAAGACAGTGTAATTGGTAAAGAATTTGTGAAGAAAGCATTCAGTGGAAGAAATTACGTGGGAGAATCAGATGAGAGAGATTTATCCGAAGCTATTGTATGAGTTTAGATGATTAAGTTGGTTGTTGGAATTTCGGGGACGAAATTCTATAAGGAGGGAAGGTTGTCACAACCCGTCCCGGAATTTTAATTCCGAGGACGTGAAGTTATGAAAATGCCCTTAAACGGGACTAAGGGGCGTAAAATATGTTGTAATTTGATGATTTGGGGATTGGGTAGGATCCCACCTCCCTCAAATCTCTCCCTCATTCCCGTGCCTTGTCTCTCTCTCTCCTCCCTCACAAATCTCTCATTCTCTGAGAGTTCTCTCTCTCTCTCCTTCGAACTCACACAGACCACCCACAAAACCACCCTAAAACTATACCAACGAAGGATCTAAGACCACCATCGTACTCCTGAAGACCACACGAACATGATGGTACCAATTTCAGGTGAGTTTCACTTCGGAAAACATGGATTTCAATTTCACTGTGCGTGTGCACTGTTCATGCACACGTAAAACTTGATGTTTTCTGGGATTTTGAAGCTTGTAGGAAGCTTGGTGAGGTCCTAAGGAAGCTCGGAGTGCTTCGTTTGAAGGATTTGGACACCGGGATCACGAACTGTAAGTTTGGCCGAATTTTCGTATTTTTGGAAAAGTTTGATTCCGTTGTTTTTAGGCCATAAAACTAGTCCAACGTGGTAGATTATGATTAGGGCTTCATTTTGGTATAAATTACGTGAAAAATGGACGTAGGAACACGGAGAACGACAAGTTCAAAGTTTGGCCGGAGCTGTCGGGGCTTTTTCCGGCGAAACCACGGCGAGTTAGGGGTCGAGACAGGTATGGATGTGTTCGTCTCGTCAATACCTTCAATTTGATATATAGTACGTTGAAAATGGTTAAGAAATGAAGAAGTTATGACACTTTGAAATTTACCCAGAAATTCCGGCAAAACACCATCTCCGGCGAAACCAGTCCGGCGACGCGAGGAAGAAGACGCGCGCGTGGGCAGCGCGTGAACAGTGCGCGTGGGGGCGCGTGAGAGCTCCAAATTGAGTTCTGAAAATTGTCACGCGTTCGTGACGTCGTGTAGATCACCGTGGTATATTCATACACCCAAATTGAGCAACGTATGAGAAAGTTATGGACGAATGTTTGGTGTATGTGCGTTAAATAACGTAAATTTGGTTACTTTTTGTATAGGTGAAAATATTACAGAGGAAGAATGTAACCAAGCTAGGGGAGGTTCAGGAACCTACCAGACGTCGATGTGATCAGTGAGTGGGCAGTTATTTTTCAGTATATATATATACGTATGCTTGACGTATTTCCCAGAAACGTATTTTAAAAGAAATACGAATTAATTATCCTGTCATATATGCATCATATTTTAATATGTGCATTACCATAATTATGCATACTGTTGCATGGTGCTGAGGAGGCCCAGGTAAGCTACATTTAATATACATTTGATATACGTATGAAATACATTTGGAATACGATTGAAATACTATCATCACATGCATTAGTAGTGGCATACATTTATATATGTGTATTTGGTGCTGTGGACGCACAGGTAAGTGCCAGGTAAGTGGTATTTATGTTTGTATTTCAGTAGTAGCTTGAGATGTTTAGAGAGCTCCTAATCTGCACCCCCGGTGTTAGTGCTCCCGCCCAGAGAGGGGCAGAGTCCTTCACGTGTATGTTCACCAGCACCACACGCTCGCCTTGGATCCAAGTTAGGTGCAAGCCTTGTCGTGGAGACCACATTAGGTGGTTCCGACTCGTAGGTGACCCGCGATTATTCGCACAGTCTTCACGTGATCGTAGCACTAGAGCGTATATATTACACCCAGTCCTGTCGTACAGACCACGTTAGGTGGCTCCGACTCGTGTGCAGATTCAGATGTTGAGTTGAGATTGGAGCTCTATATGCAGCGGTACATGTCACGTTAGGTGACTCCCGGCTGCCAGATTATATGTTATTGATGTGAATTATGCTTGAGCATTTACATTTATTATGAGATTCTAATGTGGCATATTCTCAAGCATGAATGGCATATTTTGGAGCATGTTTGGCATATTTGTACATACGTATATATGTTTATTTTCTGGGAAATTATACTTGTTTTACGGCGAGGGGTTACAAAGTTTTGAGAAGTGTTTGGATTTGGAAAAGAATTGTTTTGCTGACCCACTCAACTTTGTTTTGCGCCCCTCCAGGTTCAAGAATTGCAAAGGTGTGGTGACTACGAGGAAATTCAACGGTGTTCTGACAGAATGGACCAAATAAGGACTCACCTTCGGGTGTTTCATTTTAGAAGTTGTATATTTTTAAAGCTTCCGAACTGTGTAAATGGTTACGTCACTCTCACGTGACGGCCAGCATGCCCTCCTTCGGGACGGGGTGTGTCAATTACTACCTTAAATATTTATTCTAAAAATAATTAATACATTTATTTTAAAAAGCAAACAGGAATTAAAGCCTAATTAAGTCCAAATACATATAAAATATAAAATATATAAAAAAAAAAACTATAAAAAAAAAAAACCTTCAATTTAAATATTGTTCTCAAAAACATAAATTTAAAACTACTATTTTGATGGTCCTCCATTATGTTCGACTTCATAATGCTACCTATTGTAACCTCCCTCCATCAACTTCAACAATTGTTCGTTCATCTCATCATCAAGAGTATACTTACACAGTGACACATATATGCAAATAATTAATTCCAACATATAAAAAAAAAAGTTCACAAAATTAATTATTGATCCATCAACATTATACTTATTAATAATATATCCATCATCGCCTTCTTCACATTCTTGGGCACATATTTCCAAGAACGCCACTCAGTAGTAGGACAATTATTCTGCATGTGCGAACTTAAAATGTTGCCTCAAATCATTCGAGTCGATAGTGGGCACGCTCTGATCCTTGTCTTTATCCTCCATCCCCGCACAAACATAATTGTGAAGAATAAGGAGAGCAAAAGCGCATATTTATAGAAAGGTTAGGGCCTTTGCGCAACGAAGGCATTGTCACGCAAACATTTGTAATAAATGCAATATTGATTCCTTTGATTCACTTATAGTGAATGGTCCGAGTGAAAACTAACAACAACTTGTGCGATGAAACCTTTGTCGCACAAAGGTCACCTTTTCGTCGCGCAAGGTTTTCATGCCAAAAAAAATTACCTTGCGTTTTCTTGATGACTTTGCGCGACAATTGTTGTTTGTTGCGTGAAGTATTCTTGCGCGACGAAGATTTTCGTCGCTCAAAATTAAATTATTTTTTTTTCCTTTCCTGCCTTTTTTGCGCGACGACACTATTTTTCCATCGCGCAAGTACCTCTTGTGCGACGATATATTATTTTTCGTCACGCAAGTTGTTTTTCCTACTAGTGAAAGGACGATGTGAATTGTTGTGGTTAAGGAGATTGCTTACGGGACTTAGACTGCGAATCCTTTAGGCAAAAAATTAGTTTTAACGGGATCTATAATGAATCTAAATTATGGTAAGATGTTGTCAATTTTACTCATAATCCAGTTCAATAGGATCAACCAAACATGTTGAAGTAAACGAACATTTCATTACGGAGAAATTGGAATTTCATATTGTTAAGTTTCCATTCGTGAAATCTGGGAACTAATTGGTAGATATTCTAACAAAAGCGGTTGTTAATAAGGCATTTAATGACATAGTTAAGATTGATATGTGACTTGTTGTATATAAATCCTACAACTTGCTATACAAGAAATGGTAACTACGGAGAAGATTCCATAGTTAAGGATTCTAGTCTAACACACACACCATGCTAAATCACCATTGTTTATGCTACGAGGGAATGCCTAACAACGTATATAAAGCAAACAAATATATCATTTGACTAATTCAACAAGATAGCTGAAATTTGAGTTCCCTTAAAATTCATTTTGCGTTCTGTGGAATCGGGGAGATTAACGGACGGTTAAGGTGGCAAGAGGTTAGTCGTGGGTTGGGATTCGATACGGGCGTCGGGTTCGGAGGTGGTCATCGGGGGTTGCTATTTGCGAGGGTGCTCGGGGTGGCGGTCACTGGTGGATCTATTAAGGAACAAGGGGGGTCAGCTGACTTCCCGAACTTCAGTGATCTCCATGGATGGCTTGGGTGCTACCCTTTTAACGGTTGGAGTTGCTCTTCATACATGCCCTCCAACTAATTGATAAAATGCCTCAAAGAGGAGTTGCCGTTTTATTATTTTAATATATATATATATATATATCAACTTGGGCATTATATTCTTCCTATGCTTTCAAGTAGTGAATTTTCTTAATTAAAAATAACCGGTAGTCTTGCAACAAAAAAAAAAAAAAAATGGTGGAGACAGGGGTGGAACATAGTATATAATAATGTGTATTTGCTAATTACATTGACTTTGATTTTACCGGTTATTACTACTTTAGCGGAAAAAGCTTTTTCCGCTATGAACATTGTGAAAAGTCTATTGCGTAACCGACTGGGAGATCAATGGTTAAGTGATAGTATGATGGTTTATACCGAGAGCAATGTTTTTTCTTCCATTGATAATGAAGCTAAATGCAGCGTTTCAAAATATGAAAACGTATTGTGGACAATTGTAACATTTTTTTTTAATAAACAATATTATCTACACTAAATAGGAGATAGTGGAATTAGCGTCACAATTGGCTAATAATAATATGGTTCAAATTCGTCTTTGGTAAAAATCGAATCTTAATTTGAATAATGAAACTATGGTTTAATTTTAAGATTATTATATGTCTAAGAAATATTGGTGAACTTTTACATATATTCTTTAATACTTTCTCTCTTTTTTTCATATAGTTTATGGTCTTAAATTATAAACATTGAATTTATTTATCTTTTTCATATGGCATCATCTTATTGACTTTGCGAGTCCCAAGCACATATGCCAGCACCATGCTAACATAAAATTTAGCGGAATCGAGCGGAACGGAATAGAAAAATATAGCCAATAATACGACTTTACAATACATGAAAAAACCATGTGTGATAACAACACCTTAATAAAAAGTCGCATCAACATAATTTTTTTTTTTGTTTTCAATCGTCAGTATAATTTCTAGATAAGTTTTTATGTTTCATAAACACTTCAAGTCAATTACTTTCTGTTGCTTTCTTTATACTTTAGCTTTGTGATCTTATAGTTTCAGTTTGGTTCCAGCCAGCAGTTAATTCACCACTTGCATCAGGGTATTAGTTGTTTTCAAGTATCCTTGACTGCTAAAGCATGGTAAGAACCAGTAGATTTGAAGCATTATTTTCAAACAAGCTTATAATCGCAGCAGCAAGAAAACTCCGGATTTCTTTTTTCTCTTTTTTTATTTATTTTCTAAATATCATCCAACTCGGCCCATCATATGTCCAATCAAGCGCTTGTCTGTTAAGACCACAGATGAAAAGCAGGCAGATTTTGCTAAAATCTGCTCTACAAGTCACTGCTGCTAAATATTAGTTGTCGGTGGATTCACTATACGTTTTGATAAGACAGATTGTATGCTTCCTCTAAATCCCTAATTAGTCATTCTATATATTCTTAGTGGACACTGATCTGTTTCGGGTCGCAAGTCATGTTATCACTTTTACTTTTAATCAATTCTTCTCTCTGGCCGTATCCAAAATAGTAGCTTCATGCAGATTCAACATGAACATGATCCTAATTCCTTTTTAACCTCTGTTTAAATGTTTTTATTTTTTATTTTGATACAATTATATATCTACACTAAATATGAAGGATTTGAACTAAATGTCATTCATAAAAAAATAATAATAATTTAATATTAAATTTGTTATTCATAAAAATTGAACTTAAAATCTTCAACTTACAAAATATCTTTACACCCTCGTGCTTTGTTGCTGTCTATATTTAGAGGCTTTTCTTTTCATTTTTTTTCTGAAAAAAAAAGAAACTGAGCTTTTCAGTGTTGCATAAAACAGAACACAAAGAGCTTGTAGGAGCAAGAGAGGTCTTTGTAAACAAATTTTAAGAGTGAAGAAAAAAAGTGCCTGACCATTTTATCAATTATTATTTTTTAAATTACTTTCAAAGAAAAGAGATAACTAAGTGATTTCTTCTTCATCATTGTATGAAAACCTTATTGCTCCCTCCATCTTCATCTCGAATAACAGCCCTAACACTACTATTCAAACCTTCTCCATCAAATTTTAAGAATAAAGAAAACAAAGTGCCTGACCATTTTATCAATTATTATTTTTTAAATTACTTTCAAAGAAAAGAGATAACTAAGTGGTTTCTTCTTCATCAACGTATGAAAACGTAATTGCTCCCTCCATCTTCATTTCGAATAACAGCCATAACACTACTATTCAAACCTTCTCCATCACGGTAGATTTTATTTTTTTCTTCTTTCGAAAAATTCTTTGGTGTGCGTCCACAGACTATAAAACAAGTGATCGTGGCATGGTTTGTATGGACCCAGACAGAGGTGACACTTTCTTTTGTCTCGGACCCATTTCTTTGTCCATTTGTCATGTACCCTAAAACTCAAGTGGTATTTTAGGAGCATGATGGTGCCAAACACACAGCCAATATTTGTATAGAGATATAGCAAACAAGAAAGAAAATTGCGAGAGCAGAATACCCCTCCCCTCCCCTATACTGTTTATCATTTGGTTCTAGTTATAGTCTTGTTATTGATTTTTCCCAATCACATAAAATTTCATTAGAAGCCTCATTTCCAAGGGGTGGGGATTTCGGTACTTCCAGTTTAGGTTCTAACATTCGAATTAAATATTTTGATACTGATATAAGCTAAAATGGTAGTGTCAAAATTGGTACTTGGCCTCCACATATTATTAACGTATAATCACCATACAAACATCATGACTAGAACCTTTCATTTCTTTACCATCATTTAAAGATAATCTTTGCAAAAATAAATAAATATATAATAAATAAAACAAAACAGAAAAAACAAAAAACATTCCATTTGAATATCATTTATTCATCCATGTATGTCAAACAATCCACGATTTTGGTAACAAGTAGCATCATCATGATGAACTGTCTATTTGTTTGATGCATATGGATGACTAAATGATCTCCAAAATTAAATGATTTTTAGTAGAAATGATCTTTAGATGATGTTAATGTAAATGAACGATTCTGATTATGATGTTTGTATGGTGAATACACATTGAGAATAAATGGAAACAAATATTATTCTTGTTGTGGCTTATTTTATCTAAAGAGGGAGAAATAGAGAGAGTGCGAAAATTATTGAATGCTTAGGGATTGTGTGATTCTCCCTAAACCAATGCCTTTATGTATAGTAAACCTAGAGGAGAGGATTAACTTATCTTCCAAGTAAGAACAATCCTCTAGGGAAAGAATCACTAGAATAATAGATAATCTAGAATCCAAATCTTTCTAGGATTTACACAATCAAATATTAAATAATATTCATAACGTGCTCCCATTGAGTGTGTAAATAGTCAAGTAGATGCAACACTAGGTTCGGCAAAGTTGAGGAAGTTAACTCGACGGGACTAATTTGGAACACGCTATAGTCTCGAATAAAGGAACTTGTATATGGAAATAAGTCTCACACAACCCAAATATGGTAACACCCAATATGGGACAAAAATCCATAGTCTAAGGGAAAACGATGAGTTGGATGGAAAGCCAAATTAAATGCCTATTGATCATACACAAGGGTATGACCAGTCCAAAAACCTAGTTAGGTAACGAAAACCCAAAGGGAAAAATACTCCTAATTGTAGAGAAAATAGTACATTAAGGCTCAGTAATGACTTGGTGAAAAGGTCGGCCAAGTTGTCCTAGGAATAGATTTTCTTAACATCAATGTTCTGATGTTTGTTGCTGATGAGGAAAAAAAAAAAGCTTTGGTGCATTATGCTTAGTGTCGTCTCCTTTGATGTATCCTTTCTTGAGCTACTTGATACATGTTATGTTATCTTCATAAACCATTGTGGGGACGTCAATGATGAAAGGAAGTCCGCAGATGCTTAGAATATGTTCCATAACTATTCTCAACCAAAAGTACACCTGAGTGGCTTCATGTAGGGAAAATATCTTAGCATGGTTGGAAAAAGTCGCAACTAAGGTCTGTTTTCTTGACCTCCAAGATATTGCAATGTCTTCAACAGTAAAGACGTAACTCATTTAAGAATGTGCCTTGTACATGTAAAACAAATACCCTGCACCAACATAACCAACAAAGCGAGAATCAATTAGAGAACCGAGGGGATGGCGGCTCCACTCGAGGATTCGTAAGGATATAACAAACCCAAATCCGTCGTACCTTTGAGGTAGCGAAAAATATCTTTAACAACTATCCAGTGTCTATGTGTAGGTTCATTATTGTATCTCACTAAAAGATCACAACGAAAAAGATGTTCGGTCTAGTGCACTGAGCTAAGTACAATAATACACTAACTGCACTAAGAAACTTCGAGTTCCAAGACCACTTCCTCATCGTCCTTAGGATGGAAAGGATCTCATTGCATTTAGCATTTAGAAGACCATAGAAGTACACGAAAGGTTCTCTTTATCTTTATTAAAATGACGCAATACCTTATAGATGTAGTTCGACTGATGGATAAGTATACGATTCAAACAATCCTCGATCTCCAGGCTGAGTTAGTATCAATTTTTCCCTAGATCCTTCATCTTAAATTTCAACTTCAGGTGCGCGATGGTTTTCTCCAGTTCTTTTTGGAGTCTAGATAAGGTTCATGTCATCAACATAAATTGCAACAATAAATTCGAAATGTCACTCCTCAATGAACACACAAGGGGATAGTTCATTGTTCATATATTCCTAACTAGTCAAATGTTCACCCAAATGGTTATATCATATGCACCCAGATTACTTCGATCCATGGAGTGAATGACTCAATCTAATCGAGAGGCTGCTCTATGGTTTAGAACTATTTGATCCAGTCAATGGAAGTCCTTTTAGAACTTTTATGTAGATTTTCGTATCCAAATCCCTATAAAGATGCGCAGTTACCACATCCATGAACTACATATAGAGTTTTCTTTTTTTTTTTTTTTTTGAAAATACCAAACTAATAAGGTAGCGAAACATTATCGCATCCATGACAGGTGGATAAGTTTTGTCATAGTCAATTCCATGGCGCTAAGAAAACCTTGAGCAACAAGGTGAGTCTTTTATCACACAATTTTGTTCTTCTCATTATGCTTTCTTACGAAAACCCACTTGTAACCAACGGCTTCACATGTGGCGGTGTAGGGACAACAAGCCCAACACCTTGCATTTTGTAGGTGAATTAAGTTCGATTTCTTATTTCTAGTTTGACCAATCTATTCGACGTCGACATTCATCAACAAAACGGGCTTCAATGTTACCACTTTGCATGATTTCAATAGCTACTGCATATGCGAATGCATCACCGATTATCATCTCATTCCTTACCCAAATATCATCCAAGCTAGTAAAATGGACCAAAATCTCTCGCTTTTCGAGAGGTGGATTCGTTTCTTCGAAGACGTTTCCATAATCTACAATATCTCCATACATCAGAAAGGATGAGTAGGCGATGGTCGGATTCACACTGGTTTCACTAGTATGTGTCATGGATTTCCTCTTTCGAGGTTGTGAATCCTTTGAACCAATTGGTTTACCACGTTTCTGGGTGGGAGCAGATGATTCGCTAGCCTAAGATGTTGGGCACATCAGCGAGGTGGGGCAATCTGCTCAACACATTCGTGGCATCCCATCCTTTTGGGATGCGGGTTCAATGTTCATATAGTACGTCGATCTTTACAGGCATGTTTGCAGCTCGTTTATGTGATCTCGTCACTTTCACTAGATTGGTAAATGCATCCAGCATGCTTTGAGCAATGCTCTAGAGCTTTAAGATTTTTCGCACTCTAGTTTTAGATTGTACGGTGTGGGGATCCAAATGAGACATAATGGGAATTTGTCACGATAATTCACGTCGTTCTTCTGGAACTCTGAAGTTCTTATCTCCCCCGAATAACGAGAAGACTGCCTCATAAAAGAGACAATCTACAAAACGAGCGGTAAAGATATCGCTTCTAGGTTCTTAATAACAAATGATTGAAGGAGAATCATATCCGACATGGATTCCCATCCTTCTCTGAGGACCCATTTTCGTACATAAGGGCTTCATATTCGGCACATAGACTGCATAACCAAAAATGCGCAGATGCGAGATGTTGGGCTTGTATCCAGTTACCAATCAATCGTAGAATAAAGTTGGGCTATGATGGGCCTCAGGTGGACCAACATCATTGCATAAAGTATTGCATGGCCCTAGGCATAAATTGGGAGTTTCTCATATGATCAAAGTCCAACAATCAATTGAAGGCTATTAATAAACGATTCTGCTAAGCCGTCTCAGGTATGAACAAGGGCTACAAAATGTTCAATTTTAACCCCAACCGACATGCAATAGGCCCCCTGAATCCTAAATGGTATCCATTTGAAGAAAGGTTGGAGAATCTATTAGGATCTTGTTTTGGAATGGCCACGTAATGAACTTACCTAATGGTCAGGTTTGACATAAGAAATCTTGGGGGATGTCGCCTAAGAGGGGAAGCCCATGTGTAACTTTGAGGATACGACACATCACACCACGTCCAGGATGTTCCAATTGATCATGCCTAAGAAAAGTTTATATTGCAAGCCTCGAGATAAGGCCAGCCACATAATGGCTCTCTATAGAACTAATGGTTGTAGTGTACAATCCATTCAAGAGATGTTCTATCTTCTCTAGAATACGTTTCTGGCCATATTCATATGAAGTAACGCAAAGAAACTCAACTATATTTTCTCAGAGGTTTCACCATGATATTCGTTAGCTCGAATGTCTTTAGAGCTCAACAACGTTTTTCCGAAACGTGGAGAATAATGAGGCTCTTTAATGGTCAAGATAGTACAATTGGACATTATTCCTAAATTAGGTTAGAAAAGCCTGAAAAAGTTGCCAGAAGTCATATTTTAGGTATGAAGTTAGTAAAATATATGCGGTCATGTAGGATTGTATGCGTGGTTGCCCTTTTTGCCAGAATACTAACTTCCTCACTAGTCGTACCTAGAAATAAATTAATTGAATTAGTGACAAGTATAATGAAATTGAAAATTTTGTGCATTCAATTAATCATTCGAGAAAATAATCCATAAAACTTTATATCCAAAAATTAAAATAAACACTAACAAATTATCCAAACATAAAGGAAATTGTTCAAAATTTAAACAAAAAAAACTAAGGGAGTTCGTCCAAGCATGGGAAATTCGGCCAACTTTAGGCCCATGCCTAAGATTCTATTCTTCCATCGTAGCAGATGCCTCCTGAAAGTTAGGTTCAAACTTTTGATGACGAGAATGATACTGAGCTACAACCTTGGCGGGAGCTTGGCATACATGTAACCAATGGTCCTTCAAAACATAGCGATAACACATATTTGCATCCATAGTGTCAAGTGCTTTACCTTCGCTCTTGAAGTTCAAGGCATTGTGAGTGAGGTAGTAGCGCTTCCAGGCTCTGTTTCCATAACATTTTCCAACAAATTGAAAATTAAATGTTATTGAATCAAATGTATAATATTACATAATAAAATTAAGAGTTACATACAGATAACTATTCAACTTTTGATTGGGATCAATTTAAAATCACTTACAAATTAATTGGTTATCGGTACTTAACCCTAAAATAAACCTGTATATGTTGCAAGTTCACTTTGGTTGATGCCGGCCGATTGAATGATAAAAGGGAGGACAAGGTCTATAAATTAAGGATCACACGTATTGCCTTAACAAAACCCTAAAAAGAATTTGGGCATTGTGTCATTTTGTGGAAACATACACATGGAAAGCGAAAGGCAAAGGACATGAGTGGAGAAACCAGGCTAGAAAGTGGAACAACCCCATTTATTTTGCACCCATGGAGTACCACCCTTTTGCTTCAAAGTCCCTCTCATGTGATTTAATACAAGCCAGGGAATAAAATCTAGTGCTCTCGCTTGGCGTGTGGGTATTTTTTAGAAGTACCCCCAATATTAGAGAAAAGGGTCACAACGATTCTTTTATAAATTAGTAGTTGAACAGTTGTAACCTGGAGTTGTATACACCGCAATATTCAATTCTCCAATGATTGCATCATTGACGGGGCAATGCTTATTATTGTAATTATATATAATGTGGTAGTACGGAATTGTATTTGAATTTCTTTGAACCAGAAAATAAAAGTTCATGAAGACATAAGGGGCAGTCCAATTATATGGAGATAATTTTCCACACTATGTATGGTTTGCTTTCATGCTGCTCCACCAAAGATAAAAAAGAGCACAGTTTTTTTGCTTGGCACCCAAAGAAACACATGTTCATTGGAAATTATTTAAATTTTTTAAACGTAAAATTCAATTTTTGGGCCAAATATCGTGCCCTTATGTTTTAAGGCATCATGATATGTTTTTATGAAGAAAAAAAAAAAAAAATACACTATGTTATATATATTAACATGAGATTTGTCACATCCCGGCTCAGGTCCCCACCACATCCTAGGCTCGACTCCATCGTAGCATGATATTGTCTGCTTTAGGCCCCGACCACGCCTTCACGGTTTTGTTTCTGGGAATTCACACGAGAACTTCCCAGTGGGTCACCCATCCTAGGATTGCTCTCGCGCGAACTTGCTTAACTTCGGAGTTCCTACGGAACCCGAAGCCAGTGAGCTCCCAAAAGGCCTTGTGCTAGGTAGAGATGAGAATATACATATAAGGCTTAAAGGATCAAAACATAAAGTGGGTGCAAAACATTAAATATTGACGGACATCGTGGCACTTTTGCATTAGTGGTCCTCATGGTGAAAGGTAATCGGAAGATAGTTCATGTGGTAAAAACAAATTAGGATTCAAATCCTCGTGGTGAAAACCGTTAACAAATTTAACACCAACTTAGATTAATGGTTCCTGTCGTGATAGGATAACTTAACTTTAGACTGAGTTGATAGGTGAAATAATTGTTTTATGCATAATGCTTGTTTTCCTTTTATGGGGGACTTACTTGTCTCCAAGGTTTTACAAGACCCTAGGAGCTAGTCGGGCAGTAAGCTAGGGTCTAATGCTTATGCGGACTAGGCAGATTTAAATAAATTTATTATATATTATATAAATATTGTTTGCTTATAAGTAAAAAATATAAATTTCATTGGGATACATAAATTACAAAATAAAATGACAAATAGATTATAAAGTATCAGAATATAACAAAAATATGGGAAACAAAGCATATAATGGGTGTTTATTCAAGTATTTACAAGTGTCTTACAATTTATTAAAAAATAAAATGTAAAATAAAAGTTATCTATCTTCTGTCTAAGCAAGATTCACTACCTAAGCGGGTTTGGACAGTCTAGGTGGGCGCCTAAGCGGCCTAGGCTGGCGCCTATGCAGGTTTAGGCACATTTTCTTAATTTCTAAATGCCTATAGATTATTTGGCGTGGTGACCAGCTGCCTAGCGCCACCTATTTCTAGAACTGTGCTTGTCTCCCACTTACGAGTAACGAACCTTAATCGTCCAAACATCATAATCAAATCGTTCATTTTCTTTATCATCATTAAAGATTATGTCTGTAAAAAATTATTCAACTTGGTGATCTTTTAGCCATTCACATGCATAAAATAAATAAAAGGTTTATCATGACGATGTTGCTTGTTACCAAAACTATTGATTGGTTTAACATGTATGAATGACTAAACGATCTCCAAATTGAAATTTGTTTTGTAGATATAGTCTTTAAATGATGATAAAGAGAATGAACAATCCCAATAATGATGTTCGGACGATAAAGGTTCGTTAATCATAAGTGAAGAGCCATAAGCATTATACTACTTTTATTCTAAAGTAATAAAGTCTTTTAATTTATTTTTATTCTTTTTCCTGAAATAGTAAATGTGCTTCTCTTGAGCATTAGTTATCAATGATGTTTTAAAGAGTTTTTTTTTTTTTTAAAGGTAGGATAAAATTTCATTAAACAAATCAAACAAGAAATCTTAGGAATATAATATCATTAGAATGTTCCAAAAAAAAGACAATACAAAATCTAGGCACATAACCACATCCAACCAAACAGATAGATAACACTCATGAGGACAAAAGTCTTACATCATCTTCTAATGAAATTGTAAAAGATGAAGTTCCTTTTGGAAATAAACCCTACTATGAGACATCACGAAGTGTCTTCATAGTCTTTTTTTAGGTAAATAGACAACAAACCATTAAAAAACCAAAAAAGAAAAACACAACACAACACAAAATAAACTAATTAGAAGTATGATTCCTCCGCAACAAGAGACTCATACGATCATATCTAACCAACAGGAAATATAAACTCACAAGGTTTGAATCCTATAAGCTGGACACAACACCATCAAGACACACAACATAAACATCGTATCATATCACAGGAAAACTTAGCAACGACTAGCAACAAGAAAACATGGTTATCCCTCAAACCAGTGCAACAACATTACGAGGGAAAAACTGCAACACCTTTTGATAATCTTGCAATCATAAAACAAAAGTAAATAAATAAAAAAATTAAAAAAAAACCCTGCTATGAGTCAGTTGGTCTAAAAAATTACACAATCTACGTGGCGCTAGTCGAAGTAACTAAAAGCTAACTACGTTCTTCAGTGGCTTGAATGTTGATGTAGGTTTCCTAATTCGTCACCGAGCTTGGTCAGACGAATGTCTTGAATGTGGAGTACGTAGTGAAATGTTCTACTAACTCCTGAACTGGAAAAATTCGGTCAAGGAAGGAACACTCTCGGTCTTGCGTTCTATAACCTGAAGATAAGGTTATGCAAATCACCGTGAAGTTCGAGGTCTTCTGCACCAGGTTCGGTAGCCTCAACTATATGAAAGAGATGCTAGTAGTTTTGGGTTCTATAACCTGAAGATAAGGTTATGACTCAACCAAGCCATAATCCAATCCTAACCTTTTAAGCAATCCCAATTCACCTCGAACTTGACCAAAACTACTAGTATCTCTCTATTGGGATGAGTATTTCACTGTCGGGCTGAGACTCGCAACATTCTTTTTAGGCTAATTCCTTGTCAACTAAGATCCATGATTTCAGACCCAAACAGAGTCACTTCCAACAAATGTCGCTTCCTATTTATAGTTCTATCTAAACACATAAACCGCAAAACCAACAATTCAGGTTGGAACTAAAGTCATCGCTTCAAGATTCGAGGTTGAGCAGTAAATCATAACCGCTACAAAAATGCTCTTCTCCTTAGAAGGAAAGATTAATCACTATCACAAAGGCTCTCTTCAATAAAACGAGAGAGCGATCACTACTAGGAACATGAAAAGAAAGAGAATAAAGAGATCAAGAAGTATTGCTACTAATCCCAAGGCCAAATACTAAATCCACAACAATAGGTTTTTTCTTTGATTTTTCTCTAGCTTGACAATGCTTCTTTGTTTTAAGTGGTTTTTGAATATTCAATCTGTAAGAGCCTTTTGCTTATATATAAGTATACAGATGGGTTGATATAATAACAAGAAAACAATACATCGTAAAACAGATTTCAAAGATCTTGCTTAATAGGTCATCATATTATGTGGCATGGGGCTTGGTCAATATGAATTTGTTTAAATAAATTACTCTGTTCAATTACGTGCCAATGTCACTTTCTCATGCATCATCATGGAAATATAGTCACAATTGGATGCTCCGACTTTTTATTATTAATTGTTTTTGCTTAGATATTAAATATGTGTTTTTTTAATTACAGAATGAATAAAAACATTTAGTTTCTTATGAGCAAACCCCACATGTGACCGATGAACTGAGAGGACTGCTTTTGGAGAGCATTAAAGACTTTAAAGTCCTTTTCCTGCTTTTGTTAAACGGCTAAGCGAGAACACACGTACTCGGCATAATAAAATAGACGAGGGAACAGACAAGACAACTTTTCGCTATATAAACGCCCTAGAGCCCTTTACACCATCTTCAACCACCCAAAAGAATAAGTCCTTTGGTTCTGGTTCACATACAATTCCCACATAAAAATCCCCATGGCCTACCCTAGAGTTGGTGCCACCACCATAACCACCGGCGTCACCACCGTTGACTGCCAAAAACAAGTCCGGTCATGGCGGTTTCTTCGCTCTCTCATCGAAGTTCTAATCCCAACTTGCAATTGCACCTTCGTAGAAGATGATCATCATCAAGAAAATCTAGACACCAAACAACAAAGCCACGTCAACAGATACTACTGTCCCCAGCCAAGCTTTGCTTGTTCCAACAACGTCATAATCGGCACCATATTCGGATACCGAAGAGGGAAAGTCAGTTTCTGTATCCAAACAACCACCCAGTCCAACCCAATTCTCCTTCTCGAGCTAGCCTTGCCCACAACCGTTCTAGCCAAAGAAATGCAAGGTGGGTTTCTTAGAATAGCGCTCGAGGCAGCTACTGATCCAAATAGTTCTTCTAACTCTCTTTTGGCCACGCCTGTATGGACCATGTATTGCAATAGTAAAAAAGCTGGGTATGCAATCAAGCGCAAGCCTTCAAAGCATGACATGGAAGCACTGAGGCTGATAGGATCAGTTGTGGTGGGTGCTGGGATTATTAATGGGAATAAAGAGCTGAATAATTATAGGGAGGGTGATGAGATTATGTACCTGAGAGCCAATTTTCAGCGAGTTTGTGGTTCAGCTAATTCTGAGTCCTTTCATTTGATTGATCCAGAGGAGAGTATCGGCCAGGAGCTCAGTATTTTCCTTTATCGGTCAAGGTGACCTGGGATTTTGTTTTGTATAATATGTTGTATGTATTTTGGTTTTGTAATTAGCAGCTAGCAACCCATTATTTTTACGGGATCCTCCTTTTTTTTTTTTGAGCTGTGCTTTGTGTAGCAGGGCTTTCTTTTGGGGGTACCATTTTCAAGGGTTCCCTTGTTAATTTACATGTATTTGATTGGAGAATAAGCACTATGGGAGTGTGTAATCACATATATCCATGCCTTAGTTACACCAAATAATCATATACTGGTGGCAGAGGTTTAAGAAATTGGAAGATAATGAGTATGGCTAGAAGTTCTTGTTAAATATTTTTCGTACCTTTGATATGAGGAACCTTATTGTATAACAACTATAACATATTGAAGTCCCCCCTCCTCCTTTTTTTAAAATGGGATGAGAAACCAACTCTTGATTGTTATTTTTCATCAAAGACCAACTCTTGGTATTAATTTAGTATAATTGTCCTTGAAAAAATATTTGTTTGAACTCATAACAACAACGCATAAAATTATTAGTTCACATGTAACATGTTATAAAACATATGAATTTGGGTTAATAAGATTCTAGTACCAAACGATAATTTCTCTTATTATTGGAGTTAGTTTAATTTGAAAATTATACATGTCATGAATATGCATGCGTATTTGTTAGTCCAAAGTTCAAACTCCAAAATGATTAGTTTTGTGGTTTTAGTTTATTCGATCGATCACTAAAATATACTGTGGTGAAAAACATATTGCCTTCCTATGGCTATTTTGTACCCTTTGCCGAGAGAGATGGCATTCCTTTTTATAAAAAAGTTGGTGTGGTTGTATAAATTTCAGAATGGGTAAGCAGTTGCATGACTAGCTGTTGCTGATTCCTTGTGTCGTTGCATTAAAACCTAGACACCAGGGTAGGGTTCCATCATATTGTACTGCTGTCTGCTGAAGTGGGAGGTGGATTTATAAGTAATTGTCGATCCACACTTTATTTTTGGACGTAATTGTATACATTTTCAACCATCCACAATATAGTGCATGATCACTAGTTTCTCCGTCTTGCGCATGTAACAGACTTTTCTAATCGGATTTAACTTCACTACTGAATTTTGCAGTAGCCAAGTCCAGTTCTTTCTAATCATGCTCGATTTGATCATCTTTAGTTTGCTTCTCATATATTTAGGTAGAAAAATACGTATATACATAAGACGGGGATCTGTTACACCATTTTTTTTACACAGCTTTTGACACAATTTTTTATAGAGCTCATTCCGTAATGTACTTTAACGATCTAAACAGTCTATCTTTTATAACATCATTCATAAATTATCCTTGTAAAAAAAATTAGACAAATCAAAACCATAAGATATTCATTCGTAGTAAAGAAAAACGAATGAATACAATACTGCAAGAAACTCTTACCCTTAAGGTAAGTAGTCATGCAGTTTCAGATTAGGGTACTCTTTGAAAAAAGACCTAAAAAATAAATGATTCAAATCCTTAAAATACATTACGAAATAGGCCTCGCAAAAACGTATGAAAAATAGCGGTGCCATGGATTTACGGATAGGTGTATGTATCAAAAATGTTAACAGGATAATAAACAGTAAGGCAAAATTTATAATAAATAAAATAATAATAAAAAAATAAAAAAAGAAACAGCATCGAAAAGGTGTCTTAATACTTGAAGCATTTTCGAAGCTAATTACAACTTAATAAGTTATGAAGCATACTTCCAACAATCTCCTACTTGCACTCAAAACAAATTAGCTACATAACTAATTCCTATCTTTTCAAGTGAAGATTCATCTCACCTTGTATCATTGGTTTGGTAATTAATTGGTGACATTTTTTCAAGTATCAGGTATTTAAGTGGTACTCTAAATATCATAATACAAGTAGAGGAAATAATATATCTTTCCGTGTTCCTCCACTTATTTTATGACTCATGAAGTACCTGCTTGAATATCGGACACTTTAAAAAATTTCTTTGGTAAGTGAGTCTGATTTATTTTATTATAGATGTTATGATCAATCTTGTACACTGTCATAAGAGGTTTAGATGCTCCAACTCGTTTATCTGTAATGAACACACAACCGTGAGTAAGCCAAGGACAGCGGGGGGAGGGGTGTGAAGGCTCTCCGACTATCAAATTAGTAAGCAATATTGACATCAAGCAGTGGTCAAGAGAATAAGTGTGCAGAGATTATGTTACCAGAGATAAATCCTAGAAGGGTATATTTATACCAGTTGAGATAGGACCTTTTAAGATAGTAGAATCTTTATTAAACCAGAAGAATCCCATAAAATATCTAGGAAGTAGGTTGCATCCTCTTAGAATTGTTATTACTTGCAGCGCGCGTCAATCCTTAGATTGTAAGGACACCAAGATTACAAGAAACCCCCTGATTCTTTGCTGGATTAGATTTCTGTATCTTGCAGAACAAGCATGGTCAATCTTAGCGAAGTCACTGGACTTTGCCCATTGATTCTAAAACAGGATGATGGTGGCATTGCTTTTCCGTTTAATCAGCTCCGCAGCGGAGACTGTTGAGTCCATGACCGGACTTTTGACTATGTATGTAAACCGACTTGTTCCCCTTGAGGATGGATAGTTACCTAGAGATCATAACTTGGAGAGTAAGTCAAAATACGTAACATTTTCCTTCTTTAGACACGTGGCATCTTGGCTTCGAACCTTGCAAACTTCTTGAACATTGAGACGTTCCACATTTGAGCGCTCTACCTGGTGAATCATGCCATAATGTAACAATGATGAGGATTGTCTTAGTTGTGTGCTCGTAAATAATGAAGTTTGGTCCATTCTTTTCTCCTGTAAAATTCAATTGTCGGATTTGCTGATCTCAAGACGCGACGATCCACATTGAAGGTTGGGTGATTCCGATATATCTTCATTAAATATCCTCGGATCTCTTGATTTATCTTCTCAAAAAATCACAAATCTTTCTTGTTCCAAAAGTGTTGAACTCTTTACCCCTTTTGGACTCTTTACCACATCATTTGTTCAAAATTTTCTAGCCCTTATTCACTATCTTGCTTGATTTCTTCAATCCTTCTACAATTTGACTCCAATGCATGACCTGTCCTGGATGTTTCTTTGTAGGCCAATGCCTAGACCGAGGTTGCGCCCCAGAGTCATACGAGCAAGATCCTCAAAGTAGAAGCGGCTTACAAGGCTGAGTTGGCCCATCGGATTTAGTAGAAAAGTCAGTTGCAGGAAAGGAACGCAAATCTGGAGAAACTTCTAATGTGGTTTGTCAGAGTGGTTGTATTGTGAAGCAAAGAGGGCCAGTGACTGAGCAGTGCATGTGGCTCGTCTTGAGGCTGAATCTACACAGTCGTTGAGGGCCAAAGACGACGCGGGGTATACACTTGCAGCAGATCGACCGACAGAGCAACCCTCCATTCAAAACTGGATGAGACCCATTGAGAAGCAAGCTTGAAAGATGAGATGCATATTGAAGCCATCCAGCAGAGCTGGCAAAGGTCCTGTTAGAAATAGCTTCCTAGTTGGAGTCTACATATGATTGTAATCCTAATTATAAGTGTATTCCTGTCTTGTAGGGATAGTACCTTGTTGTGCAAGGAATGTAATTGTATATATTTTCTTTTCTTCACGGTATCAATAATATACTTTAGCCACACATTCTTTTTCTACATGGTATACAGAGCAGGTTACAAACCCTAGTTTTTTTTTTTCAACCACAATTTTTTTCGGCAGTCATCCCTGTCGTTTCTCCTTTTATCATGGGAGACTTTTCTTCCGATGGTAGCACCAACCCTTTTTATCTTCACCATTCCAACCATCCCAACCTTGTTCTTGTCTCCAAGAAGTTAAACGGAGATAACTACACGACCTGGGCACGCGGGATGCACATCTCCTTAAGCGCCAAGAATAAACTTGGTTTTATCACAGGTGATATTGAAGAACCCTCTTCTTTCGAGGACCCTGATGTTCACGCCTCTTGGAGGCGCTGCAATGATATGATCCTTTCATGGATCCTTCATTCCCTGGAGCCCGACCTTGCCGAATCAGTTTTTTTTTCCACCACCGCTAAGGCTGTTTGGGACGATCTTCATGAACGTTTTTCACAGTCTAATGCTCCCCGTATCTTCCACCTGAATCGTGAAATTGCCACCATCTCCCAAGGGTCCTCCTCGGTCTCAACATACTTCACTCGCCTCAAAGGCCTTTGGGACGAGCTCGCCTCCTATAGTGATGCATGGTCTTGTTCTTGTGGCACTAAACGTGATCGCCAACAACTTATGCAGTTTCTTATGGGTCTCAATGAATCGTTTGCCGCCGTTCGGGACCAAATTCTTCTCATGAATCCTTTGCCCACAGTCCGCCAAGCTTGTTCCTCTGTTTCTCAAGCCGAAAAACAACGTGCTCTTGGTTTTTCACGTACTGCCGAGCTTCCTACTGCCATGGTGGTGCGTAGCTCTCCTCAGTCTTCGTCTGATCGGCCTCCTCTACATTGCACCTATTGCGGTTATGACTTCCACACCCGTAATACTTGCCATAAGCTTCATGGGTATCCGGTTGGACATCCTCTTCATGGTCAGCCGTGAAGACCTCCCCGCCGATCTTCCACTTCCGCAGGTTCTGCCCGCAGCGTTGCTGCTCCATCTGCTCGCAGCAACAATGCTGCCTCTCGGCCCATCCTCAGCTCCGCAAGCCTCTCACGCCCATCTGCTAATCACGCACATCAGCCCATGTTGGATGATCTACTTCCACACCCTGGCCCACCAGCCCATCACATGTCGCAGCCCACTTTGCATGACCTGCAGGTTGCCATGCCCCATCTTTCTACAGAACAGCATCATCGTCTCCTTGCTGCCCTCAATGACAACACGGCACCTACTCCTCAGGCTAATGTCGTTTCCCGTGATCACTTTGCCACAGGTTTGTTACCCGTGGCTTCTCGTCATGGTCCATGGATCATTGACAGTGGCGCCACGAATCATATCACTTCCTCTGCTTCATGTTTGGTTAATACTTCTGCTTCGCACCTACCACCTGTTTCTTTGCCTAGCGGTGACACTGCTCCAATTACTTTAACTGGCACTCTTCGTTTAAATTCTTTGATTGACTTGGAAGATGTTTTATGTGTCCCCAATTTTAAAGTGGACCTTTTATCGGTTGGTAAGCTTACAGATGGATTATCGTGTTCCGTAACATTTTTCTTTCTTGGTGTGTTTTGCAGGACTTGGTTTCGAAGGCGATAATTGGTGTAGGTAAGCGACGTGGTGACCTTTATTACCTTGTGGCCCTTACCTCATCCCTTCCCACCCGTCACCCTCTATGCAACCTCATCACCATCCCATCCTCCTTATGGCATCGACGTCTTGGTCACCTTTCTCCTAGCCGTTTGCAAATTTTAGCCTCTAATTTCCTTAATTGTTCATTTGATTCTAGTCATGTTTGTACTGTTTGTCCTTTGGCAAAACAAACTCGTCAACCTTTTGGTTTAAGTTCAATTTCTACAACTTTTCCTTTTGATTTAATTCATTGTGATATTTGGTGTCCGAATCGTCAATCTTCCCTTACTGGTGCTCATTATTTTTTGACTATTGTGGATGATTTTTCCCGCTTTACATGGGTCTTTCTCATGACGCACAAATCTGATACTCAACAACTAATCAAATCATTTTTTGCCTATGTTAATACCCAATTTCACACTCAAGTTCGAAGCATTCGTACCGATAATGGGGGATAATTTGTTTCTCTTCGCAATTTTTTTTTTCTGATCATGGGGTTCTTTTTCAAACTTCTTGTGTTTACACTCCGCAACAAAATGGCGTTGTTGAACGCAAACATAGGCACCTTCTTGAAACCGCTCGCGCCCTTCGCTTTCAATCACACCTTCCCCTCAAATTTTGGGGTGAATGTGTTCTTACCGCTGCTTATACCATCAATCGTCTCCCTACCCGACTTTTACATAATAAATCTCCTTTTGAGGTCCTCCATACTACAACCCCATCCTATGACCATTTTCGCGTCTTCGGTTGCCTTGCTTATGCCACCTCTATCCATCCTACCACAAAATTTTCCCCTCGGGCCCAACGATGCGTTTTCATTGGTTACCCTCATGGCCAAAAAGCATACAAATTATATGACTTAGAAACTCACCGCACCTTCACCAGTCGAGATGTTATTTTCCATGAAGATTCCTTCCCTTTTGCTGCCACGTCCCCACCTACCCAACCCCCCACACCTTCTCTACCCATTCCCCCTTTCCCGGACTTTCCCTGTCCCTCTTCTCCTGGCCCCACGTCCCCTTCACCTCCTCCTACCCTACCCATTCCCTTGCCTCCTGTCACCGACACCACATCACCTCTTCCTCCCTCCACTTCTATGCCACCCACTTCTCCCATTTTAGTCCCGGCCCCACCTGTCCCTCCCTCCACCTACACTTACCCCTCTTCTCTTATCCTTCCCACGGCTCCTCTTAATCCCTCATCACCCACGGCACCTCCACCTCCTTTACCAGCCACTCGCACCTCATCTCGCACTCACCATCCCCCGTCCTATTTAAAAGACTATGTTTGCTCGCAAGTGATTTTGCCTCCACACCCATCGTCTTCGCAGCCCAGTTCTGTTAAAGGTACGCGATATCCACTTTGTAATTTTATTTCTTACCACCGTTTATCTCTCAATCATCTTTCATATATTTATGTTGTCAGTCAGAGTTTGGAGCCATCTTCTTTTGCAGAGGCTGCTCGTGATCCTAATTGGCATCGGGCCATGAATGAGGAGCTTGGGGCTTTACATGCCAACGGTACTTGGACATTGACTCCCTTACCTCCTGGCAAAGTTCCTATTGATTGTAAGTGGGTGTACAAACTCAAGCATAATTCTGATGGTTCTATTGAGCGTTACAAAGCTCGCTTGGTGGCTAAGGGTTTCACTCAAGCCGCAAGTATTGATTATCATGACACTTTTTCTCCTACTGCCAAGATGATTACAGTGCGTTGTCTTCTTGCCCTTGCTGCTAGCCAGTCTTGGTCTCTCCATCAGCTTGATGTTAATAATGCTTTCTTGCATGGTGATTTGGATGAGGAAATTTACATGTCTCCTCCTCCTGGTCTTCGGCGACAGGGGGAGAATCTTGTGTGTCGCCTCCACAAGTCTCTTTATGGTCTCAAGCAGGCTTCTCGTCAATGGTTTGCCAAGTTCACTAGTGCCATTCTTTCTGCCGGCTTTCAATAATCCAAAGCTGACTACTCACTGTTCACCAGAAAGTTCGGTACTTCTTTCACAGCTTTGCTCATTTATGTAGATGATATTGTGATTACAGGCAACGATGTTAGTGCCATCGATTCTCTGAAGTCTTTTCTTCGAAATCACTTTCGAATAAAAGATCTTGGTGATTTAAAATATTTTTTGGGTATTGAGGTTTCTCGATCTCAACGTGGGATTTATATTTCACAACAAAAGTATGCACTTGAGATCCTTAAGGATTATGGTTTTCTGGGAGCACGGCCGATTGGTTTCCCTATGGATGATACAAAATTATCTGATCAAGGAGAACTTCTCAAGGATCCTGAAAAGTATCGGCGGTTAATAGGACGGTTAATCTACCTCACCATCACTCGGCCGGATATCACATATTCTGTGCATGTTTGGAGTCGTTTTATGCATGAGCCACGTGTACCTCATATGGATGCTGCGCTTCGTGTTGTTCGTTATTTAAAGTCTACTCCAGGACAAGGTTTATTATTCCGTTCAGACAACCACACCAAGTTGGTTGCATTTTATGACTCTGACTGGGCAGGTTGTCCTATCACTCGTCGTTCAACTTCTGGGTATTGTGTTTTCTTAGGCAATTCTTTGATTTCGTGGCGGACGAAGCGACAGAAAACTGTTTCACTCTCTTCAACTGAGGCCGAATATAGGGCTATGGCCGGTGCTTGTTGTGAGTTAGTTTGGCTTCGGTATTTATTAAAGGACTTGAACATTCCTTTGGATGGTCCTTCTGCATTATTTTGCGATAATCAAGCAGCGTTACATATAGCTGCTAATCCTGTTTTTCATGAGCGGACTCGTCACATTGAGATGGATTGTCACTTTATACGAGATAAGATTGCGGATGGCACAGTCACAACCAAGTATGTTGGTACGGCACAACCAAGTATGTTGGTTAATCACTTTCCATTGATCAATAATTTAGATAACATCCAGTACATATACCAAGTGTATATTCGAAAAGCTAACATAAACATCATAACGCATCTAGACATATTGAGATGCTAGCAAGATTCTAAGACATTGAGTTGATAACAAAATAGGTATACCACGTGGATGTTTGAAACCAACAACAAAATACATAATATAAGTCATCATCCATATCATGGTTTTTAGTTCAGCACAAGTATCGTTATCATTTGAAATATCACCATCACTACTTCAGGTGCTTCTTGAATACTGATGTGGTCATATTTTCATATATTTTTAACATATATTCCCTTTGGATTGTGTATATTTGAATGGGTCAAATGCACTAAATTATATTGTTTAATTTATAGGCATTCAATACTAGAGTTATGTGAAAAAGAAGTGGAAGACAAGCTTTTCGGGTGTCTAGAGTAATTATAGTGGAGCAGTAGACTAATTAACCGCACAACGACATGCATTATAGTAAAATGATGAGACAACAACTATTTTAGAGATCAAAGACATGAAAATGCTACTCAATGGATTGTAAAAGAGAACTTAATTTCTAGCTTTATTATTTCCATTTATTTTTCATTTTCTTTAATAAAACTTAAAGTCCATTAGTTAGGATTTTAGTGGGATTTAATTGGAATTTAGTAGTCTTTATAGTAAGATGATGAGACAACAACTATTTTAGAGATCAAAGACATGAAAATGCTACTCAATGGATTATAAAAGAGAACTTAATTTCTAGCTTTATTATTTCTGTTTATTTTTTATTTTCTTTAATAAAACTTAAAGACCATTAGTTAGGATTTTAGTGGGATTTAATTGGAATTTAGTAGTCTTTTGGTTAGCTTAAGCCTTGACGTGGGTTATATAGGTTTCCTTATGTTTGATATAGGGGGAGGGGGATTGAAGCCACGAAAATAGAAACAAAACTATATTGGCAAAGGAGGCTGCGGCACAACATGGAGGAAGAGATTTAGGGTTCTTTCTTTGATAGGCTACGATGTAGCCTGATCATGAATACTTAATTATCTTGTGGCATTATTATTACCAAGTTTTTCTTTCATATTGAGTATCTTTTGTTATTTGTAATGCGCTTGATTTTTATTTAGATGCTTGATCACCATCTTTTTTATTTTTTTTATTTTTTTGGTCAAAGATCACCATCTAGGTTTTAACTGAGTTGATTTAATGCAAGTTCAAGTAGATGTCATACTTAACTTGGGTTCAGCTTCTTGCAATTGATACCATAAACACCTATTTGTAGATGCCATGGAAGGAGGGTTTATGTGATTTTCCAATGATTTCCATAGAGGTTAATGAGTTTTTACTTGTTTAAATTCATCTAGATCCCATAAAGGGTTAACATGTAAGAATATTTTTGATGCAACATGATGCCATGGTCATTGAATAATTTAGGGAAAATCGATAATCAGTATTGGGGAATTGATTGTGTTGGAAAATTTAATGTTATTATTATTATTATTATTATTATATTAAATCTACTAATTGAATGGAAATTAGAAGTGATGCATTTTGGTGGATGTGTCTATCCTAATGAAGAGTTGCAACATTTGAGTATTCATGAATGATCACTTGTTTTCCAGAAAAGTATCTCAAATTCTGTAAATAGGGTAGCCCTATAATCAATTGACAACCTTTTTATTAGTTACATAATTATACATAGAGTGCACTAAATTTTAGAGAGTCTCATTGAGTCCATATGAGTGATAATCAACACAATCGTGGTTCATTTGAGTCTTGTGATTTAGAGCGCTACTATTACAAAGACGTGGTTGTTGTATCTTGGGAGACAAGCACCTATCAACCATAAACAATCTTGCGACAAGTTTATTGGTTTATTTGCTATATTAATGGTTGAATGAAAACATTAAGAAACAATATATTGGGGTGTGTGGATTTACTTCTCACACGCTCTTCTAATTTTTGCCATCGAATTGGATGAATTAAAGAAGATCAAATGACAAAAATTAATAAAAGGTGTGTGAGAAGTAAAAAATGGTGTTCTGGATATCACACCCCTATATTTATATTTGATTAAAGGGGACACATTTGCGTCCTGGGATTTTTGGTTAAATTGATTCATTTTTCAAGTTGTTAAGATGTGCATGTCGCTTTGCACATATATTTCTCTCCTGGTTATTGACTTGGCTTTGAGAGACATGATATGTTAGATAAAAATATCTGATACTTATTGTCAATTTTGTTTATGCTGGTTTCAAATTTATCCACTTCGTTTCTTGTGACTGTTGAAACTACAAAGTTTGTTTCCTGTTAGCTAGTAATTTACAAATGCACACAGTGATTAGGAATATAATAATCTACTTGCTTTCATAACTCTACCTTTATAATATTTTTATGCGATTACTTTTCAAACTATCAGTTATTTGGTTACTCAATGCAGAAACTGCATGCCACTTCTGATAGTCGCACCGTTTTGTAGTGGGAACTGTTTTGGAATGGATGCTTCTTTTGAGTTCTTGCATTGCACGCGGATGTAATCGTATAGATTGCACGCGAATGAACTGGAAATGTAGATTTATCTCTTTTCAAAGCAAGACCACTTGATTAAGAACTTTGAATCTTGATCCGTTTGTATCTCTATGTCGATAAGTAAACAAATTGATCAACCATTCAGTCACTGGTTACGTGCAAAGATGGTGTGGTCACTGTTTGGTTCTTTTCAGCCTGTAACCATATCAGTTACGATGATAGCGCCGTTTGGGATTTTGAGTGGCATAAGTTGGTTTCTTTATACGTGGAATACCACTACATGATATTTGTAGCATAATTGAAAATAAAAATGCATATAGAAGGCATTCTAGTCAAACGGTTCTACTTTTGTTCCCAAACACATAAATTTCTGAGATGCTGCAGATATAAAGTGTCCAAAACCCAATATCTATTTGTGACATGCATACCAGTTATGTTCTTGTTTTATATTTATATAAATTCTTATTTTTGTACAAGTATATTGGGTCGTATATATGTTGGAGGAATTTGGGAGATTGATAATCCTCCAAATTATTTGAGAATGATACAATGTCTTACTGTAGACTGGCAACAACTATTGTGCTTCATTTGTTGGGCATTTAATTAGCGTCTGGTATTCAAATTAAATTTAATACCACTTAGAAGAGGCAAGTTGATCACTATGACATATGTGCATTCACCTAAAAGGAAAAACAAAATCCTTTGAGAAAGAAATAATGTGATGGCCATCACCGAAGTGTCAAGTGAGTTTTGCATAACTCCTGATTAGTCATAGCTAGTATCATGAAGTTGCTGAATGGCAACACAAAAGCATTGTTGAATGGCGCCAACAAATGTTTTTCTTAAAAACACAAGTGGATTTTATAAAGCTTAAGTGAAGGTACATAAAGAGATTTTATCTTTACAAAGAATTCCTACTTAATATTGACACCGGATAATGGAGATCAAAGAGAAACCACAAGTGAACACTCAATGATAAACAACTCGCAACTCTAAGAAATCCATCAAAGAGATAAGAGTTCAAGGATAGGAAGAAAAACATTCTTCACTAAACCAAGTTTAAAAGTAACTTTTAACTTCTAAATGATTTATTCTCATACATGAGTAGAGGTCTTAAATAGTCTAGGCATGGGACAACCTTCAAACTTCCATGAATAAGTTACTAAGCATGAACTTAATGTAATACTAATCATGAACTTAAATGAAAACATGAACCATCTTTGAATTAAATATGATGAATGCACTATGTAATAATTAGACAAGTCCATATTCAGTGTCAGACACTTCCGCTGCACAATAACTTGTCCCCGAGTTCTCTTCGTCTTCACAGTCATGATAAGGAGAAAAGTCTGCAACATTGAAAGTTGCTAATACTCCATAGTCTCCTGGAAGTACAATCTTGTAAGCATTATATCCTACACGTTTAAGCACCTTGAAAGGACCATCAGCTCGTGGTTTTAGTTTCCCATGCTTGCCTCGAGGGAACCTTTCTTTGCGAATATGAACCCACACCAAATCTCCTTCTTTGAATACAACCGACTTCCTATGCATGTTAGCTTGCCTTTGATACTTCTCATTTTGCTTAATGATAAGTTCCCGCAATTCATGCAATTTCTTTATATGCTCTGCTTGTTCTTCAACATCTCCCACTAGTACCAAAAAGACTTTGCACGACGCATCTTTTTGGACGACGCAGGTCCTTCGTCGTGCAAAGTTAAAAAATGGTCGCGCAAAAATTAGTCCAACGAACCTTCATCGCACACCCAACATCGTGCCAAGGCAGTGAAAGCAGGGTTTACGCGATGAAGAAGTGACCTACGTCGCACAAAGTGGTTTTGTGCGATGTAGGTCAATTCTTCGTCGAGCAAACCCTTTCTTTTTTTTTTTTTTGGCAAAAAAAAATTTATTTAATTTTTAATAAATATTGTAATTAAATTTTGAACAATAATTAATAAACCAAGAAAAAGTATTTAATTATAAAATGTGACAACCCGTTCCAAATTTTACGTTTTTATTTTATTTTAAAAGCGTGAATTTACGAAATTGCCCTAGAGGCAAGGACTTTGACTTCCGTAGACCATCGACTTGAGAGATGTGGGACTTATTCTTTTAGCATATCCTCGTAGTACTCATTGGTACGAACCTATAGGCGAAAGCCGTTTGCGAGTCCGGATTATAACGGTATAGTTACGGACGTTCGAAATTGATTATTCAAGGTTTAATGTTTATTTAAATTAAATCCCCACTTTGTGGGGGAAGCCCAATCAGAAAATGGAGGGAGGAAAGAAGAAGTAAAGTCGGCAGCCAATCAAAAAGAAAGAAGAAAAGAAAAAAAAAAAAAAAAAAGGCAAAGCTCCCCCAAAACCGTGACCCGACATGCACGACCATCCATCTTCCAAGGCCGATTTCGGCCAACTCCGGTGGAGTTTTTGGATGCCACCACCACCATCTTGAAGCTCTCATTCCCCTCAACAAAACCCACCCAAGAACCACCTTGATTAACCATGGTATGAGGCAGTTTGAGGCCACGAAAGTTGACGAAAATGAATGGTGCTCCGGCCACCCTTTTCGATTTTCCGGCAAATCCGCAAAGCAATGGCCGATGCCACCACTTGGGCTTTGTAGCCCATCATCCCAGGAGAAAAACCCAACCAACCTTGACCCCGTTGGACCACCGTAGACGACGAATCGACGTCGGGAAGTTTTAGGCACCCGCCGGCTTTGTGGGCAAAATTGACCATCTTCCGTCCACTTTTGGACTTCGTGGCAGGTATGAAAGTTGCTCCACTCACTGAGATCTTCATTTCTGTGAAGTTTGAGAATTTTTGGAAATAGTTGAATTTTCCGGCGAGTCGGGGTGGCCGATCGCCACCCGCGACGGCGCGTGGCCAGTGGGCAGCCAATGCTATTTTTAGGCTATGTAAAATGTCTTGAATTCATTTTTTTCATTTGAATGACGTAGGTTGATAGTTGGAACCTAAATTCGTTACGATACGTTACTTGATAAAAATGTGAATCGATGATCCGACCGTTGGATCGTCACGAAAATTGGATACATTATAATACGTAATATTTAAAGATCATAGGAATTTATGGATCGGGAATCCGACTTTCGGATCTTTGTAAGTTAGTAAAATAAATGTTCACGGCCACTTGTTTTAGGCAAGTGGCGGAGATCCGACCGTTGGATCGTAATGAAATCTTAATATGTTATCCTAGAAACATATTGTGGATCGTTGGAAGTTGCGGATTGGAAATCTGATATGCGGATCTTCCGGGTCAAGTTATACAGGGTTGTAAACCCTGCCGTCGATCTTTGATCGACGGTTGACTTGTGGTCAATGGGTCTCAAACTATTTTAGAATGTCGTTGAGGTTGTGTTTTATGTGAATTACATATTCTACGGATAAGAGTTCTGAGATGTGATTTGATAATTGGTCACAGGGACCAATCATTCAGGACGCCTCGATGCGTGCGCTAGAGAATCATAGCATGGACTCCAGGTGAGTGCATCTTTTCCTTTTTATCGTACATATTGTTGAGTGTTCTATCAACACTTTTAAATTGATTAGGCATATTACTTTCATATATAATTATTGTGAATGCTTGAAGTACTATATGAACTGCGAATGACTTGATCCCTGTCTGGGGTACGTAGACAGTCTAACGAGACGTTAGATGCAGCCATAAAATATTTGAGACAAAAGCCTTGTTTGGGAAATTGAGTAATGCGAAGGAAATTGATAAAGACAAGTTTTAGTTTTGTGATTTAGTTAGTTAATTAGTGTTAATTGGGTTATTATGGATAATTATCCCTGAAAATAAGTAGTTCGGGAGTAGAGCGTTATTGATTGTACATTTCACACCGTATTGTTTATAATTGAGAATGTTTCGACATGGTTGAGTATTAGATTGCATCATGGTATATCATTATGTATATTACTTGCATATAATTATTGGGAATGCTTTCAAGTGCAAAGGTGAACTCAGGACACCCAGGTAAGTTCAGGTGAGTTTATGGTACTAGTTGAATCGATTGCGTTATAGCATGACTACAGTTATGTGTTAGGCAACTTCGATACTGTCGTACTAGTTGCCATGAGTTGCATATGTTATATTGAGATGCATTGAGAGCTCATAAACCTGCACCCCGGTGTTAGTGCTCCCGCCCGTGGCCAGGGCACAGTCCTTCACGTGATGTTCACCTCCCGCACCTTACGCTCACCTTGGATTCAAGGTAGGTGCACAGTCCTGTCGTACAGACCACTTTAGGTGGTTCCGACTCGTAGGTGACCCGCGATTATTCGCCCAGTCTTCACGTGATCGTAGCACTTATTTACACCCAGTCCTGTCGTACAGACCACTTTAGGTGGTTCTGATTCGTGTGCAGGTATACTTATTGAGCTATTGGCTAGCCAGGATTGATGAGATATGGATAAGTCATACAGGTCACTATAGGTGACTCCGACTTATATGCTAGCCAGGATTGATGAGATTGAGATATGGATAAGTCGTACAGGTCACTATAGGTGACTCCGACTTATATGCTAGCCATGATTGATGAGATATGGATAAGTCGTACAGGTCACTATAGGTGACTCCGACTTATATGCTAGCCATGATTGATGAGATTGGATAAGTCGTACAGGTCACTATAGATGACTCCGACTTATATGCTAGCCATGATTGATGAGATATGGATAAGTTGTACATGTCATTTTAGATGACTCTGACTGATATATCACTTTGTATTGATTTAGTTCATTTGGCCTACTTATTAATGTATGGTGTAGTTGATGGTAAACCGTGGTTTTGGTCATTTCTGAGTATGGTTTGGATATATGTATATACGTTGTACTGTCTTATGGAAAACGATACGGGTTTTACATTTAGGGGCATTACTTTTAGAGAGGTAATAACTTTGGGAAGCTTGGTTTTATTGCTTACTCACACCTTCTGTTTGGTGCCCTCCAGGTTTTAGCTGCTGAGTTTGTATCGACAAGAATCTGTGGCGAATCTTAGTATTGATGAATATTTCTGAGGGTATGATTCTTACCCGCACTACTGTACCTTACCTATGCTCTGACATCGCGTGTGAAATGGGTTCGCTCCCACTCATAGCGCACTCTGGTACTTAGACACTTTTAGATTCAAATTTATTCACTTTTTCTACACTCTATCACATTTTATGGCTTCGTCACCGTCCAGGTGTCGGCCAGCACAACTCGATTCAGGGTCCAAGTGGACTTTCTGGGTCGGGGTGTGTCATAAAATATATGAAAATGTACATACAAGATGTCCGAACAAAAAAGAAAAAACTACTAGTCTTCTAGGTTTAATACATCATGCTATTGGGTATCGGCTGGGCAAAGTGGCTGGGAAGTTGAAGGTGGAGTAAGATCAGGTGCTGGCATCGGGATTTGAAGGCCAGGCATCGCTAAGGCCCATACAATCATACTCATCTTCTCGACCTGGACCCTCATCTACTTGCCTTGCAGCTTAACCGGAATATATCAGGGTACCAGTCGAACTATATCTTGTGCATCATTGCCTACATTGTGAGGGACAGAAAAATCCACTAAACCAACCTATACAGTTCAACAACAATCAGCTTATGCCTTTTTTTTTTTGTTTTTGCCTATGAACATAGAACAATAGCGGAACCGTGTAAATTGCCTCGTGTTGTCTATTGATTGTTCATTTCTGCTTGAAATTCTCAAACTATTAACTCTATTACCAACCACAATTAGATTTTCTTACACAACAAAATTCACTAATAAATTTCTTGAAAAGTTCATGCACATTAACCCAGTTAAATACGATGTTCAGAAAATAATTAGAGCAATAATATCAATACAAGATTATTTAAAAGACCAATGGTTCAAGAAATTAGAGAGACAACATTGAAGAGGGACAGAGAGAGGGAGAGAAATTGAGTACCTGAGTAAAAATAAGTCCGTAGAGACTAGATTTCCCTATAGCTACCTTCTGATACCTGAAATTCGATGACCCCAAATCAAATATTAGAAAAAAATTCATTATTATAAAGAGTTCAGGGACCTGGAGATGTGTTTGGTTGCTGAGAAAGTGATACCCCATTCAAAGAAATGAAAGTGTAAGACATAAATTGGTGAGGATTCCAGATGCCCATATTAAGTATTCTAGAAAGATGATACCCCATTCAAAGAAATGAAAGTGTAAGACAAATTTGTAAGATCTGTACGCCAAGATGATGCCAAATCCTTATAGTAAAAACAAATGTATGGGTGGCAGTGTTTGCATGCATATGTTTACAAAGAATGAGATAGAAACCTAGAATCTATAAATTCGCATCGTAATCAATTACGTTTGTATACTAAGACTTACTTCAGAGACTCAAAACATAAGATGCATAGAACATCAAGGCCAAGGCAAGGCCTTATTGGCTAAAATAGGCCACCTGCATCCGTGCTCGCATCACGTTCCTAGTACTGAGATGACTGTGATTCCCTAATCATAGAACAATAAACCCCATTGCATATATATTCTGAACTCAATCATGTTTTCAATAATGATTCTTTTGAGTCACCATTTAGTTAAATTACACAAATCATTCATTTCTGTTTCTAAATGAAACCTTACGTTCACAACAATTAGGAACATCTGACAACTTATTGGATCAAATTTGTATGGTAACTGACTATATGGTATATATTTAGCCAAAGAATTTAGCGAAGAACTTCGCAAATCCTAAACCTTAAGAACAACGTACGTTTGCTGCAAACATCCCTCACAACAACTTACATATTTTGCAGCAGTGGTAATTTCCAAACTACTGTGAGACATCTGTTAGTGAGTAAATTGTGATTTTATGTGGCAGTTGTATTTCTAGCTCATATTGCTAGGATGATTAGCTAAATTGTGTGTATGTTTTCTTATCTAAGTCTCATAGGTCTTAAATAAGTAAATGTACATGTGTCTTAATCTCATAGGGTGTAAGATGGATGGTTGGGATTGCTTGGATGTAATTTTGAATACTGCCAACAGAAATGTAAAGCAATTAAGAGTAGTGAGATATGTCTCTCTCATTTAGTAATGTATGAAATGTTGTGAAGAAATTCCAGAGTTATATTCTCTGCACTTACTCACTCTCTCTCTATTGCATCATCTTCTCCATTTTTGTACTGTTAATTCTTCCATTCTCTATTAGAATCTGTGAGTCACATCTCACAGAGCTCAATTTTTTCTTACACTAACATGGCCTCAGAGCCAAGTTAGGTCTAAGTCTCTGGGCGTCGATTCTGTGAGAGATAACGAGCAAGTGTTTGCAGCACATCGTTGCAAAGAAATTGTAGAGAGAGGTGTGATCTAAGTCTAACATGGCTGGATCTAGTGGAGGGGAGCTTCGAGCTCTAGTATTCAACGGAGAAAATTTTGATTTCTGGCAGATTCGAATGAAAACAATTTTCCGATCTCACGAGTTATGGAACATTGTTGAGCGAGGTTTTCCTACTTCAGCGAAGAAGGAATGAGAGCTCACTGAGGCAGAGAAGAAGTTGCATAATGAAAATCTGGTCAAGGATGCAAGGGCTTTTGGAATCATTCAAGGAGCGGTATCAGATCAAATTTTTCCACACATTGCAACTTTGGAAACTGCGAAAGCAGCTTGGGATATTCTGAAGCAAGAGTATGTAAGGGACAAATAGGTACGATCTGTGAAATTACAAGGTCTGCATCGTGATTTTGAATATACCCGTATGAGTGAAAGTGAATCTCTAGTTGCATATTTAGCTAGGTTGTTCGATTTAATAAATTAGATGCGAAGTTATGGAGAAAACCTTAGTAATCAGAGAATTGTGCAAAAGTTGTTGATTAGTTTACCCAGAACATATGACAGTATTGCTTCTATTATAGAAAGCACTAAAGATATTGATGAAATTGACGTACAAGATGTGGTTGCCATATTGAAAGGGTATGAACTGAGATTAACCAGACATGAAAAGAGTAGCACTGACCGTGCATTTGCTAGCTTATATATTTCATCTAAGAACAATAAATTTGGTAATCAACATACCAATGCTGGTGGATCAAAATCTCAGAAGAACTTCAAGTTCAAAGGGAAACAGTGGACTAACAGATTTACTCCAGGTGTAAGGAATGAAGCTAGTAACACTGGAGGTGCTTGTAAATACTGTGATAAACTTCACTATGGAGAATGTTGGCTGAAAGGGAAGATTAAATGTCACAAGTGTGGAAAACTTGGTCATCTTGCCAGAGTTTGCAAACAAAGTGGGAAAGCAAAGAAACTTTGCAAACAAGGTGGGAGAACCTAGAAATCTTTTCATGGTGAAGCAATCAAATGAAGTGAAAGTTATGAGTGATGCTTGGTATATAGACAGTGCGTGCAGTAACCATATGCCCTCCAAAGAGGAGTTACTTGTGGACATTGATAGAAGTGTTCAGGCAAAAGTGCAAGTTGGCATAGGGGTTCTGGTTGATGTGAAAGGCAAAGGAACCTTGGTCATTGATACTGATAAGGGAAAGAGGTACATAGGAGAAGTTATGTTAGTACCTGGACTGGTAGAGAACCTACTCAGTGTTGGACAAATGACTGAACATGGGTATTTCCTGGTGTTTGGTGATTATAAGATGGATATTTTTTATGACAGAACTCTGAAAAATTTAGTGGTTAATGTAAAGCAAAAGGGGAACAGATGTTTTCCACTTGTGTTCAAATCAAATGATCAATTGGCATTGAAAACTAATGTGCATCAGTGTAGTACAATGTAGCATAAAAGATTTGGTCACCTGAATTATAAAAGTCTAAAACAATTGCAGAAGCATGATATGGTTCTTGGATTACCTGTAATGCATGATAGTGAAAACAAGTGCCATGGGTGAGCATTGGGAAAGAATCACAGGGAGTTTTTTCCAAGAGAATCAGCTTGGAGGGCAAGTGTGCCATTGGAACTCATACACTCAGATGTGTACGGCCCTATGCAAACACCAATAATAAGTGGAAACAAATACTTTGTTACATTTATTGATGATTACTCGAGGATGTGTTGGATATATCTCTTGAGATACAAGTCAGATGTTTTTCATGTATTCAAGAAATTCAAGGTTATGGTAGAACTTCAAAGTGGCTATTCTATGAAGAAATTAAGAACAGATAGAGGAGGAGAGTTCACCTCAAGTGAATTTGAAAAGTTTTGTGAAGCTTTGGGGTTTGAGAGGCAGCTCACAGTTGCGTATTCTCCACAACAGAATAGAGTTGCAGAGAGGAAAAACAGAACTATAGTGGAAATGGCTAAATGCATGATCCATGAGAAAGGTCTTCCTTATAACCTTTGGGGTGAAGCTGTGATTACATCTGTGTATTTACTAAGCAGATGCCCTACAAAAGCATTGAAGAATGTGACACCTTTTAAGAAGTTCAGTGGAAGGAAACCTGGGATCAAGCATCTGAGAGTGTTTGGTTCAGTGGGTTATGCTCTTATTCCAAGAAATCTGAGACATAAGCTTGAAGAAACTAGTGTCATTGGTATCTTTATCGGATATGGCACTTGTAAGAAAGGATACAGATTGCTAAATCTTGAAACACAGAAGGTGATACGTTCAAGGGATGTGATTTTTTATGAAAATGGCAAATAGGATTGGGAAAAACATAAGGTCAAGGAAGTGTGCATTCCATTTTCTATAAATGAATCTCTGGAAATGAATGAAGTTGATTAATGTTCAGATTCCATAGAACCAACTATTTCTGAAGGTTCTCAGATTCAAATTGCAGACTTTCCACCTGCTGACTCTGTTGAATCAAGCAGCTCAATTTCTACACTTCAGTTTAATAATACTCCTTTAAGATAAAGAAATCTGAGTGAAATTTATGAAAGATGTCATGTGTGTATCATTGAACCAAAGTGCTATAATGAAGCTGCACATGATGAAGCATGGAAGAAAGCAATGGAAGATGAAATTGGCATGATTGAGAAAAATCAAACTTGGGAACTAGTGAAAAAACCATATGATAAACCTATGATTGGAGTGAAATGGGTGTACAAAACTAAATTGAACTTGGATGGGTCAATTCAAAAGAACAAGGCTAGACTTGTTGCAAAAGGCTGTGCACAAAAGCCTGGAATAGACTATAATGAAACCTTTGCACCTGTTGCAAGGTTAGACACAATTAGAACACTGATTGCACTAGCTGCAAAGAACAAATGGAAACTGTTTCAACTGGATGTGAAATCAGCATTCTTGAATGGTGTGTTAGAAGAAGAAGTGTATATTGATCAGCCAAAAGGGTTTATTGTGCAAAGAGAGGAAGATAAGGTTTACAGACTGCATAAAGCATTGTATGGTCTAAAACAGGCACCTAAGGCCTGGTATGGTGAGATAGACTCATATCTTACACTTTGTGGGTTTAAAAAAAGCACCAGTGAGGCAACTCTGTATGCAAAGTGTAAGGGAGACTCAGAAATGATTATAGTATCAATTTATGTTAATGATATAATATATACTGGAAGTTTTCAAGAGTTAACGATATTAAATCTGATATGATGCACAAATATGAGATGACTGAGGAGTGTATTTTCATTCATCAGAGAAAGTATACTTCATCTCTACTGAAGAAATTTGGACTCCAGGATTGTAAATTTGTGAGTACTCCATTGGTTCCAGGTGATAAACTGAGAAAAGAAGATGGAAGTGGAGCTGCAAATGAAGCTCAGTATAGACAAATTGTAGGCAGTTTGTTGTATTTCACAGCAACTAGACCTAACATAATGTATGTTGCATGTCTATTATCACGGTTTATGCATTGCCCTACTAATAAGCATTATGGGACAACAAAGAGAGTACTAATATGTTCAAGGAACTCTTGATTTTGGCTTAGAATACAAGAAAGGTGAAGGAGCAATCTTAGTGGGATTCTATGACAGTGACTAGAGTGGTTCAAAGGATGATATGAAAAGCACGTCCGGGTATGCTTTTACCTTTGGCAGTGGGGTTTTCTCTTGGTCTTCAGTCAAGCAACAATGTGTTGCATTATCCACAGCCGAAGTAGAGTATATCAGTGCATCTGAAGCAACAGCACAGGCTACTTGGTTAAGATTTTTCTTGGAAGACTTTGGTGAAATGCAAACAGTCGCAACACCAATGAATTGTGATAATACTTCAGCCATAGCCATCACTAAGAATCCTATTTTTCATCAGAAGACCAAGCATATAAACAGAAGATATCATTTCATAAAGGAAGCATTGCAGCAAGGAATGATTGACTTAGTTCATTGTTCTACAAATGAGCAAGTTGCTGATATTTTTACCAAGGCATTGGCAAGGGAGCAATTCACCTATCTTAAGGAACTTCTTGGAGTTAAATCAGTTCACAATTTAAAGGGAGCTGTTAGTGAGTAAATTGTGATTTGATGTGGCAGTTGTATTTCTAGCTCATATTGCTAGGATGATTAGCTAAATTGTGTGTATGTTTTCTTATCTAAGTCTCATAGGTCTTAAATAAGTAAATGTACATATGTCTTCATCTCATAGGGTATAAGATGGATGGTTGGGATTGCTTGGATGTAATTTTAAATACTGCTAAAATAGAAATGTAAAGCGGTTAAGAGTAGTGAGATATTTCTCTCTCATTTATTAATGTATGAAATGTTGTAAAGAAATTCCAAAGTTATATTCTCTGCACTTACTCACTCTCTCTCTCTCTATTGCATCATCTTCTCCATTTTTGTACTGTTAATTCTTCCATTCTCTATTAGAATCTGTGAGTCACATCTCATAGAGCTCAATTTCTTCTTACACTAACAACATCGGCATACTATACCAATTGTGTGTATCGAATATCAGGATGGCGAACTAAAAACTTCTCATCTAAGCCGTTATCTACGCTTAGTTTCTTAAATGTAAGGCATCTTAATTACCAAGTCAACTTTGCACTTTAGAAATAACAGGGCATAGCCTTGCCAGAACGGGCTACTCATTGTAGAGCATAATCACATATAATGTTCAAGAATGAGAAGGTTGCGAGGACTGCAACGAAAAATACCGCAAAAGTATGAACTTGTAAGTAGTAACATTTCAATATCTCTAAACTATTTTAGTAGCAAAAATATGAACTTGTAAGTAGTCACCATTTAGTTAAATTAACATTAAGATTAGAGAGAAAACGAGCAGAATACGAAATTTGTGAAGAAGCAGAGAAAAAAACCAGAAAACTAACACCATAGCACACCAACCCACCACCCTAAAATTCGATTTAACACAAAAACCCTAACATTCCTAACCCTAAAATTCGATTTAACACTAAAACCCCCAATTTCTAATTTAATTTCCCAAATTGAATCTAATTATAATACCAAAATCTTCAAATTAGGCATTAAAACTTGATTCTGAACTTAGAAAGAAGAAAAATAAAGAATTAAGCTTGATTCTGACCTAGGTCTATACCTGTTGGCTACGGGAAAAGAATTAAGCTTGATTCTGACCTAGTGTAGTCGGGAGAGGATGAGGAGAGGATGAGGATGAAGGATGAGGAGGAAGTCGATATAAGTGAGAGGGAAGAGAGACCGAGTGAGCAAGAGGGATAGAGAGGGCGATATAAGCGAGGGAACAGATCAAGAGACCAAGTGAGAAGAGAGAGTTCAGGTTTATAACAAATAGCGAAAATTTAAACAAAGCGCCTATTTTTAACAACTACACCACCAAAATTATCATAGCGTAACGCAAGTTTACATTTTGACGTCGCGCAAAGGGTTTTTGCGTGACGATTACATTGTGGCGTCGCGCAAGGTATTTTTTTTAAAAAAAAAATATTAGCAAATGTGACTTTACTCCCGTCAAATTCAATTTTTTTAACATAAAACCCACAATAATATATAACAAAAACCCAACCCGAACTACAATAAATTTAAAGCTACTTAATAAATATACATATTTTTCAATTTCTTAAATGTTATACGTACAAAATAAATAAATTTAAATCTACTTAATAAATACATACCATTGAAATTGATGGGATACACATTGTACGAAACTAGTTTCAACGATCCAACCGTCAAACTCGTTTGTATATACTTCGAGATCGCATACGCCAAAAATCACAAAAACAAACATTCAGAGATCAAGTAACGGGACAAAACTTTTCAACGGTTATAAACGAAAATTCATGATTTAACAGTAGTTTTAACTCCGATTTTGATGATTTTTTATAGATACACTCGTTGATCCAATATGAATACAATGAACAAATTCGATCGTCATTTTAGAATATTTACACAAGTGAATACCACAAAATCTTTTGTTATACTTAATGAAAGTATAGATAAACTTCAAGTCTTAGTGAATCTATTGAAATTGATAAGATACACATTGTAAGAAACTAGTTTCAACAATCCAACCATCAAACTTGTTTATATATACTTTGAGATCGCATACGCCAAAAATCACAAAATACAAACATTCAGAGATCAAGTAACGGGACAAAACTTTTCAACGGTTATAAACAAAAAATCACGATTTAACGGTAGTTTTAACTCCAATTTTGATAATTTTTTTATAGCTACACCCTTGATCCTCTATGAATACAATGAACTAATTCGACCGTCATTTTAAAATATTTACACAAGTGGATAGCACAAATCTTATGTTATACTTAATGAAAGTATAAATAAACTTCAAGTCTTAGTGAATCTATTGTTTTGATGGCATACGCATTGTATGAAACTAGTTTCAACGATCCAACTGTCAAACTTGATTGTATATACTTTGAGATTGCATACACCAAACATCGCAAAAAACAAACATTCAAAGAACAAGTAACAGGACAAAACTTTTCAATAGTTATAAACGAAAAAGCACGATTTAACGGTAGTTTTAACTCCGATTTTGATAATTTTTTATAGCTACGAGGAGGCTACACTCCTTGATCCTATATGAATACAATGAACCGATTCGATCTTCAATTTCAAATATTTACACTAGTGGGTACCACAAAATCATAAGGAAGAAATAATTTAGTTTTGGAACCATTCAGTAAGGTCTACAAAAAGTGATTAAATTTGCCTGGCTACAAAAATTTTATTAAACTAAACTTTTAAAAGGTCACATTATATTCGCACATCAGTTCTCGAAGAAGAAAAACTTCACTTCCTCATTTTGTATTAACCCCCCATCTCAGAGGAATAAGAACAGTTCTCTAAACTTCACTTCCCCATTTTGTATTAACCATACAAAAACAGTTCTCTAAACTTCACCTCAACAATAACAAAGCAATTTGTTCTGATTTCTAAAGTTTAAAGAGGGGAAAGCTACATCTGTTATCTTTCAGCGCAGGAGAAAATATAAAATATCCTCATTTTGTGGGCAATGCTTGGGAATGCACTGTCTCATAAGCAGCAACCGTGGATACCGAAAAGAGAACATATTAACACTCAAGTGTATAGCCATTTTCCACAATCTCATGGATGGCATCACTGACAGCTCCATCCTCTGATTTGACAGTAAGTTTCATTGCAACTTCCTTCCATGAACTGCTAATTCCAAATAACAACCGCACACTGGGGAAGGGAGGTAGCTGCTGCAACTGGTTTGCAGTTTCTACCACCCAAATTAATTAAGTGATAGGAAAAAAATCATTGACTTAGCGCGACACCAATCTTCGTCGCGCAAAGATGCTTTGCGCAACGCTGGTACTCCTACGTTGCGCAAAGCAGTTTTGCTCGACCTAGGTGCACCTTCGTCGTGTAAAGTTAGGAAAAAAGGGGTAAAGCATTCTTGGTTTGGTGCCAAAAATCTTGGGCAATGGCACTTTGCACCTACGTCGCGCAAAAATTATTGCGCGACGCATGTATATGTCACGCAAAGTGCCATTGCACAAAGGCCGTTTGCAAGACGTTTTATGTTTAGCATCGTGCAAACATACTTTGCGCGACGAAATTTGTTGCATTGCGCTAACATGTTTTTGTACTAGTGTCTGCTGAATTGATAGCTTGTGGGTAATGGAGCTAAATCTAGGGGACTTATTGGTTCCTTCCATAAACTGTCATGAAAGGACTAGAACGGGTTGTTTGACTTGTAGATCAATTGTAGGCAAATTCAGCTTGAGCTAAAACAAGATCCCATTAACAAATATTTTTGCCCACAAAACTTTTGAATAGATTTCCTAAGCTTCGGTTGACTGCTTTTGTTTGCCCATCCGTTTAGGGGTGATGGGAAGACAAACTGCAAAGTAGTGCCTAGTTTTCTCCAAGGAGTTCACCAAAAATGTCCAACAAACTTACTGTTTCTGTCAGATTGATTGTCTTTGGAATTCCATGAAGCTTGATAACTTCTCGAAAGTACAAATCAGATACATGAGAGGCATCCAAGGCCTTATTGCAAGGCACAAAATGAGCCATTTTTTAGAATTGATCCACCACAACCATAACATAATCTTTATTCCACAGTGTGCGCGCGAGGTAGTCCCACAACAAAATCAATGCTTACATTTTGCCAAGGTACCCTTAGCAATTGGTAATGGTGTGTATAACCCATTGTTTTGGCCATGACTCTTGGCTATATGACATGTTTGACATCACTCCACAAGTCAAGTTGCATCTCGAATCATTTTAGTACAATTAAAATTTCTTCAACAAGAGACAATGTCTTATCTCTTCCAAAGTGACCACCAAGCCTTCCTCGATGAGCTTCTACAATAATAGCTTCTCGTAAGGAACATTTGGAAATACACAAATGAACTCCTTTGAAGAGGAATCCATTTTGTAGAAGTGAGTCCCAAAAGCCATTAGAACAATTATTCCAAATTTTCTAGAAAAAAAAAAGATCATCCTTGTACAACTCCTTTATCACCTCAAATCCTAGTAGCTTCATTTTCTTGGTACTCAAGCAAGAATACCTTCAACTTAATGCATCAGCCACATGGTTATGTTTACCCAATTTATGTTCAATGTGAAACATATAGGCTTGGAGGAATTCTACCCAACGAGCATGTCTTTGATTCAACTTGTGTTGGCCATTAATAAATTTCAAAGTTTCATGACTTGAATACAGAATAAATTCTTTTGATAAAAGATAATGGCGTCAATGATCTAGAGCCTTGATGATAGCAAAAAACTCCTTGTCATAAGTCGAATATTTGGTGCGAGAATTAGTCAACTTCTCACTAAAGAAAGGAATCAACTTGCCTTCTTGACTTAGGATGGCTCTGATCCCTACATTAGAAGCATCACAATTCACCTCAAACACCTTGTTGAAATCAAGAAAGACTAGAATAAGAGCCTAGATCATTTTCTTCTTGATAAGCTCAAAGCTTTTTTGCGCCTCGTGAGTCCAATGAAAATTTCCTCCTTTTAGGCACCCAATAATTGGAGCCATAATTGTACTGAATCCCCTGATAAATCGACAATAAAAAGATGCAAGGCCATGAAAGCTTCGTACTTCTTGAATTGAATTCAGGATAGGCAGCTTGTAATAGCTTTTACCTTGGTAGGATCCATCATAATGTCTTCACTTGAAATGACAGCCTTGAAACACTAGAAAATTGAACTAAACACCTTTTATTCACTTTTTCCTAATTCCCTTTGTGTAGTTAAGAGAGCTTGTACGGTCATGGATGGTCCATCATTTTCAAATTCAACTTCTCCACCATAGTAATAGTTATCACATTTTCATAGCTACCCCCATCGATAATCACATGTCATACCTTGCCATGAGAAGTACACCTTGTATGAAAGATGTCATTGCGAAGCCAATTGTCTTCTTCCACATAGGCTGCTTTTAAACTTTTTCGAAATTGCTAAGCTTTCTCTCATGTCGCCATAGGTGATTTCTTCATCAAACCTTGGGGCTTGATCAAAATTTTGATTTGGATCTTCGTTGAAATCATCCCTATCTTGTTCTACAAGCAAAACCATCTTGCGATTTGGGCACTCAACCACATAATGGCCATACCCTTGACATTAAAAGCAACGACCTTGCGTCAGATAGCTCAAACTTGATGAAACTTCTTGATTATGAGTTGTCCTTGATGGTGCATCTATTTTTGGAGTAGGACCAAGTTTCGTATTAGATGCTAACGCCCGATTGGTATTGAACTTTTTCAGTCCAAATCCTGTGGTACTACCCCACCTCTCTTAATCTGTTTCTCAACTTTTAAGGACAATTTCTCCACACCATTATAACTCCAATTGGGTTGAAGTTGCATGACATTGCTAATTTCCAAGCGAAGTCCCCCGAAATAACGAGCAATGGTTTACTACTCTGTTTCTACAATGTCGCAGAGCATTCGGAGTTTGTCAATTTCTGCTGTATACTTCTCCACAGACAAGTCTTTTTGCTGAAAATTGTGAAACTTAAGAAAAGAATATTGTCAATAATTTTCTGGTAGAAATTTCTTCTTTCAATTCTCTCCTCATCTTTTCCTATGTTACAATTTTTCTTTTTCCTTCTCAAGCCTGATGCTTCTTGAAATGTCCTCACCAAATTGAAGCATGTTTCTTCAATTTGATAGCCACCAATTTCACTTTGTGATATTCTGCCACATCTTATTTCCACGGTATTGATCCAATCCATGTATTCTTCAGGTTGCATCTTACCTTCAAATTATGGGATGCCAACTTTGATATCAAAATTTGTTGAAAATGATGACATATCTATGATCGCTCTCATCATCTGAGACTCGATCATTGCCACAACCAAAAGTATTCCCCTCCTCCTCATTGGATCCATCATTCTTTGTTTCATGATGGTGCTCATCATGTTCCAGAGGTTCGTAGTGCTCAAGATGCCGCTAGAGCTACTGTACTTGTTCACAATGTGGTAAGTCCTGACGAGCTTGTTGACTTCCACAACGCCCACGCCTCCCAACCATGACCAAATAGAGCTTTGATACCAATTTAACACCAGATAATGGAGATCAAAGAGAAACCACAAGTCAACACTCAAAGATAAACAACTCGCCACTCTAAGGAATCCACCAAAGAGATAAGAGTTCATGGATAGGAAGAAAAACACTTTTCACTAAACCAAGTTTAAAAGTTATTCTTAATTTCTGAATGATTTATTCCCATACATGAGTAGGGGTTTTAAAGAGTCTAGGCATGGAACAACCTTCAACCTTCCATGAATAAGTTACAACCTTCAACCTTCCATGAATAGGTTACTAAGCATGAACTTAATGTAATACTAATCATAAACTTAAATGAAAACATGGAACCATCTTTGAAGCAAATATGATGAATGCACCATGTAATAATTAGACAAGTCCAAATTCGATGTCAAATATGAAAAAATATTTATTGATAGCATTTTAAAGAAACCACAGTGTGGGGAATTGTGGGGGTGGCTTAGCTATTTTGGAGAAATGGAATATACTTAAAAAGAATGCAAAAGTAATTTGCTTCTAGAAAGAGATAATGCTTATCTCTTATAATTGAAGTTTTAAGGTATTGAAAGGTTGGAGATCTTCTAGCAAATACCTTAAATGTGAGAGAGTTTACTCATGTGTTAGCAAATTACTTATCAAGTCCGAACGCATGTTTAGGGGAATTACGTTGGAAAATAACTACTCTCAAATGAAATATAATTTCATAAATGGAAGTGTGCACCATAAGAGATAGTCATCAACCTAGTAGATCCAATTAATTAAAGGTTTAACTCGATTAAGTTGTATCATCAAGGGGAATAGGTTAAAAGCCAGTACTTAGAGAAGTCATAATGGAAATCCAACCTAGTTAACTAGAGATCCTAAGATCTGGGTTCAACAGGGACAACTAAATTATGACAACTCGGAGTAGAACTGGAGATATATTTTCCTTCTACCGATGTCTCATAATGATAACAGTGCTGCCTGCAATTGAGATGATATGATGATGTTGTTGTTGTTGATGTTGTTGTTGTTGTTGTTGTTGTTCTTATTATTATTTCCTTCTATCGATGTCTCATAATGATAACAGTGCTGCCTGCAATTGAGATGATGATGATGATGTTGTTGTTGTTGATGTTGATGTTGTTGTTGTTGTTGTTGTTGTTGTTGTTGTTGTTATTAGATGTTATTGTTGTTGTTGTTGTTATTATTATTAGATGTTGTTGTTGTTGTTGTTAGATGTTGTTGTTGTTGTTGTTATTAGATGTTGTTGTTGTTGTTATTATTAGATGTTGTTGTTGTTGTTGTTGTTGTTATTATTAGATGTTGTTGTTGTTGTTGTTGTTGTTGTTGTTGTTGTTGTTGTTCTTATTATTATTATTATTATTATTATTATTATTATTATTATATTTTCCTTCTACAAATGTCTCATAATGATAACAGTGCTACTTGCAATTGAGATGACGATGATGATGATGATGTTGTTGTTGTTGTTGTTGTTGTTGTTATTCTTATTATTATTTCCTTCTACCGATGTCTCATAATGATAACAGTGCTGCCTGCAATTGAGATGATGATGATGATGTTGTTGTTGTTGATGTTGATGTTGTTGTTGTTGTTATTGTTGTTGTTGTTATTATTAGATGTTGTTGTTGTTGATGTTGTTGTTGTTGTTGTTGTTGTTGTTGTTGTTGTTGTTGTTGTTGTTGTTATTATTATTAACTTCCCTCATCGAGATTATGGATGTATGACTCATTTTAGGCGTTTTGGTGAAGGGTTGACGTTGAAATAACTTGGGAGAAGAAAATTTTACTGTTTTTCCAGCAAAGGTCTATGAAGATTTGACCATCTTTAGGGCATTTTTCCAGCCAGCACCGACATTAACTCAACCCCACTTTGGTATGGTCTTGTTCCCTGCATTTCTAACTTTAAAATGGCTTTTGAATCATCAAGTTTGGTTAAGTATCGAACTAGAAATTAGCTTTAAAAGTTGGGATGAAATTCTCTAGATTTCCAGCAAGAACCCGTGACCGTTTGGCCACTTTCAGACCACTTTTCCGGTGAACTCCAATCTTAACATGGCCTCAAATGGGTATAGATCTATTCCCTACACTTCTAGCTTCATTAGGTTCTTGCATCATTGATTTTAATGGAGAATCGAGCTCGATATAAGCTCTTGAAGTTGGACCAAAAATCTGGAAAGACACAGGCCTTCGCGAGGAAGGAAAGTGTGTTGGTACTCACATGCGCGCGGACGCGTGAAGGTGGTGGCGCATGCGGTGCATGGCTACCAATGCAACCACATTACGGCGGCTCATGCGGCGGCTCATGGAGGAACCCGAGGTCCCTCCTTAGGTTTCTCGACGTGCCGAACCCAAATCCACCCTTCGTTTTCCAAAATTCAATCGTTTTAAAATAGTTCCTTGATTAGCCTAGCTGTACTTTGTACAAACGCATTTATACGTTATATATTTACGTAAATGGTTTCGTTTCTAGGCAAAATGCATCGCAATGACTCTTGATGCTACTAGGCGAGTTCGACTCGACGACATGATTTGTGAGTGGGTCTTTTCTTTGATATATATATATATATATATATATATATGTTTTGTTTCCATATATACATCTAATAACAAATTTTCTATAGGAATGCCTTAGCTAAATTAACATTTATAAGAAATGACGTAACGATGAGAATTAGGAGATCATTATAAATCCTACGGGATGCCTCAATTAAAATCACGGCCATGAATACTATTATGTTGACTAGAATTATCGAATCATTATGGCATAACTATATTTATGTTTTATGCTCATCATTTGCTGCGCCAGTGTTAGTACTTGCCCGAGCCTGGGCCAGGACCAGGCTTTCACGTGTATGTGCACATTGCACCGTATGCTCACTTTGGATCCATTGTAGTTCCCAATTCTATCCTAGATTGCTATAGGCAATTAAGACTCGTATGTGCTGCATATAGCGCTAGTCTTTACGTGATTGTAGTACTAAAGTGTATATTATAGTTACACCCAATTATGTTCATGTTAGAATACCTATGCATGAACTCGTGTGTTAGCATGTGTCGATGAGCACTCGATATGATATGTTTGCTTATGCGAGATTATGAGATTATGTTGATTACGAACGTCATGCATTTACTTACGAAATATTGTGCCATATTGAATTCTCGAGCTATTATAGGCTACGGTAAGTACTTTCTTACTATATGTAGTATGTATATTTTGGAAACTATACTTGTTTTATAGTGAGGGGTTATTATGCTTTCAAAAAGGTTTTTACAAAACTTTATTTTTAGGCCCACTCACCTTTGTTTTTTGCCCCTCCAAGTTTATCAGTTGACCTTTTGTATCGACAAGGATTCTTGACAAATCTGGTATTGGAGACTACCTCTAATGGTATAATTCTCAATCCATTCTACTGTACAGTACTTATACTTTGACATCACGTGTGAAATGGGTTCATTCCCACTCACTAACGCATTCTTGTATTTAGGTACTTTTAGTTTAAATTTATTCACATTTTCCACATCACTACACTTTATGGCTTTGTCACCTTCCAGTTGTCAGCCAGCACAGGTCGATTCGGAGTCCTAGTGGACATTTTGGGTCGGGGTGTGTCATAGTAGGTTCGAAGGGGGCATCTAGACTAGGCAATCCCCAAGAAGAATTTTATTTCAACGGAGCTCCAATACACGGAAATGTCCTGCTCAAGCCAACCAAGGTAGTCCGATTAGAAAAGCTCAGGCACGATGCATAGGGTTTGACAAAAAAAATTCAAAAAGTGTTTCCGACCCATATGTAGGTGACCAAGTCTCCAAAGAACTTTGTTTAAGATTCATTAGAGATGGACATGCAACATGAGTTAAAGAAAATATACTCCTAAAAGTCACGTTGCAATGCAACATTCGAATGACCCTCAATAAAAGGGCAAGAAGGATAGATAAACAGGAAGACATTCTTAATTTCAAAATACCATCATCTTCAATCTGGTAAAAAGACAAGGATAAGGCAATAGGTTCTTCATGGGTTTAAATACCTAGAACCGGAGTAAGGTGATATTCCAGATATCGCAATGGATACCTCTGCGGACACTAAGTTTGTGACATGATGTTCTTCCAAATCAAGATCATTATGGGGAGTTGTTAGGCTCTGTTCCGAGCCAACAAGATTACTCGTACTCCGTTTTGTATCCCACCATCCCAAAGTTAGCTTACTTTGGAGATTTGACCAGGCCAAAGACACGCCTAGCGGAATAAAACCCAAACGATAGATATAACAATAAAATATGTATAGTAAGAAAAAGGCTCTCATATAAAGCCAAAAGATTCAAAGCCCGGACTAGGGCAAAAAAGTTCTGTTAGGAATGGGATATGCCTCTATTATGGCCTAGTAAAACACACGAGGTGACCATTCCAGGCTGTTAACATTCGCTGCACCCTCAGAATTAGTCAGAGAATAACTGACAGAAGAGACTTATGTGATAACGATATCTCTCGCCTTCTGTGGCTTGTCGAATTCAGAAGAAAAGTCACTCCACTCCGACAAGGCGAGCATCGACGCATCAACTACGAGCGAAGAAGGCACCATCGAGTCAACTCCTTGTATTCCTCCAGCAAGCGAGCAGTATCCCACTGATCATGGTGGTCTTGACCCATGTGGTCATCAAGATAGCCCTGATTTTACTCGTGCATGATGTCCTCTTAATACTTTCATCATAGCTTCGCAATATCACCCTTATTCTACTGAAAGGATTTTGCTTGGATTTTCTCAGCTCGACTCACCTCCCTACGGACCACATCTAAGTTTGACTGGAGAATAAATCTGTCGGCATCCCACGAACTCTGCTCTGACGCCAACAACCTTTCTACCTCGTCAAAGCGCGCCTTCAAAGCCTCCCTCTTAGTATTCCAAGTTTGCTCCACATTCAAAAAGGCATTAAGCCTGGAGCATTTTTCCTATGAGTCTTACTCATGTTTGATCCTGTCACCCAACTCACTCTTGTAAGCAGCCTTAAGCTTAAATTTTCGTCTGCTCAAGCACGGATCAGGGCTTTGATCTAGGCGTTTGCATGAAGATAGATGCATAGGGGTAAGTATAAGAAAAAAAAAAAATAAGCAACGAACAACATGGGAGATAAGAAAGTTGGGAAGGCTAACCGCATATCTGCTTTAGTAACACTTCTCTTGAAAGTTTTCCACATACCTCATCCCCCTAAAATCGGTAAGAGAAATAGGAGAACAAATCAGAGCCCGACAATGCCCCACATCTTGAAAACCACTTGCATCTAAGGGAAATGGTACTAACCCCACAAGAGTTGTAACACCAAGCAAGACGCTTCATCAGATACTCCTCCACCAGCGTCAAGGAGAGTAGATGGCCCTTCTGGGGTCTGATCAATCAAATCATCTGCTAGAACCTTATTACTGGAAGGGGCAGACACAAAGTCAAAAGCTAGAGACACAGAAGGTTGCAGTTGCCTCTTCAAAGACTCTTGCCTTGACGCTGGCACCTTTTCAAGAACGGACTTACCTTTTTCTCTACTAGGAACTATAAGAGTTTGCTATGAATTCTCATCAGTCGAAGAGATGAGATCAACGGTCATTGTGCTATAACCTGGCCACATCCAGAGCCACCTATTAGCCTGATTTTCTTTTTAAACGCCTTGGCAAAAATCACTTTCGAAGCCACCCTTTCCGATTCCTTTCTTTTCTTCTTCTTCTCCGCCCCAGATACGCCTTTAGTACGTTTTGGTGGCTTCAAAGCATTCTTAGCTGCAACCCATGTTAGGTTAGGAATATAATTGTTGGAGTAGAGGTCAATGATATCATCCCTTATGTGCCCTCATTTCCAACTCCGATGCAGAGTGAGAATGATGTCAAAATCCCTATCGATAAACTCAGAACGACATCGGTCGAGATTCTATCCATCAATTTTGTAATCAACCTTGCTTCTGGGCTTACAAAGAATTCTTGGTCCAAACATTATCACCCTCCCAGTTCCCCTCTACCAAAAGAATGTCCTTATACCAGTCTTTGTTCTGATCAGGCAAGTTGGTAATGTAAGATGGCCACCAAAGTGTAGATCGAGATTGAAAATAATGAGTCTCGACGTTCTTCCGAAAAGTGTAAAAGACGCAAAATTCGAACAAACCCAGTTTAGTATCATACTACTTATTTAGGCAATCAAAGCATGATATGATGCGTACAGGCGTTAGAGTGAGGTTACAAAGGCCGGTTTAGAAATGCACTAGTATCTTTTTCCGCAACTGCAACAAAGGAAATCTCAACCCCAAATCAAGATAACAGGGATAGATTCTGGTACAAGGATGAAGGTGATTGGAAGGTATGGGGAAATCACCAATTACGTCATCAGTGTCTTCCCACCAGACTCAACACCTGTTAAAGAAATGGTCGCGACCCGTGAGAAAGGGTTCCTCTTCTCCCTTTTTTGAACCCTAACAATAGGAGATTCAAGACTAGCAAGAACAGCAAGTTGAGCAAAGGAATTAATAGACATGATTTTACCTAGATACAAGAACAATGACAACGGCAAAGGAGAAAATCGAAGGAAATAATTATAGAGCTTTTTAGATGAGAAGGAAGATTTAAGAATTCAATAAGAGAGCGAAAACAGCTATGACAGATATTTAAAGAAGATATTTCAAATCATCCTACCATTGAATATGGACCGGTTCACCTAGGGATCAACGGATTCAACTGTTGTGTTTTTAGGGCACAATATTGAAGGTAATTTCTCGTTTTTTTAGCACATCACATTGTCATTACGGGGTTTGAGGCACAGAGTTTAAGGCAACTCATTCAAATCCAAAACGCCGCCACTTCAGAGTCAAAAGTTGCATCGTTTACAAGAATTTGAAGACCAAATAGTACATATTCCAACTTATTCCGAATGGCATGGTCTTTGGATAACAATCCATCCTCAAAGGGAACAGGTTGCCTCTTAGATGGATAGTTAAGGGCAATTATTGGACCATGATTTTTTAAAGTAGGAGTAAGTCTGATCTGAATACAGTTACCTTAGAAGTCTAGTCATGGACTTACCAACTGATAGCGGAGCTGTATCAGACGAAGTACCGATACAACCATTACTCTACTCCAGGGCACTAGACGGAGTCCTAGCGACTCCGTTGGATAACCATTTTTGTTCTGCAAGACATGCGATCTAATATGGATATGGACACACTCATATCCTATAAATCTTGGAGTTCCCAATTTAGGAATTGGCGTGCGCCGCAAGTAATGACAACTCCTAAGAGGATGCAATATCTACTCTTAGATATCCTCTAGGATTCTCCTGACTTAGGATTCTCCTGACTTAGAATGAGGATTCTATCCTAAAAAGGTTTATCTCCCCACGGTATAAATACACTTATCTAGGGTTCATCTAGGGTAACACGATCTAAACACTTGATTTCTCTTGCCCATTGCTTGAGTCTAAAAGCATTCACTAACTTGACCATTAAAGAGCCTTTGGTTGACATGCCCCCTACCCTGGCCTTGGGCTTGCTCATAGTTCTTTCACTGTGTTGCAGGTTGCTGGGATTTGTGCTCAACCACTGCTCACGGAGGTGCGAATTTGGTTCCAACAATTATTTTTATTTTTATTTGAAAATTGTTATTAGCACTCCAATTTGAATAAGTCACACAATGAGATGGCTATAGTAATTTTGGTATCGAACTTGCCATCTAAAAAGAGTAAGAACCTAAAATTTGCTATGTATAAGTTGACAAAAATACCACTAAATTGCTCAGATGCAAAGCCAATTATTATTAAAATCAAGAAAACGTCCTCTGACTATCTCATGCGAATATTTAAATTGAGGATGTCAGTATGGGTTAAAAGATGATAGTAGTACTATAATTTAGTAATATTCTTCATTATTTGTAAGTGAGATATCTTAAATTTAACTCTCGCAGATAGCGAGTTGATACCACGTTATTATGACAAGTCATTGCCTCATTGCCTGTAGCTTAGACTTAGATCTCCATAACCCTAGTGTAAATATCGTTGTTTAAAAAAAATTAATTTAAAAACCTCTAAAAATGATGGGGGCTTTTTTGTATTATTCACTTTTAAATTTTATATTAATCCTACTGCGACGACTTTGAGAATTGAGAGAGTCAGCAACTCCTCAGCAAACTTTTATAACCAACCTAACCGTCATCTGGAAGTCTGGTAGTTGAAGTTTGAGAGGGAGAGTCCTCAGCCTCCTGGTCCTAGAGAGAGAAACTCCAAAACAATCCCACACAAGAAGCAAAAGCACCTCCAAATTTCAGCTCAAATTCCACCAAAATAGTTAAACAAAAGGCACAAATTTTAATTGTTTATCTTCTCTACCTTCTCTTCAAAGAGCCAATCTTCAAACATGTACTTTCCAATAAAAATGCAAACTTCTTCTCCTCACTTGTCGTCTCCAGTCGTACATTTGATGTCTCTTTGGCATTCCCAACAGCCGTTGCTTAATCTGATAATATGAGATGGTTCAAAACCCCTAGCATTTTCAGTTCAAATAATCACAACCTTCCTTACAACAACCCGATTCGCGAAAACCTCGTAAACAACTCTGAAACGCCGAAAGATGGTGCCCCCAACAAGCTCTTTCGACTACTTCGCAGGCTTATGTCTGGAGGTGGGTTGGAATTGCTTGCTTCTTTGATGTTTTAATTTGGAAATGAATTCATGATTTGGTACTTGGAGCTGTTTTTGATGTGGGATTTTGTTGTTTGTCTGGAATGTGCAGGAAAATTTGATGGGGGATCAAGGACTGAGGCAGAGGAGAAGCTCTACTCTTGGTTATACGCCTTGGCACAGTCCAACAAGGATTTGGTTTTCGAGTATGTTCGATCCACTGAAAGGGGTAAGTGTCCTTAATCACTCACCTTATCTTCTATGTTCTTTTAGTAATCAAAGTTACAAGGAAATGAGAAAACTATGATTTGTTTTTCTTATACATGCAAGTGTGCGTACAAGAAAATGATTGAAGACGTTATGTAATTTATAAATTTACATGGTTATTTTATTTGAGATCTGAAAGAAAATATGAGGAAGTTGGTAGCATTTAAAATGATTGATAAAATGCCAAGATATAGGAATTCTCTCTGATGAATTCGACGATTTACGTACTCCGTGCATTTTGCAGTATTTGACCAATGCATAAGAATAAGGCTAATATAAATTTTATAACTTGAACATTACTCCCCCAATCAGTGCAACGAGATGTGTCTATTTATCTGTATGTGGACTCGAAATGGGAGCAAATTTGGCCTAAATGCTGAACTATCGACCCTACTTGCTCGGATGGGTGTTCACCCTAAAGTGTGTCCGGTTTCAAATTCTCTCAGGATGATTCTTGAAACAATATATTGCTCCTCGAAATCTTATACCGGCTACGGACTTTTGCTTCTCTTCAGGATTGAGCTTTACTGAAGCTGAACGGAGATTGAAGGAAAATGGCCCGAATGTTCCTGTGGATTATTCTTTTCCGAGCTGGTGGCATATTTTGTGGAATGCTTTCTTTCATCCTTTTAATATCATATTGATCGTCTTGTCTGTAATCTCGTACATAACCAGTGATAGCCCGAATGGATGTATCATGCTTGTTTTGGTTTTCATAAGCGTCTCCCTTCGATTCTATCAGGTAATCCTTGCTTAATTCCTTCGATCAAATACGCGCCATAGCTTTCTATATCAAGCATATGACTAAGACTAGTTTTCCATGCTCCTTTCAGGAATATAGCAGTTCAAAAGCGGCCATGAAACTCTCAGAATTCGTAAGGTGCCCGGTCAAAGTTCAAAGATGTGCAGGTAGAGTTATTCAGACCGAATTAGTAGTACAAATTGATCAAAGAGATGTCGTTTCTGGCGACATTGTCATTTTCGAACCTGGAGACCTCTTTCCTGGTGATGTGAGGCTTCTGTCTACGAAACACCTTGTTGTAAGGTATAGCGCCTCTAATGCTTGCTGTCGTAAAAATGAGATTTGTGAACTGTTTTATGTCATTCTTCCTATCAGTACAGACAACTTTTAGGTTAAATGATCACTCAAATATGCTTCTTCAACAGTCAGTCCTCATTAACAGGAGAGTCCTGGACAACTGAGAAAACAGCGGATGTCAGAGAAGATTCGAGCACTCCGTTGCTAGATTTACGGAATATTTGCTTCATGGTGGGTACAGTAGTAGCTGTCATTTTGCTCTAACTATGCTCGATATTTTGGTAGCGTATATGTAACATCAAGGTTGAAGGTGAACCTCGCAAATTGACGTATTTCCTTGTGTAAATAATTCAGGGAACAAATGTAGTATCGGGCAGCGGAGCTGGTCTAGTGGTGTCCACCGGATCCAAGACGTACATGAGCACCATGTTTTCAAACATAGGAAAGAAGAAACCACCAAATGAATTTGAGGACGGTGTCCGCAAAATATCTTACGTTCTGGTTGCTGTTATGCTTGTAGTAGTCACCATCATAGTTGTAACTGACTACAGTACATCTCATGATCTTACCGAGAGCATCCTTTTCGGAGTCTCAGTGGCAAGTGCACTCACTCCTCAAATGCTTCCTCTCATTGTTAACACGAGTCTTGCAAAAGGAGCACTTGCTATGGCCAGAGACAGATGCATAATCAAAAGCTTAACTGCGATACGAGACATGGGATCTATGTAAGTATCAATCAAATGGGTGTGTGCGTGTGTGTGAACGTATATCTTAGAATTGCAGCAGGCAATGTAACTGTAATTTCTTATCATCGAAGTTTTTCACTTGAACTTCCGTAGTTTAGTAGTCGTTTTCTGTGTTCTGTTTGTTGCAGGGATATCTTATGCATTGACAAGACCGGTACACTAACCATGAACCGTGCAATAATGGTTAATCATCTGGACAGCTGGGGGTTACAGAAGGAAAAGGTTTTACAGTTTGCATTCCTCAACTCCTATTTCAAGACCGACCAGAAGTATCCCCTTGACGACGCAATTTTGGCACATGTATATACCAATGGATACAAGTTCCAGCCTTCGAAATGGAAGAAAATAGATGAGATTCCTTTTGATTTCATAAGAAGAAGAGTAGCTATTATCATGGAGAGAGAGGCAGAAGACAGAAGCCACCACATTTCCGATAGAATCGTGGTGACAAAAGGAGCTCTGGAAGAAGTGATGAAAGTATGTTCTTTTATAGAGGATGTTGACAGGGAAACGAATATAACTTTCTCTACAGAACACTATCAGAGGATTTTAAATCTGACAGAAGAAATTAGCAATGAGGGACTCAGAGCTATTGGGGTGGCAATAAAGACGCTGGGAACGGTGCGTCTAGATTTCTTTCTTGCTCAACTTCTGCACTTTTTTGTATTCAATTGCATCTATTTATTTCTTTCAAAATTTTGGTACGTTTCATAGCTTTTTATACTGAATTTGGAACTACTTCTTTCATATAATGTATGATATACATTTGCCTGGAAAATAATAAACAAGCAACTACGGATTAATGAACTAGAACAGAAATGTGAAAATGTTACACCAAAAAGAAAATAAGTTCTGCTCAATTGTACATTTACAATGTTTACTAACCTGACAATTTTTTGTCACAATGCAGGAAACGAATTATCAATACAGAGACGATGCTGAAACTTTTGAATCAGACATGGTTTTCCTCGGCCTCATAACATTCTTTGACCCGCCCAAGGACTCGGCAAAGCAAGCTCTGTGGCGGTTGGCTGAGAAGGGAGTAAAAGCAAAGGTCTTGACAGGTGACTCGCTCGCCCTATCAATTAGAGTATGCAAAGAAGTTGGTATCAGAACCACCCATGTAGTTACAGGGCCAGAGCTTGAGTTACTCGACCAAGATTCCTTTCATGAGACGGTTAAAAGAGCAACTGTACTAGCTCGACTCACCCCAACGCAGAAACTCCGAGTTGTGCAGTCCCTGCAGACAGTTGGAAACCACACTGTTGGCTTCTTGGGAGATGGAGTCAACGACTCACTTGCACTCGATGCAGCCAATGTTGGTATATCAGTTGATTCGGGAGTATCAGTTGCAAAAGACTTTGCTGACATTATATTACTGGAGAAGGACCTCAATGTCCTCACCGCTGGAGTTGAGCATGGTCGACTTACTTTTGGGAACACAATGAAGTACATAAAAATGTCGGTAATTGCCAATCTAGGAAGCGTTCTCTCAATTCTCATAGCAACCTTGTGTCTCAAGTATGAACCATTGACTCCACGACAGCTTCTTACGCAGAACTTCTTGTACAGTGTTGGGCAGATCGCTATCCCATGGGACAAAATGGAAGAAGATTATGTAAAAGTCCCACAAAAATGGTCGAAGAAAGGCTTACCGATGTTCATTCTGTGGAATGGTCCTGTGTGTACTCTCTTTGACGTAAGCACACTTATGTTCCTTTGGTTCTATTATAAGGCTGACAGTCTGGATGACATTGTGTTCTTCCATTCTGCTTGGTTCATCGAAGGGCTTCTGATGCAGACTCTGATCATCCACTTGATCCGGACAGAGAAAATTCCATTCATTCAGGAGATTGCCTCATGGCCTGTGCTTTGTTCCACAGTTCTGATTTCCGCCATCGGAATTGCTATTCCATTCACACCAATTGGGGATGTGATGGGATTCGTTGAGCTTCCGCTATCGTACTTTGGATTTTTGGTGGTGCTTTTTGTAGGATATATTTTCATCGGCCAGGTGGTCAAGAGACTATATATTATGGTTTACAAAAGCTGGCTTTAACTAATAGAATGAGCTCAGCTGACATTCATTTGTTGCATAATAGTGTGAGAAAAGAGGAATTGGGACAAAAAATTTCCTATATATTTTTGCAAAGGATGTAATGCATATAGCCTCAAAGCTGTTACAGATTCATTGACATTTTCTGTAGATACTCTTTTTTCCACAATTTTGTCATTCGACTCAGCAAATTTGCAAAACAATATGGAATGATACAAATGCCATCGTTGTTGAGCAAGAAAGAAGAATAAAAACCTGCAAACGGATACCCTCTCCGGTTGCTGAGCCATGATGCATCTCAGGTATGATATTTCACAATATATTATGCAGATAGAATGATACAAATGCTGATCCAAGCAACACTAGACCGTTAACATTCCAGTTTTTGGGCGAATTACCTGCATAAATATTAATAACATTATGTTACCGACATGGTTGATGTAATCAGAGACTAAATTGAGCAAGACTTACTTACGTATCTGTTGTTATAGCAATGATTAAATGAGTCTAAGAAAATTACCCAACTGGAGATAATTGTTCTTGATGTTCCATTCAAAATCCCAGTGTGGTCTGTCGTTTTTCAGTGTCCAGTATGCCCATCCGAAGGAAGCCGAATTATAAACCTCTAACTGAACCCTCCCAAAGTCTTGATAATCAGTCTGAGAGCCATTTGTCACTTTCCATTCATTCACCCACTCTCCTGCAAACAAAACCAATCTTTTACCAATTAATAAAACTCAACTACTTGAAACCTACAGAAGCTGAATTTTTGTACAAGAAAATGAGAAAATTTGGCTCCGATTTCATGACAGAACAAGACCTTGAAGTAAAAATCGTTTTTCAGGAGAAAGGAGAAAGGAGAAAGGAGGTCTTGCCTTACCGATAAAAACAAGTGGACCGTTTGCACTGTTGAGGGCCTGTAATTGAGCTTCCCTGCTCTTGTATATGAATTGCATATTGTCCACAGCGCTCATATTAACGAAGAAATTATCAAAAAGATTGTAATAATGCAAATCCACCACTAGATGATGTGAGCCTATGTTAGCCTGATAAAGTTCCAGTGGGTCCGCATTGCCAATTCTTTGGCAAACTATTACGTAAGCTGCTGATGAGTATTTCCGAACAATTTGATAGCCTTGTTTGTAATACGAAACTAAAGTATCCAATGGAACTGCAGCTGCAGATGGTTCATTTAAAAGCTCTATTCCCAGCAAAGCAGGATGCCTTGCATACCTGCAAAAAAAAAAAAAAAAAAATCAGCGTTTGGCATCCCTGCCCTCAATTTCATGTAGCAGATACACCACAGGTGCCAAAAAGGTAAGATGGCACGTGCAAGTGTGCAAAATCTATAGCTGGATCTACAACATAGCAATTCAAAAATACATTAAGGACATACCTGGAAGCTAGGAAATCTATAACGTGCAGTGTCTGTGAAATGTAATCAGGATTAGGCCAGTCTGTCGAACCATCTCTACTAGCACTATGTTCCATCCCGTTCTGGGATCCAGGAGCCGCGTGAAGATCAATTATGCACTTAATATTATAGGCTCTGCAGCGCAGTTCTAATGTATGACGTCAGAACCAAATGTGGAGTTTTAACTTTTATCTGAAGAGAATTAGGTGAAAGAAAGACCTACTGTGCCCACGAGAATGCATTATCTAGAGCTTCCAAAGTTCCACCGATAAATGGTGCAGGAGGATCAGGATCATAAGCAATCCACCAGCCAACAGGAATCCGCACAGTATTTATTCCATGTCTATACAGAAAACTGAAATCTCCTACAGTGATGAAACTGTTTCTATGCCTCTACATTTTAAAAAGATCCAAAGATCAAATAAACAAACAGACAAGAAAGCTATAGTAATTTGTTGTTCTAATCTAAAAACTATAACGTTGAGTATCGAATAAAATAATATGAATGTAAAACATCCATTGCAACAGCCAATAGAGAGTAGCAAAGGGTTACCTTAAGAATATCTTTGGCCTTACTGTGTCCATATCCATTTGTAAGCTGGTAATCTCCATGCAAGGTATTAGCAACAATTGTCATCTCAAATGTGGCTGCATTATCTTCCCATCCTGGCTTCCCCGGATAATCTGCCGTTAACTGAGTTTGCAGTGTAGCCTAGAGGAAACAATGTTTTAATTTGGATTCTTAGACAGTCTATGGGCTGGTTTGGTATTGCTGTGCTTTGAAAAAAAGCTGATTCTGCTGTGCTGTGAGAATAAGCGGCTGTGAAATAAAGCAGCAGAGTGTTTGGTAAACTTTTTTGTAAAAGTGCTTTTGAAAAAAAAAACAGTATTATAGTGTTTGGTAAACTTTTATGTAAAACAGATGTGAAAAAAAGCCGATTTTTCAAAGCTAGGTTTTGCAGCTTCTTGTTTTTGGCTTTTTTTTCACCCAAAACTGTGAAAAAAAGCTGAAGCTGAATGTTTACCAAACACAAAAACAGCTCCCAGCTTTTTTTGATACCAGCTTTTTTCAAAATCACCTCAGTACCAAACCAGGTCTATGAGGAGGCAGCAGACATGCAAATAAACATAGATTCAACATTCATAACTCTTCAGCAAAATCAACATCAGAAAAGCCCATTCTAATTGGCAATACCAATACTCAAAGTCGAAGTAGAGAAGTTATCCAACTTTCCTAATTATTGCATTCCCTTGGCTGTCAGATTGTGGAAAACACTTCAAATCTTCACAGATTTTAAAGACTAACATGAACTATAATTGCTGAACTTTGGGGCTTTCATAAATTCATGGAATTTTCGTGCAAAACCAAACACTTCAATATTCCTTGGAACCAGGTCACCTTCAGAAGATTTTTTTTCTGCTTCAACTCATTTCTTCTATTAAAAGGAGCATAAGAGTCTACCTTGATTCAAGCCTTAGGTTTTATTGAAAATTCAGCAAAACATCCTCCATTCAGTGACATCTCAACTTTCACAAAATGTTCAATCAGAAAATAAACAATCCCAAAATATGAATGATTTCCCAACGGAAACATATTTCATGATGAAAAGTTTAAGGTTGACATCTAATCCACCAAAAGGAAGGAATCAAGGATGTTTAAACCCACTCTTAGATGAATGGTAGTAGGACGAAGAGCATACAAACACACAATTATTCACTCTAAACATAAAGAGTTGAGTTATTTTCATTCTTTACACAGCATAAAGGCAAATATCTCAAGAAAACAAACCTGCAAATATGTGCCATTTATTGTTCTGATGTGAACTCTACCATTGTTATTTCTTTCAATGTAAAAGGTTCCTAGTGCTGGAGGTGGTTCTGCAGTTGCAGAAAAAGAGCAACCTTCTCCATCACATGTTAGAAACTGTCCTTGCAAGGTGCGAAACTGAAATTCTGACGCAGAAACTCTCCATAACTGCAGCAGAACAGAAAAATAGTAATAAGGACCGCGATTTCATTGAGTCCAATTTCTCAACAAACGCATACTTATATTATATATAATTACTTCCCCCTCCTTAGAGAAATTAGCAGATTAATTTTACAATCTAAACAATGGTAATGATTTTAGTCTGTCCCTCCATTACAGTGGATAAGGGCTTAGGAACCGACCGTATGTTCAGGGAGTGAGCATAAGGGGCTTTACCGATACGTTTAGTTAGAAAATACTTGAGATTTCCCACAAATAAGTTAACAACCAAGAGAAATTACAGGCATGAACTATTTGAATAGAGTGTACCCTAAAGGTTTCCCATGAAGATGCAATATCTCTATCAACTGAGACATTCATCCCTCCACCATTTTCAGCAGAGACGTACTTCTCCAAGGTGACTGACTTTAGCTGTACCTGTGTTCCATCCTACATGTTATCCACAAATGGGTCAACTGCATCGATAAGAAAACCCCAAGTTGCACTCAAGTTCAAACCCTCTCCTCGTAGTTTAGATTAATTTAGCGTAATGTATCGCTCGAATAGCAAAAAGAAAACCCCAAAAATAAAAATATAATTAAGCAAAAGCTCTGGAAAAAAGAAACTCACCAGCATGTCTTCATTGGGAATGTCATCAAAAAGTGAAGGCTTAATCCAACCTTCCACAACCAACCACCCTCCCAAGTTCACCCCTCTCACTTTAGAGTCCCCACGCAATCCCTCCACTTGGACCAATAAACAGAACACGTAACAATTCCAAAAGAAAAACAGAATTAGATAATCACATTTTAAAAATATTTTTTCAAGATTGTGCCTTTATCAAAACTAGCCAACCAAATAATTCAAGAAATTAATGGCATTGGAATTCACCTGAGTACACTCCAGAAACGAAGAGCCAAGAGCACAGCAGAAATGCGTATACCCATTTGTTAAGAACAAGTTCCATCAAGAATGCTGCCCTCAAAAGCACCCAGAAAGCCACAATATACAACCCATCTGCAACGAAAGGCAAACCACCATCAAGGCATGATGGTTTATATTCAAACCCCCCAAAACCACCATGGAGAATCTTAGTACTTGCTTCCTTATCACCCAAATAATATACCAAATTCAACTTTGTAGGCAAGCACAAATATCACTAGATTGCATGCCCTTTATATTGAATTAATTAACCTAGTTCATGGTCCACACAAAGCAAAAGTGGTCAGGATAATTGAGAAAGAAAAGAATAATGTCAACGAGTGGAAACATCTGAAAAGGGTACCTAAAGAGTTCCATGAAAGGGTGGCTTTGCTTGGAGATTTTGTTTGGGAAACGTGATGGGGGTTTGGTTCTTTGGAATTGGCTGGATTTCGGAAAAGAAATGTCAAGAGGAAGCATTTTTGTTCGCTACTCTTATTGCTTGTCACCTGTCATTTCATTTAATTACAATTTAATTTTATATTAAATTCTCTTTTTTTTTGTTTTTTTTGTCAAACAATAAATTTTATTAAAAATAAATGTTAGATTACCCATCGTCAAAAAAATCGAGCTGTTAATACTTACAGTCCCGGGTGAGGTCGGACTGGAAAACCCAGTTGTTGATTTGCAGAAATGATTGAACAAAACAGCCCGAGCGAGGAGAAGGCAACCACAGTCCCTGTTGAGGTGGGATTGGGGAACACAGTTGTTGTTGCGGCGCCCAAAAAAAAAAAAAAAAAAAATGAAAAAGAAATCCAAACTCCCAATCAAGCGGCTCATCAGTCACAAACAAAAAAAAAAAAAAAAAAAAAAGGTTAAATAAAAGGAGATGATGGGAATTTTCAGATTGTTTTGCAAATCGGCGTAAGGTTTGTCGGACTCTGTATTCTGAAAAAAACCTTCGGGGAGTTTGGATGGGTTTTCTTAATTTGTTTTATGTTTAGTTTTAAATTAAAATAAAGTAATTAATTACAAAATTAACTAGATTTACGATAAAAGATAGAATGGGTGGTGAAAACGGTAATTAATCGACACGACACAAAACAAAAACGATACAAAAATAACAGATTTCAAGTCAACACAATAATTAAATGGGTCAATATCGGATTATCCGTTAATAACAGGTTCTTAATGGGTATACATGCAAGTAACACGTGAGTAATCTGTTTCAACTTGTTAAGAAAAAAAATTATTTTGATAATTTTAAAGTTTAATTACTAAAAAAATTATTATAAAATAAGGAACTTTAACAAAAAGCTCTCGGTAGTATTCACTTTAATGAAAAAAAACCACATTTTTACGCTAAAAGGTCAATATTGGTATTATTTACTTTACTTTTTATTTTGTCCTTATCGTTAAAACTTAAAGTTTTTAAACTTTTTCATTAGTTTTTTATATAAAATATAATAGCCATACTGCATATATTGATATATTCTATATTAAATATATATTTTTGTATTATTTTTCTATGTAAGTTAAAAAATTAAGTTTTATTCATTTATTTATTTTTATTATGAGAGTTTCTTATTATTATTACTAGAATAAATTGTACTTAACATGTTGTTGTCCAAAATTAAAATCAACTAGTATAGTATTAGTATAAGCAAGAAGACATGCCTACAAGTATGAAAAATGTGAAAAAATATATAAACACTCGTGATTCATCATTCCTCCACTAATAGACACTTACATTATCGTTTAGATTTTTAAAACTCTCCAAAACCCTCATGAATATGAGGTAATATATCTTTTCTATAATATAGTACTATTGTTTTATTCTTTTCATAATTATTTTTGGTACTCATAATTTGAATGGTTTATAATGTTTGGTTTTTCTATACTTAATTTATGTGAAAGAGTGTTAATGTGGAAAACCTCATTGAAAACATCATCAATATAACTCTTGAAGACAATATATCAAGCCAAAGTTTCAATACCGTTTCCCATGATGATTGATGAAAATTGAAGGGTTTGATTGTAAGAAAATGTTCAAGGTTCCAAACCTTGAAACATAACTCCCTTAATTTTGCAAATCTTTTGAACATTTTATATTTTGTAATGTTCTAATGATTTTATTTATTATGCCCTTATTTTGGGTATGTAAATATGTAATACTTGAAAAACAAGCGTGTTTTTATGTTTTGAACGTGACAATATGGTATGTATATATTTATTTAGTATTATGTTTTTTAATTGATTATTTATTGGTTTAAAATATATTTTTCTTAACAGGTAACGGGTTGGGTCATATTACCCGTTAATATTATCGGGTCGGGTCATTTTACCAGTTTATTTTAACGGGTGTTACACGACATAACCTGTTATGATATCGGGTATAACATGAAAAAGGCATGAACACGAAAAACATGACACGAATGCTAGGTCTACTCCTGGGGTGCTTAAAAGAAGACAAATAAATTGGTAAAGATGTAAAGGAGTAATAGAGATACTTATCTTCATCCCTACAAACTAGTCACATACACAAATCAAACTCATTTATTTGGTAAACTTCCCCTCTACACTGCTGCTTCAGGATCAAGGTAAAAACATGGAAGGACGAGAAAAATCTTCTCCAGTCAAAATTCGATCAGATTCTATAAACTTTAAAATTGTACCTATTCATGGACATAAGGGTTTCAATCATGTTTTACTTCAGGCAAGGTCATATGAGTGAACTGTTTGTAGAGTGAGCTGTAGAGTCATGAAATCGTCTTTAGCAAGGTACTTCCCTTTATAATGCTTCAAGCATAAGTGCTCAAATGAAGATCATGGCTAAGACTTATTCAACTCTATTCACGCCATTGTTGGCTTCAATGGATGTCAACTGTTCAAATGTGAGGAGCTTTAAGACTATGAAATGTGAGTAGCTTTAAGGACCCAATGTGAGTAGCTTTGAGACTACGAAAGGATGTCAACTGTTCAAATAAAAAAATAAATATTGAATCATTAATTTACAAAAGTGGGATGATGGTCCAAAAAAATTTCAAATTAACGGACTATGGATCACTAGATTAATTCAATATATAAGGACCAAAGAGGAGTTTTTCATGGAAGCAGGAAAATATAGATGTTTGGCCCATAGTAGGTTGTATGTAGGCCTGGAAAACTGGTCATGTTCGTGTCATTTTTGTTTCATACTCGTTAAGATAATGAGTTCCTAACAGATGACCCATAACGACCTGATTCGTTAACGGGTCATGTCGTTTCATATCATGTTAATGGGTCATGCAATAAATTATCATGATTAATGTCTAGGTCTGGCAAATGATATCATATCGAGTTTTTAATGGGTGATCCCATAACGACCTAACATGTTAATAGGTTACCTGATAACAACCCAACTCATTAATAGGTTGACCCGAAACCTATTATTTTTGTGTCGGGTTAACAGGTCGTGTAAAAAATTATCTAGCTTAGTTGTATGGCTGCAAGCTAAACAATTGGGAAAGTTGAAAAAAATAGGCGTAGGCCGTGAACAGTGCACCCGAGCAAGAGATGGGTGCGAGTTGGAGCAAGAGCTAGCCTAAACATTGGGCTTGAGATCCGCGCATAGCAAGCCCAAGGACTTGGGCTATAAAACCTGAAGTTGAACGACGTTGTTCTAGAGCAACGCGACAAGAACGACTTGGTGCAGTGGCTTCATGCAATTAGGGTTTTGACAAAAAAATCTTAATTTGCTTCTATTTGTTTTTTTTTTCTTTGTACTCACACAATTCACCATAGAAATATCCAATAGCAGAATAAAATACAATTTTTGCATAGCAAAAGTAACATAATAAAATATTGCGAATGCATGAACATTATATATATTGAACAATATATGCGGTATAAGACAATATATAAAGCGTAGATAAATTGGCAGTTTATGCATCATGGTGAATGTTTTTATATGATCAGGGTATAAAATATCGATTTCATGTTTTTGAAGAACCTAGACAGGATGGAAACTGGACTGGTACCACGATCCAGTCCTAGATAGGCAGACCTAATTTATCTTTTAGATTTTTGAAACCCTCCAAACCCTCATGAAAATGAGGTAATATATCTTTTCTATACTATAGTACTATTGTTTTATTCTTTTCATAATTATTTTTGGTACTCATAATTTGACTGGTTTATAATGTTTTGTTTTTCTATGCTTAGTTTATGCGGAAGAGTGTTAATGTGGAAAGTCTCACTGAAAACCTCATCAATATACCTCTTGAAGACAATATATCAAGCCAAAGTTTCAATACCGTTTCCCATGATGATTGATGAAAATTGAAGGGTTTGATTGTTAGAAAATGTTCAAGGTTCCAAACCTTGAAACATAACTCCCTTAAGTTTGCAAATCTTTTGAACATTTTATATTTTGTAATGTTCTAATGATTTTTTTTATTATGCTCTTATTTTGGGTATGTAAATATGTAATACTTGAAAAACAAGTGTGTTTTTATGTTTTGAACGTGATAATATAGTATGTATATATTTATTTAGTATTATGTTTTTGAATTGATTATTTATTGGTTTAAAATATATTTTTCTTAAAGGGTAACGGGTTGGGTTATATTACCCGTTAATATTATCGGGTCGGTTTCAGGTCGTGTCATTTTACCCGTTTATTTTAACGGGTGTTACACGACACGAACTGTTATGATATCGAGTATGACATGAAAGCAACACGAACACGGAAAACACGACACGAATGTCAGGTCTACTCCTGAGGTGCTTAAAAGAGGAGAAATAAATTGGTAAAGATGTAAAGGAGTAATAGAGATGCTTATCTTCATCTCTACAAAGTAGTCGCATACACAAATCAAACTCATTTATTTGGTAAACTTCCTCTCTACATTGCTGCTTCAGGATTAAGGTAAAAACATGGAAGGACGAGAAAAATCTTCTCCAATCAAAATTCGATCGAATTCTATAAACTTCATAATTGTACCTATTCATGGATATAAAGGTTTCAATCATGTTTTGCTTTAGGCAAGGTCATATGAGTGAACTGTTTGTAGAGTGAGCTATAGAGCCATGAAATCGTCTTTAGCAAGGTACTTCCCTTTATAATGCTTCAAGCGACACAGCCTGACCGGAGTCGAGGCATGTTGGCCGTCACGTGAGGGTGACGTAACTAAGTGCGCAACAAAAGTGATAATAATAAGAAAAATGTGAATAAATAAAAACCAAAACTAACTTATTTAACTAGAGATAATATATAAGTGTGTGAAAGTGATCAAGTATATGATACACACATATCAGAGCATAGGTAAAATGAAAGTGCAGTCGAACTAAATAAGTACTAATTATACAAACAGGGGAAAGATCCCTACAATATTTAGTAGAACGTCAGAACCGCCTAATAGTCCTCATGCACCACCAAAGATGAACAACTACCTAGAACCTGGAGGGGCGCAAAACAAAAGGGTGAGTGGGCAAAAAAAAAAACAAAGTGATTGAAAACATATTTATCTTTATGAACATAATAACCCCTCTTCATAAAACATGTATAGTTTCCAGAAAATCCTACTACATAGGTATGAAAACCAATGCACAAGACCAACGAAAACTAAAGTATGCCATGTCATAACGTTAAGTACTAAAAGATGTAAACCAGATGTGAAACCATTATAAAATAGTATGCCAGTCGAAGTCACCTAATGTGATCTGTACGATTAGACCTATAGCTCATCAATCTAGGCTAGCACATGAGTCGGAGTCACCTAGTGTGACCTGTACAACAGGCTGGGTATAAATATGTACTCTCAAGTGCTACGATCACATAAAGGCTGTGCGATAAATCATGGGTCACCTACAAGTCGGAACCACTTATTGTGGTGTGTACGACAGGCTGGCACCAAACTTAGATCCAAGGTGAGAGTGTGGCGCAGGAGGTAAACAATCACATGAAGGCTGGCCCTGGCCCTGGGCGGGAGCACTAACACCGGGGTGCAGCCATTATGAGCTCTAACTAAATGTATGCATGTCAATGCAATACAACCCATTCAATTACATAATACTCACCTAAAACTTACTTGAGTCTCCGCAGCATCACACAATACAATTCACAAGTGTAACAATGCAATATTTAAAATGTAACTTATTTACGACATGGCAAGTAAGGCATAATTCCATATAAAAACGTTTATGGAAACTGAGTACATATATATGTGTGTGTGTGTGTGTGTGAAGAGAAGTGTTATTGGCACTCCAAAAATCTCATTCTACACTCCTCACAAGTGTATTTTTCTTTCCAAATATAGAAAGTTTGGAATGTAGAATGAGATTTTTGGAGTGCCAATAACAATTCCCTATATATATATATATAGAAAATAAATGCCCACACACTGATAAGTAGCAGATCGTAGCCCCCTAGCATTGCTTGTCCACGCTCATCCTCGAGGTACGTCTCACCTATATGAGATAAAACTATCTTTACGTTAATTAATTAGCACATATAAAAAAAAACCTAGGAATAACCTCTCATATCTTGCTCAAATGTAGGGTTTGAATATACCAACGTGATCTACTTGACGATACGAACACACCTATATTTTAAAAAAAAAATTTGGACATCGGACGCACCCTCACGCGCTGTCCAAGACACAACTACACGCACCTGCCACGCGCAGGCACATCCACGACACACTGACGGAAACCTTAACGGCGTTAAGGATATTCCATCAAAATAGATAGAATATTCCATTAAAGTTAACAGAATATACCTTCTTCTTCTCCGGTCACCCGCCGCTCTCCACCTTCCGCTGCCACCAGCTGCCGTCTGCACTCGCCGGTTTTTGGAGAATTTTCAAAAGCTTATATCTACTTCAATTCTTAACCAATTTCCATGAAATTTATATGGATTTAAAGCTCTTAAGGAGTAGAACACGTTCATACCTATTAGAAGTCCAAAATCTGACGGAAAACGGTCGGAAAATCCCTCGACAATTCCGGCCAAAACTGGGACTTCTCAAAACCGTGTGATCCGACGTCAATACAACTCCAAACTTGTTCCAAAGTTTTAAGGAAGTTGCATGGAGACTTTTCCAATTCCTAAGACTACGTAAACTCGCTGGGATCGTGACGGAGTAAACTTGGTCCTCGTCGGAGCTTTTGGTGTCTCAGGTTACACTCGTTTGTTCAACGTTTAAGTTGTATCACTGAGTTTGTAAGGTCAAGGGGAATATGATGATGTAAAGCTCACGTTCGATCTATGGGTTTGGGTGTGGGTGTGTCACGGTGCAAAGGAAGAAGAAGGGAGAAAAGTCGAGAAGGAGAGTGTACGTGTGTGCGTGTGCGGGTGTCTGATTGGGCAGAAGTAGAAAATAAATATCTTCTGATTGGGCCACGAAATATAAGGGCCTAAATAATTGGGTAGATAAGGGTTGAGTTTGGATCAACATTCAAAAGAAAAACAACTTAATTCTACCCAGTTACGCATTCAGTTGTTTGTAACCTTTTTCGTTACTACTTCGATTCGGCCTTAACTCGCATCAACGCACTCGTGACGTCGAGTACGATTTAATTACGATAGCGAGAAAAATAATTTAAATGTGCACATGTACATCCACGTCACTTAACCAACAAGGCATATTTGTCACTTTACATACTCGGGGAGAAAATTATATAATAAATTGGGACAGGTTGTCACATCAAGCATAACTGTTCAAATAAAGATCATGGTTGAGACTTATTCAACTATATTCACGCCATTGTTGGCTTCAGTGGATGTCAACTATTCAAATGTTAGTAGCTTTGAGACTGCGAAATGTGAGTAGCCTTAAGGACCCAATGTGAGTAGCTTTGAGACTACGAAAGGATGTCAACTGTTCAAATAAAAAAAATAAATAGTGAATCATTAATTTACAAAAGTGGGATGTGGGTAAAGAAAAAAAATATATCAAATTAATGGACTACGGATCACTAGATTAATTCAATAGATCAGGACCAAACAAGAGTTGGTCGTGGAAGCAAGAAAATACAGATGTTTGGCCCATAGTGGGTCGTATGTAGGCCTGGAAAATTGGTCATGTTCGTACCATTTTCGTTTCATACTCGTTAAGATCAAGCTCGTTAAGATAACAAGTTCCTAACATATAACTCATAACGACTCGATTTGTTAACGGGTCATGTCATTTCACATCATGTTAATGGGTCATGCAATAAATTATAATGCTTAATGTCTAGGTCTGGCAAACGATATCCTATTGCGTTTGTAATGGGTGATCCCATAACGACCTAACACGTTTACAGGTTACCCGATAACGACTCAACTCATTAATAGGTTGACCTGAAACACATTATTTTTGTGTCGGGTTAACGGGTCGTGTAAAAAAATTATCTAGCTTAGTTGTATGGATGCGAGCTAAACAATTGGGAAAGTCTAAAAAATAGGTGTGGGCCGTGAACAGTGCATCTGAGCAAGAGATGGGTGCAAGGTGGAGCAAGAACTAGCCTAAACATTGGGCTTGAGATCTGCGCATAGCAAGCCCAAGGACTTGGGTTGCAAAACCTGAAGCCTAACAGCGTCGTTCTAGAGCAACGCGACAGGAGCGACTTGGTGCAACGGCTTCATGCAATTAGGGTTTTGACAAAAAACATCTTAATTTGCTTCTATTTGTATTTTTTTCTTTGTACTGACACAATTCACCGTAGCAATATCCAATAACAGAATAAAACACAATTTTTTCATAGCAAAAGTAACATAATAAAATATTGCGAATGCATGAACATGATATATATTGAACAATATATGCGGTATAAGACAATATATAAAGCGTAGATAAATTGGGAGTTTATGTATCATGGTGAATGTTTTTATATGATCTGGGTATAAAATATCGATTTCATGTTTTTGAAGAACCTAGATTGGATGGAAACTGGACTGGTACCACGATCCAGTCCTACATAGGCAGACCTAATTTTAACAGCAGGCACAATAACAATGAAAATGGCTCCTTCTTTAGTAAGATTATATGAACAAATGCTGAAAGCCTTTGAATGCTAGTTGTAGAAGGTCCGTCTCCAAAATCTAGAATTTTATCTCCAATGCTTTGTATTACGTCCAACATAGACATTGAAAGAACAAGTAATTGAATTAATAACAAATAGATCAACTCAATAAAATAATAAATGAATCATAATAAAAATGATTAAAACGTAATACTCTCCTAAAGTGAAGATGATCAAACTCTGTTTTGCGCAACGTCGAGAGCGAGAGAGAAAAGACAGAATTTAGTGATTATATGGTGCTGATTTCTCACCCCATTAGCCTTTATTTATAATAGTAAGGAAAGGAGAATCGTTGCCTTCCAAGTAATACATTACAACTAAAAAACTATCTAAAATATATATAGAATCCTACAACGATTTAAACAATCACAACTAACTAATTTAGGACTACAACAAAGATGAATTACTCATTAAAAAGCTTATTCATTCCAATATTCCAAATAGTCCATAACCTGTTAATAACTTAAGGACCGAATGAGGATTGGTGGAAAGAAAATGGAGAGAAGGGATGATGATGGTATAGGGGAAAGGACTGAATGAGATGGAGGAAACGGGTGAACGAGATTTGAGGCTCGGGATGATGAAAACAAGGGCAAAAAACGCACTAGGAATATGAGATCGTGAAGGGAAGATCGGGATGGAAACGGGGCAGGGATTATTGCAAAAAACAATAGGAGAAAGAAAAAGAAGAAGACAGGGAAGTCAAGGGACTGCCACCGGCCTTGCCATAGCAAAAGCCGATGGCGACGCAGAAAATCGAAAACGAAGTCACTCACACCACCGGTGAGAAAGGCTCTCACTAGAGGAGAGAAAGGCCTACGATTCCATCAAGTTTCTGAATTTGTAATTAACGTAATAATCTTAAAAGCTATGTTTTGGCGAGAAATTTCCAAATCCTAAAGGGTTGAGGCCAAGTCGGGTAGAAATGGATCCAAAAACATTAATACTATTTTAATTAGCTCGAATTTGGCCTTTTCATTGTATAAATACTACTGAGAGTAAGAATCTGCAGATTTTTTTTATTGAAAAAAACAAAAATTTCTCACTGCTTAAGCTCTAAATAATGAGTTCATGTGCACTTGCAGTTATGCATGCCAGCAACTTACCAGTTTAAAAACCATAACAATCCTCAGAGAATTTTAACCGGTATATATGGCAGATAATCGCCTCAAGCATCATTAACAGATTCAGCTTCCTCAAATTTCAATCGATCAATATCAACTTTAAAAACAATTATGAGAAATGGACTTCCCTAAGCATATCTACATACATAATGCTATGAAATGACTTTGCCAAAGTATGCAGAAGCATTGCAAAAGCAAACTTGAGGAATTAATGCAGCAAAAGAGAGAAAGACAATTCAAAGTTGAAATTACGACAAATTTGGTAGTAAAAAGTATATGTTGTCTTGAAGATTTCACGCATTCTGCGTTGAAGACATGTACTTTAACAACAAAAGAAAAATCACTATCAGAAGCCATAATATAAGACCACACTTGTTGCAGTCCATATGTTCTTTTTATTTTCTTACCTTTGAGAGCCTAAAAAACTTGAAATTTCAGTACCAGAACCCTTATTTCAATGTACAACCGCTTCAGTCTGTCCTTTGTATTGACACATCACTATACCAACTTGGTTTTTCTCATGTAGGAATGGCGCAATGGCCGTTCAGAAGGCCATTGATTTCTTGATTTTGCTAGAAACTGACTTAAAACTTGAGACATTATAGAGGGTGCCCAGAGGTGCCCAAATCTTCATAAGGGTAGGATTGAGCTAAGACTCCTTCCATGTTTGGATGAAAAAAGCTTCCTGCCAGATGCAAAGGGCTTTTTCATTGATATTGACCCCATCTGCAGAGAAAACCCAATTGAAGAACTTCTCATTAGTTTGGCTAGGCTAGAACTTGAACTGCCATGCTTCGAAACATTCCCCGAATTCATATTCTTTACATGTGATTGGGAATTCGAACTTCCTTCTTCAGGAATTACATTCGCCACATCGCGATATATTCTCAAAGCAGACATTGAATCCATCGAAACTGATCTCCTCATTGGTTGAATATCCTCTTCAGTAACACGCCGATTGTCAGTCAAATCACTTAATGCTCTCGGATCACAACTTCCCACAGGCACAATAGAATTTCGCAAAACCTTCCTCGAACTTTCAGCTGCCCTTCCCTCAATTGGAATTACAGAAACATTACCATCCTCTCCAGCCCCAACCTCATTAGTCCAACTTCCAACACTTTCAGCCCCTCCATCACCCTCCAAATTCTCCACCTCACCGCTATCCCTTGAACCTGAACCACTCGAAACAGGCTCCGGTTCACTCACCTGAGCACTAGCAGTGTCATAAACAATCGGGGCGCGGCAAAGCGGGCAATTCTTATGTGATCTCAACCAGGTATCAATACAAGGGATGTGAAAGGCATGACTGCACTTCGGCAAAAGCCTAAGACTCTCATCTTCTTCAAACTCATTCAAGCAAACAGAACAATCCGTTCCCTCAATTAAACCCTCATCTTTTCGAAACTTGCAGACAGTTATAGAGTCAATCACAGATTGTGGGAGACCAACAGTGTGTATGTACCAAATGGGATGATCAAGAACAGGACCGTGATCTTCATCAATAAAATCTCGTTGGGTATCAAACAAAATCGGTAAAGACCTACTCCTCGACGAATTGTTGCGGCGGCGGCGGCGGTAAAATATAACAATTGAGAAAACAATAGCAAGAAGAAGAGCAGCCCCAATCGTACAAATTGTGATAGTCATACTTGTTTCAATCAACTGCTTCCGCTCAGATGTGGGGTGATAGTAATCCTCAGTCAGGGATGGCGGCGGCGTAGATGGCGGCGTAGGAGGGTTTGGTACAATTGGAGGAGCAAGCTGACCACCACCATACACTACAAGATTCTTACAGACATCAGGGCAGGTTTTGAAACAAGATTCAATACAATAACCCCTTTTGTTCAAGAGTGGATTACAAGGAAGTGAACAAACGAATTGCTCACTCAGACTTGTTTTTGCCAGGAAATTTTTGTGATCAAACTCCATTGAAACAAAACCAAACAGAGCAAAAACAGAGGAGATCCAAAACAGGGGATTAGAAATTCATACCTTTCATTGCTTATGATCCAGAGAAGGGAAGGATCAGACTTCGGAGAGAGTCAAAAGGCAACAAGTTGGTGAAGGTTTTGTTTGGAGGGTTGGTTTCCACCGCAGACAGAGGTTTGAATGGATTGTGATGGAGAGAAATGGTGGCTGTGGGTGAGGACTTTTGCTTGTTGGGACGTAGCTTCCTTGAAGAATTTCGCTTTCGAAATGACTTTTCCTTGGGGAGCATTTTACTTACCACCATGCTCATCATTCTATTTATCATTATTAAATAAGTTTGAATTTCAAGATTTACGTAATGGATAAACACAAATTTTAAAATTCAAACTCATATAATTATGATAAATAAAATGATGAACATACATCACATTAAATGATGATGAGCAAAATGCATTTACTTGGTAGTTTTGCGTTTCTTTTTGGCACTGTAGAAAGTCAATGAGATTTTAAAACTCATTCCGCGTTAACTATTCTTTTTCCTTTTTTTATCCCCCAAGGGTATTATACAGTGTTACCGACGTGGAGGTGATATTCGATTGTTATATTGTCATTCACGTCCTTTGTATATCGTACGCCTTCTTGCTTTGCACCCCAAAATGCCCGCAAATTTCCAGCGGATCATAGAAGCCCAGGTCTCTTTTATCCCAACCAACCCAACCTTTTTAAACCCTCGGCCATAGAAGCCCAAATTCTGCCCTTTTTTATATCCTCTTTTAGATCAGTCTCTTTCTCCTGTTGTGTGGGCTGAAATTTTGTTTGCTGGGCATTAGACTTTTGCAGTACCAAGACGACCCAATATTTGCCAGAAGAGTAAAACAGGAACACGAATGGTCTGTTCTTCATCAACACATTAAATAGAACTCACCAAAATAAGTACTTTTCTTTTGTTCAATTTTCTTTGTGCTCAACGAAGAGTAGGATTCATGTTTATACATGAATTTAAATGTCAAATTTAAGAATTGTTTGATAACTATTTCGTTTTTAATTTTTACCTTTTGTTTTCATTTTTCTTAAAGCTTAAAGCTAAAGCTAAAAAAATAAAAAAATGAAAACAAAATGGCTATTAAACCGCCGTAAATTAACCATTCAAATACTTAGCAAGGTTTGCCACCAGAACCACTGAGGCAAAATTAGAAATAACAAACCTACAACACATGGGTAATCTAGATATTTTATTTCCTTCTATTTTTGCATCTATAACTATATGATGAAGAGAAATTTTGGTAGCACTGAGCTATTGAGACAACTATCACATAATGTGGGACTAGCGTAGGTCAAGTGGGATAAAACTACGATGATGTTATATTTTTGATAGGCACATTATAGATGACATGGTCAAGTGTCGCTACCCAAATTATCATTCAAAGTAATTTCTAAATGGGTAAAATTGTAATTGAATTTTGTTGTGCTATATGTCCAAGTGCTTGCTTGTCCTCTCTTAATTTGTTGGGGGTTCGAATGATTTTTTTGCAAAGATGATCTTCAAATGAAGATTAAGAAATTGAAAGGTTCCGCTTATAAAATTAATACAATGAATATACATTATTCGTAAGGGGTGAAATATGTGCATTTCCCTACTGAAAAATGCAAGTATTATTCCTGATCCGAATAAGTCTACTACTTCACTGCTCTCTCAAATTAAATATATTTCTGACTTGCATCCCAAGTTTGACATGGTTGGTGCCTTGTATATATAGATCCCTAGTAAGAGCTTTACAATACGATACTTGTAAGCTCTGCCAACTGATGCAAGCTCCCAGAATACCTCATTTTCAAGCATCAGAGAGATTACTGACGTACCTTAAACGTAAGAATGAGAGAGAAAGAGACACGAAAAACGTTACCAGAAAATTCTCTTAACAACTAATCTGAATGTTGCAGAATGTATGAAGGCTTGTCTGCTACCCTGTCGAAAAAACCTCCCCCGATATATAATGCAGCTTGTCATTAAACTATGGTACTTGCGTCAAACACGGCTATGCATTTGGTTATGAGACGACAAAGTCCCGTTTTTTCGGAATTTAGATACGTTTCTGTTGACTCTAAAAATTACAAAACCTACGTGGCGCGCAGGCCGAGTAACTAATAAGCTAACTATGTCCTTCGGTTGAATGCGGGGCGTGCCAACTCGTCGGCCGAGCTCGGCCGAGGAGTAAAATTTGCTGATGTCGCTCTGAGCGCGTTGCTGACTTCTCTATCTTGCGATTACGACCGAGGAAGGAACACTCTCGGTCTCTGGGTTCTATAGCCTGAAGACAAGGCTGCTAATTCTGCGGAGTTCACAAATCGTCAGAGCCCGATTCGGTCACTATGATTTTATTCGTGAGAGTAAAAGCACGTCGAATCGAGATCAAACTGTATGGGCACAGATACTCAAACGTGATGTAGGTCTTGATGGTAAACGTCGTTCGGCCGTCAGAATGCCGAACCCTGAAACCCACTTGCGAGTATCCAATCATAAAGCCACTCGGCGCCCTGTACGCCGAGCAATGTGATTCGTAACACCTGACTTTGCCGAGAGGGCTAGCAAGGTGACCTCTGCCAATAAAGGTTCGAAAACCCTTCTCGGCCGAGACTTAGATAGATAACCGGTCGACCTCGACGCAGTGCTGTTTATCCAAACTGAAGGTGCTTCTCGGTCGGCTGGTTCTGCGGCAGCAGTGCTGTTTATCCAAACTGAAGGTGCTCGCCGGGCGCTTCCACAGTGCTGTTTATCCAAACTGAAGGTGTGTCGGCAGAAAAAGAAAAGGAAAAATCTCAAGGTGTTTGAGAGGTTTTGCGCAGGGCAATTGTATGATGATTTGAAGGAGGTTTGAATGTTGCATGATCTCGTGTATTTATAGTACCCCATTCCTTGAAACCTCCTCTGATTTGGATTGGGAGTCCTTGTCCCATTTCGATTCTGGTTCGAACAAACCTACTCCCACTGGGATTCTGAATCTTCCTCCTTTTGAGGCTTTATTTCTTGCTGGTCGAGAATCCTGGTCGCACCAGGATTTCCTCAATCCTTCCTACTTATCTGGACCTCTTGAGATAGGATTCGGCTGACCCTGCCAGCTGGCCCGGGTTTTATTATTCGGCCCATAGCATCTGTTATTACCTTGGGCCGAGCACATCTGACTGCTCGGCCTAACCAAAATATTTTGGGCCCAAACATTGCCCCCTCGCTTCTGAGGTCGCCGACTGTCACCTCTTGGTCGGGCCTCGACCTTGAAGAAGCGAAAACATTTATTGCTTTTTTGAACTTTACTCCCTTAATGATCATTATTCCTGCATATTTATGAGACATGATTGCACTTTCCTCGTTGCCCCCAACGCGTGGCCACGTGTCGATTCTCCGCCGTTCTCAAAAGCTTCACTCATGGGCCTCGAAACCGTGCACTAATTGAACCGTCTCATCCTTATTAAATGCATTGAACCTGTCGCCACACGCCATCGTGCATCTTGGATTTTTGACTCCTCGATCCCATTTTCGCAGGTTCCCAAAATATCCGAAATGATTGCAGACTTTCCCGGTTACATTTCCCCCCAATCTGAACCAGCGCTTTTGAATTCCAGACGTTTGATATTCATTCTGAAAAGCCTATAAATACCCACATTTCTGCCATTCGCCTCTTACGCCCTCAGAAACTCCAGAATCTCTAATTTCTCATCTTTGTTTGCTCAAATCAAACCTTCCAGCCCTTCTGCAATTTTTTTCAGTTCTTCCTTCTGCAAATGGCCTCCTTTATTTCGAAGCTTTCCGATGAGATCAATAAGTGCAAGTCATTCATCGATCGAAGCGCCGTCAAGACGCTGCGATTTCAAGAGGATATGGCCACCACCCACCAGATTCTGGGTCCCCTCTTCAAAGACGCAGTGCCGTCGTCTGTCACCAACTTGCTCAAGGAGCAATGTCTAACCCCCCTGCTTCAAGGGTTTGACTGGTCGAAATGGTGCTTGGCTCGTCCTCAAGGAGCTTGGCCCTCGACCACCACGGCCTGGGCCGCCTGGGTCGACCAAATGAGCTCCTTCTTCTCCAAGGAGTGGAAAGCTCTCGGCATCTACGATGCCATTATTCTGTCAACCATGGAGATTGCCATGGATAAGGAGCTGCTCATGGCGGCCCTGAGTTTATGGTGTTCGGCCACCAACACCATGGTCCTGCCTTTCGGCCCTCTCGGCCCCACCATCCTCGACGTCTCGGCCATCCTTGGGACTTCCTCGACCGGCCTTCCTATTGACGCCGCCCTTTCCGGATACCCTTCTCCTCTCGACCTGAAGGCACTATTCGACGAAAGGGCCGTCGAGACGCTAAGCCGGGGTGATCGGGAGCCCTCAAGGGAAGAAGTTCAGAAGCTCCACAAGAACTTCTTCAACTACAACACTCTCATTCTTCATTTCGCCGGCCGAGGCGAGGAAAGCCTTAGGAAGGGAGAGCACGAGGCCTTCCTCTTCTACTGGTACAACAAATTCATTTGTTGTACTCGGTCGAACAAATGCCTGGTGGAGAACATGCCGGTGGCCCAGGCACTGGCTAATGGTCGCTTGCTGGCGCTCAGTCCAGCCATACTCGCCAATCTCTACCGTTGCCTGGCCGAGGCGACCATTGGCAAGATCGACCCGCATCAAAACGGACCCCTCTGGGTGTTCCAACTTTGGTTGCAGGTTTACTTCTCTACTCTTCGACCGGAGGTCCCTGCCTTCCAGCGAACGGCCGCCCTCGGTCTTCAACTGGCATCTCGACCGGCACCACCTCACCGAGCCGACGAGGTTTTCAAACACTTCCTCGGCCTAGATGTCCTCTCGGATGACGAGTTCCTGGTGTGCCGGCGCCAGGAGTACCCTTCCTCGCTCAAGCTTCCTACGGCCGCGTGGGCCGCGTCCGAGGATGCGGACATTCGTCAGCGCTGGGGGTCGTTTGTTTTGGCTCGCGACCTTCCACTGGGTTGCGATGCCCGCCGAGCTGGCTGGGAGGTCTACCACCCCCATTTTGTCGCCCGGCAGCTCGGCTATATTCAAGGCAGCCCCGTCCCCCTGCTCGCTTCTCGGTCACTCCTAAGTCGGGGGCGTCTTACCGGTTCCTCTGAGAGGGAGTGCAAGACGTCCGACCAGGAGTTCCAAGAGAAGTGCAGGAAATTCCGGATTCGGCCGGCGGTTCCTGAATCTCTGGGAACTGATACCTTCGGGGACTGGTGGGAGGAGTATACCGGCAACTTCTTCGGCGCCCCGGCCGAAGATCTGGCGAAGAAGATCTTCGGCGACCGCCCTAGGTCAACATCCTCGACACAGCCTAAGGAGTCGACCCAAGGTAGTCTTTCCGTTCTTCTTTCCTCCTTTGTTTTACCACTTGATCCTCGTTGCTAATTACTTCGCTTTTCAGGGGTTCGCGTGCCGAGGACGGTGGAAGTGGTCACCGCGGTGGCAAAGGCGAAGAAGGCGCCTATGAAGAGGACCCTTGTCACCGAGCGGTCGATCCCTGCCAAACGCCCCCACCAAGGGGCCGAGCCGGCGGAAGAGGCCCCTCGTCCTTCTAAACGCGTCAAGAAATTGGCGAAGAAGGGCGACCGGGAAATTCATGTCGTCCCCAGTAACACTACTGGGACGCCCACTCCTGCCGGCTCTCCATCTGTGCCGGCTGCCCAGGCACCTCCAACCTCGAATCCTCCAGCCGTCTCCCAGGCCGATCCAATCGTCACACCAGCATCCGCTCCAACTTCAGAGCCGGTCGTGGCGCCCGAAATGGGGAAATCGGCTGCTCCTGCCGAAACACCCCCGACTCCAACGGTCGTTTTGGAGGTATAATTCTGCTTCTACTCTTGTTCCTTCAGGTTTTTTGGTCGTAAAATAATCTCTTTTTGTCCAGGATGTCGAGAGCGAGAGCGAAGAGGTCCCCCTGGAACGCCGTCGCCGACCAGTCAGCTCTCCTCCCGTCTGTCCTCCTCCGGTTGTCGAGGCGGCCGCTCGACCGACTCCTCCTGTGGCGGATCACGGCAAGAGACCCATGGCCGACCCTGAGGCCACGGCCGAGTCGCCGCTTCATCCGCAGGATGCAGATCTCCCCATTCCTCCGCAGGAAGTCTCTTCGGCCTTTGTAAGTCTTTCTTCTTTTGTGTTGATTTTCTCTTTTGATACATGTTTTTAAGACCATTAAATGTCAGGTGCCCGAACATTCATTTCACCGGCAATTTTATGCGCCGAGGGGCGTTGTTTATATTTCCTGGCCGCCATCGTGGCCATCAAATGTAGATGACCTCCATCGGCCGCGTGAATTGCGTAGCGGTCTGAGGCACTGGGCTCGGCCATTAAGTTCCCTGGGTTCGAGCAATGACCCAGAGGGCATGGCCGAAGTCTCCTCTCGGCAGGTCTAAAACATTCTCCTTTTTCCTTTATGCACTACATCACGTCTTTACTGTTCTTCACCAAATTTTCCTCTTATGTGCAGCCGTCGTGGGAAATGGAGCTTGACGCTCTACTCCAGAGCACGACCGGTGAGGCCGGCTCCTCTGCTGCTCCGGTCGAATCGGTGGGAGCCACGCCCGCCGAAGTCTTCGTGAAGCTGCACGAAGTCTTGTCTCTGACTGCTTCTCAAGCTCTCCGGTGCAAAGGCCTTGACTCTGTTGGAGAGTGTCTCAATGACCTCGCCAGCGGTGGTCATCTGAGCCCGGAGGGTATCTCTTTCCTTACCGACCTCTTGGAGCGAACTCGGCAACACTTTCTTGTCTTCGAGCGAGCCTTGCAGGCCGAGGACGACTTGAAGGTGGCCAAGGTCGCGCATGAGGCCGGCCGAGTGGAGATGGAGGCAATCAAGGCGAAGAAAGCCAAGCTGTCCGAGTTCGATCGTCAGATCTCTGACCTCCACCGTCAGATTTCTGACCTTCAACGGCAAAGGTCGGCCGCTGCTTCTGAGCTTGAGAAGGACTTTGAGGCCAACAAGGCTCGGCTAACGGCCTTCGCTGCCGGTGCACGGCGTATCCAGCAACTGCAATGTAACAAGAAGACCCGGCAGGCTGAGATAATTTTGAGCGAAGCCAAGTGGCTGGAGCTAAAAGCTGCCCTCGAGACCTTCCTCCCATCGACCCCTTAGGACCCTATCATTGTATTAGTATTTGTTCTTCTTGTAATGACTTTTGATATTAATACAATGGTCGTTTTGCTATTAATACAATGTTTTTCACTCCTGCATTTCCCATGTAATTGGATAGTACTTCTTTAAAAACTTTCCATTAATCGGTAATTTATGAACTGAACCCGTCCGATCTCTTAGATGATATGCCCCCTTGCCGAGGACTTTGTGAACGATGAATGGCCCTTCCCAATTCGGCGACCACTTCCCAAATCTGGGGTCTTTAATCCCGATAGGCAACACAGTTTGCCAAACCAATTCACCTTTGCCGAACGTTTTTTGTCTTACACGCTGGTTATACGCTCGCTCGGCAATTTTCTTTTGCGCTACCAATAAGTTACCCGCGTCGATTCGACTTTCTTCTAAATCTTCTAATTCCTGCCGCATCGCTTGACAATACTCAATACTGAACAAATCGCTCTGCTCGATTACTCGTAACGAGCTTATACTTAACTCGACCGGTAACATAGCGTCGTGTCCATAAGTTAACGCGTAAGGGGTGGTTCCAGTAGCCGACCGAGGTGAGGTTCGGTATGCCCATAATGCTTCATTCAACCTCAAATGCCACAAACCAGGTTTCTCTTTTACCATTTTTTCAAGGATGCCAATCAACACTTTATTGCTTGCCTCGGCCTGCCCGTTTGCCTGTGGGTAGTACGGCGTAGATTGTTCGAGTCGGATGTTCAATCTTGCCGCGTACTCCCTAAACCTATCGGCCGTGAATATAGTGCCATTATCAGTTATGATCGTTTCTGGCACGCCGAATCTGGTCACAATATTTTCTTCTACGAAATCGCATACTTCCTTGGCCGTTAATTCGGCGTATGATCTTGCCTCGACCCACTTAGTGAAATAGTCAGTTGCTACCATTATCCACGCGTGTTTTGCTGCCCCCGATGATGGCGTGATTTTGCCAATTACGTCCATCGCCCAACCTCTGAATGGCCATGGTTTAGTAACCGAGTGTAGTAATTCGGCCGGGGCTCTCTGCACATGTCCATGAATTTGGCATGGTACGCATCTTCGTGCATATTCGATACAATCTTTTAATATACTGGGCCAAAAATAACCGTGTCGTCGAAGCAGCCAGCGCATCTTTCGTCCAGACTGGTGTGCCCCACAAATACCTTCATGTACCTCGGCCATTGCTTGGTCGGCCTCATGTGGGCCGAGGCACAATAGTAGTAACCCGTCCTCGCCTTTGCGGTACAACTCATTTTGGTACGACACGTAGTTTGTGGCAAGGACCTTCGTTCTCCGGTCGTGTTTCCCGTTGGGATTATCGAGGTATCGTAACATCGTCTTTCTCCAATCATCTGGTTCTACCTCGACAGCACAAACTTCCACGGGGTCACCTCGTTCTAGTAGGGATAGGAGTGACATTACTCTAGTACGTATTACGTGTGCGCGCTGGAAGTTTTGCCGATCGATCAAGGCCGGGTACGATTGCAGGCCTGTGGCTGCGATTCGGCTGAGCTTGCCCCCCATGAGTTGTGCTCCGGAGGCGATCTGGGCGAGTTCATCGGCATCGGTATTGTGGGTTCGTGAAATATGTTCAAACGTGGTCCGTTCGAATGACTCGGCCAGGTAGGTGGCGACCATGTGATATGGCGCTAAAGTACAACTCATGCAACGAAAAATGCCGTTCAATTGGTTAATCACAAGTTCGGAATCACCGAGGACAAGAACACGAGAGGCCCGCAGATCGTGTAAAACGTGTAGGCCGATAATGAGGGCTTCATATTCGGCCTGATTATTCGTGCAGCTGAAATCCAACTTGAGAGAAAAATACCATCGGCAGTGGTCGGGCGACTGAATTGCAATGCCGACACCCGCCGAAGTCGAAGTGCTGGAGCCATCGAAATGCATAGTCCAATGGTTATCGCGTGTGGTGACGAAACCGATGTCGACGTCGCCCCCCTCAAAACCATAAGGGGATGGGTGTTGTGCCAGGAAATCGGCGAGGGCTTGCCCCTTGACGGCCCTTTGGGGTACATACTGAAGGCTAAACTCGGATAAGGCGAGGGTCCATTTCCCGATTCGGCCTTTGACAATAGGCCGAGTCAGCATGTAACGAATTACGTCAGTTTGGGCGATGACCTGCGTAACTGTGGGGAGCATGTAATGCCGAAGCTTGGATGCGGCGAAAAACAAAGCTAAGCAAAGTTTTTCGACGGGTGAATAATTGAGCTCTGGGGAATTCAAGTTTCGGCTAAGGTAAAAGATAGCTTGTTCGCGCCCGACATTATTATCTTGCGCGAGGAGACAACCAATGGATTCGGCGGCTGCCGAAATGTATAATTTAAGGGGTTTGTTGCGACAAGGTGGAACGAGCACGGGTGGAGTAGAAAGGGCCACCTTGATTTGCGTAAACGCAGTTTGATGCTCTTCGCGCCATTCGAATCGTTCGGTTTCCTTCAGCTTAAGGAGCGTAGAGAATGCTTTCATTTTACCGGCCGAATTGGCGATGAAACGACGGAGGAAATTTATCTGCCCGAGTAACGACTGGAGCTGTTTCTTTGTCGTTGGAGGTGGGGCGCTGATGATGGCGCGGGCTTTATTCTCGTCGACCTCGATGCCGCGATGGTGCACCAAAAATCCTAGGAAATTACCGGCCGAAACACCGAAAGCACACTTGGCCGGGTTCATCTTGAGGTTGTTCTTGTGCATGCGAAGGAACGCTTGCCTCAGGTTGTCCAGGTGTGTTTGACGACGTTTGGACTTTACGACCACATCATCGATATAAACTTCGACGATTGTACCGATTAAGTCGTGGAAGATCATATTCATGGCTCGTTGACATGTGGCGCCGGCGTTCTTAAGGCCGAAAGGCATGACTACCCATTCGTAAGTACCAAGTGCCCCCGGGCAACGGAAAGCCGTCTTGTGGACGTCAACGTCGGCGATGAAAATCTGGTTGTAACCCGCATGACCGTCCATGAAAGATAATAGTTCATGATTAGCTGCGGCATCAATTAATAAATCTGAGATCGGCATTGTATATTCCTCCTTGGGAGTAGCCAGATTTATATTACGGAAATCGATGCAAATGCGAAGGGCACCGTTTTTCTTTAACACGGGGACGATATTGGCCAACCATTCGACATACCGAGCGGTCCGAATAAACCCGGCTTTTAGAAGCCGAACTAATTCTTCCTTAATGCCGAGTTGTACTTCGTTCGAAAATCGGCGATGAGGCTGTCGAAAAGGCTTACACCCTTCCTTGATGCGTAGCTCATGCTCCACAAGGTTTCGGTCAAGGCCTGGCATTTCATGATAGCTCCACGCGAAGCAATCTTTAAATTCATGGAGTAGCTCACGGAGTTCGACCTTCATGGCCGGGGGAAGTAACGCACTAATAAACAATGTTCGAGGGTCATCGGCCGTGCCTACGTTAACTTCTTCTAACGGGTCCTTGACTTGAGGCCGATGGTCTTCGAGTTCGGCCGGCGCAGCCTGAACTTTATCGAAAGTTAGAACGGGGCCGTCATCTGCTTCGGCCAGAAATTCGACCAAATTGATGCCAGAATGTGGTTGCTTGGTAATGGCGTACCAATGGGCCAGCAGACGTTCCATTGTAGATGAAACCGCGGCCTGACGCCGTTCTTGCGTGGTGTGCTCAATCATCGGCATTGATGTCCAAGTTCGCCAAACCAAGTCTCGCCGAATCCTGTTGGACAGTCTCGGCGCCGACGTCAATCACTTTTTGTACCGAAATTCTCGTCGGCCGCCCATCCTCGTTGAGGTCCTGGAGGGTGATGTAGCCGACGTGATCGTCATAATAGCGAGCCTGAATCATGTTGGTCTCAAATGGTTGATTATCAGCCGGATGGACGGTGACCGATTTGCCGTCCCAAAAGATGAGAACTTGGTATAGTGATGAAGGAATGCAACTGGTTTGGTGGATCCAGTCTCGGCCAAGTAATGCGTTATAGTCGGTCTTGGAATCAATTATGAAGAATGCCGTCATGTGTTGACGACCGGCAATGCTAACTTCCAAAGGTAGCACTCCTTTGGTTTGAGACTTGTCACCAACGAAGCTGCTCATAGTGATCCCTGACGGAATGAGTTCATTATCAGAACGGCGTAAAGCCTTCATGACAGATATTGGCATAATGTTGACTGTGGCTCCACAGTCGACAAACACTTTGGAAATAGGGAATCCTTCGATGTGAGCCGTGACGTACAACGGCTTCAGGTGTTGGAGATTAACCGAAGGGGAGCGAGGAAATAGCTCGGCCAAAGCCGCCTTAAGGTTGTCCGTGCTTCGGGTTTCTCGGTCGTTGTCGTTTGCGACGAAATCTACTTGTGTTGCCTCCTCGATGACCACGTCCCCATCCAAGAAATTCGACTGGGGGACACTTGGTTGGAATTCGGCTGGTAGGACGTGGACCATACTGATCTCCATTTGTTCGAGGACCGAGGGACCCATTGGATCGTGGTCGTCGTCTTCTGCAGAACTAACCATAGCATCGGTCGCCGGAACATCCTCGATCAGACTTTTGAGTTCCTCGGTAAGAGCCGGTATCTGAGACGTGTTAACCACGTCGAGTGTGGTTTGGCTATTTTCCTCGACCATGTTGACTGCTGAAGACTTATGGTGGTCCTTCGTTATTCGGGCTCGTTCTTCATAGGCAATACGGGCGTTCCTCGTGTCTAGATATGCATCCAATCGTGCTATCCGTTTTTCCTCGTCGGCCGTGAGGCCGAAGAGGGATACAGTCGAAAAAACTTCGAAATGATAGCGCAAATGCTGAAGGTCATCAAGCGAAAAAGGTAATTCAGAGGTGTCGATATCTGTATAGGGATCGACTTCAAAACCAAGTACCCGAGCCTCCCGTATATGTTGGAACCTTGCCTTAATCGCTGGGTCAGAGGTTTTCTGAATGATTTGCTCGGCGTCGGGGCAAGTGAGAGCTAGGCTGAGGGCTTCCTGGCACGCCTTGGGTAGTCCGTACAAGTCATTGGCGGAGTATTTCTTATGAAACTCTCGCATGTATTCCAAGGATTCACCGAGGAATGGGGGGTGTAAGTTGCGCCGAATTTTAATAAACGGCTCGCGCGGTGGTAACGGGGAAAGTTTTCTTTCGGCCTCTTGCGTGAAGTGTTCTAGCCGAGCTCTAGTTTCCCCAGGCCGGAGAAGGATCTTAATACGTTTCTCAGCCTCCTCAATGGTGGTTTCGAAACCAACATCCGCCACTTTCTTCCCTTCGGCTAACTCGGTCATGATAGTCGGGGTTGGCCGTTCGCTAATATCTTCCACGGCCTTTTTTGGTTGCCACTGGTTGGCCGGGCTGGCCTGCGCTTCTCGTCGCCAAGCCATGCAATCTATCCGTTGGCGGCGACGTTTTTGAGATTTAGATAACGCCGTATATAAGCCAGTCGGAGAATTGTAACTGTACCAGCGTTGATCCGATGTCCTTGGTGGTTTGAAAGTTTTGCGATCGGCTGGTGAGGCCGAACTATTAGCATTGCGCGAGTAATAATCCTCATTGTAGAAAGGTGCGTCGAAATCCAGACGCCGCCTGACCGAGGTCTGGTCTTTCGGCCGTACTTGTGGGCCGAGTCGATCAAACACTTGATGTCGTGGACTTAACCCTGTCGACGATGTTGTAGGGGCCGCGGGTGGTGTTGAAGATGTCTTCCTCCCAGGCTCAACTGGTGTTTTACAATGGTCACATAACACCTTTGATCCATGAGCCTCGTCGGAACTTGACCTTGTCATAGGCTCATCGGCGGGTGGCCCCGATTGTTCCGCTGGTGGTGCATTCGAAAAGATATCGAGCTGTAGTCTTGTGCGACCATTCCGTTTATGGACATGTTGCACCGGTACGTATTCGGCCTTCCCTTTGTTTTTAGGAAGGTGAGCATCCACCATACCAATCGTCGTCGAAGGGAAAAGATTAACATCGACCGCCATCTTTTCCGGAAATTTCAACTTTCCTTTTTCGATCCAGCTTTGAATTGTGTCCCGGAACACAACACAATTATTGGTTGCATGCTTATTAGAATTATGATACTTGCAGTATATCTTTCCTTTTAATTCATCGGCCTTAGGGATAATATGTCCTGGCCGAAGCTTGATGATCTTTGCTGCCAATAACTGATCGAAAATTGCATCAGCTTTGGTGATATCAAAAGTGTATACTTTTGATGACTTGCCCGTTTCCTCGGCGGTCAAACGGGTTTTGGCGTCTTTGGTATTTACTTGCGCCAAAGCCTTGCAAACATAAGGTTTGTCTATTATTATCTCGGCCGCGTCCACACTAACATACTGAGGGTCTTCACTTTCGGCCGATGCATAGCTCACCGTGGGGTTCTTATACAACGTCCCCCGGGATGGTGACTTCGATATCTTTTCTTCTCGGAGCAGATAATCATATTGTTCGACATGTTGAGCAAGTTCGTACATATCCCGAATATTTGCCCCCAGAAACTTCTTTTTGTACTCCACGTCTAATCCGTTAAGGGCGATCCTGACGAACTCCACTTCGGGGAGTGGTACTCGGCACCAATTCCTGGCCGACTTAAACCTTGTTAAGTACTCCATTGGAGACTCGTCGGATGCTTGAGCCATCCTGGCCAAGGATGATACGGATATCTCCATCCCTGGCCGATAGAATTGTTCATGGAATTTTTCGACCAACTCTTCCCAACTCTGCACAGAATTGGGTGGAAGATTAATGTACCAGGCGAAAGCTGAACCTGTCAGTGAAAAATTAAACAAACGTAGTTTGTAGAAGTCGCTATTGACGTCTCCACACTGCGCTGTGAACCGAGCCACATGTTCTAATGAGGATAAAGACGACTCCCCGGCAAAGAGGCTGAAATCAGGGATCTTAAATCCTCGTGGGTATTCAAACCTTTCTACATAAGCCGGGTATGGATGAATGAATTTTGGAAACTTCGGCCCTTTCTTCAGGGCCGAATCAATCATTCTCTGGACTTCGGTCATGTTTACGGAAGCGGCTTCTTCTCCCTGGCTTGGTCCCTCGGATCTATTTCCTGGTCCACCTCTTCTTTCTAAGGTGATTGGTTGCGGTCGGGCGGGCCCTCTCTCGGCTGGTATTGGCACATTCGTCGAAAGCTGCCGAGGTGGGTCGACCTGGCCATCTTCGAAAGCTTTACTAACCAATAGTTCGAGCATTCTGGTCTGTGTATCGCTGTTACTACGTATTGCTTCTAGCAAATCATTCATCTTCTGACCGATCGACTGCTCGACCTGACGATATTGTTCCTCCAGTCGTCGCCGAAGGAATGTCCTAGTTGGTGGATCGGAACCTTCTCCACCATCGTCGTCACAATCTTCCACAATCCCTTCCATGAACATTCCAGCCGTTTGATTCGGGACTGCTGGGTTGTGAGGTTGCCCGCCGAGACAGATTTCATTCTCTCGGCGTATTACACTTGTGGCCTCGGGCGGCGCAACTGTGATCGGATTTTTTGTAGAGTGCAAATCCTGCCCAAGGCCTTGCACTGGCAAGTCAGTAGTTGACTTTCCCATGGTTGTTTTCTGCTTCGTGGACCATGTCTCAATGGTCATGAACTCCGAAGGTTTAGCACAAAGGTCCCACCGGGCGTGCCAAAATGTTGACTCTAAAAATTACAAAACCTACGTGGCGCGCAGGCCGAGTAACTAATAAGCTAACTATGTCCTTCGGTTGAATGCGGGGCGTGCCAACTCGTCGGCCGAGCTCGGCCGAGGAGTAAAATTTGCTGATGTCGCTCTGAGCACGTTGCTGACTTCTCTATCTTGCGATTACGACCGAGGAAGGAACACTCTCGGTCTCTGGGTTCTATAGCCTGAAGACAAGGCTGCTAATTCTGCGGAGTTCACAAATCGTCAGAGCCCGATTCGGTCACTATGATTTTATTCGTGAGAGTAAAAGCACGTCGAATCGAGATCAAACTGTATGGGCACAGATACTCAAACGTGATGTAGGTCTTGATGGTAAACGTCGTTCGGCCGTCAGAATGCCGAACCCTGAAACCCACTTGCGAGTATCCAATCATAAAGCCACTCGGTGCCCTGTACGCCGAGCAATGTGATTCGTAACACCTGACTTTGCCGAGAGGGCTAGCAAGGTGACCTCTGCCAATAAAGGTTCGAAAACCCTTCTCGGCCGAGACTTAGATAGATAACCGGTCGACCTCGACGCAGTGCTGTTTATCCAAACTGAAGGTGCTTCTCGGTCGGCTGGTTCTGCGGCAGCAATGCTGTTTATCCAAACTGAAGGTGCTCGCCGGGCGCTTCCACAGTGCTGTTTATCCAAACTGAAGGTGTGTCGGCAGAAAAAGAAAAGGAAAAATCTCAAGGTGTTTGAGAGGTTTTGCGCAGGGCAATTGTATGATGATTTGAAGGAGGTTTGAATGTTGCATGATCTCGTGTATTTATAGTACCCCATTCCTTGAAACCTCCTCTGATTTGGATTGGGAGTCCTTGTCCCATTTCGATTCTGGTTCGAACAAACCTACTCCCACTGGGATTCTGAATCTTCCTCCTTTTGAGGCTTTATTTCTTGCTGGTCGAGAATCCTGGTCGCACCAGGATTTCCTCAATCCTTCCTACTTATCTGGACCTCTTGAGATAGGATTCGGCTGACCCTGCCAGCTGGCCCGGGTTTTATTATTCGGCCCATAGCATCTGTTATTACCTTGGGCCGAGCACATCTGACTGCTCGGCCTAACCAAAATATTTTGGGCCCAAACAGTTTCCTTTTCCGGTATTTGCAGGATGGCTGGATTGGAAGGCTGCGGTTCTTCACCTCGGTTTGGTTTTTGTCTAATAATGTTCTTTTCTTTTTCCAGTGGTCTTCTTGACCACTATCCATGTGAGAATGAGCACCCATCCGGCTTTACGACACTCTAATTAAATGCACTTGCATTCTCTTGGGATAAGCTCATTCTTCAACTGGCAAATAAAAGAGAGAATGGACTCATTCCTTCACTTACAAATAACGTATCTTCATTTGTAGATCATACTTACAATTTAATGTTTATTTTATACCAATGACATACCATTATAGTGTAACCAATGGCATAGTATTACAGTGTAGATGTATGTTGTTGGAAAACGTTATAAACTTACACAACATCGTGATCGTGTTACAACATAACGTCAACATACAAAGTCTCAGATAGGGTACACTGTACGTTCAAATTTACATCCAAAGTTACATAATTCTTTTATTGTTGTATTTATTTACACCAAATAACGTTGGTATTATTATACAAATGTTGCACTTTTTTGGCATAGATATTAGATTACACTAATAAGATAGAGAATTGTTATTGGCACTCCAAAAATCTCATTCTATACTCCAAACTTTTTATATTTGGAAACAAAAATACATTTGTAAGGAGTGTAAAATGAGATTTTTGGAGTGCCAATAACACTTCCAGATAAGATAATATACTATAATTGAACAGTATTGCATTATAGTTTACGGTAATGCTAAGGAAACTAATTTTGTAGACAAAATTTACAAATTAAATGATTTGTCACCAATAGGAATGAGCATACTTATCAACGCTTGAGTAATAACTCAATCATTAACTTTCATATTATTTAGTTTACAAAATTTTATCTATAAATATAGCCTCCCTATCATTATCCGTTTAGGATAATGTTCAAATTAAATAATACTCATACCTTTTTTTATTAAAGTACCGTAGACGAACCTTTTTTAAAATGCTTAAGCCAACGGTTCTTTATTCTAACAATTCTATTTTAAATGTGTTTTCTTATTTTACGAATGAGGATCCTCTCCCGATCCTTTTTATGAGGATTTTAAAAATTCTTAAATCATGTCCGTTTATCGTATATCGTACGGTCACTTTTTATCAGGTATTATTCATATTTAATTTTAAATAAAAATATTTAAAATAATTTATGACAGCACGATGTACGATGAATGAACACGATTTGAAAATTCTCGAGATCCTGACAAAGAGAATTTGAAGAGAATCCTCGTTCTTATTTTACAAGTTAGAGACAAATGGTTTACCAACAGTTTTGTCCTTGCGTAATATCAAATGGAAAGCTAGATCTATCATCCCTATCAGCGTCTAGCTGGCCTTGGTACTGGGGTAAGCCATGTGAAGGATCAAGCCACACACTATTGTCATTAATTAATGTTAATAATATATATTTTCCGGAAAAGTCTTCATTATCACCCAAACTTATGACGAAAAATATTAATTTCACAGAGAGTATTATCCTATTTAAACACGTTGGCGTATAGCAATTAATAATAATTACAGTCAAGAAAACTCGTAGTTGACCATGAGAGGCTAAGGAAAGAACAAGTCATCTGTTTGGTACTTTCCTAAGGTCCAATGTGTTGGGCGTGCATATATGTATCCATATACCAAATCCATTACAATAATCATGGAGCCCCTCTTGGATTATTTCTATCTACTTTCCTTTGACTAGTTTTTTCATTGAACCTAAATAGCCTATATATACTAGCACCCAAGGAACAAACCTCTCATCACCAGAAATACTTTAAAAATATTACTATTAATTGTAGGAGTTGATCAAAGGAAGAACTAATGTCGACATTCACATCAACTGATCTTTGCAAGCGGCATAGTCGCCTTTTCGTAAAGCCTCCTGGATTGTTCCGGCATGTTTCATCATCGACGTTGAAATGCCAGCAAGGTTTCAGAACCAACCATGCATTGTTGCCTCTCACAATTGGCCAAAGGAGTAGTCTCAGCAATCAACCATGTAGGAAGAACAAGATTGTATGCAATAGTTTTCCATTACCAGGAGTTCCAGATCCTTCCCACTCTTGGTAATTAGCAATGAAACCTTTGTTTTTCTCTTTCTCTAGATTCTATACTAATGAATCTAGTCGTCTTCTCTCTTTTTTTTTAATCTCTTTGCAAGTAATATACGATAAAACTGAAATCTGATCGACAATTTTAAACAGGAAAGGATGGTTGATAGGGATTGTACTATCAGTAATATTACCCTTCTCGAGGAGCAAATGGGGGCCCTTGCTAGCATTGAAAAGTAAGTATTCATAGCCATCTTATTGCAGGAAGTTTTGAGTTCAAATTTCATGGACGGGAGTTTGTTGTATTTAAGAATCTATTGATTAATTACCATATTTCTCATTATCATTGCTTGAATTTGTTTTGATTTTTCAGAGGAGGTGGACATGATTGTAGACACAGTTGAAGCAGTGGTGGAGGTGGTAGAACAGGTAGCCGAGAAAGTGGAGGAAGTGGCAGATGATATAGGTGATAGTCTTCCTGAGGGAAAGCTTAAGACTGCACTTGAATTAGTTGAAAATGTAGCCAAAGAAGCAGCCAAAGATGCTCACCTTGCTGACGAGCTGATTGAGAAGGTATATGGTTTGTTTTACATAATTAGTTAGTGTTCTACAAGTAATTTAAATCTCTAAGTTAATCAACGATAAACATATATATGCAATTAATTAGTGTTTGTATGAAAATTGCGCGTAGGCGGAAGCACTGGAAGACCGGGTGGAAGACTTTTTTGAGTCAGCCTTGGATAAAGCAGGAGATGTTATCAAAGATGTTGGTAATGAATCAGATGTACAAATAGCTACAGAAAAGAAAACCCAGTGATACATATATGAGAATCTGAGATTTTCAAATCAGAGACGAACATAGAATCGTAAATTTATTCATCTCTAACTGTAAAAACGCATGTGCCATTTGGATTTTGTGTCTGTTTCTTTAAAGTTGAATTCATCAATATCAGTTCCTTTCTATTAGATTATCAAGTTCTAATGGTGAAATCTATCTTTTTGCATTTTTTATACAAGCATTAAGGTTTAGGGCGGGGATTCTCCTATGAGGGGAATAAAGTTGACCAGATATAACCAACCTCTATTATGCTCAAATTAACATTTTCTCTACCCCTATGTTTACTAATAAACAGAATATCAGATTTTGCGAGAGCCTTGTTGCTCATATGATTAAGGACATTTACCCTTATATTTGAGTTTTTATAGGTAAAAGAGTCCTACAACGGTAAAAGAAGAAACTTGGCAAGGGCTTGGGCTTTTCTCTTAGTGCCAATTGATTTAAGGTGAACCTCATCTTTTTTTATGATATTGGAGCAAGTTGGCCCATGTGTGAAGCCCATATGCCACACATGCTCCATGTCACCTGACACATCCCGACTCGGAATGTCTACATGTATTCCCGAGTTGAGATGTGCTGGTCGACACTTGAAAGATGATGAAGCCATAAAGTGTAGGTGATGTGGAAAAGTGCTAATAAATAAAAAATTGAGTTAATTGAAACAAAAGTGAGCATGTAAGCGGGTCGGAACCTTTACTACAAAACATTAGTGTAAGAGCATAAGTATCAGAGTGCAACAAAAGTAAGGAATATTCACATCCTAAAATATGGTTATTATTACATAAAGGGAAAAGACTTCTTACGTCATTGGAGATACTAGTAAGCCAAAACCAATTATTGCAAGAGTTTATAAGAAGTTGGGTTACCTTCTATTTTGTCAATTAATTTTATAGTGAAACCTTAACTTTTTTTTCATTATCCATGTTGGTAAGAAAAGTGTTATTAGGATTCCCAATTCATTACCGGATGTAGAGAATGCATTGTTAAACATATTTCAATTTCATTGTCTCTTTGTAGTGTTGAATAGTAGCTTGAAATCATTTACGAGTAATGACCACAAAATTTTGGTAGTGAGTTATTAGCACTTCGGATTTCCGCTTCATAGGATAAGTCCAAATAAAATGTGAGAAATCATCAATAAGGATAACATAATACCAGTAACGCCTAACGAAAAATGCGATAGACATCCATATATCAGAATCTATAACATAAATTGAAGAGGAAGCACTATTATTATCATTTACATAAAAAGGAAGTTGATCAAACTTCCTACGTGGGCAGCCCGTACAAAAAGAATTTTCTAGCTTAACTGAAGGACCTAGACTATGATGAAGACGAGACATGATTTGAAACTATGATGAACAAGACGGTTATGCCAGGTGAAAGAGGAGGCAGCGGCAAGGGCTTGTGGTGTGGTAGTGGAAGCAATCGGAACTTCACCAAAAGTAGTCGCGGGGGCGGCTGACGTTTCCAGCCTCAGCAACTAGACTATAATCCATCCTTTCCGCCCGGAGATGAGGATTCTACTCTAACACATGCTCATTCACCAACTCCCCTGCTCACCCCCGCCTCTCTCTCTTTCCTAATCGATTGGATCGTACACACTTAATTTCTCGCAATTTATTTCGCTGAAATTTTATTTTCTTGCAATAGGAGTAATCTAACGTAATTATTTATCAATTTGATCCCTTTGACTAGTTCGGAAGGGTTGATGTGATTCGCCTTCCCTACATCCCACCTCACCACATCAACCATTAAAATCTTTTCATTTCACTGACACGAACAAGGCATATTCTAAAGTCCTTGCACCCAAGGCACATAGAACCCTCAATCAAGACGCGTTCCTTCCATGGTCATAAATCGCATTAAAAGAAATCAAATCAAGAGCAACCAAAATCACAACTTCTCTTTACTAACTTGGCCTTAGGTCGTGAGTTGATGCGCCTGCAACAAAATGGGAAGCACCAAGGGCTATGCGGTGGAAACCGATTTTGAGACGAACAAAAACAAGGGATAATTTGATAGAATTACAGTGTTAGTATTGCCACTGACAAGCATGAACCTCAAATTCTCATTAATGAGGATCCTCTCTGGATCTGTGAGGATCCCAGGGATCCTCTAATTGTGTCTGTTCATCGAATATGGTGCAGACAGAAATAATTTTAAATTTTTTTATTTAAAATTAAACACAAATAGTATCTGACAAAAACTAACCCTACAATGTACAATGAATGAACACAATTAAAAAATTCTTGAGATCCTCACAAGGAAGATCCAGAGAGGATCTTTGCTCTTCTCATTAGGTGAATTGCATAGGGTAAAGTACACATAAAAAAAAGATAAAAAAGAGAGAGAGAAAATGTAGGTGACATGTGATGGATTGTATGTAGTAGGTAGTAAAAGTTGACTAACAAGTAACCCTTCTCTAACTCAAAATGTTTTATTTTCAAATTCTGAGAAGGAAGGAAGGAAGGAAGGAAGGAAAATTCCTTAAAATATGTCATATTGATCTTCAAAATACTCAAAACGGTCAAATGGTCTACAATACAAATTTAAAATTTTGACACAATCATTTTGAAAAACTCACAAATCCGCTCCAATTGGAATTACTCAAAAATTCGTCTGTTTGATTGCTTTATGCCCAAAGTAGATTTGAAAGTTCAAACTGTTTTTTCTTCTCGCAAGTGAACACCAACATTTTAGGTATTTGAATTTTGAGTTAATTAAAGAACGTTTCTTAAATGATTAGAATTTAAATTTAAATAACAACCGATCAGAGTTAAACATAAACAACATATTGATCATATTTTGCGGACATAGCGATTAGAAATCAATGACCGACTACATTCTGAACAACTGGATGTTTCAATAGTGGGTTTGAAGAATGGTCGTTTTCTCTCACTAAATAATTTGTGCACCAATTAAGCATGAAATGTTTTTAGCATTATACTTGTTTTCTCGTATTTGTAATTTTACTATTATTTGAAAAGACCAAATGCAAGTGGTCTTATTATATTCCAATAATTGCGCGTTCTTGTTTTATATTTTAAAAGATGTTATAAAACAACTAAAATTGTTTTAAAAAAAATAAATTAAAAAAAAAACACATATTCGACAGACTCTATAAAAGAGTCTCTATTATGGTACAACTGACAGTCATTTTTAACTCTACAGGCAACTATTCATCAGTTAGATATTAAAAAATAAAAATAAAAACTTAACGGTGAACCCTCAAGCAAGAAAAATGGGAAGAGAGAAGATTGTTTTAGAAAATGAGCGGGTTAGGTTTGAATTGTTAATAATGAAATGTTCAAAATTTATTAAAATAAAGAGCGTTGTTGGAGATGACAATTTAAAATAATTATAGTTTAACAAAAATTCAGAGATTTTCTTAGAAATGGTAACAATTATAATTTTAAATATGAGCGGTGTAAACGTGTTTTCCATTTTACAAGGTAGTGACGTTATTTAACCAAATATTTTGTCTTTACGCATTATCAAATTGCTTGACAGCCTTCCAAAACCTATCAATCCATCTCAGCGTCTAGCTGGAATTGGAATCGGATATTGCGGATCAAGGCAAAGCATTATTTGTAACGAGTTTATTTTCCTATGAAGTGCTTATAAGGTCACTCAAACCTATGACTTCTAGAATATATTAACTAGTTAAACAGGGACATAAGAGGAATTCTGTGCAAAAGCTGACCAATTATGTTTTGTTAAATAAATGAATACAAGATTTAACACGTTGGTTTAAAATAAAAAAGACGAGGGAAACTCGTAGTTGACCATGGGGCTTTGTACGTAGACAAAGTCATCGGTTTCGTACTGGTCTTGGAATATTTCTTTGTGCTTTCCTCGACTACTTTTTCACATTGAACAAATATTAACTATATAAGCCTCTCATTAACAAAAAGTTCCATCATACAACAAATTTGAGAGATATAAATCATTTTTGGACTGTTAATCGGAGGACGAGCGATCAGGAGAAGAACGAATGTCAATAATCACAACATCAATTGATCTAAGTCGATCGGCCGGCGGTTGCGTTTTTGTGAAGCGTCATGGAGTAGTAGTTCAACCATTGTCGTCATCATCAACATGGCAATGCCAACAAGGTATCAGAAGCAACCCTGCATTATTGTCTCTAATTAGCAGCCAACCATGTCGGAATAAGATTATATGCAGTAGCTCTACATCACCTGGAGATCAAAGTTCTTCTGTAGAGCATTCAAACTCTTGGTAATTAGCAACCAGACCTTTTATTTGTCATTGATTTCTTTTATGATCTGTTTCTTTTTTTGCAACTAATATATTTATAGAAAACTTCATTTTAATCCTTAAAAAAGATGAGTTTTAGATTATAACCATATGTAAGATTAAAATCCAATTTTAGTCCCTAGCACATTTAATCATATCATTTATTAGTTATATTTTGTTGTTTTATTTATCTTTTTATTTTTATTTTAATGTATTAATTACATTTAAATTTAATTTTTATTTCATTCATCATAATATATTTTAATGTCTACATTTAGGCAACTAATTTTTTTTATAATATATATTTTGATAACAATTTTGTATGTTCTTCATTTAGTTACATTAATACATTTGAATATTTTGGTATATCCATCGGTACAAACATGTAGTTACATTGATTCAATATAATGCATTTCGGTCAATATAATGCATTTCATTACTTACACTTTGGTACACACATTTGAGTATTGATTTTTAGGTACATTAATTCAATATATTATATTTCGGTAAATACATTTAGGTACATATATACATTTTGGTATTGATATTTAGGTACATACATTTTAGGTACTGACATTTAGGTACGTACATTTTGGTACATACCATTTTGGTACGTACATTTCTGTACATACATTTCGGTATTGACATTTAGGTATATTAATTCAATATAATACATTTCGGTACACACATTTAGGTTCATTATAATATATTTCAGTACAATTAATCATGTAGGTACAAATATTTTGGTACAAAAAAGTCAATTTTATATATTTTGGCACAATTATTTTTGTACACTTATGTATTTATATATTTTTGTATCACAAATTTCTTTTAATATTTCCTCATTTACGTTCATTTCTAATTAAAAAAACTAAATATGTGCATATTAATAAAATTAAAATTTAATATGGAGAGATTAAATAAAAATACACATTAAATGACAAAAATTGAATGTAAATTTTGATAAAAGTACACTCAAGGGATTAAATTGAATATTTGATCTAGCATCAGGTTTTTTTTAAATTTTAATCTTTTGCCAGGACCAATGCTCAAAAACCCCATATATTTATACGATAAACATGTCATTTGATAATTTGAACAGGAGAGGCTGGATGATAGGGATGGTATTCTCTGTAATTATACCTTTTTGGAGGCACAAATGGGGGCCTTTGCTACAATTGAAGAGTAAGTATTGTAAGCGCAGGTCCTGATTTCAAATTTTATGGAGATAAAATCGAATAAAATATTCCTTGTAAGAGACCAAGTACTTTTAAGAATCCCTTGATTATACCATATTTTTCTGATAAAAAAAAAATGGTTTGAATTTGACTGTGCAGAGGAGGTGGACATGGTTGTAAACAATGTTGAAGCAGTGGTGGAGGTGGTAGAAAAGGTGGCAGAAAAAGTGGAGGAAGTGGCAGATGAAATAGGTGATCATCTTCCAGCTGATGGAAAGTTTAGGGCTGCTTCTGAAGTAGTTGAAAGCATAGCCAGAGAAGTAGCCAAAGATGCACACCTTGCAGACCAGCTAATTGAGAAGGTAATTAGTTTAATTTGCATAATAAAAATTAATTAGTTGACGTCAATTTCTATACAGCACACTAATTTATACTTAGTACTGGCTAATAATTAACTAGTTTTTTTTTTCCTGAACAATGCGCAGGCGGAAGCACTAGAAGATCAGGTGGAAGACTTTTTTGAGTCAGCCATGGATAATGTAGGAAATGCGACCAAAGATGTTAGCGATGAATCAAATGTACAAGTAGCTACGGAAAAGAAAATCCAGTGATACACATGTCATATATGAGGTTTTCAAATAAGAGATGAATTAGCTGGATCCTTATAATTTAGTCAACCCTAACCGTAAATATTGTGTTCATCATTTATTTTATTATTTTTCGATTGGTTTTATTTATTTATTTCTATTGGTTTTGGTACATTTGACTTTTAGTCCTATCACTGTTCGAATTTAAGAGCAACCTTTAGATTTGTAATGTAATAAAAGCTTCTTTTTAATTATGTCCTCTAAAACTCGATTTTAACCTTATTTTGCTCATTGTAACTCATAATTTGTTATTTTACTTCTTGAAACTCATAGTTCGCTCCATTTTGTCCCGTGAAACTTGATTTTGATCCCATTTTGCCCCCTTAAAATTGAAAGCCGTTTCTATAAAACTCAAAATTCGCTCTACATTGCCTTAGATTTGTTAATTTCTTAGTGGGTTTGCGATAGGATTTTTACCACCTACAAAAGTAGGGATAAAAATACTTAAAAATACTTGCAAGAGTACAAGGTAATCGTAGTATAGTTGGCTCTAGTAATGCCTTTTCCACACAGATTGAATGAATGATTTATATAAAACCAAATCTCAATTAATTATTTGAAAACAAAGTTCGGAAAATGTTGATTTTATTAGGGGTGGGTCCAAAACACCGAAAACCGAAAAAAACCGAAAACCGAATAGAACCGAAACCAAAAAAATCGAACCGAATTGAATTCTTTTGGTTTGGTTCGGTTTTAGTGATCTAGAAACCAAACCGAACCGAATTAATTAAATTAATATTTTTTATTTTTATTTATTTAATTATTTATTTTAGGTATTATTTTTTAAACCCAATTTGTAAGCCCAATGTGTTGCCCAAAATTAGAAATTCCAAATGCATCTGCTACTTTTCCTATAACTACAAGGTAGAAGTCCTATAAAAAAGCAAGACCTAAAATAGTGATACCAAAATGGTGCTAACTCCTGACACGGTACTGTTAATTATTTATTCTTGTTTAATCTGGCTTCTTGCTTTAAGTATTCGTAAGCTTATTCGGTACTTCATTGCTTATTGTTATATGCAGTGATCAGGTATTGGTTTTGATCAAGTGTTTTCCCTTTTGATATTACTTCTGCCGACCAAATAGTAAATTACATTACTAAATGATCGATAATACATACAAAGAGAGCATAATCAATATATGACCCTCGTTGGTTCAAAGTGGGTTAGAGTATGATAATGCTCTCATTGTACGTACTATCGTGATAAAATAATTCAGCTCATGTCCACCAACCTATACCAGCTCTTTATATTATTCATAGTTAAGAGTTGAGGTGTGAAGAAAATGGTAGAAAATTTTACTTTTCTAAAAAGAAATCTATTTACAGTTAAACTTTAAACCCAAAATATTAAAAAGAAAACCTTTATGGTTATAATTCTAGTTGAACTTTAAATGTTTATTTTCATTGTCTTTGATTCTAGTTGGAATATTTATGTTATGATTGTGTTGGAGAAGTTAAAATTTAAGATTTCAATTTTTGAAAAAAAAAAAAAAAAAACCGAAACCCAAACGGAAAAAACCGAACCGAAAAAAAAATGAACAGAACCGAAATTTCAGTTTGGTTTGTGTTTTGGCAAAAAAATCGAACCGATTTGAACTGAACCCAACCCTAGATTTTATGACCTAAAATATTAAAAACGAATTTAATTAAAAACAATTAAATAAATTGGGAAAGTAAAGAAAATAATTTTGAAAATCTATTTAAGTACTAGGGTTCCGCCATCACCTTAACAATCATACATAGTTCTTCCAATTAATTATGACTTACACATGCATATTTTAAAGTTTTGGTTTTCTTAAGTTATGTTCTACTTGAAACCTCCAACATAAAACGTATATCAAACATGCAACCCGTCTGTAGCGTCCAGATCGAATATGAATATGCAAGAATCATTAAGTTTTGTGAAAACCTTTTGAAAAACTATGCAATCATGTCGTTCATCCTAAGAGGTTACACATATTAACTACAAGAAGCCTTAGTCAATTTTAGGGACAACCCTCCTTCAAAATTGCATTAAATTACTCTTCTAAATATCCTAATGGTGGTCAATCATCAAGACAAGTACATAGTTTCAAACACGGTAATTAATAATTCAAAACCTACATGCATAATATCATAAACAAATTGAAAAAAGACTACATATTCTTGCTAAGGCTTGTGGCTTTGCCCTAGCAGGCGGAAATTAGTTACTAACAATCATAAAACAAAATATTATTATGAACATGGATAGAAAACACGTTGAAAATAAACTTGAATTGTCAAAAGCTCTCTAAGCAGAATTCTCCAAAGTAGTGCCTTTCTAAAGTAATGCGTTCCAAAAACCCTAAGGGCTAAATAGGCTTATTTATACTACTACAAAATAAAATCCTTACTAGAAAAGGTGTTCTAAAAACTAGGAAACATAATAGAATAAGATAACTAGGAAATACATTCATATTCTAACTTTGGGAAATCTGCCCATTTGTAAAGAATCCCACGTTTCTGGATCTTCAAGGCTTCAAAACAGGCCCAAAACAATTTGAATTAAAGCTTGAGATGTGCCGAACATAATTGAAGAAGGCCTTAAATCCAGAAGACATCATCTTAGAGTCCAAAAAGCCCAAATAAGCCCAAAATATCACATTGACAATACTGCGTGCTACTCCTTTATTTCATTGCCATAAATAAATTGCATGGTAGAAAAATTAGAAACTTTGATACAAACAAGCTGAGAAACACACGAACATCCTCCAATTAGAATCACTCTAAAATTCATCCGTTTGACCACATTTTGGCCCAGCGGAAATCAAAAGTCCTATATTGAAAATACAATTCATAGTATCAAAATTCTCACAAAATAACCACTAAATTAATACCAAGGTTCTAAAAGATGCTAGGCGCTAGTCAAGCGGCGAGCTAGGGCTTAACGTCTAGGTGGACTAGACTGAATTAAATAAATCTATTATATTTCATGTAAATAAGTATCTGTTTATACTGAAAATATATATAATTTCATTATAAACTACAAAATAAAATGACATATATATTAGGAAGTATTAGAACATAATGAAAACATGAGGAACATGCATATAATGTGTATTCATTTAAAAATTCAACAAGTCTCTTACAATTTATTGAAAAAAAAAATGTAAAATGAAAGTTATCTATTTTCTGTCTAAATGAGTCGCACCTAGGCGGGTGCCTATGTGGTCTAGACGGATGCCTTAGCAGGACTAGACACCATTTCTTAACTTTCAAACGCCTATGCATTAATCAGGGCAATGGTCAACCACCAAGCGCCTAGGTGGGGTCTATGTGGCGCTAGGCGGAGATTTTTAGAATAGTGATTGATACTAAGAATAGGGTAAAATATAGAGTATAATACGGATTCATCAGTTTGATTTTGGGTGCACTAGGCTCTTCAATTTCTTTTTCATTTGTTTCAACTCTCCAATTTCTTCTGAACTTAATATTCTTTAATTGTTAATGTTAACACATAATAAAGATTTATAATCAAATTTATTGTACATGTGGCATATCTTATTGTGTGCTGGGTCCCACATGTGTTTCAGAAGGCGACCTATATGTTTTAAGGAAAAGAGAATTCACATGTCAAAGTGAAAATAATTTTGAGTTTCAGAGAGTAAAATTGTAACTTTTGAGTACATGAGGCAAATTAAGGTCAAAATAGAATTACAGGAGGCATAGCTAAACATAAGCCTAAAAACAAAATAAAACAAAGCTAGCTCCTAGATCCTGCAATTAAATATGACTCATGAGTACCAGCTTTTTTTAAGGAGGGACGAAGCAAACAAGAAACACCACCTTTAATTAACGGAGAATGTTAGGGAGATAAAATTTTAAGCTAAATTTGTAAACCAAATGACATGGTTATAGGTAATTGAATTACTAATTAAATGTCAATTAACGTATTTGTTTCTTGTTGGTGACACATCATTGAATTAGTACAAAAAGCTACCCTAGTTATGTATTTATGTCATTGAATTTAGCTACCAATTGCCATTATCTTCTGTATAATCGCCTTGAAAATTGCACTATTTGAGAAAAATCTTCATAATTTGATCTCTTTCTGACGTTTTAAGATCCAAATGCCTCTGATGTAATCAACAATCTCAACCATGTGCAGTTTAAAAACTACTTGAAATGAACAAAATTGTAAATTTTATAAAGTATTAGTTAAAAAATAAAAAAATAATAAATAATAAAAACCAATCAGAAATTGTTTGGTCACATGAGTTTGTGCAACGAATTATACAAGACACTGCTGTAGGAGAAAGTGCTCGCACACGCTTATCTGCGGCAACCTTGACCTTGTACTTCGCATGGGTATTCTCTAACTTTTAATATCCTCTTTTGTTGTATGCACATCATCCGCCATATGCTCTGCTACTATGCCAACTTCATGTCCGATTTGAAAACTTCACCAAATCATCTACGTGGTTAGAAACTGAGGTATAATCTATACATAATGGTGACTTTCTTGTGACTCTACGAACAGCATTATTCTAGGCAAACTCCACTTGAGGAAATTCAAAATTCCATTGCTTCAACTTTTCTCCACAAACACTTCGAATTATGCACTTGTTTGAAAGTGCTACTCTATAAAGCATTTTTTTCTCACTACTGCTTCTTGTTAGTAGTGCTTTTACAAAGAAACAGTTATTGGTTGGCAAGCAACTAAGTAGGTACTTTTATACTTTATAGAAGTGCTTTTGTTGTTTGGCAGGCAACCAATCACGTTAAACTTTCTTGTTCCTAGGACACTTTAATTTTTTGGTTAGATTGCTTCAACACAACAAACATATTTTATTTTTTTATTTCACTGAAGACATCTACAACTTTCATAAAGAGCTCATATTATTTACAACTTCAGGCAAGCCTTCCAAACCTTGCATCACTTCTTCAACGCTCCGATGGGCTACGCAAGTTCTTCCTCTGATTTTCTTTCGCTATCCTCTTCGGCATTTCTATGTTGAGGGCCTCCTTTTACCATGGACCGCCTATTCATCATCACAGTTGGTTTGAGGAATACGATTAATCAAGGCTGTCAACAATTGAGTGAGTTGAGCAAACTAAGCAACAATGGCATAAAAAATCTACTCGGTAACAGGTTCAACCCCATGGCCATCGACGTCTGGGTCCCTATCATGACCATCATCATTGTCATGGAAAATAGGGCGAATCCCTTCTTTAAGTGCTACTTGGCACAATGTGACAAAGAGAGGGTATGGAACAATACCCTTAAAGGACAAGTAAAGTAGAATCCACATAGAAAACATGAGGAAAAATCGAAGTTTTTATTGATTGATAGTGCAAAAGATACACAAACCATAGCATCCTAAATGTGGTTTATAGATGCCTCTTAACCCTAGACTTTCCAATGGTTCAAATAAGAACAAATTAAACAATTATCAAAATACCGAATATGTCATAAAATCTTAGAATGCTGTTTCCATAGTAAATGATATTATGATAGAACTCTGCCAGAAAAACTATATCAAAAAATGTAGTGAGTTGGACTTGTTCTCTTTGAAACAGCGGGTAATGAGCCTAAATCAGACACCGAAGTTCAAATTTGCAAGGCATTATTCTTCTTGTTGCGGGATTGTTGCCATTCATTTTTATCTTCAATCCTCCACCGTTTGATTTACATCATAATCAAGTTGGCTATAGCTCAACTAGTTCTTGTCTAAAAATAAGTGCAGGTGGAAGCCACTAAAAGTTCAAGTGGGAGACTTAATGGAGTCAGCACTGAATAAAGCAGGAGAAGACCAAAGATGTTGGTGACGAGCCAAATGTACAAGTAACTACAGAAGAAAAAAAAATAAAAAAAATTGGGTAAAGTTTGAGTTTTGTAGTCCATAGAAGAAAACAACTGGATCCTTACAGTTCAGTCACCTCCAAATAAGGCTAAATTCTTTTTAGTTGTATTCATGAATTAATATTGTTATGAAACCAACTTCCATGTTAAGAGTAATGAACTATTCTATGTTTGACTGGCACATATATGATATAAGGATGAGTTCGTGAATTAATATTGTTATGAAACCAACTTTCATGTTAAGAGTAATGAACTAATGTTAATGAACTATTCTATGTTTGACTGGTACATATATGATATAAATCTCATCTTTTAATTGCGATGAAGAGTAAATGATTTATAGCTCAAATTGTTAAAAACATTAAATTTGCACTTGAGGTCCTGTGCTTAGATTTCATATTTTAGAAACGCTTGTATAAGAAAATTGTAAATAGTGGGATGGTGTAATCTAAGGACTGAAAATGCATTGACTTTAAGTCATATGACTGTTATCAAATTTCAAGAGTAACTTTAGATATGTAGGCTTTTAACAGTGTGTTTTAGTAATACTACCATTCATGCACGTGCTCACACGTGTGCAGAAGACATGTTTTGAATCACGGCATGCTTCGTTCTACTTACACATTTTAAATGTATTTATATGCATGAATTGACAAAAGGAAAGTCAAATAAGTAAATAAAAAATCGTAGATCATGCTAGAAAAAACCCTCACAAACCAATCAAAGCAACTGAATTCAAATAATAAAATCGGTTTTTCAATTTCCATCTACATTCTATTGAATTTATATTAAGAATAGATAAAATAATATTTAATAAACAATTGAGTGAATCACATTATTGCTAGTCCATTGTGAGGCTAAGCCCACCCCCTCTGTGACATCCCACATCGCCCAGGGGAGTGATCCTTAAATCTATATTTCCATCTCTACCTAGCACGAGGTCTTTTGGGAGCTCACTGGCTTCGGGTTCCTTAGGAACTCCGAAGTTAAGTGAAAAGCGCTCGAGAGCAATCCCATGATGGGTGACCCACTGAGAAGTTGCTCGTGAGTTCCCAAAAACAAAACCGTGAGGGAATGGTAAGCCCAAAGCGGACAATATCATGCTATGGTGGTGGAGCGGGCCCGGGAAGTGATCCGCCCTGGGCCGGGATGTGACAAATTTGGTATCAGAGCCTAACCCTGGTCGTGGTGTGCCGACGAGAACGTCGGACCTCTAAGGGGGGTGGATTGTGACATCCCACATCGCCCAGGGGAGTGATCCTTAAATTTATATTTCCATCTCTACCTAGCACGAGGCCTTTTGGGAGCTCACTAGCTTCGGGTTCCGTAGGAACTCCGAAGTTAAGTGAGAAGCGCTCGAGAGCAATCCCATGATGAGTGACCCACTGGGGAGTTGCTCGTGAGTTCCCAAAAACAAAACCGTGAGGGAATGGTTAGCCCAAAGCGGACAATATCATGCTATGGTGGTGGAGCGGGCCCGGGAAGTGATTCGCCCCGGGCCGGGATGTGACAAATTTGGTATCAGAGTCTAACCCTGGTCGCGTGTGTGTCGACGAGGACGTCGGGCCCCTAAGGGGGATGGATTGTGACATCCCACATCACCCAGGGGAGCGATCCTTAAATGTATATTCTCATCCTTACCTAGCACGAGGCCTTTTGGGAGCTCACTGGCTTCGGGTTCCATGGGAACTTCGAAGTTAAGCGAGTAGCGCACGAGAGCATTTCCAGGATGGGTGACCTATCGGGAAGTTCTCGTGTGAGTTCCCAGAAACAAAACCGTGAGGGCGTGGTCTGGGCCCAAAGCGGACAATATCGTGCTACGGTGGTGGAGCGGGCCCGGGAAGTGGTCCCCTCGGGCCGGGATGTGACACCCTCCCCCTTAGCGTAGATAATATCGTTTGCTCGAAAAAAAAAAAAAAACAATCATTTGACAACTAATTTAATCACATTATTATGTGCATGCGAAAGACATTTTTTATAATCGGTATTACACTTCTCTTAAAATGTTTTTAACGTGTTTAAAAATAGAAAAAAATAATATTTAATGAACAACTGATTGAATCACATTATTGTTAGCCTATTGTGAGGTACTAATTAAAAAAAAAAAAAAAAATATATATATATATATATATATATATACACAAAAATAATTAATTATTAAAAAAATGTTAAAATGATGAAAATATCCCTGCATTATTTTGGGTTACTTTTGAAATTTTTTGTTTTGGGAGCATTTTTGTCCAAAAATTTGTGGTGAAACTTGTGACCCAAAAGGAGTTGTTAGCTTTATATATAAAGAATTTTTTTATTTGTAAATAAGATGTTTTAAGTTCAATTTATGATACCAAATTATTATAATAGCGGCTTCGCACGAATAGTACAGTTCTTAGTGCAAATATATTATATTTTTTTGTTAGAAAAAAAAAAAAAAAACAAAGCTTCTGTGTATTAATGAATATGATAAAGAGACCAAATTTAAAGAAAAAATTTACAAACTAAATGATGTATCACCAATAGAAATGAGCACGTTAAACAAAGTTTAAGTCATAAATCAATCTTCAGCTTCCATATCCTTTAGTTTCTAAAATTATGTGTACAAATTTAATCTTCTAAGCATTATTAGTATTAAATACGAAAACCACTTTATCATTATCCCACATGGTATCCATGTGCTTATTCGAATTAAAATATGAATTATGGATATATACACTGTTCTTACTTAATTCTGATGGACAAGGGGCCCTTTGTACTAAATTTTCTACGGTATGGTCCACATCTATCATTTTCTCTCTTCCACTATTTTTATGGGGGCAATGTGGAAATGCTCTCTCCTTTACATGAAAGATTCAAGTCCCTTGAAATATTATTAGCTCATACTGGACTAGATAGTAGCTACCAATTACTTTTATCTTTTGCCTAATCGTTTTATCAGCAGAATACCACTTTTTTTTCTAAGTCACGGATGGTGACTAATTTGATTAAATACTGAATCACCACGCTCTTAATGGCTAAAAGATTTTCAATTTGCTTGATTTATTGGAGTGTTCTTTGAAAGCCATTGGTGTTCGATTATTTTGAACTTTTTATTTAAAATTAAACACAAATAGTATATGATGAAAATTAATCACACGATGTACTTGATGAATAGACACAATAAAGTAATTTTAGGGATCCTCACAAAGAAGATCCCAAAAACATCCTCATCTATCCCCCATAATTAAAAAAAATAAAAACTTGTACCGTTTCATTATTTTTTTCCCCTCAAAGAAGAGTTTCTTGTCTAGTAAAAGGTGCTGTGTTAGCTAATCTGTGTTCTTCCTTTTCTTTGTTCTGCCCTCTTCTTAGAAAAGCTCCTTTTGGAATTGATCTATGGCAACCATCAATATCTTCCAGTACCCTTACATGCCTATCCTCCACAAGTCCCAACTCCTCCATACCAGTTTTGCATATCAAAGATCATCATTCACCAAAATCCCATGTGATCATCAATCGATCAGAAGAAATCATCAGAAACTAGTCACCTTGTAAGCTTCAGTTCACTAGTATTATACATATTTTGAGCATATCTTTTTCTGCATAAATCTTTCACTTATTGCGTATCTAAATTGTCACAAAAACTGGCTGTGGTTAAAGGGTGACTCATGCATCAGATAAATCTCAACCAGATGCTCAACTTTCTGCTGATGATTCTCCATTATCTTCTTGGTGAGGTTATTAATTTTTTTTCTTCCCATGATTCGGTTTATTAGTTGTGATCTTTATGATCCGTAGGATATTTTACTTTAAATTAATCTACACTGAGGGAAGGGGAAATAGTTGTGTTCTATATAACTTTACTTCTTGTCACACGGTGGCAATATTAATCAGCACCTCTTTCATATTGACTCTGGTGCTTTTGGCCTTCCTGCAGGAAAAACTGGATTGTGGGATTAATGTTGACAATCATAATACCTTCTTTGAGACACAAATGGGGACCCTTGCTGGCTCTTAAAAGTACATTTCCAAGCCTAATTATCATTAATTTTCCATTATATTATTTTCGCTATTGCTATTCCCTAGATTATTAAGCTTCTGGGGATGATTAAATTTGGTGATTTAATTAGGCAAGGTGGACATGGCAGTAGACACAGTGGAATCTGTGACGGAGGTGGTGGAAGAGTTAGCTGAGGAAGTACAGAAGGTGGCTGAGCAAGTAGAAGACAAGCTTCCTGAGGATGCCAAGCTTAGAGACGCAATGGAGTCCGTTGAACATCTTGCTGAGGAGGCAGTCAAGAAAGCTGAGCTAGCCAAGGACGTCATTCATAAGGTGAATAATTAAGGGAAATGATAAACATATTCTTTTCTTCTTTCACTCACTTTGTGTAATTATATCTATTATTTTCGTTTGATTTATTCATGACCACAAATAAAGAAAAATGTGTAACGGACTAAAAAGTGTGTGAAAATCAACTTCCATGATTAATTACTACTCCATCACAAAATTTTACTTATTTGTTTTGGATTTTTAAAAACATTTTGCCACTTTGTATGTAGTTCATAAGTACAATATTGGTGCATTATTGGTGAATGGTGATATGATGTCTCATATATTTAATTGCAGGTGGAGGAAGTGGAGGAAGATGTTGAGAAGGCACTACTTACTGGGTCAGATACTACTGATCCTGCCAAGGGGGAGAAGGGCCAAAACAGTACTTGACTACGCTTTTCCAATTTATTGAGTTTTCATTGACCTATTGCAGCATATACCTATTTTGCCATAAATTTATAAATTAGTATTTCCTCATGCCATGTCCGTTCTGTAGATCACCAATCAAATCATTTGATATTCTTCTCTCTCTTGTTTTGAATAATCTTTTTGCCAAAACGTGCAAAGCATTTATCCATTTTGTTTTGTTGGGTTGAAGAAAATCGGTGTTATACTATTGAAGACGTAACAAAATCAGTACCAGAGGTGAAATTAGAAGACTAACAAGCAAAAAGAATGATATTGAAAGATTAGGCGAGTTAAACTACTCATTACATTTGGTTGCTGAACTACTATTGTAGTCTTACGTTCTTATCCACACAAGGCGGGCACAAAAGACAAAGGCCTCCAAGTTTAGTCATCAACCACAAGTTTTCTTCCTCCTTAGAGCGATTAGTAAAAACCAAGTCTAGGCTAGAAGGACCCCTCGGTCCCCGCAAGGTGTCAAGCTCCTATAGTTTAATTTAGGAATTACAACCTTCAATCAATACATAGAGAATTAGATCGGGAAGCCTCAAATGTTATCAAATGTTTTTTTTTTTCTGTTTTTTTTTTTTTTTGGGAATTAAATCAAATGTTATCCTTGATGCAGAAAAGATTGAACTTCTGAGTACAAAAATAATCAAAGCTTATCCTATGTGATTCGATCGTAGTTGTTGAGTAATTTGGAGTTTGTTACTTGTCACCGTTGTTTCTTTTGAGTGCAAGGTAGCATCAAGCCTTAGCTTATGTAGTGTAACCTTAACGGTCAACTCTGTTTTCCATGAGTGGTGTGACATGCAATGTGGTGAGAGATATACGAGTTGCTTAAAGAAAGAAAATTTTAAGAGTGTGAGACGGAATATTAGGTGACTACACGGTGAGTGATTTCATTCAATGATCCTGAAGTTTATTTATTTATTTGAGCTGAGTTTCACACATTATTTTAATTTTTTGTACATTTTTTTTTATTTTTTGTCATCCGATTAAATAAATTAAATGAAAACAACAAAAATGATTCAACGAAGTTGTTTGTTTATCATTTTTTCCTTTTTTTCTTCGGACGATATAATATCTACACTAAATGCATGTAAATTAAGGAGTGGAGGATTCAAACATGAGATCTCAGAACAATAAAAAATGCTCTTAACCAATTAAGCTACAAACTACTTATAAATTTATGTTTAACATATTAAACTTGAAAATGGCAGAAGAGTAAATCGACTCTCCTTGGTTGAAAAAGAGAATTCTCTTAAAGGGAATTTGGGTAAATTAACGTTTATGGAATGTCACATAGGTTTCATACCCTTACTAAAAAAAAAAAAAAAGAATTTTAACGAAAAACTCATGGTACTGTTCATTTTAACGAAAAACCATATTTTTATACTAAAAAGTCAATCATGGCACTATTCACTTTACCCTTTATTTTGTCCTTATCGTTAAAACTCAAAGTTTTCATACCCTTTTCATTAGTTTTCTTTATATGATTAATGATTTAATTGAGAATGTTGAAACAAAATAGTGCGTCCCTAAAGCCCATATTGGACGTTGTGTTGTAGCTTTATTATAGTCAAATAGTCACGCCTGCCACACCTCGACCTAATAGCCAACTAGCTAATGTGATGGTCGACACTAAATTGATAATGTAATTTCAGAATTAAGATGACGAAACACCATCAACTTAATGACGAAAACCATAGTAAGCAAATTATGATGTGCACAATTTTGAACTAAAACGGCTCTTTTAGTAATTAATTTCAAACTATTATGCAAATCCTTAACAACCTGCCCAATTGGTTACACAACTAGGGATATTCTCCTATTATTATCATATTGAGTTCAGAGCTCGTAGCAGTGCATACAACAGTTAACACAAATTAAAGTGTAGTGCTCGCAAAATCATAAATATGATCATGCAGTTATTACAACTAGATAATTAAACAGTAAGAATGATCACCCTACAGAGTAGGTGGATACTCTCACTGCCAAACCCACTTGTGTGCTCCAAAAGCCTCCTTACTCTCACTATGTCTTAATGGGTCGAAAAACATAGTATGAGTGGATCATCATCATTTATCTAGTCAAAATCATTTTCAATATACTAACCCTTGTTTTGGAAATCATATATAGTTTAAAACTACATAATAGTATTTACTATAGTATATAATCAAACAATGTCAACATTTCATGTAACATCCCACATCATCCAGGAGAGTGGATCATGTAAGCCTTATATGTATATTCCCATCTCTACCTAGCACGAGGCCTTTTGGGAGCTCACTGGCTTCAGGTTCCATTGGAACTCCGAAGTTAAGTGAGTTCACGCGAGAGCAATCCCAGGATGGGTGACCTCCTGAGAAGTTCTTGTGTGAGTTCCTAGAAACAAAACTGTGAGGGCGTGGTCGGGGCCCAAAGCGGACAAGATCATGCTACGGTGGAGTCGAGCCCGGGATGTGGTGGAGGCCTGAGCCGGGATGTGACAATTTGGTATCAAAGCCAATCCCTGGTCGGATGTGTGCCGACGAGGACGTCGGGCCCCTAAGGGGGGTGGATTGTAACATCCCACATCGCCCAAGAGAGTGGATCATGTAAGCCTTATATGTATATTCTCATCTCTACCTAGCACAAGGCCTTTTGGGAGCTCACTGGCTTCGGGTTCCATTGGAACTCCGAAGTTAAGCAAATTCACGCGAGAGCAATCTCAGGATAGGTGACCCCCTAGGAAGTTCTTGTGTGAGTTCCCAGAAACAAAACCGTGAGGGCGTGGTCGGGGCCCAAAACGGACAATATCGTGCTACGGTGGAGTCGAGCCCAGGATGTGGTGGAGGCCCAAGCCGGGATGTGACATTTCAAGTCAATCAATTCATATCAAATTATCAATCAAATTACATCAAGACAATTCAAAGATCATACCTAAAATCAATCACAAAACTAGCATCTACTAGTATAGCATAGCAACCAAGTGAAATGGCATCAACCTAAGCAATATCTATCCTCTACTAGAAATATCGACATTGCAAATAATCCTATGTCATAGATAGCTATACGAAGTGCATAGTGACCATGTGCTGAAAACAAATCATCAAAGTCATTAAATTAACTGAATATCAACATTATCAATAGTCATTATATTAATTGAATATCAACATTATCAATTTCTACCTAAGTCTCATCAAGACTAGCTCAAATCATTCATTTATCAAAAACATAGTTTTTGAAGGGATCCACTCATATGTAGTTTGAGCATGTTTCCTTGTTAGGATCCTTGCCTTTGTCCAATTTAACCAAACTTGTGCTTGTGAATGTATAACTTAGCTTATATAAGCATTTTCTATTATTTCTCTAATTCAACATCAAAAATATTATTTAGGCATTTGATTTGCATGAACGGAGGGCGTCACGTGATTCAGGACGTCGAATAACCTAAGGTTAGGCATTGGGTCCTGCATGTGCCTCCACTTGTCAATCATGCACCCTTTAGTTGCTGGTAAACGCGCCGTCATCTGCTGCTATCGCTAGCGAATGCAGCCGCTGTACTAGCTGCTGTGGTTCGATGAGTAGACACCACAGTCGTCGTCATTGAGCAATGCACTAGGCTTTGGAAAACTCATAAGAGGGTGGCGAAATATACCTTTGCTGACGAAAGATTTTGTTATTTCTGACGGATCCACTGATGAATCGATATTATACTATATATTTTACCATAATCTTAGTATTAGTTAAGTAGTTATTTTGTGAGAATTTTGATACTTTGAATTATATTTTCAATGTAGGACATTCGACTTCCTCTTGAGCAAAGCATGATCAAACAAACAAATTTTAGATTGATTCCAATTGGAGGATGTTCGTGAGTCTCTCAACTTATTCATATCAAAGTTTCAGATTTTTCTACCAAATGGTTTATTTATGGCGATAAATAAAGGAGCAGCGCGCAGTGCTGTCAAAGTAATGTTTTGGGCTTATTTAGGCTTTTTGACATCCAAGATGATGTCTTTTGGGTTCGAGGCCTTCAGCAATTATGTTCGGGAAATCTCAAGTTTTAATTCAAGTCATTTTGGGCCTGTTTTGGAATCTTGAAGATCCAAAAACGTGGCTGCTTTGTGGCTGGGCAAATTTGCCAAAATTAGAATCGGAATGAAATACGTAGTTATCTTATTCTATTATGTTTCCTAGTTTCTCTTAAGTTATTTTTTTCCTACTTTTTAGAAGACCTTTTCGAGGAAGGATTTTCTTTTTATTAGTATAAATAAGGCTATTTAGCCATTAGGGTTTCCAACGCATCAATTTGGAGAACTTAGCTAGGCATTGACGATTTGTATTCTTCGTCAAGGTGTTTTCTATACTTTTTCTATTTTCAATAAAATTCTTCTTGTTTTATGGTTGTTTGTAACTAATTTTGTTTGTTAGGGTGAGGCCACGAGCCTTATTAAGTATATGTAATTTCTTTTCAATTTACTTATGATGTTATGCGTGCAGGTTTTGAATTTTTAATTACCGTGTTTAAATTATCTAATTGTCATAATGCTTGATCACCATTAGGATGTTTAGAAAAGTAATTTAATGCAATTTTGGTCGGAGGTCGGTCCCTGAATTTCACGAAGGCTTCTTGTGGTTAATAATTGTGATTTCACTTAAGAATCAAGATGAATACCACGTCTTTAGGGTTGCATGATTTTCCAAAGGGTTTTCATAAAGCTTAATGAGTCTTGCATGTTTAAATTTGATTTGAATACCCAAATGGATTGCATGTTTGATATACATTCTAAATTGGGGGTCCAAGTAGAGCATACTTTAGGAAAACCTAACCTTCAAAACATGCATGTGTAAGTCATAAGTAATTGGAAGAACTACGCAGAATTGTTAAGGTGACGACGGAACCCCTTAAATTGATTTTCAAAACTGTTTTCTTTTCTTTACTCTGTTGATTTCTTTAATTATTTTTATTTAAATTCGTTTTTATTATTTTAAATTACAAAATCAACCTTTTCCAAACTTTGTTTTAAGTAGTTAATTAAGAATTAGGCTAAATAAAAATTATTCATTCAATCCTTGTGGAGAACGACCTTATTAGAGCCGACTATACTACAAGTACCTTGTACTCTTGCAAGTATTTTAGGTGTTTTTATCATTACTATTGCAAGTGATAAAAATCCCATTACCAAATCTATCGTTTGACAGAAAACAAAATGGAAAAGTGTAAAAACTAATCAAATTTGGACATGTTAACGATCATTAATTTAAATTTTTTATTATTTTAACCACTTAAGAAGCAATTTGATTGGGGTTCGGGTACTACTCGGGAACTGGTCATGAAGGCCTTTAAGTAATTTTGTTTAGAAATCTTATAAGATAGTCTGACTATGCATAATATGTCAATATCATTGTAACAAAATTATTGACATGTGTTGAGGCCAAAAAATGTCACGTGTAAGCCCAATCAAGTCTCGAAACCCAATTATCATACAAGCCTCAAGTCAAGACTGAATACATGCAAAGGGTGCGAAATCGAGAAGGAGGTATATTTGTAATCATGCCATGCTACGTTAATGAAGCCCCACATTTGTGTAAATCACACCATGCTCATGAGAACTCATGCATATTCATCACACCAATCTTTATCACACTAATCACTATTCATGCTAAGATAAGCCCAAGCCCGGGGCTTGTCAAGTAAATTGTGGTGTGTATGGTTACGGAAATTCATTAAGTCTACGTGGAGTCAAGATTGTGGAAAACTTTGGGTTGCTTGGGAGCCCAAAGTCCAAGCCTATAACCTTTGTATTCCACGTGGATAAGTTTGAGAGAGAATATGGCGACCCGTCCTAATTTATTATATAATTTTCTCCCCAAGTTTGTAAAAATCATGAATATGCCCTCGTTGGCTAAGTGACGTGGATGTATGTGTGCAGATTTAAATTATCTTTTTTGTTGTCGTAATTAAATCGTACTCGACGTCATGAGTGTGTTGAAGCGAGTTAGAACCGAAGTGGAGTCATAACAAAAAAGTTACAATTATTTAAGTGCGTAAGAGGTAATTTTTGAACTAATTAGATGGGGTTTTCCCTTGGCCCAATCAGGTAGTTTGTTTTTATTTTTCTTTGGGCCAATTACACATATAACTTTTTCTCTCTTTCACGGCAACCCAATCAGAAAATATAATTTTCTTGTTCTGCCCAATCACGTACGCATACACTCTTCCCTCTCCCTCTCTCCTTCTCGACTCTTCTCCCTCCATACACCCATGACATCCCACACACAACCATCATCAAACTCACACAGATCGAACTTTTGGAAACACATTACCATTCTCCTCTCGACTTCACGATTACCACCATACCCTTAGTTTTCCGTTTTGGTGAGATTTAGCTCGGAAACCAGAAGCTCAGACGAGGAGCTAGGTTGCTCCGACACGATCATGGACGATTTACAAAGTTTTGAGGTTTGGGATGGTCTATATGCAAGTTCCCTAGCACTTTAGAGTAGATTTGGAGTGGAGTGGACGTCGAAATAGGTGAGTTCGAAGAGTTGCAGAGTTGGCCGGATTTTCCAAGGAATTTTCCAATTGTTTTTCGTTGGATTTTGGACTTCCAATAGGTACAAACATGTTCTACTCTTCAAGACCTTCAAATCCATATAAATTTCATGGATTTTGGTTAAGAAATGAAGTAGATATAAAGCTTTGAAAATTTTCTAGAAATAGGCGAATGCAGACGGCAGCCGGCGGCCGTAAATGGCAGAGACCGACGGGTGACCGGAGAAGAAGAAGGTATATTCCGTTAACTTTAACAGAATATTCTAACGGCGTTAGGTAACGCCGTTACCATTTAACGGAATGTTCCACCTATTTTGACGGAATATTCCTAACACTGTTAAGGTTTTTGTCAGTGTGTCGTGCACGTGGCTGGCGTGTGAGGGCACGTCCGGTGTCCAAAAGTTTTTATAAAAATTTGTATGAGTTCATATCATTGAGTATATCATGTTCGTATATTCAAACCTTACATTTGAGCAAACTATGAGGAGTTATTTCTAGATTTCGTATATGTGCTAATTAATTAACGTAAAAATAGTTGTATCACATATAGGTGAGACGTACCCTGAGGATGAGCATGGACAAGCGAAGCTAGGGGGCTACGATCCTGCTACTTATCAGTGAGTGGCCATTTGTTTTATATATATATATATATATATATATATATATATATATATAGACACATACATATACGGTTTCCAGAAACGTTTTTAGATGGAATTATGCTTTGCTTGCCATGTCGTAAATAAGTTACATTTTAAATATTGCATTGTTACACTTGTGAATTGTATTGTGTGATGCTGAGGAGACTTAGGTAAGTTTCTGGTGAGTATTATGTGATTGAATGAGTTGTGTTGCACTGGTATGCATACATTTATTTAGAGCTCATCATGGCTGCACCCCGGTATTAATGCTCCCGCACGGGGTTAAGGTCAGCCTTCACATGATTGTTCACCTCCTACATTGTACGCTCACCTTGGATCCAAGTCTGGTGCCAACCTATCGTATAGACCACAATAGGTGGTTTCGACTCGTAGGTGACCCGCGATTTATCGCATAGCTTTCACGTGATCGTAGCACTTGAGCATACATATTTATACCTAGCTTGTCGTACAGGTCACACTAAGTGACTCCGACTCGTGTGCTAGCCTAGATTGATGAGCTATAGATCCAGTTGTACAAGTCATGCAAGGTGACTCTGACTAGCATACTATTTTATATTAGTTGCACATTTGGTTTACATTTTTTTGTGCTAAAATATTATGACATGGCATATTTCAGTTTTCGCTGGTCTTATGCATTGGTTTTTATACCTACGTAGTAGTATTTTCTGGAAACTATAATGGTTTTACGAAGAGGGGTTATTATGTTCATAAAGATAAATACGTTTTCGAACGCTTTGTTTTTGCCAACTCACCCTTCTGTTTTGTGCCCTCTAGGTTCTAGGTAGCTGTTCATCTTTGGTGGCTCACAAGGACTACACAGTGGTTCTAACGTTCCATTAAATATTGTAGGGATCCTCTCCTGATTTGTATAATTAATGTTTAGTTAGTTCGACTGCACTTTCGTGTTACCTATGCTCTGGTATGTGTGTATCGTATACTTGATCACTTTCGCCCACTTATATATTATCTCTAGTTAAATAAGTTTAGTCTTGGTTTTTATTTATTCACATTTTCTTATGACTATCACTTCTGTTGCGCACTTGGCTATGTCACTTCATGTGACGGCCAGCATGCCTCGACTCCGGTCGGGGTGTGTCAAAGAACCAACCTAGTTTCCTTCTTTCCCTGGCAATCTAACCAACTTAGTTAGGGAGGAACCAAGCGCTAACCTTTAGAGTCATGTGAATGCTAGCTAAACATGCATTTAATGAAAAGATAGGCAGACTTTCCCTTTTTAGCTCACGCAGAAGTCCAACGCACAAAAGCCATGAGGCGCTCCACCAAAAGTAGCGCATGTGAAAAGTTGACCTAGGTAACCCGTGCCTCAGGAAGAAAACATGATGCAGGCTCTACAGTCTAGCCTCCTTACATCAAAATTAGTGAGTAGCAGGGGAACTAGGGAGAAATAGGGGAGAACCAAGGCACAATTAGATATTCCTTGGGAACCTAGAAAGGAATCATTCATCTACAAAAAGGGGAGTCAAAAGCCATTAAAGGGGATCCAAGAACTCAGCCCAGAACATCATAATACAGAGAGGTTTAAATGTGAGAGAGAAATAAAGAACCATCTTTCTGCAACCTTAAGGTTTTCCCAAACTTCTTTCATCTCTTTTAGTCAGGGAAAGCCTCTTGAGGCCCAACCTCCAGCTTCACACAGAGAACCAAAGAAACCCAAAAACATCACTCTACAACCTTAACATTCTCCATAAACTCATTTAAGTATTCCAGCCATCGTAAGTCTTGCTACTGCCCTTGGAAACTCAAATTATCCAATCTAGAACACCATGCAATCATGCCAACTCTCTCTCTCTCTCTCTCTCTCTCTCTCTCTCTCTCTCTCTCTCTCTCTCTCTCTCTCTCAACATGTTAAACTGATGAACCTCTAGTTTCCGCACCATGCCTCATTTGAGCAAGTCATTACTTGCTTAATCATACTATATTCGAGTCATTGATCCAACCGGTATAATTCTTAAGACGTGCTAATTCTTTCGAGATATTTCAGAACTTGGTACGAAACCGAACCAAGGGAGACAAGAAGACGATCTCAAAGCCCAAATCTACTTTGACCTAAAAGTCCCCCAACAACATGTTATACGTTATCGATGCACTATTAGCAATATTAATGACCCGTCGAATCTTTAATAAAGGACCTGGCATCCAAAACGCTCCCTCTCACACCTATCTGCTTCCCCATAACAAATCATTAGATCTACAAGTTTCATAGTTGTCACCCCTTACCTGCTTGGGGCCAGTAGTAACCCTTTTCCCGCTCATTTGGTGGTTTTTGTCAGTTTGTGAAGTGTCTGACTATTTTATTAATGGAGCTCATTTGATTTTGGAGTTCCAGACTACGAGTTCAATCTTCTGGGCTTAGGTGTTGATGATTCCAAGAGTTGGTTACGTTGCTTTGCTTATTTCGGGCCTATCTCATCTTTAAATCCACGAGTAAGTGACAACTAGTTTCGCAAAATGACATTGTATGTTATGTTGGAGTCTCTTTTGGCTTGAGGACTTTGGATTTCATTCAAAATAATTTTGATAATAAAACTGCTGTTGTTTCGCTTCAAAAAGATTGAGATCCTGTAGAGGGAATTTTTGTCTTGTAAAAAACAGGTTAAAAGTCTTTAACGTGCTTTTTTTTTTTTTTTTTTTTTTTAACAATCGTTATTATCTACACACTAAAGGGGAGGGGTCGAGCTTAGCCTTACAATGGACTAGCAATAATGTGGTTCAAATTCGCATTTGGCAAGAATCGAACTTAAGACCTCTCACTTATAAGTGAAGAGAAATACTACCAGATCATGTACTAAGTGGCAGAATGCTTGTTAGAAGGTTATCCTTTTAAATTTCTGTAATACAAATATTATTATCTTTCTCACATCAACCTAATTACAAGCGTTGACGTATCTAGTGCATTGATTTTTTCATAATCCCTTTTTCAAATGAAGAGTTAAGACAAAATTAAGTTGAAGATGTCATTGTCTAGGCCGTGTAACGTATTTTTTGTGTGTAAAGCTAATCAAACAAGCAAAGCAAGCAAGGAATTTTCCAACCTTTGTACTAAAAGCAATGACCAACATTTACAATTGTATTCAATTCCACGGACCCCGTTTCTTGCGGGCACACTACTCCCTCCCTCTCTCCCCCTCTCTCTCTCTCTCTCTCTCTCTCCCTCTCCCCTCAATCCTTGTCTCTCCCAACCACCCCCACCCACCAAATATGCCCATTATTTTTTTCTTTTTACAGTTCGATCCTCAACAAATTAAGCAGTTTCCAATTCCTTTTATTGTTTCTCAAGTTCTGATCAGTCCGACATCGATGGCTGGGCAGATATCTAATAACACAAAGTTGAATCCTAAAGCAGCTGATGGGAATGAAATGTTTCTGGGTCTAACTGCTGTTTCTCACAAGACTGCTGGCTTACACCTCATACAGAACTGCGATCTTCCTCCGCCGGCAAAACTATTTACGGGTTTGGATCAAACTGTTGTGTCATCCATGAAAAGGATTTGCAGCGTGAACTCAGATCGCGATGATGATCACAGGAACGACCAGTTTGACATGGATGGAAACCGAATTGACGGAGAGAATGAGAAGCTGGAGCTTCTGAAGGCGCTGAGGCTGTCACAAACGAGAGCGAGGGAGGCGGAGAAGAAGGCTGAGAGGTTGGGGAAGGAAAAAGACTGCCTCGCTAATGCATTGCTTGCGGAGGCTAAAGAGTTGTTTGCTTACAGGCAATGGGTGATGTTGCTTGAGCTTCAAGTTTCAAAGTTGCAGTCGCATTGGGCGGAGCAAGGGAGTGATCAGGCGAGTTGTAGTTGTGGCAGATCAAAAGGAGGTGACGGTGGGGATGGCATCACTTGGGTTGTAGCTTTGGCACTTTGTTTTGGCATCGCCGGCGTGGGCTTCGCATTCGGTTGCAGATACTTGTACTGAAATTTCATTTTTGTACTGCAAAATATATAGGTGTATATATAAATATGTAATTTTTTTTTTTTTTGGTCAAAAGGGGCATATGCATTTTTTTTTTTTTTTTTTTTGAACACCAAAAACCATATCATAAAAGGCCTACAGAGAGGCAAACATACATACAATAAACAGGCAGCGACAATGGGAAAACCACAAAGACCCCTCCACCAAGTAGAGGTGTCACCCCTGGCACCACCAACTCAAGTTAATGAGGACAAGGTAGTCCGTCATTATTCAATACAAAGACCAACGAAGATGGGGGCCTAACGACCCAAACGACATCACTCATCTCCGTAAAACCACTCGATGCAATCTTGTGAGCCACGCCATTTGCAGAACGGGGCACCCAAGACCATCGACAATCAAAGAACTTCCCCCCCAATTGTTTAACCCGAGCCAGCACCGGGAATGCCTCCCAACTACCCCTAGACAGCGAACTAGATAAACAATTAATCGCTTCAAGGGAGTCCGACTCAAGAATTACATACCTTACTCCCAACTCGTCACCAAGTTGGCACCCGTACAGCAACGCATAAGCCTCCGCTGCAGCAGCAGAAGGAGCAGATATAGCATACCGCGCTGCAGCCACGAATTTTCTTTCCATGTCCCGCGCAATCAAACCCACAAATCCCATCTTTGAGACCTTGGACCAACTAGCATCCACATTAATCTTCACAAAAGGAGAGGCCGGAGCACACCACCGCGCCACCTGGGTACCCCTTCTCCCGTCACCCCTTCCCCTAACCCCAGCCATTGCCTTAGCACCAAGAAACGAGCTCATAGCCGCAGAAACATCAGCCAATACTTTTAAAGGGTTAACAGACATCCCTTTGAAGACAAAATCACAACGAGCTTTCCAAATACACCAACAGGTACAAACAATATACGATTGTCTCCACGTTGTATCTCCAAAGTTGCATAAAGTCGAAGAGAATACCTTCTGAATCCATTCCAGCCAAGACGGGAGAGAAAGACGATCCAGTTTATACCCCAAAGCCCCACCAAACCAAATTGGCTCAACCCAAGAGCAAGCAAGGAAAATGTGCTCAATGGTTTCATCATGGCAGCAGCAAATAGGACACGTAGAGTTCAGAGAGGACCGTCGTCGGTACAAGGCTTCCCGAGTAGGAAGACAATTATGCATCGTAAGCCACATGAAATGTCGCAACTTGGGGGGCACCTCCAGCTTCCAAATCCCCTTCCAAAACGCCTTGGGAACCCCACGAACAGAAGGCCGACGCTTGTCCCGCCTAGCCAGTGATCTACCTTGCAGCCATCTATAACCCGACTTGACCGAATAAGTACCGTTCTTACTCACATCCCAGATAAGCCTATCATTGCGACTTAGATCCCCCAAAGGTGTCTCCTCAATAGCCTTCAAAGCCTCCCCCGATATGAAAGGTTGTAAAAAGCTAAGATTCCACCACCCCAACTCCGGACAGATAAGCGCACTGACCCTTAAACTGGGAGTAACCGCAACCTGGCCAACCGGCACCGGATGACCAAGGGGCAATGAAGGAAGCCACCTATCCTGCCACACCCTCACCTCCTGACCGCCCAAAATCTGCCAATGGGAACCCTCCTTGATCACGTCCCTGCCACAGATGAGGCTGGTCCATGCCCAAGAAGCCCGACCACCTTTCTTCGCATCCCATATCGAGCAATGGGGAAAATACCGGGCTTTCATCACCCTAGCCCACAGCGAGTCCGGTTCCGTGATTAAACGCCAACATTGTTTAGCAAGCAGAGCATCATTAAATTCCATAAAGTTTCTGAAGCCTAAACCACCCAAGTCTTTTGGCAAACCCAAAACCTCTTTAGAGACCCAATGAATCTTTTGGGCTCCTTCCTTGCAACCCCACCAAAATCCAGCCACTAACGCATCCAATTCCTGACAAACGACGGCAGGGAATTTGAAAATGCACATTGGGTACGCCGGAATAGCTTGGATAACAGCCTTAATTAAAACCTCTTTACCGGCACGGGATAGAGTACTTTGTTTCCACCCTTGAAGTTTTTCCATTACTCTTCCTTTCACATAAGCAAGCCCACGCTTTTTCGACCGACCCCAAATAGCAGGGACCCCCAAATAAGTCCCCGGATTGCTAACCACCGTCATACCCAGGGCATTCCCCATCTGATCTGCATTCACTTTCGGAACATTTGCCCCAAAGAAAACACTGGATTTCTCCAAATTAACCTTCTGCCCAGACGCCACACAAAATTTGTCCAGCATATGTTTCAAATTCCTGCAGTTTTTCACATCTGCCCGTAGAAACAGAAGGGTATCATCCGCAAAGAAAAGGTGAGAAATTACGGGTCCGGATCCACCAATCTTAACACCCTCCAATCTACCTTGGTCCACCGCACCCTGAATCAGTTTTGAAAGAACTTCCCCCACCAAAATAAATAAATAAGGAGAAAGAGGATCCCCCTGACGGAGACCCCGCGAGGGAGCAAAAGACTCACCAGCCTGCCCATTTAGAAGAACAGCGAAACTCACCGACGAAATACATCCAATAATTAGCGATCTCCAACTACTACTGAACCCCATTCTTTCCATTACCGCATCCAAAAAGTCCCATTCAACCCTATCATACGCCTTCTGCATATCCAGTTTAATCCCCATTTCAAATCTGTTCCTGACTTTCCTTCCCTTCAGATAATGAAACATCTCATGGGCTATGCCAATGCAATCCTGAATTTGTCTACCCGCCACAAAAGCATTCTGAGATGGAGATATGATTTCAGGCAATAATACCTTCAACCGGTTAGCAAGAATCTTTGACAGTATTTTGTACGAATAGTTACAAAGGCTGATAGGCCTGAACTGCGACACAAATTCCGGATTAGGGACTTTGGGAATCAGAACTATGTTAGTCTGATTTATCAATCTCGAACCCTCGACGTCCTGAAGCAACTCTCTGACCAGAGCCGAAACATCTTCCTTCACAATCTCCCAGTATGTCTGATAGAAGATCCCCTGGAAACCATCGGGGCCGGGAGCCTTAAGACCTCCCATATTCCCAGCAGCCTCCTTTATCTCCTCCTCCGTAACCGGTGCAGTTAGCGCCTCATTCATTTCTGTCGAGACCGAGGGATTAATGCAATCTAGCAGCGACCCCCAATTACGATCCCCTGCCGAGCTAAAAACTGAAGAGAAATGATTATCCACTAAATGGCGTACCTGAGACGGATTTTCCACCCAGTTTCCATTTTCCGCCCTAAGCTTCACAATCTTATTTCTCCTACGCCTCTGAAGGGTTGAAGAGTGAAAAAACTGGGTGTTTGCATCCCCCTCCCTCAACCATTTTACCCTCGATCGCTGGCACCAATAACTCTCCTCTTGGAGTCTTAACTCATCAATCTGCCGAGATATCTCCCTTATCATTTCATAGTTTGGACCCCAGTCTCGCTGGAGTGAATCTAACTGTGAAAGAAGATCATGGATCCTGCTTCCCCTCCCCTTAAATTTGGTACGATTCCACCTGCTCAAACGATATCGACATTCGTTTAAAGATCTCACCCACCTATTCACAGGGCTACCATGATGCCGCCGGTCCCAGCACATTTCCACCATTTTCTTGCACTCTTCCTCCGAGACCCAAAACGCCTCAAACCTGAACATCTTTCTTCCTTTCTGCCCATCAGATATAGAACTAAGAACAATTGGGCAGTGATCCGAGGCTAAAACCGTTTCATGCATAACATGGGAGTTCGGCCAGAGTTGCTGCCACTTTTCATTCGCCATGACCCTGTCTAATCGCTCCTCCACCCAATCCCCTTTTCTCAGCCCTCTCCACGTGAATGTTGGTCCATTGAACCCCAAGTCCATCAACTGAGAGGAAGACAAAAACTCTTCTAAGAATCTTGGTCTGTTGTACAAGACCTCAACTCCTCCAGACTTCTCATAATCCCACAGGAATTCATTGAAATCCCCACCACAAATCCAAGGTATATCTGTGGGAGTAAAATGGTTAACCATCCATTCCCAAAACAGATTTTTCTCCACTCTATACGACGTTCCGTACACACCCGTAATCCGACTCCATTGCGTTTGCCCTTTAATTCTCATCACAGCATCAATAATATGCTTGGACGAAAAGATAATATTAACCTCCAGATTGTCCTCCCACCATAAACTCAATCCTCCAGCCATTCCAATTGGCGAAACATCAAAGCCATGTAAGTAACCCAATCGCCTCCTCACACCTAAAATTCTATGATCTTTCATTTTAGTCTCTGATAAAAAGATCATAGAGGGTCTTTTTTTGCAAATAAGCCCATGGAGAGCCCTGACTGTCGTTGCCGACCCTAGCCCACGACAGTTCCAGAATATATAACTCATGGCTGGCCTGCGGCTGTTGAAGGCCAGCCGCCACCGCCCCGAGCCAACTTGCCCGCCTTCTTTGTCACCAGCCTTCCTTTAACAATATCCGACTCCCCTTCCATTACTTCATGTCCTCTATGCTTCTCACTTTTTTCTTCCTTATCTTCACCCGTCGTATGGACTACTTGTTCCCCCAATAGATCTCCTTCCTTGCAATTTAACCTCCTCCCTGTTTCTACCACCCTTCCTTGGTAATTCTCTTCCGTATCCGGGCCCTTGAATTTCTTCTGTGGAGCTTGAGTTAGCATATTATCCTGTGCATCCCCACTTCTTTTACTACCCCATAATGGTTCATCATCCTGGGCGGACAGAAAGTTATTGCCCCCCTGGACCTCGCCCGACCTTCCTTCACCCACTGTTTTAATGCTCTCCATTTCTGAGCAGGAAGACGTATCCTCTGCCACCCCCCCGCATTCTTCTACGCCATTTTTTTTGACCTGTGCCACGACTCTGTGATGCTCCCCCTGACTCCATGGTTTGATTGCACTCCATTCCTTGAGCCTGCAAATTCCGTAAACTACTTTGATTCTGTGCAGCCGTGATGCCTGGTCCGCGCACCGCCCCAGCCTGCCGGCGTTCCCCCCTGCCCACATACTCCACTTTCTTCGCTATCGCCACCTCCCTTACCGGCTGTGCCTTCATCCACTCTCCATACGCCACCTCCCCATCTCCAGACATCTCAACGGAACATTCTGTATTGATATGCCCGATCCGTCCACACCTGTAGCAAAAATCTTGAAGCCGTTCATACCGGAATTCCACCCAGGTTTCCTTATTTGAGTCCCTTCGAATCCAGCATCCCTTAAATAATGGCTTCTCCATATCAACTAAAATTCTGATTCGCACAAATCCACGAGCGTGTCCGGGATCCTCCATAGCTATAAATTTCCCAGCCTCTTTGGTTACACGCTGCACGTTCTCGACAGAGGCTAAGCCCAGCGGAATTCCCCTTATTTGAACCCAAAATGGAACAGCATCCAGCTCCAGCTCCTCCAAAGCGAGCTCCGGAGGCCATTTCACGACAGAGAACACCTTTTTCATTACTGCCCAGGGAACTTGCTCAAGGATTTTTGAGGCTACATTTTCATCTTTGACCGAAATAATAAAGACATTCTCCCTTACCCATTTTATTTCCACCTCACCCAATTCTTTCCACGCCGCTCTGAGAATATTCCTGACTCCCCACTTGTTCAATGGTTTTGGCGTTAGGACTTTCCCAACCAGCTTAACTCCCTGCTCCATGGTTGATAAATCCAGTGTTTGGTTCAATTGAATCACCAGTTCATCCACTCCATTTTTCGCCATCACAAAGGAACAGCACTGCCCCACACGGCCAGCCTGAGACGATGAAGAATGCTTGACTTGCTGGACACAAACTCAGAAACACACAGATAAGCACCCCGAATACTAACTGATTTCTTTCTTCTCCTCCCTGTCACCAAGACCTTCCATCCACTGATCCTGCCCCCTCAAACCCCGACTGACAGAATTAAAACCCCCCAACCCGATTCAATTTACCCACCCCATTACTTCTCGGAGAGAGACACACTAATTAGAGACAAACCACCCCACCCCATTCCCCCTCGAAGAGATATTCACCCTAGTTTGAGAAACCCCACCCCCTTCCCTTCACCCTAATCCCTTACATCACCCATTCTACTACCTTCCAGTTGACGGAGTCCACCACCCCCCCCAAAACGAACCATAATAGTAGAAACCCCCAAACTCACAGATTCCACAAAACCAAATTGACAGAGATAACACCCCCAATCAGATCAACACCACAGCCACTGCAACCCTCGTGGAGAACAACACACCAATTTGAAAAGCCCCAAATCCTTTTCGTCACCCTAGGCCCTGTCACCCCACGCCATCCTGCTTTCAGAGCCTCAGTTACCCAAACCCCAAGATCTTGACCTGCACAGTACAAAACACACGATCGAGACTCACCTGTAGCCACACGCCTAGATGCGGAACTCGCGAGAGTCAATCACTCTCACACCGGAGTGAAGAGATGCAGAAGTATCCCTCGGTCAGAACTTAGATGACGCTTTGCTCTTTTGCTCGACGCATCCGCCATCGTTCGCTGTGCTGGATGATCTGCAGAGGTGTTTGGAGAAGAGGATGTTTCCAGGTACGTGCACACCGGATCTCAAAGGTGCGAGAGCTTCCCTGGATCTCAGCCGTCAGATCAACCTACGACGCCATGCCGATCGGCGTCCGCCAGAATCTCGAAGCCGTGTGGATCCTCTGCTCTTACGATTTATGATGGGTGTCGTGAGAGGAAAACAAGGTTGATGGCGTACAGAGAGGTTCAAGGGGAGTAAAGGCTCTGCAGATCACAGAAACGGGTTCAAAACCGTCAGATCTGAGGACTTAAGGATGGTCTGATCACCGGGAAACCGAATCACACCACGGAATCACTCCGGGGAGAAAGGACTCGCACTCAGGCGGACTCTCACAGAGGAGAGAAAGCTCTCACAGAGGAGAGAAAACTTTTTTGGGGCATATGCATTGTGAACAAGCATTCTGTTAACTGAAATTTGAACAAGGATTCTTTGGGATTATATGTTTCTGATTTAGTGGTCCAGTTGAGCGTAGGACCCGCTTTGCACTTCTCCATGCCACATAACATAGACAAGAGAAATGCTAAGGCATGTCCCCGAATACGCTAGTGAAGGAATTTCTAACCATTGATGCAATGTCGATTCCATATGGATCAATGGTCAAGAGTTGCTTCGTGAGCAACTTACCCTAGCACAGTTTAAAAATTACTGAATACAAGGGCTTATTAGAGTTTCAGATCGGTTTCGAGGTCACGGTTAAAAGCAAGCACACAAAATTGGATCAATGATCTCATCAGAGCTTCTCATTTCTTATTATCCAAACTTGATGAGAACACCGAAAAACTTGGCTAGAGTTCAGTCTGGTTAAAAGCACTTACATTGAGAAAAAGTACTTACATTTGCTGTGTCTACATTACCTATTTCATATCATATATCAACAACACTCTAAGCCGACCGATAAGTAAACGTCACGAGCACTTCATATCAAATGATGGCCAGGTGAATAGTCCTCAAATGGGTATAGCATTCGTCGCTCGTTGCATAATACTCCAAACAGGCCCAGCAAATGTGCTTCCCACACCTACATTCTATATGGTTGCACCCGTCTATCTTCTCAATTGTATACCTGCATACTGGGCAGCTCTTCACATGTTCTTTTCCTTTGCACCACTGCTTCAACGATGAATCTGGGTCTTCCTTGAACTCCCGGTACTGCTCACATGAGAGGTATGGATGATGTTCTAAATGGCACCTGGTACATGTCTCGGCATAACATGCACCACAAACAAATGGTTCACCGTCTGTCCCAGGAGCAGCTACTTGATACACAGAAGAGCAGTCAGGAGACGGGCAAAACCTGTAAATACCTGCACTTGATGCAACAAACGCCCCCAGTGAAGCCCTAAATAGCTCCTCCAGCTTCTCATTTGATAATAGAGACTTCAGATCAATGAACAAAATAAGAGATCTGCAACCCTCGTGTGCACAAAACATTGGGAAACTATCTTGGTTCTTAATTGCCGACTCGCACTGCTCCACTAAACACGAGCGGCAAAATAAATGCCCACAGTCCTCGAGCCGGTATTCATCTTCAATCTCACACATACATATGGGGCAATCAACATCACTCTTAAACCTCTGAGTTGAACTACCTGACGTCTGTACAATCTCATAAATACTCTCTTCTACTTTTTGCTTCACATCCTTGCTTCCATGGATGGAAATTACTTGACGGCGAACATTTAGACCAAAATCAGCCCCTGGGATCTTCTCTTTGAGCCCCCGTAAGTCTGGCCCAAACCTGTTAACAACCTCTTTCATCAACTCGGGAGGTAAGGTATGGCCTTGAAGTCGGATCTCAAGCAGCTTATTGTCATGGAGGGTTAAAAGGGAATCGACCAATTTCTTCTCTACCACACCAACTTGGTCTGAAGAACCAAAGACCTGTACACTGAGGCTACGTCTGTCAAAAAGAATATAGGTTCCTGTCTCCCGCTGGAGTGCGTGCATTAGACTGATGCCATCCCTAGAGAAAAGAAGCTGTAAAACAGCTGGAGTAAGGCTGGCGTGGTCTATAGTCTTTCCCTTAACAAGCTCTTCCACACGTCTTCTCAGTTCTGCAACAACTTTTGTAGCAGTGGCAGATATCTTCACTCGGTAGGAACCATTAGCATTCCTATCTAAGCTGCATTCTACACCTGTAAACAAGACAAACATAGACGGTCAAACACCTACTTATGTCTACAAGAAAACAAACCTATTGTTCTTAGTCATTGTTAGTATAAACCAGTGATAGAAATAACAATATATTGGACAAGATAAAGCAGAAGGGTGCATTAGATTGTAAAAATTCCCATATAATTATAAAATTAAAATGCTTTTGGAAGGATTACAAGACTCAGTCATTGCAAGAACCAAGTTCTCCAGAATGCCTTCTATCATAATGCTGCAATTACATGTTATTTCCAGGAGAACAGTGATTCACAAAACATCTAAAGTTATAATTATAAAAATCCCAAGTCATGAAGGTGGAAGAATTAAAATGACAAAAAGGGCGTGACACTAAAAGAAGAATACGCCAATATACTTGCAACCACAGAAAAATATAAGATCAAAAGAAAACCAAATCTTGGATAAGAAACAGTACCATTTAGATGTATAAAACTTGAGAGTAAAGTATCCAGCTGCTTCTTGATCACAAGATAGACAGGGGCGGGGCAGGATAGAGAGCTATGAAACAACTGCTGGCATTTTATCTTTTGCCATGGAAGGAACCCAGGCAGTACCTTCCCTTCTAATTCTTCTAAAGCTCTCGCCGCTTCCAAGTGTAATCTTCCATCAAATGTAATCAAAGCTCTCATGAAAACTCTCTTTGGTTCAGGCTCGAAAACCTGAACACTGCAGCTATTGTGGGAATACCTCTTAGGCATAAAAGGTGATATTTCTTTTAAGAGTGCTTCTTCACAAAAACTACATGGTGGATTTCCTACAGCATCTCCTCTCAGCAGAAAAAAATCAAGGATTTGCCTTCTTGTAGCAGTCCTCAACACGTCCAAAATTTCAGCCTCGGACAGATCTTTGCTTAGTCCATATATCACGATAGCATCCATGTCCCTTTTTTTGCTAATCTCACAGCGAATTTTTTTTCCACCAACTTCAAGGTTAGAAAAGTCATCAATTATGGGATAGATATCATTCATGTGGCATTTGACGATTGCAAACCCCTTGCTTAGCCTGCGAGGCCAATAAACCTTAGCTCTAACAGCGGGGAATGAAAATATTTTATGATCTACCTGCGAAGGAATAACCTTCAGTATGGAGCCACTAAATTCAGATTCGTTTAGCTCAGCTGCTTTTTGAGCCGCTTCAGGAGTTTGAAATGTTACCCTCACCCATTTTCCTTTGTCAACACTTTCCTGCCCAGTGCTGGGGAACTTGTGAATAGCACATATACCACCAGAGATAGACTTCTCAAGCTCACTAAGTAACTCCTTATCATCTTCAGAATCCAGTTTTGAATGAATTACATTAAATGTCAAACACCTTTTATGAAGCTCCAGATGTTTGATCTCTGCACCGGCTCCAAACAATGCTACAGGAGGCAAGACGCCAGAACTGTGATATAAGCATTTCTCCAAGCATTCATTACGCATCCATTTTTTTTCACACTCCAAGGCATTATTTACAAAGCTTTCAACCCTATCCATGTTATTTGAGGTGGCAAACAACATAATCTCATTCTGATAGTAACCGACTTTAATGTTGATAAGTTCATCCTCGCAAATTGTCCTAATACGGGACACGAGATGAAGCAGATAACTGTTTGCCTTCCCACAAAATCTTTTAAGAACAGTAATGCCAAAACCAGTCAACACTTTCAGCTGAAGCTTTCGACTTTCCATCTTTGATACATCAAATGAAGGAGGAGGATAAAGCGCAGACAAAGACTTGAAATCAAAGGAAGTGACACACACCAGATACTGATTAGAAACCGACAGGATTTCACCAAACACTACCCAACTAGGTTTCTCCCCAAATACTAGCAATGAACACGAAGGATGCAGCCTAACATGCTGCCCAGTTAATGCCACTTCGTAACCAAGTTGATCATAACCTGAGAACATAGCAACATTATCTGCAAGGGAAGAAAGTATAACCTTTTTCAAATGTTTGTCACAATCATTTGATTCACGTGGATCCCAACACCAGGTACCAGAAATTATCATGTGGAGTTCATGTTTAAGGCAAGACTCCAATTCCATCACCGTGTCTTGGCATCTCCTCATTGTTTTGGCATTGATGCTGTTTTCCCAGCACCACACATTTCTCTCGTCTCGAGACAAAGAATCCCATTCCTTGTACACAGAGAGAAGGGTAAAGAGGTCACCATCACGATGACAAAATTTCACCTTGATGCAGTCTGATCTAAGCTTTTCTTCATCATTACCAACTCTACAAAATATGCTGCGGGAATTTGCCATTACAGCTGCAAGAACAAGACCCTCCATACGCAAGTTAAGGTCACAACAACCAAGAATTAATTTACCAAGCCGAGGCTCAACACCCAATTTAACCAAGCACCGACCTTCCTGGGTTAACTCAAAAACACCATTCTTTTGCTTAACAGCTCCCAACTGAACAAGGTTCCTGATAGCCAAGTCAATAGCTTCAGAAGAAGGTGCATCAATAAATTTAAAGTCATGTAAATTCTTGACGCCTAAAGCCAGAATCCTCAGAACTGCAACACCAAGATGAACTCTGCGAATCTCAGGTTCCTGACAAGGAGGCATAGCCTCAAAGTCATATTCTGAGTAAAGTCTATAACATACTCCTGGTTCAGTTCTTCCAGCACGGCCACTTCTTTGATTAGCAGAACTCTGGCTGATCATACAAACTCTCAGAACATTCATACCACTTCCCGGTTCAAATTTGCTTTCTTTTGCCATACCAGAATCAATCACATACTTTACCCCAGGAATTGTCAGAGATGTCTCAGCCAGATTAGTGGCGAATATGATTTTCCTTTTTCCAGGGTAGTTTTGGAAAACATTAAATTGATCTTCATAAGAAAGTTTTCCATGCAAGGGCAATGCAATTGCATGTGGTGCTATAAACTTATCACAACACCATTCTACTTCCAACTGGGAAGTCAAAAAGGCAAGAATCGTCCCCTCTTTCTCTTTTCTGTGTACATCTGTTGCTACCCTCATCACATCAGAAACATAGGAAGCATCACTAGAAGTTCCTTCAGTGAAAGATGGTACATATCTAACATCAACGCGAAAGCTCCTCCCCAATACATAAAAGATTCCACAATGATAAAAATATTCGGAAAGCACATTGGCATCAGCTGTTGCAGACATTATAATAAGTCGTAAACTAGACCGTCGACCAAGTAAATCTTTTAACAATGCCAACAGGAGATCAGTATTCAGGCTCCTTTCGTGAGCCTCATCGACTATTATGCAAGAAATACCAGACATCTTAGTATCACTCATGTAATGCTGCAGTAAATAGTGATCTGTCATAAATGTCACCTTCGAAACCAACTGCTGCCCAGACAAAAATGTTGAATTACAAGATACTGATTTTCCTCTGTAACACCCATTACATTCTTCTCTAACTCTCTGCGACAACGACATGGCAGCAATCTTTCGAGGCTGAGTGCATACAATGGACTGCTCGGCAGCAATTCCAGAATCGGCAAGAAACTGCACCAGCTGTGTACTTTTCCCTGAGCCAGTCTCTCCAATCAATACCATGACCTGTGCAGATTGCAGTTAGACAGAAGGACAAAGGTGCAAATCTAAAATTGTAAATAAAAACCTTGTTAAGATTTCTACCAAAGATAAAGCACCTAAAATTGAGCTTATGCAATAAATTAGTGCTTAAAAAACAAATAAATTAATGCAGATAAACATTAAAAAAAAAAATTATATTAATAAAAAGAGCATATTTTCATACTATTCAGATTTTAATACATGCTTGAACATTAGTTTTACAATCATTAGTGTTCACTCCAAACAGATGCAATTGAGCATTTAAACAACAGACACAGTTTGGAGCAGCAGAGATTGCTAATCAAACCCAAAAAATTAACTACTCAGCCAAATTTAAGCAGACTGCAGTTAGAAAGAAAGACAAAGGGGCAAGTCTAAATTATAAATAGAAACTATGTAAGACGTCTAAAGCACCTGAATTTGGGCTTAAATAATTAATTAGTGCTTAAGAAACAAACAAATAAACAAATAACCTACAATGCAGAAAAGTATAAATTTTTTGTATTAAAAAAAGGCATATTTTCAAACTGTTCAGGTTTTAATACATGCTTGAGCATTAGTTTTCACAATCATAAAGTTCACTCCCAACAAATGGAATTGAGCCTTTAAAGAAACATATACCGTTACCGTTGCCAATCAAGAATGTCGTAAATTGGAGTAACGCTAACCGAGATTGCTAATCAAACCCAAAATCAAACATCAAACGGAAGACGGAAAACAACTACACAGCCAAATTTAACCACATTGTACCTGCTGGGTAAGAATTTGCTGTAGAATTTGCTGCCGATAAGCGTAAATGGGCAACCCTTCTTCGAGCCTGCGGCATTCCCGAACTATTAAGCTGTGAATTTGACTCCAATCATAAACTTCACTCGAAAATTTGAAAACCTTCACCCCTTCTTCACCCGATTCCTCCGCCCCTTTCCCCTCAAGATAATCAAGCAAGCAATTCATGGCGGACTTAAACTCCCTAATCCTGCTCTCAACCAATTGAATTTCGCTCCTGTTCCTCTTTAGTGTCTCATTCAACTCGCTGAAACTCCACAGATGGTTATGCCGCCGGAGCAACTTGGAAACTCGTTCGTTGTCGTTGCACAGCCAAACTCGCTTCGCCTCCCACTTCTTCACCGCCTCTCCGTCCATCAATTTCTTAATCCGGCCGGAGAACAGGGCTTTCAGCCGGTCCCGGAGCTCGTCGAGATCGGAGGCAACAGAGACGATTCGGTTCAACTTAGGAATGAGATCATGAAACCGGTCCAGCCGGGACTCCCAAAAATAAACGAGGGCTTCTAGCGCATCGACCCATTGCGTGTAGAACAAGGAGGCCACGATGCGACTGGCTGGAGAAACCTCAACGCGTTCGGGCCTGGCCTTGCAGTTAGCGATCACGGCGTCGATTTCATGCTTTCGGAGACTCCGGTGATCGGCGAGTAGCTCGACGATGAAGCTTGTGCGGGAGGGAGGAGGGGTTTGGCGGTAGAAGTTGTTGGGCGGGTAACTGGGGGGAGGCAAACGGCGGGGAATTCCCGACGGCTGAGGTTGCCGGGAAGTAGTGCGCGGGTATGATGATCTCATGGCATCGAAAGAACCGAAAATCCCCTAGAGAGAGAAAGAAAGCAGAGAGAGAGAGAGAGAGAGAGAGACAGAGAGTGAGAATTTGAGGGAAGGTGTGAGAGAGAGAGAGAGAGAGAGACAGAGAGGACAGAAGAATTTTCAGGGTAAAGGAAGGGTGAGCATTGCAAGTGTAACGACGTGGCGGGCAGTGACATTATTATATAGGGTTTGGTGAGGTGAGCAATTTCAAAAGTCTAGAATCACTACGCTATTGTCTATCATCTAGTCAATTACCATTAGTTCTCTCTCTCCCCTCTTTCTCTATCTCTCTAACCAACCAAGTTTGCTTTTCCTATAAGTGCTTTTCCTATACTTGCTTTTTCTATAATTTCTTTTTTCTTTAATTGCTTTGTTTCGTGCTCATCAAAATCATGGAAATCAATAGAAGTGAAAGGTCTTTGTGACTAGGAATCCTCATTCATCACAAACATTTAATCCTTATGAATTAGAGTAGGTGAGGGAAATAATTAGCGTATTGATACGTGTAGATCGTTTTTAATGCATTATTAAAACATATATCTGCCAATTTCTAAAAGTATTCTACATGCATCAGTAGGTAGTTGTTTATGCGCTTGTGCATGATGTACACGTGAACGGTTATTAAGTTATCTCTTTCAAGTTTGTTTCTAACTATCCGTCGTCATTTTTTAATCCGTTACTAGTGTAGTCAATTTCTGAGTGGATTCTGCATGCACTAATATGTAGTTGTTTGTGCGCTCTTGTATGAAGTATAGTATACGTAAACGGTTATCCAGTTACCTCATTCTGTTTTGTTTATGACAATCTCTTAAAAAATTTAATCTGTTACTTGTACATAAGTCTGTCAATTTCTGAGAGGATTCAACTGCATCCACTATAGGTAGCCGTTTAGGCACTCCTGCATGATGTACACGTGAAGTGTTATCCAATTACTTCATTCCATGTTTGTTTCTAACAATTCCTCGTTATAATCTTGTTTTTCTCACATTAAAAATTTCTTTGAAAAATATTAATTGTTGAACTCACCTACTACTAGTTGCGAAGCTACATAGGAGCAGTGGTTTCACCCTTATGGTCCCGTTGGAAGTGATGAAGTTTGTCTGTGTTTTCTAGGTTCCATTGCTGTTGTGCAGCTCTGCTGTACGCAAGTTCTATTCCATCCCACTTCAAACAAATCAGAGAGCAACTGCTCTCAAATCCCCAATAGCATCATCCCGTAACCCCTTCCTACCTTCTAAAATTCAAGCCACCCAGTTCTATTCCATCCCACTTCAAACCAATCAGAGAGCAACTGCTCTCAAATCCCCAATAGCATCATCCCGTAACCCCTTCCTACCTTCTAAAATTCAAGCCACCCCTAGCCCAGCCGCCTGCTGCCAGGCACCATCCTTTGGTTTGATTGGCCACTGTGCTCTAAATTTTTATGTTCTTTAATTTCTATATCTATATTACCTCAAACCCTAATTGATTATTTAATATGAAGTTTTGTTAAATTTATATAGAATCGTAGAATAATTGATCAACATGGTTAGTGATTATGATTATTGATTATTCGATGTGAAAAATTAAATTCTTTTTTAGCCACTAACGAGATTCGAACCCACACCATTATGCAAAGACTCAACATTTTTCCACCACTGTGGTAAAGGGCCACTTGCAAATTAATTTCTTGATTATTGATTAATTGATTATTGATATGATTATTGGTATTGATTAATTGAATTGTTGGTTTAATTAGTTATTAGTCATATAGTATATTCTACTCTAAGATAAAGAATCTAAGAAATCTTTTAGCATTATACAGTTATATAATGGAATGATACTATAAAGAAACAGTGCTTAAATCCTCTTTCGCATTTTATAGTTACGTAATTTTGAACCTTGCACTCTTTAAGTTCGTCCCCCCCCCCCCCCCCCCGGGGACAATTCATGACTTCGCCACTACCTACTACTATTACTAAAATGAATCCTTGAACTATAAACGCAGTTGCTCTAAATTGATATCGAGCTTGCCCTTACGGATTTTTTTATTTCTTTTTGTAGACCACAGGATGTGGCAGTTGATGGTTGGACTTTTTCTTTAAATTGTTGAAAAATGAATCCAACCATTAACCACCACATCATTTAGTCTATAAAAGATGGTCTAAAAATGTGATCTCTCTTGTATTTTGCATTTGTCTACAAAATAGCCATTTCGTTCAACCAAAGTAAACGTTAAGATTTTTCTCTTTTTGATTCTTAGGTGTATAAATCCCAACTCTTTATAAAATATTGTGCTGGTAGGTTCCATACTAATATATTAACTATTAAGGGTTATGATTTCATACTCTTATTTACAAGCAAAAAGAAATATCATTATATTATAGTACTAAGAGCAATATCATCATTAATTTTATTATATTATTGTACAATGTTAATGTACTAATACCAAACATTTATAGACACGAAGAAGCCTGAAGTATCTCACACCTTGAAGCCTGATAATCCATATTTCGACCATTATTAACTAAATAATATTTTCTTACGCAATTCGACGATAGCTTACCAAGGTGGAAATGTTTTCAAATTAATATTTCTTGCAGGTTAAAGTTTTAGGACTTTTAGTTTAAAATGCATTAGGAAAATAATCTTATAAAACAACCTACTAAATGAGGTTAGAATTCATAGTTAGTGAATTGTGGATAAAAATAAAAAAAAAACAAGTGTGCATATATCCATGTAGAGAAATATTTTGTCCACAAATTTAATTGGAATAAACCATTTCTTATAAAACACTTACTAAATGGGATAGCTTATCAAGGTGGAAATAATTTCAAATTAATATTTCTTGCAGGTTAAAGTTTTAGGACTATTAGTTTAAAACGCATTAGGAAAATAATGTTATATAACTACCTACTAAATGAGGTTAGAATTCTTAATTTGTGAATTGTGGATAAAAATTATTGTCGTCCTCAAATTTAATTGGAATAAATAATTTCTTCAAGGTTTATTATATTAACACCCCACAAATTGTTGAATAAACAACACATACTTAATACACCCCACATTTGTTTTTTCAATTAAAAATTGTCTTAATGCATCTCACTTATTTCTCCATAATACCCTCAACCCCATTCTTAATATACACCTTACATTTTTTATATGCACCTCATATTTTCTATACACCCCACATTTCTCAAATCTTATAAAGCTTTTAATTTGGATAAATAATGTTGTCACATCCCCGCCCAGAGGAGACCACTTCCTGAGACCGTTCCACCACCGTAACACGATATTGTTCGCTTTGGGCCCCGACCACGCCCTCACGATTTTGTTTCTGGGAACTCACACGAGAACTTCCCAATGGGTCACCCATCCTGGGAGTGCTCTCGTGCGCTACTTGCTTAACTTCGGAGTTCCCATGGAATCCGAAGCCAGTGAGCTCCCAAAAGGCCTCATGCTAGGTAGGCATGGAATATACATATAAGGATCACTCCCTTGGGCGATGTGGGATGTCACAAATGCCAACTAAAATTTTGACAAAAGATGCCGCCTGGGATTTAAAGCATATCTGGGTTGTTTTCAATTCCACCATTAAAACTCATGTCGTATGTTTTTAATATTTGTGGTAATTTTAGTTGTTTAATTCTTCATGTAATCTCTGTGATCCCTAAAAGATGAATACGAACATAGAAGTTTGAATAACGCATCAAAAGCAAGATTAAATAATTATCGATGTCGTCAAAATCACTAAAACAATAAATAATATGAAGTCTTACCTCATGTGAAGCTTCCGAAACATCGATTTTGTATTTCATTCGCCAAAAATAATTTTTCTCAATCAACATGTTTGTAGTTTCATTGGTTAGGGTTTTGTTCTACAATATAGGGTCGGAGGGGTTTTGATAGTTAAAGAAGATAAATAATACGTTAAAAGTGATTTGAGGTGTATATAAAAAAAAAATTTTAACCTAATAAGGTCAAAATTGTCACTGCATAGTAGGATAAATAAGTTATTTAATATTAAATTTTAATGTAGGGTGCATTCAACATTTTATAGGGTACTAATATAAAAAGCCTTTCTTCAAATACACTAACTAAATGGGGCTAGAATTCTTAAAATGTGACTTGTGAAATAAGGAAAAGTGTATTCTTATGCATATAGAAGAATAATAAATCATATTACAAAATAATATTTTAAGAATTACTTACTAAATGCAATTAATTCTTAAATTGTGATGTCCAAAATACAGAATTTATGTACGTAAAAAAAACAAGAATGCTAGTCTTATACCTTTTTGGACCCGCAATTAGTACTATACAATATGACAAGTAATGTGTGTCAATGACTAATTTTATCTCATTTGATTTTTTACTATATACATCGCACCACCTATTATATGGTAAAAAATGTGATTAAATGGTGTCACTAACACTATAATCTAGTAGTATTTTTTCCACATACATGGAATGTCTCAAATTCAATGAATTTAATAATAAATTTGATACCTAATTATAAGAGAGGAATTATTATGTGGCTTGGCTCCAAGGCCTCATTGGCTTTATCGTACAATGTATTGTATAAGAAGAAATAAATTGTGATAAAATTGTGATATGCCTAACATTTACCCCGAAATAGAAATTCTACAATACCCTTTATAAAAACAAGGTACTTCAAAAATAATTGATTTTGCCACTTACTACTTCGGTATAGTGGTATTTGATAGGGATTTTACTACCTGCCAAAATAGGGATAAAAACACTTAAAAATACTTGCAAGAACAAGGTAGTTGTAGTATAAATGGCTCAAGCAAGGTCGTTTTCCGCAGAGATTGAATGAATAATTTATGTAAATACCAAATCTTAATTAATTATTTAAAAACAAAGATTGGAAAAAATTGATTTTATGATTTAAAATAATAAAAACGAATTTAATAGAAAATAATTAAATAAAGTGCCAAAATAAAATAAACTAAAGGAAAACAGTTTTTGAAAATTAAAATTGCAAAAGCCTAGGGTTCCGTTGTTCTTTTAACAATCCTATGTAGATTTATCAATTACTTATAAATTACCCATGCAACTTTGAAGGTTAGGTTTTCCTAATGCATATTCTATTCGTGGTATTCAAGCTAAAACGTATATCAAACATGCAATCCGTCCGTGGTGTTCAGATCAAATATAAACATGCATGACTCATTATGCTTTGTGAAAATCCTTTGAAAAACCATGCAACCTCTAAGACGTGGTATTCATCCTAGGTGAAATTACAACTATCAATCACAAGAAGCAATACTCAATTCCTCGGTGGTATTCCGACCGAATTGCATCCGATTACTTATCTAAACATCATAATGGTAGCTAAGCATTAAGATATAGAGACAGTTTAAATTAATAATTCAAAGCATGCATGTATAATATCAAAAGAAATTAAATAAAAACTACATATTCATGCTAAGGCTCAAGGCATCACCCTAGCAAACGGAAATTAGCTACGAACTAGAATTCGGAGTTCTCAGAAAATCATACTTTTGACCAACCAAATCAACTCCGATTTGGTCCCAAAAGGTCTTTTTTTAAAGCCGAAGACATCTCCTACAAATTCTTAGAAGGAATCTTCCTCAAAATACGCCATCTTGACCTCCAAAATACCCAAAACGTCCAAAAATGTCAATCTGAGAAAGCTGCCCGCTAGGCCTTCATGTCTTTGCTATGGTCAAACGACTTGGTAGAAAAATCTGGAATTTTGATACAAACATCTAGAAAGACTCATGAACATCGTCCAATTGGAATTACTCCAAAATTCATCCGTTTGATCACTTTTTCCTCTAGAGGAATTTGAATGTCCTACATTGAAAATATATAACAAAGTATCAAAATTCTACCAAAATAACTAATAAATTAATACTAAGATTAGGGTAAAATATATGGTATAATATGGACTCATCAAATACCCCCAAACTTGACTTTTTGCTTGTCCTCAAGCAAAACAAAACTCAAAAACAAAGATAAAAACTAGCAAACTTAAAAACTTTATTAAAACTCAACTAAGACAAAATTTTCATCTTCAAGTTGCAATCCATAGAAAACGTTAAAAATTAAAACATCTTTCCAAAAGTTCCAACGAATCCCACCACAGAGTCTAAGCCATTTAGAATCAATTAGAAAAGAATTCTTGAACTTCCTTCGGTGTAAAGTGAACCAACAAAGTTAAAGAGACTCGACTAAAACCCTTACCTCTCGTCCTCTTTATTTAACACTTAACACACATAATACCTTGATATATATTTTTTTCTTCTTTTTTTTTTTTTCCTTTTTTTTTTTAGTAACAGTGGTGTTCATGAAATGCTAGTTCCCTTAAGCTTTCGATCCAGACCATGTAGCGAGCTTTAGATCAATGACTCCCGAACCACAAAGGCTTTAGGGCACTATGTGTAGAACACCCCTAAGGACTTATTAACTCGAGCTGAAAAGGCTACGAAACCAACTAACCACCATGCCCCATGCCAAAACTCTACTGTTTGACGTGAGAATCAATGTTGATCAGGCAGGACTGGCCCAGTTACTAAGTAAAGTCTCGGGTGGAACAATTATTACTTTATTTATAATACAAACTAAACTTTACTTAAGACAAAAATTAAAATTAAACTTAGACTAAAAGTAAGTGTTCCAATCTCACTCCCCACAAACCATGTTGATGTGAATGTGCAAATTTCAAAGTATAACTCATGAATTAGTATCTAAGCAACGTTAAATAGAAAAGACTCTACTATGGGATTAACCTTCACCATGTACATTTGTTCTAACTTTTAAAATAAACTATGGATATTAACTTAAAAAGAATGAAAAAATTTAACATGACTCAAAAATTAAAAATCTAAAATTCTATTTCCCACTCCCAAACTTAAATCACACATTGTCCTCAAGGTGTGGAAAATAAAAGAAACAAAGAAACAACCTTACAAAGAAAATTAAATATTAAAACGAAACCTAACTAAACCTAACAATAATTAAAAGATAGTAAAGAAAAATAACAACAAAAGCGAAAAGAAAAGGGACAAAATAAGTAGACAAAGAAAAGAAAAGAATGCACCTGGTTTGAAAATGTGGACCTGGCATTGGACATGGGGCAGGATGCAAAGAAACACGGCGCAAGAGTGGCAGCCATCGAAACTAGAAGACTGGGCCCTGAAAAAAAATCCATGCACTTAACCAGCCCACGTGATGGCAAACACCACATATAGAAGTCACACGCCTGGCACACGTGCAATACACATGGGTGACTGAAACCCTAAAGCTCCACTATACAAATTAAAACACAGCCCATTGCCATCATTTTTCCTTACTGAGAGCTATCTCGAGCTCCGAGCTAACGGCTTCTTATCTCTAATCTTCATCCATCTCTATAGCCATGCCACCATAGCCATTTTGTCCAAAATCATGACTGATGTTCGAACTACAACCTGCCACCCCCAAACTTCGGGTTAGAGAAATGAAAACTGGGAACTTTGAAGCCATACATGCAACCCCAGATCCATCACATTGCGCAGCCAGCACTGGGATCTTTGTCCTCCATGGAAGATAAAAATGCTCACTCTCATTCTCATGCATATGTGTATCTTGTGCAAGACTTTCAGATCCACTGCAGGAAACAACCCAAATCGCAGATCTTAAGGTTGAACAAAAGGTATAAATTTTCAACTGCAATTTGGATGAATAGATTATGTGAATCTGTGTCTTTGTGGTCATTTTGCTCTTGTGGTTTAGTCAGTGTGTGGCTTCTATCTCGCATCCATAGGTCTGAAAGTCTCCAATTTTTTTTTCTATGCATGCTGCCATGAATAATATGATGAATATTGAGCTAAACAATGCACCAACTAGATCCTTGGTTTGCATGAACAATTATGCGCTCCTTCTGTGTTGCTTGGTCCACCCCTGAACTTGTATGTAATGGAATTTGTAAGTGAGAGAGAGTGAGTGAAAGTTTCCAAACAGGGCAAAGAGTAGCACAGTAAACCCCCACTGTAAGTATTTCAAAACTGATTTTCATTCGTTGAGGTCTGATGAATGTGGATGAATGAATGCTGAAAGCATGATTCAATTGAATTTTGCGCGCTTAATGGATATTTAGGGCCCTTCGAGTCCAAATGCAACCTGCAAAAAAACAGATTAAAATTCTAATTAGAAGATATCCCAAAATAAAATACTGATTAACTTAAAACAATTGTTGTGTTTTGTGTTTTTCAAATTATTTTTTATTTTTTTTATTTTTTTATTTTTTGTGATAAAGACTAGAAGGAAGAAAATAAAATGAACGAAAATAAAAAGAAAAGAGTTTAGAAAAATTGGGTTGCCTCCCAATAAAAGCTTTAGTTAATGTCTATAGCTAGACGGATTTGAAATGAGCTTTGTGATCACATCACTTGTTCTCTTAGAGTTAACCACTTCTTGATAGCATCATACGGCAACAGTAGATATGGAATGAGTTGTTGTTAATGAGTGATTGAATTCTTTATAATTGCCTTTCTATGTGAATGAATCTTTGTGATCAAATAGGTTCCCCTCCATCGATGCTTTTGTTTTCCTTGAACTGACTTCAATCTTGTATTTAATACCCACAATTTTTGCTTTGGCCCAATTTCGTGACGGAGAATTGGGCTGCCACTAAGCTTTTTCTTCCTTCCCTTGTAGATCTTAGCTTGCTCGTAGGACTCGCCTAGATTTTCTTTAAATTTGAATGCTTATACTGCTGGACCATCCAATTCAGCAACATAAATTGTATCAGTAGTCATCTGCCCTGTATCCAAATCAATCAATGTGTTTGAGAGCTGATCATGCGACATATTGGATGTTAAATTTATGTGAACCTCTCCTAACATATTAACACTCATGTCTTCCTGCAGGCTTTGTGGGAAAGGTTTTGGTGGCACATAAACATGGGTAGCACTCGGTTCTGATGGGATTATAGGATCATCATGTGTTGCTTTCTCCCTTGGGCGTGAACAACAGGCAGATGGCTCCTCAGTTCCTACACCAACTTCTCGATCATCATAGCTTATCCCACAGTTTAATGCTTGAATCAGAAATCCTTGATTGGTTATTTCAGTGTACAATTCAGTTGATTCCAACAATTTAGAGAGCTTGTCCTCTATTGGAAGCTCTTGTGGCACATTAAACTGCTCAAAATAGTGCTCAAGATGCTTTTGCAAACTTGGGGTGTAGAACTCTGAATATGGATTGTTCCAATTTCTTTTTGAGTTGTTTCTCATATTGATATGCTCCTGGACATAATCTGGAAAATATTCCTTCTGAGGACATTGCAAAATATTGTGGGTCTTCAAACAGCAAAGTGCACAAATTGTAGGTTTAAATCCATAAAAACCCCATTTTGCAGAGTTGACCCATAAAGGCAGTCTACCTAGTTGTATATTGAATTCAGGAGGAGGAACAAATTCCATTGTTGCACAAATTGTAACCTAAAAAAAATAAAATAAAATCAAGTAAATGAAAAGATATATACAAAAATAATTAACTAAGAGTTGATAAACACAAATTATTTAAAATAATCCCCGGCAACGGCGTCAATTTCTTGATAGGAATTTTACCACCTGCCAAAATAGGGATAAAAACACTTAAAAATACTTGCAAGAGATCAAGGTAGTTATAGTATAAACGGCTCAAGTAAGGTCATTTTGCACATAAATTAAATGAATAATTTATGTAAATACCAAATCTTAATTAATTATTTAAAAACAAAGATTGGAAAAAATTGATTTTATGATTTAAAATAATAAAAACGAATTTAATAGAAAATAATTAAATAAAGTGCCAAAATAAAATAAACTAAAGGAAACAGTTTTTGAAAATTAAAATTGTAAAAGCCTAGCCTTAACAATCATATGTAGATTTATCAATTACTTATGAATTACCCATACAACTTTGAAGGTTAGGTTTTCCTAATGCATATTCTACTTGTGGTATTCAAGCTAGAGCGTATATCAAACATGCAATCCATCCGTGGTATTCAGATCAAATATAAACATGCATGACTCATTATGCTTTGTGAAAACCATTTGAAAAATCATGCAACCTCTAAGGCATGGTATTCATCCTAGGTGAAATTACAACTATCAATCACAAGAAGCAATACTCAATTCATCGGTGGTGTTCCGACCGAATTGCATCCGATTACTTATCTAAACATCATAATGGTAGCTAATCATTAAGATATAGATACAGTTTAAAGCACAATGATTAATAATTCAAATCATGCATGTATAATATCATAAGCAATTAAATAAAAACTACATATTCATGCTAAGGCTCAAGGCATCGCCCTAGCAAACGGAAATTAGCTACGAACAACCATAAAACAAAAGGAATTTATTGAAATAGAAAAAGGATAGAAAACACCTTTAAAATACAAAGCGTCAAAGTCTAGCTAAATTCTCCACGTACGTTCCTCCCAATGTTGCCTAGAGAACCCTAATGGCTAACAAGCATTATTTATACTAATACAAAATAGAACCCTAAAAAGTCTTAGAGTAAAACTAGGAAACATAATTAAATAATAAAACAGAAAATAAAAGGTTTTTTATTTGAACTAGAATTTGGAGTTTTCAGAAAATTACACTTTTGACTAACCAAATCAACTCTAATTTAGTCCCAAAAGGTCTCTTTTTAAAGCTGAAGATGTCTCATACAAATTCGCAGAAGGAATCTTCCTCAAAATACGCCATCTTTACCTCCAAAATACCCAAAAATGTCCAAAAACATCAATCTGGGAAAGTTGCGCGCTGGGCCTTCATTTCTTTTCTACGGCCAAACGACTTGGTAGAAAAATCTGGAATTTTGATACAAACATCTAGAAAGACTCACAAACATCTTCCAATTGGAATTACTCCAAAATTCATCCGTTTGATCACTTTTTCCTCCAGAGGAATTCGAATGTCCTACATAGAAAATATATAACAAAGTATCAAAATTCTACCAAAATAACTAATAAATTAATACTAAGATTAGGGTAAAATATATGGTATAGTATGGACTCATCAATATTCCTCTTCACTTGTTAGTGAGAGGTCTTAGATTCAATTCTCGCCAAAGACAGATTTGAACCATATTATTACTAGCTCATTATAAAGCTAAGCCCATCCTTGTCTTTTTTAGTGTGGATAATATCATTTGTTTAAAAAAAAAATTTCCAGTTCAATTCAATCTTCCATACCAATTGAGGGCTGGTTCGGTGTGGGATATCGAACAGAAACCACCATCCCGATTTCCAAACCGAAATATTTCGGAACGGGATTTCAAATCCCGAAACCGAACCGAATTTCTGAGATTTCCGAACTTCGGGATGCCCAAAATTTTTTTCGGGATATCGGGACAGATCGGGATTGATCCTTTATGCCCAAATCCAATTCATACGAAGCCAAATTGCACCATCACTCTGCTATTCAAAATAAAATTAAAGACAAAAATCCTATAAAAAGCTCAAAATGATCAAACAAACAGATCCCAAAACAAAATTCAAATCAAATAAAGAATCAGATAAAGAATCAGTGAGAAATGTGAGAGAGTGAGAGTGTTAAACCCTATAACTTAGATTGGACAGTTGAGATTAAATCTCAACCAATCCAATGGTACAGATAGTTTATAATTTCTAACTTGAATTAAATACATATTATATATTAATATATTGTTGTTCGGTTCGGGATTACCGAACTAAAGGTTTATCGAAACTGAATTCCATACCAAAAGTTTCGGGATTTTCAGGTTTGGTTTTTTTTTTTTCGGGTAGGATTCTGGAAATTTCAGATTGGGTTCAGTTTTTTGGGTTATTTTTTTCCAGCCCTAATTGAGATGAAACCTAATGTCTAAAATAAGAAAAATAGATCGTACTTTTTAGTGTAAATAATATTATTTGTTAAAAAAAAATTAATTTTTCAGCTCAATTTATTTTTCTATATCAATCGAGACGAAGCCCTGGTGTCTAAAATAAGGAAAATAGAAAGAAAAAAAAAGGGTGGCTCTCCTTAATCTGCCCCGAATTTTGCTGACAGTTTCACTTTTTCAGCAGAGTCAAGTCCTCATAAGTCGTAAAAATAAATAAACAATAAGAAACAAATCATGCCAAGATAAATTTTTTTTTTAAATGAGTAAGCCACGTTAGTTGCGGACCACAGCCCTTATCTCATGCTAACGGTATTTTTTTTTTTGTTTGGTTGAGTATATCGAAATTTTTATATTAAGAGGAGGGAGAGTTTGGTATAACTACACATTAAGTAGCTTAATTTGGTATCGAATACGTCACCCAATAGATTCAAACTAAGACCTTTCATTTTCAAGTGAAGAAGAATACCACCAGACCATAGTATTGAATGACAACGCTTTTGAATTTCTTGATGCGCAAGAAAACAATAAATACAATAAAAAGTCTCTAGCCGTGTCAGCATCGGATAAAATTGGGTAGATATTCTGTACAATGAAAAGCCCTATTTGTTCATTATATATCATATGATCAGTTTTCCTTAAGCACTATTTCTATTTAATTTTAAATAAAAAAATTCAAAATAATTTCATTTGGCACAGTTTTCGTACATTATATATGATGAACGAATGTGATTGAAGAATCCTGAGATCCTCACAAAGAGAATAATTCTCATTCGTAAATAATTAAGCTCTGACTGACAAGTAGTGTGGGCTCGTTTTGAATCGGGTTCCATGATTAGGAAATTATTTCCGATTTGTATGGCCATTTTTTCTTCACACTTATAGAAAAGTTTCTATTATCTGCCGGTTCCTAATTTGACACTAGGGCGTTCAATTTTTTAACGCTAAAATAAAATGCATAGATACGTGTAAAAAGGTGCGAGGAATAACTTTTGTAACTCGGCCAGCCAGAAAATTTGAATATAAACCCCAAAAGACTAGCGATCATCGAAAAGATTTCTAGGATAAGTAGAATAGAAAATATGACAATAGAGATAAACTATACACAGCCTGTATCCAAAGAGATTCTCGTTTTTTGGTAAAGATAAGGACTAGTTGTGGGGCCTATTATACATCGAACTTCAACTATCTAAACTATTTATTTTTTTCAAGTCTTCATTTACAGATCATCCTTACAAAAAATCAATTTAAACTGAAATCATTACTTATTTGATTGTAATGAAGAAATTTTCTTGTCTTTTTTTTTTAATTTTTATTTTATTTTATATATATATATATATATATATATTTTTTTTTTAAACAAACCATTATCTATAGCATTAAGCGGCTCGATGTTCTTAAAACATAGTGTTCGTCAAATTCTTTGTACTTAATTAGATGTCTTAAACATTTTCGATTGACTAATATTTTGCAAGGATTTCCATTTTTACCAATAAACAAAATCCCTTCAGACAAGGGGCCATGAAATCGTTTGATAACACTTTTTACTTTTTCTCAAAGATATCCAATGATCATAATAATTCCCGCAAAACTCTTTCATTTCATATTTCATAAAAATTTATTCTTATTCTTACAAAGCAAATAGCATTATTCGGTATGCGATCAAGTCCAACAACACTTGAATAATAAACATTCAAAAAGAGCCCACTAGCATTGATGTTGCAAATGCGTGAGAGATGTCGGATACAACAAGTGCACGTAAGTTTCTCTCGTAATCATGAGAGAAATAACAGTTTAAAAAATGTGTTAACCATGAATACAATAATCTCAGCCTCAGAATTTGTCCTTAGCTATTCCATATCATTGCTAATGACAAAATTTAATCCGATCCAGCCTTTATTTTTCCTGCAAGCCAAACACAAATCTTCCTCCTCCAATGAATGGATGCATCTAACACAGCACCAACCACATTTGAAATGTAACATAAAAGTTCTTGTCACGTCATACATATGAATAACTCTGATGGTCACCTACCCCCTTGATTCTCCGGCTGTTAGCGTGGAAACCGACGTGTTCATTTCTCGGACACATCATTAGATTGGTTGTCAAATTTCGAACTACTTTCATCGATTGTGCCATTTACATGACCATTGGATTTTGAACCATAGATGTGCCCCATTTTTGCCCGTTTGGTCTCCAGGTATTTCCGATTCTCCATAGTTATCGGTGCCAACAATGGGACTCTGCCAGCAATGGCCAAACCATAACCCTTGAGGCCAATATATTTTGCAGGATTGTTAGTCATCAGCTTCATCGTTCGAACACCTAGATCTCGTAGTATCTGCAAAAGAATTGAGTCATGGGTTCAGATATCAAGACAATCCACCTTACGCCATGGGAGATTGTATCAAGAACCAAGCCTAGGAAAATCTAAATGCAATCTGACTTAAAATAATTTCTAACAGTTACAAACATAATTACAACAGATAGTAATTCAAATTACAATTTGATAATGGCAGCCAACTCAAAAGACATGAAGCAGACGGTTCCCAGCCCTGATGCCAAAAATTTTCCAACATAGTGACGAGAAAGGAGCTATAATGTGATGAAAAAACTAACAGTATTTTAGAGTCACCTCTGAATCAAAGTAATTATGATTTAATGTTTACACTATAACACAAATGAATCCCCATCGTTTGTAGATCCCCAACAACGAAGAAATTTTATTAAAATGGGATCAAATCAATTCCGAAATTTGGTCACCCATGAAAGGGACAATTTTCTAGTGAAAGAGAGGCTCATGTACGCAACACTTTTAACAGTATGACAACACATCTACTAGAAAAGATACGCAATGCTGAAAATGATGACACAAATGAGATGATTTACTTTTAAGAAACCAGTACCTGTGCACCTATGCCATACTCGCGAGAATCAACTGGTAATCCCAGCTCCTCATTGGCTTCAACAGTGTCACGCCCAGCATCCTGCAGTTTATAAGCTCGGAGCTTGTGACCCAAACCAATTCCTCTACCTTCATGTCCACGAAGATACACCAAAACACCCCTACCAGCTGCTTCAATTTGCTTCATTGCAAGTGCCAGCTGTTTTCCACAGTCACACCTGGCTGACCCAAATATGTCACCAGTGAGGCACTCAGAATGTACCCTTACAAGTATTTCTTGCCCATCAGCAATGTCACCCTGTACATTTCAAAATCCTGCAAATAGTTACTTACAGGAATAAACATTGATCAAACACAAAATATTGTCTTTGTTTGTCATCCAACCTCACAATTCAGTGAATCTCCCAGTTAGTCATTTGATAGTGTGATACAGAATACAACCATGCTATGGAAAGACAGTAGGACCATCAATTTATGCAGATGGAAGGAAAAATTGATGCAGTAGAAAGGAGAGAAAAAAAGATGGGAAAAATGTTGAAGAGATGGATAAAGAGAGGCAATTAGGGGCTACAACAACCTATTTCTTTATTATCACACACCAATATGCCAAAGTCTGAAATCCTATTACAATGAGGCGTTTCAGCGAAGGCAATCCCATGAAAATAAAGTACCTTAGATGTCCTCATAAAGTATTGAGAGAGCAAGATAAATAAAATCCTAAACTATTCGAAAAACAGATAGATAAACAGCTATCCACAATTCTAATTCCAAGAAATAAAACATTAAATAAATAAACATAATTTCGAAGCTCTTTCTGTCCCTTAATAAATGAAAACTACATTCTTAAATCCATCATCAAATAGAGTCTGATAAGAAACTTTGGTTACAGAAACATGCTATACATAATAGACTAGCTGGTAGGTGGTAGAGGATAGACAATTGCACATCCAGCTAGAAAACTGTGGAGTATTGGGCAGGAAGATGCAAGTGCAAGCTCCCAAAGAAAAATATAACCTAAGATAATCTTCCTCTAACTTAGCTTTCAAGTTTCAACCCTTCTGGCAGATCCTTCATTGAGCAAAGATAATATCCCTAAAGGTTTCTACGTGCTGTCAATAAAGAAATGTATTAACAGGTGTCTATGAGCTAGTTCAATAAAGAGAACTCCATGACAAGTTGACAACAAATACTCCTTGTAGCATCCGACACTTTGACCATTGAACAGTCGATTTCTTACACATCCATTTGCTCACAGTGGCTGATTGTTCATGACAAGACACTGCCAATAATATGAAGCAAAGCCTTAAAAGCATGAGGTGCAAGCCTCATGATTAACTGATATAAGCTTCTAAAAGCATCTAGGGTTATTATCCTAGATCCACTTGCCGAGAATCGAGATATCAACTCAAAGGCCTTTCATGTCATCTCTGTCATTTTTCTGAAGTTTTCTCACCAGACACACATCTGAGGACTCCCAAGTAAGGGATTCCAAAAGTCCATACAAAGAAATCAAGTACACAACATCTGGTATATCTGTATAAAAAAACTGAACTCTAAGAAGAGAGCAATATAATATCTACAAAAACAATCGCAGGTAACTAAGTCAATCGAACACTGACATTGTAGAATGGTAACAGCAGGAGAATTCTACAGACATAAGGATGGTAAATAACAATCCACAGATTGACGATTATACCAACGGCTATTTATGATGGGTGTTGGATAAAGAAGGTTAAATAGTTTTAAGCGGAGAATACTCTAGGTCAATGATTTGCTTACTTTCACCATAGCAATGTGCTCAATCCCATCGAGCAATGATTTATAACAGTAGGCTTCAAATGGACCCCACATTGTGGGTATTCTTGCAGCTCCAGCCCTCTCTACCAACTTATCTCGTTTCCTCCTATATCTGAAAGTTACAATTCAGAAACATCATCATTTGAATTTCTTCCACTAATTTAAAGAACATGACAAAAATCGACATTTAATATTTACTTGTCCTAACAAAAATAAACCAAGAAGCAACAATAACATTAATTCATTACTTTACAAAAAAGTTAGTCTATCGAAGAAAAGGAAAGAAAAAGGGGCAGAGTTTTTTGACAGCCCTGAACCATTCTTAACTGATTGAAAGAAGTAGAAGTTATAATTATTTGAAGTATATTTAAGCTGTCAAATGAACATTCTTCACTAGCTCGTAGATGCTAACTAGAGGATTGCAGGATGACCCAGTGTTTCAGATATATGTAATAACCCTTATCAGTTAATGAAACAGTTTTGTAGTCATCTTTAAACTAGTCAAGTATTAAGGATTTATGTGGTAACTACAGCTAGCACACTTTGAACTCATAATGTCTAGACATAATCATTCAGAGTACCTTATCAAATCAGCAATGGAAATAATTTTCAAGTTTTCTGCCCTTGCAAATTCACGAAGCTTTGGTAACCTAGCCATAGAACCGTCATCATCCACAAGTTCACATAAAACTGCTACTGGATCAAGCCCAGCCAACATAGCAAGATCAACTGAAGCTTCAGTGTGACCGGCTCTTTTTAGAACTCCTCCCTCTCTGTACTTTAGGGGAAAGATATGTCCCGGGCGGTTGAAATCTTCAGGTTTTGAATCCCTTGATGCAAGTGCCAAGACTGTAGCAGCTCTATCACGAGCTGAAACACCAGTTGTTACACCATGTTTTGCATCCTATGGAGTCCAAAACAATTGAGGTCACCCACATCAGAGTGTTATAAATCAGAAAACAGTTATATATTCAATAAAGTAATAGATTAAACTTTCACCATCCATCCCCAAGACAAAGACAAGGTTGGCAATACCAACTCTAGTCAGCTCCACTGTCCCTAAGAAATATTGACTCAAAATTCAGCTATGTATATACAATATCCTTTTCACTCTTTCCCTATCCTTTGAGAGATCCAACAAACTCGGATGCAGTTACTGACCAGAATAGTAAAATACATGGAACAAGAAGCCTGTGATCATGATAAGGTCATTGTTCCCCTCCTAATAGCGCATCTCAATATGCATAATTGGGTTTGATGTTACTTAGGAGAATTTAACTACATACCACTGAGACAGTGAATGCCGTACAAAGTTTTTCTTCATTCTTTGTCACCATAAGTGGAAGTTGCAACCTCTCCAAGTCATCTCCTTTCATGCTCACACAAACAATCCCAGTTCCGTGCTTCACAATAAATGCCATAGCTTCTGGTGTTGCCAAGGAAGCTGCCATTATAAGATCTCCCTCGTTTTCTCTATCTTCATCATCTACAACGATAACCATCTGCAATATTTTCTTGAATTAATGATCTGCTATCTTATCCACCTCCAGAAAAATTAAGCACGAGAAAAAAGAGAGTAAACAGATCCCTTAATCTCACAACAGAACTAACTGAGGAAATGACCAACCTTGCCTTGACGTATATCTTCAATGGCCTCCGGAATGGAAGAAAATCCTTGTACAGGGTGATCTAGATCATATTCATCATATTCGGTAGAGAACCCACTAAACGTCGGGGTTGTTTCAGCTGAAAGTGTTCCAAAACCTAATGTGTCAGGTTGTATTTCAATCCCAGTTGGGTTGCCATTAGAGTAAGACAGGAGACCATCTTCTCCCAGCAAAGCTCTTGCCTTAATTGATCCCTTGGAACCAAGGCACAATTTCCAAGACACACTCGGTGTGACAAAACCGGATAATCGCCCATTTGCTGCAAGCCAAGTCCCAGGATATAGACTAGTGTGCCCTCTGAAGATAAAAACTAGTTAGACATGTATACATACCCCATTTGAAGATTTAACATTGAACACACATTACATACACAATGCCTCAATTCCAAAACATGAAAAACCTCGATTTATCCCTCACAATTTCAGGATTAACACTTCAGATCACTGTGGTTATTCAAATCAACAAACGGATAATACAAAGTTTAAACCCGAGAGAGAGCGAGAGAGAGAGAGGGGGCTTACGGAGAAGGGGAAAGAGCCATTGAGGAGCAATAGGGGTTGACGGAAGCCATTGGAAGGTGGACGTAGAGCTGCTGCTTTCAGGCTTTCAGGCTTTCAGCTGTGTTCCGTAAGAGTGAGAGAGCCAGCGAAAGAAATAGAAGAGAAGAGGAAGAGAAAGACAAGTCGGAGACGCAAAAGTGGCGGCGTCGGATTGGTCAACGAAAGCCGCCGCCCAAGCAATTGCAGAGAAACCGAACGGAATGATTCAATTCAACGGTTCATATACTGTGGGTGTTCTATCTGACGTCAGCACTATCCCGCCACCTTGGTTTTTGTGTCATTAAAAGCACGCCAGTGCAGCGCAGATCTCCAGGTTGTACTAGAATATTCGAAAAAAAGAAAACGTTGTGTTTGATTATTGACAATTAAGAATTAAGAAAGTCGTGTTTCGGTTGCTTTCATCTTAGTTTAGGTGCGGTCTGTCCGGCAACCCGCCATCTTGACCACGTAACTATTCAACTAAGGGCGTATTTACTTAGCATTGAAGTAATAAGATTATATATTCGTTAAAGTGGGGAAGTATGCTAGGCCTCATAATAGACAAGTCATAATAACGTGGTTCAAATTATCTCTTGACAAAAATCGAACTTAAGATCTCTCACTTGCAAGTGAATAGGAATATCATTAGATCGTAATACAATATGCCAATCAGGAATTAATTGAAGAAGGCAAAAATCCAAGGGAGACACTCTCATTAAATAGTTTTACTAATCAGAATAAAAATAGCACTAATTTCTATTTAAGCTGTCTATAATGTTCAGAAACCAGTTTGATTCTCATCCCGCTTTTCCCAATCCGATATCCCTCAAATAGAATTCGACTCTACCAATACCAAAAATCGGACTCTTGATTTTATGTAAGGCCGACATTACTTTTCATTATTTTTGAGTTGATAAAAAAAATGAGTAATTCGGAATAGGAATGACACCCATTTATCGTTTCCTTTACGTATATGTAAACACGCCTTAAATGTTATCATTGACTTATAATGTAGATTAACTCAAAATTTTAACATGATAATATCAATCTATCATTGTATTAGATACAAAATAAATCGTTAATTAGTACTACAACATAGCAATATTCTTTCACTTATAAGTAAGATATCTTAAGTTCAAATTTGATAAAGGGCTAGTTCGATATTAATTATATATAACTGGCCCATTGCGTGACTTGAGCCAAATCTTCATCCCTTATTGTTAATATATCGGTGAAAAAATAATAATATTCAAATCACTCCACCATACACAAGAATCTATTCATTTTTTGTGAAAATTTTCAAAATTAATTTTTGATTGAGCTAATTTTGATAAAGTTAATTTTGTGGGTTTGAAAGAGTATCTTATGTGCTTTTCACAAACTAAATTTTTTGATCAATTTTAGTTGATAAATATAAGAATTGATCGAAATTTCCCATCTCTCTCTTGTGAGTGCTCTTCTCTCCCCTATGAGTCTTTCTCATCGTTATGTGAGTGGTTTTTCGTTCCCTTCGATTTACGTCGACGCCAACTCTAGCTTTGGTAAGGATCGGTGCCAGTCTTATGTTTTTTTATGTGTGGCTTGTTTCTGTTGTTTTGTTTAGTTTCAGTTTTTTCTTACTTTTTTTTAGTGCTTACAATGTTTTCTCCCCTTCCCTGCAATGTAACAATTCGTCCCGATAATTTTTACGAATTTTGGAACGGAAGGGTATCTTGGTAATTTCAATGCGGTTGAAAGATATTTTGAAATGGGTACTATTTGGTTCTTAAATGGTGAGCCGGGTGGGGCCCACTTTCTTTTTGGTCCCCCGGTCTCTCTTCTTCTTAGGCTGCCACGTGGCACTTCTCTCCCCACTTCCTCTCCTTCTCTCTGATGCTCCTCGAGCTCTCTCCCTCTCAGACCTCTCTCCCTCAGCTCAATCTCATCTCTCCCTCTTGCAGGTCTTTCTCTCTTCACTCATTCTCCCTCAATTCCTCACCTCTCTCGTTCCTCTTCTCCCTCTGCAATTGCAGACCAGGATTATAACACCATGGAAACTAGTCCAAAAGTTTGGAGAAATCTAGCAAGCTTCTTGACCTCCCGACGTGTGGGATAAGCCTTGAAGTACTTTGATCCTCTTTTATTCATCTTTATGGTTTAACTTTAACCTAGTTTAGGTTTGTGAACAACATGATTGCGATGGAACGAAGAAGGAAACCGAAATCCAGATTCCCGTCTAGAACCGTGGGTTTCAAACGACTTTTCTGGCCACCTCCAGCCACTACTTGGAAAACCAAAGGTATAATCCTAATCTACTCTAGTTTGTCATTAATTTGGTGGGTAAATCGTAGGTTGTAGTCAAGGTTCAGGGTTGACCGGAGCTTGGGAAGTTCCGGCTTTCGTCTCTGTGAGAATCGATCTGAAAATCGGGTCGACCCAACCCGGTAGCCCTAAACCCAGACCCACAACCCTAGTCTGGCCTAAAGATTTGGGAGATGCAACCCAGCCCAATTGTCAAGCCCAAACTTGAAACCTTTTGGCCTAGCTTTAAGCCCAACTACATAACCCAAGCCCAAACACCAACCCAGAACCCAGGTCGCACGTGGGTAAGCGAGGAGCACACGCGCCGCCATCGAATGCACTATGACGGTGGCGTCGGTGACTTTTTCGGCCAACTTTCCGGCGACCCAGATCGGTGCGTGGCCATCTAGGGCGTGAGGGCACATGGGGGTACCCGAGGTCCCTTGTTCTATTTTTTGACGTCCTAGATCAGTTTCCGACATCCGTTTTCCCAAATTCAACCGTTTTATTACAGTTTTATTAATTGGTACCCTTATGTGCTTAGCTACAATTATTTATGATGTTTCCATCTTCGCTAGTTTGCACGGCTCTTCGACGGTGAAGTATCTATGAGTGGACCCCTTCAAAAATGCATATTTTTATTATTAGAAATGCATACATGAAAAGCATGATTTTATGCCTACGTTTTATGAAACATTTATGAGTAAATTGGTTTCACGCTTTATGAATTATCATGCTTATTCGACTTTACGTTCTTTGTGGTATATATGACTGATGACTATATACCTACTTATGAACATGCTTTTACGATATGACGTTTTAGTTACTGAGCTCCGATTTGAGATAGATATATATATATATATATATTAGAAATATTATGTTAATGTTTTTATGTGCTTAATTAGTGGTTATTCATATGATACTGCCTAGGGCGAATGAAATCATTAATTGGCTTCGGTCAGGTGATGTAGGGCCTACGGACGAATGATACTCATATATAGCTTTGGTCGGGCGTAGGTTGCTGGCTTCGGCCAAAAGATATTTATATTTGGCTTCAGCCGAGCATGTGTAGGTGGCTTTGGCTGGAAGATATTTATATATGGCTTCGACCGGGCTTGTGTAGGTGGCTTCGACTGGAAGAGTTTTATATGCCTTCGGGTGAGTAAGGAGTTCTATATGCCTTCGGGCATGAGATGATACCACTACTAAGCACACTATATGATATATGTTTTATGAAGGTTTTATGGCACGCTAGGGTTTTCAAAACACCTATTACGTATTATACTATTGAGTTTTCATAAACGTTGGGGGTTAGTACGTTGATGAATAATTGTTTTCATATTACTTATATATCAACTTGGTCCAATCATGTTTTGTTTTGTGCCTCCTTAGGACTTAGAATTGAGGTGTACAATCTCGGCGTCAAGACATTCCTGCATCGGCATCTTCGAGTCTTCTCGGTGTAGGACCCATCTCCTTGCTCATTCAATTTTATATTATTTCTTTTTAGTGTCTTGGATTAGTTGTATGCTCTGAACACGTTCCACAATTGCATATTTATTATAGTTAAATTTACAAGTTTTATTTATGTTAGCTATTTCTTTCTAGTTCTCATGCATTCTAATATGGCTTCATCATTTTTGAGTGTCGGCCAGCACATGCCTACCTTGGTATTTAGAGGATATCAGAGTTGGGCATGTCATGCAATTGTCACAATCTCTTTCTTTCTTTTCTCCTTCTTCCTTTGATCTCACATTTTAAAGACCATTCCCCTATTTCCTCTATCCTTTTTGACCCATTCCCCCTCTTTGACCCACCCCCTCCATCATCTGGATCATTTGGTCCCACCATCCATCCTCCATCTTTGACTCATCCCTTTATCTTCATTTTCGGTTGGTTATCACCTCCGTTTTCCACAATTTGTCATGGATCTTTGGGATGGTGTGTAGAGCTTTAGCTCAGATGTTCACACCACCACCCTTGTTAACCATTATTGGTTCTTCTTGTAGTTTGCCCTTCCCAGCGTTGTTGCTCGTGGGTTCTTTCTACGTGCTTCCTTGTTCTCTTAGCAGTGATTTTTGCTGGTACTTTGAGGACGTTATGGCCTTTTTCTTAACTTCTTGATGGTGTCATCTTAAGTGATCATGATAGGTTTCACGTGAGGATGTTTGGGTGGCTTTCCGATGTCAGCGTTGGCGTCTGCAACTTCAAGAAGACTAGCTTTTTAGGGTTTTTTGGTGTGGTTTGTTTGTGTGTACTGAGCTCCAAGGTTGGGCTTCGGACTTTGTCTTCTGTGTGTTTGTGGTCCCTTTTTGTTATGCATAACTTGTACATGGCCCTTTGTTGTACTTATGTTTGTTGGTAATGAGTTTTACCCTTTCACCAAAAAAAAATTCTAAGAATTGATCCTCAAATGCTAGGATTTCTTTGATTTGTTCCATGAATATAAAATTGAGGCCTAAATACATGAGTTTTGATCTCTAAAGAACAAAATCTATACATTTAAGGCTATTTTTAACTATGTCACCTAAAACTCGATTTTGATCTTACTTTGCCCCAATCCCACTTTGCCTCCAAGAACTCAATTTTGATTTCACTTTACCCCCTAAAACTCAAAAGTCATCATTTTACCCCATGAAACTTAAAATTCTCTCCACATTGCCTTAATTCTATTATTCCGTTCAAAAGCCATCAAACATGCTAATGTGAATTTAAAAAATGCCCATGTGGAAAAAAGAGGAATACAGTAAAATGGTGAATCAAAACCCAAAAGAAAATGAATGACTTCCTAGCCTCGTTTATCCTACCACTACCTATCCCATCTCACTGGCGATAACTCCCTCCTCTCTTACTCACTATCAACCCAAGATTCTCTCTCTCACTCTTTCTCTAGGGTTTATTTGCTATCCGTGGAATTAGAGCAAATTCCATTATATGGGTTTGATTTAGGTCCACCAAGCTAATCATTTTATTTTTTATTTTTTTCCTGATCTTTGCAACTCAAGTACCCAACCCAAAAAAAAAAATTAATACTTAATTTCTTCTTTTAAAATTAATATATTCTAACTATTGAATGTTAATGTATAGTGGAGATTTATAATCAAATCCTTCTCCACTATGCATTAACATTAAACAATTCATAGTTGAGATTTATAATAAAATTCATAATGGAGATTTATAATCAAATCCATCTCCACTATGCATTAACATTAAACAATTCATAGTTGAAATTTATAAAATGACTATTTTTTAGTTTCATGGGGCAAAGTGGAATCAAAATCAAGTTCTAGGGGGCGTAACTAAATATAAGCCTATGATTTTATATTTCTACCCATCCACGTCAACAATTTTAACAGCTATTTCACAGAAGAATTAGAAACATTGTAAAGTAGAATGAATTTTAAGTTTCAGGGAGTAAAGTAATATGGGGTGACACCGATAGTCACGATTGAGTTTGAGAGCACGTTTGTAATTATTGGTTCAATAATTTAATTGATTTTACATGCTTGTGAATATCTAAAAGTAAGGCAACGGAAATACGGAAATTGATAGAGAAAGAAACCAAGCCTCTCCGTAGGGACAAGTTTTCTTAGTAATAAATAGTAAGGAAAACTAATAAAAGGGCTTTACACTTTATCCTATTTTTATCAAAAGCATTCAAATAACTTTGTTTAACGATTAGACAAAAAAATCAAATCCTGACAAGACAACTTGCACAGATTACATAAGCCCAGCCCATGTAGACTCGTTGATCATTCATGCGCTAGTAATCCTACTTTCTCTCTCCTCTCTCTCTCTCTCTCTCTCTTTTTTCCTCTTTTATCACTCTTGTGGGACCTATTATTTTTCAAGGCCGAAGTAAGATAGATCATAATACGAATAACTCAAGAGTAAGGTTATGGACTCCACAACTTCGACTAGATTGAGCTGTACAAATGGACCAAAGATGCCACCATCATCTTGTGTTTCGAAAAGGTAGGCAAAGTGAAAGGTAGGCGAAGTCTGCTGACTTCGCTGAGATTGACCATTCGTGTTCCATAAAACTAGAAAACCTGATCTGATTAGGATCAAAAAAATTTCCTATATTCTTAAAGATTCCTACAACCTAAAGATTAGGGTGCGTGGCAAGTAATCATACTCCTAAAAGGATGCAACACCTATCTGTAGATATCCTTTAATGGTTCCTTGAGTTTAATACTGATTTCATATCATAAAACGTCTCACTTCCGACTTGTATAATAAAACCACTTGTCTAGAGTTCATTTTGGTAACGCAATTATCGAATACTCTATTATCTTGCCTGTTGCTTGAGTCTCATATATTCTTACTAACTAAACTATTGGATGACCTTTGGATGGTATCCCACCGGTATCTAGGTTGTCTTATGATCATTTACTCTTTTACAAGTAGTTGAGTTTGTGCATCTCCTCCACACACGATGAGTGCGCAAATTTGGTTCCAATAATTGGTACTTTCATTGGGAGTGAAATCATATTCCCGCGACCAAATTACTCTACCACAGTCATGTATATCGAAAAAGGTTCAGTTAATGCTAATGCCAACACCTCAACTGGCAAAAAGCAAGAAATCATTCAAGCCCTTGAAGCAAGCAATCAAGCCCATGACTTCTCAATCGTCCCAAGAAAAATGACGCTCCAAGTGCTGGAGTCCCTCCCACCATGGATCATATAGGAGACTTTGCTGAAAACCAGCCCTTCCATTGGCAATCTACAGATAATCAAGGCTTCTCAAGTAAAGAACCACTCAAAACTTCGTTGATACCAAAAGACTAGGGGTGGGCACATTCCGATTCGGCCTTATTCCACCCGCAAACCAAAACTGGAACCGAAAAATATCAACGGTTCAATTCTGCTTAGATTTATTATAAAACTGTATGAGTTAGTTCACGTTGGTTCCGATTCGGTTCATGCCGATTTACAATTCTAACCAAAATTATATATATATTTCGAATCTTCTACTTCCAATACCAAACAAATATTTCTACCACCAATTTAAGCAAATCCTCCATTTGTTCTATAGGTTCTTCAAGGCTAGATGAGGTGGGTTCAATGGTGGTGTGGCTTCGATTTGTGGTGATAGTTATGAACGGGGGCTATGGTTTCATTTGAGGTTTCTGTTGTTTTGGGCTATGCAGGCTTGGATGTGGGTTATGCTAGATTTGGGTGTAATGTGTTTTTTAGTTGTTAGTTTAGTCATTTGGAGCTGGTTTCTTTTACAGTTGTGTTAGAATTAGCACTCTTAATCTCCATTTGCTGAATCATTAACGTCATCAAACATCCCAAGAGCAGCAGATTTTCACTGCAAACATACATCAAAGTTTAGGAGTACTCCCGGCCTTAACCCTAATCCCCCAGAAAAGGCGACATATTCGGTCTCATCCAAATTGACCTTGACATTGAAAGGGAATCCATACAAAATATATGCCATAAATCCTTGCAGATACATCATTTCCAGCTGGTTGTTATGACCTAGCCCCTACATTACATATAATCACTCACAATATCACCCCACTCGCACCGTACCTCATTGAGTTCAGCTTGTGTGTAGGCATCTAACGCCTTCCCGTCCCACTGAAACAAGATGAAGAAAAACATTTATCATTAACGAGTGCAAAAACATAGAACATTTTAATGTCCAATGCGACTAAAGAATGCAGTAGCTGTGTGTGCTTCTAAATGAATTTGGTGAGAGCAGCCTCTAACATTACAGTTGATTCCGTATCAGGCAATCCTTATTACCGAGCTGTCTAAAACATAATCCATCGGAAAATTACCATGCTCAAGAAAAATAAGGATGCACAATATGCCTAGGGGGAGGGGATTTGCTTTCCAACTGAAGGATATTTACATAGCTTATATATAATCGCACCATGTTCAATTATACCGCAAATTACACATTTGCACACCACAATCTATTTAGCTTATACAATTCTTCCTTTTTCTTTCTTGTATGTAGATAAGGTAAAGATTGCCCCTGCAAAATGCTAACAATTCGCAGCTACCGCTTCAATACGACAAACATGTTTGTTTTTGTAAATACCCTTAGCAGTTGCTTGACATTGTTCACATCCCCCTAAAGAAATGTAATGCAAAACTGAACTTAGAAGGTCACCCTACAACAATAGTACTCTCAACAATTTGCTTAGCAAAGCATTGTTTGTGCACAATGAGAACATACAGGTTCATCTCATCAAAGGATAAAAATTCAACAAAAGGCACAACTATAGACATTCTGTTAGCAAAATTGCAAATATTTCATAGTTCAGCATGCATAAGCATAAAAGATTAGACAATAAAAACTGAGAACTGCAATAATTGGAAAACAAATTTAAACAACCCTCATTTAATGGGCCTAACGGAGATTCACTCATTTGCGGTAAATAACACGCTGAATAGACCATATAGAACAAGACAAACCACTTTAGAACTCCATTTGCAGTAGATAACGGAGATTCACTCATTTGCAATAGATTATAGATGCCGTTACAAGGCAACCCCCAAAGCATAATGAGTAGCAGTTGAAAAGGAAAAAAGCACCTCAACCATGTTACAGCTTACACATGCAATTCACACCTGTACAGAAAACCGTAGAACAGTTATTTGTACCTTTGCTGCGAATGAAAGGTTTTCATCTTCTATGATTTCTTTCATGTATCTCATGATATAATACCCGCACTCCATATTTGATGGTTGTTTAGGACCCTACACACAATTCAAAAGTATGTTAGTTTCTATTGATTCCTTCAACACTTCTGATTTGTTATTAGGTAAATGAATAATACTAACATACCGTTAGTACTTTCCATATGGGTGACTTTTGGACTCCCCGACCCGTTTGAGCGTTGAACTGTCTAATACCACTTCAGCACCAAAAAAAAAAAAAAAAAAACTTACAATCTAGAAAGATTAATACAATAATTTCGTTTATATAAGTGATGTAGGGCAGCTTGATTACTTGTTCACAACATATTTCCATTCTTCCTCGTGCATGCTCCGTCGAAGAGAGTCCATGAAATAGCGCTGAAGAGGGTCCAAGAAGTAGCATACGTCATTGCTTTCACTAATGATAGTCAACATCCAATGATAGCTACATATTGGATCAGAATTATTTTAGTGAAATCAAATGATTTCTTGGTTCATCTAACACAGAAGGCTGACAAGCATCGAATGTAGAAGGCTCAACTTACCCGGAATTGTAAGGTACCAAAAGAACTTGATCAGCAGGCAGATTTTGTAACCGGGCTGCTAGCATTCTTGATTTGTGGTCGGAATCACCTACCCCAACCGAAATGCTTGAAGGGTCAGTCAAACCAACCATATTGACCATGTTTGATTCCTTTAACTTATTATATAAGTGCCTAAAACATAAAGTCGTAAGGGTTAATTTTAGTGGGTCTGCACATATCATATTCCATGCTTTGTTTACAGGGTTATAATCTGACATCTACTTGTTCTAATCTGAGTAGATGCCAAGCAAGAAAATGAAACCCATGCTGATGCACGGGCGCGCGCACACACACACACAATATATAAAGACAGCACCACAATAGGCAAATCTTCCATTTCTCACGTTGAACAAATACTCTACAAAAACTGGAAGTAAATAAGAAAAAAGAAGAAGCTTAATTTCTCAATAGTATAGTAAATATGAATAAATAACCAGCTAAAGATCGTAATGGTATAAAAAGAAATATGAAATACAACTTCAAAATTGGATTAATTGGTAAATTATCATAAGCATTTTGTATTTTACCTATGTAATAATTATTGTTGTATTTACCTCATGTAAACAATCATGCATGTGGCCGAGATTTCCTTCATTTCCATAAACTGCATTATGTCTTCTTGGGAAATGGATACAGTTTTGGAAACACCAAATACTGCTTTCTCTATATCAACACTGATAGTTTCGCCATCCAGCATGGCGCGCTCTGCATAACGATATAGCAGCTTGAGGGACTTGGGCAGGCTCACGTCTTGTTTGGGTAACTCTTGAGGTTTTTCTGCAGTGTTTCCACATTTCTGCGGTGTTTGGCAGCAAGGATGAAGATATAGATGATATCAGAAGACAGCATTGGGCCATAATAAAATGATAAACAAAGAACTTTTGAAGGTAAGCACAGAATAAAATGAAATCCATTGTTGAACAGTGACATATGTACTTGAGTTATTTATTGCCTCCTATATTAACCTAACAAGACCCTTAGACAACATGATATGCGAGCCTACGACTTGGCCAATTGTTACTTATTCCTCAGAAACTGCAACGAGAAGCAGCTCTGCTTTATCAAGAACTACATCAATAGGAACTTTCAGACTGCCATCTCCTAAATGAACACCACTGACTGTGGATGGCCCCATCACACTTTAGTTACTGTACCATTGCTCACACCAATGTGCATGGTTTCCAAATTCCAATTAACAGAATATAAGGGAAAGCACACTGTAAGTGAATGGCTAAGAACCCTTCTAACACCCCCAGTAAGTGCATTCCACATGATAAAACAAGATACAAGTCAAATATCAAAAATATCGTTTTTATTCTTACCTTTATGCCATCTCTTTTACCCACAACTGCCAATTCCTCAAAATCAATTTCATTATCTTCTAAGACATTGTTTTCCTTCCCAGAACAGCCAGCCTTCCCAGAAGGATTGGGAGCTAGAGTTGGAAGTGTGATAGCAGCGGCCCCACCATCGATCTTTGCCTCTAACTCAGCAATCTTGGCTTTAAAGTAAGCCCCCTGCTGCTCAATCATCTTCTTGACCTCATCCAGCAGATCTTCCTTCTCCAACTGAGCCTGTCGGTCTCCTGGCCTGACAAAGCCTCCCACCTCTCTAACCCTACCAGACTGTTCAGGAGTTTCCAATGCCATTGTCAGGACACCACTATTCTTAGAGGAGAGATTGGCGTCAAAATTGTACGAATGTTCTTGATGTTCAGAATGTTCCGGATGTTCTTGACGTTCAGACTGTTCTGCTTGTTCAAAAGGTTCTGCATCTTCAGAATGTTCTGCATGTTCAGAATGCTCAGAACTTTCAGAATCATTGGAATGTCTGGATTCTTCGGAATCTTCAGAATGTTCTGCAGGTTCAGACCGCTCAGAATGCTCTCTGTTCTGTTTCATAAAAAGGTTCAGCGACAAAAAAATGCAAAAGGCATGATGAATCATTCTTAGTTATAATCATATCATAACCATATGATATTACAGGATGCAGCATACTCACAATCTTCGTAGCCTGCTCTCCTATGGTCACATCGGAGATATTCTCTTTTCTATCCTCGCGTGCTTTCTTCCAGAGTAGATGCCCATCAAGTTCACCTTCAGGCATTGTTTTTTTCTGACCAAATCAAATGTATGGTTAGTCCTAACTCCTAGCCTAGGTAAATGGAACTATTAATGGCGAAAATGCTGGTATTCTATGAACTTACTAATTCTGCCTCCAAATTCGCATATCCTTTTCGTGACATTCTATGAATATATTTCAACTTTGCCCTTCTCTCTTTCTGTTCCTTATGGAGTTTCTACAATATGCATATATGGTTATAGCTCAGTAGAGACAACCAGATGATAGAGATACCACGAAGATTTTGATTTTAAAACTAAGAATTCTGGGAATTAGATTTCATCTACCAGAATATCGTCAAATAAGCAATTAACTGTACACCAGACATGCAAACCTACCCAATACTTCTATTTTGTTTCCAAAAATATTTATTAAAAGAACGCACCCATTAACCTTGACAAAATGTCTTGCTAGAAAGGAGCAAGTTAGAAGTGCATGTATTCAAGCAATCAACTGAATGTTAAATCGGAAAGCGGTTTACAAAGACAACTTCATTAATGGTGACCTTCAAATGATAATTTAATTGTATATATAATTGTTTCAAAGGATTGTTAAATCATATAATGCTTTTGAGCGATTCAACACTTGCAAATTGCAATCTAATCCTTTAAAAGGAGCCATCTCAAAGTCTTACTCTTCACAATTACGATAAACCACAAAATACATATTACATACTGCAGCTACAAATATGAAGGGTTGGCTGTATTTCAGTTTAGGATTATGTATATGACCAGAATCGAGTTTATTTCTGTGGGTTATACATGACCAGCAAGTAATATCATTTAAGTACACAAAGTTACTAGGGAAATGATTTCTACACACCCTTTTTCACCTCTGGCACACCCCTCTTTTTACAAGCCATTGGATTATACAAGGCAAAGGAGAATCAAGGGCCAGAACTAAGAGGGGTGTGCAGAAACTGAAAAAAGAATGAAGAAAGGTATAACTATAAGAATTAGTGCAGACCACTTCCTTCACTAGCAATTACTATCATGCACTGCACCCAAAAAAAAAAAAAAAAAAAAAAACTATGAAATAAGTCCCTCATTGTACCTGAAACTCCTTGGTTAAGCGGCCATTTACAAATTGTTCCCAATGTTCTTGCTTAATAAAATCATATTCTTTTGGAGGGTTTTTCAGGGCTTCAGCATCATCTTTAAATGGCATAATATATTTTGTGGTTAAGTCACACTTGAATTGCCTCCACCTATTGGAAGCAGCGGACAACACCGTTTTTCTGCTTTTAGAGGCTAAGACGAATGCCATCTACAAAGTAACACAGCAAGCAGATTTGTTATCAAAGAGATTTTTGAAATGCATTAGTTATCAACGAGATTGCATTTGTGAAAGATAGAAGGACATCAACTTAAGTCGACTACATACATCTATAGCTTCCCAAATTTTATTTTTCAGATCCTTCTCCACCTTAGGCCAGCCTTCAACACTAATGGGGACCGTACGGCGTGTCACCACGCCAATGTAAGAAGCCAACTCTGATGCTACTTTCCCATATGGTTTGCCCTTTGAGTTATACTGTACAATTAATTTCTTACCAGTACTTGCTATGCGACGCATATTCGTTATCCCGCGTTTCCTCTTCACCCCACTAGAGGTAGTAACAGTGTCCTCAGTCTCCTTTGAAGTAGACACCTCTTTTGGTTTGGGTGAACCCATTTCTTAATCTTCCGAGCTGCAAAAATGAGCACTGGTTGATCTGTTGCGTATATGTATGGAATTATGGATTAAGAACTGGTATAAGCACAACAACTTGAAATTATACATAGTTTAAATTAAGAAATAAAATAAAATCAACTGACAATCGAAATGAAATTAAATGATGAGATTTTAAACTAGTTCCTTCTAAGACTCCGCCAATTTTCCTTTTCTAGAATCCAAAACAAATGACTAGCAAAAATAAATGTACATCAAACTACCGCGAAATAAGGGAATTATATAAACCTCCTCCTCAACCAAAGAGACAGCAAACATTAAAAGACAGCAAACAGACAAAATAAGAACATGTATCTTAAACTCAACCCACACTCTGGTCAGATCTAAGTCATACAAATCTAGAAACAATAATTTGAATTTCTCAAAAGCAGCAAAATAGAAGGGAAGAAGCATACCCTATAAGGCAAGAGGCAAGAGGCAAGATGATACCCAAATGGGTACTTGGAAAGTGACAGAGGAAGAAACCCAAATCACTACTTAGACGGTGGGCTCGAACTTGACTGAGGGAGAGACAACAATTAAGGACCTTTGGTTCTTTTGCTGGTCTGAAATATTGAAGAAGAAAAACCCATCAGAAAAATGCACTGAATTTAGCTTCAGAAATATCATTGAGAGAGAGAGAGAGAGAGAGATATTATACCTGAACTTTGACAACGGAACCAAAGAGAGAGGGAAATGGTGTCTCCTTCGCGGGCTGAGCAAGCTGAAGAGGTGAGAGAGACAACAGAGCATCTTAGACGACATTTCCCAGACCACAATGACAATGTTTTATCTACTTTTGATTGATTTTCGTAAAATGTCGTTTATTTGGTGTTGTGTAAAGTAGTTTGATTGATTTTCGTAAAATGTCGTTTATTTGGTGTTGTGTAAAATGTCGTTTATTTGGTGTTGTGTAAAGTATACGCTTATTGGGTGGGTTCAACTGTATGATGTGATTTTGAGTGAAATTGAAACCGAAAGTTTTTACCGTGTGATTTTGAAGCTAAAATCAAAATAAAACTACACTATCTAGTTCTGTTCGGATCGGTTCAGTTTCAAACTATTTGCAAAGAAAATGAAAGAATAGCTTCATAAACATTGAATTGTAGATGCAGAATTGCAGTTCTGTGAAATGTTAAAATAGTAATTCATTCCAGCCACTCAAACATAAGCAGTGCCCAATGATGCAGGAATGTTAATATAAAAAACCATTTGATTACCTACTATTCGTGGTTCTACTCCAAACAATTTGACTGCCTACTGTACAAATACAAAAAACCACCAACTGTACAATTAATCTGAATTGTACATGTTCAACTACATCAAATGGTATAGCAAATTATACTTGCACACAAAATCATTAAACTGTCGACCTGGTGTAAGTTATAAAGCAGTAATTTTAGGAAAGGGATCCTTTCTCCTAATCCATCAAGTCCGGGGATTCAAACCGTTGAAATTTGATCCAACAGTTACAAACATCAGCCTACTTTAAAAGTTATAATAACTTTAGCCGTTTGATCAAATTTCAACAACTCGGATTCCCGAACTTGGTGGATTAGGAGAAAGGGATCCGGAGACGATCCCTTTTCATAATTTTAATGATAGCATTTTGAGTATCTAAGCATGCTAGTACAATATCAAGGAATAAAATATTATAATTCTGTGTGAGCTTGATGTATGTGAACTCGGCTTGAGATGAGGGTTAAGAAAGAGAAAGAAATTGACTATTGCTAGTCATTATGAAGTTTATCCAACTCCCTCATCCCCTAGTGTAGATAATATTGTTTGTTTAAAAAAAAAAATAGTCGAAAACTAAGACAGATGAATTTCTGGCGTGGTTGGATCCATACTAAATGTATGAAGTCTAACAAGCAACCAATTAGAACACAATACCTAATATAGTTATTTAATTAAATATTTTTTAATTTTTGTGGTGCAGTTCGGTTTTGATTCGATTCCAAAAGGCCAAAATCGAGACCAAACCGTTTTCCATCATTTCAGTTTGGTTTCAAACTGAAACCACTTCTAAACCGCAAAACCAAAATGTTCGATGTTGTCCGATTTGGTTCGTGCTTCCGTTTTGATTTTTCGGTTTCAAGTGCCCACCCTATGTGTGTGTATAAAACGATTATAATAATAACTGTTAAGTACAACAAAATTAAAAACAAACACACTCTCGTATACAGACACTTATACCATACACTCTTGTACATGGCGAGTTTGATATCAATTGATTATGGTTGAGTCATTAGGTGACTTAGCCCAAATTTGCTCGTTCCAGCACTATTTTCAAATGTTTATTACCTATCCAATGTGTAATAAACGTTAAGTACAATAACATTTAGGAAACTTTAACGAAAAACTGCCGATACTGTTCACTTTAACAAAAATCACATTTTTACACTAAAAAGTCAATCATGGTACTATTCACTTTACCCTTCATTTTGTCCTTATCGTTAAAACTCTATGTTTGCAAGTCATTTTCATTAGTTTTCCTTAACATTTAAACATAGACTGAATTTTTTATCATTCATTTTTTCCAATACACCAACTAGGGGCGATTTTCGGATGGGTTGCATTACATTATAAACAAGGTTTCTAACTCCCATTTAAAGGAAAAATCGATTTTCAAATTTAGAAATTCGGATCATTTGGAAATTTAAATTTGCGGAGTCTTTGTAATATTCTGATTTTCATACAATCTTTTAGAAATTATTGGATTCAGAGTGAATTTTTTTTATAGATTAATTATAATCTTTATATCTCCAGTCGAATCAGGCTTCTGTTGTTCTTAGTAAGGCATGTGGACTTTGTCCATCATTCTGGAGTCCAAGAGGGTATATGATGGCACTGTTGGTCCCTTTAGGCGGGTTAGTTCAATTCGGAGTCGTTGAGTCCGAGATCGGACTTCTAAGGCACTTGTAGCCTTACTTTGGGCTAGGAAAATTCATAGTCCACAAATGCCCCTAGTTATGCTTTGGAAAGGGCATCCTTTTGAGGATATATAGTTACTTATGGGACCATGATTTTTCAGGGCCAGAGTAAGGCGGATCGGAATACAAGTACCTCAAAAGTCTGGTCATGGACTCAACAGCTTCGAGTGAAGCTGGGTTAATAGAGCAGTGGTGCCACCATCATCTTGTTCCAGAGTAGTGCACGAAGTCCAAACAACTTTGTAAGATTGATCATGCTTGTTTGTACCATACTTGACTAATCCCGAAACTACCAAGCACCGGTTAACTTCAGATCTTTGAGGGCCCACTGAGGGGTTCAGGCTGAGGCACCCCTGCCAAAGCAAAGGAGTTTCCCTCCACCTAGGAGGCCAATCACAGCACGACACATGTCAACGTTAGAATAAAGCTCATAGAGTCCCACATCGACTGCGAATGAAAGTTGGAGATTATCCTCAACTATAAAAGAAGATTATTCTCCTACAATTAACCTTTAATGTAATTATTGTACTTAAACCAATCATTAGAATCCACTAATGTTAATTGTACTTAAACTTATGTATTTGTGTAAACCCTTCATTATTAATGAAAACTCCTTTACTCCGTTGACGTAGCCAAAGTTAGGGTGAACTATGTACATCTTGTGTTTACTTCCATATCTATATCTCTTTACATATTATCCTCACAAGGTGACTGGAGCAACCAAGCGAAGGTTACAAACTTGACACTTTATGTTGTTCCAAAGTCTTCACTAATTTTGTGCATCAACATTTGGCACTGTTTATGGGAATGATAATTATTTCTACTTTCTCCAGCTTTGTCAAGCTAGTTTCCATCATTCGCACACTCTCCTTTGATCAAGCATCCCTCTCTAACATGGGAAGCGAAGGAAGCCACAACATATAGAACGACACCTCCTTCGTGCTTAGTGTGAGACAGAGAATGAAGGAAAGAAAGAAGTTTGCTTTTTAGGCTAAGGTTAAGGAGATTGAGGCTCAGAACAACAAGATAGCAATGAAGAATGAGATTATCCAAGAACAATATGAGAAATTCTTCGAGATGCTCAGGGTAGGTAGACTCAATTTCACAAGCCCATGACCCATATGGATGTTAACTATTACCAGGGTGCCCCTTCAACATGGAGGGTCACCGGTCTTCAACATGGATACTCTTAATGAGGAGCGAACTACCCATCAATGTGTTGGTCAACGCGAGACTTCTCTCAACCCAGCTGGTTCGACCCAAAACAGGAGAAGTGGAAAGAGGCACCTCTCTGCAATAGAAGAGGAATGATAGAAGGCTGTTTATCTCGACTGTCGAGAATTCTTGAGGCAGCGTCGAGAAAACCCCATCCACATAAGCTCAAGGATCAAAGACCCAAAGGTCATCGAAGGGCTCAGTCCTTACCATAATGTAGGCCTGCCCCCAATCTAGGAAAGGCATCGTGCAGGGCGCACGTCTTCAGATCATCAACTGTGCTAAGGTCAAAACAAACATTGGCACGATTAGTTGCCCCTTGAGGTTATGGTACTTAAATTACCATAATTGAAGACATGAATATGGGTTTGTGGAGTAGTCTGCTTAAGTTTCCCAAGGTTTTCATCCGCTTCTCTATATCCACGAAGTTTGCATGACTCTCAGCCCGTAAAGCCATGTAGGTTCTTTACAATTAATCAACAAAGGTGTTGATTTTCAGTAATGTCTCCCAAATCTGTTCCATGGTGGGAAGGGTTCTAGTAGTGGGAACATCATTATTTCCTAGGATGGTTTAGCATCAGGGTCCTGATTGCTCACACCAAGAGTAATAAAGATGTTGGGAAATGGATTGTCCATGCCAGAGGTGACTTAGGCGTTGGGAAGTGGGTTATTTCTTGTCGTAGTGTTAATGTTGGTGTTAACTAAGCTTCTTCTACAAACATGGTTGTGGTAGAGTGATTTGGTCGAGATGAATATGAATTCACTCTCAATGAAAGCACCCACTGTTGGAACCAAATTTGAACATTGTCGTGAAGGGTGGAGATACACAAACATGTTTAATTGTAAGACAACAAACAATTATAAGTAGCCCAAGAACCGAGGGAGGGTGTCAACTAAAGGTCCTCCAACACTCAAGTTAGTAAGCAAATATATGAGACTCGAGCAGTAGGTATGAGAATAAGTGTAATTGCATTATCAGAGATAAACCTTAGAATGGTGTATTTATACCAATCTAGATATAGTCCTTTAATGATATAAAATATGTATTAAACCATGAGAATACTAGAGGATATCTACAGTAGATATTGCATTCTCTTAGATGTGTGATTATTTACGGTACACGTCAATCCCTAGATTGTAGAACTCCAAGAATATGAGAAACCTGACTAATTCCATACCGGATCAGATTTCCATATCTTGTGGACTAAGCATGGTCAATCTTAGCGAAGTTGTCAGACTTCACCCACTGCTCCATAATAGAATGATGGTGGCATCGCTAATCGTCTATGCAACTCTGTGATGGAAGTTGTTGAGTCCATGACCGAACTTCTGAAGGTGGTCATATTTGGTATGCCTTACTTCGGCACTGAAAAATCGTGGTCCCACAACTACGGTCTCTGCCATGCGGTGACCCAGCTATTTGCCACTAACTCTAACCTTTCAACCACATTTTAAAAAAAAATTGGGCCCACTCAAGATTTGGATCAGCCAAATCTGAACCCAAATTTGGGTCAGCCAAAATCTAAACCTAAATTTGGGTTTTGATTTGAGCCAAACCCATATTTTTTAAATTTGGGTTGGCAATTTTTGATTTAAACCCAAATATTTGCGTTGAGGTCATTTCATTAGAGTTGGTCTTATAGACTTCATACCAGCCACCATGGCAAAGGACTTTGTCTTTGTCTCAGCGATGTATCCCTAGAAGGTCGACTTCGAGGAAGCAAGTTCCTTCGCTTGCTTAACGCATTGTACCTATAAATAAAAACAAGAAAGAGATCACGGTTGGAGATCATGCATCAATAGTGGCATTCAAGTTGCAACCTCACAACTAACAAACTTTAAGTTGCACAGGGAATAGAATGTTAAGCCATCCCAAATATACATCCTTTAAATCCTCTCATCCAAATAAATCCATACATAAAAGCGATAGTCATTCGATCATTTGATCCACCAGGCCATATAGCTTCATCATAGTTTCAAACTGTCAAAATAATAGCCATGATTTCAAAATCTCCTTTCTCCTAAACTCGTGCATAACCAACACCAAAGGGGTCATGCAATCTCTCACACTAAACTTATGTTGTTCTTAGCTGCCACACCTCAAGTCTTCATGCCAAGCTAAATTATTATGAATTACAACGTGAGTTTAACTTCATCATCTTCAACCCCTTTAAAAACTTCATCATCTTCAACCCCTTCAAAAACTGCCGGAAATATTTAAACACGCATCGAAAGACTTCAGCAGTCGCCAAAAATACTTTAACACCGGAATACCCTAGAAGGGCTTCAATGTAACACCAAATCAACAAAACATAGAATGGATTGTGCTCGCATAACCTGCTTTGATGATTGGTTCCTAGCTCTAAAAGAAGTAGCATGTTCAAATAAAGACACTCACCATTGGGTGTACCCAAATGCAACTTTCATTTGTTGGGAAATAGGAAGTCTCGATGTCACTACTCCTTTAACAATATTTGTCTCTCCTCGAAAGAAATGATTATTAAAGCAACAAAAGCTAAATTGGTGTATGGTCCTCACAAGTTTCTGAATAAGAAAAAAGGTAACGGATTTCAAACGGATTTTATATTTTAAGTTGGAAAATATTCTAATTTGTTGGATCCTACTAATATAATCATGTGGCTAAGAAGAATTTGATCCTCAAAAATCCTTATTTTAAGGTCCTTAGGTGATCGAGGCTAGAACATTAAAAAAATTAATATGAGTAATGGTCCATGAAATTTAATTTGATTAAAGTTTTGGTTCCTGAACAAAAATCTGTGAATATGGGTTCCTAAAAGTTATTAAATGAGTGACAATGATTATTTGAGGTAACTCCATTATAAATTTTATCCATTTTTCCTTTATGTCTTTTAGTTTGGATATTTCTAGCATTGTCACTCAAAAGGACAATTTTTCTACATAGTGATAAGTTTTGGTTTCTGAATAAGTTTAGGGATTGGCTCATGAATTTTGAGTTCAGAAACTAGATCTCTAATTACACCAAAATTTAAAGAACAATGCTTTAATTGGGTCAAGGTTGAGAAAGCAATGAGCAAAGTTCTAACTTTCTTAAATTAAAACAACGTAAATTTTCAAAAATTTCAGTGAAATATTACATTTTGTATTTTCTTTTTGGTAATTAATATTTCATTTAGTATTTTTTTGAGGATTATTATTGCCACTTCAAAATTTTTATTTTGCACTCTTCACAAGTATAATTTTCTTTCTAAATAGAGAAGGATTAGAGTGCAAAATAAGAATTTTAGAATGTTAATAACAATTTTCACTTGTTTTTGTTAAATAAAGAATAATATTAACGCCACATAATAATATTCATGTTCATTTGTAAGTGAGAGTACTTATGTTTGAATTTCATAAATAACAAATTTTGATACTAAATTAGATTATCAATTATGTGTCTTAGCAGAACTCTGATCATGTTAATATAAAATATATCTTTATCTAAAAAAATTATTAACAGGACAAAGGCCAAGCAATCAAAGTAAATAAAAGTAGACGTTGCATTTAGTAATCAAACTACCTATTGGATGAGCAATCAATGAATTGAATGCTTGCAGCAAAAGGAAAAAGAAAACAAAAAACAATGAGTTGAATGGAAAGGAGAAAGGACGGGAAATATGACCGTTGGGACCAGGCAACTAGGTCATTTCGGTGTTCCCGCTGGTGGTGGTGGGGTGTTGTACTGTTGTTTGTTTGCATTGTATTGTATGTAAAGAAATCGGTCCCATGCACACTCCCCTTCCTCTCTTATCCCAATAGCACACAGGAAAAAGACAGATGTCAGTAATTTTACAAAACCAACGCTCCACTGCACAAAAGCAGAAAAAACCTATTTCCCTGTCTCATTTTCATTTCATTACGGTACCCAACATAACCCTACTTACTTTGTGCACGTAATTTACGTAGAACGGGATTATGTAACTGCGACAATTCGATAAAGAAATGTAATACTATGTATAAATTTTTTACATAATATTATATTATTAAATTGAAACGGAACAAAAAATACATCCGTTTAAAGTAGTTGCTCTATTTTACACCTCATTACAGTTTTGAGAAGAGACGTTTATTTGGCCGTTTGATTTTCTTATGTTTTTGCCACGTGATATGTGGCCATGTGGGCCCTTCTCTATTTGTCTTCCTTCTCACACAGTTCAAAGATTATCATATATTCCCCTACCCCCTGCAACTTTAATCCTCACTTTACTTCTTGACTTGGGTTTCTTATGTTTCCATCCTAACACTCATCTCTCTCTCTCTCTCTCTCTCTGTGCGTTGTTGGGTTTGTTTTAGATTCTTTGATGGGTATTTTGGAGAAGAAGTCCATGGCTGGGAGCCTTCTGCTATTCCTTTTAGCAGTTTCAGCTGCTACAGCTGATGAAGGTTACATCTTTGTTCACTATTTTACTTTGCTGTGGTTTCTCTGGAAGTTTTTGAGTTCTATGCCTCCATATTTGTCAGCATTGTTAGTTTTTTTGTGTGATAATTTACTTGTTTATTGTAATGTTCGAGTTGATGGTGATGGTTTGCATTATGAAATTTATCTTCTTGTGTTGTCCTGAGTCATTTGTTTCACCTCTTTCCTCAAAACCCACCAAGATCCAACAGTTTTTGTTTTTAATGCATATAATAAATTGAATGATATTCAGCCACGAATTCCATTGTTATTGACTTATTTGTGGCCATTTATTTAATTACAAGCTAGAAGGCTTTGTTTAGAATTCAGATGTGCATTGAGGATACCTGGTGTGAAATTGTATGCAATCTTCCAGCAACAACCTTGCACAACTTAATATGAATAAATCTTCTGAAATTTTATTTTCACCATCTCATATCTGTAATCTTTTGTATAATAAAAAGTCAAATACAATTTCTTCAATACTACGGTCTAGTGTATTCCTCTTTACTAGTGAAAGGTTTTAAATTCGAATCTCGCAGATAACGAATTTGATACCAATTAGGTTGCCCAATGCGTGGTTTGACCAAACTCACCTCTCCCTTTAGTGTAAAATATATCGTTGTACTAAAAAAAAACATGAAAGGCAGTACAAATTTTCATTTAAATTGAATACTATTTTTAAGAGTGCATATTTGCTCACCATCATTTAGTATAATGTATGCTCATCATCCTATTTATTACCGTTAGATGACTTTGAATTTTGAGATTTGTACTTATCCACTGTACGAATCTCAAAATTCAAACTCATATGACAATGATAAATATGGTTGTGAGCATACATCACACTAAATGGTGGTGAGATAAAATACTCCCCTATTTTTAATAGTATAACATGTTGAAGAACGCAAAAGACCCACGTCGGAACTCGAAACCTAACAAAGTAAATATAATTTTATTGTGATTGGACCTCTAGTCGCAAACACCTCTGATTGCAAACGAGGCATTTTCTGATAAAATTAAAGCATGTTTTGCTACTAGATGGTTAAGTTGGGGAGATGGGTGTAACCATTTTCAATCTTGACAATGTTAATATACCATTGTCTTCCAGGTCATGGGTGATTTGTTGTTAGTTGTTACCCTTTACCTTGGTAGTAGTGAAAATGGTCAAAGTTTACAAAATTTAGGCACTTGTGGTTAGAACTTTGGTGTATTCAGTTACACAATATTATATAGCAGATGTCCTCATGTCTATTGGAATCCCAAACTTGTATGTTCTCAACCATAAACAAAGTTTTGCATTGCTTTTTCTCCATCAAACGGATTCAAACCAAGTCCAGAAAGGGAGTTTGCTTACTCGTGACACTCGTATATGTACAGTGTACATTAACAAGTTCATGGTCTTCACACTTTTATTTTGGTACAAATATCATGAATGAGTTTCATGGTAACTTCTCACCCTTATTTTGTTGTAAATAGTTGTTGTCTTGTAATGTTGTGAATGAAATTTCTAATTCCTCGCAAGAATGCTTGCAATATTCGCTGTCAAACTTTTCGAACTTGTACCTCAGCACTCGAAACTGAATCGATTATTGCGAACATAGCAGGCGTCTGTGTGAAATTCAACCAACATTCAAGTAATAAGAAATTACAATGGCTTGATTCATTTTTGCAGATGTGTTTATCGGCGTGAATATAGGGACAGACCTCTCAGACATGCCACACCCAACGCAAGTTGTAGCCCTCCTGAAAGCTCAGCAAATTCGACATGTCCGGTTATATGACGCTGACCGTGCCATGCTTGTTGCACTTGCAAACACAGGAATTAAAGTTATGATATCTGTCCCGAATGAGCAGATCCTTGGAATTGGCCAATCTAATGCAACTGCAGCTAATTGGGTATCCCAGAATGTAGTAGCACATTACCCAGCTACAAATATCACAGCCATAGCTGTTGGCTCAGAGGTTCTTACCACCCTCCCAAATGCTGCAAAAATCCTGGTCAATGCTCTCAAGTACATTCAATCAGCTCTTGTGGCATCCAATCTTGACCGCCAAATCAAAGTTTCAACTCCTCTTTCTTCCTCCATTATCCTCGATTCGTTCCCACCTTCCCAAGCCTTCTTTAATCGCTCACTGAATCCAGTTTTGGTCCCCATGCTTAGTTTCTTGCAGTCCACAGGATCGTTTCTCATGCTCAACATATACCCATACTACGATTACATGCAATCAAATGGTGTCATTCCATTAGATTATGCACTCCTCAAATCCCTCCCTCCAAACAAAGAAGCTATTGATTCCAATACGCTTCTTCATTACGCTAATGTTTTTGATGCTGTAGTGGACGCAGCATATTATGCCATGGCTTTCCTTAACTTCACTAATGTTCCGATCATAGTGACAGAATCAGGCTGGCCTTCTAAGGGTGATTCTAATGAGCCAGATGCAACATTAGAAAATGCCAATACTTACAACAGCAATTTGATAAGGCACGTGCTGAACAAAACTGGAACTCCCAAACATCCTGGACTTGCTGTTAGTACTTTCATTTATGAACTCTATAATGAGGACACAAAACCTGGACCCGTCTCAGAGAAGAACTGGGGGCTGTTTGATGCAAATGGGACACCTATCTACATTTTACGCTTGACAGGATCAGGAGCAGTATTAGCAAATGATACAACAAACCAAACTTTCTGTACTATGAAGGATGGAGCTGATCCGAAAATGCTTCAGGCTGCGCTAGATTGGGCTTGTGGACCTGGCAAGGTGGATTGCTCAGCTTTACTGCAGGGACAACCATGCTACGAGCCTGACGATGTGGCTGCACATGCAACATATGCATTTGATACTTACTACCATCAGATGGGGATGACTTCCGCGTCATGCGACTTCAATGGAGTGGCTACAATCACCACAACAGATCCAAGTAAGGCCTCAAACTTATAGTATGCAACATGCTATCGGTTTAGGTTCTATATTAACGTATGAAGCTTTATTATTATGCATCTTGTTAACAAGTTTGTGTCAATTATGCAGGCCATGGTTCCTGCATATTTCCGGGAAGGTAAATTTTCTGCTCATTCTCTACACTTCGCCGGATGAGTAACAATATTAATTAGTTATTGGGGGGTACAAGGAAATTGGCACCATTTGATTGTTATTCTTTTGTGCATGGGTGCAGTCTTGGCAAGAATGGCAGCATTGCAAACATCACGGCTCCATCGTTAAATTCGACTAGTGTGGATTCTTCTTCCTACGACTTCCACAGCGATGCTTTTAAAAGCATTCTGCTGATACTTGGAGTTGTCCTCGGCAGTGCAGTTTTCTTGTAGGCAGGCAGGTAGGTAAATACACGTGGAAAACATTCAGAGATTTTGAGATAGATGGTGCTCAGGGGGTGCGATGTTTCGCTTTGCGTGGAGGAGGACAGGTTCTAGGGAGTAGTTGTAAGCAGGTAATTTTAGACAATTGGTCCTCTCAATTTTGTTAAATACAAAGCTCGCCTGCGCTTCAACTGTTCGATTCACATTCTTTTAAATCCAAAGTTCCATTTTCTTTGTTTTTCTTGGCCCCATGCTCATAAATTTTAAAGCTGCAGCATGTTTGTCTAGGCTCTGGGGCTTAATAACGCAACAAGCATTCCAATCTATTCTAATTTTAGTTTGGCATAAAAAAAACTAAATGTTTGATTGGTGTGTCATCACAATTTTGTATTCATATCAAGAGAAGGGCTATCTGTTCATAAGTATTCCAACCAGCAGAGTTCTCCAGGAAATTTTCCCTTTTAAGCTGGAATATTTAGCCAAAATTAATGACCATTTTCAATATCATTGCTGAAATAATCATTTTTTAAGTATCTTCTCGATATCAGATTGCCATGTAACAATATTTGATCGTTATGTATATATCGCTGATATTTTAGTCAGTTCCGCATTTGGAGTTTGGTTTCTGTTCATTTTAGTCAATTTCTTTTTAGATAAAATGGAGTGGGAGAAGAAGAAAATGATTTTTAATGTATATTTTCCATACTTTTTTTTAACTTTGCCTTTGGACAGCACTTGCAAGTAAGAAAAGGAAAGTTGCCTACCAAGGGGTCCACACTCTAAAGCCACCACACCTAAACAAATATTTTCTTCATTTTTTTACCATTTTTCTTTGTTTTTTTCTTTACTTATTTTTTTATTTTACTCTTGTGTCAGATTCTGAGCTAGCAAACTAGCTCATTCATAAGCCATATGGTAAATATAGGGGCTATAAAGGGGGGTACCCCAATACAAAAAGTCCTCTCCCTTTCCTACTCTGAAGCTTGGGGGAGGAATTCAGACTGTTTTCTGTTTGTTTTGGAATAGTTTAGCTCAGAATTGACAGCCCTTTTGCTTGTTTCTGGAAATAAAACCAGCCTTGAGTAAAAGCCATGTGGCGATCACCATCCAGATTGAAAGTGGTTGGCGTTACTGATAAGAACTGAGGGTACTGCGAACCCAAAAGGTGGTACTTGCAAGCAAAATCTGGAAATGCAAAATACTACTTATAAAATGATGAAACGATCTGAAAGACGAGCAAGATCATGTGTGAGATAAAACCTCGCAAAACTGTTAATCGTGGGATAGAAAAACACCATGCTTCTATCTAATACAAGGAAGGATATCGCAGCTCCAAATCACCTTATATAGTCCTCAAATCACCAATTAATTGTGGATCTAACAAACTCAAACAGCACACCTCTAGTACTCTATTGTAGATTCTTCATGATCGACCTCAAAATCGCCTATAGCATATAGCGAGACTACAAAAACTCGCCTAAATTGAGACTGCAAAGCACAAACAACTAAGGTAACACTCTTCAGGTTAACATTACAGTCTTCATGTTTACTAGATCATTAAGACTCCTTTTTTACCTACAAAAGAGAAACAGAAAATTGCACTATAAGGATAAGCAAAACTCTTAAAGTTTTACTAAATTGGTTTGTTGCCATACACTCCTCATCCATATATAAATGGCTAATCATATTGAATGGCTCGGTAGATTAGCCCCGTTGCTGTTTGCTCCAGTAGATTATGACTGATCAGTTGTCAATTGTCGGCCACCTATTTTAGTTGTATTCCACTGTACAAAAATTGGAAGTTTGCACTCTGTATGTGAATTATTAGGAGCAACAGATTAATGAAGTACTTATGAAGTCCAGCAATATGATCGATCATCAAAAACAAAATCACTGCTAAAGTGCGTTTGTGTTCTAAACAATCCGACTTTCCGCCCCATATTCCTTCATTTGATAAACATATTAACTTAACTGGATCTGGTGTATTGGCGTTGTACACTGAAACATATCATTAGCAATGATCAAGTGCTTTTATTTTGACCACTTTTAGAGTAATAAAAGGTTTAGAATTCTTCACCAGCTGGCCTCTCCCAGTAATAATAACATATATTATCTGATAAGTTTCAAGATTATATCACTTCATCAAGTTGGATCATTCGTCTATACACATTCTGTAGGCTGGCAGGCAAACCTTCCTTTTTGTATCTTTCTTAGGAGTGATCATAAATCCAGCAGCAGCTAACGTGCTATAAGTTGCACTCGCTATATATTCATACAAAAACGAATGGTGAATGTAAACAAACGTACGTACGTAGCGACCAAATAAATATGTCTCGTCCCTTAATCAATCGACATGCATGCATGCAAGCTGATCGAGTTGGTCATCCCCTAAACCCTAACCTTGCAATATTCTATTTGAGCCCTATATTCTTTGCTACTAAACCAGATTTCTTATTCTACATCCACTGTGAAAGGTGAATCTGATATCAACTTATTATGACTGACTTACTTTAAATTCCTCACCTCTTATTATGACTGTTTTGTCTGTTCCACCGTTTTTTTTTTTTTTTAATTTCAAATAAGTTATTAATATGTTATGTATGGCTTCACATGAAACTTGTAAATAAATAGAACAACTTTTCTCCTATAATTAAGCTCATAAAAAATTAGAAAGAAAAAAAATCTCTCCAATGTACCTGCCTCCTTGAATACGTAGGGCCTCTTGAACCTTAACTTCTTGGAGGTTTTGTGATTTTCTCACATGCCCTCAACTGGCTCAACGCATATCTCTGGTTTCCCCCTTTCTGTATGGGGTTATATGTTGATACTTGGAAACCCAACTCCACCCATGTTCTTGTCTTTAGAAATAAGGAAACTTTAACGAAAAGCTTCCGGTATTGTTTACTTTAACGAAAAATCACATTTTTACACTAAAAAGTCAATCCTGGTACTATTCACTTTACTCTTCATTTTGTTCTTATCGTTAAAACTCAAAGTTTTCAAGCCCCTTACATTAGTTTTCCTATCTTCCCTTTTAATGCAAAGGGTCCCTTTTCACTTTTCACCTTTCGGAGCAACCAATTATCATGGTGGTGCCCAATAGCAGATACATACCTATAATAGCCCATCTAGCCCACCCCAATTCCTATCAGCCCCACGCACTTGGAGTTCAAAATTGTTCAAACCCTTTGCTCGTTCACGCTGTGTTGCTGATCGAGGAACATTGGACCATTAATTTCCTCAAAAAATGTTGTGCCTTGCCATTTCAACGAACCCCTAACTTTAGTTAGCAGTGTCACTGTATTTGTTAGTGTAGGAGAATCCACTTAGGATTCTAATAGGCTGGTGTTCAGGCAAAGATTTCTCTGGAGAAGGCTCCTTGGACCTCAACACAACTCCCCAAGGGATTGACACTTTGGATGTGCATATTTGGTAGTCGGGCTCTTGCTTGCCTTGTGTGTTGCAGTAAGAGCTTAAAGATAGTTCTGAAAGGTGTTTTTGTGGGGCCTTAGGTATAAGCCTTGAGGCTCGCAATCAAAACTAACTAAATGCTTAGGCATGCCGCCAAGTGTGTTTTAAGTCGATTACTTGCGTCCCAAGTTACTCAGACTTCTTGTTATCAAAGGATTGTCGTGGATGGGTTAAGTCCACATTAAGTTCTTTTTCTTGCCTTGTAAACAAGGACTTTTAGTTCATGATCTTGTATGTTCAAATGGAGGGAAGCCAGAGCCCCTTAAATCATTTGTTTAGTTCCAAATTGCTCTTAATGAAAACATATCCATTAAGTTAACCATATCCAGATGCAAATGGCATTCTTAAATAGTAAAACAGGTGGAAATGACTTGTATACATATTGAAAAGTACATTAAGCAATAGATCTACTAATTTAGAGAACAAACAGAGAGACTCGGGCACGATTTCACCTTGTTTAGCAAGGTTGAACCTATTGCAACCACTTCTCTTTGAGTTTACAGAGGTTGTACGCTAAAAAGGGATGAATGGTAAACAAGTTTACATGAGGGAATCGATACTACACCACTAAGGGAGGTAGTAGAGCTTTTATACTAGACAAAAGATGTCTTTTGTAAGGAACTATCACTAAAAGGACTGAATCTGGGTTGATTTCAGCTTTTGGATTCAAATCTGGCTTGAGAGCAGAGTTTGTATGTTTGTTTATTTGATTGGTTGAGTGTCCTTGTCTCTGGGGCCTATCTTCCCTTTTATAGGCATTTTGGCCTGGCTGCTGTAGCTTTTGCTCTTGCCCGAAAGCATAGGGAAGGTAGTGAGTCATCAACTTTTTACTAGCAATGCCACTGGAAAGTGTTTTTTGGCTGATAGGAATCTTCATCACTTGTCACTTCAATTATAGACATGTGACTTGTATCTTGGCTGAGAAGGCTTTAGTTTGTTTCTAGACTCTATGCTGGGCTTCGGGCAAATCTTCCTTTTAGTTGGCATTCTTGGGCTTCCCTTCATTTAAGCCCAATATTCAAATATTAACACAAACAGTGCCTCTTTTAATCATTGTTGAGTATGCAAATCGAGGCGTTAATGATGATTAAACAGCCATCGTATGTTTTCACTCAGGACTTGCGCCATCTAAAACAACCGTTTGTTAACTAAACCTTTGCACTAACCCACAATTTTGAATGTTAACTAAATGTTTACTATATAATCTTCACTTAAATCCTTCGGCCAAGTACCTTAGCAATTTTAATCCTCTGAGCTTCCAAAATCCCAGATTTCTCATAACCTTCATAATTTCTAGAATTCTCTTGTTCTCAGTTCTTGCCCGTTATTCCCAATTTTCTTGTCATTTCTTTCTATACTCAATGGCACCCAAAGCTGCTCAAACTCCCTATGAATTTGGTGAGGGCATTGCCACTATAAGTCGTTTGCTCAACGGCCTTCATCGCCATCAGGCTGGCCTTCAAAACTTACTTTTCTTTGAAGATGGAAGAGTGCACTCCTTGGGACCTGCATGGACCTCTCAAGTCCCAATTTCAGTAGATAACAATATGCCCAAGGCCAACTAGTTCACTCCTAACCCGTACTTGACTGGGTCGGGCATTTTGGCCTCCAAGTGGTCAAACCATTGTAGAGGTTTTCCTTTGATGAAAGAAAAAGGCTGGACACAATGGATAAATGAGCCCGAGCCTACTTTCAAGCAGAAATGAATGAACAACGGCATATACGAGCTAAAAATGCTCTCTAAGACCACCGTAATTGCCAAGCCCGAGCTGCTAACCACAACTCTTCTCTTCTGGAATTCGGAGACCAACACCTTCGATTTCATGATGAGTCCCATGTCCTCGACCATTTTCGACGTGGCTCAAGTCTTAGGGCTAAGGCCCTTCTCCTTATCGCTTAAATCACCATGGATGAACAAATTGGTATGTTATCTGTTCTTCTCCCCTTCTCCTTTCCCCAGTTATCTGGTGTTTGTTGAAAATTGGTCTATTATCTAGTGTTATCTATTGTCTTGACTTGATTATGCATAAATTGAAAATTGGTCTGTTATCTGGTGTTTGTTGTGCAGGATTTGTTACTTCAAAGATAGCTTGTTGTGGCCAAGGACCTTACAATGGGATTGGATTCTACACAATTGCCCCTAACTTGTGCCCAAACAGAGATTTGTATGCGCTTTGGGATCCATTCCATCATTCTGAGAAGGCAAATAGAATTATTGTGCAGCAAATTCTGACCGGGTCCAACAATTACATGAATCCAATGAACCTCAGCATTGTTTTGGCCTTGGACTCTAAGACCTAGAACTACAAGGCGTGTTATTGTTTTTTAACATAAGATTATCATCATTTCCTCAATGTGTCTTCGTTAGTATTGCTTATTTAGTATTATTTTCCTTATGTCATGGAAAACACGAGTGTAATACTGTAATTTTGTTTTCATTGGTTTGTCTATTTAATAATTTCAAGCTTAATTAGCTTTGTCTTTGTTTTGTTCCCTCACTATCTTTTTGTAAACCTTACATTCAAACTTGGTATTTTGTTATCAAACGTATTTTGTTTATGTTTATTTAAATTGTCATATATATATATATATATATATATATTTATAATTAATATATTTTCTATTTTGTTTATGTTTATTTAAATTGTTGTTTTTATATATATATTTTTATAATTAATATACTTTCTGTCGATTATGGATGACATAATGTGTATTTATCCGATGGGGAAGAAAATGTTATTTTTGTTTATATTTTTTTCACAAATCATAAAAATAATATTATTTTCATTTATATTTTTTTCAAAAATCATAAAAATAATATTATTTACTAAATTACCTTCAGTTGTATCCTACATGATAATTATTGTCTGGTGTATCCGACACCATTTGACATTTTTTTGATTAATTGGCTTTCCTTTTTCTTGGCGGATTAAGAAGGGAATTCGACAAAAAAAAGCTTTTCATGACGCTAGCAATTATGTCGGTTCTCGTATCCGCCACTGCACCTATTTTCTGTCAGTTTTTACCTAATATCAGACATAAATTAGGTTTTCTTGTCAGTTTTAAGACAGCCAGTTATAGGTAGTTTTGTAGTAGTGAGTGAATGGTTCCAATAGTCGAAGTGAGTGTGCAAGGACATACACAAAGAAATGATCCTGAAACTAAACACGAATGGGTGGTTCCGGCGTAGGCTCTGTGACGATTAAGTCAGTATTTGAGAGAGAAAATGAGCAAAATCCTCTATGTGAGAAAGAGGTGTCCCTCACTCGTCTGTCCATTTTGTGAGAAGTTAAGGTGCCTATTATAGGCATCCAAAATCTATCTCAGAGCATTCTTACAGGCAGCCGAACTTGCATAACTCCTCTATCCACGGTGGTGCGCGATTTTGGTTCCAACACAGGTATTATAAACCATAGATATATTCTAATCTTTACACATGATCAGTCCAAGAAATCTGTATTCTACATACATGCATACACACATATATATAGTTGCAAATGTTGATTCCACATTACCTAGATACTCTTTCATAATAGTAGGGCTCTTTAGCCACAATTCTCCTTCTTTATATGGCGGTAAGGCCTCCCTAGTTTCGATATCCACTATCTTAGCAAAAAAAATCCAGCAGCAACACCCCATAAAAGGTGGAGTGAGCCTTAGCCTGCTTATCTAAAATAAAAATAGTTGATGCACCATAACATTCTATTAGGCAATAACATGGCCTCATCTCAGCCCAAGGAAACCGCTCTCTATACGGTGCAGCCCCTGAGCTCACTCTCCTCAGAGACGACAAGTCACAGGTAGCTTTACTTGCATACTTTACTAGTCCAAGAATCACTAGAGGCACGACTGGTTTGTTCCTCACTTTATGAGTTTTTATAGTGTACAACGTGGTGTTGAACTCAAACTTTATATCTATAAATTTGCATTTGGTAGTAATGGTGGCGATGGTGATAGATATGGTGCTTCAGATGAAAGTATTGTTGATAGCAATGAAGATTGGGGTGGTGGTAGTAATGAGGGTAATGGGGTGTATAATGAGGCGATGGTGGTGTGAGGTAGTGGTGGTGATGGTAATGATGGTGGCATTGGTGGTGGCCACAATGGTGAGATGATAGAGGTGTAGGTAGTGGTGGTCATGGTGATACTGTGGCGGTTGTGGCGATGGTGAGACGACGGAGGTGTTGCTGGCCATGATGATATAATGCATGATGGTAAATGATACAGTGGTAACGACAATTATGGTGGAAGGTGGTGGTGTCAAAGATGGTGGCGGTGGTAACGATGGTGAGACGGTGGAGAATGTTGTGGTGGTGGTGGTGGTGATGGCAATGGTGATGTGGTGATGGCATACACATTATTTTATTTTTTTATTAAAACTTTAACTTTTTCAAATGTTATACAATGTATCTTTTATTTTTTATTATTTTGAAAATTATTCTATAAAAATAGAGGAAATACCAATTTGATGTTTTACATAATTTAAGCTAAATATTGTTTATGCATTTTTCATTTTCGGATTTTGTTTTCGCAAAACAGTCCGTCAAATGCATCATTTACCCATTTTTGTATCTGCAAAAGAAAAACTATTTTGCAAAACATCGATAAACGAAGCCTAAATGTTTATCTACCAAGATTAAGCTATAAAATTATTGTTCATCTTTCAGGATTAACTTATCCATTCATTTTTAGGACATTTTGATGTAGGCGCCTCGTTTTTCGATTATGTTGATTAAACATCTGTTCCTTTTAAGAATTTGATTAAACTTTTTTTTTTCTTCAACAATTTGATTAGAGGTACGTTTGATTATCTATGACGCATCCTGAATCGAATTGTGTTGGCTGACATCTGGAAGGTGACAAAGCCATAAAGTGTATTGATGTGGAAGATGTGAATAAATTTAAACCTAAAAGTGCCTAAGTACAAGAGTGCACGGTAAGCGGGTATGAACCCATTTCACACGTGATGACAGAGCATAAGTACAATACAGTAAAATAGGGTGAGAATTATACCATCGATGGTAATCGTCTACCCCAAGATTTGTCGATAATCCTCGTCGGTACGAAAACTCTACTACTAGAACCTGGAAGGGCGAAAAACAATGGTGAGTGGACTTGAAAATAAAGTTTTAATAAAAACCTTTTGAAAGCATTATAACCACTCATCGTAAAACCCATATAGTTTCCAAAAAATAATACTACGTAGGTACGAAAAATGAATGCACGGGTGCAGTAAAACAAAAGCATGCCATACCACAATATCTCAACAATAACAAATGTAAGCCAAGTGTGAGATCAGTCTAAACTAACATACTAGTTGGAGTCACCTGATGTGACCTGTACAACTGGACCTATTACTCATAAGTCTATGCTAGCACACGAGTCATAGTCACCTAGTGTGACATGTACGACAGGCTGGGTGTAAATATGTATGCTCTAATGCTACGATCACGTGAAAGCTAGTGCTATGCGCGGGTCACCTACGAGTCGAAGTCACCTAATGAGACCTGTACGATAGGCTAGCACCTAACTTGGATCCAATGCGAGCGTGCAGTGCAGGAGGTGAACAGTCACGTGAAAGTTGTGCCCTGGCCCGAGGCGGGAGCACTAACACCGGGGTGCGGCAGTGATGAGCTCTCGCCTTGGATCCAAGTTAGGTGCTAGCCATAAATCTCATCACAATGCAATATTTAAATATAACACATTTAAATCATGGCATGATATGCATATTTAAAACATTTCTGGCAAAATCATAAGGTGTGTGTATATATAAATACACATACTATAAAAAGGAAAATGACCCATTCACCTGAGGTCCGCGCTACAACTTCCTAGCATGAATATCGAGGCATCACGAATGATCGACACCTAGAACAATTATCAAATCACATCTTAGAATTCTTATCAATAGAACACGTAACTTACATATCTTATTTAGGAAGATCCGTATGTCGGTTTACCAATCTGTAAGTTTCTAATATCCTCAAATATTATGTACTATAACATATCAAAGTTTGGTGACAATCCAATGGTCAAATTGTCAATTCATTTATTAACCAAGTGGCGGCCCTTAACGGAAATATAACCAAACAACGGAAATTTTAGAAAACGAAGGGCGGATTCGGGTCTAACATGTCGAGGAACCTAAGGAAGGACCTCTGGTTTTTCCTTAACGTGCTGCCGCATCCGCCGCCGCGCATGGCAATCGGCCGCCCCGACTCGCCAGAAAATCCAAAAACTCCAAAAATTCCCAAATTTTATAGAAATAAAGATCTTGATGAGAGGAATAACTTTCATCCCTGTGACTAAGGCCAATTTTGCCGGGAAAAGCCTCAATTTCACCCAAACCCGCCGGAACCCTAGAATTTGGGTGTTCTTGATTTGTCCTCAAATCAACTCCGATGCTCCAACCAATGATTAGGCATTGTTCCTGAGCTCAAAGGAAGTATATTGGTGGTGGCAATTGAAGAAAATCGTTGCAGGAATGGTGAAATTCACCGTCGTGGGTGTCCTCAGAGCTGACGGGAGTGTTCGTAGTGAAATCACCACCAATAGCCATCAAACTTGGGTGGGAATGGAATCTAGGATGACATCGAGTTAATTGCTGGTGTTGGTTGGCTATAATTTGCTGGAAAATTGAAGGAAAATCGCTGGAAAATTTAAAGAGAGACGGGTTTGTCGCGCGGGCAGAAATTGGGTCAGGGTGATCTGGTGCTCCTTCACTCTCTCCTTTCACCCTCCTTTCCTGCTCTCCCTATTAGTCACTCTCTCTTTCTTTTCTTTTTGATTGGGCGTCCCACCCCTCTTTTCTCTCCTTTATCTTTCATCTCCACCGCCCCTCTTTTCTTCCCTTTCATCTGGGCCACACACATGGCTTTCCAGATTTTGCTCAAAAAATCTAGAGCATTCCAGAAAATAATAAATTGACCATTTTAGCCTCGACTTTGTTCAGTAATAACTTATTTGTTATAATTCCAAATTGCGTTCCGTTTGCGCCCATGCATTCGTAGCGACGAGTACTACGAGAATATGCCAATAAAATGAACCTTACATGACATGACAAGACAGTCAACAAAAGTCAACATCTTTGCCTCGAAGGGCATTTCCGTACATTTAAAAATTATAAAGACTAAAATTTTTTGAGACGAGTCGTTACAATCTATTATATTGATACATTTGATTTTATGGTACATTTTTATTTCTGGTACATTTTGTTTATTGGTACATTTAAAATCTAAATGTACTAAAAGTCAGTACGTATATTTTCAAATGTACCATAAGTTTTAAATACATTTTTTTTATGTAAACATGAACAAATTAATGAAGTTTTCTTATGAAAGTATTAATGAATTTTTAATGAATAAAAGGACTAATTAAATATAACAACGGTTAGATTGTAAGAAATTGGTTGTTAGCTAATTTAAGTGAATATATATTAAATATAAAAAAATTTGTTGAGTTGGCAATTGACCGAAGCATCATAATCAAATTTTATAAAGTAACATATCTTTAGTCTAAACAAATTTGAAAAAAAAAATGTATGGAATTATAATTACTCATTCCTTTTTTTTTTTTCCCTCACACGGAGACCGAAATTAAACTATTCTCGTGTAGAATTCATTCACCAAAGTTGTTTATTTATTATTATTTAAATAATTTGTAAAGAAACAAAAATTGAAAACATTGATGCCTCGGGAAGCTAGTTGATTGCTATGTGTGTATTTAAGAATTCCCAATTTTTTTTTACATCGCCTACATTAAATTACTCATTTCGGCAATAATACTAGAAAGATTAAAATTTTAAATTAGATTTGCAAATCAAATTATGTGTAATTAATAAAAAATAAAAATATTAATCAACACTTAAGTAATAATTTAATCATCAACAACCATATCATTTTGTTTAAAACATTTGATCTACCTACATTATTCCGGCCCATACTACTTATGATTACAACTACTGTAGTGATGAGAGAGAGAAAACAGAAAAGAGAAAACAGAAGCCGGAGGAGCAGTGGATTGGACCATTTTTATCGACGATTAATCGCACCGACCACGACGTAGTGACTGCCCATGATACGCTGACGCCACCCGAGTCTGGCTCCAGCTAGATTAAAGCCGAGCCGTTAGACGTTGAGCCGTACAAACTCGATATAAAATTCATAATAAATGTTATATCTGCCATGAACCGAAAAGGCTACGGGCTATGGCCGGTGAAGAAGAAATTGCATTTGGATGGAATTTACGTTCATTTCATTTGCAACTTTGTGCAGTGTGTCAGTCCGTAGGGTACCTAACCCCAGTCAGATTCTAACCCAATATCTAACCCAAGTTGGTTTATTTAAAGAGAGAGAGTGTGACAGCCCTCCTGGGTTGTGAAATCCTTCACTCTCTCTCTCTCTCTCTCTCTCTCTCTCCAAGTCTCTGATTATTTCCCATTGTGGTAGATGAACAGTCACAGACTATGCTTAGTTGATTAAGTAATGATGTAGTGAGGGGGAGAGAGTAAGAGAGAGTGTGTATTAGTTGGTTGATTTACTTGTCCATTGGGTACAATTTTGGGATAACTTGTTGGGTTTTGTTTTCTGGGTTGTGTGGGATTTTGGGTTTTGTATAATTTTGATGGGTACTGAGGGAGGAAGAGAAGAAGTGGGATTGAAAGAGAAGGATCATGAGGCAGCAGAGAGAGGAAGTAGGTTGTTGTATAGCTGTACACGAGTTTGTCTAGTTGTTTCAGACATAGCAGTACTTGTGCCCCATCTTCCTTTGCTTCCTTCAAGTAAACAACTTTTTCTCCCTCTAAATTAAAAGATCCACTGGAAAACATAAACAAGAAACAGCAAAAACATTAACAAAAAAAAAAAAAAGAAAAGAAAAAGAAAGGAGCTTTGAATGGTTTAATCTCTTGATCTGTTAAGATCTGGTGTTAAACCTGTTTTAGCTCGGTCGCTAATCATGAAGAGGCTTGGAAGCTCAGATTCCTTTGGTGCTATGATTTCCATCTGCCCAACGACAGGTTAACTTTTGAATTTTAGTTTTAATTTTAATAAAATATACATTTTATTTATTTGAATTTCCCCAAGATTTAGACATTTTCTTTTGTTTGTTACCTTTTTCATGATCGAGCACCTAGAAAAAACATGACCTTTGAGATCATGACGCACCGTTGCTCCTTTATGTTCATCATGTTGGTTGTTGAATTCAATCCATGTTTTGTAGTGTTCTTTTTACTGTTTGGGAATTTTAATTTCAAGCCTACATATCTATATCTATATAGAATTCCACGTCGGGAAAAGAAGGGACATATGTACTACTTTTTGTATTACCAATTGGCTTTACGGTGGTGGTTGTCAAATTTTTGGAAAAACTTAGATTTGATTGGCTTTTTGTTTGCAGAGGAGCACAGTCCGAGAAACAACCATGTTTACAGCAGAGAATTCCAGTCCATGTTGGATGGCTTAGATGAGGAAGGGTGTGTCGAAGAAGCCGGCCACGTTTCCGAGAAGAAGAGGAGATTGAGCGTTGAACAAGTGAAGGCCTTAGAGAAAAACTTTGAGGTGGAGAACAAGCTTGAACCTGAAAGAAAGGTGAAGCTTGCCCAAGAACTAGGCCTCCAACCAAGACAAGTCGCCGTGTGGTTCCAGAACCGCCGTGCTCGTTGGAAAACCAAACAATTGGAGCGCGATTATGGCGTTCTCAAAGCCAATTACGACACTGTCAAGCGGAACTACGATACCCTTCAACATGACAATGAAGCCATTCTCAAGGAGGTATATATATACATGATCCACAACTCTGTCGCTGTGAATGTTCTCTTGTCAAACAGTTTGAGACTTAATATGTTAACCGTGGTTAATAAGCTTTCGTAATTAAAGTTCATCTTATACAAGTAAATGTTCGATTGTCAACAGTTTGATATGTCAAGTTTTGTGTCCAACCTCAAATTATGTGTGTTTTCACTTTAGTATGTGGTTTAGATCTACAGTTTGACCCCATAACATGATATGTCGCGATGCTAATCACGATCTAAATCTTGGATCAACTTTTTATTTCTTGTCTTGCAGATAAAGCAATTGAAAGCAAAGTTGCAAGAAGATAACGCAGCCAGCAAGAATCCCACCGTGAAAGAAGAGCAACTCTTGGGAAAAGATCAGAGTTACAAAGTGGTTCGGGAGCAGAGCCAGTCACCGCCACCACCTCCGGAATCCTCTGTTCCAGAAACAGAGTGTAAAGAGCTCAACTTTGAGAGCTTCAACAACACAAGTGGAGTACTAGAAGCCGTCTCATTGTTCCCAGATTTCAAAGATGGCTCTTCGGACAGTGACTCGAGTGCGATCTTGAACGAAGATAACAGTCCAAACTTGACTATGTCTTCATCTGGCATCCTCCAAAACCATCAGCTCATCAAGTCTCCGGCTTCCACTTCACTCAAATTCAACTGCTCCTCGTCCTCCTCGCCGTCGTCATCGTCGATGAATTGCTTTCCGTTCCAGAAGAACTACCAGCCTTTGGTGAAGGTAGAGGAGCACAATTTCTTTAGCAGTGAGGAGGCCTGTAGCTTCTTCTCCGATGAGCAAGCACCTTCACTTCAGTGGTACTGTACTGATCAGTGGAGCTAAAGCATCAACAATACAATCCAAGAAAGTGGGGTTGTGTATAAATTAATGTACTGTGATCTCCATTGTGCAAAAGTGGAAGTTGGAGAGCAACTGCAGGATGAAGGCAAGGGAGGGAGAGAGAGAGAGAGAGAGAGACAAACAGACAGAGACAGAGAGAGGAAACGAAGGTATTTCCTTGCCAAACCGTGCGGGAATATGATTGTGTCGTAATTAAAATTTCAGCTGTAAAAATGAATTCTCGGGATAAAACTTTAGGAGGTAGAATTTCCTGTAATGGAGAAAATAATCATTGTGCCCTACCTTTTCCCTTCCATCCATGCTTCTTCGCTTTTTCAATTTAAAAAGTTCGGTGGACAACTTATTTCTTTTGCAATGGACACCATGGCACTGCCATAAAAAAAAGTTATATAAATATGTATAAATGAAAATATACGGTGGAGAAGCGGCGATGATGCGATGGCGGTGTAGCAATGGTGGTGCTGATGTAATGATAATGGTGAGAGGGTATGGTGGTTGTGCAAATGTATCGGGGTGTGCTAGTTGGGGGTGTAGATGTAGTAATGGTGGACGGTTTGATGTCAGCAACGGTGGCAACTGTTGTGGTGGGGGTTGCAACAATGGTGGTTGTGATTGCGGTGGTGATGGTGGTGTAAGGTTAGTGGTTGCAATGAGGAGGTGGTGGTCATTTTGTGGGAGAAAATGTGTGTGTGAAGGATATAAAACGTCACTTTTAAAAACAAATGAGTGTATTAAAAAAATATAAATATTCATTAGAACTCAACTTCACCTTTTATGGAAAAGCAACATGCTCACAATGAATCAAATAGATAATAGGGTAATTCTCAGTTTAATACTTTGAAGTTCTTAGTTTTCAATCAAGTTTTATTCATCTCGAACTGGTATTAAAGTGATAATTTTGCAACACATTCATACATGCGTTTTAAAACAGCACTTTACCTATGACGTGGCGCCTAGAATTAGAGGGTGCGCTCCCAGTTTCGAGTGTTGTGTAAGACATTCCCCGCAAGGTTGTGGTCGAATTCGGGTACCAAGTTCTGTATCAAGTTCTGTAACTGGGTCATCAAGGCCCGATTTGCCATTATTATGCTGATTCCTATGTTTTATCTGTGTTTTGAGGACAGTGATGCTTAGGTTTTACTGTTTTAGGACATGGTTTTGGGTTGCAGCTTTGGTGGCAAATTTGGTTCCTGTTGTGGCACCGAGGGCGGATTCGATAAAGCTGACAAGGCGGAAGAGTGTGAGGCCTGAGGATTGGAAAGTCTAGGTCACCATCAGTAGGGTTTAGAGAGATAAATTGGGTGATGATTGCAATTTTGATTTTTGCATATTAAAACTGGGTGATAATTCTCATGAAAAAAAAAAAAAAAAAAACTAAAACCCCTCCTCCGCCGCCTCCAAACCCATCTCCACCACCATCGTCGTCGACGACAAACCTTCCCAAAGCCCCTTTCCTACCTTAACGCCGTTGAAGCGGCGATGTGCATGTGGACGGCGAGGCTGTGGTAGGGTTTCTAAGGAAGTCTAGGATGCGTTTATTAATATCCACGTGCACCCAAATTCACACGTGGCACTAGTCATTATCCACGTACGCGCCACGTCATAAGTTGATGGTTGTTTTGACATAAAGTTTAATGGATGTATGAATGTGTCTCAAAATTAATCATTTTAATTACCAGACTGAGATGAAAAAGCTTGATGTATAAAAGGTTGAAAACCAAGAAATTTCACACCAACTTGGTGCTTATTCCTAAGGTGAAATGCCCAAAGACTATGTCACAATATAGGCCTACCACTTTATCCAATGTAATATACAAGATCTTAGCCAAAGTACTCACAAACAGGCTAAAGAAGGTGATGCCGAAGGTGATTAGTGACAATTAATTGGCTTTTGTCGATGGGAAACATATCCAAGACAACATCCTTGTGGTGCATGAAATCCTACACTCACTACTCCACCAAAAAAAGGAGGACCAAGCGGGTATGGCAATCAAGTTGGATATGGCTAAGGCATACGACTGTGTGGAATGGGATTATCTCCTATCTATGATGGCAAAAATGGGTTTTGCGCCGGTGTTCTATAGGTGGATCAAGGAATACATATCCTCCACCTTATTCAGTATTCTGGTGAATGAGAACCCAACAGGGTATATTATGCCAAAGCGGGGGTTGAGGCAGGGTGATCCTCTATCCCTCTATTTATTTCTCCTCTGCATTGAGGGTTTTTCCATGCTAATAAAAAACGGTTTGGAGAGAGATGCTCTCCACAGGTACAAGGTCACGCCAACTGGGCTACCGATTTTGCACTTCTTTTTTGCTGACGATTATGTTATGTTTGGTAATGCCTCGGTGGAGGATGCTTAAGGGGTTGTGGAGGTGTTGCAGGCTTATGCAAAGGGCTCTGGGCAGGTGGTTAACCTATCTAAAAGCTCGATCTTCTTCGGTTTGAAGACTAAGTTCCGAACTAGGAAGAAAATTATGGAGACATTGGGCATTCAGAGCAAGGAAGGATTTGGGGAGTACTTAGGGTTACAAGAAGATTTTGGACACTCCAAAAAAGCCATCTTCGTAGAAGTTCAGGATAAGATTAAGACTCGCATAGCTGGCTGGGCTGAGCAATTCCTATCCCAAGCGGGGAATGAAGTCTTTGTTAAGGCTGTGGCCATGGCTATGCCGAACTACGCCATAAGCTGCTTCAAGCTTCCTATTGGGGTATGCAGGGATATGGAGAAAGCTATTCGTAATTACTGGTGGAGAGGCAACAAGCAAAAGAAAAGTGTCCACCAGATGTCTTGGGATCGGCTAATGAAACAGAAGAGGTTCGGAGGCCTGGGCTTCAAAGACATCCAATGTTTTAATCTAGCTTTTCTTGCTAAGATAGGATGGCGCTTGACCCAAAACCCAGTGTCTCTCCTTGCAACAGTCCTGAGAGACAAATACTTTCTAGGGGACTCATTCATGGATGCTTACAAGGGGAGGAAAACCTCCTGGGGGTGGAAAGGCATTTTTGAAGCACATAAAGTGCTAAAGCAAGAGCTAGGGTGGCGGGTGGGAGACAAGTCTAGCATTAGCATAAGGGATGATCCTTGGTTCCCTAAGCCCCCCACCTTCAGGGTTAGGCCGCGGGTTTGCCTGCAAGGTACCAAGGTGTGTGACTTAATTGACCCGGTCTCGAACACTTGGAATGCTGATGTGATTTATGAGGGCTTTGAAAGGGACGACGTGGTTCCAATATTAAGTATTCCTCTGAGTAGGATTGGTTGTTGTGATAGACTGGTATGGCACTACAATGTGACTAGGATTACTCGGTCAAATCCGGGTACGGGGTGGTGGTATGCGTCATAGAAAACAGCGCCCTTGGAAAGAAAGGTCAGGGTATGCCTAGTGAATGCAGGAAAAACTCACAGGTATGAAAGATTATCTGGAAGTTGAAGGTTCCTAATAAGATTAAAATCTTTGTTTGGAGGTGTTGCAACCATGCACTGGCCGTCAGACGCAACCTTAAAAGGCGGCATATGAGGGTAGACAATGTATGTAGGGTGTGCAACATGGTGGACGAGTCGGAGAATCACCTCTTTTTCCAATGCGAGCTCAGTCACCAATTTTGGTTCTGTTCCCCTATTCATATGCATTCCTGTGGCTTGGCAAGCGCTGACTTCCTTGAGAGTTGGGAGAACTTTTATAATCAGGTCAAGGGAAGGAGCAAAGCTGACGAGATCTTGCAAGAGTTTGCCTTTGGGCTTTGGAGACTTTGGAAAAATAGGAATGATGTTGTGTTCAACAATGTGCATCGATCGCCTCTGGAGATCTTGGAGCTTTGGAGGAAGAATGTCTCTTGTTTTAAAGAAGCTACGGCCTAGGGGCTTGCAGGTGAGCGTCCAAAATGTGGGATGGCTATTAAGGAGGTGGGTCGAAGGGAAGCTCAATGGCAGAAGCCGGTTTTTGGAGTTATCAAGGTTAATACTGACGTTGCTTGGTGTAAGAAATCCCTGCGGATGGGTGTAGGCTGGGTATGTCAGGATTTTTCCGGTTTGCTCCAAGCTGGTGGAGGCTCGAGAGAAGGCTTTTGTCACTCTGCTGTCACTGCTGAGGCGAATGCAATCTGGGATGCCCTAGTTGCGTGTATCGTTAACGGGTTTGAGAAGGTAACCATCGAATCTGATGCTAAGGTGATTATCCATATGCTTAGGAAGGAACTGCCTTCTGATTTTAGTCTTGAATGTATACTTGGTGATATTGAGAGCCTAGCGCGAAGGCTGTCGTTGGTGACGTTCACCTATGTGCCTAGGGAGAGCAATTGTGTTGCTTACTCGGTGGCTAAGTTTGTTTTCAAAGAGGGTCGTGCTTTTGTCTGGGATTGTATCAGCCCGGATTTTTGTTTAACACTCTAGCTCAGGGTGTAAATATTTCTATTCGAACTTAATACATTCTATCTTTGGTCAAAAAAAAAAAAAAAAAGGTAAACTGAGAATTACCTTTAATAATATCATAATAATTGGATAATACCAATAGGCTTGGGGAATAACTGCGTTATGAGCATTTTGAGAAACAAAAATGAATAAATAAAAAATGGTCTAGCTACGAGTATATGTGGGTGATTGGCAGACAAGTTAGACAACTGACGATGACAACTATAAATTTTAGAAAGAAAATAACCAAATTGACGATTACTGTAGCTGTACTTTTACAGATGCATGTGTTGGGTTCACTGACTTTGTTTTGGCATACAATTTGAGAAATGTGTTATCAGTTGTCACCTCATGTGATATATGACTACATGAAGAGAAGAATAATACTGTTATTGAAGTGTGGTGTAATCACTCCTATATATTTAAAAAAGCACTATTATGACAAGCATAAATAATCATGGAAAGTTCGTAATATTATGGTGGTTTTAATTTTGACAAGCTTTTCTGGCCCTATTTGAGTCAAGGTAAGACTTTCCAAAATAAAACCCTAGTGGCGAAGATGATAAATTCCTCAGGGATAGGCAAATATGTAGATTCAAGTTTGCTTCGCTCAAGCTGTAAATACGACTCGTGCATGTTCAGCCGAAAACATGCAAGGGAGCGCTACTTTTTGCCAGACAATTGAAGGAACCTCATCGGAGTAACAGAGTTGAACTCTACGTGGATTTATCTCCTTCAGTTTGATTGATCCATAGCTGCCTTTGTAAGGACCGTGCTTTTTAGAGAATCCCGCTCCTGTGTCGTGGGACTTGTAGCTCGGCACTCCACCGGGTGGGTTTATTTATCCTTCCAGTTTTGAGTGTCTTCTTGATAGACATCTATTTCTTACTTAACTGCATGGTTGCAACTCTTTTGCTTTGTTATTTTCTGTTGGGAAAATTACAAGAAAATCACAATAAAAGTTACAATGAAATAAAATTGTTCGAAAAACTGTGTAAACAATTAGGTTGAGGCGCATCTATCTCATTATTTTAAAGAGATTCAAGCCAATGCAATTTGACAAATTTCATGAACCGACGCAGCTGTATAACTGGACTTGTCCATCCAAAATATAACATCTCAACAGAATTGTTGCGTCACTCAAACCTATCTGCACACAAAAAAAAAAAAAAAAAAAAAAAAAAAAAAAAACCGGAATGATGAAGGCTTGGAGAGAATAACTGTCGTGTTTGTCCTATAATGTCATTTTCGTGTTATACCTGTTATCTTAACAGGGTCTTACAGGATGAAACAATAACTACCAGATCTATTAATAGATTGACTCGGAGCCTGTTGTTTTCACGTCCTTTCGTGTTGGGTTAATGGTTCATGCAATAAATTATTAGGCCTATAATGAGTTAGGCTTGGAAAACAGGTCATATTTATCATGTTTGTATCCTTTTCGTGTCAGGCTTATTTTCTTAACAGGTTCTCGACGAGTGACTCGATAACGATGCAATCCGTTAATGGGTTGACCTGAAATCCTTTATTTTCATATCATTTCATGTTTGGTTAACAGATTGTGTAATAAATTATCAGGCCTGTGAATAATAAAGATGATGGGGAAAATGCCGTTGAATATATATTTATTATCAATCCTTAGTTAAAAGGATAATAAACACAAATTAACAAGAATGAGTTACAAAACCTATATAAAATGAAAAGCTATAATATCTTATTTCCCACTACAATACATAGTGACAGATAATTAATTTATTCTATTAAAAATGAGCCAACAGTTTCGTCAAGTTATGAGGAAACAAACCCAGACGTACAACACATACGTGGTCCAGGGTTGAAGAAGAAGGTTCACTCAAACATGTATGTATTGTGCGTCCTGAGTTTGATTTTTGGACTTGGCAAATTACATATTGGTGATCAGGAGATGTTGAAATGTCTTTATGAGTCTTCCTAGTCTTTGAAAAGTGGATTGTTGTGGTGAGGCCACAACTAGTCCCCTTTAAAAGAAATTTGTGATTCCATCACAAAACCAATTGGCAATATGGAAAGTATCTCAACTACTTATAAGCATATGGAAAGTCTCTTCTTTATCTAATGTGAGATTTATATGCTCAACACTTCATCTCACATGCAAAGAATTTTCAAGTCTAACACGTGGATAATTAAAATTGGATGACATAAAGCACATGTAACTCCTTGGGATTCACACATTGGACAACTTACAACCTGCTCTGATACATATCACAAAAAATGTTGAAGTTTCACTATAAAATGAAATGATAATAAGAGAGCAAACCCAAGAGAGCACTGAGATCGAGAGCAAAGCCATAACAAAACCTTTGATCTCCAATTTCAAGAAAGCAGAACTGGAATAGATATATGCTTTATGAAGGTGGATTGTCTGCCCTTCCATTTTCATACTCTTTCTATACCCTTCTGTGATATGTGGTCACAGTTAAGTCATGTCAATATTTTATATTAATTTTATTATAGAAATAATAAAACAAAAAGTAATAAAAATATAAAATGTTGATGTGGCTTAACCGTGATCACACAAATAAAAAGACAGAAAAAAAAGTATGAAAATGGGAGGTTAAATAATCCATCTCTATGCTTTATTACCCAAATCAAATGCCAAAAAGGAAAAGAAAAATATGAATAAAGAGGACCCTTAAAAAGATGTGCCACATGATTGGATCCCAAATATACGTGTCCTCCTCCTACCTCTGTCAGCCGCAATTTTTTTGGTTGCACCCAACATTCCGCAACTTTTACGTCCAAAAAAATTATGAAAATTATACCACTGAGCTGAGGATCTATTGGTGCAATTCGTGAATATTCCTTAAGATTAAATAAAACCTTATACTACTGTGAGACTGGTGTTTGTGAAGAGTATGAATTTTTAAGTGCGTTTAAGTAGTTGAATTATTATTAATATTGTTAATTAATTTCAGTTCAGTTTTAACGCAAGCAGTTAAAAGTAGTACAACATTTCAACTTAAAGAATTGGTTGTCAAATTTGTAAATGTCAAGTTTTAACTAGACTTTCACCAAACTCAAATGCATATTATTGTTTTAAAAAATATAATACTTAGATCCTCACTCCTCACTATTCAAGAGTTCAAATCCTCACCTAATGACATGAGTCATTAATGTAAATCACATGTTAAACAAAATTTTAAATATAGACATGCTACTGGTTGTTCTTTAGTAAGTAATAGAGATTCAATAACAAAAAGACGTGTTGCTTTTGAGTGTATGAATCCCACATAAAAAAATAATAATCTTACAAGTGATTATAAGTAAGTCAGGCTATTTCCATGTTTTAAATTGGTTTTATGGTAGAACATCAATTTTTTTCATGGTATCAAAGCATGTTATTTCACGTGTGAAGCTCAACGACCACACATGCTCCACATCACTTGATTTGTGTTGTCTACGTGTTAAGATTGAAAATTCATCACACGTAAAGGGCGTGTTGAGTGCATGAATCCCACATCATGAAAAAAAATATACCTTACTGTGCTTATAAGTAATTTAAACTACTCCTCATATTGCTAATTAGTTTTATGATGAAACTTTAGCTTACTTCTATTACATTATTATTGACCCGATTCATTGATTCTTTAATAGTCATGATAATATTGTCATTCTTTAACTAAAGTTTTTCCATTACTATGCATTGCCACACGTTGTAAACATCTTTAACACTGCGAAAACAAGCAAAGATGAATATGAATGAAAAGCATTACACACTCAAAACATCTTGTATATGTATCTATACGTATACAAACCTTTTTACGCAGAAGCACCATCAGTAGGACGTAGGAGATGGTGCCGGTAGGGCTTCATTTGAATCAGTCGTCTGTCTTGACAAAAGAAAAAGAATCAGTTGTCTGTAAAAAGCAGATGGTCTTTTTCTTTTTGCAACGTTTACATGTACATTTGGGTTCCAGCAATGACTTTTTACCTCGTTCATCTTTTTCGTGGAGTACGGCTTTGGCAAAACGCGTAATCCTCGCTTCCCTCTGATTTTGAGTGCCAGACGTGCACATGGCGTTTGGCACCCACTCAGCTCATATTCTGGCTCAAACTTTTGAGATTGTGCCTACGACTTATCTGGACTTATTGTGTACACGTGTACGATTACAGTGTAAATAACTTTAATAAAATAGGTCGAGTTTGATGTTTCGTGGTAATGATATAACATTACGTATAGTGTTTTTTAGATTTTATTTTTTATGGCATGTAACACCAAAGTATTAGTGTATTCGTGCCATGTAAGTTGATCTTTTTTCACAATGTATTTTTTAAGAAGGAAACTTCAAGTATACTACATTGATCGGCCAACAAAGTTTAATCATGCAAAGCACAACTCAACGCAAAATTAGTTGATTAAAGTTGGTTACTATTTGACATAAAAAAGAAGAGCTAGTTGTTGAATGCAAATTTCACGTCCTAGAATTGAGGGATTTCGCATGTGGTTATATAGATTTGGCACATTGTTGAGAATCAATTCCACGTTGATAGAAGAATGAAACTTGCGTGAGTTTATAAACAGTTGTACTATTTTCTATATTATCAATTGGTTTGATAATAGAACATTTACTTTCGTCTCCTATTCTTCATATTGTCAATTATTTTATAAGCGGAATCTCAACTTTCTCTACTTCTTCTCAAACACAGGATGAGTTTTAAATAAGAGATTAAACTCAACAAAAATGATAAACTTGATTCCATAGAGCATTCATGTACAAACAGATTGTCCGGCTTTAATTTTTTCATGTCAGTATATATGTATATTTTTTTTTTGTCAAATTCATGTCATATATTCGAAGTATGCTTTTATTTTTGGTTGTGTCACTCGTTGATCCCTAGTTGGAAGAATTCTTTTTCTTCCTCTTTTCATCTCCTTTCATCCTCTTCTTTCATATTCTCTTCTTTTGTCTTTCTCTTGTTATGAAAAATTAATATAAAATATTAACGTGATTTAACTGTGATCTTTAAAATAGAAGGGAAGGAAATGAAAAAAAAAAAAAAAAAAAAGAGAATCCCACCCCCACTAGTTGAGTATATTATGCCTATTTTATTGTTTAATTGGAATATGTCGTAAGCTGTGGAAAACAGGGGAGATTCCAATCCAACAACCAAACTTTACTCTGCTCCCATTTTTCCTCCTCTCTACGGAACATAGACTTGGACGAATGGCTACAAATATAGGCTAGCTGTGGTACCACTAAAGGCTAGAGGTCCCCCACAATTTGTGGGTCCCTTGTGCCTTTCACTATGGGTATTGGTTGGTAGAGCCATGTGATGGGGTCCCACAATGTATCAAACTAGTCGTTTTCATCCCATCTTAATCAAACATATAGAAAAAAAATTGCTAGCTAAAGGAGTTGAGTACACTCCGACGTATTTTAGATTTTTATTCAAAATAAAAAAAAAAAAAAAGATGTACGGTAGAAGATAGAGGTTTGTGACACAGTTTCTTGGATTTCTTCGCAGAAAGCTCCAATTGGTGACAGCTCGTTTGCCAAGACATTTATTTTGTAAGATTGTCAATATATTACGAGAAATGTTATTAGTACTTCAAAAATTTCATTTGGTATTTCAAATTTTCTATAATTAGAAAGAAAAATATACTTGTAAGAAGTCTAAAAAGAGATTTTTGGAATCATGATAACAGTTTCCTATATTATACCATAAACCTTCAATTTTGAAAGTACTAAATTATTCTGGTGGATATAATTTTCTCTTCAACTATTGCATTTTTAGGTTTACACTCATGCATTCTTTTAGTTTAACTTAGAATAGTAATATCGATTGTAAATTGTAATCAAGCCCTCAATATGTTATATGTATTTAAGCCAAAAGTTTTATTGATTTCAAAGTTCAAATTCCAATCTGGTGTGACCCCATTTTTTCCTTCATGCATGTGATTATATGAAGCACTTGAGGTTCAACCTAAAGAAAATGATTTATACACTCTTTTTATTCTTCTGCACACTTTCATTTCAAACTGTCATTTTATTTTCTTTTAATTTATTCGATCAAATGTAAAAATTAAACAAAAAGGTAAAGAAGAGAAAAAAGTTGTATAGAAATACTTCTTTAACTTATATACAAATAGCAAAAGCACTATATATATATATATATATATATTTTGTATAAACGATATTATTTATACCAAGATCATCTCCAACCGAAGAAGCTATTTTTAGCCCTCCGTCTAAATTATAGTCTTACAAGAAATTATTTTTTAATGAACAGTGGTATGCCATATTTATATACCATCTTCAACCAAAGTGGCCTATTTTTTAGCCCCTCAATAATTTATTATTTTAAGTCTGTTCTTTAATTTTATTAGTTAATTGAATTAAACTATCATAACTAAATAAGGTTTCCAAACATATTTTGAGTGTCACTTGTCACTAAATGATAATAAGCCTCCAGACATATCTTGAGTGCCACTTGAAGATGTGGCCATTTGAAAATTATTGAAAAAGTTAAAGGAAAGATTATTGGAAGAGGTAAGAGAGGGGTGTGTTTGAGAAGAGTGTTGGAGGTGAATAGAATGTGAAGAATTAAAATAAAATGAGGTAAGATAGTATGGAAAGGTGAAAAGGATGTGAGAAATGTCTTCGGTATTTATAGGAAAAAAAAATTAGATTTTTTTTTTTTAAATTTCGTCTAAAAAAAATCCATCTGAGCCCAATTGAAAGGGCTGGCTGGCTGGATAAAGATGGCCAACCCGCTGGCCATATGGCTAGATTTTGGCCTTGTGGATCCCAAGATTTTTTTGCCCAGGCCTTCATTGGAGATGAGTTTTGTGTCAAAAATGGCTATCCTTTGGCATATGGCCCTATAGTCGGCTCAGTTGGAGATGACCTAAGGGAGCAAGGGAGTGGACCAAGCCTCACCATGGGCTAGCAATAATGTAGTTCAAACACACACCTTTAATTTATTAACGAACTGCCACTTAGTACTACGGTCTAGTGGTATTCCTCTAATCCTCTAGCCATATTATTGCTAGCCCATTGTGAGGCTAAGCCCACCTCCTCCCCCTTAGTATAGATAATCTAAACTACATATTAGTAAAACTCTGTTTGTCAACCAAAACTCCAGCAAATTATCACTCTAATCCTCTCGCCAGAACTGAACAAAAATAAAAAAAATGTGCACAATTTAGTAATTACGCCAAACACAAACTTTACTATTTTTTATACTAACATCATAGCTATGTAAATATAGCATATCCTATTTAAAATTTTAAAAATAAATAAATAAACCCCATTTTCTCCTCTTCCTCTCTTTACATTTCCCACGTTCTCCTACCTTTTTTGTTCCCTTTTTTATTATTTGTATTATTTTTTTTTTTTGAGTTATCATCCGTGCTCATTAATGATAAATCGTAGTAAAATAAAAAACAAATTTAACTGCACACGTAGAGTACGTGTGTTCATTGCTAGTATCATTTGTTCAAAAAAAATTATTAATGAACTAAATAGCTTATCAGCAGTGACGTCGTCATATTATAATGAAGTTGAACATTAGTAAAAAAAAAAAAAACAAAACTGCCTGCACAACATCTGGGCACATATATTGATAATTAAAAAGGAAGAATCCCATTGTTCCTTCTTTTTTCCCATTTCAGGTGTTTCACGTCGATTTATTCTAATAGTGCTTTGGTCTTTCTACCTCCACTGCCTCTATATAATGTATACTTGCGTTCCTCATCACCTCCAATTTTTTCCTAATTTAAAATCATCATATATTATTCTTAACTTTATCAGCTTAATTTTTTGGTTTTTTTATCAGGCAGCTTACACATAGGGTGACATGCTCCACTTTGTTATCGCAGGGAATATTATGTCTGAGCGCTTCATACAAAACCAAAAAGCACCCAGATCTCTTTTTGGTCCTTTTTCTTTTGGCCATGCTTTTCCTCCTATTTTTTGTTCTTTCTCATTGTGTTTTTGTTATTATAAATAAGAAGTTAGTAGTTTCAAATTGTTGAGGCCATCGTCATCCAATACAAATTTGAGAGCTAGTAGGCCATTTCTAATTGAGAGGCTAAAGGTTCAAAAACTAAAAAATGGTTTGATGTGTTAAAAAATTTATCTTCAACCGATAGTTGTGCTATAATTTTATGGAGCTCACTAGACCATTATTTAGCCAAAGAGGTATAGGCTGGCCAAATGTAGGCCCTCATTTTAACCCTTTTTGGGCTTAACTCCTTATTTGCAATAATTGATTCAAATTCAATGGTTAAATTTGAAAACATTCAAAGATAGTTTAATTAAATTAACTAAAAAAAAATTAAAGTATAAACTTAAAACTAATAAACTATTGATGGGGCTATGTTTAGCCTATTCAGTTGGAGATGGTATATAAGTATACCCTGATACTGTTCATTTAAAAATAATTTTTTTAGAGCTATAATTCTAGATTGAACTATATTTAGTCATTTCGGTTGGAAATGACCTTAGGAAATACTCAAGAGGTGGGAATCTTTCATGTTTTTGATTGAATATTAGCCTAGTCTTTTGGATGGAACAAATTGTTGTTACAGGTGGGAGCTGATTGGCATTATACAGGCTAAAAAGAAATTCTGAAACTTCCCCATCGATCACTAGCACAATATTTACAACGCCTCCAAATTTGTGGCAAAGAGAGGAAGCCTTTCGTTGCTTCCAAACGCGTTTGACGTAGACATGCATGAGAAGGAGTATATCATCCAAGCTTACACTAAATATGAAACTATATAATAGGAAGATAACCACCAAATGGACCCCAATATGCATATCTCACCCATGACATGGCCTCCACATCTTTCACAACTTTCCCTAAAGATATAGATCGAGATTGTTTCACCAAAAAAAAATTATAATGATGCGCAAATAGTCAATGAATAATTTTAATTGATTTATATGCTTGAAAACATATACATACATGATTTACAACAATTTTACACACAATTAATCAAATGAGTTCCATTTGTACGGATAAAGTTTGAGCAAGTAAACAAGTTGATAAGCTAACTTCTTTTGGAGCTGCAACACATACTTATTACAAATGGTCAGTCCCAGGGTCTGCGGCCTTTGTACATGGCTGAGATCTACCTTGTTTGGCCTACAAATTGTTTTCGTTAATTGTTTTCCTCTGCGGATATTGCTTAGTTGCCTTGTTTGTCTTGTTTTTCATTTTTCTTCGTATTATTCGTAAAATCTAATAAAGGGGGACGAGTGAGGGGTCTCTGAGTACAAGTACAACGGTTCTTTTTCAAATGCATGCTTGGCACACAACGATCGACGAAGAACTATAATAAACCTAATCCTTTAATATAAAAAAATTATACAGTATATGTGTATATAAAGTTACATAATCCAATTAAAAATGGGCTTCGATAACGAAGTTGGTGAATGAGATAGGTCATTGGGGTATTGGGGATCATAATCACGCCTAATCTGGTGGGAGGTGTTTTTCTTTGTGATGAAAAATCAGGGACTTGATGCTGTCATTTGGGTATATATATTGAGCATCCTAATTCCAACGATATGCTCTAGAATCATAGCTCCCTTTAAGTTTGGGGTAATCATCATCTTTAAAGCTAATAGGCCATTATCAATCCACGTATATGATTCTATATTATCCCTATGAGTAAATTGTAGCTATGGTCCCTCAACTTTAATCAAATTGAAGCAATGGTCCCTCAACTCATCAAAATGTGTAGCTATGGTCCTTTTCATCAACTTTGTTAGAATTTTGTCAAAATAAATTATGTTGGAATGACCATTGCTACAATTAGGGTCCCTCAACTCATCAAAACATGTAGTTATGGTCTTTTTCGTCAACTTCATCAGAATTTTGTCAAAATGAGTTATGTTGGAAGGACCATTGCTACAATTGGGTTGCATTTGAGGGACTATTGATTCAATTGGGTTAAAGTTGAGGAACCATTTCTCCAGTTGGATTAAAGCTGAGGGATCAATGGTAATGAATTTTTAGTTGATGGTAGCTGTACATTTTGATGAGTTGAGGGACCAATGAAAATGGATTTTTAGTTGAGTGAACATTTCTCTAATTGAGTTAAAGTTAAGGGACCATTGATACAATTTATTCTATCCCTATAACCAATAGTGGTTTTATATTTTTTAAGCCAAATGGTTAGTAGTATAGAAATTTAGAAGATTGAGAATCTCACTAAACCTTTTTTCTTTAAGAGTATGCTATTCACACACTTCTTTTTATTTTTTATACATCCTTGATGTGTGTGAGAGAGAGAGAGAGTGTGTGTGTGGGGGGGGGGGGGGGGGCTTGCATGGGTTGACGACCCACGATGACTCCATCCAGTTGATATAGTCATTAATTAGCAAGAAAATTAATCCACAAGAATTTATGCGACTGTCTAAAGTTTGGAAGGATAAAATTTACCAACTGTAGTATAGTCGGGGTTTATGAAGTATAAAAATATATATAGGAATTTCGTAGTTAAATCTTTTTATTCGCACTATCACACGAACTTCGAAATTCAACAATAGCTGTAAACCAGACTAGTTAACCAGTGGGCAGTGCCAAAAAGAACAAGACAAAAGGCCAAATATTTCAACGGCTAATTTTCAAAACGGGTGGCGTGGATAGACATGCAACGTCGTATAGCGACGGTATGCTTGATGGATTCGGAAAGTTGAATGAGACATCGCGGTTCAGGACAAAACCCACGAGAGTGACTGACAGAAAAGGAAGAAGAACGAGCGTTTTTTCATAGAAAATTGAAATATATGATTTTGGAGGAGAAAATATTTTATGGTTTCATGGAGTAATAGGATACTTCGAATTTTAGCCGTTAAGTTTTATTTTATGTTTTTGTTAAAAATTTAGGTTAAAAAATTCGGTAGTGTTCGGTAATAGGGCTAGTAACGAGTCAGATCGTTATCTGGTCACCTATAAAGCACACGATAAGATATCGTTTGCCAAATCTAAGCATTAGGCATGATAATTTCTTGCATGATCCGTTAACATTCTTTTTACAGGAGGATCGAGCTTCACTGGAACAGCCTTCAATCAGAAATATCAAAATTGCTTTAAAAAGTTGAGGTTCTACCGTAAAACAAATTAACAATATGAGGAGTAACTCAACTTACTTATAAGCTATTACAAGGTCCCTTCTCCTATCAATCTGAGATTCATCCTCAACATGACCCCTCATGTGTGGTGAATTTTGGAGCCCAACACGTGAACAATACAAATGAGGTGATGTGGAGTGTATGTGGCTGTTAAACTTTGCACATGAGACAACCTTCCTATACTATGAAAAATGTTGAAGTTCCACTACAAAACCAATTGACAATATAAGAACTAGCCTCCTTTGATCCGTTTAAATTTTATGGATCTAAGATAGCCAAGATGTGGGAAAAGGTTGACACTTGGGATTCAAAGAAATATGAAAGCTCATTGTCAATGAAAAGTACGTGTAGTATATGGTCCAACAGGAATATAATTTTGAGTAAAGATCTAGCTAGGAGTGCCGCTAGCCATGGTAGAAGAAAAGGGTTTGTTAGTGTTTCTTCTGCATCAAATGAACAATATGAAACTTTGGTAGGATTTATTTATATATCTATAAGAAAAACGGTTTGCCAGTAGTATTTTAATTACAAATTATCTACGTACCTAAAGCTCGCTACTGAGAGTGATAAGGGTCGAGAGATATCAAGGTCCGAAGAGATTATAAGCATAATATATAAGTAGTCTACACGAAACTGCTTTTTCAACATCAGTGATTGCTTGAGCTTTGCTTTTTGATTGGTCGTGGTCAGTGATTGCTTGAACCGAAGAAACTGATTCTCAAAAAGTGCACTTGTGTGCGTGGTTTGATTGCCAATTAGTCAGAAAAGACTGCAATGCGGGTGCCATTCAGAATAAAAGTGCAGTTTGGACTCACTGCCGTCTGCGACTCTGCATATGATATATCGCAACAAGTGCCTAACTTCATCGAACCATTTTTATTTCTAAATAGGGTTTACAGAGTAGGGTTTATAATTTAGGATTTTATAGTTGGATTTTCTTTGACGTAATAAAAAAAAAAGAAAAACTCAAAAGTGAGAAGTCAAGTTCGCAGTTAAAAATAAAAAATTTGTGGGAGTCAACAAAATCAAAACCCCAGAGCCTGTAATTGGGTTTAAAGAGTTGGCATTCGTTAGAGTAGCAGCTTAAATTGTTAGAAATAATGATAAATTAGTTTATTGTTTAATTTATCATTATATATATATATATATATATATATATTTTTTGGTTAGAAGGTAAAGAAATTTCATAAAATAAAGTCCAAATGGACAGTCACATCATCAGCATACAGAAAGAAGATGCCACTTATACAGAAAGAAGTCCAAATGGAAATCTGGTACACAATTTCAAGAAATAGGGAGAACTTGGAGGATAACCAAAAGTGGGGAAATTGACTTTCCAAATCTCCATCTGAGGACAGATGAGGCAGACCACCATCTTTGGAAAGATGGGGCACGCTACCATCAATTGAAAGATGGAGCAAAATCAGGCAGTGGAGGGGAAAATGGGAAAGAAAATCAGGTAGGAACAACCTAGGCGGGTCTGGGCGGATCTGGCGGGCGCCTAGGGGGTCTAAGCGGGCACCTCAGCTTAAGCGTCTTTTCTTAATTTTTAAATGCCTAAACATTAATCAGAGTGGTGATCAGCCGCCTAGCGCCTAGGCGGAGGTTTTTAGAACAGTGGGTAGGAAAAAAGGGGAGAAGTGAGGAGGGGTGGGAGACACTGGGTAAAGGAAAGGGAATGGAGGAAAAAGAGCTCAAAGGCACTGAGGAAGGGAGCGGGGGTAGGGGGAGGTGAGGGGGAGAGGTGGTGTGGTGTGGTCTTTGGGAGAGAGAGCAGAAGACTCTGGTGAGAGGAGGACTAGAGGGAAAGCACAGTGGGACTGCCGCCGATCTCAAGCCAAAGCAAAAGGCGGCGACTGTGGTTATTCAAAGTTTTAGGTTTTCAAGGAGAGGGATATAATGTTGGTTGGACAACCATATTTAATTTATCCTTTTCGAATCCTTACAAGTATGAAATTCTAATCTCTCAACATGAGTTGAATTCGGTTTGAAGCCTTTGGGTACAAAGAGGCTTCCATGTAACTGAGGGTATTAGAATTTAAAATACTATCAATTAACAAGCATCTATTAACTTCCTTTTTTCACAAACGATAGAATCATTTACACTAACTTAAACTTCTACTAATACGTACTTGCACGGAATCCTGAAATTCGAGAAAAATAATCATATAGTCAAATTCTATAAACATTTAAGAATATAGAACAATTGTGTTACTTTCTTCACAGATTCTTGGTTTTGTCATATATAGATATTTTATCAAGGAAATTGGTACTACAAAATTAAGATAAAGCAAAACACTATTTGCTTGTCATTGGTGGAGCCCCCGCATTAGTGGGCTGGTTGGAGAAAATTTGAAAAATGTTATATGCCAAAACTTTTGTAGCTTTAGATGAAATTACCATCTTTTCCCTGCTTTTGGATTAAGGACCTTCCAGAATGAAATGGACAAAAGATATTTCTTAAGGGGTTCTTTTCTGATTAATATATGGGACACTTTGGATAAGACCTTGTATGTTTTTAGTTTTGTATTGAAATCTCTGACATTAATGTAATATTGCAAGTTATTATATTTTTTAAATTAAAATTTGAAATTTGTATTTGTTTATATTAATGAGATTTTAAATAAAATTCATAATTTGTGGGATTAAAAATAATAAATTATAAATTATACTCTCTATTATATTGTGTGTGTGTAGGTACATTCATCAAAATTAACAAAAAAAATTATTGTACCAAAACATGGTGTAATACCCTTTTATTTAAATATATGAAATAGATTATTCATAATTAGGAATATGCGAAGAAAATCGAACATAAATCGATTTATGATTATGAAAATTTAATTGAGAAATTTTATAATTTTGTTACCAGAAATTATTATAATTTATATCGAAAAATTTATCGATAAGTGGAAATAACAAAAATGCCCCTAGATTTTGGTTTAACATAATTATACGAGGACATATTTTCTCCTCACATATTTTATCATATTTCTTGGTATATTTGGATAGAGGACGATCCTACGAGCGCGCAGGCGAAAACCGTTTGTGAATCGGAGTTGGAATGAAGAAATTAGAGGTTAAAAAATAAAAAAATAAAAAAATAAAAAAGAGACCAGTTTGGAAGTTGCCAGATGGCAGCGTGAGAGAAAGAAAATGAGAGATGCGGGAGAGAAAAAGAAAGGGGGGAACGAATCAGGAAGAGGGAGGAAAGATAAGTGACCTATGGGGGAGAAAAGAAAGGAGGGAAAGGGAGAGAGAGAGAGACGAGGGCAAGGAATCACCCCAACCCATGATAATCGCCGACCCGACCCGACGACAGCACTCAAATCCGACTCCTTTTCACGGCTTTTCACGACAAATCAAGGCAAATCGCAACATGGAAACCACTCCCTAGCCTTCCCTCTTCCATTTCCATGAAAAATTAGAAGGAATTTGCTGGTGGTTTTGGGGAAGAACACCCTGACAGGAACCATGGGTGCATGGCGAAATTTTGAGGTTTCTACAGGAATCGAAGGACACCCAAATTCTAGGGTTCCAACGGGTTCGAGGCAATTCCGAGCACTTTCCGGCCGAATTGGGCTTTGGCCCAGGTATGAAATGTGTTCTTCTCATTGAACTCTACTTGCATGTAAAATTTGGTAATTTTTAGAGTTTGTCGGAAAAATTAGGTTTCCATTCGTCCGAAACCGCCACCCACTGCAGTGCGTGGCCAGTGGGCTGATACTGCCATTTTGTGCAAATTTTTAATATTCTAAATATGAATTTGGTATCAAATTGATATGTTTCGATTCTTAAACCGAATGTTGGTTATTTCGGCTACTTGAATGTTTTTGGAAATGAATTTAAAATGAATTGTGAACTACAAAAGGCTTAATCCCGTTCAAGGGTACGTAGGCAATCTAACGACAGTTAGATGCAGCCTTAAAAATAACCGAGATTAATCTTTTGTTGAAAATTTGTTTAAGAAAAGGAATTGGGTGACTAATTTAAAAATTAACGTTATTTTTTTGGTAAACAAATTGGGTTATAGATTTTGTGAATAACTAAGAATTAAATAAAAGAATTGTGATAAATAGTAGAAAATAAACAAGAGCACCGAAATTAGTTTTCGAAATAAAATTTTCAGGTTGGGGCATTACACATGGGTACATTCTTCAAAACACACACAAAAAAAATAATAATAAAAAAATAAAAATAAAAAAGATACTAGGCTTAATAACATTAGTACATTTCTTCGATTAAACTTGACATGGATACATTCTCAAAACAGTGAAAAAGAATGTACTCATATAAGTTTAAAAATGGATTAAAAAAATTTGAATGGATTTTATATTAAAAATTTGGGTACATTTTATATTAAAAAAAAATTGTACATTTTATTTTAAAAAAAAAGGGTACATTTTACATGTAACAAATTGGTATATTTAAAAATGGGTACATTTAAGATTAAAAAATTGAGAATCCTTTTATAAAAACTAATGGGTGCAAACGTATTCTAATTTAATTTTTTATTTATTTTGGAAATGTTTGAGTTGAAAATTAATTAGAAGTTTAATAGAGGTGTGAATATTAAAACCCTAAATCAATTACTAGTTTTTATTTAAAAGATTTATGTAATAAACATGTAAATTCATTATCACATTAATGCTAGGGATTTCAATCAAAATTTGAAAACTAGTAAGTCTCAGTTAATGAACGTTAGTAATTAGGGACTAGATGCTAATTTTTTCTTAAAATAAACTGAGATGTTGTCATTTAGTACTACAATTTAGTGGTTTTTATTTTTACTTGAGTGAAAAGTCTTATATTCGATGCAAGTTTGAATCACATTATTGCTAGCTCATATTTAAACTAATTTTTTTAAATATAAATAATTTCGTTTGTTAAAAATAAATAAATTAAGATGTTTGGGCTCATGGGCCTCTCTCTTCAACCTCTTTTGAAATTTTAATTTTTAATTTGTGTTGGTTCCTATATCGTTATATATAGTAGGGTCGCGACAATGAAACAAGGTTGTGGCTGTATGCAAATTATAAAATATAAATAAATAAATAAAAGATATTTAAACCTACGTTTGAAAAAATGGGATTACAGATGGCATAGGAAAATATCACTTAGGTCACATCCAAGCTGTCGTACATCAACCAAGCAAAATGCAGACTTGCTCAATTGGATACGGCTAATTAAGCGGCTTCATAAGCCGTGCGATGAGAGGCTAAAATTAAAGGCTGTGCTTAGACTTGACAAGTTCTTAGAGCAACTCCAGTGTGAGAGCCTTTTTCCCATATTGTTCACTATTCAATTCACATAGTGAATAGTAATTGCCCTTAATGAATAGTAATTATTTTTTGCATCTCCACCGTTGCACTTGAATAGCCCTGGCAATAGGTAATAAAATAATAGTATTTTTTATTTAAAAAATAATAGTATTTTTGTATTTATAAAATAATAGTATTTTTTTTTATTTATAAAATAATAATTTTTTTTCTTCAGAAAACTTGTCTTCACCGTGGATGAAGAAGGAAGAGATTGAGAGCTCTGCCAAGCTCCCATATGAGGAGGAGGGAGACGAAGAAGAGCAAGGTTAAATCGAATCCGACGCCGACAGAGAACCAAGCCCTGAGAATCCGGCAATGGGTCTTGCCGAAATGGAAGAGGGGTTGGTTGAAAACCCAGAATTTGAAGTTGCAGTAGCAGTAGGAGATGGTGGTCGCGCGATGAGGAAGCGGCGAAGATGAGTTTGCAGGAGACGGAGATGAGTTTGCAGGGGAGGAAGCGGCGGAGATGAGTTTGCAGGAGACGGTGGTCGCGGGAGGAGGAAGCGGCGAAGATCCGTTCTCGTCACCGGCACAGTCGGTTTTGTCGGAACCCACGTCTCCGTGGCCCTCAAAAAGCATGGAGATGTTGTCCTGACGTCAGCCCACGTCAGATTGCCTTCGGGTGCTCGGGCCGGCACAAATCGACAGGCCTGGCGCTTGAGCCTGCTCGGGCTCCCTCGCCAGCCAACACTGGACTTCCTCCCTCGGGCAATCCAACCCTGTTCCGAAACCCGTCCCTTGAGCAGGAGCTCCCGTTGGAGCTGCTCTTACAAGATTCATTACACAACATGTACACGACATTAAAATAACAGATTTCAGGTCAACATGATAATTAATCGGATTGTTATTGAGTTACACGATAATGATCCGTTATTGACAGGTCCTTAACAGGGTTATACGAGGGTGACAGGCGAGTAACCTGTTTAGACACGTTAAGAAAAAAGTTATTTTGATGATTTTAATTTTTTTAAAGTACTAAAAATACTTATATATGTATAAATTGTATATTAAATATGTATTATTGTTATATTATTATATTTAAATTTAAAAAAAATTAAATTTTATTTATTTATTTATTTTTGTAGTATACTATAGGCAACGAGTGAGATTAAAATATTATAAAACACATTAAAATAAAAATATCAAGTAATTTAAGAATACCAAATCCATTAAAAAATTATAATAATTAATTTACAATTGCAAAAAATATGAAAAAAAATATGCAAACGCTCGTGATCGCATCCTTTACACTTTGAGGATGGGTACATCATCGTGTGAATTTTTAAAACCATACAAACCCTCATGCATAGTATTTTTAAGGGAGTTCAAAATAAATAAAATTCATAATCATTAATGTACAAGTTTGAAAAAAAAAATGTGAAAGGCAAATGTTTTTTATGTTTTGAAGTAATATTTATGTGACAATGTAGTATGCATATACTAATTTAATATTATGTTTTCCATTTTTTGAGGTCAAATTATGTTTTTCATTTTCATTATTTATTGATGCAAAATATATTTTCTTTAACGAGTAACGGGTCGGGTCATATTACCTAATAATATTAACAGGTTGATTTCGGGTCAGGTAATATTACCCATTTACTTTAATGAGTGTTACATGACACAAATTGTTAAGATATTAGATATGTCACGAAAACGACACGAGCACGGAAAACATAACACGAATGCTAGATCTGGTGATATTCATAATTTCATACACATCTTTTATATTTCATATACTCTTGTTAGCTTATGTCTCTTTTGATTATAATTTATTCGATCCGACAGTCAAAAAATGAAAGTAGTGTGTCAAAGGTAAAAAAAATGTGCATAGATAGCACCACTCAAATTAAAAAGTAGCAACGTACATTCTGTTCCTCATCCCAAGATAGTAGAGCAATGGATACTTTGGTTTTGCAGGGCTTGAAATTATAATTTTGGAGAATTTACTGCTTCTTTTGCTTAATATTAGGAGTGTGTATGGGACTCAGTAACCATTGTTCACCTTCTAATAATTTCCATCTCTTTGTTATGGTGGTTCTTTCGTTATGATGAGAAAAGTCTTCGTGGTTGTGATGGTTCTCTCGCTTTGTCAAAAAGAATTTTTGTAGCACATATGGCATACTGTTGAAACTCAAATCTGTGGGTGGTTGTCTAGATTTGAGGTGGTAGTCTTTGTGTTTTTACTAGTTTTGCGCATGGTAAAAGACTACGAAAAAAGCTCTCGACATTTGCAAAGTGAAGTGCAGTTTTTATTGTGCCGCCTTAATGGGAGCTTTACGACTTGCAAGTTTAATTCTCAAGAGTGTTATGATTCTTGTTTATTGGATGTAGATCCTTTATAATTGATGGATTGTATTGCATTTTGATTGGTTAGTAATTGTGAAGCTGTAGTGTTTCTTTTGGCGTTTATGACATCTTGGTTACATTTAACATGCATACCCTATCAACTGAATTGCATCCACCAAATGGTTTCAGATTAAATTGTTTTAGACAGAAGAAAAAGCGGCGACAATGAATAAAAATATTTGGGATAGCACACCCACAACAAAGCTACACATTATAATTAGGCTAACCATAAATAGGTATCAAACTCATCAAAAATATATTGTGTCTTCACTCATTTATATTAGTCGAGCTTGAGACTTTTTCTAAACAAGTATCTTGCCTTCCGTAAACCCAAATGTCTTAGTGATTTGTATGTGTTTATATTAACTAGTTAATCCCTTAAGATAGAATTTCATAACCAGAAGATGTTAATCTATTATTTTATCAGACAAGATTCTAAGACCTAACATAATAATTATATAGACTAATTAAAGAAACAAGATCACAATACAGATTTGATCACATATTATATACGTCTTCTGCTGAGAATTGCTAAAACGATACTCCATTTGTCGCTCATGCTATCGAATCCCATGTGCAGCATTTCTCGTTTGCTTCTTGTTGATCAGCAGATCAGGCATTCTTATATTATAAAAATGAACATTACGATGCCGCTCAACAGATAAACATATTATCGAATTGTCTATTAACCTTTTTTTCTGTAATTGTTTAAAATATAACTACCTGTTGAAATACGCTGTTGGTATCATGGAGATTAATCCTTAGCTATGCTACTAATTTATGCATTTTAATGTGTATACTTTTTTTAGTTTTAAACAGTGATGTTTACCTTCCCTTCTGCAGTTTTTAATTAATTCATGCTTAGCATTATTCAGGTATCACCAGAATATTATGGCGCCTGATCCAAGGTTGATTCTCAATATTTTAATGGTGTTGAGCCCTGTGCCATGTTCCCTATAGACCATTTCCCAGAAGTAGTTGAAATGATCTAATGTAATGTAATGGCTAGGTTCAGGGGAACGGATCCCCTCCTGAACTTAGGAGGCTTCAAGGGAACGGATCCCCTCCTGAGCTTAAGAGGCTGAGCCTCCTAAGTAAATCACAAAGACCGTTAATTCAACTGCTATAATTATTATAATTTTATAATTATTATAATTTTTAGAAATGCTTCTTGTTTGTAGCCGTTGGATCAAAATCCAACGGTCCGTATGATTTGCTCAGAAGGTTCAGCCTCCTAATCTCAAGAGGGGATCTGTTCCCTAGGTTGAGACCTTGGAATTTCAATCTTGATGAATTTTTTTTTGTTTTTATTTTTTTTCATTCTCATTACGAGTAATATTAGGTAGATCAATTTTTCAACTTTTTAGATTAAATTTGTAAATTTGTAAATATTATTAATAAAAAAATAAGCACGTCAATTGATACTTAAATAATAATTCAATCAATAACTATATTATATAGTCATACAGTTTATAACATTTCATTTAAAAAGTTGATCGCTTTAACATTATCCATAATTTAGGCAATGAGACCGTGCATGTCTTACATGTACATTATTCACTAAGTGAAACACTTGTTCTTTTGATGTACATACCTAGACTCCAAGAAGGTGTAAACAACCGTTTTACCTTTTTATTTTTGTATGTATAGGAGTGACTTTCTATACTTCAAATTAGTTAAAATTGTGAGCATAATTATTCGAACTTAAGTACTTAAGAAGACAGATTTTCTCTAGCCAATGTGGTTTTGAGGCTCATGCCCATGTCTGCAAAACTTTTACTTTTCAAAAGGAATCATTTATAAAAAAAAATAAAAATGAAATGAATTTACTTGATCATGCTACAAAATCATGATTAATGATAACAATCTTATAATACTACAAGTACTCATACAATTTTGTTTGGTCTCGTGCAACTGGTGAATTGTCTTGGTAGATAAGACTTCATTTCCAATCCACTGTGTTATGGGTCCAAACTCTCTCTCCTCTTATCCCTTTAGCGTAATTTAGATTAGTAATATCTCTTGTAATCAAAAGTCCAAAAAAGCATGCAACAAAGTTACGTCATAATGTGGGGGCATGAAATGTTTCAAAGATTGGAAGCCCAATAAACTGTTGAAGCCTAATATCAAGTAATGAAGTGTATGATTAATTACAAAAAAAATAACTAGAAATAAAAGTTCACAATTTTCAAAATCTCTATATGATTTTGTTTGGACCCAAATTTACACTATCAGTCCGTGCAATCAAGGCCGTTGAGTAAGTATTGCTCCACACCATCGGATAAAAATGAAGATAATTTTATTATTGTTAAAGGATAATATTATGATTTTTTATCATAATAATTATGATAAATAATGAATTATCTTGTACAAGATAAACATGATGCAAATAATTCTCTAAACTGCAGTTTAGAATTAATTGGGGATATTCGGCATATTGGTGTTGGCAAATTCACGTGGCAATACAATTACTACTGGATTAGTTTCGTGCAATTAATCCATGCATGGGATAAAGGTGAAATTATGAAATGGTGAGTGATTAGGATGACATCTAAACAAAAGAGTAAGCTTCAGCCTATGGACACATTGGGAAGAGTCCATTAAAACAAGGATAATGACGTGGTGATCTCTTGACCATGGATGACATGATGATGGGATAAAGCCATCATTGTTTGGTCAGATGTGGTCAATTAAAAAGAGATAATTATGGAGTTTTTTCCAATAATTATCAAGAAGAGATCAAAGGAATATCTTCCACGTGTGCTTTGAAGCGGCTAAATCAGGAGGTGATACCAAGCATGCTACGTATTGTGGTGATGAGGATTGTTCAAAGTTATTTATAGCACGGGTTTTACAGCGTGGTCATCAAGCAAATATCCAACCCTATAAATATAAAGCGGCATACAACGATAAAGCCCCCTCCAATTCAACACACAAAACTGCCCTGCGCAAACTCTCGCTCTACGCGAAACCTCTCAACAACTTTGAGATTTTTTATTTTCTTTTTCCGCCAACACATCTTCAGTTTGGATAAACAACACTATGAAGGCAACTGGCGACATCTTCAGTTTGGATAAACAGCACTAGAGCCGTAGAATCAACCAATCAATGAGCACCTTTAGTTTGGATAAACAGCACTGTTTCTCGGCCGACTGATTACCTATCCAAGTCTTGGTCGACAAGGATTTTCGAGTCCTTGTTGGTAGAGGTCATCTTATCAACCTTCTCGACGAAGTGAGGTGTTAACAGGTTACTACATTCGGCACATTGAAAGTCAAATTTGATATTGAACTTCGCAGAACTAATAGCCTTGTCTTCAGGCTCTAGAACTCGAAGGCCCAAGACGTGTTCCTTCCTCAGCCGCAATCGCAAGATCAAGAAGTCAGCAGCGCACCCAACGAGACATTAACACATTTTACTTCTCGGCTGAGCTCGGCCGACGAGTTGGCATGCCCCACACACAACCGAAGGACGTAGTTAGCTTATTAATTACTTGGCCTGCGCACCACGTAGGCTTGGTAGTTTTTGGGGTCAACAGATTTACAATTTTCATCCAATCTCTCTAAAAGTGTTGGATTTGAAACGAAAACTTTAATGAATGAAATCAGAAACTCCAATTCAACTTGCAATCTTAGAATGGACAATTAAACTCTAGTACTAACAAGTCATTTGCCACATGATATGCAATGTCAGTGTGCGCGGCACACTAATACTATATTGTATGAGTACATCGTAATTGTGAAGTCCCAAATCAATAATATTATAATAATTTTATCTCTGTTGACAATTAATTCCACATTGATGGGATGAAAGACCTTGCATTGGCTAATAAGTAAGTTTGGCTACTCTTCATATTGCCAATGAGTTTTATGGTGCAATCTCAACTTTCTTCATTGTATCCTCACTTATGAAGCCCAATGGTCACACATGATCCACATCACCCAATTCATCTTGTCCGCGTGTTTGGCTTGAAAATTCGCCACACGTGAGGAGGGGTGTGAGAATGTGAAGGTAAAAGAGTCTCACATTGGTGAAAAAAGAAACCTTGCAAGGGCTTATAAGAGGTTGGGCTACTCCACATATTGCCAATTGATCTTACGGTGAAACCTTAACTTTCTTCATGGTATTAGAGCTGGTTGTCCCACTTGTGAAGCCCAATAGCCACACGTGTTTCACGTCACCCCGTTTGTGTTGTCCACATGTTAGGCTTGAAAATTTGCCACATGTGAAGGGACATGTTGAGAATGAATCTCACATTGATGGGAGCATGGACCTTGCATGGGCTTATAAGTAAGTTGGGCTACTCTCCATATTATCAACTGGTTTTATAGAGAAACCTCAACTTCTTCAATCTCAACGACGTTGTACCATTAACATGAAATGTTGTGATGACGGTATATTTGTACCATTCTAAGTCATTTTATTTCCCTAGACACACCCAAACTATGGGCCTGTGAAGTCACATGGATGGTGGGTAGTAATGAGGAGCCATGCAGGCCCAAGAGCATCAAGGATTGTGTCGCATCAAAACGGCAACATACAAAATTTGGAAAGGAAGAAATGAAGATTAAAAAAAAAAAGTGAGAGAGACTGAGTGAGTGAGAGTGTTGTTGACTTGGCCCTTGAATTCACCTAATGGTTATCTCCAGCTTTCCGCAGTTTATATTTTTGTATGCATTCTAGTATATAATAGTCACGAATAATTTAGTTTATTGCAAGAGGTTATGGACAAGACAATTAGATGATAATAACAAAAATAAACAAAAGAACACAGCTTTTTTTATTTATTTATTATTATGAACAAAACCAATATATATAATAAATTTTGGTATGTTATTCATAGGGTCGGTCCACAGTGACCCACACCACCCTATACTAGAGGTGGGCAAACGGGTAGAGGATCCATAGATCGAGACGGGCAATCAAGGTTCGGGGCAGGTCCAACTTTTTTAGGGGATAAACGGGGCGAGCGGGGACTGGGCGTTGTTATTTAAAGGGCAGACCGGGTCCTAATATTTAGATTAATGGGGCCTCAGACCAGCCCGTTTAAAATGTAATCAATAACTAAGATTAAATGATTAACAATTATCTAATATCAACCGTTGGATGAGATTATTTCTCTGACCTAGTCCTTCCCTTCCTGAGTCCCACACTACACTTATCTTTCCCAATCCTCTCTCCTTATACTACATCACCGAAACCTAGACCATTGATCCATCATCGTCACCCCATCACAGCCGCAACGATCATCACTACCCTATCACTGGCATCTAGATCTCTGGTTAATCGATCATCATCATCAACCCCATCATCGACGTCACCAACCATCTCGATTCCTCGACGCCACCAACCATCTCAATTCATCGGCGGCACCATTCATCTTGATTCCTCGGCGACAACACCGTCGTCGCTACCAACATCACCCCCATCACTTTCTTGAATACTAGAAATGGATTTTCCCTATTTATTTTTAAATGAAATCAAAACTAATTGCAGGAAGGCTTGTGGAGTCGTGACAACTATGGGAATAAGACTAAACAGGCAGGCAAGTTGGAGATCTAATAGCATATGCTGGTCAACGAATGAACTCATATACGGAAAAGCAGATCCTTCATACGAACAAAGCTTTTATAAGGAAGCCGACCTCAACGAGGTCGTCCCACCTGTGTTGACCAAAAAAAAAATATATAATTGGACCCGTGGACCCGGCCCGAATTGGCCCCTTTTCAAACGGGTCGGGTAAGGTCCAGTTCTAAATTCAAAAATCTCAAAACCCGACTCAACTTGTCTCGTTTCATTTTTAACCGGTTCCAGTCTGGTTCCTTTAAATTTGGGCCCTACCCAGCCCGTGCCCAGCCCTACTTTATACACCCTGACATTTTCTTTTTCCACATTGACAAGTGTGGAAAGTAGTCGAATAGAACTGGATGTATATTATAATTCTTTGTCGAGAAGAAGGAGAATGACTTAAATTGGATTCATTATCAACATGGTGTCTCAGTTTAATAATATAATATGTGTAAAATTATTTTCAAATGACACTGCATTATTGAAACGAGACGTTACATGAGGATGAACTCTTTCTATGTAAGATTCTTTCTAGAGGAAGGGGCATGCAATGTACTGATTTGAAAAAGTACTTAATTAAGTATTGACTTGTAAGTGAAAGGTCTTGCATTTAAATTTCATGAATGACGAGTTCATGTAAATAAATCATTGTATTAAATAGTCTTGACTAATGAATAACATGAGATATTAATTCTACGACACATCTCATCTTGGTGTTATTTCTTTTCATATTTTCCAAATAATTGAAAACTTAAATAGTTTTATATTACTGAATAGTTAGTGCGGGGGCACCCATGTTGAAGCACACGAGTTCCTCTCCAATCAAGAGATCAATTACAACACGACATGTGCCAACGTCAGGGTAAAGCTGCTGAAGTCTCACATCCACCACGGAGGGGAGCCGAAGACTCTCTAATAGGAGATGGTCTGCTACAACTAATTCTGGATGCCATTATTTTTACTTAAACTCGTCATTAGAACTCACTAATGATGATTATGCTTGAACCTATGTATTGTGTAAACTCTTCCCTAATTAATGAGAACTCCTCTACCCTCATGGACAAGCCCAACTTAGGGTGAACCGCGTATATCTTGTGTTTGCTTCCATATTTCTATCCCTCTTCATGTTCACCTACACTTGGTAACCGGAGCAACCTTGTGAAGGTCACAACCTAACACTTTACGTTGTTCCAAAGTCTTACTGATTTTGTGCATTTTCGAATCAAGTCAATGCCATGAATCACTCACACATCTTCAACGCTTCACACCTTGCAACACTTTGTGGATTCAAACACTGTGTTACAATGTATGTTTTCTGAATCTATTTTTTACAGTTGGATTCAGACGCTGCATTTAGACTCTACATATCTTCTTTTACATTTGGATTCAAACTATGCAGTATTATGTCTATTTTTGTAGTTCCATTTTCCTATGGATTGTCTTCAAGTTTCCAAGAGATGCTAGCATTGCATTCCACCATTCTAAATACAAATTCAATTACAAAATTAGATATAAAAAATGGCCTAAAATCTGAAGCACCAATTTTGCATATTTGATCTACCGCTCCATCTTATCCTCGAGCTCCTTCCATGGCATCTTCTAAACCTCATTAATACTCAAGTTCAACTAATGTGAGATCACTCCTTCCCGAACCCCACCACCACCATTTACTTCATGACCTCTAGAGGCCATTGATGGTTCCGAAAAGAGTCGTGTCAATCATGATATCGTAGTCGTTGATCGACTAAGCTGTTGGGATCTAGTGTTGTTCGTCATCATCAATGACCTCTTCTTCTTCCTTAGAGAGAAAGATGGGATAAAGGGAAGAGAGAAGGATGAGAAGGGGAAAGAGAGACATGAATGAAAGCCAGGGAAGATTGGAGTAGATAGGAACAAGAAAGGGGATGAGAGAAGGAAATGAATAAATTGAAGTGAGAGAAGGGTAGAATAGTTATTTTCTAACTACCTTAAACCCATGTGACATGCTTCATTGACCGATCTATAATTATTATAAATATTTCATTGATTATGTCCAAAACAAAAATTGACCATTATTACATAGCTAATCAATAAAGATTTTGTTGACCTTTGGCTAAATAACCTCAAAAATAGCATATTGCCACTTGGTACTACGATCTAGTGGTATTCCTCTTCACTTGTAAGTGAGAGGTCTTGGGTCTGTTTTTCGCCAAAGGCGAATTTGAACCACATTATTACTAGCCCATTGTAAGGCTTAGTCCAGTTCCTCACCCTCTTAGTGTAGATAATATCATTTGTTAAAAAAAAAGAAAATTATTGGGTGTCCAAAGACAAATTTTAGGTATAAACAAAGTTTTCCCTTCTCTTATTAGGTTTTCCAAAACTTGCCTGTATACTCAATAGGATTTGGGCTAAACTTTAGAAAAATTTTGTTAACAAAATCTTGTATTGGTTGTAGCCCATAAAGGACAATGCTTGTCGGACTAGAGAATTTCATCTACTGTTGGGGTTGTAATTCATGAGTCAAAGACACATGGCAGGATAAAACGAAATACGCTTTTGGTACAAGTAATAATAAATATTTACCTCCTTAAGTAAAGTATGGGTCGAAATTAATTCATGTCAATTTTTTACTTTTTATGAACTTGAGTTACGTTGATTCAAAGTTACTTGTGTAGCTCAAATACAATGTCATGGTCACACAAGTAAATATACAAGTGTCTATATACATATCTTTTGTATCCCGTCCTAGAATTTATTATTTATTTTACAGTTTTGGAAAAAACAATTTTAATGGCGTTTTAGTCATTCTAAATTTTACTTTAGTGTTTGTGGAATGAAACGAAGAAGTTACGAGCCTCGAAAGTGAGGGGCATTTTTTGTCTTTTACACTTACTATAAATAGTAGTTTTAGTTTAAGAGTTTCCAAATATGGAAACCCAGAGCGACCCACCGACCAATTTTTTAGCGATTTTGCAACGCAAATTTCGACCGTCTCTGACAAAATTAGACTGTATCACCACCACCATTTTGAAGCTCTCACTTCCCTCTACAAAACCAACCCAAAAACCACCTTAATAAACTACCACACACGACGATGCAAGGCTGGGAAGTTCTAGGGTTCCTAACTGTACATGCGGAATTGGCCGTCCTCCGTCCACTTTTAGACTTCATAATAGGTATAAACTTTGTTCCGTGTGTTAAGCTCTACTGCCTGTAAAATTTGGTGAAATATGGTGTTAGTATAAAAATTGGGTTTTCGTTTGCCGGAAACCACCGCACGCTGCGGCTCATGGGAAAATCCGTTGACATGGATTTTGGACAGTGAGTTATTCTCGATGCTCTGAGCCCATATTCAAGGTTCTTTTATTGAGATTCGATGTGATAGTTCGATTATTTGATTTTTGGACAATCCGACTGTTGGAACGTCGTGAAATTGGAATATGATATTTTTTTTTAATGTGTAATGGAGCTTAGTTAGCTCATAACGATGACATGTTGTTCCTAGTTGACTTGCATCTTGATTTACATGCAAGTATCATTGTGCCTTGTTTTGCGGGTCAATCTAGATAAATTTCTGAGTGAAGTGTGTGCTCGATATTATGTTATGTCGCAATATTATTGGCTTATTAGAGACATATTACGTCTCAGCAATATTAACATCGTTTTGCATGACAATTTAATTGTGTTGATTTTGGAAGTGCATTGGATTCCAAGTGAGTGGTTGTAGTATTTTGTGACAAGTATTTTGCCTATGAAAATCCCCATGTTGATATACTTTTTGGATGGAACATGGAATTATGAATGTGTTTAATACTAGTCATCGATCTGCCTTGTGAAATGTATATATACATGTATGTTTGTAAGGTTTGCAAATTGAGAGGGCTAGTAGAGGATGGATATCCTGGATGTGTGTGGATCAAATTCCTAGTGCATTACCTTTCTTTCTGATTCCATGAGTGTGTCTGGAATCCTGCTAATACTTTATATATGGATACCATTCAATGCATCCAGATGGTTACATTTTGTTTGGTTTCATTGAATGCGTCTAGAACCGTTCATCATATTGATTCCATGGATTGAGTCTGGAATTCTACTTCTTGTCTTGTGTATCAGTTCTATTTGATTCCATGAGTGCGTCTGGAATACAAAATTTTTTAAGTTTGTGCTAGCCCTATTATTTTAATGTATATATGAAGCCAATGATTGAATACATGTGTGGATTCAATTGAGATTTGTGAGTATGGAATATTTATATATGTAAAGGATTGAAATTTTTCATAAATGAGATCAATTGACGTCAAATCATATATTTCATATTACTGTCACTCACACGAGCTTGATAGCTTGTGAGAGTTTTGCTTTGCCTAGTGCACCATTCCTATGGTGTAGGGTTCTTTCTTGTAGAGTACAAGTAGTGGTTAGAGAAATGGGATATCAAGGGGTGTAGCTGGTGCGTGCAGTACATTCAAAAGTAAGGTTTGTTCCCTTTTATTGTAGTTTTGTTTCCTCTAAATTTCTGATGCATATTATATATGAGCCCCACTTAACTGTATGTATCATTGTACTGTTATTTTTTGCTACCATGTGTGGAACCTTGGCGTATTTTTTATCAGGGCGTGACATTTTGGTTATCAAAATTGCATTGTTTTTTAAAGGGCATTTTTGTTTTAGAAACAAACAAACAAAAGCTCCACAATATCTTTTGGTACTACCGTCAAGCTAAAGGTGCTGCTCACTGCAGTGCTCATCTCGCACTACACTTAAGTTCTTGGTGCAAGGAACCTCCTGATGTTCATCTGTTGTTCTCTTACAGGACTCCATATCCTTATAATGTTTTGTGGTGTTTTATGTATTAGTCCTATATTTTAAGGTCTCATTTGACATGCTGCAAATTTTATATGAATTTAATGTTTGGTGCTCTTATGTATTAAATATACACCGGATAATATTATTAGGACCCACCTATTCTATACGCATGACGCCGTATAACTTATTCGCTCCAAAACCTCGGCATGCTTGCTATTTCCCTAACCCTTCCCTCGCGATTTGCTCGTGCGCATCATTCGCAATCCTCGTTACTGCCGTGCCGCTATCTTTCTTCCCCAACTAAAAGTATTCCTTCTTCTTCTATTTCTCTCCCTGTGGATTGATTCCACAAATTCTTGCCACTGCTTTTTGGGTTTTCTTTGTCACAATCACAAGAACTTGGTCTTTTTTTATTGCAGACTCCTTCAAATCTTTGCTTTTTGAATATAAAGTGTGGTAGCAAAAATATGCCGTCTTCAATCTTGACAAATTTGTACCTACAAAACAATCAACACATTTAATCAATGACCTAAGTTTCAAACAACAAGGTGGGGTGGGGGTGGGGGTGGGGGTGGGGGTGGGGGATGGATCTCCAATGCCTAAGTTAGTTTCTCTAAAAAGAGTATGTGTTTAGGACTTTTAAGGTTAGTTGAGATAATGGCGGAAGTATCCCTAATTGATTGAAATATGGAATACTTACTTAAATGGAGTCAACCTTTAATTCAGAATGTATTAAAGATAAGATTTGTTAATTAATCCTTATCTTTAATGCCTTTGACTTTTCCTGTCATGGGCAAGTGAATTGTGAGCAGTCATATTCAGCTGCTTGGACCTTCAAAGGTGCTGAGCTGTGCGTGGGAATATTAGGAATATTTGAGAAGTCTGCCTATTTAATAAGGGCAATCTTGTCTTTCTTGAGCAAAAATCCACATGTCGCATCTAGGATTTTTAGGATTATTTTAGGCTCCACAAAAAGCTTGTTTGCCCCATGGGCATTTGAGCTTTTTGCCTTTCTGCGTTCTCATCAAAGTGAATCTTCACCAAATTTGATCTAGGTTTTCTTTGATTTTGCCATTTATGGAGCTTTTAATCTGGTTCTTGGAGAGTAGTACAAGAAATTGAGCGGTGGTGTTTTCTTGGATTGGAAGGGTTCATCAATGGCGGGTCAAATATGCTTATCTAATATGCCTGTCCCAAAATTTTGTCCATGTAATGATTAATTCTTCTTTTCTTTTTTCTGTTTTTCTTTACTTTTCTCCTCTCTTTTTTTTCATTTTGACATCAATTATTATTCAAAATTTATTATAGTCCAACATATGCATAGATTAATCTGAGATTGCACCAAACGTCGAACGGATGCAAAATCAGTCGAACCGACTGAAATACTCAGCACTGTCAAACGTAACAAATGAGGCCTAATTAGGGGTGGTTCGGTATGGGATACCATACCGAAACTAGTATCCCGAATCCCAAACCGAAATTTTTCGGGACGGGAATTTGAAGACCAATCCCAAACCAAATTTTCGAGAATCCCAAATTTCGGGAATCCCGAAATATTTTCGGGATTTTGGGACAAATCGGGAATCCCAAATTGAAATATGAAATTATGAATTGTTCTTCAAATATATAATTCAAGAACACATTCATGAACTAGGAATTTCATTTCATTCACACTACCATTTAATTGAACACTGGCATGCTTGACTCTTTTTATCATAGTCAAAATTCAAATTAATTAAACTCTTTTTGCAATTTGTTGAGAGACAAAAGAATCAAGCCTTCTGAAATCATCAGCCATGACAGTAGTAATAATAAAATCCACATGAATATCAAACAGAACATGAAAAATATGCAAGGTGTAGGGCATTCTAGGTTGCTGAGCATGAATTAGAAACTACTAGCATCAATTATAAAAGAATAATATATATGTATAAATATATATATATATAATAATTAATATTATATATTTTCGGTTTGGTATGGGATTCCCGAAATATCGAGAAGCCAATCCCGAATCCCATACCGAAATTTTGGGATTGGTTCGGGATAACATCCCGAAAATTTCGGGAATTTCGGTTTGGGAAATTTTTGGTTTGGGATCGGGATTTTTTCGGTTCGGTTCGGAATTTTCGGGAATTTTTTCCACCCCTAGGCCTAATAGCAACAGAGATTGGGCTCGTGCACTTGAGGTCACCATACTTTTCTACATAGAATATTCAATTATGTCTTCTTAATACAATGTCTTCCAAGAATAGTGTATCAATGTATATCATGGGCCTCATTTTATGGGCTTCTCACACGATGGACCTTATTTGATGTGAAAAAGTCGTTAAAACCGACAAACAAAGTATGGGTTCTAATGCATTTTATTATGAACGTGTTATTAATAGATCTATTTTTACTTCTCACACATCCATGATAATTTTTTGTCATTAATCTTCTTCAATTCATTCAATCCGAATGTTAAAAATTTAGAGGAATGTGTAAGAACTAAAATGGATATGTGGATAATATACTTTATTTAAATGCCAAAATGGTGCCACTTAGTAGTTAGTACTACAATCTAGTAATATTTATGTTCTCTTATAAGTGAAATGGCTTATGTTCGAATCTCGTAAATGATAAGTTTGATACCAACCCCACCTTTTAGTGAAAATAGTTTACCTTTAAAAAAATAATGAAGAAATGATTGTGCCGGATTTGATGATCTAAGTCACATAATGCGCTAACCATAATAATTTGGTTTGGACTCGCCATCGACGAGAATCGAACTTCTAATGTTACATTTACAAGTGAAAAAGAATATCACTAGATGATAATGTTAAGTGTCCATTGTTTGAACCAAAACAAATGACGGAGAAAACGATGGACAATTTTTTTCCCAAAAAAAACAGTGTCCATTGTTTTCAAGTTACTCACCGTTTGTCCTACTAATGCCATTGTATACTTCATCAAACCATGTCTTATGTCAATCTTTGAAGCAAAACAAGCTAACAATTTTGAATTAACGTGCCCTTTCTCATGAAATCTATATTTTTCCAATCAAACTTGGTAGGAGCTTATGTTAATAAACCACATTTCCAAGAACTTCAATGTGTGTCATCTCCTCTAATTTAATATCAAAATAAATTTTCAACCATAAGGTTGCAGATAACTTTTTATATTAGTATTCTAGACTGTTTTCCCTAACTTGATTTTATTTTTTATTCAACAAATTCAACCATGAAACTGTCCTACAATTTTTTTAATTTTTAATTTTTTTGTCTCCGGACAAATGCTTCCAAGTATGTCATTTTTGTTGGAAATAAAATATATATAAAAATAAAAAAAAATAAAAAAAGAGAGAGAGAGAATAGAGAGACGAGAGGGATTAGAAGGAGGAAATAAGAGTATATTCATTCTTCTCATTGGATAGCCTATAGGCTTAGCGTTTTCCATATTTACATAAATGAGGAACTAAACTATTAACATATTACATAGAGTCACATAATACCTCAAATAATATTTACAACACTTCCCCTTAGATGTGCAACAATCAATGGTAGTTGCCTCAATAAAACTTTGCTTGGAAAACCCAATGGGAAAAAACCTAAGAAAAGGAGTAAACCTGGACAGGAAAAACCCAATGGAATAAAACCTGGTCGAAGGGAAAAAGAGCACAACGCATTTATATATCCATTATAGCATATTGTCAGACTCCCCTTGATGAATAACTCCGCTAGATACATGACTCTCCTTGATGATTATAAGTCTTGATTCGACTGGTTATCACTGTCAAGTTTGAAGTAATGTGGCTTCGGTCTTCAAGAAATTAAGTTTGAGTAGAACTTGACCTGGGGAAGTGTGAAAGTTTATTAGAAATTGACAACAGCCATTTGTGTTCCTGCAAAGAACAAATAAATACAAAACACAAAATAAAATCTAGAATCTAAAATAAACTAAGAGTAGTATAAACTTCATTGTAAGTATGAACCATATGTACAAATAGTCTTGCAGGCTCTTCAAGAATCATACTAAAACTCTTAGCTCTTTAAAGAGTATGTTGCAACAATATAACTTTAAGTTCGAACTAACATAAGTACTCGTTGAGGCAATTTATAACAAATTTATCTAAAATAGGTACTAAGTACATATTTTGATCTTTATGCTCTTAAAGTGAAATCATTAAATAAGAAATTCATAGCATTTTGCATTCATAAAGAAATAGCTTCGAAAGCTAGACTAAAACTTAAAAATCAAGTAGTATGCAATCTCCACATGTCACAAGTCTCACATTCAAGATAACACTATACTTATAGAAATGTGGTTGCATCTACAATAAGAGATAGGTCTCTACTAAGAAGCCTATGCCATACAATAATTTTATTTCACTTTAATACGAAGACCCAAGCATAACTTTTGGGTGCGTTTGTTGCACTGAACTAGCTTCAGGGACTAAGCTAGACTGGTTTAGACTAGACTAAGCTGGACTAATTTAGTGAAGCATTTGGTATAGTGTTGGACCAAAAAACTGGATAAAATAACAAATTATAATATTAAATTATTTAATATATATCTAATAATATTTTATTATTAATTCAATTTTTTTCCTAAAAATTCGAACACACACTCCTCTCTCTAGAGAGTTCTTTACTTTTGTTGCTCTTTGGTTCCGTCCCCAATACTTCCTTTCCTCCCATCTTTTTCCTGCAAAAAGCTTCAAAACCAAGTTTCCTGAAAAATTGTCCCCAAAGCTACCTTCTCCTCCATCTCTGTCTCTTAATTTTTCTTCGTCCCCAACTCTCTCCCTTTCTCTATCCATTTCTCTCCGGAAATTTCTGGAGAAAGGGAACCTTTATGGGAATTTTCTGGAATTTCGAAAATAAGGTAGAAGTTTTCTATTGAGATTTTTTATGTTATTGTTTTGCTTTTTATTTTTATTTTTTTATTTTTTATTTTTTAGGGATTTTGGTGGTTGGATTTTGATATTTAGGTTGTGAGTGGGTTTGGGTTCAGATTTGGGCATGGGAGGGCAAATGGAGTTGCCCAGAAGCATGCTTGCAGACTTGCAGCTTTCATACAACATGCAAACAGTTTTGAAAACAGGACTAGCAATCCCATAGTTTTTGAGGGGTTTCGCTAAGACCTGCTAATCCCATGGTTGATTCACAACGTTCTTGAAATTGTCATGTCTCCCCCTAACATTGGAAATATTGTCTCACCAAATTGATAATCCGCAAAAATGCAGTAACTATGAGCATAACTTAAAACAAATTGACTTGTATCCCAATTTTAAGGGATGAAACAATCTTTGTACATAATTACTTATTGGTTGGAAAACATACCCCAACTGAGTTGATCATCATGATGCACGTGATCAAGATGCATCTCCCAAGCAAAAATTAGCAAAGAATAAAATGCTTAAAACTTGCGGTAAGCCATGAATGTTGTGTGCTCAAATTAATCACAAGTGACATGAAATAGCCTACAAATATGGGAATTGCACTTGTAATAGCAAGCGAATAATATTATGACCATCTTGTAGATACATTTAGGTCACTGGTCAAGTAGTCCACAATTAGATGTCGATTAAGCTCACAAATACGCTTTTAAATTCTTGAGAAGAAAATGGGTATCCAAGATCTATTGTGACTTAGATGGTCTAATGACCAATTTTTCATGTGACCAATCCTTGTAAAGACGTGCACAATGCAATATGGTGAGGCCTCAAAATATGTCAATGAGGATTTGTAAAAAATCCTACACATCATTGTGGATCATGAATGGCTATGATAATCATGCCATTATTCAGTCATTGAACTTCTGATTTTGACAAGCGTACACTACTTCTATGATTGTGCAATACAATCCATAAGGAAAAATAAGAGCTTCTGTTGAAAAATTGAATTGAACGACATACAATTCGATATAATAATAAATTCAACTAACGAATTCATATAACATAAGAAAATTGAAATTGAAATAAACAAAATTAAAATCAACAAAATAATAGTGCTGAAAATAAATAAATTTAAAAACCAAGCTATTGGAAGATAACTCAAATGTTCATTGCTGACCAAGCTCAATGTGGGAGATGAAACTCAATGTGTGTTCGAACTACCACACATGCATTCTATGGAGCAACCAGCTCTGCATTGGTATGCTCCACGAAATGTATCTATGGTAGTTCGAACACAGGTTGAGGATTCCAAATTTTTACTCGCTTTCCACTAGACTAGACCAATACCTTAGAATTACATTTTGAAATTTTTTTTTTTTTTTGGGTATAAGTTTGGCATGTTTCAAAATATAAAAATGGATCGGAAACATATAATTTATAGAATCCTACCTGCGTTCCAACTTTTAACAAAAAAAATTTCTTAACATAGTCAAACTTCGAAAATAAATTCAACTAACGAATTCATATAACATAAGAAAATTGAAATTGAAATAAACAAAATTAAAATCAACAAAATAATAGTGCTGAAAATAAATAAATTTAAAAACCAAGCTATTGGAAGATAACTCAAATGTTCATTGCTGACCAAGCTCAATGTGGGAGATGAAACTCAATGTGTGTTCGAACTACCACACATGCATTCTATGGAGCAACCAGCTCTGCATTGGTATGCTCCACGAAATGTATCTATGGTAGTTCGAACACAGGTTGAGGATTCCAAATTTTTACTCGCTTTCCACTAGACTAGACCAATACCTTAGAATTACATTTTGAAATTTTTTTTTTTTTTTGGGTATAAGTTTGGCATGTTTCAAAATATAAAAATGGATCGGAAACATATAATTTATAGAATCCTACCTGCGTTCCAACTTTTAACAAAAAAAATTTCTTAACATAGTCAAACTTCGAAAATACTTTTTAATGATAGAATTCCATTTCCAATTTAATTCGCACTTTTTCTTGAATAAAATGATATATTTACACTCATAGGTGGGTGAATAAATAGATTTCCAACTTGTCATTTATGAGAACCTAAGTATTTCATTTAGAAGTGAAAAGAAATATTATGTTATTGTAACAATAAGTGACAATTTAACTTACACACTTAATCAAGTTATGTTTCATGCACAATAAAGAGATCACCTCTAATGCATGAGCAAATGTGTTAATTTTGCGTGTCTACGTATTATTACAAAAAGTGATAGTTTTATTCGTCGTCTAAAAGAGGTACATCAACAACGTACAAGTTAAAAGTTAGAGATTTGAATGCGCATATGAATATGGTGGCGCACAAATGAGTCAATGACGTCTGTCTGAACCCTGAGCTATCCGGATTTGGTGGTTGTTGTGGTTGTTGGAATTGGATTCGCCCACCAACACCAATAAATTACAAACTATAAAAATTTGAAAATTTAAAAAAATAATAGATAAATTCGAAACAAACGAATGTGCAGCAACTCCTCGCGCAAAAATGGAATTGTATATTGCTAGCCTACGTGGCTCGATAGAAGAGTGTATCCGTTTCACGTGCACTGCCGACTCATAAAGTTGTTTACGTGGCATAATTTACAGGAAAATAATGATGTTAAGGGTGCATTCTAGGCTTCAAGCTCACAACACAAATTATGGTAATACTTAGGGCTGGTTTGGTATTGCTGTGCTTTGAAAAAAAACTGCTTCTGCTGTGCTGTGAGAATAAGCAGCTGTGAAATAAAGCAGCAGAGTGTTTGGTAAACTTTTTTGTAAAAGTGCTTTTGAAAAAAAAAAAAACAGTATTAGAGTGTTTGATAAACTTTTATGTAAAACAGATGTGAAAAAAAGCCGGTTTTTCAAAGCTGGGTTTTGCAGCTTCTTGTTTTTGGCTTTTTTTTCACCCAAAACTGTGAAAAAAAAGCTAAAGCTGAGTGTTTACCAAACACAAAAACAGCTCCCAGCTTTTTTTGATAGCAGCTTTTTTCAGAATCACCTTAGTACCAAACCAGGTCTTACTATCCTATTTATTTTTACTAGATGAGTTAAAATTTTGATATTTGTATCCGTTTACTATCAGATTTTAAAATTTAAACTCATATGATAAATAAGATGGCGAGCAGTGTCATTTAAGGGTCATGAACAAAGTATTCCTCAAAGTTAAAGAAAACGAACAACTTATATGTTGGAATGAATTTGCATACCGCTATGGACAGAGGAATGTGCATATCCAACGGCCTATAAGAGAACAAATAACCACGATTAACTTGAGGTATCGGTGGTGTGCCGGTTAATAGTTCTTTAACGGTCAAGTTAACAAGTAATATAAGACTTAAGCAGTGGAATAGATGACACACCTCGATCGAGATCAGGACGTGCTGGCCATCACGTGGAAGTGACGTAACCATGTGCACAGTGCGGAAGCTAATAAAATAATAATGAAAATAGTAGTACGAATAAACAGAAACTGGTTCCACATGAAATGATAATAGGTGCAAACGTAAGTGTGACGCTAAGTTCAGAGCATAACGCCTAAAGCAGTCCAAAAGAAAATGATGCGACAACAGTACACCCGAAGGTGGCCCTACGTCGGTGATCGTCTATCAGAAATGCTGGGAAAGTCCTCTAGGAAACCACCAAACCTGCTAGTCAACTAGAACCTGGAGGGGCGCAAAACAAAAGCGTGAGTGGGCAAAAACAAAGCTTTTCGAAAACCATTTAATAAATAAGTTCTAACCCCTCGCCGTAAAACCTGTATACTTCCCAGAAAATAGATATACATATATATACCAATCATGCTCAAGAATATGCCATGCCAAAATCTCAAAATGAAATGCAAGTGCTCAGGTAAAAATCATATCAATGACATATAGTCTGGCAGCCGGAGTCACCTAACGTGACCTGTACGGCTAAATTTAGAGCTCAAATCTCAATCTCACTAACTAGACCTGCACACGAGTCGGAACCACCTAAGGTGGTCTGTACGACAGGCCTGGGTGTAACATATATATACGCTCAAGTGCTACGATCACGTGAAGGCTGGGCGAATAGTCGCGGGTCACCTACGAGTCGGAACCACCTAAAGTGGTCTGTACGACAGGACTGTGCACCTAACTTGGATCCAAGCTGAGCGTGTGGTGCGGGAGGTGAACATCACGTGAAGGACTGTGCCCTACTCTGGGCGAGAGCACTAACACTGGGGGTGCAGGTTATGAGCTCTCTAAGCATCTCAAATCACTATTGAATGTAACATGAATAACACTTACCTGGCACTTACCTGTGCGTCCGCAGCACCAAATATGCATATATATATGTAAACGACTGATAATGCAACTAACGATGCATAAACAACGGTAATATAATGCATGGCATATGACAAATAACAATTCAAATCAATTTCTGGGAAAATATAAGTATATAGGTATATACGGAAAACCAAAAGCCCACTCACTGGTATGTGGAAGGGTCGTAGCCCCCTGCCTCGAGTGACCACGCTCGTCCTCGGGATAGGTATCACCTATATGCGAAACAACTACAAAAACGTTAATTTTAAAGCACATAACCAACCTTTAGAAATAACTTCTCATACAATGCTCAAATGGGGTGTATGAATACACCAGTGTGATCTACTCAACCTCAGGAACATCCCCATGTTTTTAAAATAATTTTTCACCGCCGCACGCGCCCCCACGCGCCGGCCAAGGCACGGACACACGCGCCAGCCACGCGCAGGCACGTGCCTGGCACGCTGACGGCGTCAGTTGACGCCGTCAGGAATATTCCGTTATCCCTAACAGATTCCGTTAACGGCGTCAGGAATATTCCTTCAGATTTGACGGAATATTCCGTCGTCTTCTCCGGCGCTGGAAAACTGGGAATTTTTCAAATCGTCCTATCTTCTTCGTTTTTCAACCAAATTTCACAAAATTGATACCAAAATGAAGCTTACAACGAGAGGAACACAATCATACCACTTTCAAGTGCTAAAATCCACAAAATCTCACCTGCAAAATCACCCCAACTCCGGCCAACCTCGAAACTCGTGATCCCGACGTCCAAAACCTTCAAACGAACCACCCGAGCCTCCTAGGGACCTCACCAAGCTTCCTACAAGCTTGAAATTCCCAAAAACGTGAGAAATCACGTGTGCATGAACAGTACCAAAATCGGGCATCGTGAGTTCGACGTGAAAACGAAGGTATTCTTACCTGAAATGGGTATGGTTGGACTCCTACAAGCCTCACGAGTCTGAATATGTGCTTGGTTTCTTCGATCTGTGAAGGTTTGATGGGTGTGTGGGTGTGTCCGTACGTTTCAAAGAACATGGGAAAGGAATGGGAACTCGGGACAGATACAGGGAGAAGGACAAAAGGGTGTGGAGTGTGGGAGTGTGTGTGTGGCTCAAAACATGCCAACAAAACCCAAAACATGACACGAAAAGTAAAGAAATCGAACTAGGGGCAAAATCGTCTTTTCACACATACGTTTTAAAATTTCTCGGGACGGGCTGTCACAATAGAGGCGATAATTGTGTTACCAGAGGTTTTTCTAAATAAGTATATTTACACTAGTCAGGAAAGAGACCTTTTTTTGGATATGGAATCCGGATTAAACCGGGAGAATCCAAGTTAATATTTAGGATTATATATCGTTTCTCTTAGAAGTATGACTACTTATAGCGCACAACAATCTCTAGATTGTATGAATCTTTAAGAATATAGGAACTCAGTTGATCTCCAATAGAATTTGATTTTCGTGTCTTGTAAAATAAGAATGGTCAATCTCAGTAAAGTCGACGGATTTCACCTACTTTTCTAGAGTACAGCAAGATGTGGTGGCATCTCTAGTCTGTTTATACAACTCAATTCGATCACAACTATTGAGTTCATAACTGAATTTCTGAAGTATACACACATAACTATCAGATTACTCCGACTTTGTATAATTATTATTTATAACCATCGGTTTACTCCGATTCTGTAAAATTATAGTTCCACATTATATCAATCGATTTTATCATCAAGTGGCGTTTTGAAACTAAAACTAAATGTAGTAAAAATATTTAATTACATTTTCTAGCCTTAGTTAAATCTTTCCAGACTACTTTCAATATTTCCCTCGTGTGCTGTTTCTGTCGTTTGGCCACGCACACGCATCATCCACGCACGCACGGCACGTAGTTTTGACTGTTGACTCAATCTCTACTCTTTGCCTCCCCTTCCAAGTAACAACTTGTGAACTCATCCTTCCAACCCAAATATGGGTCCTACATTTTTGTATTTATTGGCATCACAACCGTCCATTGCTTTGACTGCCCAACTTCAAGGGCCCACATAATTGTTGTCACTTCCCGTGCAACAACGGGAAGGAACTGCTATTAACATTCTAAAAATTTCATTTACGCTCCTTACAAGTGTATTTTTATTTTTAACTATAGAAAGTTTAAAGTGCAAAATGAAATTTTTGGAATACCAATAACAATTCCCTTATTAGAATTCAATAAAATAAAAAGACTATCGACCAAAAATATTACATTTGCGATTTAATGTTTATTTAAATATAGAACTAACTACATTTCACGCTCTAGAGATTTAAGATGATTTTCAAAATAAATCATACCTTTGGTCGGATCAATTGTGTGAATTTTCATTAAATTAATGACAAGATGAGCTTGAGATACTTATATAAGTTAATATGTAGCCACATTTGCACCATATTGACAAAAAAAAACTCATATATTCAATAAAAGATTAGATATTCAAATAGGCAAAATGTGTAAATGATACACTTTTAAAACTTCAAAATTAATTGTGAGAAAATTAAAATCTCATCGTGGCCCATTTTAAAATCTACCTAAAACATGAACAAGGTAAAATGTAATTAACGCTTTAAATATAATTAAAAAAATGTAACTTCCTTAACACTATTGTGACATCCCACATCGCCCAGGGGAGTGATCTTTATATGTATATTCCCATCCCTACCTAGCACGATGCCTTTTAGGAGCTCATTGGCTTCGGGTTCCATGTGACATCCCACATCGTCCAGGGGAGTGATCCTTAGATGTATATTCTCATCCCTACCTAGCACGAGGCCTTTTGGGAGCTCACTGGCTTCGGGTTTCATGGGAACTCCGAAGTTAAGTGAGTAGCACGCGAGAGCACTCCCAGGATGGGTGACCCATTGGGAAGTTCTCGTGTGAGTTCCCAGAAACAAAACCGTGAGGGCGTAGTCGGGGCACAAAACGGACAATATCGTGCTACGGTGGTGGAGCAGGCCCGGGAAATGGTCCCCCCCCCCCCGGTCGGGATGTGACAATTTGGTATCAAAGCCTAACCCTGGCCGCGTGTATGCCGGCGAGGACATCGGGCCCCTAAGGGGGTTGGATTGTGACATCCCACATCGCCTAGGGGAGTGATCCTTATATGTATATTTTCATCCCTACCTAGCACGAGGCCTTTTGGAAACTCACTGGCTTCGGGTTCCATGGGAACTCCGAAGTTAAGCGAGTAGCGCGCGAGAGCACTCTCAGGATGGGTGACCCATTAGGAAGTTCTCGTGTGAGTTCCCAGAAACAAAACCGTGAGGGCGTAGTCGGGTCCCAAAACGGACAATATCGTGCTACGATGGTGGAGAGGACCCGAAAAGTGGTCCCCCGGGCCGGGATGTGACATTATTGTATCAAATTTTAAGGGATATGACCAACTTATGTCAAAAATTTAATTATGCCGTATTTGGTAGATGAGTCGTACATAGTTTTATTTGAGATGATAATGTTATTCAACACATGAAATTAACACATTTGTTAACAAAATTTTCTAATAAAAGTGGATGAATAATTAATGGATTTATCATTGTATGTGGATTCATCTTCATATATATTAAAATGGTTGCAGCAAGTATGTCTAGATAGAATTACTTTAACTTACAATATTATGTCTATTTTGCAAGTGGTGGATTGCCTTAATGGTTTGAGCTTTCTTCTTTAACTTATTATGTTCCTAGTTCAAACTCTTCTCTCTCACTTTTATAGTGTAAATCTGTGTAGAAACATCATTTTTATTAACAGGGTAATGCTAAGAAGACTATCTATTTAAATTATAACGTGGTTATTAATTATTGGATTATTAATTAATGTGTTTATTTCCTAATAGTGACACATCACATAGTTTACAAATATAGTCTAAAAAGTTGATCTGCCTAACATTACTATTAAAAATAATATATTATGTTTACTCGACTAGCAAACGAGGCCTTAGCACCTTGGATTAACACAAACGAACGTTCGTGGGAAAACACTACGTGCGTGCGTCTTGTTTCGAGATAAACAAATGAATTACTACCTAGAAAGCAACTCAATCCTCTTCTCCCTATAAAACGAGGAATTCCCTCGTGCATACCAACTAAGCGCATAGAATTTCAGACCAAATTTGAAAACCATGGGTTGGTCAGAATCACAGAGAGGATGCATGAGGCACCACCAGTTCCAGTACTACGCCACCGATAATAAGCAAACCCTAATATCACCAGGCGTCTGTTCAGCTTGTCTGAGTGAGAAACTCTCTCAGCTCTACGCTCCCTCCTCAACTCATCGCACCGACAGACTCCAAGTTAGTTATCCTTCTGCACATGATCAATCCGATTCCTCTTCTGTTTCCTCCTCCACTTGCAACTCTCCGCCGCCGGTGGCGGGCAGCGGCCGAGATCATCGTCGACGTAATGGTTCCCATATGAATGTTTTGGGTTCGGTTTCTTTTATGATAAGGAGCAGTACCACTACTTGTGCTCCTACAACTGGTGCTGGTGGTCATGGGCTGATGAAGAAGAGCAGGTCGGTTACCGTCGCTTCGAAGAGCAGTCATCATAGTTTCGGAGATGGTCACAAGAACAGTAGTGGGAAGAAGAAGAAAAGAGGGTTTTGGTCGAAGCTGCTACGGAAAATGGGGAATAGATCAACCAAGGAGGTTCTCAAGCACCCAGAGACTGATCTTAGATAAGAGGCACGAACTTTGATTGGACTTCATTCGATTGCTTAATTAGTAACTATATATATTTGTCTTAGGATCGATTGATCAACAGAAAATAATTAGTATATGTATGTTTTTTCTGTAATATGGTATCAGATAATACGATGTGAAATTTAAGTGTGCAACCAATCTTCTTGGTATTGTCTTACTGATCTTAGAAATATAGAGTTAATGGGAGGTGGGTTGTTCTTGCTGGGTTTTGATAATTCAATTCAGTCGAATGTATCGTATTATGATCGTTGTATCATGAATCCAAATGTTGGTTAGAGAAACCTTAGATTATTTGCGATATTATGTATGGTGTACAAGTTAAATTGTTGAGTGATATGTTTTTCAACGAATTGTGAAAAGTAAAGTTTACCAATTTATTAAACGACGTAGTTGTAAACTATATGATGTATAATCAGTAACAAATAAACACGTTATTTAACACTTGAATAGTAACTCAATTATCAACAATCTCATTAGATGATATAAATCCAAGGTTTCGACTCAGAGAGTTAGTGACAGAGTTTATGATAGTTTGACTTGGAAGGGCTGTTTGTTTGACCAGGTGTATGATTATTCTTTGGTCATATCCCATTAGCCGATATGATGTACATATAATTAGACCATCCATCTTGGACCTTTTCTTTTTGCACGAACACGTTTGAATATCTCGTACTAAATTGTTCCGTGCGGTTTGCTTGTTTGACTAAAATTTCAGAAAACTGTTGTGTACAGTGTTACTGTTATGAAAAGTGCAAATCTAAAGAAAGCGAATTCTGTTAAGATATTAGTCGGCTCCAAAGGCGTTCGCTGTGGAGAAACAAAATGGTCACATGATTTTAAAATTACACGTATAATTCAAATACAACATTCATTTTCCTTTTTTTTTTTTTACAAATCACTGAAATGTTCCTATCTTTCTTGTCAAATTGTTCGAGTTTTCTGACTAGCGGCTGTAAACGATGTAGTTTCAGTATCGCAAAATATCCTCCCAAGCTATCCGCCCCTCGCCACGGGAACTATACATTTTATGGGGCTTATAATTCCCAATTCCAAAAGGGTAAGAAGTTCGTTACCTAGAACAGATTATTATCTGCTGGGACCAGACTTCCCCTCCATGCCATCTTCATCCTCGTCAACATAACTCACATGGTCTACAGATGGCCGCTTCAATCTCTGGAATATCTCGTCGAGGGACTCGTTAGAAGATGCACGAGATAGGTCTTCAGTATCTTGAACTTGGCGCAAGGGAATGAATTTTTTGGCTGCTATGTTTGCCTTGAAATTTTGAAAACCATTTTTCATTGATTCCCACTTTGAGGACAAACCAGTAGGTAACCCTCCCGCCGTGCTATCAGGGTTAGAGTTGCCTTCTTCAAGCAAGGAGACTTTGGCAGCAGAAATATTCTTCTCCACCGGATTTGCATTCGAAGATGATCTCTGACCTCTAATGGCAGCATACTTGTTGCTGATGGCTTCTTTGCTTGAGCCATATCTACTACGAGATTCTTCTTTCAAAGATTTTGACGGAGTTCCATTTGCACCCTCAGTGCCCAGACTGGTTGTTGCTTTCAGTTCAACATGACTCCTATCCTGAAAATTCAACACTTTAAGTTAGGAAACAAACTATAAGCGTGAAGAAGAAAAACGATAACGTGAACTGGAAAAGAAAATCACATATTAGGATGGCTACAGTATGCCAATAATTTATTAAGCAAATCCAAACATCTTGCGTGCTAACGATTAATGTACCATGTTGTTGCTACCAGTCTCAACATCCGTGCTGTTGAAATTCCTAGCCAAGGGGATCACATGTTCACCAACTTTCAGACCTTGTTCAATCCAAGATCGTTCTGAGGAAATGAGGACAAGTTAGTCATTCTCAAAAGATATAGAAAATTTAAACCAAAAAGAGAAAAAGGATACTAAATTCACAGATGGCCAGCCAGAGTGATAGTCGTCTATGCCTTCTTAGAAGAGCAGATCATGGCATATGCTTACCCTTTTGTAAGATAATTAATCCAGATGGATCAAAACCATCCATATCATCAGTTTCAGTTTGAAATCTAAATCGCTTCCAGCTCCCAAAAAAATTAATTATGCGGTCAAAAAAATTGCAGGCGACCAATAGGGTGTACACAACCATGATAAGTGGATATATTCTGTTAAACTCACTCCCAAAGAAAGGGACAGCTTGATCAATGTTTCCCATTCGCTGCCATAAAAAAATCCCAAGTACAACGGTAAAATAGTCAGTTACTAAATAAAGTAAGGGAAGTTCACAAACAAGTCAAAATCTTTGGTCAATTATTTTTAATTGCTGAGAAAACTAATTTTTTGATTAATCAGGAAGTATTTTGAAAACATAAGAACCCAACCAGAGAAAAATAATGTTACTCATGAATGTTATTATGTCAAGAAAAGAGGACATCACTTGTAAAAGAAACAGATCCACGTGCTACAGAAGATTTTTAACTGTTATTTTTGTTACAGACTTAACAGTTGCCCAAGAGTATTTAGATTTAAATTAAAATCATGAGAAAAGTTTGAAAGCTTTTAAATTGGCTTTTGTTACAAGGATCCCTTGTGACTATAAGTACAAATAGAAAGGATGATGAGTAATAGAGGAACAGATGAGATGGATGAGAGAAATACCTTTTCAAATATAGTCTTGTGTTCACCAAGACGAATGAGATTAAGGAAATTGTATGAAACTGGAGGAGCATAACGAGCGACCATCCTGGAAGATATGATGATAATGGAACATGAGTACTGTTTTAACGAAAGATGAGTTAGACCTTAAAGTTGTCAAACTAGAGTTCAGATCACAACTTACGAGCATATCATAAGCAAGTTGACTGAGCTTGTTTGCTTGGGTGTTAATGAGTAAAACATCAACATACCAATTTTGAACAAGGAGTAATATGTGCAGATGCACATATACATCAAAGGAACAAAGGCAAATACCTGGGAAATAGTTGAGTAAACAAATTTACATTAGTGAGCAGTAGGGTGATAAAAAGAATGTAACAGCATTCCTTCAAATAAGGAGACCAGACACGTTATATAAGAAGATCGATGCACTTCTGAACATTTCTCTCTTTCTATGTGCGACTTGTCACAAAGATGTATCATATGAGTCCAAAGAACATATGCAACTAGTTTTGTTCAATTTTTCCTTCCAAACACTATGTCCAGCACTGAAACCTGGGCGAGAAACATCAACCTTCCAAAAAAAAATAACAGAACTTTCTCCTACACCAATTGCAAAATGCCCACAAAACAAAAAGACTACAACTTACAAAAACACATATCACCCACCTGTACAAGAACCTCTTGCTTTCCAACAGAATTGATGAGAATTGAAAAGAGAGATAGATCAACTCGAGGAAGAAGAGTTGCCTCTGCTAAAAGAATAGCAATTGAAATAATACCAAGTATGATAGCCAGAAGTTTCTCAACTTCTTTTCTTAGTATGCAGCGCCAAAAGAATTCTGCAAAGGGAGAGAATCAATCTTGATTTCAGTTTAGAGCTTGACTTTTTAATATTCAAACAAGATAAAGCTTCAATTTCAATTAATTTTATGTTTCATTACCAAAAATATAATATCGAGGTTTAAGAGCATCTCCGAGGGAGTATAAACATGCATAGGCAAATGAGAAGGCAAACAAGGTTTGCGTAGCCATATAGGTTATTTTATCCTCAAAGCGAATGGGTACTACGAGGCCCGCACTTTTTACAATAAAATATATCACTGGGTCCCACAAGTTTTACCATTTACATCTTTTGTGGTTCAACAAAAATAAAATAAAAATTTATAACAATATAATACAACTTTGCCTACTTGGTTTGCCTAGTTCCAATCAAGTGACCTTTTTTTTTTTTATGAGGCCCATAGGTAGGCAATATGCAACCTAGGTTCGTATAGTACAATTTTGCCAACTTGGTTTGCATACTCCCCTGGAGATACTCTAAGAAGCTTTATGGTGAAAAGATGCATGAAAATAAAGAACTTCAAAAATAAAATAACTCAATCTTACAAAAACATTCTCAACATAACAATACATAGCGGGTTTATCAAGAATGTGTTTTAATAGCCAAGATAAGACAATATAAAGTGTTCACATGTAAGTATCCTATTTAAATGAAAGCATACACAAGACCCTTCATGCAACTTAACAAAACAACTTGGCCTCATACTCAGCCATGCCAAGTACTTAAAATTTAATGTAGAAATGAATTATAAGATCTGAATGTTACCTATTGTATCAACAAGAGATCCTAATCTGCCATTTCGAGTAGGTCTGAAGCTTGAGACATATTTCCTGAAATGGTAGCATGTACTTATAAGATCAAGAGCATATTTGAGGGATCCCTCAACGGAAGGGGACACACACACACACGTATTCTGTTGCCAGACAGTTTAACATCTTATGCTGTCTGATTGTTACTGTGGACCATTATTCAAATGGATTCTTGTTTGCATGTGTGATCAAATATTGACACTTTGGCAACATAATGAGAACATTACCCCATATATACACAAATGCGTGCATGTAGGTGTGCGTGTGTAGGATAAATATAATGATGGAATAAGAATAGAGAAAAGCAGAGTCAGAGGCATACCATCCAGTAGAACTCCGACGTTCATAATTTTTTATAGTATCTTCAAGTTCAAGGGCCTCCATAACATAGGTCATATACTCACTGCAAAACTAACGTTAAATTTTAGATAAAATGAACCTTACTATTATGATTATAAATCTAGTAGAATACTGAATCCGAAGGTGAAAAATAGTATGACTGGATCCTAAATTCATAATAAAAACTTGAATCACACAGTATTATTAAAAAAAATCATATACATTTATTTGTGACAATAAACAGTAATCAATCTACAGAGATACCAGTACTTATTTATATACACTGATTTCATGGCCGTGCATCCAGTAGAAAACAGTACACAAACCTTCACTTACATCCTGATCTATAACACAAAAGGTGAACAATGCAACATAACAGCAAAGCAACACTAGAAAGGAAAAAATTCAGGATGAAAAACTTATTCTCATATCAGCAACCTGATCGATAAAGCATTACCGCATAGACTGAACTAAATATACAATTCCAACAAACAAGTTTTTCCATTACTGAGCAGAAAGCCAAATTCTATTCAATATGCGCAAGCACATTGACACGTAAGAATGTTTTCTAATACAGATAAGCACAAAAATAATATTTTTTCCGAATGAAAAACTACAACAAAGGTCAACTAAAAGGAGCACAAATCGTATGATTGTTTTACAAGCATCAAGACAGCCATCTAAAAGAAATTTGCAAACCTATTTAGTTCCCAATCACTATGGATTACATAGAACATCTACAGCCTGAATAAACGTAGACTTGGGCACCAACAAATGCAAAATTAACTTCAGCGAATGGTATACGGATGAAGATGAAGAACAAACAATGTATACAGCAAAGCAGTTTACCTTTTGTACCGGTAATACTCTTCCCGGGCTCCTCGAAGATGACGCCTAAGCGTTGCCATTGATTTTTCATCAGTATCATAGTCCATGTCATTTTCACCTAATCGGCCACCTTGTGGTTTGAAGGATGGGTCCTCCCTGAACTGGTAAAAGAGGGTTCAAAATATTACAAAGAGAACCATTACAGAAGTAGTGAAGATCCATTTTTATTTTCCATTCGATTTTGTAAATAAGTAGATAAATACCATTTGAGCTAACATATTGTCTATTATATCCATGTAGGGTCTCAAAGGATCACGCTTGGACATCTGAGTGGATGTTGCTTGGGCGACCTAATGAACAAACCATTAAGTTTAGAGAAAAGTAATATATAATAAAAGTACCACCATACTGCAGGAAACTGCAAAAGATACAACACAACTCTGAAAACTGGAAAGCATAGTTCATGGCTAGAGGACAAAAGGGGGGAAACATTGAAGAACTTTCAACTTTTAAGGAAACATGAGACAAATTGAGGAATTTCTCACAAGATGCTCAGGCAGAGATCAGAAAATTACAGCAAACATTTCTGAAGGAAAGTAACCAGACACACACAGCCAAAAAGGAAACAAAGCAAATAATGTAACTTTTTCCAAACAAAGACATTTACAGTCTTGCATGCACTTCCCCATGGTCATAGATACAAGATATGTTGGGAATTTGAAATCAAGTGTTGGGAAAATGTCTCTGTATGTAACGACATACCCCCTTCCTCCTTTCCCCCAACCCCTTTTGTGCATATGAACATATGAATCCTTGAAAGTCCTTTTCTTGAATCTTTAGAATGGTAAAGATTTCATTGGAGAATAATAGAAGAATACAAGATAAAAGCACACTACTGATCTTGCATAAAACATTACTGATCTCGCAACAAACATGAAACACTACTGATCTTGCTACAAATATGAAACACTACTGATCTTGCAACAAACATTAAACACTACTGACCTCGCAAAAAGCATGAAACACTATTGATCTTGCATAAAAATATTGAGATTAATTCTCAGCATTAGAAATTTAAATATAAACACCAAAGTAGGTCTGAGATCAAATGTGTGGTCAAGATAAGCTTTTTCTAGAACTGTGAGCCTTTGAGAGATATCCATGGCATCGATAAATAAAAAAAAAATTGAGTCTTCGATTTCTAAGTGATATCACAGGAGAGGAAGAGAAAAGTTCAGAAAAGGGAAAGTTTGAGCATAAACAAAACTACAAAGTAAATCTTCTGCTAAGAAAAAATGTAAAATCATGCACTCTGCCAAGTCAGCTATGGAAGCAATTCCAAAATATGATTTGTTATCTGGTCAATCACATTGGTTAGAAGTAAATAAATAAATTTTGTATAATATTATCTGAAAAAAAAAATTTCAGCACAGCCATTTTGGTGTTTAGCACAAGACTGTTTTTCAAATATCAACTGAATGCAAACACCTCAAATTTCACTACTGTATTTATTCAAATCGGATTGAGTTGGAATTTTGGGTTAAAGCTTGAATAGGTATTCACTTAATTGAATCAGAATAGGAAAAGAAAACAGGAGAGATCTGGTAAGATCAGCCAATCGGATTTGGCAGGTAGCTGGAAAAATGTCCACCCGTAACTTGTACATAGATCTAAGTTACAAGGAAGGTAAATGAACAATGATAACATAACTCAGAATTTTAGAACGACAATGCAAAAAATCAACTTTTTATGAATTAAGAATAGACGAATTTAAACAACCCCAAAAATATTGATAAATACAGCATGCCGTAATTTGCTAACAAGGAAAAGGAGAGCACAAGAAAACATGGAAGTCTTTGCATTGACAACTGAGAGAGAAAAATTACCACAATAGCATTTGAAAGATCTTGATGGGCGTCATCAAGTTTCACAGCCATTTTGGCAATTTTATGAGAAAGAACTTTTTGCCGAATAGTCCAATCAGAGTTTTTCCAAAGGCCCTTTGGGATTTCACTCAACCCAAATCCAAGAAGAAATGCACCTGTAACAAGTCCAAAAGTATTCGAGCAGCCCATGGCAAAACCAAGAACACCTCCACCCCTGTTAATTAAGCAAAAAATGGAAAAAACAAATAAATGAGGAATGGATAGGATAGCTCAAATAGCCAAGGAAAATCATAAAGAAAAGAAAAATGATGAGCCCTGTTAGACTGGCTGCGACATTATCTTCTTCCTAGTCCATGTAGCCTTCTCTACTGTGTCTGTAATGAAGCAATTTTTTTCCATCTAATTTGCACTACATGCTTATTTTTATGACCTAACTCACAACTTGCAACAAGCAAGCCCGGCCAAAGGAGTCGAACCATTGTCCTACCATCTTGGTGCCCACACTAGAGTTACAAGGTACTTATTCTTTTTCAACTTCAATGTAATTCCGTACAATCATCTATTGTCGAAAGAAATGATTATTTCATAGGTTATTGGGAAAGAAGAATTTTCCACAAACATGTCAGGGATGTGAAACTCCAACGTGTGTTCTTAAATTAAACTGATACCACATCAAATTGCTCTTACTGTCAATGATAAACTATGTGCAACACACTGTTATTAATCAATAACCCAAAAGGTCAAAAGTTCTTCACTGTTTCCTTAAATCATTTCAGAGCACAAAAGCAATGTTTCCTTAAATCATTTCAGAACACAAAAGAAACAGATAGAGGAATAATTTAGTATTTATCGCATAAATGGGTACGCAGGGCCATTTGAAATAAGAAATTAACAACTTATTTAATGTCTCTAGACTCCTTATAGGCAACATTTATGAAGAAATTAACATCGGCATGAATATAAATCAACTTTGGAGGACAAGGAACAAACCAGTTTTTGTGCATACTGATGAGAAGAATTAATCCAATAAGACCAATAAACCCCAGAATTAGATAGAAAACCAAGTTAACATGTACACTAGTCTTCAATCTCTCTGTCACAGTGAAGTCCCCAGCATCTTCAAAACCCTGAATAAGGGGCACCACAGTCCTGCTCAGAGACAACTTAAAAGTATGAGGAAATTTGCAAGTTAGCTATAAACGCATTTATATATACATAATGCAATGATTTATCCAACCAAAGGCAAATTGAAGGGGCAGATAATCATGATTGAAAATCTTAAAATTAGAAATGGTGCAGAATTAATACTTCAAAAATTCATTAACGAAACTCAACAATAGGGTAGAATGTTCCTAATATTTCTATTTTACCAAAAACTAATCTTCTGGAAAAGCGAAAACACAAATTAGCACATATAGAACAAAACATATAAACTTTGAGTAAAAGGTCACAAACACAGAAAAGTCATTTAATGGAGCTTATTCGACCAAATTTTGTTAAGCAATTGCATGCATTATACATGTGTCCAATGACAATAACAGATCCTTGACAATAATGTTAATCACCAAACCAAAGAGGATAGTAACAGCCAGATAATATACTAACTGAAATCTTGAACTAAACGCAACTCAACTATATACAAAATATACAATAGAGCAAGTAAAAGAGTTAATTAATTTCCATGTTGCGTACCAAGTTAGTAAAAATGTACTCCAATATGACCAGCTCCAAAAGAAAGAGATTCCTCCACTCTCAATATGGTTTATCGTCTGCAAATGTAATCAGAGAATCAGAAACATTCGCGAAATCGCTAATTGTTGCATAGCCAAAACAATTACAAACATAACAACTTGAGCCATTACATAAAGTAACAGATAGTCCTGAGCTGGCAAATATACAATTGGTAAGTTGAACAATTGAAACGATGTTTTCTTGCAACGAAACTAATTTTACATCATTTCAATGTTAAGAGAGTAATTGCATACTAATATAACGTAAAACTAAAGTCCCCAACAGGGTTACTTTCATTTTCGAACCGAAAAACACAATGCTTGCTGATACAAAATCCGCCACCCAATTTAAACAAAAAAAAAAAAACAAACAAACGAACAAAAGGGCTTTTGCATTATTACAGAAAAAAATTAGGCGAGCTAAACCGAGCTGCAGAGAAATGTAGTAAACAACCAGCTGCAAAATTTTCTAAAAAATGCACCCAGTTGATTAAAAGACCTCCAAATTCAGAAATTTACAAAACCCTAATAACCGAATCGAATTCAAACAACCATAAACCGAACGAAACGACGCCGAATTTGGGCATGGAAAAAGTACCGTCCATATGTCGGCCGGCACAATGACGATGATGGAGAGAGAACAGAACCAAGTGTACCCAACGGTAAGCATAACATATCGAGGGATCTCCGGGCCGGCGAAGTACTTGAGCGTGAAAAGGACCATGCCCAAGGTCAGGGGGAGAGAGATCAGGTAGAAGACCCACATCTCTCCTCCTTATTCTTCTTCTCTAGCAAATACGACGCAGTTTTGTGAAACGAGTCAATTGGATCCGACGACCCGATCGCTGCAAATGCGAGGAGTGGACGACCGTCGGCGTTTGGTTGAGTTGCTCCGTGGCATGCGGTCAGAGAGTCTGAGGAGGTCGGAGAAAGGAGAGTCGACAAAAACGTGGAAACGTATAATTATATGCGTTTTATTGGATTTGGGCTTTTGGAAAAGTAGGTCCACAATCCATAAGGCGGTCTCGAATCTGGATCTGTGAGAGAGAGTTGGACTTGAAGAAAACCGTTGGGTGCGTTTCTTTCCTTCAATTTGCTTATTTGCCATGAAATTTACTATGATATGATGTGATGTGATATGATGTTTCTATCGAAATATTTTTCTCACCCATCTTTTTTTTATTTATTTTTTTAGTTAAACAATAACGTTGGTAAGTTAAATAGTTGTTAGAACATAAGGAAATCGATAAGGATCAAGCTCGCACCAAGGTGCGTAAGCATAATTGCTTTCGCCCTTGCAGTATAGCGCCGTCTGCATATGCCCACCAATTTTAATTTAACGTGGTGATGATGTTCATCATTCTCCTGATTGTGGTTAGATGAGTTTGATTTTTTTTTAATTAATATTATTAAGTGGAGGGAAAATGGGAGAATTCAAAACTATTACAATAATTTAGGAAATGGAGAATTTCGAACCAGGAACTCATGGTGAAAACCCAACATCCTATCTACTAAGATATTGGACCATGTGCAATTAGAGTTTGATTGGATCTATCAACTATGCAAATCTTGAAATTTAAACTCATATATACGCTCAAAATTGGTGAGGTCAACAAAGACCAAGACGGTCGTGTGTCGACTCTTAGTGGCCTCGAGGTTTGTGACTAACAAGAAATAGACAATGGATTTTTAAGTGGTTCATCCTTCAAAAACTGGGCTACGTCTACTGAATCTCTTGAATAGATTGAATAGAAGGTTACAACAGTTCAACTTAACACTATATTTTCTCTATCAATTTGCCTGGCCCCTTCTAATGAGTACTTGTCATCCTAATTGAGCTTCCATTCTTTGCGCTCAAGTGTATCATCTCCTTCACATTTAGAATGCAAAATACACAGGTTTGAACTGCTAAATGTCCCTCCGCTCTTTGACCAACACGTGGCAACGAGGTGACATTTGCACAGGTCCATTTGCATGATTTCTTGGGACAACACATGTTGAGCGCCTTGTTCAGCTGTGGAGTTGGTGGAAACCCGCACCCAAGCACCCCATCTATCAGCTTTTTAAGTCCCTTCATAGTCCTCTGTTCTCTCGACTGGCCGCCACTTTGCTTGGAGTGATGTCTAAATAGGTTCGCCCCTCTATTCTTGGGACCTCGTGCCATAAAGCGCAACTTGCCCCTTAGTTTGAAAATACTTTATGGGGAAGCACTTAGTCGAGTAGCAGTTAGGACATCTGGAGGCCATGTGCTCCTAAAGTGTTCGAAGGTCGTTCTTCCAAAGCATTAGCCTTTTGGGCATGTGTTCCTTAGGTCAGTATTCCTTTAGGTCCCTCAACTTTAATCAAATTAGAGCAATGGTCCATCAACTAAAAATTCATTATTATTGGCCCGGTAACTCATCAAAATGTGTAGCTATGGTCATTTTCATCAACTTCGTCAAAATTTTGTCAAAATGTTGTCAAAATGAGTTATGTTGGAAGGACCATTGCTACAATTGGGGTCCCTCAACTCATCAAAACATGTAGCTATGATCATTTTTATCAACTTCGTTAGAATTTTGTCAAAACAAGTTATGTTTGAAGGACCATTGCTACAATTGAGTTAAAGTTGAGAGACCATTGCTCGAATTGGATTAAAGTTGAGGGACCATTTCTCCAGTTGGATTAAAGTTGAGGGACCAATGGTAATGGATTTTTAGTTGAAGAACCATAGTTGCATGTTTTGATGAGTTGAAGGACCAATGATAATGTAATTTTAGTTGAGAGACTATTACTCTGATTGAGTTAAAGTTAATGAACAATTGCTACAATTTACTCTATTCTTGACGAACACTAGTGACCCGAAGCATGGGGGCTGGCTTTAGAATAATAGAGATGGAGAAAAATTTCCAAAAATTTCCATGAATCTTGAAGCCATAGAGTAGTACTCCTCATTCAGTCGCAGATCAAGGATTCTTACACATAGGGTCTTGTGTACAAGTTTCAAAAAGAAAAAGACGAAATATAAAAAAAAATTAAACGATATTACCATCAATCATAAATTACAGAAAATATCATCATTTTAAGCCACAAGGCCTACAATTATATTTGTAGGTATTTTGCGGTCGGACTTCACCTATTCTACCAGCTGCTTAATTGATTCTGGATTTTGGATTTGTTGGAGGATCTACCGCCCTTATCTTTGTAGGTATTTCTGGAGGAAAGAGTCTTCCGTCCTCCACGGGCTGCTGTCATGGCACGTCGTCTCTGCTTGCTCAAGCGCTTTACCAGCTCAGCATCATTTCCATTTTCGGTGTCACTATCTCCCTCCTGCAGAAACAAACTATTGTGAGTGCTTTCCATACCATTTGTGTAATGTAAAACAAACTGATTTTCTTAAGAGTTTGAAGAATAATTATATCACAGTATATATTCACTTTCAGTAATTAGTAATTAACTTTAATTTAGCAAAACTGACTTCACTAACAAAATAACAAACTCTTAACAATCTTGACTTAGTTGCTTAGCGTATGCATCCAAACGCTATTTACCCATGACGTAAATATAAGTTACCTAATATCTGCCAGGCCACGATTGACCGTACACTCCAAAGCCTAAATAATCCTAACTTCAATTCCATGTAGGAAGCACAATATAAAGACAATTTCAGGACTTACCTTGTCACTCACATCTTCACATTCAGGTTTACTGCTCGGGCCTGCTTCACTGTTTCTTAGATTGTCCTCTGCTCCTTCCTCTTCCTGCTTTAAATTTGAAGTCTGGTCCTGAATTATAATAACAAAGTGTTAAAAGTATGAACTTACAATATGCAAGAAAGCATCTCCAAGTAAATAAGGACCACTGAAATAAAGAACTCAAAATAATTTGCCATAATGTCTCTCCAAGTAAGATGAAATTATACAAGTCAGTCATTTTCACAAGCTGATTTCACTAATCTTCATTTTGTACATAAAGAATCACTTCAGATCTCAGATTGCAACTCAGATCACATCCATTTCTTCATGACATCAAAAAGCAATTGAAAAATGTACCTGATCTAACAAATTCAATGAATCAACACCCTCTATGTTTGATTCATTTAACGCAGAGTTGTCTGTGTCATCTTCAGTACCTTCATCGCCAGAACTAGCATCCTTATCCAAACTTCCTTCAATGAACTGGACGTAACAGCATGATATTGAGAACATTATAACAACAAAACAAAAAAACAACATTGGCCTCGCAGATGTCTTGAATACAACTGAAAAAGCATTTTTGGTCAAAATAACTTGATCATAAATAGATAGGACAGTATATTGAGACCACAGAGTGGACTATACACTCGACTCGATAACCCAACGAAATGTTTTCCAAAAGGGTGGAACATCTTCCTTGCAAGAACAATATGAGTGTCTGGCTCTAAAATTCAAATCGAGAATGTATATGAATCTACCATGCTTCACAACTACACAATACCTTCTCAATCTCTTCCTGATCCTTCCTAGTAAACCCACTGGCAGCAAGTTCCTTGTCCAGAAAAACAGCATCCTTGGCTATTGAAGAAAAACAAAGCCTCCTGCTTTCATCTGTGTCTACCTCTGTTCTATCAATATCATCTCTGCACTCTTGAAAATTCATGTTGAACCTGAGTGAAAAGGAAAAAATCTTAACAAGCTAGACAGAACCTTTATCCCCTTGCTACTGGCACATACCCTAACCTCAGGCAGATAAATGAAAAGTAAAAAGACAATGCCATGTACTAATGATCTTAAAGAAAATAATGAAATCAGAGCAGTCAATAAAAAAGCAGAATTGTTCGTTACACAAAGCCTATACGTTATTGTTCAGTGTATTGCTTTTAAACTAATGTTATTAAGAAAATGGTGCCAAATGTCATCTGGATGCATTCCTTCTGTCAACCCAACTAGAAATGCTGTTCAGGGGTTTCACAACCTTGAATATTATATACAAAAATTCAGAAAGTAAAAAGAAATTGCATTAACTTGTTAGTTGAAACAAAAGAACACTGACCTCTTTCTAAAAAACTTAAAGACACATTCAACATCACGGTCAAAGTACCTGAAACACAGGAACTTCATGAGAATACAATATCTGATAAACAAAACCTTTAGGCAAATAAACAAATCAAATCCCTTAGAAAATCAACTATAAATGACTGGAACTTGTAAGAAGCGGATCCTACATCTGTGCATTATGATGTGATACAGACACCATCTGTGGAAAATCAATCATGGTGACCTTCTCATCATCATCAATCTAAAAGAACAGAAAATTAGAAATTACTTATGAGTTTACCAATGAGTTGAAACAAGAAACTAATAAGGCATTTGGAGTGCCTATCTTAACTGAAATACTAATACAATATACAGAAAAACTGTACCAAGTGAGAGCAGAAGTAGGAAACACAGTGTTGTAGAAATAATACAATATCAGAGACTGCCTTAAATGCATACCATAATGTTAAATTCATTGAAGTCACAGTGAATTAAACCATGTTCTGCAAGGCGAACAACAAGTCCGATGATTGTTTCAAAAACCACCTCTGGGTTCTGCAGTTGCTTCACCTGCACACTGTATAGGACAGAAGTGAATTCCAAAGCTCAAAGCAGCATGATCGTTTTTATTTATTTTTTTGGTTATTGGCTCAGTATATGCCACATCAGAAGTTAATGTCTAATTAGACAGTGAAATTGACGGAGAGGTAGGAATCAAGTGGTATATAATGCAAAAATTGAAACTTCATGGCTCATTTTGCAAATGAGTCAAATGACCCACAAACCTTGTGGTGTAAAATGCAGTTAACCCTTTTTTTTTTCGTTTTCTAAGCTTCTTTTCTTCTAAAGCAATCCAGCTCCAAAAGAAACATAAACGAACAAATTACGTCTGGAAATTTCATTGTGTAACATGCTATTTCCAGGGTTTCTAATCCAATTATTATTATTTTTGGCAAAAGAAATGAAGTTTCAATGCTAACAGATTCAATTATTTGAACCAGTATATTTAAGAAGCTTACAGTGGGTAGCCTTGAACAAGTGACATAATCACACAATGCCTGTTACAATCCACAGCACTTGGAACAGGAAAGCCATGCTCTTCTAAAGCCTGTTCAAGCAGAGCAAAATCATATAGACAAAATCCACATTATAAACCCACAATAGGGCAACACGAAAAGATAAAAATGCCAAAAGATAGAGACAACTAACCTTCATAAAAGCGAATTCTTTGAGTGCAGCAAGGCGGGACAAGTAGAGCCAACTATAACTGCTACGATGTTTCAAGTAATCACGCTTAGATTTTACAGCCCTAAAAGAAACTCTACCAAGCCGGTGCAACTTCATTGCCATAACCGTACCATCTTCTGTGGCGACCTCAAAGATATCTTGAAAAGAAAACGAAATTCAATCAAGAATAACAACAATGGCATGTATTACTCCACGATTGATAACAGCCTTAATTGATTAATAAAACAAAAAGAGAAGAAAGAGTACCATACCAGACTCTTTTCCTACACCAATTTGACGGCCAACAGACACAAAGACTCCACGGTTAACCAGAGTCTTAATTGCAAGAAAATCATAACCAAGGTAGGTGAGTCGAAACCCGTCATCTGGATGCACATGAACATGATAGCAAGGACATAATAAGAGAAATTTTGCAACAAAAATATTGTTTGTTAGACTCAATCAGGACATGTGCATTACATTTAGAAGAGTCGTGATGCAAGAGCTTATGCCTGAGGAGATTCTTGAGAACCTTATAAGTACCACCATGCCTATAAATATAAATTTAAGGATTAGATCATCAAAGTTACAGAAAATGATGACTGATTTCGAATTCAACAATAAAAATTACATACTTGAGCGATGCTATCCGATCCACCAGCTCACAGGGTACAATTTCATGCTGCAAGAGAAATACAAATAGATATGTAAATTAGCTTTAGCCATTAGCTATGACTGAGAAATTAGAACAATTTCGAAAAAAAAGGAAAGTAGAGGCATTTACTTACATTTCTCATTCCCATTTCCACAGCAGTTAGAACCCTAAAATCATCTTTGGAGAGGTATCTCAACATGTTCACATCCAGCTTCATTCTGCTGTTTCGCTTTCTCTGCTGCTTATTTGAGCCTTGGGAATCCTAGTGCTGGCTCGGAAGGGGAAGTTCCGATCGGTTCGGTTCGGTCGTCGTGGTGGTTCGCGGTAGTGGTGTCTGATTCGCGGTGCCGGGGTGGTAGTGGCTGAATCACTGGTGTCGGCAATGGCTTTGACGGCGATGAGGGAGAGAGATGAAGGGGAAGCAGGTCTGAGGTGGTGGAGGTCGATGACAGAGGGAGGAGATGGAGAGGGGGAGATGGAGAAAATTGCAGACGGAAAGAGACTGCCGGCGTCAAAAGCGTCTAGGGTTTAGGATTTGTGTTTTCACTTTTCTGCTTCGGTGGTGAAGTGCTTCTACTGGGAGGTAAGGCCGTCTCAGACCGAATGCTCCGTCTAAGAAATTAATATTTTAATAAATAATAAATGATTATATTTTTTATCATCTTCAATCGAGAAGTCACAAGATTATAGGTCAAACATAGTCTCGTGACAAAAAATCACTTTCAGCTGAGGGCTAAGGATCTATAGTATGAAATATGAAGAATTAAAATACAATAAGGTAAGATAGTATGGAATGATAAAAAATATGTAAGAAATGGTGTAGGAAAAAATTAGAAATTAAAAAAAAAAAAAAAAAAGTGGGCTGGGACAAAAAGAAAAACCTAAACCCTAAACCCTAAAGTGGGCTGGACAAATGGAAAAGAATTAAAAAAAAAAAAAAAAAAGGTGGGCCAGCCAATTGGCCATTTCGTTCTTTTTTGTCCCATGGGTATAGGTGGGCATAAAAACTGCAAAACCAGAAAACCAAATCGAACCGTGACATAAAAAATCGTAAAAAATCACGTTGACCAAAAAAGTCAAAATCAAACCGAACCATTTCAAGCGGTTCTGGTTTGGAAATATTAAGAACCAAACTGAATCGCTTTTAATATAAGCTATTGTTTTATTATTATTTTTATATAAACAAGACATTTTTCCAAGAAGACTATGTGCTTCCCAATACTTTTCTTCACTTCTCTCCCCCTCCTTTGTTATTTTATCACTTTTCTCCCCTACATTATTTTTCTCCATTCTTTTCCAGTATATTATGCATTAGGTAGATTTTAGTTTTAGTTTAAGATCTACATTTTGGTCTTGATATGAGCCTTTCTATCTTTTGATTTAGAGCTCGTTTGGATGTGCTTTTAAAATGACTGAAAGCGCTTTTGGTGAAAATATTTTTGAAACAATCCTTAGTAAAAATGTTAGTAAATCTTGGAAAAACACTTAAAGTGCTTCCTGGGAGAAGCACATAACTGGTACTTCTTGTAGAAAACACAAAATGTTTTTGAAATCCAAAAATATTTTCTCTAAAAGCACTTTCAGTCATTTTAAAAGCACATCTAGCCCTTATATTTATATGCACACTTTCTATCTTCCGGTCGTTGAAACTCAAATTTACTTGAATTTGTGGTTGAAATATGCGTTTGGTATTAGAGGTAGAAAATTAGGAAAAAAAAACATATATATAATTTTGGTTAAAATTGTAAACCAGCATGAATCGAAGCAAAACCGTCATGAATTGAACCGTACGGTTTTAATAATAAATTTAAGCAAAACCACACATAACTGAACCGTTGAAATTTTTCCGTTCCGGTTCTATTTTGAGGGTGGAACCAGGCCGAACCGGACCGTGACCACCCTTACTCGTGGGACCCACGAGCCCTTTGGCCTAGTCCTCAGTTGGAGACGATTTTCGAGCTACTTTCAGTCATTTAGCCTTCTAGACCCTTTGATTGGAGATGCTTATTTTAGCCCTTTAGCCCTCCAAGATATTAATATTTTAATGAACAGTACATGACCATATTTGCCTCCATCTCCAACCGAGGGTCAAATGGCCATATGGCTCGTTTTAGCCCTGTCACAAAAAATCGTCTCCAACCGAGGGCCAAACATAATTTATTATTTAAAAAGTACAACTTAAATTCAAATCCAATGGTTAAGTGACATAGAGGTTATAGGAAGTTATAGAAAAAAAATTTGTAAAATAGAAGTTATATGAAGTTATAGGAAAAAAATTATGTAAAAAAAAAAAAAAATTCAAAAATAACGGCTAGCTGATGTCAGCTAACCGTTGCATTTGAAATTTAGCCTAGAATTCCTGTCGGATATAACCGACAAGAATATATTTATATTAAATATATTCATGTCAACTATATCTGACAGGAATACTAGAATTTATGGCCCAGCCCGAGACTGGCTGGCTGGTTGGTCCTTTGGCCCTTTCATATTCCGTGGGGCCCACAAGCCCTCTAGCCTAGCCCTCGGTTGATGACGATTTTCGAGTTATTTTCGGCCCTCTAGACCCTTCGGTTGGAGATGGCCTAATATTTTAATGAACAGTACAGGACCATATTTCTTATCATCTCCAACCAAGGGTCATAGGGCTCGTTTTAGTCTTGTCACAAAAAATCGTCTTCAACCGAGGGTCAAGCATAATTTATTATTTAAAAACTACAACTTAAATTCAAATCCAACAGCTAAGTAATGTTAGCTAGTCATTGGATTTGAATTTTTTTTGCTATAAATAAGGTGAATATTGGGCTATAATTCACACAACTTTGAATTCAATCTCTTTCAATTCAAGTTTGCAATGAATTCCAACTTTGGATCATTTTCCAATTCCAACTGGGGGTCCTTATCCAATTCCAAATTGGAAGAAAAATGGGCGCATATGAGACGAGAAGATGAGGAGTCTTATAAAGAAGATGAAGCATAGTGCAACGCATAAAACAAAACAGCAGCCATAGTGCGTCAGCCAACTACACAACAACCTCAATAGGGTGGCTCTATTGCTGGTCGCTCTTACAAACCATGAAACAGAACGATGACACATGCCAATCTGATGACTAACTACTTCAACCCCAACTCGGTGTACACAGAAGAGGATTTCAGACGTTGCTTCCAGATGAGGCGTCATGTCTTCGAACGTTTACTTCATGATGTACAGCAGGTCAATCTATACTTTCGATAGAAGTTGGACAGAGGAAGCCGCCCTGGTTTCTCACCTCATCAGAAGGTTACTGTTACACTCCGAATAATGGCTCCTTAGCTAATTCGATGGATGCAACCCATGGTATGTCTGAGTTTACATGCCTTGATACTCTTGAACAATTCTGTGTCATAATTGTTCAGGTTTACAAAGACGAGTACCTCCGTGAGCCAAATCAAAAAGATCTGGATCGGCTCTTTCGTAGAGCTAAAGACCGTGGGTTTTAGGGCATGATAGGGTCATTATATTGCATGCATTGGGATTGGAAGAAATGTCCCACCGGATTACAAGGAAGCTTACGCGGAAGGTCGAAAAAACCAACTGTCGTGTTAGAGACGGTTGCCTCGTATGACACATGGATTTAGCATGCTTTCTTTGGAGTCCCTGGATCCCAAAATGACATTACAATTCTTGGGCATTCACCCATCTTCAATAGCCTGACAGAAGGTAAAGCACCTCAACTTGACTACTACGTCAATGGCCGTCAATACAATATAGGGTATTACTTAGCAGATGACATCTATCCAAAGTGGGTGACACTTGTCCAAACAATTCCAAACCCTAGGAATGATGCCAAAAAGTTGTTTACCTTACACCAAGAAGCATACCAGAAAGATGTTGAAAGAGCTTTCGGTATTTTACAAGCACGATGGAAGATTATCGGCGAACTGGCAAGATGGTGGAGTTGAGAAAATTTGGATTCCATCATGATGTCATGCATCATATTACACAATGTGATCGTGAATGATGAGCTAGATGAGTATATTGATGAAGAGTCCGATGACGATTAAGATGATCCAAATAGGTCAAGAAGGGCTCGTGCAAAAATATATAACGGGCCTAATTTCCCTTTCAATCCAAGAACTGGTAATAGGTGATATAGAATGATCTTGTTGCACATCTTTGGGCCAAAAATAGCATGGAGTAGGCGTTTAAGTTTTATGTTGTTAAATATTTTTAAAAATGTTGTTTAAGTTTCATGTTCTTAAATGTTTTTTATTTATAATGTTATGTTGTTTAAGTTGTTAAAGTTTTTTTAAAATCTTTGTTCATGTTGTTTAAGTTGTATTTGTTTCATGTTACTTAATGTTATGTAATGTTTAATGGTTTAGAAATTATAGGGAAAAAAAAAAGAATTTTTACAATTTTTAAAACAAATTTTGTAAAAAATAAATAAAAATAACAGCTAGCTGACGTCAGCAGTTAGTCGTCGCTTTTTTGAATTTCAGCCTGGCTCGGGCCAGGCTGGTTGGCTGGTTTAGGTCGGTCAGTTGGCCCTATGGCCCATTTTTGTCCAGTAAGGCCCACTAGCCCTTTGGCCTGGTCCTTGGTTAAAAACCGTTTTTGGGCTATTTTTGGCTCTCTGGCCATCTGGACCCTTCGGTTAGAGATGATCTAAAGGCTTCGAATTGTAACATCTGTTATAATTTTATTTTATAATACAACCATTTTCCACTAAAGGGTAGGGTCCATAGGCCAACAAAAATAATTTGGTTCAAACTCGCTTCGGCGAGAATAAAACATAAGATCTCTCACATACAATTGAAGATAAATATTATTAAGTGACTCCTTAAATAATTTAAGATTATATAAGAACTATAAATATAATACCATTAGTTATATGAGTCAGTTCAGTTTTTTCACCGGTTTAGAGATCTGGAATTGATTCCACAATGGCTCAGGTCAATTCCATAATCGATATTGATCAGTAATCGACATTTTGGTACACAAGACCATGAATTAGAAAGTGCATAAAACCAACCCAAAATTATAAAGTTGCAAACCCAAATATGGTTGAATGGTTGGTTTATTTTTTGTGCATTATGTGGAGGCATAAATTAACCAAATAGAAAAAGGACACGTGAACTTTACACTCACCATGACGGTTTTACCTTTGACGTTGTGAATAGAGATACAAACCACTCAAAGGAACGTGGCATTTGTATGCCCTCCATGAGGAACGTGGGTGACTCTTCATCTACCCACTCACCTCCAGCATCTTCTTCTCACCATAGTGCAAAGATGAAAAAACTTTGCGTTGGTGCCTCCGTCCTTCAACCAATTAATTCTCGAGCGTTGCTTCCAGTGTTGTTTTTCCTACTCCGTAATTCAGATAGCTAGTTGTTTATCTCAGTTTCACATACATAACTTTGTGCACACATGAACGAGCCTATAAAATTGTCAATTCTTATGTCCACCAAATGTAATATTTTTCCACTCATTTTATAACTAAAATATGGATGACAAAAGAGAATAATGTGAGTATAAAAAAAAAAAACCGAGTGGGTGGACTGTGGACATAATAGCACTCTCTTCCTCATGCATCTGAAAACATTTTGTGTATGGACACGGTTTTGTAGTAGATGTGGAGCCTAAAATGATCCCAAAATTTCTAAAGGTGACACATGGACTTTTATTCAAGAAAGACAAGATTGCCCTCAATAAATGGGCAAGTTTCTCAGATGCTCCCACGCGCAGTTCACATCCCTGGAGGTTTCAGCAGCTAAATACGATTGCCCAAAACTCACCTGCCCTTGGCAAGGAATTAAAGATAAGGATTAATTATTCAAATCCTATCTTTAATACGTTCCCATTTGAAGATTGACTCCAATCAAGTAAGTAATCCTAATTTAAATAAATTAGGGATAATTACACCATTATCTCAAGATATTGTTTCCTATTTAATATCTTGGGAATATTTAGAGAATATCTCTCCATTAAACACTATGACCAGCCTTATCCCTATAAATATCTCATATTCTACCAAATTTTCATAGCTTTTGCAACCCTAAAAAAGTCATAAACATTTTACTCTCTGATAAGCTCATATTTGTATATATTTTACATCAAATTCACTCGTCTTTTCTTAGTTAGTTCCTTATATTTTTGAGCTATTTACTTTGTTTTGGTGTTCTGTAGGATTTGTCAAGCAAAGAAAAGAAAAATAGCACAAATGGGATTTTAAGTAACAAATTCGTCAAAATTGCATGTGCATATCAGCTGACTTTGGAAGCAAGTTGCGAACAAATTCATAAAATATGCTTGGAAAGCTACAGATGTTTATTTTCTGGAGCATTTCACGGATTGTTAATATCATTTTTCTAGAAGAAGTTATGGTTGTTTTAACACTGAAAGGTTCACAAGAGACTGAACAGTTTGTAACTGCAATGAAAGCAATATACCCAATAAATCTAGCAGCCAAAACTGATGCAGCCAAGAACAAGCCAGCTGTCACCTATTCAAATATCAGAGGAAATAGAATCAAAGATGAGGATTAAGTGGGAGTAATTAGCATAAAGGCTACCCAAAGAGTTACAATTGTTCTACCATTTTCTCTCACTTATTGTCATAACTAAATTGCTATTAGTGGGGGGGGGGGAGTTATGGAGAAGAAAATGATGCAGCAAGAATTGGCTTAAAGGAACGTTGGGGGAGGGAATAAAGGAGAGTTTTTTTTTTACAGAAAATAATTTTGAAAAAGAAAGAAAAAGAAAAAAAAGGTTGCAGGTTGTAGCGGAAAGGAATAAAAAAGGCAAGGCAACAACACCTGGAAAGGAAGGAAAGGAGAAGAGACCTTACTCGATTTCTTTCGGTTTTATCTTCTCAAACTCATGTTGTACTTTTGGTTTAATTTGAGAATTATGTGTAACTAAATTTTTAGTAGTTAGGGGTTATTTTGAAGCCCCTAATATGATTGCAAGTTTGTTATGACATTTCGTTGAATTACTTTTATGAATGGATGAAAATTGGTTCACTACTTATGTCAATAATGAATTCTTTATATGTTTTCTACGGATGCATACTTAGTAAGCATATCTAGGATTCTAATGCTATGAATATGTGTGTACCTACCCTTGTCGAATGAGGACCTACATATGTTCTAGAGTAGTACTTGTTAATTGCAATTAAAACGTGGACCAAATTCTAGGATAAGTAAGACAACGCTAGTACTTATGATGCCTTGTGATGACTCAAACTCTTTTCGTTCTTAATGATTTCTACCTATTAAATCTATGAACACGTCATTCTCGATTGCATGTTAAGGACTAAGTTAAGTTGAAAACATCATTCTCTTAACATACTACATAAGAAAGAGTAATAGGTTGAGTTCCAACATTGAGCTAACTTCAGCATATTCATCCGGAAATAAAAGGAATTTGAATGAAACATAATATGTTTGCATGATTATTTGGTGGTGGATAGCAATTCCCCTAACTCTTTTTTCTTAATTTGTGAACTACTTAAAATCTGTTTCTGTCCTGTTTTTGTTCGATTTAATTCAAAATAGAAAATCAACTCTAAAAATCCCAAAAATTTGTGTGAGTGTAGCTCTATGCGTCTAGTGTCTGCATATAAAATTTCATAGACTTCAGATCAATGTAAGTCGGTATAATAATCATTTTTTGGTGGCTGGTCAATAGGGATAGCAACCCAATTTTTGTGACATTTTAAGTGGTTAGATAAAACATTTTTTTACGGGAAATACCCTTATTTTCATATGCTACAATTGACAAATCTTAGTATTAATAAGGAAAATCAATAGGACATTTGTGTGCTACTTTGTGGTGTGCATTTAATCCTATCAAATTTTTGGCACCATGTCGTCGGGGATTGTTATTTTTAGTTACTTATTTCTGTATTGTTTTATTTTCTTGTCTAATTAGTGTATTTTATCTTTTTATTTTTTTATTTTTTTATTTTTTTTTATTTCAGGTACTCTTCGTAGTAGATACATACTTGAAGGTCCAAGAGCATTGATCTAGCTTCTTACGATCTTGAGCTTGAAAGTACACTTCGAAAGCTTCAGAGAAAAATCAAGCAGAAGTGTGCATCGGTGTCTTTACCATCATCTTCTCCACCACATTTGAGTTCAGAAGAAGAGGAAGAACCACAAGAAGGCATGGCTGATAACTGTACTTTGAGGGAGTTGGCAACACCAAATACGGATCAACAACCATTGTGCATCACATATCCAAATGCAGAAGGAGGATTTGAGCTTAAGTCTGGCATGATTCACTACTTGCCTAATGGCTGGTTTGATATTGTTGTGCTTTGAAAAAAAACTACTTCTGTTGTACTGTAAGAATAAACAGCTATGAAATAAAGCAACAGAGTGTTTAATAAATTTTTTTGTGAAAGTGCTTTTGGAAAAAAAAAAAAAAAAGTATTATAGTGTTTGACAAACTTTTATGTACAACAGCTGTGACTATGTGAAATGACTAAAAATGATATAATACTGGATGTGCCATTAATTTAATTTTCTTAACAAATAAATGTGAATTACTAAATATACTTTAAATTACTAAATATACTTTATTTTTAAAAGAAAAATATTTATAAACTTTATCTTAAATATTAATTACTATGACAAACTATTTCAATTGAAATATTTTAGATTGAATAGCTAGGATTCATTAGTACAATATTGTTAATGTACTTGAAAGTAGTCTAATTAGATGCATTCATCAAACTTGTCGCTATTCTATTTCTTAATGCTTCTATCTCATGTGGTCCTTCAACTTGATAATTTTGGTATTCTTCATCATAATCATCATCACTACTATTGCTCTCTTCACAAAAGTCCTTGGGGTCATCAAAATGACGATCACGTGCAAAATACCTCTGTATGTAGCTATGAAGAGTCATTGTAGCAATAGCAATCTTCACTTGCTTATTGAACGGGTAATTAGGCATATCCCTTAAAATTGCCCATCTTTTCTTCTATACCCCAAAAGTTAGTTCAATGATGCTTCTAAGAGAAGAATGCATGTGGTTAAATACCTCTTTATGACCCGTTGGTTCGGTACCCCTACGAAAATCTAGAAGATGATATCTTTCACTTTTGTATGGTCCCAAATAACCTCTCAATTGAGAAAGCTCCTTTTCTACAACTGAATCTTGTGGTTTTAGCTCCAAAAACTTTTTGCAGCTCTTCTTAGATGCCTCATATCTACATCAGCCAAAAAGCGCCTAAATCATATAAGTTTCCAATCATTAATTGGAAAGACAATGGAGATGGGGATTTCTAAAGACCTTTAGAAAACTTAAGAAATTAATACAAGCTATATTAGTTATGATAAGTTATCTTTTATCACAATGTCAGGGTACTTATTGAATTAATCACCGAGTAAAGGCCAAACAACAATTTTGGTCTAATCAGCAATATTATAACGGCTGACTAGTGGTAGGCTAGTAGCCTAGTTGGATAATGCATGAATGACTATCAACAATAACCCATGGTTAAGTTGTTTTTGGCTTTTGAGCACACACAAAAACATAGCTGATGTGCTGCATAAAGTTTTGAGATAATGGAACTTGGAACAACTAATTATGCAAAGTAGATCACAATGACGCAGAGAGAGTGTGATCACAACAACTGGCAAAGAAGGGTGAATATTTAAAAAGTACTTGCATATCTGATGAAGAATGGATGCCCGATGATAATATGCTTCTGAAAGTGCTGGATCTACCTCTACAGCAGCATTAAGATCATTAAATGCCTCGTTATAACGCTTCACCTTTATACTCTGTGAAATCCTCTCGAACAACTCAGCTGCATTACCCAGTTTTACATCTGTACAAGGTTCATGTTCTGTAAGCCATTATCAACACACCTTGATAAGCCATAAGTAAAACTCAACAAATTCACAGCACAGTAGGTTTAACATCTCTGTCACTACAGAATATCCAAACTACCATGCCAACTCCATACAACTCGACATTGTATACGTATAAAGACAAGAGTTTACTCTAGAATCTCCATCTACCAATTTCATACTAAAACTATAGAGCATATAGATAATCCAGATTCAGTCAACTTTCACGTATACAAGAGACGAATGGGTGTGAAATTCGTGATTAGAATCGTCAAGTTATTGTCTTTTTCCACCAATATGATTACAATCTTCAAAATGCCAAAAAGATTTCATCTAAAACCTAAACATTCCTAATGTTGAACATATAGCCGTCTCACTCGTTCAAGTTTCAACCTTTATACACTTAATTAATGCAAATAATACAAGGTTAGGTCTCATCCCATGTATTAAGATGATTCTTTGGTTGACATAGTCTTATAAGTGCTGCAATCTAATTAAAGCCCAGAATACAACATTGTCAAACACAAAGTTGGCTCATACTTTTCCTAGTATAATGGAAAGTGACAACCGACAAAGCCATTGAATAATCCAAACACAATAAATACAGCAAAATAGTTTGATGTCTGCTAAAGCCTAGAACACCAATAACCTTAAAAATAGCCCAAAAGCAAGAATCTTTCAAATTTGGCGCAAAAATTAAGGCAACCCAACTGAGAAAAAACATGAAATTTAACAAAAAAACAATAGATCAACGCACGAATAAATAGATCAAAGAGTGAGAGAAATAGCAGTCGAGGTGGCGCTGATCAGCATAACCCTGAGTTGGCAAGATTCTATCATCGGCTACATAGTCAATGAAACACGCTACTATATGTAGAACATCATGCTCGTTTAAAGATCTTTTTTAGGATAACATCTTCGCTGCCTATTACCTCCCGACGACCTGAAGATTCTTAGCTCAATCCATGAAGATGTCTATAGAAACCACTCAAGAGATCGCTCCCTGGCACAAAAAGCTCTTAACGTTAGCTATTACTGGTCAACCATGCATCAAGACGCCAAGGAGTATGTACAAAGGTGCAACAGCTACCAACGTTTCAAGCCTGTGCCCGCACTACCTACTAACAAACTCTACCCGCAGCGAGCCATTGGCCATTCACGCAGTGAGCGATTGACTTGGTAGGACCAATGTCACCTGCCACTGAAGGCAGAAGCATGAAGATCATTGCAACCAACTACTTCACAAAATGGGTCGAAGCTGAACCCATGACTACAACTACCCAGACGGACATAGAACACTTCATATGGAAGAACATCATCTGCCACTTCGAGATCCCACACTCCATCGTCATCGACAATGGTCCACAGTTCGTGGGCAAAGATTTGGCAAAGTTCTTCGAAACATATGGCATCAAGTAGCACATATCCACACCCTAGTATCCACAGGGCAACAGGCAGACCGAGGTATCCAACAAGACCATCATTGATTGCTTTAAGCAAGTGGCCAGACGAGCTCCCCGGTGTTCTATAGGTATACCGTACCACCAAAAGGGAACCAACCGGCAAAACTCCATTCTCTTTGGCGTATGGTTCTGAGGCGATCATTCATCCCAACGTCATGGTGCCAAGCATCAACACTATACTGCCAAATTTAAAGCAAAACAAGAAGGAGATGGTCACCAACTTAGACTTGGCAAAGGAAGATCATGAGAAGGTTATCACCCGTATTGCAGCCTATCAGCAGCAGCTCTTTTCCAACTACAACAATAGGGCAAAAATCCGGCAGTTCCAGCTATGAGACTTAGTCTTTAGAAAAACCTTCATCACCACCCGACGGGAATGCTTTAAAAAGATTACTCCCATCTGGGAAGGTCCGTACAAAATCAGCCGAGTAGGCGGAATAGGTAGCTACACCCTCACCACTATGAGCGACAAAAAAATGGACAAGCAATGGAATGCCTACAACCTGAGAAAGTACTATATGTGAACTCCTCCTATTCCTTGGACCCTGTTCAAGACAAAGAAAGTTCGAAGACTCAAGCAGCTCGACGAACAAGACCTTGTATGCCGAGAATTATCAGTTGTTATGCCATTACTGCATACGAGCAAAGTTAATAAAAACCTCTATTTTCTATAATGATTGAAGGAATTATTCACAAGCTTAAGTCAAATGCATAAACAAGATGACAAACTCTATGACAAGTAAAAGATGCCCTCTGCCTTGCAGACATGGCGTAAGCTCTCCAGTGCGAAAGGATAAACTAATTGCCCGACACCCATCTGGGTAAGCTCTCCAACGTGATAGGGTAAACTAATTCCCCGACACCCATCCGGGTAAGCTCTCCAATACGGGAGGGTAAATTGATCTGGAATATCCAATCATGGATGGGTAATACGACTACTCAATTCCCCCTGAATACAACGACTACCTAGGCCAAACGATTCCTAGAATTGGCCACGATAGTCATTCCCCTAAAATAGATTTAGCCAACTGAAAGATTTAATTCTGCGGGATCCCAAGTCTTTAACCGAAAGAGACACTAAGTGTAGGACCCTGCCCATGAAAGAGTTTGCGTGACAAGATGGTCTATCTTCGACGTCCAAGTCTTCATGAACGTGGCTTGGTTTTAAAGTGTTGCAATACTAGTTAAACGACTTGCATAATCAAATTACAGCTTGGAAGGATGTGGCATCTAAGGCGCAATTCCGCTTACACCTCACGCCTAAAAAGCCTCCGAGAGTTAACGACGAGGCCTGAAGTGGTTACGCAGGTCGTTTGCTTTTATAAGTAAGACGTATGGCCAATGACCCAACGGCTAATAACCCAAGGCAATCTGTAAGCCGAGACTTACACCTGCTATGACTACGCGGACTCACCTACTTACTTAAAAGCAGCGCTTCCGGTCGACGATCTACGGTTTAAGTTTTCCTAGGATAAAGTCGAGGTAAGACTATAACGACTACACGGACCTCTTCTACTTCTTACGAGAAGCATGAGTCTAACCAACGGCTCTTTAAGTTAAAACTTCGCAACATACCCCGGGAAGGCCTAGGCTCAAGAAGCCACTCAAAAGCTGAAGTACAACCATAGTGGTCACGCAGACTCATCTGCTTTCTTCGAGAAACACGTGTTCGGCCATTGGCCCTATAGGTTAAACATTTCACAATACACCCTGGGAAGGTTAAAGCTCATGAAGCCATCCAAAGCCAAGATTCATAACTATAATAGCTACACGAACTTGCTTGCTTCCTACGGAGGCAACAAGTTTGGCCGACGGCTCTATAAGTTAGAAATCTCTCACTTTTTCCTCTTGCAGGTGAAGCCCCGAAGACAAAGCTAAAACCTAAGTGACGTCATGGATCGACTGCTTCACTGAGGCAACCTACCCAACCGATTGTCATAGGATAAAGTTTTTCAAAAAAACATGGCAAAATAGAAGAATGAAGCAAAACAAGGAAAACTATTTATTAAATTTCTAACAAATTGATAAATCGGCTCGAAGGTCAGCAAAGTTCAAATAAAGCGTAACAAAAAGGAAAAGAAGAAAATTCCTAAGTCTAAGCAAAAAGACTACTCATTGGCAACCTACGCAACCACTGGTTCCTCGACTTCCATGCCTTCAGTAGATGTACTGCTCTTAGCAACCAAAACTTACATCAGTTCATCCTCAGTCTTGCTGCTCCACCAAAGGCAGCCTCAAATGAGAAATCAAGCAGATCAACTGGAGAAATGGAAAAAGTCTCGAAGTACTTATTGGAAAACTCATAATCCGACGACCTACTCTGGAGATGGTTTACGTAGCCAAGTTTGTAGAAATCAGCCTGACAAGAAGCAAGCGCCACTTCATGACCAACTTTCTCATTCTTCAGCTGCATATTCTCCTCAATAAGCCCAGTGTGAGCACCCTACAGCTCATCCAGTTCCTTTTTCAAGTTCTCGCTAGCAAATACCGCACCTTGCAGATCCACTTCCTTAGACTCAAGCTTACTGGCAACCTCCTTGAGACGAGACAATTCAACATGCATGAAGATAAGCTCCTTGTCGTTGGCAAAACAAGCAGGTCGTAGCTTTTAATTGACATGATTAAGGTCCTCGACCACCGGAAAAACATGACCGACTTTCTTCTCTGCAGCTTCCAACATCGCTTGAGTTGCATTAAGCCTAGTCTTCAAGTTAACGACCTCTTGATGGGCGATCTCCATCTGCACAGAAGTGGGGGCAAAAACATCAGACCCTTTTAAAATGGCGAGTTCAGATTTGAGCTTTTCGATATTTTCAGCAGCCAAGTGAAGCTGAGCCACCAACGCCACTTCGGCTTTCTTAGCACAGTTGACAACATCCTAATCAACGCATATAGACTCAATTGCTAAGATCAAAGTCTTATGCATTGTGGCAATCAAGGAGAACCTCCTCGAGTAGGCAGTACGCTTCACAAAAAAGTCTGAGTAAACAACAACTTTACCAACACTGTCAACAAACTTGAAGCATGCATCGACGTCCTCAAGCAGGTCAGCCTTCAGTAGCACACAAACCTTAAGAAACTCTCCAGCCTCAGACTCAGTGGATCTTTCCCCTTCTTAACAAACAAGTCAGTCATGGCAGAAGGAGGAATAGGCTAGGCACCACCTTAGCAACAGAATCTATCTTACCACTCTTCATAACAGTGAGCCTCTCAGAAACTGAACCAGACTTAACTCCTGACAGCAGGCACAACAACAGTGATCGGGCGAGTCAACGCTTCGTTCTTTATCCTCTTTATCTCTTCTTTCGGAGGCATACCACATTTCTTCTCACGAAAAAGGTTAAGCAGCCAGCGCCACTCACGGTACTCATCAAGGATGCCTAAGGTAACATGTACTTTCTTCATATCTACATAAGTATTTAAAGTTGAGCCAAACTCCGAATTTACATAGAACAAGAAAATCGATCAATAAATTAAAGTCATGGAGCAGCTCAACAAAAATTCAAGGACAAGAAGTAGTTCACTTACCACTGATAAAGGTAGTCAGGACATATAGCTCAACAGAACAGTTAGACTCCTACTCTCCACTCACCTCCAAGGTATCTCTCGTCTATTCATGATCACATTTGCTAGAAGCATCGAGCAGCCTATAGCGAGACCTTAACTGCCCCACACCTTCCTTGTGGTCGATCTCAAAGACGTATTATAAATCATTTATGGTCAAACCAAGATCAAAGAACTTACTCAAGTTCGAGAATCCCACCATTGCACGAACTGTATTTGGGGAGCACTGAGCATGTGCGCATTTCATGAAGCAGATCACCTTTTGGCAAAGACGCGGTATGGGAAAAGTAAATCCCAACACAAAGTAGTACGAATGGAATTTGATGGCCTTCTTCCTAGCAGTGGCACCCTCACCGCATGGCTCATGGCCGCTGTCAACTTTCACTTGCTTAACGCGAACCCCTGATGGAATCGTATGCTTGTACGCCTCAAGAAAATCCTGAATCAGCTCGTCAGAATGGATCTTGACATATGCAGCCTTGAAGTAGCCCACCTTGCTGGAATAACCATGTTGACAATACAAATGTAAAGGATATTCGTCACTTTTAAGATTGGATGAAGACATCTCAAAGTCTCTACAAAAAGCACAAAGAAAAATATTTAGAGGGCAACTCACAAAAAGAGAATAAAAAATAAAATAAAAACCGTGAAGCCCAGAGCTAGGCCGCAAAGGCCCAACTTTCTCTTTTATAGTGCGACTCGAAGGCCTCAGGCCTTTATGCACGCGGCCCAGCGAGAAGGAGGCCCACACCTCATTCCTATATCCTTCTTCATGCGCTAGGCGCCCCAAGAAACAAGCCCAAACCTTATGGCCCAAGCCATCAAAGCCCGAGAGCTGGCTTGAACCAGTCTCTCATGCTCTCCCACCTCACGGCTGCACGGGCCCGTGCCCAGCAACACTCCAAGCAGGCTTCAAGGCCCACTACGCGGTTTAACAGAGAGGGGGTGAGTGCCTCGCACCTCTATCCCTCTCAGCTATAATCTAGCAAAGCCTAAGGCTTCTCGGCCCAGCCTCCCTCGTTCCCTCTCGCCTACCACAGTAGACCCAAGCTTGCTTCACCATGTTTGGCCCGTACCAAGCTTAGCTAGGTGGGCTAAAGCCTCACGGCTCGCCCAATGCACTGACCCTCTTGCCGCACCACTAAGCTACATCGTGGTATTCCTGCCACGTGTTTCTTACCTCTTCGGCCCCCGCCGAGCCAATTTTTCAAGTTCCAAGACTACAAAAAAATTCAAGAAGAAGAAAATTCAAATTTTTCTTACCTTAGTGCGGCACAAAGAACAACAACAACAAGAGACGACTCTTTGCAAGGGCAAGAAAAGAAGAACGCTAGGGGAAGGGGAATAAAAATTTCCTTTGGCTTCTATTCCTTGTTGGAATAATGATCGCACTCCAAATTTATTTAATCCCCTGCTTAAGGCAAAATTAAATAGGTATTGGGGGCAATTGTTTTCCTTTTCCTTTAAGAAGTTTATCTCCAAATCAAAAAAGAAGATCAAGTTCAAATTGGGAAACAATTTTACAAGCCTAAGCAGCTTGGGATTCCTACACCTACTATCTTTTTCCTGCATGTAATACAATAGGTGTGGGGGCATTTATGGAGCCTAAAATAATCCCAAAAATTCTAGAGGCAGCACATGGACCTTTATTCGAGAAAGACAAGATTGCCCTCAATAAATGGGCAGGCTTCCCAGATGCTCCCACGCGCAGCTCACATCCTTGGAAATCTCAACAGCTGAATACGATTGCCCATAGCTCACCTGCCCTTGGCAAGGAATTAAAGATAAGGATTAATTACCCAAATCATATCTTTAATACATTCCCATTTGAGTAAGTAATCCTAATTTAAATAAATTAGGGATAATTATACCATTATCTCAAGATATTGTTTCCTATTTAATATCTTGATAATATTTAGATAATATCTCTCCATTAAACACTATGGCCAGCCCTATCCCTATAAATACCCCATATTCTACCAAATTTTCAGAGCCTTTGCAACCCTAAAAAAGTTCTAAACACTTTACTCTCTCAGAAAAACTAACTTAGTCATCGAAGATCCATTGACCTACCCCCTTCGTGGGCGAGTGAGGCTTAGGTCTTTGATCAAAGGTGTTGATTGTTTTGCAGGTGCATTTGCGTCAAGACTAAAGATGTTGGAAATTTGCATCGACAGTAAAATTCTCTTCCCTCCTATTCTCATCCCCTTCCCTCCTCTTCTTTCACAAATTGCTTTTTGTCTTCTCCTGGCTATTAAAATGTAATACAAAACATTGACGTAACTTAACCGTAACCATTCAAATAGGAGGAAAGGGAAGAGAAGGAAGACTAGGAAGAGAGATAATCATACTCCATCAATTGTACATGCAGCCAACAACCTGAAACCGATGTCAGTATTCTATTTGAAACATAAACCGAATACTAGGAGCCGACATTGGTCCACGGGCATACCCACCACTCCCAAAAATGTCAAGTGTTGAAGCTTTTTTGCTTCCCTCGTTTCATCATTATTTGGAATTTTGGATTCCTTTATTCAGTAGGCTTTCGGGGTCATTTCCTCTCTTGACTTTCACCTCCTGCTGCTGGTTACTGCCTGCTTTTCAATGCTGTAGAAGATACTTTATGTGCATGTCACTGAATTATTTTTTGTTTGTGCTAGTGAATATGGCTTTTCTCTTCGTATTACTATTCCGGGTTCAAATCCGAACCCCTCCTCGTAGGCCCAAGGCCCATGTTTTGACGTTTACTATATAGGTAGGTGCAAGTCCCAACCTTCTTGATACGTGTAATCCAATTTACTAAACTTTTGTGAATATATCACATAAGCCTAATAATTGGTATTAGAAAACCTCCTTTTATCAATGTAGGACAAAAGGACTTAATTTATTTTTCGTTCAAACTTCCAACAAAAAAGGTGATCGACAATTAGATGAATTTTCTGTCAATTGAGAAATATAAACTCATATTCAGGGTAATTTCAAGTAACACAAAAAGCAAAAAATGTAAATAGTAATAGTTTATCTTTTTGATAAATTAACAAACAAAAAAAAATCATTGCATATATTAAATTTTAGTGCGTGAATTAACTGTGGTGTGTACATGAAAGTAAAACTTAGATGCTCGTGCTGCATGACAAGATATGTCCCCAAAAAGATGAACGATTGAACATTAGTGAGTAGGGGAATCTTGAAAGAGTTCGCCTAATAAAGCGACAGAAAATTACTAGCATTGAAAATTGGAATGATTTTAATAAGAGTGATACTTTTTATAGACTATATGTCATTTTACAATTTAACGTTAATTTTCGCACTAATATTATAAAATATTATGCCAAAAACATAATGTGTGGCAGAGAGTCTATTAAAAGTCTCACTTTTAAAACAATTCCCTTTACATTTCTCTTTGTAAATATAAAGCCATGCAATGAGTTATAAGACTAAAGACTAAGAGCTCGTTTGGATGTACTTTTAAAATGACTAAAAGCATTTTTAGAGAAAATATTTTTGGTTCCAAAAGCACTTTAAGTGCTTTTTATGAGAAACATCAATTATGTGCTTTTTCCAGGAAGCACTTTAAGTGTTTTTTCAATATTTATTAGCATTTTTACTAAGGATTGTTTCTAAAAATATTTTCACCAAAAGCGCTTTCAGTTATTTTAAAAGTATATCCAAACGAGCTCTAAATGAAGAGGAGGAGAAGCTTGATCTTTATGCATTTCATATCATTTGAGTACAAGTCTAAATTTATATTATATATAGCACAACAAGATATCACAATTTAATCAACTACCATTTAACTGATCATCTCCCTCTTGATCATGATGCCATATAATCGTGGGTACTACTAACAAGATCAAAAATTTAAATCAAATAATGTGTCATCAATAGGAAATAAGCACGTTAATCAATGCTTAAGTAATAATTTAATCATTAACAACCACATTATTTGGTTTATAAATTTAATTTAAAAAATGTGATTCCCTTAACATTATCCAAAGAATGCTAGATAGACAATATGTATCATGCTGATGTTGCTTGACACACCCCGATTGAGATCAGGGCATGCTGGCCGTCACGTGGAAGTGACGTAACCATGTGCACAGTGCGGAAGCTAATAAAATAATAATAAAAATAGTACGAATAAATAAAATCCAGCTTACACAAGGGAATAACATACATGTGCAACGTAAGTGTGAAACAAAGTTCAGAGCACGAAGACCTAATGCAGTTCGGAAGAAAACGACACTACAAAAGCACACCCGAAAGTGATCTTACACTAGTGATAGACTGTCAGATATGCCAAGGAAATCCTCAGGGAAGCCACCAAACGTGCTAGTCAACTAGAACCTGAAGGGGCGCAAAACAAAAGCGTGAGTGGGCAAAAACAAAGCTTTTCAAAAACCATTTCATAAATAAGTTCTAATCCCTCGCCATAAAACATGTATATTCCCCAGAAAATAATATACATATATGAAAATCATGCTTAGAAATATGCTATGCCAAAACCATTTAATAAATATGCAAGTGCTCAGGTAATATCACATCAATGTCATATAATCTGTCAGCCGGAGTCACCTAACGTGACCTGTACAGCTGAATCTAGAGCTCAAATCTCTGTCTCACTAGCTATACCTGCACACGAGTCGGAACCACCTAAGGTGGTATGTACGACAGGCCTGGGTGTAATATAAGTACGCTCAAGTACTATGATCACGTGAAGGCTAAGCAAATAATCGCGGGTCACCTACGAGTCGAAACCGCCTAAAGTAGTCTGTACGATAGGACTGTGCACCTAACTTGGATCCAAGATAAGCGTGTGGTGTGGGAGATGAACATCACGTGAAGGACTATGCCCAACTCTGGGCGGGAGCACTGACACCGGGGGTGCAGGTTATGAGCTCTCTATGCATCTCAAATCACTACTGGATATAAACATGAATTATACTCACCTGGCACTTACCTGTGCGTCCACAGCACCAAACATACATACATATATATATATATATATATATGTGCAACTAGCAATGCATAAACAACGGCAATATAATGCATGGCATATAAACGAATAAACGTTTCAAATCAATTTCTGGGAAAAACATAAGTATATAGGTATATACGGAAAACCAAAAGCCCACTCACTGGTATGTGGAAGTGTCGTAACCCCCTAGCCTCGAGTGACCACGCTCGTCCTCGGGATAGGTATCACCTATATGCGAAACAACTATAAAAATGTTAATTTTAAAGCACATAACCAACCTTAAGAAATAATTTCTCATACAATGCTCAAATGGGGTGTATGAATACACCAACGTGATCTACTCAACCTCAGGAGCATCCCCAAATTTTTAGAAAAATTTTTCACCGTCGCACGCGCCCCCACACGCCGGCCACGCGCAGGCACGTGCCTGGCACGCTGACGGCGTCAGTTAACGCCGTCAGGAATATTCCGTTAACTTTAATGGATTCCGTTAACGCCGTTAGGAATATTCCGTCGTCTGCTTCGGCAAGGCTCCCTTCAAACCTTTATATCTTCTTCGTTTTTCAACCAAATTTCACAAAATTGGTACCAAAATGAAGCTTACAACGAGAGGAACAAATTCATACCACTTCCAAGTGCTAAAACACACGGGATCTCGCCGGGAAAACACCACCAACTCCGGCCAACCTCGAAACTCACGATCCCAACGTCCAAAACCTTCAAACGAACCACCCCGAGCCTCCTAAGGACCTCACCAAGCTTCATACAAGATTGAAATTCCCAAAAACATAAGAATTAACGTGTGCATGAACAGTGACAAAAATCAGGTATCCCGAGTTCGACGTGAAAACGAAGGTATCCTTACCTGAAATGGGTATGGTTGAACTTCTACGGACCTCACGAGCAAGAATATATACTTTGTTTCCTCGATTTGTGAAGATTTGGAGGGTTTCTAGGTATGTCCGTACAAATGGAGGGGAAAAATGGGAGAGAGAGGGCTCGTGACAAGTGCAGGGACAAGGAAAGGGTGAGGGAAAATATGGGAGAGTGTGTCTGTGGTCCACAATCAGCCACACCAAGCTCAAAAACAACTACACAACGAAATTTCACGCTAGGGGCAAAATCGTCTTTTCACGCGTACGTTTATGAAATTTCCGGGACGGGCTGTCACATTGCTTGCTATGCGCGAAACCACATGTCCATCTAACAAGTATGTGGTTGAGACTTAGGGCCGGTTCAGAGATTTTTGAGGCTCTGGGCGACACCAAAAATGTGCCCTCACTTCATATAAAAAATCATTTGCTTTTGCACATAAGACATTGATAAATTATATTTAGAAAAACACTTCAAACTCAGTAATTTAGAAACATGGAAAAACTAATGTATTTTGTATCGAGAGAAGGAAACCAAAAAACTTCAGGCTTACAAGTAGATAGATTATGAGTTTTGTCTTCCATCTGAACTTTTAAAATGTTTTTGTATAAATCGTGAGGTGTTTTTTCTTATTTACTAACCTTGTCAATATAAGACTAAAAAAATAATGATATTTCAAGTTTTTAAGGATATGTATAAGTAATGAATGGGCACCAAATTAAACATTTTGATGACACATCATATGATTTGCAAATTTGGTTTAAAAATTTAGTCTACGCATTACCTTTTGTTGAAGATTAGACTTGAATTGGAATGAATGTTTAAAAATACCAACCCACATAGTTACTAGCTTGTAATTAAAAATAAATTAACAACCAAACAAAAATTCGTAAAGATTGAAAAAAATAAACATGCACATATCATTTCGAACTTAGGTCCTCTCGTTAATATTAAATACAAAAATCATTGCTTCTAATTAAACTTCTAATCATTTAGCCAAATTTTATAAGTTTATACTGTTAGGAAAAGAAATTTGTAAAAATTGAAATTTAAATAAGCACACATGGTGTTTTGAACTGAAGACCTCCTCATTAATTTCAAACAACAAAATCACAAGTTCTAGTTAATTTCTTTGTCATTAAACCAAATTTTATAAATTTGTACTTTTATGAAAATGTATATAAATATGCCACACTAATAATTTTGATGCTCCTAATTTTTTTGGACCCCATATAATCGTCTTCCCGCACTGGACCTGAGCCGACCTGTGAGACCCCAAGACAATTGTGAAAAATTATTGAATTAATAATAACATTCATTGCCTCTCACTCATTGAGCAATTAGATACATAATACTTAATGACAACACTTTTCAATATGATTAATCACAGCTGAGCGTTCGTTGGATCTACTTTTTCCATTTTATATTAAAATAGTATAAAATGTTTGCATTCACGTTCATGCCAGATCAGTTTTCTTTTTCTAACTACAAGCGGCAATGTATATCAAATTCATATAAATTATATGAAGATTCGACATGAGTGCAGAGATAGGATACTCGCCAGATCTTTTTTGTGAGGATTTCGGAAATTTTTTAATCATATTCATTCATTGTATTTCGTGCGGTTAATTTTCGTCAGATACTGTTTATGTTCAATTTTAAATAATATAATTTAAAATGATTTCTGACCATATGTACAATGAAAAGATATGATTAAAAGATCATCGGGATCTTCACAAAGAGGATCCGACAAGGATCTTATCTCATGAGTGCAGAGAAATAAGCACATTATTTAGTTAACTTGGCTAAGTCAAAATATGTAATTGTTGGATGGCTCTGACCACCATCGACACCTCTCCATTTTTTCCGGCATACCCTTTTGAAGTTTCGACAACCATTGATGCTCTCCATTTTCTGACTCCTTTCTCTCTTTTTTTCTCTTTGCAAACGTAGATCCAATCAATTGGGAAAGAGAGGCCGGTGTGAAGTGGAGTTATACGGTGCGAGAGAACAGAACAAATTATATAATCTCAACTACATATCTTGGAGTGGCGGCCAAATTTACAATTTATACATATACCAATCATGAAGGAAAACCCAATACAACAAGACGAGTCAAACGACAATTATATGACTGCTTTTATTGGACAGGAATTGCCGAATTGGTTTCCAATATCTACTACAAGAGGCTACGTTGATGACCGATTTGGAGTTGTAGATGGTTTTGGTTTATCAGACGGGAGCATAAAGCGAAGTCATGTTTGGTGCAAACGCCGACAGAGTATGGTGGTTCCTATTCTTCTTAAGAGTATAACAGTTGTCAACAACCTCAAGGAAAAATTTTGCTGGGGAGGAGTGCAGAGGTGTGGTAGGGTTTGGGTTAGAGATTGAGTGTAGAGATAAAAACACACTTTCATTTTCCTTTTCTTATTTATTTTAAGGGCAAATTTAAACATTTGATGGATAACATTATTTACTTGGGTGCATAGATAAAATAAATGAATTCAAATAAAATTTCCACCTATGTTTCCCAATCATCTTTGTATTTATCGGTTGTATGAGAGGTGTTATTTACTTTTTACTTCTAGTGTGTTTATTTGAAACGGCCAATCTATTGTGATATCTCTTGAGCTATTGGAGGTGATTCCACTTTTTTATATGCTCGGTTGCTCCAGTTTTGAGTACTTTTTTTTTTTAAATAACTAGCGAGAACATAGGCAGTTACTCAACTAGTTTAGACGTGTAAAAATGACTGGTCGCATGTTAGCTTACAACTTAGCATAGGACCAGATTCCATTGAGATTCGGATTAGTTAACCTTTTATCGACACTTGGACCGCTTTTTAGGTTCTCCTCGCCTTGGGGCCATTGGCCTTGAAGGGTGAATTTGAGCTCGTTAAGTCGAGATAGATGAAAATAGGTATCAACAAAGCCTAATAAACCAATAATCTGCTTTTTTTTTTCTTTTCTTTCGTGCGGAGCCGGTTAATACTCGGGTAATCTAATGAGCTTTGTTATTTAGACACAACATTGGTTTTATAACTATTTTTGATACAATGATATTGAGATGTGAGATTTGGACCAAGTCACATAATGTGTCATCTATTTTGGTATCAAATTTGTCATAATCGAACTTAAAGTCTCATTCTTATAAATAAAAAAGAATATCATTAAGCAGTAGCAGTAGCAAATAACTTTCTTGAAATTAAATAAAAAATGGTTAAACAGGATAATATTTGAAGGCTTCATAAGAAACAACATTATATGAAGGTTAAATTCTTCTCTCGGTGCCACCCACTCATTTTCCGAAGTTTATTTGCAACTCTCTCCGTTGAAGTCTCGATGACGGCTACCACTGTCACAACACTGCGTTAGATGTCTCAGAAGGCTGACATTGAGACGATGTTGGCCACCAAGGTCCATCTGGGCACCAAAATTTGACAGAAAGATGTTGCGCGTTGAGGTCCATCTGGGCACCAAAAATTGATAGAAAGACACGTCTTCAAGAGACGCAACAATTGCAAGCATCATATCTCCCCCTTAATTTTCCTCCGATTTACTTATTTTTTGGTAACGTAATATAAAATTTCAGATTTTTGAAAATGTTTTAGTTGGTGTTGTGGTTTTTAAAATGGTGGGTTCTTTCTAATTTAAGCTGAAATGATCAATTGCATCGTTTGGTATATTGAGTTTGCATGTATATATGCAGTGACGGATCCAGAATTTCAAGATCGAGGGATCCCAAGATAAAAGTTCAAAAAAAAATATATATATATATATATATATATATTAAACTAGTTTTGTTCCATATCATTATTTTTTATTGAATTTAGTTCATTGAATAATCAAACAGTGATAAGAGCGCGGATTTCAGCTCTCAAAATACAAAAAATAGGGGGGTCCCGGGTTTGAGGCTCCAAGCCGGTGAGTCTACTTGACTGTGGGCAGGAGAAAGCTGAAATAAGGTGGTGGACCAACAAATGGTGCTGGGGATGGAGTAACTTGAGTTTAAAGTTGAGAGGTTGCAGCGATTTGGGGTTAGGAGTTCTTAAATATAATTTGGGGATATTGGAAAGGACCGGGATTCTCGGGCTCTGTATAAAAAACAAAGATATTTTAGTTTTTAAATACTTTATAATATATGGCTAAAAAACGCTGTCGTTTCGGCTAGGTCTTTTAAAACAAAAATTAGAAACCTCTTCTTCTTCATTATAAGCACTGTTGCATGCACATCCATGGAGGCAACAAACCACTCCATTGCACCTGCCCAAATTGTTGAAGGGTCCCGAAGATCGATCACAAGTGTTTCTTCGAGCTTCCAGAGGGTCCTGGGACCTCCCGAGTCCCTATATGGATCCGCTCATGTATATATGTGTGTATTTTTCCTGGGTTTCTATATATGTGTGTGTATTCTTGCTGGGTTTGTAAAAAATTGTGATGGGTTGCTTTGTTGTGGATGGGTTTTTGTTTACATGTGAAGCAAACTATCAATTTTTGGGTCTGAAATCTCAAGAATTTTGCAATTTTTTATATGGTAGATGGCAATGGTGGCAATTGCTAGAAGAAGAAAGGAGGTTCAGTTTGATAACATTGTGTAGGTTTAACTGTGGATTAAACAAGGTATTTGAGTGATAACAGCATACTTTGAACATGGGAAGATGAAATGTTTAATGGAAATAAAATGAATATTTGGTTGAAACTGAAGTTGAAGTAAATAACATAAATATTTTGTTATATATCAGGACTTTTTATTTCTTTCTTTTTTATAATTCTGCTTTTTAGTTCATGATTGTACTAAACGTTTCTTTAAGTTAATTCAGCGTGATCTATTTTAAGTCAGTTCAACTTAATTATTAAAGCTAGTTCAGTTTGAGATAATTCAGTCATAAACGTACTCTTTATATGGAGGAGGATTCTCTACCCCTCCTATTCTTATCCCCTTCCTCCTCCTCCTCTCACATATTATTTTTTGTCTTATTATCTTTATAAAAAAATTAATATAAGGTGTTGACGTGATTTAATTGTGATCATTCAAATAGTAAGAAGACATAGAAAGATAAAGAGATTAGGAGGTTAAATAATTTTCCTCCCCATTTATGTACTCCTGAAAAGTCCACTTAGTCACTGTCTCTCTCTCTCTCTCTCTCTCTCTAGCCCGTCTGTCTGTCGTCTTTAAACGCTACAACACCATTTCCGATGACTTCTGGGGACCGTAATTACTGAAACTCAGGCTGCTTCCACTGCTGCTTAAACCCTGCCACATGTCCGAAAACGACGTCGTGACGCGGACGTTCCGGGCCCTGGTGGAGGGCGCCGACCGGAAGTTTGCTAGGGTTCGCGACGTGCCGGCGTACGGACGCCTCCACAACCAGCACTACTTCCACAAGGTCTTCAAGGCCTACATGCGCCTATGGAAGTACCAGCAGGAGAACCGCTCTAAGCTCGTCGCCGCCGGCCTGAACCGCTGGGAAATCGGCGAGATCGCCAGCCGGATCGGCCAGCTCTACTTCGGCCAGTACATGCGCACCAGCGAGGCCCGATTCCTCGTCGAGGCCTACGTCTTCTACGAGGCCATTCTCAGCCGCAGCTACTTCGACGGCTCCACCGGTTCCAGAGGTTTCGGGAAGAAGGATATCGGAGTCCGCTTCAAGGAGTTGAGATTCTACGCCCGGTTTTTGCTTGTTTCCTTGATTTTGAACCGAACCGAGACGGTTCGTCTTCTCGCCGAGCGGTTCAAATCGCTTGTTGATGACTGCAAAGCCAATTTTCGGGTAATTTCTCGTTGTTTTCTGGGCATTAGGATTTGTTTGGTTTCTGAGAAAGTGAGAAGTGAGAACCAATTAATCATACGAATTATTAGAATATTTTGACTGGGTTCTTAATATTCTAGGAAATACAGTGCACTAACAAGTCCAAGATAAAATCTTTCTCAAATTTAAGGACAAATTTTTATGGTGGTTGCTGTGATTGGATCAATTGTGCGATTTATAGTTGCACTTCTGAATTTTGTTTCACCTTTTAGATATATGCAATCTAGGGTCTTCTGTCTTCGGTTTTCAAGCTAAGATTCATTTCTATGTGTTGTGTTAATTGTCATTTTACTCAGTGAAAAGGACCTGTCCCATAAAGTCGAGTGTTGCCATGCTGTTATGAAACTTATTAAAGAGATGTGAATTCCTCCTTAATGAAAGTGGTACCGCCAGCCGAGTTGTTCCGTGAGGAAGGCAGCTCACCAGCTCAGGTGGGTCTGAAATCCACATCATATTGATGGGGAGATAAGGGAGAACATCTAGAAAAACCCAGTCGCCAATCGAAAGTCTCGTTTGCAATATATTCATGAGCTGGTTATTTTTTGTAATTTAGAACAACTGCCAGCACAGCGGGTAGCTAATTTTAAACATATGAGAATTTTGGTGGTGTATGATTGAAGCTCAGATCAAGTACAAATTGGCTAGATTTAAAATTTTATAAGTTGAGACTAAATTTAGCATCTCATGCATACGGAGATGGGAATACTTCGTTGGATGTGTGGGCACACGAGAAAGGACAAGATTAGGAGCGAGGATATTAGAGTTAAATTAGGAGTAGCCGAAATTGAAGATAAGATGGGAGAAAATCGGTTAAGGTGGTTTGGACATGTGAAACAAAGACCTACAAACGCTCCGGTTAGAAGATGTGATTACGAGACAGAGGCTCAAGCCAAAGGGGTAAAAGAAGACCTAGGAAGACTTGGAAAGAGACTCTAAGAAAAGACTTGGACTACCTGGTTCTAACGGAAGACGTGATGGGCGCAAGGCCTTCTAGGATTCATATAGCCAATCCCACTTAGTGGGATAAGACTTTGTTGTTGTTGTTGTATGCATGCGGAGGGATGATTTGGGGATTATGATGGAAGTGAGAATAATCAGGGACAAATCTGGAATGAAGCCAAATGATGTATACACAGTATGGTGGGCTTGCCTCAAAATAGTGATATGTGATTTCTGGATATGTATGCATTGCTTAAAATGCACTGTGATCTATAGGAATGGTGCCAGTAGTTCAGATACAAGTGGGCAAAGTGACTGAGAGAAGCAGGTGGATTAGGGTGAAGTCAGTGGAATTATGCAGATGCACAGGGACTCTTCAGGTTTAGGGGTGGTTGATCTCTTGAGGTCCAAGCATGTCTCTGGAGTTACTAAGTTGTTGGGTGAAGCAATTTGAAGTTGCAAGTCACCGAAACCCATTTGTTTTCTGCTTGGACTCTTTGAAAAATTTATGAATGAAATAACTGAAAACCACATGCAAGAGTTGATCAAATTTTTACTGATGGAATATTTATGCATTCACTTATGTCCCAATTTAAATAGCTTATGTCACTTATGTCTCAATTTAAATAGCTTATGTCACTTATGTCCCAATTTAAATAGCTTATGTCACTTATGTCCCAATTTAAATAGCTTATGTGTCTGTAAACTTTTATTTATGTCTTAGTTCAAACTTCAAATAGTTAACTTGTATTAGTGTTCCTCGAATAAGTTCTTGCATGGTTCTTTCATTAGATTACCTGCATGATTTTGGACATTTGAGTTATCTTTTCTCAGGACACTAATTTTAAAGAATGGAGGCTAGTGGTGCAAGAAATTGCTCGATTTATGAAAGTTGATACGGCCTTTATGAATGTCAGGCCATTGCGATACTCTACCTTGTTTGATTCGCATCCAGCATCTCTTCCATATGTTGCTCGTTTCCATGCAAAGAGAGTCTTAAAATTTCAAGATGCATTGTTAACAAGCTATCACCATAATGAGGTAAAAATAAAAAGATGATTGTTTATATCTTTAATCATTGATTTTAATTCATTTCAGAATTGATTATAATATACAGCCGTCACAAAGGAAAAAGTATGTGAATGTCCATGCATTTTGACTTGCAGGTCAAATTTGCTGAACTTACATTGGACACCTACCGAATGCTGCAATGTTTGGAATGGGAGCCAAGCGGGTCTTTCTACCAAAAGCGTCCAGTTGAACCAAAGGAGAATGGTGTTTTTATTGAACACTCTGGGGCTTCTGCAGCATCTGGAGTAATTGATATGAACTTGGCTGCGGACATGACTGATCCAAGTTTACCCCCAAATCCAAGGAAAGCTGTTATCTATCGTCCATCTGTGACACATTTGATAGCGGTTAGTGCTAAAGAAATTTATTGTCATGTTTGTTGTTTGAGGGCTATGTCTCTGGAACTGTAGGGATCTGCTTAGAGCCTTGAAACTCATGTTCTGTGATGCATGAAATGTGCACATTCAAAATGACAAAAAAGTTACAAAACTACAAACAGAAATGGAAAAATCCAAAATATAGGACACAAGAAAAAAAATGTAATTCTGTATTTTTATTCTATTTGGCACATTAATTGATTTACAAAAGGTATGGCTGATTTAAGGTATATTAATAAAATTTTGGTCAAAGTCTCACATCTATTTTGGTTTGAAAACAAAAATATTGAAAAACTAGTTGCATGTATTTTAACCTTTGCTTTGTTATCATTAATCCTGTGGTAAAGGAAGAAACACAAGAGTGTGAGCCTTCATGTCTTACTAGTCCGTACTTTGTTAGTTGAAATGCCAATGAATGCCCTGGCCCCTTGGTCTCCATTTCATGGGTATGATGAGGGTTTTGGTTGATGAAAAACATATTTTTACCAAAAACAGGAAGAATCTTTTTATTATTTTTTCTGTACTACAAAAATGAGCCCAAGTCTTCACTTATTTTTTTTTCTTTTCATTTTGAAATTGGCCCATTGTGTGGAGTTCATCCTGGATCTGTCCACCCTTTCTTTTTGCAGGTTAAATATAGGGATGCATCCCATGTATTCACATGTTTTGAACACACAATGTCATGTCATATTTGTTTCGTCAGCTTTATCATGCAGTTAAACCTTTGTTTGAAAAATCGCATTGCCAATTGCACTGTTCGTTCATATACCTGCAATAGAAGTAATGGTGTAATGTTTTAATGCAACTACGTAGTGTGGGACCATTAAATATTGGTTGCTTCTTTGCCAGTGAAAATTTTCAATCTATCATATACATATATATTTTCTTTTTTCAATGTTTAGTTGCCAATGCTGAGATATTATTGATGCATCGGCAGGTGATGGCTACAATATGTGAGGAGCTTCCTCTGGACAGTATTATGCTAGTTTATCTGTCAGCCTCAGGTTAAATTTGGTTTCGTCAAATAAATATCAACTCATCAATCTTCGTGTCTTGTCATCCCAAATTAGTAAACTTGGTGATCAATTGTGCAGGGAAGGTTGGTCGCAGTAATGCTAGTCAGGTGTACAACTCTGGAGGATCACAGAAGTCCTCAAAAAACAAAGCTCCTCTCCAAGATCAGAATAAGTTTCTGCCTGAATCATGTATAAATAACAAGGGAGAGTCGAGTGGCTATTATGATCAATATCTGTGGTTTGGTCCTAGAGGAAATGGTGGTAGGTTCCTGTAATGCATCCATATGCTGCCTTGTTTTATTTAGGCTACTTTCATGCGCAGTAAACTGTTTAAGTCATTCATTTATTTGTTGTCTTCCCTATGTTATTGTTCCACTCTTATATTAGTTTTACGTTTTTTTTATTTTCAGGTTTGAACAACCTTTACCCTGGCGATATAATTCCTTTTACTCGTAGGCCTCTTTTCTTGGTAATAGATAGCGACAACAGCCATGCATTCAAGGCAGGTTTGTCAAAACTTGTGCATGAATTCTGTGGTTGCATGTTTTTACAGTGGAGTGTAGTTACAAATCAGATTTTCTTCCTTTATCCCAAAATGTTTTTGACATTTTATGGTTATTGTTTTGATTTCATTTTATGGGGTCCACATTTCTTTGTTCTTGGAGTAAGTTTTGAAATGTTGAGAGTAACTTATTAAGTTACTGGAACTAGCAATGTTTTACTCGGTAATTGTTATTGGAAACGCGTACATCCCTAACAACCTTAAAGCCCTTCTGGCTCAAATATGTTTTGGCATCTAACTTCAAAGGAGTGTCAATGGCTAGCGAATCTTTCTAGTGTTGCACTTGTGGAAAAGTCTTCTGATATATTGGCCCTCCCATTCCCTCCCCAAATGCCAACTTCTGTTCATGGTTCTTGGTCATTTTGATGGGATTGGAGAAGGTTTCTCTCCATCTTATGGTCTTTGTTCATTACCCGATGTTTGAGACGGTGGATTGAGTTGATCTGCATCTGAGCAGTGTTTGTCAGTGAAAATACTTACATTCTGCTGATGGATGATTTCAGGTTTTACATGGAGCGGAAAGAGGAGAGACGGCTGCTCTGCTTCTTTCACCTTTGAGACCAGCGTTCAAGAATCCAGCTGATGCTGATTTAACGCAAAATGGAAGTCAGTTTACCTTTTTCTTGACTGCTCCCTTGGCAGCATTCTGCCAATTAGTTGGATTCTCCTCTTCTGATACCGAAGCAGTAAGTTAATTGCAAGGACTGCAGTCCATTTTATTTTAGTTGTTCCAATTGATTTATTCTGTTTTCAGGAGGTTTATAGCAATGCTGAAAGCATACTCTTGGCTGCCTTCTCTGAGTGGGAAGTTATTCTTTGTACGACAAGAAGCCTGGATCTGGTATGGGCACAAGTTCTATCAGATTCTTTTTTGCGGCGACTTATTCTGAGGTATGCATCTTCCCCAGTCTGCCAAGGAATATAAGGCAACAAATATCTGGTTCTGTAATTTGTTATGTTTAGCATTATCGCTATCTTACTGCATTTGCCTTAATGATGGGAAACGAGAGATGATAGCAATTGTCTTGGTGTTTCGTTGTTTTAATTATTTTGTTTAAAAGTCAAAATAGCGGAAATGCTTACATAATGCTCCTACTTCCAGATTTATATTCTGCAGAGCTGTGCTTTCTTTCTTCTGCCCTCCTGAAGATAGTGAGCAGCATTTGCCGGTTTGCCTACCTATTCTTCCCAATCCCGTTTCTCCAGATTCTGAAGTTGTGTGGTCTGCTGTCCACAGGCTTGCAAAGCACCTCAGCGTCTCTGACTATTTTCACTTTGTTGACACATGATTATCTAATTAGATAGTAAAGCTAGATTGTAAGTATAGCACTCTGGGGTTAAGGGCTCCTCGATCCGGTGTGACCATGGCACAGATAAATCAATTGGCTTACTAGGGGCGGGGTTGAGAAGATACTAATCGGCTGATGTGTAATGGGTGGTGTTATTGTGTTTAGGTTGGTGTCTGATCCTTATAGGGTGTGAACTTTTCCAGGTGAATCTTCAAATTACATATAGTTGTCAATACCTTTGTAAAGAAAATCAGCTGGTGAAACAAATTTTAAATTATTTTAACCTCTCGTGACGGCAATTTTTACGGTCTTGTTGAAGCTTATGGTTCTCTGAGGAATTTTTGAATGGCCTCTGCTACTGCTACTTCACAATGTGATTTGAGTTTTTTGGCTTGTATTTTGTATTTTGTAATTTGTATAAACACCTTCATTTTTATTAATTTATTTGGTGAGTGTATTTGAGGGAGTTAGGAAGGGAAAGTCTGGTATGATACATTTGATAGAGATTGCTCCATAATAATAATGTACTAATAATACCGTATTTTGCACAACTTTGTTGGCTGGATTTTTCGTACATTTATTTTTACCTTTCACATACTCGTATTAATTTTTTGCTATTGGTCTTCTTCATTTTATTTAATCCAACAATCGAAAATTGAAAGGGGTGTGTGAAAAGTAAACTTCTCATACCTAACCCTCCCTCAAAGAGCAAGTGGCTAAGAGCAAAGAGCTAACTGCTAATAGCTAGTAGCAGGACTAAGCAAGGGCGGATCCACATAGGGACCTGGGAAGTCTAAGGACCAGTCGACGATCCTAAATCGCTACTATAAATTTTCTGGGGACCCTTCATACTCGAGTATGAGGTCTGTGCAGGTTGTAGGTTGCAGTGGATGTCTTCTTCTCGGAGAAGATGACCGCGCACGGAGAAGAAAGAAAATAGGGACCCTTCCTCCCTTTTTCCTCCTTGCTTCTGCCATGGTCTCATTCGTCGGTGCCACCCACTTCTCCTCCAACCTTTCTCTGTCATCTGGCGGGGGTAGTACATAAGCCCAAATTTCCCCAAATTATTTCAATCATCTTAGTAATTTTTCTTATGGGTGAAATTTCCTTCATAAGGTTAGTAAGATGGATATGATCTATCATGGGTTGGTGAAATTTGGGGGTGGAGCTGCCATGGCTTCGGGAGAATGGGGAGGGAGGTAGTTGGTGGAGGTATGGCAGCTTTGTTCTTAGTGAGATAGAAGGTAGATGTTTGGAAACTAGTAAAAGAGAAAAATGGTGTGTTTGGTTAGAAAGATAGTGGGAGTTTGGGAAAAGTTTTATTTGACCGGTGTTTTAAATTTAGTGGTTCATATTAGATAATCAATAACTTAGGTACTCCCTAGTAACTTATGAAACCTCGTAATGGACGCTTGAATTATGATTTTATAATTTGTAATATTGTTTTGCATATGATTTTTGAATGAAATGTATTATATTTAAATTTTCAATGTTATTTTTGTCTATAAATTTTTTGACCTTTATAATTGGGATATCCCGAGTTTAAAATCCTGGATCCGCCACTAGGACTAAGATAGCAGATAATAAAGAATGAGTAAGTGGATAGCATTATCTTTTTTCTTTCATAGTACGTAGTACGTACTGCTAAGAAAAATCACGGTTATATATATATTATTTTTTAAAATATACGATATTATTAATTTTATAGGGTAAGAGAGTGGACCTAACCTCACAAGGGTCTTAGCTATAAAAGCATTTCTAGTGGGGCTCTATATGGGACTAGAAAAGTGGTGGATATAGCTCATTTTAGAGCTCCGAGAAATCTTTGAGGTTTTATAAAAGAATTTCTCCTAATAAGGGGCTATTTCTTTCGGGCTCTATATATTTATTTATGTAGATTTGATCATGCGATAATATATTTTTTTTGTGTGAACTTTTTTTAAGTTGATTTTTAAACGTGTTATTTAAATTTTTTTTTTTTTTTTATGAATCTTTCAACCTAAAAAAGTTTAAACTCTGACAAAGTTAGATTTCATCACTTATAAACCGTTTGTTGGATTAAATTCTCTTATCTCAATTTCATTTGTTGAAGCAAACTCCTACTTCGCCTTCTAAAATAATTTGATTTTCATGTACAACACAATAATTTACCTAGCACCAATTGGTAAATTAGTATCACATAATTTTGAAAAACATATTCTAAAATTTCACCCACCAATGCTCATGAAATCAATTTGAAATTTAATTCTTATGGAATTTAAAACAATCATTAATTAGCCAAATTGCAATAAATTACAAACAAACACAACCAAATGTTTCATCACATAATAAGGGGCATTTTAGGACTATAAAATTTTGTAATCTGACTCATAAAGCAAATTTAATAAATTTTTATTTTTTTTGTTAAAACCCAATAAACGGGTTATTTCATGAAAGGACATAAATGATGTGTTAAGGGGGAAATCCAAATTTTTAGATTAATAAAAGTGAACCTTTTTAGTAAAACAGTTTATATCATTTTATGTGTTAAGCATTAAACATACAAATAAAATGTAGGAGGATCTTTGGAACAAAAATGTGTAAGAAAAAAGAATAAAATGAGAGTATAAGTATTCGCAAGTAGAGGGAGAGTGATAGAATTTGGCTCACATGAATTGCTCCTTTTCTCGTGGGACGCACTGTTTTTTGGGCCAGATGTAGACTAATTTTATGCTATCCAAAAAAGGAAGTTGCTAGCCCAAGTGGTGGATTTAACCCCATTTTCTGTCTCATTGGGGATGAAAATTTTTCACTAAGGTTTAAAATGTAGTAGCCTCATAGAAGAGAAAGCCCCCATTGGGGATGCCTCTAATAATTTGGTTCATATTTATTTTTTACGACAATCAAACCAAAGATCTCTCACTTATAAACAGAGTTTAAAATATCGGTATTAGTGGAAATATCAAAATGCAAATTTATGTAAATATCAACGGATATATTGAATAAGAATATCGAAATCGGTTGCTTTCAATGAAAATGATGGAAGTTTAAAATGAGATTTTGGGGATTGTCAAATATTGGTTTAAACGAAAAAGAGAGGATCCTCCTTGTGAGAATCCCAAGATCCTCCAATTACATTCGTTTATCGTACATCGTGCGACTAATTTTTGTCAGGTACTGTTTATTTTCAATTTTAAATAAAAAAAAATTACAATGATTTCTAACCACACGATGTACGATAAATGAATGTGAATGGAGGATCCCCAAGATCCTCACAAAGAGGATCCGGCGAGGATCCTCCTGGTGAACGAAATATAAAAGTTTCTCCAATATTTAACATATGTATCAGAAATATCGACGATGTTTGTCAATTTTAGCCTAAACTTAGGAATTTCTCCGAAATGAGGTGAAGATTAAACTTCACCCCACATTTCTATATATTTCGTTTATTTTTTTGGATATTTTCATGGAAATATCAACAATATTGAAGAAATTTTAAACACTGCTTGCAAATGAAAATGAATGCTACTAGACCACAATATTAAGGCCATCTTCAATCGAGATGGCTAAATATAGCCCCGTCCAGAATTATAGCTATGCACAAAATTATTTTAAATGAATAGTGTCAAGCCATACTCATATGCCTTTTCCAACCAAAAGAGCTAAATATAGCCCACTCAATAATTTATTAGTTTTAAGTTTATACTTTAAATTTATTGGTTAATTTAATTAAACTACATTTGGATGTTTTCAATTCCAATTGTTGAAGTTGAATAAACTATTGTATTTGAGGAGCTGTGTCCCAAAAAGGGCTAAGAGTAAGACTACATTTGGCTAGCCGAATGACCCTTTGACCAAATAATGGTGACTCCACAAAATTATAGTTTAGTCATCGGTTGAAGATGAGTTTTTGATCAAATCAGACCATTTTTTGGCTTTTGGACCTTTAGAATGGTTGGATCTTACATACAATGTGTACTGCTGAGTGAGATGTAGTATTGTAGTTGAATCCTAAACTAAATCACAAAAGGTCAGTTTGTTGTTTCCTAGCTTTCCAATTTAACAATTACTTATGAATTTAGGGGGCGTTTGTTGCACTGGACTATCTCGGATTGGACTAACTTCAGGGACTAAGCTGGACTGGCTTATAATAGACTAAGTTTGACTGACTTAGTGAAGCGTTTGGTGCAGTGTCGGATTAAGAAGCAGAACTCTAGTATTATATTATATAATCTATTATCTTTTAATATTTTATTATTAATTTAATCAACTACTAATATTTTATAATATTCTACCTTTTTTCTTCTTTCTGGAATCATCTTCTTCAACTCTTTTTTCTTTGTTCGACATCTTCTCTCTGTCTAAACCTCTCTTTTTCTCCGCCCATTGTTTACCTCCTTTCTCTGTACCTCTATCTTCTCCCATCTTCCTTTTTTCTTCCGATCCACCTCAAATAACTTTGGCCTCCTTCTTATTTTTCAAAGTTTGAAACTTTGTATTTATTTTGTTTTGCCTCAAAGAAAACGGCATGGCACGGGTGTTGTAGCTGCGGGTAACGGAACGAGTTGAAATTTCAGAGTTCATTCTAAGATCCTTGCGGTGATTGTGAGGCGTTGGAATTGAGGGCTCGAGGACTATCTGGGAAAGGGTAGAGAAGTGCTTAGGCTTAAAGCTGTAGTGTGGGGGATTATGCTGTTTAGAGCTTATGCTATGTGAATTGTTTCTTTCGGATATATGGGGTGGGTTGTGGTGGTCGTTCGTTTCTCTGCTTTTATTCCTCAGCCGCGGGAATGAGGTGGGAAAGGAAAAAGATGTAGTTTGTGCCCAGGTTATTCATTTCTCTGTTTTCTGGGTCGGAGGGCTCGACCAATGAGCTTGGTCTGAGCGGAGGTGAATCGGACGATGGAGCTCGTGAGTTCTTCGATTGAAGTTTGAATCAAGGTCTTTGTTCATGATTCAGGGTTGGGGACGAGGAGAGGTAGAGAACACGAGCAGAGAGGAGAGTAGAGGATGCGAGCAGAGAGCGATCGAATGGATTCGCTAGTCCCATGGTTTGCGACATCTTTCGCTAAGACTGTCTAGCATGGTCCGAGCCGAGTCCGACTTACTCCCATTAAAGCTAGTCCTGTGAAGTAACAAACATGGGATTGGACTAGATTAGTCTAATCTAGTCCAATGAGGGCTAGTGAAGGGAAACAAACACACCATTAGCACTTGTTAAAATATTTTGCAAAATAGTTAAAAGCATTCTTTTACCGGTCTGAAAACTAGTTGTCTACAACACTTGCCACCATCACAAAGAAATCATGACTCCAAACCAAGGCGAATAGGGATTGTGAGTGCGGCTTGGTTCCTAAAAAATTTGTGCTTGGGAAGTCTTTATTTTATTTTTTATTTTAAATATAGGGGGTCTTTTAATATATACTGATAATAGATTAATCTTTCTTAATATGCACTTCTAGTAACACATGTGGTAGCATACTTTTTGCTTCGTGTGTATATCAAAAGCAAAATTAATGTGATGGTAAGAAATGCGTCCGTGGGAGTTTGAATACAGATTTAAGTTAGATGTCTTTTTAATTAAGAAATTCTATTATTGTTAAAGGAATTTGCACTGTCCCAAAAGTCAATCTACAGTATAATATTAACTTTAAAATTAAAAATTCCCACCTAACATTTTTCATTTTGTTGTTTTTTTTTTGGGTGAACAACATTTTTCATTTTTGCCGGTAACAAACGGCAACGTTTTTCCCATCCAACAATTCAACTCCCCGTTTAAAACAAAATTTTGCAAAACTTCGTATCCATATGAAAATAAGTGGACCAATAGGAAGCCAGAATTAGTCATTAGGGATCCGCGTCACCAACCTAAAATCAAATCACAACCGGATATTGAAAGTGAGAAAACACAGCTAAGCCCATTCATAGCCGTTAGATACCACTAAGAGAAAACACACGGATAATGAATCGCAACCGTCGGATCTCCCAGAGAGTTTACAGTCGCACGTATATATACCCCTTAACCTCTCGAACGTTGGAATCTTTGGTTCATTCGAAGACGGAGAAGACCGAGATAAACAGAGCGCGAACCAAGGAAAGGTAAGAATTATGTGTTAAATTTTCAAATATTTATTTAATTTTTCTGAAGCTAAATTAGGGTTTGCTTATCGTTCTCGATTCGGTTTGCTTATGATTTTGATGTGGATTTAGGGTTTATTTTTATTTTTATTGCGTTATCGGAGTTCGAGTTTCAGAATTAGGGTTTACATTGCTGTCGTATTTTTATGTGAAGATCTAGGGATTTGAGGTTGTTTATGGTATTTAATGTTATGGTTTAGGGTTTTACGTTGTTCATGGTAGTCCAATGTAAAGATTAGGGATTTGGGACTCGGTCGGCACCCATTTTTGAATGAAAAGATATTGGGGCTTCTGGGTTTTTTGTTTAGTTAATGCTTTGGGATTATCGGAAAACCTAATTTTTTTTATTTTCTTTTTTGTTTTGATTTCTCTTGGTGTTATTTAGATCCGTAATTGTAGCAGTTATGTTTGGTTGCTCGGAAAACTTGCATCATATTTTTGGCTGAAAAAACAGAGGGTTTTCTTTCGGTAAAATGAAAGCGTTGATGTGATTAAATGTATTGATCTCCAATTTCTGAATGTGTTTAGATGGCCCGTACCAAGCAAACTGCTCGTAAGTCAACCGGAGGAAAGGCTCCCAGGAAGCAACTCGCTACCAAGGCTGCCCGTAAGTCTGCACCAACTACTGGCGGAGTCAAGAAGCCCCACAGATACCGCCCTGGTACTGTCGCTCTTCGGTAAGTCAATTGACCTCTTTCTTTTGTTGGTTCATAATTTTCAATTTTATTTTGTTGTTTTTTAATGGGTATGTAGTTTAGTCTGAATTATGCATTGTTTGGAATGTTTTGTGTAGTGAAATCCGTAAGTACCAGAAGAGTACTGAGCTCTTGATCAGGAAGTTGCCATTCCAGAGGCTTGTTCGTGAAATTGCCCAGGATTTCAAGGTATTATTGTTTTACATGTTACGTTAACTTGGTGATTTGGTTATGCTTTCAATGAATAAATGTGCTGATATGGGTTTTGTGTCTTCGCAGACTGATCTGCGTTTCCAAAGCCACGCGGTGTTGGCACTGCAGGAGGCTGCTGAGGCCTACCTTGTGGGTCTTTTTGAGGACACCAACCTTTGCGCCATCCATGCCAAGCGGGTTACCATCATGCCAAAGGATATCCAGCTTGCCAGGAGGATCAGGGGTGAGCGTGCTTAAGTGACATGCCTGTCTTGCAACGTTGAGGGCTACTGTGGTGGCTGCAGATGGGATTGAAGGGGTGGTATGTAAAATGCTTTTGTGGACGGATGGAGGTGTTTTTGTGGTAAATGATAGGTGGGGGTAGGGTTTGGTACAAGATGTAGTGAATATTATGGTTATATGCAAAACAATCTTTTAAGAATTGCTCTTCTTTTGGTTGGTTTGTATTGTAGAACATGTGGAACCTGCTTCTGTTGGTCCAACATTTAATTTGTGTTTTTTGGTTCATTTGGTTGTCTGCGGCCTGACTGTTGGAACAATATTTCATCTAATCTAGTCAAGTTTGTTATATCTCCTTGTTCTGTTATTTGTTGTGTGCGTTGGATGATTGGTGAAGAACGTTTTGGCCTCGCATCGCATCGCATCATCATACTCATCCAAGATTTGTTGAATCGTTGTAATCAAGCGTCATCTTTGAGTCGTTAAAAATTCGATTTCAACTGTGTCAAAAGTACTCTAGTACCAACAGTACTGGAATATAGGGAGTTGAAAGATTTTGGTTGTCGCTTGTTGAAAGGACTGCTACCACTAACTTTCGTCATTACCTACTAGTACAACCACTAACTCACGTCATTTGCAATTTCCACCATCACCTCCACTGCCACAACTGCTACCACTGCTGTAGCCACCACCTTTATTCCCTTTATCACCTTCATTTCTTCTGCACACCAACCACACTCCACTATTGGTATCACCACCGTATCCTCAGAATTATTGCAAGTGCAGTGCTGCCCACACAATTATTTTTACTTTCCATACGCTGCTTTTCATTTTCAGTCGTCATATCGAATGAATCGAAGCAGATCAATGGTAAAAAATTAACAAGGGTGTGATCTAAAAATGAGTGATGTGAATATAAGCGTGTGATATAAAAATGTGCTTGTGAATAACATCATTCTTTCTGCAACACTGTGGAGCAAAAAATAATCAAGAAAATTATGAAAGCGATATATGTACTTTTGGGTTAAAAAGATAAAATTACTCTCGAGGCACACCGGGATTCCCATGCGCATGCAACGTTAATAACGGCTCAATCAAGGAAGAGACAAAGGTGATTAAAATGATATTTATTCAAAACTTTCTTATCACTCCTCATCAAATCCTCACTCAAAAGGTAACTTCCAATTATCCTATTTAAATTAGGATTCATTACCAAGTTAATTGCAAGATAACATCTTGCAATTAGCCTCATAAAACCACCATAAGTGGCTGGTCCCTATTCTCCAAATAGGGCTGGCCACAACCCTATATATAGTCTCATTTCTCCACCAAAAAGCTAAGTTCATTCTCTCCCTAAAATTCCCTAAACACTTTATCTCTCAAATTCTAACTTTGGCATAAGAGATTCTTCAGCCAAAACCCCCTATTCACCGTGAGCGCGTGAGGCTCTTGGCCTTGATCTTAGGTGTTATTATTTTGTAGGTGCATTTTTGTCAAAGGAGAAGACGGCGAAAATTTACATCCATAACCACCATTGCCCAAACACACTGCCACCATTTTTTTTTTCCATTGGGTCTGGTAGAGACCAAAGGTCTTGAACGATCTATTTGGCAGAACAACTCAAAAGATAAAAAAATATCATTACTTACCGTATGTTCATTCCAAGTTCGAAGTACCATTTGAACAAATAAAAATCCTCCATCGTTGCCACCACCTACAACTGCAATCACCAACCTTACATCCCTCCCGTCATCACCACAACGGTTGTTGCCATTGTAACCCCCGCCGCTGCCACCACCGCCACCTCTAGGCTGACACCATTGCTAACTCTACATCTCAACTACGACATCCTATTATTGGCACCACCACCATACACCCACCGTTAACGCTGTCACCATGGCAACTACCCCCACTACTATTGTTGCCACTACCCCCACTATTATATTTACTTTTGTCATTATATATAATTATCACTCTTATATTAAAATTACTTAACCAAAGAGGCAAAAAGATTGTTTTTCATACTCGCAGCACATAAAAAATACAGTTTATTAAACGCTTAAGTGTTTTATTTTACAATTAATTATTCTTAAAGTATAACAAAATCAGTTTAAAGAAAAAAAAAGCATGGCCCTAAGTTGGAACATTAACCCCTATAACAGTTCCGGCAGACTTATCAAAAGCGGAAGGTTGAGTAGCTCAGGAACGTCACTCGTAACTACATCCTCATACTTCTCGGAGACTTGTCAAATTTTCCAAAACTATCCCAACCTTATTCACTGAAGGAAAGTTAATAAGGGGTTTTGCCAAAGCCGCTATTAATCGTGTTTATGTTGTCAGATTAATGCGATTTGTTCGATTGCCTGTCCGTGTCCGTGCCCATGTCAACTTCATTGCAGATACTTGTTGCATCCTTCACTGCTTGATTTCTCTACGGTTGAAGCTTTTCTCAACTTATGATGTATATACTTGCAATGTCAAGATTGGTGTGTTATCAAGAGCGGGAAAGATTGAAGCCGCCCGCCAATTGTTCGATGAAATGCCCACAAAAGACGTAGTTACATGGAACGCCATTATTACTGGGTACTGGAAAAATGGGTATTTTGGAGAGTCCAAGAGATTGTTTCGGCTGATGCCTGTTCGGAATGTGGTGTCCTGGAATTCCATGTTAGCCGGGAGTGTCGAGAATGAGATGGTCGACGAGGCTTTCATGTACTTCCGGGAGATGCCAGAAAGAAATATTGCTTCTTGGAATGCTATGATTTCGGGGTTTGTGAAATGTGATAGGCTGGAGGAAGCTAGTAGGATATTTCAAGACATGCCGAAGAGGAATGTTATTTCTTATACTGCAATGATTGATGGGTACGCGATGAAAGGAGAGATAGAGCGGGCAAGGGCACTGTTTGACTGCATGCCTCGCAAGAATGCCGTTTCTTGGACAGTGCTGATCAGTGGGTATGTGGAGAACGGCAAATTTGATGAAGCACGGGAATTGTATGAGCAGATGCCGGAGAAAAATGCGGTTTCAATGACAGCTATGCTCACGGGGTATTCTAAGGAGGGAAAGATGGAAGATGCGAGAGCATTATTTGATCAGATTCAGCGCAAGGATCATGTCTCTTGGAATGCAATGATAACAGGTATGCCATGTGCAATTACTCATCCATCACGATATACCTTAAAATTTCTTAGTTGGGTATTTTACTTGAGCTCGTTACATTGGTTTGCTAGCACTTACTAATACAATTAGGTCAGCATCTGCCTCGTCTGATTTTTAAAGCATTGTCCTAGTCACTTGTCCCCTGACATGCCTGTTTTCATTTACAGGCTATGCACAAAATGGCGGCGGAGAGGAAGCACTGAAGTTACACTCACAAAAGCTTAAGATTGGTCTGCATCCAGATAAATGGACCCTTGTTTCGGTTCTGACTGCCTGTTCTAGTCTTACATCTCTTAAAGACGGAAAACAAGCCCATCTGCTCATTATTAAACATGGATTTGAATCAAACCTCTCCTTATATAACGCTTTGATTACCATGTACAATAAATGTGGTGCAATCCTTGATGCCGAGTTAGTGTTCAAACAAATTGAGTGTCCAGACCTCGTCTCATGGAACACCATTATTGCTGCATTTGCACAGCATGGTCTCTATGAGAAAGCTCTTGATTTCTTCAACCAGACTGTGGTGCACGGCTTCAAACCAGATGGTATAACATTTCTTAGCTTGCTATCTGCCTGTGCTCATGCAGGCAAGGTAAACGAGAGCTTGAAGTTGTTTGATTTGATGGTCAGCAGCTACAACATTGCCCCTAGATCGGAGCATTATGCTTGCTTGGTTGACATTTTGTGTCGAGCAGGCCAGTTAGAGAAGGCTTGCAAGATGATCCAAGAGATGCCATTTCAAGCAGACTCTGGAATATGGGGCTCTCTTCTTGCAGCTTGCAGCATTTACTTAAACGTGGAAATAGGGGAGCTGGCTGCAAAGAATATATTACATTTGAATCCTCGTAGTTCTGGGCCTTACGTTGCGTTGTCTAACATATACGCAGCTGCCGGAAAATGGAGAGATGTTGCAAGAATGAGAAGTCTGATGAAAGAGCATGGAGTGAAGAAGCAACAGGCACAGAGCTGGACAGAGATTGCGAATAAGGTGCACATTTTCTTGGGAGGGGATGTATCTCATCCAGATATTGATAAGATTCATTTGATGCTCAAAACGATCAGTCTCCATATACCTGCGGATGATTTTGTAGACATTACGTTTCATGGAGCTACTAGGTAATGAGTTCACTGGACTAAATGGTTCCATTTCTTCCAATGTAGACTTTGTAAAGTTGTGCACGAAGCGTTAACATGACATGAAACTGCATAAATTTCGTTTTCGTCTTGTGGCTTATGTCGGGTCATGTTGATTTTGGCTTTCAGTTTTCATTTTTTTTTTAAAACTGAAAGTAATTATCAAAAGCTTTTTCAGCTTTTTCAGTATGTCGATTCATTTTCGTATGCTGATTGAGCGAGATGTTCTTATGATAAAAGATGAACTTGTGGTTTTCGTACCTTTTTTTTCCGGCCATTCTTGTTTAGGTTAATATTTAACTTTGGGCTTAGAGAAGAAAAAGCCCAAAAGAGTTCAATAAGAAGAGTTTCTGCTCGGAGCCCATCACCAAGCCCAAACCGTCCATCTCAAGACCAATTGGCGCTCCCCCATTAATGCAAAGGCTAGGTGCTTACAAGAGAAGTGACAACTAATGGAAATCAACCTATTCTCAGCCCAAAAGTACTTTTCAGTGGCAATACAAGTAAAATACTAATGAGTCATTACCCTTCAATTGCTTTTGGGTAAGAACAAAGCTACAGGCAGTCGGGCTAATTCGTCTATAAAAGGAGAAAGAGGGCCCAAAGACAAGGACACTCAATCAATCAAAAAAACAAATATACAACGTGCCCTTCAATCAAGCAAATACTTAGAAAGCCGTGCTTTGTCCAGAATTTGCACCCTTTTAGCTTTAGATTTCCCTAGAAAGACATCCTTTGTCTATGCAAAAACTCTGCTACCTTTTCCTAAATGTTGTAGTATCGATCTCCCATGTATAAACTCTTTTCCAGTAATCCCCTTTAACATACAATCCTTTCATAACTGCCAAGAGAAAAGATCGTAAGACGTTTAACCTCGCCCAACAAGGTGAAATCTTGCCCGACTCTCTTCGTTTTGTCTTTCAATTAATAGATTTGGTGTTATAATGCATTCCCCAGTTTATATTCAAGTTGTTTCCAGTATTTTGATGACTCAAAGCCCCATCAGTTCTTAGATCTGGTTCATTTAATGGTTTTATTATCATAGGAAGATTGAAATAGATTAAACTGATGACTTAATCAGATATGGACCTTCACCCTTTAAGCATACAAGATAACGAACGAAAAGTCCTTGGTCTCAAGGCATAGAAAAGAACTTAATGTGGACTTAACTCATCCACGACAATCCTTTGATAACAAGAAGTCAGAATAACTTGGGGCGTAAGTAATCGGCTTAAATACACTTGTTCTACGTCTATCATATAGAGATGGCAGTGGCACGCCTTTTGCGTTTTGTTAGTAGCAGGACACAACCGGACCATCTTGTCTCAAACACAGCCCTACATGTCACATGGTTGAAACATAAGAGCAAGTCCAACCTTATCTTTTAGGCCGGCCCAAAGCCTAAAAACATAGGCTGGCACCCAAAAAACACCCCTCCACCCCTAAAAATAGTCCAGCTCAAAGTCCAAGCCAGTTCGTAGGCTAGCCCAAAATGGGTTGGGGTAGGAACTGGCCTATCTGGCATCATGCTCACGATAGCATGACATCAACGGATAACATACATTTTTTTTGCATCAGGCGCGTGGGAAACACACACGTGGGCGCACGTCCACGACACGCCGCCCTTGCATTGCAGGAGCACGAAAAGGGTGCGGGACATGGGCCATGTGTCTAAGCCTCGGCCGTTGGAAATCCAACGGTAAAAAAAATTTGAAATTCAAACCCAACGGCTAGTGATGTGGCACAATCTAGACCGTTCGATTTTCAAATCAACGGTCCAGATTTTTCGGCCAAAAAACTTTAAAAATAAATAAATAAAATGTCAGAAATTAATATTTTTTTTATAAATAAAAAAAGTCAGAAATTAAAAATAAAAATATTATTATTTATTATTTTATAATAAAAAATTAATATTATTTTAATAAATGAATTGGGCTATTTAGTTTTAGGGGTGAAAATGCATTTAGCCAATTACTATTCATTGCAGTAAATTACTATTTATTTGGGTGGATTAAATGGACTTTAGACCAATTCATTTTTTAGGGGTGAAGTTGCACTAATGAAATGACCCATTTTAGGAGTTGGAATCATGGGTCCAAAATAATGATGCTAAAGAGTTTAAACTTTTAAATTATTTTTTTTGCAAATATATGATGTAGCAATTGATGGTTATATTTTTTAAATTATTTAAAAAGAAATCCAAACCGTAAACCGTTACATCATATAATTACAAAAGATAGTTTAAAAATGTGGCCCTTCTACTATTTTTCAAGGAGTATGATTTTCTCCATCTTTTTTTCCTTCCTTTCTCTCCCTTTCTATTTGAACGATCATATTTAAACCATATCAACATTTTATATTAATTTTTTAATAAAAAGAGAAAGACAAAATATAGAATGTGAAAGAAAGAGAGAGAATGAATTGAAAAGAGAAGGGAAGAAAATCTTAATCCATTTTTCAATCCATAATGTTCATGTTCAAATTGAATTTTGTTTTATAATACTCTAGTTGTCAATTCACATCATATTAAAACCGTGTATCATTACAACCTGAATTATTGGGGAATCAGTTCCCCACAATCAACCATATCAACTTATCTTTGTTTTTGCATTTTTTATTCGTATAGGAATAACAATAAGAAATAATTTTACTCGGTGATTGCATTTTAGTAGTATTTCATTTACATTTATACGTGAAATGTTTTTTATTTGATTCTAATAAATTAAAAATTCGATATTCAATTGTTATGATGGGTGTATTTTTCCCATCCTTTAATGTAACAACGCATTTCTAAGACCATATTCTTGTGTTAAAATATAAAAATTTTAATTCAAAAAATTTAAGCTTTAATTTAGAAATATATTTTTCTTCTCCAGCCGTTGCTGCGAGTTAAAGGTTTATTTCTATGTCGTCCGATCAAAATGGAGCCGTTGGGATTGCACATGGGTGGTTGACAACCCTATCAAGTTGGGCCCCACTTCTGCACAACAGTGTCCCCTTTGCCGTGCTTTTGGCGCGTTGATTTTCATCTGGTCTCATTTTTCTGGTGCGTTCACGCGCATGCAATGGATTAGGGTTTCTTGGTTTAAATTTAATTAGTTTTATAACAAAATCTCAACTTTTTTTAATATCTCTCCCGTCAAAAGATAACTCACATTTATGCCTTCAGAAAAATAAATAAATGCGCATTTCATCATTGGAGATAGCTCTAAGAAATACTGATTAAAATTGCGAGAGAAACATTATTCACATGCATCCAACGCCAATATAATATTAGGATAATTTCGATTTGTTTACTTAATCCTAAAAGGTAATAAGCGTACGTGGTACGCGGGGAATCATATCTCCACAGTGCACCGCCGCTCCATATAATCACACCTCGACACCTTTCCCTCCCTCCTCTCTCAAAACTCCTCCTCTACATAACAGTAAGGATTAAGGAATACTCTGCTGCCCCACGTGAAGCTCAAACCCATACCTGAAGGAAAGTTCAGAGAAACGACATGTCGTTTGGAGTGGAGTTTGCGCCTTCTCCGGAGGAACACGATGATGCCGACAACGAACGGCTGGATTTGGTCGATCCAGCGGCTCCGAACTTGTCACCTTCGAGCGGGACTTTTCTCAGAGCGGCGGTGACTCTCAAGGATCAGGTTTACATTTACCTGAACTCTTCAAATTATTTATTTTTAGCTTAATCTTGCTTAATTTGCTCCATCATTAATTAACGAACTAAAACCTTACTTTACAAGTTCCGAGTTTTTTTTTTTATTTTTATTTTTTAATTATAAATGATATTCTATATTAATACGAGAGGAAGGTGATAACCATCCGAACAATCCACGGCTTGCTATTTCCAAATTTTAGTTATTATTTTTTTTGGGGGGATATAGGTGGTGCAGGCTACGTGGGAAGGAGGACATGATTCGGGTACGCCTACGGGTATGGTGTTGGATCCGACAGTTTATACGGGTCTTCTTGGTACGGCTTTTACGTGCTTGAGGTCGTACGAGGCCGCCGGTAACCGGCAGGACTTGCTGCTGTGCGCTGAGATCGTCGACAAGTGCCGGGCTGTCGCAAGTGCGTCAAACAGGTAATAATTCTTCTCCCGAACATATCGATTATAACCTACGCGGAATGGAGGAAGCAATTACGTGACACATTGTGGTCTACAAAATGTCAAGGTCTTTGTAATTCCGTTGTATTATTAGACTTGCTGTTTTCATAATTCCGTTGCATTTAAGTTGCTCTCGTATAACACGTATTGTTCTAGTATCTCATGCTACAATACGCTTAGAAAACGAGAAAACTTGAATGTAGTAAGCAAGAAGGTGATTTTTCAACTAACATAGGTCAATAAGTTAGGTGATTTGTTGGAGCTTAAATGTCAGAAAAGACGTTGTACAAGGCGAAAGTGATATGGTTTACTTCATCTAGTGTGTTTTAGTTTTATGCCTATTTGCGGTTGAATAAATCAAAAGAGAATAAAACATACAAAAAAATATCGGTAGCGGAAGAGAAAACGAGAGTGTGATATCCCTATCGAACACTAATTAGTGGCAAAAGGATATTTTAAGCAGTGAGTCTTGATCGATTTGCAATTTTGTTTTTGTGCAGGCACGTGACTTTTTTATGTGGTAGAGGAGGAGTGTACGCCCTAGGAGCTGTGGTGGCCAATTTGATTGGGGACCATGAAAGACGTAACCTGTATTTGAACCTGTTTCTTGAGGTATTTATTTCTAACTGATATTTGCCATTCTGTCGCTTTTTTTAGTATTGTCAAACCTTCTATCACCTATATTTGTTATTTGGATACTTTGTTGATACCTCGAGAAATATCAAATATGAAAAGTAGTCTAATTAGCAATTTTAGTTAGACTTGGCAAACGGGTTGTGTTTATCTTGTTTGTGACGTTTTCGTTATCTTTACATGTCGTGTCGCTTTAAACCCTTTATCTTGACGAGTTCTTAACAAGTGACTTGCTAACGACTCAATTCGTTAGCTCGTTGTGTCATTTCGTGTTAGGTTAATGGGGCATGGAATAAATTGTCATGCCTAATGACTAGAGTCTTGTTCGTATCGTTTTCGTATCATACTTGTTATTTTCATGTTGGATTACTCGAGCCTAATTTTAGTCCATTAGCAATGTCAAATGTCAAATAGTGTCGATTTAAACATTTAAATGTAGGTTTACTTACAAGGAATAGGAACTTGAATCATTTTGATTCTTGAGTGCCATGCTTTTGCCAAAATATGGGTAAGAAAATTGTTTCTCCTGCCTTTATTTACACATAAGAAAACAGAAAAGTGCAAGACCTAAAAATAAGAAACCAGAACGATTATGAGAAGGAAATTTCTCTTCTAAATACTTGGAAATTTCATCAGCTGAAATGGTCTTCCCGCATTAATTAATAAAAAATAGTTTTTGAAATTAACAACTTTTTCCTTTTTTATTTTTTATTTTTTTATGTGAATTCATTGTGAGTCGAGATCCCTACATTGAAGTATTATTGTTTAAATCTTCTAGTCGGTCAAGTTGAGTTACTTGAAAAATCATGAAAACTTTCCATTCACTTTAACAAGTAATCTATTCTCTCTCAAAACACAAGTAATCTATCTCACAATCGTATCATGGATTTCTCTCAAATATCGGGTCATCGTTGTCATGAGATTGCCAATAATTTTCAAACAGAACCAAAGTGCTAACTTAACATACAAGATATGTGGGAATATGCTTTCCATGTGATACTTTACTAAAGAATGATGCTTTTATTCTCTTTAATCTTTCATTTTCATGGTATCAGAATCAGGTTTCGTCATGGTTCTGAGACTTGTTGATTATCAACCCACCACACCGTTTGCTTTAATTTTGTGGTTCCTTCAAAAAGAAAAAGTTGTCGGCTTTTGTTAAGAAATGTGTATATTTCTTAGAAAATACACACACACACACGCACACATCAAGTGATTTATTGTCATCAAAATTTTAAATATATATTCCTTCTCCAAAACCAACGAAAGTCATATATGTTACTTGTACGAAAATGAACCCAACTTGCTGTACAACCTTATCACCTTAACCTGCTTTGTTTTAATTAATTCTCTAATTAATTGGACTTTGGAGCGTCTACTTTGTGAAAAGGATGCGTAATTGCCTCGTAAAGTCTAAACAAAGTTATTCCTTTTCTTTTGGGTTGTGTTCTTGTAACTTATCATTGTATTTATAGGAATTAGTCATGTACTTTCTCATGGGAAAGCTAATGAATAATGATTTGGGGACTTACTTAGTGCTTTCACTAAGGAATCCTCACTACGCCGAATGTGGTTGGTAGGATTCACACGTATTCATTCAAATTAAATTTAAGATAAAATTACGGTGTTGTTAGTGACATTACTACAAATTTATTAAAAAAAAACTCAAACCAATGAAAAGAGTGCAGGATGATAATTTTAGAATATTAGTAACAAAACCCTGAAATTATAGTTGAAATTTCCTCGTGTGGACCTAGACCTAGGTAGATAGGTGGAAATATATTTGCGGTTTTGCTGTTGTATGGCTGTGGATTTCAGAAGTGCATGTGATTTTAACTGATGGTTTGACGCCATACGACTTTACGATGAATTTCAAATAGTGCCAAAGATAATACCCAATCCTTCTACCAAGTTGGTGACCAATGTGATCAAAAGCTTCCTGCCAAAATATACTCAGATTTTCCTTTTGTTGAACTTTTGTTTATTTCTTGGCTCTAATAAAAACACATGAAACTCATGTTTTAAAGGGCGGAGGTGTTTCATGGATAGCTTCCACCTTGCCGTGAGGCGAAGCCTCACAGGATTTCATTTTTTTTATAAATATATATAATATAATACTTGTAAAATAATTAATCAACAATCAAACAAGCACTCAAGACCAAATTGAGATTAGAATACTAAAAAACTTACTTGAGTTTTGAAACAAATTATGTTGGTGTGGAGAATTTTGAAACAAATTGAAGTATGAGATTCGTGTAAAATTGAAATATGGGAATGGGATTGAGAATTTAGGATTTGTGGAATTGGGGATGGAATTGTGTCGACTGTGATTGGGAAGATGGGAGTCGGGTATTGGGATGGGGAAAGAGGCTCAGGGTTATAATTTTTTAAAAATAAAATTAGACTTGGCCAAAACGACGTCGTTTTGGGCCAAGTCGTGAAAAGTTAAAAGACTTGGCCAAAACGGCATCGTTTTGGGCCAAAAAATTTAAAAGATTGGGTCAAAACAGTGTTGTAAATTGAGCCAAGTATTTGAAAAAAAAAAAAAAACTTTTCTTTTATTTGTAGTCATCTTCTTCGTGAAGACACTGCCTTTGCAACTAAAGAAAACTAGAGGGCAGTTGCTGCGCCAGAGCCCAGCTTCGACTTCAGGATTGCCAAAATTTCAGGCAAGATTTCGGCCGCCTCAAAATGCCCTAAAGTACACCTTAGCCGCATAGGTGCACCCCGACAAGCCTAGGTGAGTTTTTCACCGACTCCCACAAAGCAGAGGCAAAATTGCTCCCGCCTCGGCTTGCCTCAAGGCCGCCTAGGTGCGCCCCAATACGCGTTTTCCAAAACACTAAGTTTACGAAAAGTGAGATTAAATGCCTCTTAATTATTATGTCATCAAGAGTGATAGGATACCTTCTATATTGAAAAAAGTCGAGTTTACGTGTATTACTTAAGTTTTTCCAAGGCTATATTAGCACATTTCTCGAAAGTATTTTCAAGCTGGATGGTTACTTTGAATTGATTTGTTTCCAATGAATAATATGACGTCATGAATTAGTTACATGAGAGAATTTCTCATTTTTAGCTCTTGTATTGTTTTCCCTCGCTAATACCTATTTGGTTGACTATGTACAGGTGGCACAAGAGAAGGCCCTGTCTGTTGGGCCAGAGGAAGGTGGTTTTGGAATGTCGTACGATCTTCTCTACGGGAGAGCTGGGTTTTTATGGGCAGCTTTGTTCATAAACAAGTATCTTGGACAAGAAAAGTTGCCAAATAATCTTCTAATGCCTGTTGTGGATGCTGTGTTAGCTGGTGGTAGGGCAGGCGCATCTCATAACCCGTCCTGCCCGCTCATGTTCAGGTGGCACGGGACTAGGTATTTGGGGGCAGCCAATGGCGTGGCTGGAATTTTGCAAGTGCTGCTTCACTTCCCACTTTGCAAAGAGGATGCTGACGATGTGAAGGCAACACTTAGATATATGATGGCTAATAGGTTCCCTCACAGTGGAAACTACCCGTCAAGTGAAGGAAACCCTAGAGACAAGTTTGTGCAGTGGTCTCATGGTGCAGCTGGCATGGCCATAACCTTGTGCAAGGCATCTCAGGTTGGTGTGGCAGCCCTTTTGTAAATTTACTCTTCTCAACGCATTTCTCACATTCGGTAGTAAAAGTAATTGGATATATGTTTTGATGAGCGAGTAGTAATGTCAAATGATCATTCGGTTTAGTGAGACCTAGTATTCACTTTGTTAGATGCAGTAAGTCCTTGGTTCAAATATCATGTATGACATTTTCCGAATTAAAAAAAGAAACAACAAAATTCGTGAGAACTAACTATAAGTCGATGTGCATAACCCTTGACCATAATATTGATCAAATGAAGTTGATGTGGTAACTAAAGTCGATTGTTTTTTAGATTAGATAAATTAACAGTTGATTGAAATAATGCGTGTTTTCTATTTAGACTACATTTAAAGAGCACCTTGTTAGTAAATGTGGGTCGAAAATATAGTCCCTAGTCGATTACCTAATTTATTTTCTGCAAGATGTGCCGAGAATTGTTTGTTCTGATCCTTGACCTTTTTTCATATATCCCAAATTCTCAAAGTTTGTTTCTAGCACAAAAGGATGGTCATTATATGTGTGTATTTTCTGTCTGTCTGCAAGATAAATGAGTTAACAGTTGTTCCTTTACTTTCTTCAGGTGTTTCCAGGTGATCGGGAATTTCGCGATGCCGCAATAGAAGCAGGAGAAGTTGTGTGGAAGAACGGTTTACTGAAGAAGGTTGGACTTGCTGATGGTGTGGCTGGGAATGCCTATGCCTTCCTTTCTCTGTATCGTCTGACTGGAGAGAGCATATACGAAGAGAGAGCAAAGGCATTTGCAAGCTTCTTGTATCATAATGCCGGAGAGTTTGCGACTGCGGGACACACACACGGGGCCGAATGTGTCTACTCTCTCTTTCAAGGTCTCGCCGGAACAGCTTGCCTCTGGTTTGATCTTTATATACCCGAAAATTCTAGATTTCCGGGTTATGAACTGTAGGAAATTGTGGAAAGTTGCTTATTGTTATAAGATTTATTAGGATATATGATTCTATCCTGACATGTATATATAGATGTGCACTCTAGTAAGAAGTGAGAAGATGAAATCTCTAGTTAAACTCCCTAATATTAAGCCCCGGCTTGTTTTGGTGCTAGAGTATTTCTGTAAGACGTCGTTGTTGCGAGAGGAATCAGTTGTGGAAAGGACATTTGTTGTTAAGTGTTCCGAGTCTTACAGAAATGTATATGTAAAGCACTTCGCTATTTACAGAAGAATTTCTAACAACACTAATCTAATTACGTAGAGCTGTAATAAACTGCTTTGCTGACTAGACTAGGAAATGACAACTGTCATAAGTAGACATCTTTATCTTTACGCCCCCTCAAGCTAAACTTGGAAAAACCAAAGGTTCCATGGGAGAGCTTCGATTGAGGAAACAAAAACTTGTGTTTGGACAAGGATTTGGTATGAATATTTGCGATTTGATCTTGACTACTGACATATTGCACTTGAACAAGATTTGCAAGAACCAATTCTCGAATATAATGGTAATCGATCTCCACATGCTTAGTCTTAGCATGAAATATTGGATATGAAGCAAGTTGAATTGCAGAAATATTGTCACAGCAAATGGTAGGTTTGTGGGAAAGAGGAAGGCTAAAATCTGTTAACACCTTTCAAATCCAAGGTGATCTCTATTGCAGTGTGTGCCAAAGATGTACATTCTGCCTTAGTAGATGAACGAGCCACTGTGGGCTATTTCTTGGCACCCCAACTAATCAAATTAGTGCCTACAAACACATAGAGTCCACTAATGTATCTCCTATCAAAGGTTCAGCCAGCCTAATCTGCATTTGAATAGCTTGACAAATTGAAAGATCTCTTTTTAAACCAGATGCCATGAGAAAGTGTACCTTTGAGCAATCGAAGAATCCTCTTGGCTGTTTGCATATGAATGTCAGTAGGAGTGTGCATGGATTTGGCATACCTGATTTACCACAAAGGAGATATTAGCTCTGGTCCAAGTAAGGTACTGTAAACCTCCTACAAAGGACCTATACTCTGTTGGATTTGGCAAAGGTTGACCGCTACGATCCAGTTTAGGTTTCTGCAGTAAATCAAGTAGATATTTGCTTTGATGAAGGAATAGACGATATGTAATTCTATGGACTTCCAAGTCTAGGAAATAGTGTAAGGGTCCAATTCTAGGAAATTACTCATGCATTTACGCATTTTTTATTCAACTTTATTTAGGATCTTATACTCAAGGGCGGGTGCATGTTGAGACCTGGGTGGTCTCAGGATCACTCGAGAAATATCCATGTGAAGGTCTTCTAAGGATCTTCCGAATGTTTTGTATGGATTCTTTGTGCTCATCAAGTATTTGATGTAATGCTTGCTAGGCATATTTAGAAAGGTTGCGTCCACAACGCTGGATGAATTCTCTCGATATCACTCATTAGATTGTTTCGGCATATGTCGATATCTATTGACATGTGTACAACATGGTTTGTTTGACGACAACAAGCCCACCAAGTGTTTGATGAAATACCTCAGTGAATAAATTGAAAAAAGATGTTGCGTCGAACTCCCCAAGGTTAGAATTCTAAACTCTCCTCTACTTAGATCTATGATAAAATCTTACCACGTTTTGTATATGACTTTTAATCGACTAATGCGACGTTCTTGAGCAAAATTAGAGGACGGGTAAACCTTAATTTTTAATATTAGCGACCAAAATTCAAATCAATGTACATAAATTCAGGCACTATTGCTAACAAGACATTGGGCTTTTGTCCAGTTGGGCCTAGGGTATCAGCAATCTTGATAGCTCGATAAAAAGATATACAAAGGCCATTATTACGAAGGGTTTGACTGTATAGAGAGGTATTCTGTTGCATTTGTAATCGTAGAATTGTAAATGAGGTTCTTCGTTTTAATTGATTAATGAAATATTATATAGAAAGGTACGGTTGCTCCCTGTTTTCAAGAATTAGTTATTATTGACGCTTACTTGTTATTTGCGAACATTGAGGGATCACTCTTCCACCAGCTTATATTTAGCGTTAATAAACCTGCTTTTTTACCACGCTCACGATATTTTGGAAGAATATGTGGTCATGGATGATCCTTGACTCCACAAACATAGTGTCGATAAATTCTTTTTTTATGACCATTTTTGGAATTTGGAGGAGGTATATGCACGGATGATTATCGACTCCACTAAATCACTAAATGTTAAGGTTTATTTTAAATGTCAATTATTGTAACTGAGATAAAAAAAATGGTGGAGAAACTTAGGAATAAAGAATGTAAGGAAAGAGAATCGGATCACCTGGTCTCTCATAATGGATTCATTCTTGATATTTCCTAATATTTAGGTATTTGATTACGGATTTTAAAGAGAAGTTAGCATGTACTCGATTTCTTATTCATATATTTTAGTATACGCAAAAGTCAAAATCTAAATGATTTGAATTCTTATTCCTTGTAAGTAAACAACTAAATGATTATGAGTTCGTTTGGATGTGCTTTTAAAATGGTTAAAAGCGCTTTTAGAAAAAATATTTTTTTGGTTCCAAAAGCACTTAAAGTGCTTTTTGCAAGAAGCACTTTAAGTGCTTTTCCATAATTTACTTGCAGTTTTACTAAGGATTGGTTCCAAAAACATTTTCATCAAAATCGCTTTTAGTTATTTTAAAAGCACGTCCAAACAAGCACTGTATAATTCCTTTACAAACTTTTCTCCTCTCGCAATTGGGTAAGTCTTCAATAGTCTACTGTGTAGTGAGGCTTTATATCCACTAAACTGGAGTGAAAATAATATTTCCTCAGTTTAATCTTAAAGAAAAATAGTTTGGACAAAACTTTAGTCTTTAGGACTCACTTCTAATAATATTTTAGCTCAAGATCTTGATAATATGAAATATTTCTTACAAGTTCTAAGAGATCGACATGAGGCCGTTCTGCTTTTAAGTTTTGAACAATCGATATTATCTACACTATGAAGGGGGGGTGTGCTTAACTTCACAATGAGCTAGTAATAATGTGATTCAAATTTGTTTTTGACAGGAATCGAATCTAAGACCTCTCACTTATTAATGAAGAGGAATATGACTCTCTACCCTAATGAGCCACACACACTTTATGACCTAATTTTCTTGAAGTGCTAGTTGTGAGAAATTTCTCAAGGCATATAAATCTTACTAGCAATTAATTAAGGTCCCGTTGGTAATCATATTTTTTTTTTAATTTTTGTTTGAGATATGCTCAAAGTATGTAGAAAAAAGGGATAAAGAAGAGTGGAGGATGGATAGTCTAATAGATGAAGAAGAAATAGGATAGAAAGCTACACACAAATGAATACTCAAAATAAAAAATTATTTCAAGCTGTTTTCACTATCAACATTTTATTTTTTATGCATTTTTCTTTATGTTTTCTATTCCCTCTCATTATCCTTTTTAATTAATTATTTCTTTTTATATTCTTTCTTCATATCACAAGCACGAAAATAAAGATTTTTTAAATTAACATCTCACGTAATATTCAATACATCTCACGTAAAAAGAAGTATTATTAAATTACTCGTTTACCTAGTATGAAATAACTGTTTAACCCAAAAGATTTTAGAGAATCGGAGGAGCAGCCCATTGATTCCATCCTGGAGTAGTGATTCAGAGAAGGAATCTTCAAAAAATTCCACAATCAATGGCCTATAAGAAAATATGGCTGGTACCTTGTGATGTATTACTTCTCGATTGTTCATGATTGAATTACTATTAAAATAGTACACTTATTAGTAAATCAAGATAAAATACATGTATAAAATTAAAATATGAATTACATCGGATGAGATATATGGATTAACAACTACAATCATTAACTTGCTTTTTGTTTAGGATGACCACTTCAAATACCATATTATAAAAAACGATTAACACAATTGAATAGAGAATATGAGCATACCATTTAAATTCCCAATTGACAGTAATCTCAAAGAGTTTGATGTGAGATTTGAATGGAGAGTGGGGAATATTCGGGGAGTGTGAGTGTAGGGGTAATATTAAAAAGTATGTGGGGTGTATTAAGATAAATTTTTAGAGCTCTTAGATTCATCTTATTGTCCTATTTCTCTACCCATCTTATAACCTCATCCGAAGTTAAAAAATTTAAATGCTATTTCCTTACCCACTATTATTTCTAAAATAACCCCTAATGTACTATATCTCCACCCATTATTATTCTAAAAAATTGAATGTTATTTCCCCAACAACAAAGTCTCATCTGATGAAAATTTACTAGCAAGTGAATGACCCTCCAAATACTTTGTTTTTGTGTGATTATACACTCCAATAACTCTCACCAATATACAATCATCCTTCATTGCTAGCGTCTTTACCCTTCAATTGGAAAGGGCATCCATACTTTTTCTTTCTAGAATTCCTTCTATCCTCATCTTTATGTCTTTTTTACGAATTGATGTACATATTGTCTATTATTTTCACAACCTATAGGGCTTATGTTAAAATTTCGAGCCCACCTTATTATTATACATCTTTTAAGGTTCTTATCGGTTAGTTTACAAATGAGTAAACTTGTAATTAAAAATTTTATTAAAAAGAGAGTGCGGAAATAAAATACTGAGGTGGGAATAACAATACTCTAAATTTTAATTTAGAAAGTAAAATGTGGATTATATTAAGTATGTAAGGTGTAATTAATAAAATGTGAAATGTGTATAAAACAACCCAAAATAAAGAGTAAAAATTGAAAATCAATTGTTACCAAACGAGTCTTAATCTTCTTACAATTTGCTAAATGCTAATCCTAATTATAATTGTTCGGTCATTGGTCAGCAAAACACGCAAGATTATCACTGACATCTTTAATATATTCCGCTAAAATGACTTGAAATATCATTCTAAATTATGGGTTCATGTCATTCTAAATGATGGGACTGATGCCTTAACCGAAAAGGTTTGCATTCTTCTTCCTCGAAAGGGATGTCCGCAGCAGCAGCAGCTCCCTTATATTTTCCTAACTGAAAAAAAAGTTTCCGCATCTCTGCATGCGCATGTATAGCTGTCTGTTGTGCATTACGTAGACAGCTTGTATGCTAGAAAACAAAGAAAGAATAAAACACATGACTAAAAGTTAAAGCGCCAATTAAACTCTTGGTCCATACCAAGCCTGCGTCCAATCAAAAGATCATATGAAATCAAGGAATTGTCAAATAGTGAGAGCTTAGCGATGGCTGCACGCACAAGTGTTCGATGTTAGAGAGAAAAAGGCTTTGCGAGGGGATAGTCAAGGTTTTAAAAGATGTTAGACACTAGTCGGGACGGCAGACTGGGGTATAGTGCCTAAGCGGATTAGACGAATTTAAGTAAATCTATTATATTTCGTGTAAATAAGTGTTTATTTATATTTACAATATATATAATTTCATCATAAACTATAAAATAGAATGACATATATATTATGAAGTATTGGAATATAATGAAAATATGGGGAACAAACATATAATGTGTGTTCATTTAAGTATTCAACAAGTTTCTTATAATTTATTGAAAAAAATAAAATGAAAAATGAAAGTTATCTGTTATCTGTCTAAGTGAGTCACAACCTAGACATGTGTAAATAAGTATTTGTTTATACTTACAATATATATAATTTCATCATAAACTATAAAATAGAATGACATATATATTATGAAGTATTAGAATATAATGAAAATATGAAGAACAAACATATAATGTGTGTTCATTTGAGTATTCAACAAGTTTCTTATAATTTATTGAAAAAAATAAAATAAAAAATAAAAGTTATCTGTTTTCTATCTAAGTGAGTCACAACCTAAACAGGTGCCTGGACGGATTTGGGCGGGTTAGGCGGTTCTGATTCACACTTCTCTCTCTTTCTATTCACTTTCCTTTTGGGATTGGTCAATTATTGGGAAGTGATACTCTTCCAACAAAGCGAAGGTTTGGATGAAGGAATTAGTTGAGGTGCAGTAAGGGGAGTAGTTCAAGTTTTTATAAACACATGCAATTGTCCTTAACTTCCCGATATTCGATACATCCTCACACTAGGGTGCTTTGTGTATGAATAACGCTAGAAAAGCATTATGTAACTCCACAATTACAAACTCATAAAAAATATAATACAATTCCTCAAGTACAGAGGATTGTTAGTCCTCAAACTCAAAGCCCTAATCACAAGGACTAAACCTTTCAAGTTGAAGAACTAAAGACACCACGAAGAAATGATCATCATTCTTTGACAGGGCCGGTCCTCAGTTGGTTGGTGCGAAATTTCAAATGGTGACCCTTTGTAGATTGATTAATAGACATTATTCTTTTTACAAACTAATTACTATTATAACAATGATAAAATATCAGAATTATAAAATATGTGGAATAAAAAAATAATAACCGAAGGGAGGAAACTTATGCGATCTACAGTGCACAGTTGAATACATAAACGATGCCAAGATTAAAGTCAAAATAAAATAAATTAGAGAGCTATAGGGTAAGAGATGAATACCTTTTAACACTCAAAACCCTGGAATCGTACAAAAGATATAAACATTTGTGCATATTACACTTTGTTTAATTGTTGAATTTTTGGTCTTTTTGTTCTTCTGGTTTTGCTTGTAATGAACGACTAAGATTAGAACTAGCTCATAGGCTAGATGCATGACATCTGTTATAGTAATTGTGAGTCTTCAGTTGTACACGTGTTGTGCACGTGAGTTGAGTCATGTTGTATACGTGGTCACCTTGCTTATTCCTCTTTGCAGATCAATAGAATCGAAGAGGAGCAAAATACTCCATCTTCTCTCTTCGTTCATCAGCTAAATCAATTCCTCATTGATTTTTAATTTCCAATTTATCAACTCAAAGCCTAATTCGAATGCAAAATACTAACAACTTCTGACAGTAGCATGGTTGCAAAAATAAAGATGACAAAGTTTTGAGTTTGGATGTTTATTCGATGATTCATGAAACAGTTTTCTATTAAATCACTAATGAGATGAAGAAAGAAAGTTTAAAATTTAAATTTTTTAGAAAGGAAGCATTGTTCATTTACTAATTTTCTTGAAAAAGGAGAAGGCTGTTCATTTGCTATTTTTTTTTCGTTTCTAATATATACGGACTAAAAATGATGGAGAGTACTACTCACACAATCATTTTTACCTTCCATATTCCTTTGTTAATTTTTTACCACAGCTGCTAAAGAAATATTTTGATGATAGATCAAACTGTTTACTATTTATACAAATATAACATAAACTCATACAAAGTACCCTAATATTTTTGGTGCCTCCAATTGTTTGAGGCTCCAGACAGTCCCCTCGCCCTACGTCAAGGCCTGCCTTATTCTTTGATTAAATACTAAGTTGGACTTCGATTTTAAAAATAATACCAAGCTAAAGGAAATCCAACTAAATATATTTAAGATAGGTCACAAGTTTAAGGAAAAAAAAAAAAAAAACCTTTTTGTATGTTGGTGTTACATTTGAATGGAAAGAAAAAGAAAAATTACGGGAGTGATAAGTATTACACTTCTATTACTTTCTTATTCTCTTATAAGATATCTATTATATTATACTGATGTCGTCCAAATACAGCAAACCTTCTATTAAGTCATAGAGTTGGGATCAAACTACTTTTATAACTTTAGGGAGGTTGTTTCTTAATAGAGGTGTAGTTAAAAAAAGGGGAAACTTAATATGAGTTTAATTTTATGAGCCATTATTAGTTATAGTCCAATTTTGTTTAATTTTTGAGTTAGGTTTAGTGATTCATTGTCCACATAAGCTTATTTGTATTCTCTTGCCAAATTTACCCTTAAATTGACCAATTAAGTAATTACTGTTCTTTTTTTAAAGTTTGTGATTAATGTTAATCTTATCCTTAATTGTCACATCCCGGCCCGGGAGGAATCACTTCCCGGGCCCGTTCCACCACCGTAGCACGATATTGTCCGCTTTGGGCTTACCATTCCCTCACGGTTTTGCTTTTGGGAACTCACGAGCAACTTCCCAGTGGGTCACCCATCATGGGATTGCTCTAGCCCCCTTCTCGCTTAACTTCGGAGTTCCTACGGAACCCGAAGCCAGTGAGCTCCCAAAAGGCCTCGTGCTAGGTAGGGATGAGAATATATATTTAAGGATCACTCCCCTGAGCGATGTGGGATGTCACAATCCACCCCCCTTAGGGGCCCGACGTCCTCGTCGGCACACACGCGACCAGGGTTAGGCTCTGATACCAAATTGTCACATCCCGGCCTGGGCGGAATCACTTCCCAGGCCCGCTCCACCACCGTAGCACGATATTGTCCGCTTTGGGCTTACCATTCCCTCACGGTTTTGCTTTTGGGAACTCACGAGCAACTTCCCAGTGGGTCACCCATCATGGGACTGCTCTAGCCCCCTTCTCGCTTAACTTCGGAGTTCCTACGGAACCCGAAATCAGTGAGCTCCCAAAAGGCCTCGTGCTAGGTAAGGATGAGAATATATATTTAAGGATCACTCCCCTGGGCGATGTGGGATGTCACATTAATTATATGATTAGGGATTTAAATCTCCTTTTTTTCTTCTCCTTCCCCAAACCGTTCATTTCTCTTTTCTTGTTTCTCCCTCACAATCTCTTTCTCTTCCTGCGTTATTTTGCCCAAAATCTTGTTCCATAATATTCTTCTTCTCCTCCTCCTTCCATAAGGATGATCAATATACATTTGATTGGTTTTAAAAAAAAAAAAAGAAATTGCATTAGTCAATTTTGTGTTTTGGGTTCTTCGGTTCTTCGTCCCATCCCTTTTTTTTTTTTTTTTGCTTCATTCTCCTTTTTATAATTTTTTTTTTTAACTTTGAAATTCCATTGAATTAGCATTTTCTCTAGTGTTTCCTCCCTCAATATCATTTTTCTTCACGATTTTTTTTGGTTTTTATCTACCTATATCACTTGTCCCTTTTTTTTATTTTTATCTTTTTATATTATAATGTGCCTGTATCATGAATAATTGTATTTATTTACCTATATATATTAAAGATTTTGTTGATAATCTATCTAAGATTAATTATGTTTATCTACCTATATATCACAAATTAGTTGTGTTATCTACCTATACAATATGTTTTTGTTCATAGTCTATATGTATCATACATTATTTTGTATTATCTATCTATACAATATGTTTTTGTTCATAGTCTACCTCTATTATAGATTCTACATACATCACAAATTTTTTATTTTATTTTTTATCTACCTTTGGTAATGTTTCTTTTAATTTTTCATAAATTTATAAGATTTGTAATAATGTGTTTTTAATTAGAAAACGGGTAGATAAAGGTAATTGAAGATTCAAATTTTAAGAATTAAAAAAAAAAAATCTTTTCAAGAGCAAAACAAGTGTAATACAAAATCAAATAAAATTGGACCCAATTCAAAAACAGCTGAATTTTTTGGACTTGGATCAAAGTGCCCCTTATAGGGTTTTTAGCCAAAATAGTTGTTGGAATCAGAGTGGGTTGTTTGTGTTGAACATCCATAGATTTGGGTAGAGTGGTTTGTAGGATAATATGAGTTCAACTCTTAACGAGAGTACCAATTGTTGTAACGATGTTTGCGCATGTGATTCCATTGTGATTCCTGTTGAAAAGGTGCCCTAAAACCAATCATGAGATGATACTTTATGAACATTTCTCATATTAAACTAATCTAGTTTAATGTAAAGGCAAATATTATTGTTTAAAGCCGTCTCATTAAACGTTATATACTTAAACGTTAAGTCCAAGGAATATGTAGTTAAGAGAATGTGATCTAATGAAGTTAGGTTCATGAGACATTTCTCTTTCTTAAACTAACCTGATCATAGAATTGCCAACTGACATTGGCAATTTAGATAGATTAGTACATACCACGTCTTCTCTTCAGAAAGTGACTGGTCTCGAGTCACTGGTGTGAATGGCACCAATACAAGTATATAGGTGCTTAATAGAGAGTGAGTTCACTGAACAAGATTAACCAAGACTTTTCATACTCATATCATATGAGAACTCACTAGTTAGGATAATGCAAAGTAGTACTTTGACTTGAGACACCTTAGTTGTTTTATGGTTAGGTCTTTAATCTTTGATTATGTTAAAGGCATTCCATTTGAGAGGGTCCACAACATCGTTGGGGTTAAGCCACCTAGTCTTGAAGGCAAGTGAGTGTGCAACAAGGGATCTCTAATCTTTAAACCGTTGAAGGAGAATACTCTACAATGTGATTAAGAGTCTATGCTATAGCACATGCATATGATTTATGAGGTATGTTTCAATTCACATCCAAAGTAATCACACAAACAAGGATATTGGTATAAAGAATGTCCATATTTCATTATAATCCTAAACTAAATAGGTTCTCCACCTGCACCTGTCTAGTTTGGGTAGCCATTACATATTGTTAGGTATCACTCATAGCTTGTGGAATCTCTAAATATTAGCGATCACTAATCTTCACTAATGGGAGAATTGAACGTATGTTTCAATTCACAATCGATTAGTAAGATTTTTAATCGCCCACTGCCTTGCTAATTTGAATTTAATGGATCGTACATTGTGTAAGGTAGAGACTGAAGGAAAAAAAAATTGGAGTTGAGTAAGGACAATTAAATGGTTTAATTGTTTACGAAGTAGATTAATTAAATATTAACTAATCAATGCAAATGAATTTGGATTGGGCTTTATGTTAGTAATGGCTTAATGCCCGCCTTGAACCTTAAAACCCAACAAGTTAAAGAGTTTAACAATATAAACTTCTAGGACCCAAAAATGCCAAATAGCTCAAAGGCCATACATAGAGGATTGGCTTAATTTTATTTGTGCTGCTTAGATGCAAGTGGCTACATAAAAGGATTTAGCCTTTCCTTCCTACAAGGGTTTTCCATGAGGAAAGAATGAACACAAACTTTTTCTTTCAATCTAGCAGGCCGGCCCTAGGGAGAGGATACTAGCATCTTCCCTTTCCTTAGTCACTCATCTCCTTCATCAATCTTGTCCTTGGTGTGGAAATTTAGAGGTTCCCTACTTTGGGAACTTGGAGCAAAGAAGCAAGGAATCCATAAAGCAAATAAGTAATGAAGGTCCTCTTTCGTGGGTAATAGCTTGTGCTTATGCAAATAGGAATCTACGAAGGTAAATCAAATCTCAATTTCCTTTGTGAATTCAGTTAGGCCATTGTTCACCACACTACTTAACTTTGAATTTCCTGGTCTAAATTTTGCTTTTTAGTGTATACAAGCATGCTTCCGCAATTTAATTGTTAACGGCATGTAATATGTTGCTCAATGAACTTAGCATATTGAAAAGTTTTCCTTCAATTCTAGTAGCCGGAGTGAGTTTGCAAGAACATAAACAAAGAAATGATATTGAAACCTTACGCCGGGGTTTTTCCAGCATAGGTTCTCCGACGAGCAAGTCAATATCTAAGAGATAAGATAAGCATAATGCTCTAAGTGGGAAAGAAGTGTCTCTTACATTATGAGGAGTCGAAGTTCCTGTATATATGTATCCAAAATCTATGTCTAGGCACTCTGCCAGCTGTTTGAAGTGTTAAAGCAGTTGGAATAAGAGGCATGGCTCGGAGTAGTCAGACTATGCGCAACATGAATTTGAATGCTACAATCCCTAATCAGTCAGAGGCATGGATCAGAGCAGTCATACCATGCACACCAAAGTATAAGCCTTTGGCTCTGATACCACGTGAAGGGAAATATAGATTTATTGATAGGAGCATATTCATGCGACTTAATTAGCTTGTTCTCGTGCATTTATGATGTGTTTCCTTAGTTATTTTAGTGTTTAAAGTCATTTTTGTGTATTTTCAGATTATAAGGCCAAAGTGTGCAAGAAGATGCAAATTGGAGCCTTTTGGAGCAAAAGAGGAATGAATGAGTTGAAGACTTGAAGAAACGATGAATTCCTACCAAAACGAGGATTCCTACTCAAACAAGGATTCCTACTTGAAGTAGGAAAGTTAACCCTAAGTTTCCCGTTTTGGTAACCTTTCCTAATCTTAAACGTCCGTATTTTCTAGCCACTTTGAAGGCCTTGTAGGCACTTTAGGACACAAAACGAAGGCCCTAGGGCCTTTAAAACCCTTTGCCGTGCCCAATCCCTTTCTTTCCTTCCCTTGCCGTGCAAGGGGGGGTATTTAGGTCCAATGTCATTCACTTAAACCCTAGTTCCCTCTCCTAACCTAACCCTAGCCGCACCTTGCAGCTATCCCTTTTAATTTCTGATTTTATTTCCTAATTCTAGAAGCTTTTAACTTAATTTTAATTAACCAAAATAAATTAGGGTTGGAATTTCAGAAAACCCTAGGTATTACACACTTAGCCGCACCCTAGGGCTGCTATCTTGATTCACTTTCCATATTTTTTCAGCCACACACCTATAAGCCGCACCAACCCTTCCATTTTTCTTCTTGAATCCGTAACTCCCATCCAGAAAACCCTAAGCCTTCTAAGTCTAATCTCAGCCGTACCTTTTAATTGACCCTAGAGCCTATTCTCTCAATGATTCTATTCAGCCATTCACTCAAAAACCCTAAGCTCTAAGCCGCAACCATTCTCTCCCATTCTCTCCCTTCAATCCACAGCCACCATCACCCAAATTCTTCTCTGCCGTGCCTTCCCCTTCCATTCCAACCACTCCCCACCATTGCCGCAGCACTACCAACCCTTCCTACCACCTTGCCGCACCACCACACTTCCCTAAACCCATTCCCAAACCAGAAAATCATCCAAAAACCACCCACACCATCTCTGCCGCAGCAAGGAGAAGAAGAAAGAGGAGTTTAGATGCGCAGAAATTCAAGTGGATTTGTTGGGCGTTCTAGGTGTAATCAATCTTTTAATCTTTATGTTTAAATTCAATTTTAGTTCTCTTTCTGTGAACATGAGAGGCTAAATCCCTAGTTAGCTAGGGGGTGATTCGAAACCATGTTTATGCTTGCAATATGACTTGATTACTTTTGGTTGGAATTTCATGAATTGTGGATTCAATTTGTTTAACTGCTTGATTGATAACTTATTTGTGTACGTTTATTGAGAGTGCACGCTTAATTTTCATGCATGAATATGACGCTAGAATATAAGTGAATTTCACCTAATAGTTATGAACTTATATTCACAAGTAGTGGAGGTTGCTTATAAACAATCGCGTTAAATGAATTCTTGGCACTAGTTTCATGCTCAACATAGTAACGAATGCCTCGTCAACACTTATGATTTCCAAAGAACGTAATGATTCTAACTTGTATCTTTATCATGCTGTTCATATAGAGAACTTGTTAGGAATAATTTGTTTGCGATGCATATTCATCCAATTCAATGATTCTAGGGAAATCTGAAGGTTAATTTAAGCGGACCTAATTAACCCGGGGTGTTGAGTTTCATGATTCATCGAAAGACCAATTGAAAATCATCTTCTATGCAAGTGTGACATGTGTGGAGAAGAACCTTCTAGCTAGCATTCCATCCATATTTTCATCAAATTCATCTTTACAATCTGCCCTTAATTACAATCTGTGCATTTTATTTAATGTCGTCAAAAACTCAATCCCCCTTTACTTTAGTGTCCAATTTAGTTAGAAAGTGTCTTAGTTTGTGTGTCTAAGTGTTTTGAATCAATTTATTTCCCAAATTCGTCCAAAGTAGTCAAAGTGCTCAAAACTGCCCAGAAGGTGTTTTTAAGGTAGTTTTGAGTGTTTTGGGGCTGTTTTGAGTCTTTTGGTTTGTTTTAGTGTTTTAAGTGTTTAGTTTTGCATTCTTTGAGTCTAGTTTATTGTTTTAACCTTTGTTTTACGTTTTTGAGTCAGTTTCCAAGTGATTTAGCAATCCCTCCTAATCCCCGGTTTAGAATGATCCCTACTTATACATATACTGCAATTGTCAAAAGAGGGTTTTAATTTGTGTGCTTATATAACTCGCATCATTTATGTGGGATTTTTTAATGACTAGTAAGCACATACAAATCAAAATTTCATACATAAGCAACGTAAGCATAAAAATCAAAGTTTTAGTCATGCAAATCCCCTTCAAGAAGCATAGGTTTAATCTTTGATGCATCAAATATATTGAATAACAAAGATAAATATTGGTTTTATACCTTTGGATCTTGACTCCAATCTAATGACCGGACACCTCCAACTCCTTTCCTTTTGGAACTCCTTCCTCCTAACTTCCCTCCAAGCTTCATCCACACTCAAAAACCCTAAGTGAAAATATCCACATTCAAAACCCTAAGTGAAAATTACCTCTATTTCCCCTTATATAGAGAGAGATAAGTCAACCAAAATGTGACTTTCTCCCTCTCTCTTCACCATAGAGCCGGCCCCTTAGTGATGGGCTTTATTTGGGCCTTTCTTACTTTAAGTCATCTTATGCTTAAAGTGAAAGCCCAATAGGTTTGGGCCTAATGGGCTTGAAAAAACTCAAACTAGTTTTAAGCCCAAAAGCAATCTTCATCACTTCCATAATTAATTTAGATTTTCTAATTAACTAAATCACTTAATTAACCTCCATCCTTGAGCTATATCTTTGCACAAGTGTATTGGATCGTTTTGGGTTCTAATTAGTGAGGCAGTGAGTTGATTGATATTTAATACAATCACATAGTGTACTAGAATTTACTTTTAGTTTTTCCTCTACTTTGACCATTACTTAGTTAATCATCAAGAGGGACCCACAAGCTAAGAGTGACATCTAGCAATATGTCATTGCTATCTAAGCTAAAATAGAATTTGGTTGGAGAACCTATTCAGTTGAAATTACAATGTAATTCAATCCTTCACTAATTCAATACTCTCAATCACATTACTAGGGCATGGATACTTTATGTCAAACCCCTAATGTTATCATACTAACTTATGTGATTCATTTGAGACGTATAAGAATTTCTTTCTTTATTACGCTCGATACTTCGGCTGAAGATTCCTGAATCATATCTTAGAATCTTCTTCCTCTCATACTGAGGATTAGAGATTCCTTGTTGAACATTCACATATCTCTTCCACCAATCCATTGTACATGGCTTCATTATTTGGACGTATATCGTTTAATTGAGACAATCCTAATGAGTGACTTTGCCCATTTATTGTGTTATATATAACTAAAATTCAAACATTAACCCGAAAGATTGATTTTAGGGCATATTTTAACAGGACCCATACTCTCATTAGGACTCTGTGTGTGCATTCCGACTAGACTTTATGGGGGGTAGACTCCCATTAAGACTTCGTGTGTGACGGGCCTTATGGGGTGGTTGGCCACATACTCATATTAGGAATCTGATCATTATGTTTTTTAAGGACCCTTTTTGGTAACCACCCTGAGTCAACTGATCCGTGCAATTAGATTGTCATTATGTAGCCTGGATCACCCTATTCATACATGAATGAATGTTGGATAAATAGGATACAAATTAAGGTGAGGGCTCAGGTGCCATATGAATCATTACTCCGGAATGGTAGAAAATATGGTCTTACAATGGTCTTGAAATTGTACAACCCCTCACTTTGGTTCCTGCCAATGAAAATCGATAGAAGTGGTCTTTGAGTTTGTCCACTATAAATCATCTTAGTCCTTCTGTGAAAGATCTGTAAATATCCTTGTTAAATTGTCATATGAGCGACCATGTAACCACTTTTTAAAGGTATTTTTATCAAACCATACAACATAATTACTACATACATGCATGCACGAAGTAGAGTGCTGCATGAAGTAGAGTGCTGATTCAGCTGAAGTCTTCTACCAAAACAAAACTTCTACTTATGAATATGTAATTATGGATTTAATTAATTAGGACAACTATACTTGCACCCATGTCATGATTCAAAATTCTTTTTTGTTGACCGGTGTCATTTTGTTAAATAATTCGAGTCGCTTTGTTAAGGCTCTTCCTTGGAGTGTGGAGAGATGTTGTCCCTTATGCAATTTTTGTAGGTTGTACAAATTAACAATGCTCTTTTAGCTTAAGCAAAAATATTTTCATTAAAAACTGAAATTCTTATTTCATGTTTGATTCACCTACTTACACATTATTTTCGTTTTAAGTGGCAAAAGTGTTTCTAAAATCCTACCAGCATTTCTATTTATTTCAATCAAACATTCATAGCAGGTAAGTGAATTCCTCGCAGGTTGCCGGTTGAACCTGAGCCGGATTGAATGACTGCTTCTCTTCGTCCATTGTGCTGCCTACTCCGATGTGAGGTAGAAGATGCTCCTTGCGGGCTTAGCCGCAAATAAACACTTCGCCTAGAAGGTTGTTCATGTTGATTATCGAAGTGTAATCCCAATCGTAAGTGTATGCTCGTCTGTGAACTTAACCGAGAGTGCACACTCCTCGGGAGTGTACACTATCAGAACGCTCGGTTCGTGGCTGGTCAAGTGGCTACTTGCCGGGATGTTGCTTGAGAGGTTATTTGTCTGCTGTACGAAGGTGCTTATCAACTCTATGAATTGTTGAGATAAGTGTTGTTCTCCATTTGGGTTAGACGAGCTTTGACGGAATGCATCTCCTTAAGTAATGGAAGTTTAATGGACTCCGAGCGCAAGATTTGAGTTGAGAAATGTCAAATCTATTGAGAAATGGGGTGAAAATACCCTCGGTTCAATCATTGGTCCAGAAATCTGAAGCCAAGACAGTTGAACTCGTCTTGGACCGGTTTAGGCAGCTTGGAAGGTCACGAGAGTTGGCTGGACCATGGGAGTGGGCTGGTCAGCATGCGGCACATGTGTGTGTTGAGCCTGGGATCAGCTCAGGAGTGCGTTAGGCTTACGCTGGGCAGCAACTTGGGCCGGCTCACCTTGGGCTTGGGCTCGTGTGGGCTGGAGTAACGCAGATTGGCCTTGGGGTGCATTGGGCTCGCACTGGAGGTCTGGGCTGCTCCAATTTGCTGTAGTTGCTTGGGCTAGTTGAATCTGGGCTGGTTACCTTGTGGCACAAGCTTGGGCTTACTGCTGCGAGGTGGCGTGCTCACTGTGGGCAGTGGGCTTACCAAAGGTCACTGCCGTGGTTGTTGCGGTGATGCCACTCCACTCGTCGTCGCGTTGAGCCTCGTGGATCGCTGTGGTCCAAATTCTTGAACATAGAAAGTTTCGTTTGTTGTGGTTTCTGAATTTCTTGTTATTCTACTTTTCTTTTATTTTATCAAAGAATCTTTGTAAAAAATTCTAAGAATAAGAACGTACAAAAAATCTACAAATGAAGAGGAAAATGAGAAATTTTGAATGCGATAGTCTTCTTCGAGCGTGTGAATCAAGACTCTCAATGAAAACACCAATTTGTGGATGCAAATGTTTTCCTTGTTCTTCTTTGATGAAAATGCACCTGCAAAACAATAACACCTAAGATCAAGGCCAAGACCCTCAAGCGCCCACAATGAATGGGGATGGGCTTTGGCCGAAGAGTCTCCGATGCCAAAGTTAGAATTTTATAGAGAAAGTGTTTAGAAAATTTTTGGGAGAGAATGAACTTAGCTTTTTGGTGGAGAAAATGAGGCTATTTATAGGGGTGTGGCTGAAATATATGGTGGGAATATGAGTATAATTGCAAGATATTATGTGAAATAATATCTTGCAATTAATTTGTCAATTAATCCTAAATTGAATAGGAAAATTGAGAGTTACATTTTGAGTGAGGATTTGATGAGGAGTGAGGAGAGGGTTTTGAATAAATACCATTTTGATCACCTTTGACTTTTCCCGGATTGAGCTGTTATTGTCTATTGCATGCGCGTGGGAATCCCATTGTGTCTCAAGGGTAATTTTATTATTTTCACCCAAAAGTCCACATGTCACCTTCATAATTTTCTGATTATTTTTGGCTCCATATACAACTTATGATACACATTGCCGAATGCGAGTTAGTGCATGTTTATCGGGAGAAGAATATGGTGGCAGATGACATTGCCAACTGGAGCTATAATATGGATCTTGGTTACCATTATTTTGAGAATTCTCTTGATTGGATCGAAACTCAATTATTTGATAATATGATGAGAGTCTTTAGGACTCGAGTTATTTGTAATAACTCTTTGAGCTAGTTTTTGGGGTGATCCACCCCCAAATTGTTGCAGCTTAATCACCTACACAGTATTGAATTTCATCACAAAAATCACGATATTATTAGTAATAGAACTATTCATTTATAGATTGTAATATATTCAAGTTTCTGATGTATTCTTCAACACAATGTTCCACCTCCATAATTAACCTAGACAAACACAATTCCTTGATTCAAGTCCTAGACAATGAAAAACTCAAAGTACGCTAACTCTTAGAATTAAATTCAATGCATCACCTATTCGTCCACCAACGAGTAGGGGTGATCATGCATGATGTATGAAAGATGCCAACCAATGTGATTCTTACTCGATCATTCCCAAAATCCAAGTCCCAAAAAAGATGAGAGAATTATAAGCTACACCACAATATAAAGTGTCGGGTCTCACCCATTAAATTTGCACACGACAATTTAAAAAGTAATGCTATTCATACCATGTTTTTATACCGCATTTCTATACCACCTTAGGTGACATCTGATGTGGACAGCCACATCATTTGAAAAATTTGCAAAACCCAAGGAAAGGAAAGAAGGATAAAGACTCCTTGTATACCACAATCATCATTTAGCTAACTAGTTTTTTTTTAATTATTAGTTTATTAAATAATGAACTAAATTAAAAAATCTGATTAATTCAAATGATGTGGTTGTTCACATCAAATGCCACCTAAGGTGGTATGAAAATGTGGTACAAAAACATGGTATGAATAACATTACTCCAATTTAAATGAATTTTTATTGTTCTCTCTTTTATGGGAGCTCATTTGAGCTAGTCTCAGCTTTCTGAGCAAGTCTCAGCCTGTCTTTCTAGCTCCATCCCGTTGCAGGTGTCTTTTCATTGCCTTTGGCCACCTTCTCTTTATACCGCCATCCTATCGTGAGTCTTTTTGTCGTTCATAGCCATCATTGCCCCTACTTTCCCTCTTTCCTATGTCAAATTTCACCGTAAACAAGGCCAGTGCCATTTTCCAACAAAAGCCCGAACAGTGTATCCAGATTTACATCCTAAACCTAACCTTCACACTACTTATTTTAATTAGCTTAACTCTACCACCTAATTTGGCCCCTAAACCTTTTCACGGATGTAAGTCGCATCAAATAAATTTTTTGCAGGCTACATATCTCACCATTGATGTCGTTTGTATCACTTTTGAAACCACTGGTACTTATCGATACGATTCACATCACATCAAAAACCCTCATCCACCTCTATATAATAGGTCAAGAAAGTACACTTCATGCAATAGACATTTCTTTTGCATCGAAGCAGACCCTTCTGACTTCATCCATCATAATTACTGTGTTTCTTTTGCTATATGTTCCCAAACTGTGGATGATAACTTGCTTGATGCAAGCAACGTTCTTCTTAAGCTTCAAAATAACCTTGACTTTGTTGATGCTACCAGCGGGGTTTGTATAGCTGCTTTTATCATATTAGACAAACCTCCAAATCAAGGGGCATCTGTTGGCCTCCTTAAGAAAGCTTGGGCAAATATGGGCGAAGTGCGTGTTTCTACCAAATTTGATACTTCTTTTACTATCACAACTCTGGATTAAACGATAGGTACAAGAATCATTGAAGGTGGTCCTTGGAATGTTGCAGGCTTCTATTGCATGGTCCAGGTATGGCCTACTAATCAGGCTTTTGAAGAGATTCCCTTACATTTGGTTGTATACTGGGTCCAGCTCCATGATGTTCCCCTTGGTCAATACTTGGTGGAAAACGCCAAAACTATTGGAGAAGTTTATGGGGTAGTTCTGTAGGTGGAATAACCTTTCCTTTGTCCGGATAAGATACGGGGTTTCCTCCTAATAAGAATGCAGCTGGATGTTAGGAAGGCTATCCCAACTGGGTTCTGGTTGGCAAAAGATGATGGCCTATCATCAAAGGTTGAATTTTAGTATGAATCTCAAAGAGCCCATGTCCTATGCTACAACTACGGAAAGCTCGGGCGCATCAATAATGATTGCCGTGTTAGTTCTGACCCACAATCGACGTCTGGCTGCCGGTACAATAGACCATCGAGCCTAACCGGCATTATTGCAAGCCTAAAAAGGTGGACATTTGGATCGAAGGACGGGACAAGGAGTGGGGACTTACATCTGACAACTTCCCTAGATGGACAATGAAAGACTTTTGAGACTCCTCAGTATGGCAGTGCCACCTCAACATCAAATCAAATTAGAGTTAATGAAGAAGCATGTGGTGCCCTTACTTTAAACCTTTCTTCATCTACATAAGTTAGGAATGTCCCATCTTCCCTAAAAATAGATGATAACTCGAGTCCCAACACCGAGTTGACTCTCCATATGTCTCCAATGCAATTTTTGCAAAAACGTTTTCCCCCACCAGCCTATCTAGCTCCCGGCCTACCACGAGTGAACCACCACAGTCAAGTTAACCAACTCTGGCCCGCCAACATTCCAAATACTGGCCCATTAACTCTCTCTTTGGTCTTGTTAACCAACCCCACTCAGGAAGCCTTTTCCTTGTATACTGTACCTACACCAAATGCCAATATTGGACCTTTCTTTCCAGGGAAGAAACCCCTCACTCTCCAGTACAGCCGAGTGAGAGGTATTGTTCTTTGTCCTCTAACCTTTGTTTCACCAACAACTTCTTTAGGAAAGCAAAAAAGAGGCCTACCCACCTACCATGAACTCTCACAATGACCTTCTGAAAAACCGAAGTCTGCTCTCAACTTCTTTATTGGCTTGGATGGGAAAAGTCAAGACCCGACAGATTCGATCCAGGGAAGCAAACATGGCAATGGTCGGAAGTGTTTTGAAAACCAAGGGTCAATATGCGAGCTTTGCATCCCGACGTATGATTACGCGATCTCAAAGGGGCTGTCAAATGGTGGAAGTTCAAGTCAACTTGGAGGAGGAAATAACTTTTTTTAGGAATGATTCTGATGACATTGGCATTACGGAGGTGATGAAGATTTCATCCCTATTTGAGGGGGAAGCAAGCATGGGAGCAGAAATAGAGGATTCTGACATTCTCCAAGGTGGTGGTGGTTGGCTTGAAATAGCCACGAGTCAACCATGATTTACTTTGCTTGGAACTGTTGAGGAATTGGGCAGACCTCAACAATTGATGTTTTACAAGAGCAAATCCACAAAAATAAGCCCTCCATTGTCTTCCTCTCGGAAACGAAAACGAAAGGTAATTGACTTGATAATATCAGTAGGTCAATGGGTTATCAACATGGTTTTTTTTGTGGGAGCAAATGGACAATCTGGGGGGCTCAGTCTTTGGTGGAAAGATCTCTTGTCAATTCAAATCCTTTCCTCTTCTATAAATGCCATTGATACTTGTGTTCTAGACTTATCTACACGTAGTAAGGTATATATCACATGGATATACGGTCCACCTCGTGCGGAAAACAAATGTACATTTTGGGACAACCATACGAAAGCTTTTTCTGTTAATGGTCTGCCTTGGATGTGTGCAGGGGATTTCAATGAACTTATGTGGCCATATGAAAAAAGTGGAGGAAGAGATTGGGATATAAATCGAAGGTGGTTCCTTAGGGACTTCATGCAGATGAAGGAGTTGATTGATTCGGGCTACTTTGAACCGCAGTTTACTTGGGAGCTCGATTAGGAGGATTGGGGGCTCATTGAAGAAAGGTTAGATCGAGCAGTAGTAAATAATACTTGGTTAGATTTGTGGCCTAACACTAATGTATCTCATGGTCCTTTTGTTAGATCATAGGCCCCTTATCATAAACACTTGTCCCCGCTTTGTATCCCCCCAAAAAAAAAACGGTTTCAAATTCGAAGCATACTGGATTAGGGATCCTGATTGTGCCTCTGTTGTATCAAAATCTTGGAATGGGAATTATCATGGGTTTTTTGCCTTCGCAGTGGTTATTTAAACTTAATAATTGTAGGAAAGCCCTGACAAAATGGAGCATCTCCAAATTCAAAAACAACAGGAAACAAATAAATAGGAACCTAGCAGAATTAGAAACGGTCAATGGTATCCATGATCAAGCCACTCAAATTGCTACAAGGAAAAGGATTGAAAACCAACTGGGTGAGCTTTGGAAAAATGAGGAAAGTTACTGGTATCAAAGATCAAGAGTCAAATGGCGAAATGACGGAGATGCAAACACATCTTTCTTTCACCGTACCACAATTTAGAGACTTTCTAATAAAGTCTTGAAAATCAAAAGGGACAATGATAGTTGGATTGAAGATGAAAAGAGCATTCGCAATCAGTTTGACTACTACTTAAGTCCTTATTCACTACGGACGGACCTAGGCACATGGAGGATGTTGTCTACGGTATTCAATGGGTAGTAACTGAGGATATTAATCTAGCACTCACTAAACCAATCTCATTGAATGAAATCAAAGATGCTATAACCCAAATGGGGGGTCTAAAGGCTCGAGGCCAGACTTTTAAGGAATATTTTACCACAAATTTTGGTAGTCCATCAATGAAGTGATAAACGGTGTAGCTCAGGAATTCTTTCAATATGGCTTACTGGCTCCGAACTCAATGACACAACCATTGTTCTTATCCCAAAAATACCAAATCCTGAAACAGTGTCCCATTTTCGCCCTATTAGCCTATGTAACTTCTTGTACAAGATACTATCAAAAATCCTTGCAAACAGAATCAAGCCCTTTCTCTCAGCTCTTATTTCACACCACCAAGGTGCTTTTGTGCCAAAATGACAAATCCAAGACAACATCCTTATTGCACATGAATCTTTTCATTACCTAAAACATAAGAAGTCGAAGCGTGATTTTGGGATGAGGCTCAAGGTAGATATGAATAAAGCTTACGATAGAGTGAAATGGGATTTTCTGGAAGAGGTAATGATCAGAATGGGTTTTTTCAATAGATTAATTTTCCTCATTATGTCTTGTGTGCGCACAGTTTCGTTCTCGGTATCTATAAATGGCAAAGTGGGTGATAGGTTTAAACCCTTCAGGGGTATAAGGCAAGGAGATCCCTTATCTCCTTATCTTTTCTTGTTCGTGATAGAAGCTCTATCTACTGGTCTAACAAGAGCTTGTAATGAAAGTGTCATTCATGGTATATCTCTATCCCTGAGAGGTCCTACCATTTCCCACTTATTTTTTGCCGATGACTCTCTTTTCTTTTTAAAAGCATTTCCGCAAAACTGCCATGCCTTTCTTCGTATTATCAACTCATACTACTGGGCCTTGGGTCAAAAGATCAACTATGACAAATCCACCATGTTTTTCTCAAACAACACCCCTCTGCATATCAGGAACGAAATTGGAGAGGTCTTAAACATGCTCGACTCTCCGAACTCGGGGAAGTGTCTCGGTTTACCTACGATCTGGGGTCGATCAAAGAAAGAGGCCTTGGCTTTTGTCAAAAACAGAATTCAACAAAAAATTCAATCTTGGAAGATCAATTCCCTGTCCTTGGCAGGCCGTGAAATCCTAATCAAGGCAATGGCCTATGCTGTCCCAACCTATCCAATGACCTACTTTCTGTTTCCAATAACTTTCTGCAAGGAATTAGATGCGCTCATTGCGAATTTCTGGTGGGGTCAACAGGAGGACGAGCGTCGGATCCATTGGAGGAGTTGGGAAATCATGAGTCTTTCTAATTGGGAGGGTGGTCTTGGTTTCAAGTGCTTCATGGACTTTAATAAGGCTTTGCTGGCGAAACAATTTTGGCGCTTAATTTAGGAGCTCGATTCGTTCTGGGCGAAGGTGTTAACAGGGCGATCTTTTTCAAATGGTGAACCTATGCATGCAATGAAAGGATCTCGTGCCTCTTGGGCATAAAGTAGCCTTCTGGAAGGTCAAGCAGTTATTTTGCAGAGCTGTCGTTGGCAAATTGGGAATGGTAATACCGTCAAAATCTGGGAGGTCAAATGGCTCCTCAATTCAGAGAAGGCTTGATTCGACCGTCTGTCACGATCCTGGCCTCTGTTCCTAGGCTGGTAAGGGATATCATTCATCAAGCTCCCGGCTCATGGGACACATCCTAGATTAACCATCTTTTGACTTCGGATACTATCAAGAGTATTGAGCTAACTTGCTCTGATGATGCTATAACACCGGATAGTATAATATGGCATCTTAGAAAGAATGGGGAATATTCGGTAAAATCTGGTTATGTAGCCTGTCACATTCCCTGACTTATGGAACTTGCTTCATGCAGAGGAAAATCTCAAAGCTCTCACCAAATTGGAACCGACTTTTGGAAAAACCTTTCCTTAGATCAAGCTTTTCCTTTGGAAAGTCGTTTCTTACTGTCTTCCTACGATGGTCGCCCTTTACAATAGAAAAGCTGCTCCCACCCCGTTATGCCCTTTATGCCGAGAATTCCCGGAATCGGTTGAGCATATCCTTTTCCTCTGCCTATGGACCATTGGGGTTTGGTTTGCGAGCTCTCTAAACTATAGAATTGACATATCAAGCATCACAACCTTTGATGAATGGTTCACCTCTTTAAAAAGTGTAACGGGTCATAGATCGGATAATCAATCTTGGGTTTTTACCACGGCTTCCATTATTTGTTGGGAAATATGGAAAACAAGATGTAACTGTATTTTCAACAGGTTGGATCCTACATCGGAGATTTCTGCAATTAAGGCCTCTCGGGTAGCTTCGGAGTTCTTATGTGCAATTTTGCATCAAGGGAACAATGACTTACCAACCCCCCAATTTACACTTTCTCATCAATTGTCTTGGTCCCCTCCTTTGGTTGGTACTTTAAAGGCAAATTTTGACGGTGCTTGGTCAAAAGAAAATTTCCAATCCGGATTGGGTGTCATCTTTAGGTCTTCAACATGCTCTATTGTGGCTGGTATGTCTAAGCCCTGCTTGTCCTCCTCCGCTCTTCAAGCAGAAGCTAAAGCTATTTTATTGGTGGTCACCAAGGCAATTGAGAACAGATTTCTCGATGTAGTCTTCAAATCTGATTCTCAGGAGCTTATTTCCAACATCTAGGGAGATCTAAAGCTAGGGAATTGGTCAATTTTTCCCTTCTAACCAAAATCTGGAATCTTTCCTATAACTTTCAGTCTATTGGTTGGCGGTGGATTCCGCATCAAGTGAATGGTGCAGCTGATTGGGTTGCTTAGCAGTGTAAAAGAGGGATGCTTACTGATGTTTGGGTCATTAGACCCCCATCTTCTCTAGTTCATATTCTATCGAAGGATGGCTTTCCCTACCCCCTTTAATTTACCGTGGCTGGGATAGGTGTGGTTAGCACATTGGACCTAAGCCTTGCTATAAGATCGTACTATGCTCTCCTCCCCTATCTTAGCTTTGGGTGAGTCACTTTTGTATTTTCCTTCTTTTTTTTTTTTTTTTTTTTTTTCCAGTTGTCCTGTTTTGAGTTGCTTGTTGTTATCTCCTTTTTGCTTATTAGTTATCTGAGTTTTCAATGAAAGTGTTCTCTCTTTGTCCCCAAAAAAAAAAAAAAAAAAATGAACTTTTATTTTTTCGAGAACACGATCAAGTGGATTAAGTGTTACAACACAATTAATTAGAAATTTAAAAATAAAAACATTTTCAAACAATTATATTATGATATTTTAGACTACCAAAAATTATAATACTTTGAATACCAAACCGTATTTTAGGCTTACTCAAAAATCTATCATCAATCTCATTGTCCTTCCCCACTCCACCTTCCACGTCACCTTTTGGTCCCACAAGCCTCCCCCTTGTTAACTTATCCTCCCTCCTCGTCAACCCCAGGAACTTTCCCACCTGATGGGAGAAGCCAAAGCCTTTTACCCGCCAAGTTTGCACCGACAGCTGCCAAATAACGTTCTCAAGACGACACGTCGTAGAGTTGTAAGCGCGAGTACCAATTCCAACATATACATAGGCAGTGGTCCGTTATAACTTGCTCATGTCAGCTGGAGATAACGACTACTCCGTAATTGACACGTGGAGTTTCGGATCTTCTTGTCTCTTTTGTAAACTCCACGACGACGACTATTTAGACAGTGTCCACTGGAGCAGGAGAGAGAGAGAGAGAGAGAGAGAGAGAGAAAAGAACTTACAGAATTAAAAACCCCATGTAAGCAGAGAAAATAACTTGCAAACAATTTCAGAGAGAGAAAGAGAGAGTTTAGAGAGAGAGAGAGAGAGAGAGAAGAAGAAGAAGAAGAAGAAGAAGAAGAAGAAGAAAAAAGGAATGGAAAGGTATGAGATAGTGAAGGATATTGGGTCCGGGAATTTTGGGGTTGCAAAGCTGGTGAAGGACAAATGGAGTGGTGAGCTATTTGCTATCAAGTTCATTGAGAGAGGCCAGAAGGTAATTAGTTATTTAATTTCCACACCCTTCATTTTCTCTGTTTTCCAACTGGGTTTGTGTTAATCCAACTGGGTTTGTGTTTTATCCAACTGGGTTTGTGTGTTTTTATAGATTGATGAGCATGTACAGAGGGAGATTATGAACCACAGGTCCTTGAAGCATCCAAATATAATAAGATTTAAAGAGGTATATTAATTTCTTATTTGTGAAATGGTTTTGGAATTAATCTCTGCAGTGAAAAGAAAAAAGGTTAATTGCAAGTTACGTTAGTGGGGTGTGCAACTTGAAAAAAAAGGAACACTTTTGATAGAGAACAATCAGACTACCTTTTGTCGTTAGCTTTTAATTCCACTTGGTTTAAAGTCAAATATTCATGCTTGTTTTATTCGTCAATAACTTTTAATTCTACTCTGTGTGTGTGTGTGTGTGTGTGTGTGTGTGTTAATTTACGTAGGTGCTGTTAACACCAAACGATTTAGCAATTGTGATGGAATATGCAGCTGGAGGAGAACTCTTTGAAAAAATATGCAATGCTGGTCGATTCAGCGAGGACGAGGTAAAATTTGGAACAAATTAATACATGACTTCTTTTCTTTTCTCTTCTTTTTTCTTTCTTCCTTCAGCTGCAAATGATTAAGAATCTTAGTAGTTGTTTTGAATTTTCCTTTTTCTTTGGTTCGGCTGTCCGATTCTTGACATGGGTTTCTGCATTCTGCAGGCAAGATATTTTTTTCAGCAGCTGATATCAGGAGTCAGTTATTGTCATTCAATGGTAAAATCCTCAACCCATCGAAATCATGATATGATTTGTTCGTTGTAAACATTTTAATTCTTGACCCTATGATACTATAATTTTTTTTTTTTTTACTGCAGCAAATTTGCCACAGAGATCTTAAATTGGAGAACACTCTTCTGGATGGAAGCTCGGCGCCGCGTCTCAAAATTTGCGATTTTGGTTATTCCAAGGCAATTAACTAGTTAATTGACTGTGCAATTCGTACGGTGAATTTCAATTTCATTTAGTAATTACTTTCCTTCTGTATCTTATAGTCATCTGTGTTGCATTCCCAACCGAAATCAACTGTTGGAACACCGGCATACATTGCACCGGAAGTCCTGTCAAGAAAAGAGTATGATGGGAAGGTAAGATTTTCTGAGACCGGTTTTAATGTTCTGTTTTTGGTCTTGTCCTTGTCATTTTAGACCAACAATTTGGTCACATAACTAACATCCGTGTTTTCTCACTCATTATCCTTTGAGAATCTCAGATTGCGGATGTTTGGTCATGTGGGGTTACCTTATATGTCATGCTTGTTGGTGCCTATCCCTTTGAAGATCCAGAAGATCCAAGAAATTTCAGAAAAACACTTCAGGTATACGTATATCCTTGTGCTACTTGTACTGTTTTTGTTTTTGTTTTGCCTATTGCCTATGCCTGTCGATGTTGTCGCCTAACGATTTTAATTTGACACTGGGTTGTTGCAGAGGATTCTTAGTGTCCGCTATTCAATTCCGGGCTATGTACGTGTTTCCATGGAATGCAGACATCTCCTTTCTCGAATCTTCACTGCTAACCCTGAAAAGGTATTATTCCGTGCACTCACAATCAACGGTATGTATTTCGTTAATTGTCAGTCGTGGATGTACGACAACCCCGCCTAGAAAGACAGAAAACCTACTGTAACTCTTGATTGTTTATACTTTAATACTCTTTTGTTTTGATTCACTGAGAACAGCCATCGTTGTGCACATGTTTAATTGCCAATCGTTGATGTGAGTAGACGGCTCACAATCATGCCTAGAAAGATAGATAGCCCTTTGTCACTTTTTGTGTCCCTTATACTTTATACCCTTTATTGTGATTCTCTAATAACAATCGTCGAGACACACACGTGGTTGATTGTCAATTGTTGAATTTGTTGCAGAGAATAACTATCCCTGAAATAAAGCAGCATCCATGGTTTCTAAAAAACATCCCAGTAGAATTCATGGAGGAAAATGGCCTCCCAAACAATGACCAAAATTATGAATCATCATCCCAAAGCGATGAAGAAATATTGGCAATAATTCAAGAAGGTAGAAAAGCTGCTGCGACTGGCGCCAAATATGGCGGACATTTACTTGGGAGCATGGATCTTGATGAGTTAGACGATGCTGACATAGATGATATAGAGACAAGTGGTGATTTTGTTTGTGCGTTATGAGTGCAAGTTCGTACCGGGATTTTCCAGAATGCTTGGGTGTATCCTATACACAAGATCATTGTAGAATTTTCGGTTTGGATCATATATACAGCTTTGCATTTTGCAGCTGCAGGCAGGCCAAATGCTATTTCCCAAAAGCAGTTGGGAGATAAGGCCTTTTTTTTCATGTGATGTATTAGGGAATCAAACTTGTGGATGCAAATTTCTTCCTCCTTGATCTTGGACAAAATTGCACCTACAAAACAAATAACACATTTGGTCAAGGCCAAGCACGTGCCCACGATGAATTTGGGGGGGAGGGGGGGGGGGTTTGGGGGGGGGGGTGGCTTTGGCCGAAGAACCTCCGATGCCAAAGTTAGAATTTTGAGAGAAAAGTGTTTGGGGAATTTTGAGTGTTTAGTAAGAGTCAAGACCTAAGTTTTTAGAGGAAATGAGGTTGAATATATAGTGCATGGCCGGTCCCCCTCTTGAGAAAAAGTGGCCGGCCCTTTGGGGTATTTTCGTGTGAAATGGGTGATTTAATTGGTAATTAATGGATTAAATAGGAATAAATCCATTAATTAGCCAATTAACTCAATTTATATGGAATGTTTTGAAGGTTATGAAATAATTACCTTGTAAAAAATATAGGATGAGGATGGATGAAATAACTTTAAACTTGTTACCTATTTTGGGCACTTTTGACTTAATTGTGGGATGTTTGTTCACTACTTGCGCGTAGAAATTCCGGTGCTCCTCAAGGGTAATTTTGTCATTTTTGCCCAGAAATCCACGTGTCGCCTCTTGATTATTTTTTGCTCCACAAATGCCCCCACACCTGTTGGGCTGCTCGTAAGAAAGGGCAGCAGGTGTAGAGATCTTCTGGCTTTAGGAAATGTAGGATTGTTTTCTATTTTGATGTTGATTCTCTCTTTAATAGGAAATTAGATCCTTCTAGGAAAGGGAAATAAATTTCTCTCAAAACGTATTTAAGTCCACTTTAAGTGGGTTATTAAATCAACTTTGGAGAGCGATTTATTATACCCTACAAGAGAGAGAGCTTAGATGATATTTGTTCCCTTCCTCTAGTAATCTTCTACATCTTGCCCGTGCAAAGGATCGTCTTTCGTTGCTTTCTTCGTTTTCTCCACGCCGCACCGAGGTAAGAAAAAAAATAATTTTCCTTGTCTTCTTCTTGGATAGTGCTGTCGTGGGGCAGCCGTCAGGGTGGTGCGGCACGTTGGTTGGCGGGGCTAGGAGCCGGCTCGGCATGGGTTGAGAAGGTGTTGTGGCAGGGACCATTACTTGGGCTGCTCGGCTTGGCTAGAGCCAAGGGCAGCTTGCGAGGCTGGGGCCACGGATTGAGGCGCTGAGGCGCAGTGTTAGACGAGCCACATGGTTTATGTCATTTGGGGTCTTAAACCTGACGGGGGCCAGGTCGGCGATTGAAAGAGGTAAAGAGGTCGAGGGCCTCATGGGCTACTGGAATACTGGGCATGCAGGCATCCTGCTTACTGATTTAAGAGAAAAAAATGAGGAAAAAGCTAGTATAGGTTGAGTTCCCTTGCTAAGTATCGTGAATACCGTTGGCTGCTTAGTTCTCTTCGTCGGAAGAAATGTGGGATGCTCCCGAGAGAGAAGGTAAAGAGGATCAAGGCAGATACTTTAGCGCGTCTGATCGCTATCGTGGAGCCTATTGTGAATGAAGGTGGAAAGAAAAGATCTTCCCCGTTTGCTCAAGAGATGTTGGTTAAGAAAAAACTGAAGGCTTCCTCCGCTGTTCGTGAAGGTCCACCTGTTGTCGAGAGGCCTATGATTGACATGACTTCTTCCAATTGGAAGAAAAATGAGCTGCTAGATCTGAGCCTATGGTGCTTATTATGTCGAGAATGGCTAATTCGATTGCTGATAGTATTACTCAGTGTAGAGGTATTGTCATGCCCCTAGTGCCGAAGTCTGTGCAAAGATGTCCAGTGTAGAGGTATTGTCATGCCCCCAGTGCCGAAGTCTGTGCAAAGACGTCCATTGGGAGCTAAGTTCGGTTCTCATTCGGAAAAGCTTGTTAATATAAAGAGTGATAAGGTGGACTCTGCTGCTAAAGTGGTGTTAAGGCCCACTCCCTCTACTGCTGAGACTGATTCGCCTGCTAGGAATGAGAAGATTGCTCGTGTGGGCAATTGTGAGAAATCCACTAAGCCTACTTTTGGGGAAGCTGTTGAGATATGTGTGCTCTTGAAACCAGATCTGCTTGAAGACATGGACGCTTGTGCCAAGTTTGTTGATGGCGTTAGAAAGGTTTGTTCGCCTAAGTTCCTTTGTGAAGCATACGACCCAATATAGAAGGACTACTTTGCTTGTTATGATGCATATATAGCAAGGCTGCCAAGGAGGTGGTGAAGACTATGGCAGCTGAAGATTATTCCCCGACCGAGGAGATCAAGAGGTTCGACTCTGAGCTCGTTGCTTTGAAAGGGTCTAATATTTTTGTCCCCACTTCTCTTCAGCTTGAGACCGCTCGCCAAAAGATCGTTGACTTGAAAACTAGGCTTGACGCGATCTAAGTTAAGTATGAAAGTGTAGAGAAGGAGATTGGATATTACATACCTCAGATTCAAGATCTCGAGTTTGCAGTTTTTGAGCTTCGTTTTGTTGCTTATGCAAAGGATGAAGAGTTGATTGCTGCTTATAATCAAGTGATCCACTTCAAGAGAATCGTTGATAGACTTGAACCCCAAGTGTAGGAACTTTAAGGTGTACTAAAGATCAACGAAAGTCTGAAGAAGGAAGTGGATGAGCTGCAACGCGTCCGTGTTGGTCTGCTCGAGGAGAATGAGCAGTTGAAGGGTGAGAATGATGGGCTCGAGGTTTCAAGACCTTCTCTATTTCTCTGGAAGATTTGTTGCTTATACTTTTGAGGTTTCCATTGGTGAAGTAGTTGAATAAATTGGTGCCCAAGCTAGGGCAGCCGGGGGTGAAGCACTGAATGATGCCGCTGCTAAGAGCGCTGCTGTTGCTGAAAGTGTGGTGACTGAGTAGTCGTGAGATGTCCAAGCTGCTGAAGTGTAGTCTTCTAGGTAGCCTTTAGGATTTTCTTTGTTTTTCGTTGTAGCTCTTGTTTTTCTTGAACTCCTTCGGCCTTTGCAAGTTATTTATAAACATGCTTCCTTCATTTTTCTTCATCTTCACTTCTTTTGTTCATCCCCTAACCTTTAGACTTTATAGACCAATGGCAGACGTGCTACTTTTTTATAAGCAGACATGCCCGCATAGCCTATGCAGCCGTAGGTGTTGGTGTAAAACTTTGCAAAGTTGTTAGCCATAAGGTTGGCAGCCGGATGCCTTACTTATAGAAGCAGACCAGTTCGTGTAACCACTAGGCTGTTAACTTTGGCTTTCTCCAATTCCGTAGGTTGCGCAACAAGTATCACAACACTTTAGGACTTGGTGTAAGTTGTTCCGCACTTGGCAGAGGTAAAGCTTATCTACTGCGTAACATGTCTGCAGTGGATAAAGCTTCATATATGCACGCTAGCTTGTTTAACCTTTCACAAGAATGTGCGGTTGTATAAGTCTAGCGTGGCTTTACTGCTCGAAAGGAAAGCCGTAGGTAGTTTTCTGGAAACCGTAGGCTACCTTAGTGCACTCGGTAGCAGCTTTAGGATTCCAGTGTAGCCGTTCATCGGATGTACTGCGTAATGTGCCCCTTTCATCTCTAGGGCCCGATTTCCCACAGATTAGGCTTAGAGACCCAAAATCCTTCAGTTAGCTAAGCCTTGAAAAAGACCATTGTGGCTACTTCTAGAAATCCCGGCGCAAGCCATCGTGCGTCTAGTTATACTAGGGCAGCCATGCTCATCCACGTCTGGATATTCGGAGTGTAGAGTTTATCCTCCCGTCTTGGAGAGCTGACCCATGTGGGTTTGGGGAATTGGTTTACCCTCTAGCAATGGAGAGCATGGTTGGTCCCTTGAGAGGCGCAATTCGTGCGATGGGTCCCTGAAAAATGCATAATCTTCTTTTGAAATGCAAGAGTGATCAGTTGTAAGCATGCAGCCGAGCCAAGTTGTGATTACTTCTGAATTCTTTATTGAAAAATGAGTGAAACGAATGAGAACTTAGCTATATGGTAGGAATTGCATAACAATTGGATAGTCCTCGGCTTGTGTGGTGGTGCCCGTCGAGCTGCTTGAGTCTTCGGGCTTTGATGTAGTGAGAGGTCACACATGGTACTTCCTCAGATTGTAGGCGCTCCACTGCTTTTCGATCTTTTTATCGTTTCATGGTGGCGAGGGTATAATTACTCTTGCCGCCTATTTTGCTGATCTTGTACGGACCTTCCCATATGGGATCCATCTTTTTGGAGCCTTCTTTGTGGGCAGTGATGAAGGCTTTTCTTAGGACTAGATCTTTAGGTTGGAACTGCCGGATCTTGGCCTTTTTATTGTAGTTGGAAAGGAGTTGCTGCTGGTAGGCTGTGATGCGGGTGATGGTCTGCTGCTGGTAGGCTTGATGACATTGGGATGAATGATTGCTTTTAAGCCAAATGCCAAATAGAAAAGAGTCTCACCGGTTGCTCGTCTTTTGGTGGTGCGATATGCCCATAGACATCTGGGGAGTTCGTCTAGCCATTTTCCCTTCTTGTTGGTGAGGGATTTCTTGAGGTAGTCGAAGATCATCTTGTTGGATGCTTCGGCCCGCCTATTGCCTTGAGGATATCTCGGCGTGGACATATGTTGCTTGATGCCATATTTTTGGAGAACTTCGCCATATCTTTGCCCACAAATTGTGGGCAGTTGTTGGTGATGATGGACTGAGGAATGCCAAATCAGCATATGATGTTTCTCCATATGAAGTGCTCTATGTCCGTTTAAGTAGTGGTCGTTTTAGGCTCTGCTTCTACCCATTTGGTGAAGTAGTCTGTTGCCACGATCATCATGCCTCTGCCCCTAGTAGCAGGCGGCATAAGTCCTACCAGGTCGATTGCCCACTGCATGAATGGCCAAGGACTCGTATGCAGGTGTAGCTCGCTGGTAGGTAATGCTGGTATTGGCTTGTAGCGTTGGCAATGGTTGCACTTTTGTACTAACTCCGTAGTATCTTGGAGCATGGTAGGCCAATAGTAGCCTGCATTAAAAGCCTTATGTACTAAGGATCGACCTCCGAAGTGATTTCCATAAATGCCTTTGTGGATTGAGCTTAGAACCTTCAAGTTATCGAGAGGCACTAGACAACGAAGATGTGGTCTGGTGTATGATCTTCAGATGAGAATGTCGTTCCACATGTAGTAGCGTGCTGCCTTGATTTGGAGCTTCCTAGAATCCAATCTTTTCGTGGGGAATGTGCTATTGACCAGGTGACTATAATGGAATCTTGCCAGTTTGGAGTTGTACAAACCTGTGACACCTCAGCTGCTGGCTTTGCCTCTATACTTGGCTTGTCTAGATATTCCTCCGAGATAGAGCGTTTGAGTTGGTGGTCGAGGGCAAAGCTTAGGCCGACTAGTGCATCCACGTGAGCCCTGTCTGCCGTCGAGTCTTTTGCCATTCGGAGACCTGCTAGTAAGGTTTCGTACTTTGTTTCGTTGTTGGGTACTTTGAAGTCTAAAGTGATCACCTGTTCAAGTATTGAATCGTCTGGGGTGATAAGGACTAAGCCTGCTCTCGAACCTTTGTAGTCGGATGAGCCATTGACATGCAAATGCTAGAAGTCTCCATCGGGTAGAGTAGGCTCGGCTAGGGCGGGCTCGGCTAGCTTTGGGACGTCGTTGGGCTGCTCTATTGCGTTGTGAATGCATGGTAGGGAGTCGTGGAGCTGGGGCAATGTTGCACGTAGCAGAAGATGTTTAACTGCCGGTATTGGACTATTCTAGAGTTAAATTATAGAGCAAGGGTCGGCTAGGGCCGTGTGATACATAGAAGGAGGTAGTGCTCAACTGCCGGTACATGTTGCTTCTATGTAGAATCTTTTGGGGCGACGAGGACGAAACTTGCTTCTGAGTGTGTCCTTCCAGTGTTCGTCTGCCCTTGGCGTGTCTTTTAGGCCGAATTGTTGCGTTTGTCAGTAAACTTTACATCCACTAGGGTCTACGCCTTTATCGTTGCGTGTCTGGATTGGGCAGAATAATGCGTCATGAGGATGGCTGCATGCGTTTGAAGGTAAAACTTGAGCTTTGGGGTTGCAACAACTATCACTAAAGTTAGCTTTTAAATTTCTGATAACATCGAGTAGAGCTTTTGAACTGTGGAATACATGTAGTCGGGCCCCCAACTCTTTTCGTATGATGGTAGACCTTATTGCTGCTTTAGATACCATCAAACATGTGAATAAGTCCTCTTTAACTTCCAATTTGGATAATAGGGAGGTGATGTCGGGTACTTCTTCAAGTCATTGAATGTGTATTGGTGAGCGTTGTCCCAAAGTGCATGCTTCTCTACCAGAGTGAAAAAGTCTGCTAGAGTTAGATCTTCTTTCATGATCAATTTTCTGAATAGCAGGTGGTCTGCTTGAAGTCCTTTTTGGAAGACTGCTCTAGCTATCGAGTTGTTGCATCCGACTATCCTTGCCTTCTCTGCTTTGAACCTCTTCATATAGTCATGAAGCAACTTTTTTGGGGTTTTCTTGACGTTGAACAATTGGTCGGACTTCTTTTTGATTGAGTGATATGATGAATATTCTTTGGTGAAAACCAAAGAAAGTTCGTCAAAACTCCGAATAGATTGTGGCGGTAGGGTGTAAAGCTAATCTTGCGCCTCGCCTTGTAGAGTGGTGGCGAATATCTTGCACATGAGATCATTATTGTTTCAATAAAGGATCATTGGGCTTCGGTAGTGTTTTAAGTGTCTCTCTGGGTCTTCATCCATTTTGAAAGATGTGAAATGTGGCATGCTGAACTCGTATGGAGGCTCTGCCTGTTCGATCAGTCTGTGAAGGGTGACCTGCTTATGTTGGTCATGTTCCGTCGTAGTGCCTTGTTGGTGACCTCGTTGCGTTGAAAATTGCGCAATCCCTTGGTCAAGAGTCTCTCTACTTCTTCTTGAATTTTCCTTTGTTGGGGTAGCGAAGCTCTCGGTTGCCCCCAGTCGTGACTTGCTGGTCTAGATTGCTCTTCCATGTGTTTGGCTCATCTATGCCGCATATGCAGTGCGTGTGATGTGTTATCAGTATGCAAGCGAGTTCTTCGCAGGCTGCTGGTTGAACTTGAGCCAGATTGAGTGACTGCTTCTTTCCGTTCGTTGTGCTGCCTACTCCGATATAAGGTGAATGATGGTCATTGCGGGCTTAGTCGCGAATGAACATTTCGCTTAGAAGGTTGCTCATGTTGACTATCGGAGTGTGACCCTAACCGTGAATGTACGCTCGTCCGTGGGCTTAGTCGAGAATGCAGGCTCCTCTACGCACTAAGATGGGAGTATGCGCTATCTCGGGGGCCTAATCGGGAGTAAATTGCCCGAATGCTTGGTTCGTGGCTGGTCGAGTGGCTGCTTGCTGGGACGTTGCTGGAGAGGTTCTTTATTTGCCCTTGTCCTACTTCGAGACACCTCGTCTGGGGCACGTTGCATCTCGATGTGCTGTAAGAGCTGGTTCACCAAGGTCGTCAGCTGTGCGAGGGCGCTCGTCAACTTTATGATTTGTTGAGACAAATGTTTTTCTCTATTTGGGTTGGAATAGCTTGGAAGGAATGCATCTCCTTAAGCAATGGAAGTGTGGTAGACTCTGGGCACGACATTTGAGTTAGGAAATGTCAAATCCGCAGAAAAATGTGGTGAAAATGCTCCCAGTTCGATCGTCGGTCTGGAAATTTGAAGCTGGGACAGTTGAACTAATCTTGGATCGATTTGGGCTGCTTGGAAGGCCACATGAGCAGACGGGGTTGCGGGAGCAGGCTGGGCCACGAGAGTGGATTGCTCGGCGTGTGGCGCACGTGGGTGCGAGGCTAGGGCTCAGCTTAGCAACGCTTTGGGCTTGGAGTGACATGGCTTGGGTCGTGGTTTTGGTGCCGTGGGCCTTAGATGGCATGGCTTAGGCTTACTGAGATGGCACGGCTCGGCCTGTGGTGGTGGTGCCATGGACCTCGCCGTGGGTGGTGTCTGTGGTGGCCACCGCGGTGGTTACCCATGGTGGAGCCCCGTAGCGGTGGTGCCGCTCCACCTATGATCACATTTAGCCTCGTGGAAAGCCGAGGTCCCATTTCTTGAATATTGGAATTTTCACTTGGGGAATTTTCTAAATTTCTAGCCATTGTATTTCTCTTTTATGTTTTATCAAAGAATCTTTGCAAATATAAAATTCTAATAATAAGAATGTACGAAAAATATACAAATGGACAAGAAACAATAAAGAAAAACCTTTTATGCGAGAGTCTTCTACGAGTGTGTGTACTTCAACTTTTAATGAAAGCACCAATTTGTGGATGCAAATTTCTTCTTCCTTGATCTTGGATAAAATTGCTCCTACAAAACAAATAACACATTTGGTCAAGGCCACCAACCTCACTCGCCCACGATGATTTTTTTGTTGGGGGGGTGGCTTTGGCTGAAGAACCTCTGATGCCAAAGTTAGAATTTTGAGAGAAAAGTGTTTGGAGAATTTTTGAATGTTTAGCAAGAGTCAAGACCTAGGTTTTTAGAGGAAAGGAGGTTGAATATATAGTGCATGGCCGGTCCCCCTCTTGAGAAAAGGTGGCTGGCCCTTTGGGGTATTTTTGTGTGAAATGAGTGATTTAATTGGTAATTAATGGATTAATTAGGAATAAATCCATTTATTAGCCAATTGACTCAATTTATATGGAATGTTTTGAAGGTTATGAAATAATTATCTTGTGGAAAATATAGGATGAGGATGGATAAAATAACTTTGAATTTGTTACCTATTTTGGGCACTTTTGACTTGATTGTGAGATGTTTGTCCACTGCTCGCGCGTAGGAATTCCGGTGCTCCTCAAGGGTAATTTTATCATTTTTGCCCAAAAATCCACGTGTCGCCTCTTGATTATTTTTGGCTCCACAAAACTGTCTCTTTAGAGAGTGATGTATATTTTACTTTGCTTAGAAGTTTGCTGTCTAGGTCAATGGTGTGAACTGGCCTTTCCATTGTAGGCTGTTGCTTCTTAGGTTTGTAATTTGCAAAATTTTCATAACGACTTGTGGCCCTAACGTTTAAAAGCGTTTATTCTTGCACCTGAGGTTCTATGTTTTGAATTCCCCCATGTGCCGCGATATGGTTTGTAGTAGAATAGAACTGTAAATTTTGATATTCTATTGGCTTGTGATGTAAGCATACATGTATAGTAGAGTGGACAAAATCATATGTTCATCAATAAGCATTTATTCTTACATCGCTATTGCAAGTCCAATGGTTAGATGCTCGTGGTAAATTGGAGAACGTTGATTGAATAAGCTGCTTAATTAATTATTGGCCGCACCAACATTTTGTTTAATTATTTGCATTCACTATCTAAATTTTCAGATCTTTCACAATAAACCTTTGGATTCTCTAATACCAAGTGGAAATTTATTTTTTAAAATCTTAGAGGGGTGTATCAAATTAATCAGTGAATATATTTTTTAGGGAGTTTACTTGACTTCTATTTAATCCAAGTGGATTTGATTGAATTCTACATAGATTTTAAAGGAGCACGTGAGACTTTTATCATGGAATTTATAAAAATACATTAATTATCAGGGATTCTTAAATGATCAGTTTATTGAGCAAAATGATAAACATACACCATTTTTAACTTCTTACACATTCTTGTTTAATCATGACAGCTGATTTTGTTTGATTTATTCGGTCCAATGGTTAAAAAAAAAAAAGATGTGTGAAAAGTTAAAAAGATGTGTGTGAAAATCACTTAAAAATGTTATGAAATCACTTCTCTTTATCAATAAGCATTGCTATTTTCAAATTGAGGAATGATAGCTATCTTCATTCTTCCCCCCTTACTATCTCCAATTTACCTTTTCCACACATCAAACCACATGAACTCCACTAGCACTTAAAACTAAGTTCTTAATGCCTTATGAAACTCATTATTCTTTTTTCCGATATTACCCTTGTTTTTTAAAAGCTAACTTCTCTCGCCTACCAAATTCAGCCCGTAATTCTGTTTCTAAATCCAAAAAAAAAAATGATTTGTTTTTTTTTTTCCCTAAAACCCCAAAATGATCATTTAGTACTATGGTCTAGTAATATTTCTCTTCACTTGTAAGTGTGAGGTCTTAGAGTCGATTTTCGACAAAGGCGAATTTGAACCACATAATTGCTAGTTCATTGTGAGACTAAACACATCACAATCCGTTCGGGTAGATAAAATCGTTTGTTCAAAAAAAAAAAAAAACCCAAAATGAATTGTATTATAAAAGGAAAAAACAACCCAAATTGGATGTGTAGTTGTATATGTTTTCACTTGGATTCAATGACTTACCAAGAACAAAAGAGAAGAACATATATGATTTATTGAACATAAAAATATAAAAAAAGCCGACATCGATATACGGGTAAATAAGCTTATTAAAAAAAAGAAGAAGTAATTAGCTTTAATGGATTCAAATTTTAATTTTAATTGTTTTTTAAATGTTTCGTCCAAGAAGAGACCAGAGGAACTTGGCGTTGGCCATTGCACGAGGGGCTAAACCATCAGCTAAACCCAATGGACCAAAATTTCCAGCTAATAGGGTATAGTATTGGGGCGGCAGAACGAGACCATGGAGAAGGATATCGAAAGATTTCAGCATAAAGAGGATAAATTTTTAGTTGTGACGAGAACACAAATGGTACACTACGTATTTTAATAGGAGTGGTGGAAAGTTTTACTTTTTAAGTTATTAACTTTTTAGCACACATATCCTACCATTTGTATAGTGACACGTGATGTATCATCCTGTGTACCAGTCACACTGAAAAATCTCTCCTAAAAGAGAAGAAGAATGAGATGGTCCAGATTGGGAAGAGGGAAGGTAACATGTGTTTTTATTAGTTATTTAGTAGTACGATTTAGTGGTATTCTTCTTCGATAGTAAATGAGAAGTATTATATTCGATTCTCGCCAAAGACGTATTTGAACCATATTATTGTTAGTTCATTATGAATCGTAATCCACTCACTTACCTTTAGTATAGATAATATCGTTAAAAAAAAAAAAAACTGTTTTTATTAGGGGTATTGCTGGAATGATAATAATGATCTTTTTAAGGCACTAAAAACTTAGTTTTAAGTGTTAGTGGAGTCCACGTGTCGTTTAATGAGTTGAAAAGGCAAATCTGGAAAAGTAAGAAGACAAGGTAGCTAACGTTTTTCTTTCAAATTTTCATTATTTGAAATAGTGATTATGACCATCACAAGTGCCTATTTTATTTAATTTTGAGGCGATTATTAACCAAATGCTCTTGCTTGGAGAGTCTAAAGTCATCTCTAACCGAAATGACTAAATATAGCCTCTCCAAAATTATAGCCTTGTAAAAAATTATTTTAAATGAACGGTATTAAGGCATACTCATATACCATTTTTAACTGAAATGGCTAAACTAATTCATTAGTTTTAAATTTATTGGTTAATTTAATTAAACAACCATTGGATATTTTCAAATCCAGCCGTTGAGTTTGAATCAATCATTGCAACAGGAGGTGACTCCCATAAAAAGGCTAAGGTCATCTCCAACCAATTCGGCCAAAGGGCTATAGGCCGAACCATAGCTTATTTTTTTACACAAAATCCATCTCCAATGAAGGGCTGGGCAAAAAAGATTTGTGATCCACTGGGCCATAAACCAGCCAAATAGCTAGCGGGCTGGCCAAAGATAGCCAGCCAGCCAGCTCAGAAAGGAAAGTCCAAATGTGCTCCAACAGTAACATGACGTCAGTTTTGGATATTTTTTTTTTTTAGACTTTTTTTTTTTACAGAAGAAATTTAAAAATAAAATAAAATAAAATAAAAATTATAGGGCATAGAGTACAAACTAAGAGATTCACTAACTGGCGTGCAACCACAATTTGTTTACCATGAATACACTAAATTCTCCACATCCGCAAATACCCAATTACCCAAAGCTGCAAATAACCCTTTTTTTTTTTTTTTCTGTTCTTCTCCACTTCTTGGCACTAGCATGATTCCCCCGTTCCCTCACCTGCTTTCCAGAAGCCTCCTCATCTTTCCTTTTCTCCTTTTTTTTTCTTTTTTTTTTCCTCATATTTTATAATATAAATATTATTCTTACTCCTCCCTCTTAAAATTCCGAAGGTAGGTATCCAACTACAATATTATCAAAGACATACATAATTGTTTATTGAGTTAATCACTTTGATCAACACTCCAATTATCACCTTTTAGCATTGTTCTAAAAATTCCCTTCTAGCGCCACCTAGACGCTAGACGGCTAGCCACCGTCCCGATTAATGCCTAGGCATTTGAAAATTAAGAAATGGCGCCTAGACCTACTCAGGCGTTCGTCTAGACCGCCTAGCCCGCCCATACCTACTTAGATTGCAACTCACTTAGACAGAAAATAGATAACTTTCATTTTTTTAATTAATTATAAGAGACTTGTTGAATACTTAAATAAACATATATTATATGTTTGTTCCCACGTTTTCATTTTGTTCCAAAAGCTCATAATAGATATATCATTCTATTTTATAGTTTATGATGAAATCATATATATTTTAAGCTTAAATATATACTTATTTACACGAAATATAATAGATTTAATTAAATTTGTCACATCTCGGCCCATACCCCCTCCAGATCCCGGGCTCGACCCCACCGTAGCACGATATTGTCCGATTTGGGCCCCGACCACGCCCTCACGATTTTGTTTCTGGGAACTCACACGACAACTTCCTAGTGAGTCACCCATTATGGGATTGCTCTCGCACGCTACTCACTTAACTTCGGAGTTCCTATGGAACCCGAAACTAGTGAGCTCCCAAAAGGCCTCGTGCTAGGTAGAGATGAGAATATACATATAAGGCTTACAAGATCCACTTCCCTGGGCGATGTGGGATGTTACAATCCACCCCCCTTAGGGGTCCGACGTCCTCGTTGGCACACTCGGCTAGGGATTGGCTCTGATACCAATTGTCACACCCGGCCCAGACCCTCACCACATCCCGGGCTCGACTCCATTGTAGCACGATATTGTCCGCTTTGGGCTCCGACCATGTCCTCATGGTTTTATTTTTGGGAACTCACACGAGAACTTCCCAGTGGGTCACCTATCATGGGATTGCTCTCACACGCTACTCGCTTAACTTCGGAGTTCCTACGGAACCCGAAGCCAGTGAGCTCCCAAAAGGCCTCGTGCTAGGTAAAGATGAGAATATACATATAAGGCTTACATGATCCACTCCCCTGGGCGATGTGGGATGTTACAATCCACCCCCCTTAGGGGTCCGATGTCCTCGTCGGCACACTCGCCCAGGGATTGGCTCTAATACCAATTGTCACACCCGGCCCGGGCCACAACCACATCCCGGGCTCGACTCCACCGTAGCACGATATTGGCCGCTTTGGGCCCCGACCATGCCCTCACGATTTTGTTTCTAGAAACTCACACGAGAACTTCCTAGTGGGTCACCCATCATGGGATTGCTTTTGCACGCTACTCGCTTAACTTCGGAGTTTCTACGGAACCTGAAGTCAGTGAGCTCCCAAAAGGCCTTGTGCTAGTAGAGATGGGAATATACATATAAGGCTTACAGGATCCATTCCCCTGGGCGATGTGGGATGTTACAAAATTTGCCTAGTCCGCCTAGGCACCTGCTTAGACTCTGCCTAGCAATTAGGCCCCAAAACCATCGCCCGACTAGTGCCTAGCGTCTTTTAGAACCTTGCATTTTAGCATTAAAACGTTATACAATGAGTTAAATAATAAAACTTACATACAAGGTTTCACAATAAATGGATTGTTTCACATAGAAAAGTAGGATTGGGTTATAACATGACACTTGAAAATCTTATTTGAAAAATTATTAAGATTACATAAAGATAAGAAATATGGAGAGTTATTCACTTTAGTAACACGTGTCACCCAAAATTCTATCCGAAAAATTATTGAGATTATATAAAGATAAAAAATCTGGAGGCTTATTCATTTAGCGACAAGTGACACTCAAAATATGTCAAGAAACCTTATTTTAATATGGTAGTTTAATTTAATTAACTAATAAAATTAAAGAACAAATTTAAAATAATAAATTATTGAGGGGCTAAAAAATAGCCCCCTTTGGTTGGAGATGATATATAAATATGGCATGACACTATTCATTAAAAAATAATTTCTTGCAGGGCTAAATATAGCCCTTTCGATTGGAGATGGCCTAAGAGAGGCTACATTTGGTCAGCCTGATGACCCTTTAGCCAAATAATGGTCTGATGGGCCCTATAGGATTATAGTCCAGTCATCAGTTGGAGGTGAATTTTTTGTCAAATCAGGTTACTTTTTAACTTTTAGCTCTCTTCATTGGAGATGATCTAAGATCCGTACTCTTCTAAAGAGCATGAGCCCGATACAGTACTGGATAGTTGATAGCAACCTAGCCCAATTTTTAGGCCTTCACCCATCCATCAGTTCAACTAGTGGCGTGTATGGTGTAAAATAAATTAAGACATACAATCAGTCCTTCATAACACTACACACGAACCCTAACCATTCTCGCATATTTAGGCCATCTTTAACCGATTTGGCCAGAGGGCCGAAAATAGCTCGAAATGACAAGAAAACCATCTCCAACCGAGGGCTAGGCCAAAGGGCTCGTGGGCCCCATTGAGCCAAAAAAGAGAAAACAGGCTAAAGGACCAGCCAGCTAGCCTTGGACCGGCCAAAAAATTTGAAACCAACGGCTACCTAGTGTCAGCATGACGCTAGCTAGCAACGACCAGCTGACATCATGCTGACACTAGGTGACCGTTGGATTTGAATTATTATTTTTTTTTTTAAGGAGAAAATTTAAAAAAAAAAATTTAAAAAAAAATCTCATTTATTTCCTATAAATACCTTAGTCATTCCTACATCATTCTCACATAATTCTCACCATTCCATACTATCTTACTTCATTCTATTTCAATTCTTCACATTCTATTTTGTTACCTCTTCCAATAATTTTTCCTTCAATTTTTTCAATAATTTTCAAATGGCCACATATGCAATGAAAGGTAGGGCTTGGACCCAAAAAGAAGATGAAGCTCTTTGCAGGACTTATAGATGGGTCTCGGAAGATAGTATAAGTGGGAGTTCTCAAACAAGTGAAGGTGTTTGGACTCGTACATCCAAAAAATACTATGAGTTCTACGAAGGCACCACTCCACCGAATACCCAAAACCACAAGAGTTGTTCTTCAAGATGGAAGAAACATCTTCATCCAAGTTTGAATAAATGGCAAGTACTGTTAATGGCCGCAAGTAGACATGAAAGCGGTGCCAATTACTACGACGAAGTAAATGTTTTCACAATTTATTTTAAATAATTAATTATATTACATTTAATTTCATTAATTAATTTCCTTTAATTTTTGTAATTATATTTTTTAGGTACTCCAAGCGGAGGAATTGTATATGGAGGACAACTCGAAACCCTTTAATCATCATGGTTGTTGGGAAATTTGTAAAGGATGGGTATTATTTGAAGATCCACCTCAACAAAGAGTAGGTCGTACGCCGGTGTTCGGAAATGCATCCTCAACTGTAGATGGCGATGAAGATGGATTTCCTACCATTCAAGAAACAAGGGTAGAAAATCCGTATCTGGGTGAAGGTTCCATACCTAGGGCTATGGGACGAAACAAGGCCCGAAAATTAAAGGAAAAAGGCAAGGCAAGGGATGATTACGCCTTTCAACAAGAAATGACGACCTCTTTGCGATTAATGGTAGAGCAAAATGCTATTGTCGCGGAAGAAAGGAACCGTAGGAATGAAGAACGAGTCAAACAAATACAAAAAGAGATATATGATAGGAATATGCAAAAGAACACTTCGGATTACACTCCAATGAGTAAGACCTATTTTGATAGAAAAAAGAGGAAAATTATGGGCCGATGAGAGCTGTTTACCTCCGACTATAATCCTACAATGGTGGATGATGATGATGATCATTATAGACTTTAAATTTAATTTGTTGTAATTTTTAAATTTAAGTGTTATAGTTTTTAAATTAAAATAATAAATTATGTTTGGCCCTATGATCCTTTGGCCTCCTCGGTTGGATGTAGTTTTTGTCACAGGGTTATGTTTAGCCTATGGTCCTCTGACCCACCGGTTGGAGATGATAATGTTTGGAATTATTCATTAAAATATTAACTTTCTTAGAGGGGTGGATTTTCTGCTCTCCCCATCCCATACCATTCCTATCCCCTTATATTTATGTGGTCACAGTTAAGCCACGTCAACATTTTATATTCTTATTGCTTTTTGTCTTATTATTTTTATAAAAAAATCAATATAAAATGTTGACGTGACTTAACTGTGACCACAGAAATAGGAGGGGATGGGAAGGGTATAGAATGGGGAGGGTAGACAATCCAAAACCCTAACAAGCTGCCAAGAGCTCGTCTAATTCTAGTGGTTTAGAAGGCGGAGCATTTCTCTCATCTCGGCTACCGGCGGCGGAGCAAACATGAAGGTTTGGATCCGTCTCACTTTTTCCAAACCCGAACTCTAATGTCTTTCTCTGTTTTGCTGATCAGCATTTCAGTTCGTTCGTTTCTTTTGGTTGTTTCCGTTTAACATTGCAAATCCCATCACTGGGTGCCAGAAGAAGCTTGAGATCGACGACGACGCCAAACTATACAGAAACCCTTCCTCAAATTCTCCTCAATTTGGGTTTTTGTTTGCTTTCGGAATGGATAATATGATCATTTTTTTTTTTTTTTTTTTTTGCAATTGAGGTGGTTTATGGGGTTGGATTGGTTTGTATGATCTTTGGGGTCTGTTTGGCTGCTGAGAAATACTGTGGACAAATTTCTCTTTTCATGTATTTCTCTGTTTGGTTAGCAATATTGTGGATGCTTATGGGGGGTCGGGATATGCTTGCTTGTCCTTTGTGTGAATAATGCTGAATTTTTGTTTGATGACTAGGAAGTCTGTAAGAAAGAGAATTGCCTTCTGGGTTTTATTTATTTACCTGTTGATAACTTGGGATATGAATAGCATTACTCATCCTTTTATTGGTTTTAGTAACTTGGGATTTCTCTGCAGTAAAATTTTATATGGATTTGAGCTCCTTAACAAAACATGTGGAACATTGCTATGTAGTAGAACATTTTACAAATTGCCTTTTGTGTATTTGACTCTATTAGTATATTTGCACATAATACTTGTGTGCTTTGGTAATTCTATATGGTTTGTATCCTTTCCTATGGTACGTGTATTTTGTAAACGCCAAGGAAACTTTCGTACTCTTGTAGGCATTGGCTCCACAGTTTTATTTAGTTACTGGATATACATTTTTGAGTGAGAGACGCACATGTTTTAGCTACTTATATGTGCTTGTAGCTAATTACGGCTTTGCCAATTTGTAGACATTTGCTTCACTTCTTGTGTCCTCATCTTTTTTCTTTTTTTTTTTTTTTTTTTTTCGTGTTGAACAATAGTTTGTGTTTTTTACTAATTTACCTTTAATGTATCTGAGTTACGACCACTAAATTCCTTTATCATGTAGTCGTGCATTCTGGGACAAGAGGATCTCTCAAGAAGTAAATGGTGATGCATTGGGCGATGGATGGTTACTTTCTGATTTTTTATGTTTCTTTTGCAAGATCTCAAGTTCTATTCATGTTACAAGAGCATACTTATTACGTTTGTTTTTTCCTTTTGTCAAGAGTTAAGAGGCTATGTATTTAAAATTATGGGAGGCTGTGACAAGCAAGGCTTTCCTATGAAGCAAGAAGTGTTAACCACAGGCCGTGTTCGCCTTTTGCTCCATAGAGGTACATTATTTTATAATCTACCAATTTGTCTATAATAGAGAGAGGGAGATGATTAGCGTGATGAGGGCAGTTGATTGAGAATTCTGGTTGTTTCCTCTATATGACCTCTTGGTTTCAACTTTTGGTCAATGTAACTGATTGATGTATTTTGTTTGCTTAGGAACCCCATGCTCATATGGACATGGAAGGAGGAATGGGGAACGAAGAAGGAAATATGTTCATGGATGCATCGTCAATCTAGACCTCTATGTTCTGAACTTGGTTATTGTTAAAAAAAGTGACTCTGACCTCCCTGGACTGACTGATGTTGAAAAGCCAAGAATGAGAGGTCCAAAGAGGGCATCAAAGATCTGAAAGTTATTTAACCTCACCAAGGAAGATGATGTGAGGAAGTATGTATTGGAAGAAGATCGGGAAGAAGATCTACTTTTTGTCAGTTACCCTAGCTGGTAGGTAGCATGGGTGTGTGCATGGGTGATGTCATTTACCTTAGCCGGTAGGTAGCATGGGTGTGTGCATGGGGTGCTATCTAACAACTTGAAGTATGGCTGTCATTCTCACTAATTTAAGGGATTGCTGATCTTGCTTTAGTTGTTAGGTGATTAGGCGTAAATCAAGGAAGGAAGATGGTTTCTTGTTCTTTGTTTTGTTCCTTGTTTTTCTCTTCTTCCCATGCTCATATATATGAGCTATCTTTGTACTTTGTTTCTTCGTAATAGTAAATACACCTTCAAAACTCAATATGGTATCAAAGCAGTGATCCTAATCGACCTGCTTCTGAGTAGTTTCTTGAGAAATCTATGAGCTTTCCCTTATTCTCTATCATGGCTGAAGAGAGTTCAGTGCATGGCGAAGAAGTTAGCTCGCATGTTGTACCATCTTCATTTCATTTAGATGTTGATGTCAACCCAAATCAACGTCTCAGTTTTGTCTTATTAAATGAGTTCAATTATCTTCCCTGGGAGAGAGCAGTCACTCTTGTCTTGGGAGGACGATCGAAACTTGGTTATATTAATGGTGTTATTCCATCGCCGGATGTGTCCTCATCAGATTATAATGACTAGTTGTGCAAGGACCAATTGGTCATGTCATGGCTACTAAATTCTATGGATCGAAAGATTGCATAAATTTTCAGCTATGCTGAATCCTCCTGCATCATTTGGAAAAATCTCAAAGAAATGTATGGGAATCAGAATAATGCAGCTCGAGTGTTCCAGTTAAAAAAGGATATTGCTGGTCTTCAATAGGAAAGAAACTTATTTGTGCAGCATCTTGGGAAGTTAACCACCATGTGGAACAAGTTGAATGTCTATCGGCCACGCACCATTGACCCTGCTGTGCTGACCAAGAGAGCTGAGGAAAACAAAATATTTCAACTTCTTGCGAGTCTAAGTCCTGAATACGAAGATCTCAGGAGTCATGTCCTCATGAATCCTGATCTTCCCTCTTTCTCAAACGTGTGTGCCACGAGTCAAAGGGAAGAAACTCGCAGAAAAATCTTGACTGTGGAATTAAAGGCAAATATACCAGAAGCTAGGGTATATCTCTCTAACCACAGAACTAGTGAAGAGATGGGCTACAAAGGAAAGAAACCTATTCTGAAATGTAGCTACTGTGATACTGGTGGACATACACAAGATCATTGCTGGATTCTCCACCCTGAGCTAAGGCCCAAGTCTTTGAGGGATAACAACAAGGGTTTCCTTAAAAGTTCACACAACTCATCCTACAAGGCAAATCATACTGTCACCACTCATTCCGAGGGAGCATAGAAGTTCACCTCCAATCCAGCCAACCTGATCAATGAATTTGCTGCATTCCTCCATAAGAAACAAGGTCACAGAGACAATGAAGGATCAACTAATCAAAGTGACAACAAAAAAGTTGCTCTACTTGGGCAGTTTGTTGGCTTTTTGGCTGAAAATGAAGGTGTGACACAACAAGATATTCCAGGTATCTTACAATCCTTCTCAACTGCTCTCAAAGTAGGTAATGTGCATGATTATTGGATTATTGATTCAGGAGCTACTGATCATATGACTAACAAGTCTACAAACCTGCATAATTTTGAAAAACTCTCATGTCCATCTCAAGTGTCAGTTGCCAATGGCAAGGGTGCTATGGTTGTAGGGAGAGGGAAAACACATTTGATTTCTAGTGATGTCGAGTTTGAGGCTCTTTATGTCGCCTTTTCCTTTTCAACTCTTATCTGTTGGGAAAATCACAGACTCACTAAACTGTCTTGCTATTTTCTCCCAAAAAACTGTGGTTTTTCAGGATATCACCACCAAGAAGACGATTGGTGAAGTTTTTTTTCTTAAATAGTCTTTACTACATCTCCAAGCATGTCCAAACTCCCAAGGTTTTCCAAGTCACTTCAAGTCTGGTTCAAGAACAACAACTTTGGCACCAACGACTTGCACATCCTTCTGATAAAGTTATGTCCTTTTTCTTTCCAAACCTGTGCAATGTTACAAATTCCTGTGATGTTTGTCACTTCTCTAAGTTCACTAGATTACCTTTCACTTCCTCCTTGTCTAGGGCTAGTAATCCTTTTGAAATCATGCATTCCGATGTTTGGGGACCAGTCCTAGAGTCCTTTGACGGATACAAATATTTTGTAACTTTTGTGGATGATTTCACAAGGATTACTTGGTTGTATCTTTTAAAATTTAAAAGTGAAGTGATGGAAGTTTTTCAAGATTTTCATAGACTTGTAAACACACAATTTTCTTCAAACATTCATGTCTTACGATTAGATAATGGCTCCGAATATATGTCCCATAACATCTCTCACTATCTAAGCACACATGGTATATTACATCAAACTAGTTGTGTTGGAACACCTCAACAAAACAGGGTAGCAGTAAGGAAGAATAAAGATCTACTTGAAAAAACTAGAGCTTTTATGTTTCACTCGAATGTACCTAAAAAATTCTAGTCACAAGGTGTTCTTACTGTTGCATATCTTATCAATATATTACCTAGCAAGATATTGAATTTTAAATCACCTTATGAGGTATTGAAAGATAGACAGATCAATTTATCCCATTTGAGAGTGTTTGGATGTACATGTTTTGTTCACATTCAAGCACCAAATTATGACAAACTATATCCAAGGGCTGCCAAATGTGTTTTCCTAGGCTATTCATCCACTCAAAAGGGTTACAAATGTTACAATCCAATAACTAGGAAAATAGTTGTTTCAAGAGATGTGAAATTTGAAGAAACCATGCCTTACTTCACTCAACCTCTGGACAATTCTAGAGAGGGGGAGAATTTTCTTGATTTGTTCCCAATACCATATCCTAGTGAAGAGGATACAACAGATATTTCAATGGACTAGGTATTGAATGAGGATGATTTTAGCATCCTGCATAATCTTCCACATGTGGTCCCTGAAGAACCTATCTCATCAAAACCCTTAAGTAGTTCTTCCAACCAAGAAACTGCTCATGTGCCAGCAACTCAATCTCCCACAATTCGTCGAAACCCTCATCGTGAAAGGAAACTTCCATCCAAGTTACATGATTATGTAACTTACAATGCCAGGTATCCTTTGACTTCTGCTATTGATTAGAGCAAAGTTTCATCCTTATTTGCTGCATTCCTCAGTGCAATTACTGAAACTAATGAACCACAAAGTTTTCAAGAAGCTAACCTATATAGTGAGTGGAGAGCTGCTATGGCAGAAGAGCTTCAAGCTGTTCATGACAACAACACCTGGACTATAGTGAAACTTCCCAAAGGGAAGAAGGCTGTGGGAAGTCGTTGGGTATACAAGACCAAATTCCATTCAGATGGCACGATTGAAAGGAGCAAGGCTCGTTTAGTTCCTCAAGGATTTACACAAACCTATGAAGTGTATTACAAGGAGACATTTGCTCTCGTGGCAAAGATGAACATTGTGAGGGTGTTGTTATCTGTTGCTATTAACAATGCATGGCCTCTCTTTCAAATGGATGTTAAAAGTGTTTTTCTGCATGGTGAACTTGACGAAGAAGTTTTCATGAAACTGCCTTCAGGTCATCCTCAATCAAACAATCCAGAAATGGTGTGCAAACTTCATAAATCCATTTATGGTCTCAAGCAAAGTCTACGTGCATGGTATGCCAAGCTCAGTCATGTTCTAGAAAGGGTTTGTTTCTATCGAAGCAATGTTGATTCTTCCTTATTTGTGCATTCAAGCACATCGGGTAAACTTGTGGTGCTTATTTACGTTGATGATCTCATTGTGATAGGTGATAATATGTCAGAGATTAGTGCTCTTAAACAATATCTCAATCACAAATTTGCTATCAAAGATCTCGGCATTCTTAAATATTTTCTAGGGATCGAGATGACACACTCTCACAAAGGTTGTTTTCTAAATCAGCGCAAGTATGTTATTAATCTTCTTCATGAGGCCAACATGACAGATTGTAAACCTGCTCGCACACCTTTGAATAGTAAATTGAAGCTGCAATCTCACGGTGATCTCATTCCCAATATAGAGTACTATCAGAAATTGGTAGGCAAACTCATTTATCTAACTATTACTCGCCCTGATATAGCATATGCCGTGAGTCTTGTTAGCCAGTTTATGCATGCTCTAAGCATGGATCACATGAAGATTGTTCATCGTGTGCTTCGATATCTGAAGGGGTCCATTGGTCGAGGGATTCTCATGCGTAACAATAGTCATACTCATATCTCAGGATATACAGATGCAGATTGGGCAGGGAACGTTCTCGATCGCAAGTCTATCACTGGTTTCTACACCTTTGTAGGAGGTAACCTAATCACCTGGAAGAGCAAGAAACAAAGCGTGGTTGCACACTCTAGTGTAGAAGCAGAATACCGTGCTATGGCTTCGACTGCTTGTGAACTTATTTGGCTCAAAAATCTGTTATTGGACTTAGGGTTTTCCCATCAGCAACCTATGTTTCTCTACTGTGATAATCAAGCTGTGATGCATATAGCATCAAATCCTGTCTTCCATGAGCAAACCAAACACATTGAAGTTGACTGCCACTATGTTTGAAATCAAGTGCAGTCCAAGGTGATTGATACACACTTCATTCGTAGTAATGATCAACTTGCAGATATCTTCACAAAAGGATTACCGTTTGCTACTTTCCATCACTTCCTATCCAAGCTTGGATCAATCGACCCGTTTGATCCAGCTTGAGGGGGAGTATTGGAAGAAGATCGGGAAGAAGATCTACTTTCTATCAGTTACCCTAGCTGGTAGGTAGCATGGGTGTGTGCATGGGGTGCTGTCATTTACCCTAGCCGGTAGGTAGCATGGGTGTGTGCATGGGGTGATGTCTAACAACTTGAAGTATGGCTGTCATTCTCACTAATTCAAGGGATTGATGATCTTGCTTTAGTTGTTAGGTGATTAGGTGTAAATTAAGGAAGGAAGATTGTTTCTTGTTCCTTGTTTTGTTCCTTGTTTTTCTCTTCTTCCCACGCTCATATATATGAGCTATCTTTGTACTTTGTTTCTTCATAATAGTAAATACACCTTCAAAACTCAATAGTATGTCAACACTAACTGCAGAACATTCACAAAGATGGTGGGTCGGTTTTTTGTCTGTTTATAAATTTAGTTCCACTCAACAGAACTAAAGTAACTTGGAGAGAATTCTGCTAACTAGGCAGTCAATATAAATTTCGTATTCTAATGAGCCACTATTTTATTTTTAAGTGCTCTCTGATTTTTTTTTTATGGTTTGCCGGCAAGGAGATGAGCAAAGCTCCCAAAATTCAGAGACTGGCAAAGGCAAAGTCAGAGGCAGCAGAGTACCAAAAGCTCCTTGCTTCAAGGTCGAAGGAGCAGCGAGAGCGCCGTAGTGAATGCTTAGCCAAGAGGAGATCAAGACTCTCTGGTGCTTCTAAGTCATCTGTTACTGTTTAGATCGCTGGAGCACGTGAGGTTTTCATCAACGAGTTAAGAGCGGAGGGGCATCATAGATGGTTTAAGGTATTTTAGGTTGTTTACGATGGATGTCGAACATGTTGAAGTGGTTGACAAATCCAATTTTGTTGCGGTATTCATGTTTAATTGTCGGTGGTTGACATCTCTCTCGGTGCTTCTCAGTTGTCCTCTATTGTGCAATCTCTCTTGGTTATTATTCTCTGTATGCATGAGATGAGATGACTGTAACGTTAGATAGCATATGCTCCATATTCATTTTTTTAGCTGATCGAAGTGGGGAACCCGTGGCTGCGTTACCATGTAGAGTATCGGTCTCTTTGGCCGCCGTTGATTTTTGAAAAATGAGAAATGGCCGAGAAGAAAATTTCTGTTTAGGAAAGGGTTGGTCATTAATTGTGTTATGGTGTAGTGTTATTTTGCGTCTGTGATGTGGGAGTATTGATATGGTATGGTGATATCTTGGCACATGGAATTCACCAAAATAAAAGGTCAAGCAAGGAATATGTGAAAAATGTTGCTTTCTGCACAATGAAGAAAAAATAGGGTTGTCTTCAATACTTTTAGTTTGGGACTAGTCCGTGAAATATAAGGTGAAGATTGAAGAAAAATTTCTTAGCTTCGCTGCTCATTTCTCCTATCTTTTCAGAAGTCCAGGACTATTGAAGCCATCCGTTCTTATTTGGCAATATATCAACTTTTTTTTTTTTTAACAAACGATATTATCCACACTAAGAGGAGGGAGGAGGGCTTAGCTTTACAATGGGTTATCAATAATGTGGTTCAAATTCGCCTTTAGTGAGAATCGAACCTAAGACCTCTCAACTGTCATAGTTTGAATCATTCTTTATCATGACGCTAAGGTTGATTTTATAAAAAAATCATTTAATTTGAAGAATGTTTACTATCGTCAACTTGTTAGACAAAGTGGTTTCAAAATCAAATGAAACTATCTCAAAATTAAATGAAATTTTCTAGAAATGATGTTTAGACATAATACAGAGGAAGAGTTGACCAAACGGCTTCAGAATCAGATGAAACGGTCTCAAATTAAATGATACTTTTTAAGAGACAGGGTGTATTCAATTTTGATTTTAATGGATTTATAAATCCATGGAATTTAATTCATTTTTTAGAGATTCTATGAATTTTTTTATTCAATTCCCTCGAAATTTTAGAGGGAGAGGTGAGATTTTTTAATGCTTAAAATACACTACGAACTTCCTAATTGAATACACATGGAATGCTATAAATTTCTTTAAAATTCTAATTGAATACACTCGAATTTCTAAAAGATTTTAATAAACTGTCTTAAAATTCTGATTAAATACACGTTGAATTTTAGAAAATCACTTAAAATCGTAATTGAATCTCCCAAATTTATTAAAAGAAATAAAATTCCTCAAATTCTCAATTAAGTACAACCTCAGAAGTTTAGATTATGAAGTTTGTATAGTGATTTGATGTCACGTCATCTCATAAAGAGGAATGATTCTTTTCAAAGCGTCTTAGCTGATTTGGCTCATGCTAAATTTGTTCAAATCCGTCAGGGTGGTAATGGTGTGGCTCATAGACTAGCCAAGATGAATTTTGTTATCAATTTAAATTGTACTTGGTTTGACCAGCCTCCGCAATTTATCCAGGATATTCTTGTTGATGATATTTCTTCTTAATTATCAATAAAATGCTATTGTTTTGCTTTAAAAAAAGAAGAAGTCAAACAATGTAACAATGTGCTTATGAGAATACAATGTCCTTATGGGAAAGACAAAATATCAAAATTTAATTCATTGAAGGCATTTAAACAAACAATTGTCTTATTTGTTCATGTTTTATACAAACGTTACGATTCCTTCAATTCTCTTGCATGTGTTGGCAATCGCAGGACGATGACTATTAACCACCCGGCAATTTGTTCTCACCTCCCCAGCCTGCTCAACCTGCAAATCTCCCATCTTTATCATCCCCTCAACAAAGGCCTTGAAAAACTCTTCTTGGTCACTACTAAACTGCTCCACAAATCCCCTCGTTTCCGGAAATGTGAAAAGCGTTTGATCCGAATTGAGAAACCCTCTCCCGGAAACCAAGTCCTTGAAGTACTGGTTGTCGAACACTATAGGCGTAGCATCTAGGTCTCCGGTGACGTTTTGGTCCACGTTTAAAGGGCAAAGCTTGTTTAGCTTTTCTGTAAACTTTGGTTCAATGGAGGGGTCTGGCCGGCCAGTGCCGGATTGGTTGTACAGCCGAAACATGATTGAGAAACACCGAGCTTGGCCAATGGAATGAGACCCAGAAAGGGCAACAAGATCTTCAGCCGAAAGATTAAATTTGGCAAAGAGGTCAATGAGGAAGGTTGCATTGGCTCTTGGACTTGGCATAACGTTATCTGAGGCTTCCCGGCTAGCTGATAAGCTATCCAATCTTCCTAACTTCACTTCCCAATCAGGCCCTCCAGTCTGTTTAACATAAGTTATGTCATTACATCTTTATAGATTGTCGATTATACAAGCGGGATTCAATTGAGACATCTTCTAACATTGTGAAAGAGAAATTTATTAAATCGAGCAATTACTAGTATTTTGATCTTTGTAAATAGAAGAGAGTGCAATACCAGGGCAACAGCATCTCTAGAGGCCATGATTATGATGTCTGCACAAGAAACAATTCCCGGACAGACCTTCTCTAGGGCTTCTTTCGCTTCATCAACAACCTCGTAAGATCTCAATGAATTTATGTTTGCAAGGGCTAGTTTTTCTCCAATGATGGTTGGCGTGTCGTCAAGTAACATAGATGCATCACAACCCTACAGTATATGTATGTTAAATCGATCAAAAGGGAATATAGTATTTGTGTATGTAGTTTTTACTTACATTGACAAAGCAATCATGGAATTGGAAGCGCATGACAGAGGCAAGGCTCCGGGGCTCTCTGATCAGAGCCGCCTTCATGACATCTCGGACCACAGATTCGGCCTGCGGGCATGTTTCAGAGTAATAATGAGGTCGGAGTTGCACGGCGGCCCCAATTATTATGTAGTGTAGGAGGAAGAGAGAAAAGAGGGAAGTCATTGAAGTTTTCAGACAATCCTCTCTAGTAGGCAGATTTGTGTATGAGTTGGTTCAAATTAGAGTTGCACATGGGGCTTTATAAACTTGTTGGATGCCTCATTTGCACGTATGGAAAAAGGGAAATAATTAAATGCCCACTGTTTTTCTCTTTCTGGAGACCTTACTTTATTTTAGTCATTTGATTGAACAAATCCAAAGAAATTAAAAGTCATAATTAAATAGGTGTGGTGAAAAAGAAGGATATAAAACATGTATAGATAAAGTGTATGTGATACGTTATTTCCTAGTGTTGGTGTTCTACATACATACGTTATTTCCTAGTGTTGGTGTTCTTTTTTTTTTTTTCTTTCCTCAAAAAGGGGACAACTGGTGGCAAGTTACGGTTATCCACATCTTCCCAGTTTGGAAGGGCTATGAGGAATTTCACCTTACCCGTGGCCACAGTCAAGCAAATTCACCAGCTTAGAGCATCAAACACAAGAAACAAAGATTACGCTATCTCCAACTATATAAAAAAAAAAATTAGAAGTTAGTATAACGTTATATTTGACTCCAAATATGATGTTGCAATTTAGTTTAAATTTCACAACTTAAAGTTTAAATTTATTTAAAGTAGAACCTAATAGTCATGCAAATGCTAGTCCAACCAAAGAGACTACTGTTTGAAATTCGAATTGCAAATTTATTGTTTTTGGTGATTGATGAGAATAAGACCTAGTGGCCCGAGAATAGCCTTTTAAACCGACCAAGAAAATACTGTTCTTCTTTCTTTTCTTTTTTTTTTTTTTTTTTTTTCTTTTTTCCTCCAGTATACCATTTAGGGGAATTATACCTTCTTAGGTAGGTTTGAACCCTTGAAATTACAACTCAAATATTTCCCACCATTATTTTGTTCACGATGATATGAATGGTTGGGAATATGTCATGATACAACTTTCTGATTATATTATTTGGAGGTATGTATAACAATCACATGTGTAGACAGAGAGAGAGAGTAACCTAGTATAACTAATTAGGAATCTTACTAATTATAGAATACTATAAAAGAAAGTAAATCAATACAAATTAATCACGCAACTATCATAACATTCTCTCACAACTTGGTGAATAAATATCAGTCATGGTCAACTTGACAAGTGAGCTGTGAAATGCTTGGCTCGATACTACTTTTAGTGAGTAAGTCTCATAGTTGATATTCGGACTTCATATGTGGAACTTCAATAACTTTTAATGTTGAGCTAGATTACAAGCAATATTGCATGCCATTATATTGTCACAATACAATTTCATTAAATCCCTGTTTGAAAAACAAATCTCTCATTAAGTTTCTCATATAGCCAACTTTTTTCATTTTGCTTTGCCAAATAACAAGATTCTTCCTACAAAAATGAAATGACCAGAACTCCTTTATTCAATTGATCCAGCTCAATATGCATATGTATTAACCTTTACCATTCAAACTATCATTCTTGGTAACTTTATTTCATTTTCAAGAGAAGACTTCAGGTACCTTAATATACAAACAACGACATTCATAAGTATAGCTATGATTCACTTCCAATGTGTGACTTAGCTTAAGTCCAAGTGTTACCGTTTAATTGTACAATATATTGACTAAAGTTCTTGGATTGGATCGGAACCGACAATATTTTCTGGTCTAAAATACTGTAATTCAAGTATTTGTGTTTGGGCCTTAAATTCCAGGTTTGGGCGGAGAATGAATAAACTTGGTAAGAAGGATGCAAGACTCGGCCCATTACTGATCTGTTCATCCCGGGTGATGGAGTACTGCTCCCAAAAGTCAAATGCTAGTGGTTTGACCGAATCCTAGGAGAAGTAGGATTGTTGGAAGTTCAGGATTAGATTCCGTTTCGGTTGAGTCCTAATGAAGTAGGGCTTTTGAAGGATCCAGATGATTTTGATAAGATTCTAATTGAATTATTCTAAGGGTAAAAATTGTTGGCTGATTGGACAGGGTACCAAGTTAAGAGTCCTAGTTCAAGTCGAAGGGTGAGACTTGATAGGGGTAGAGTTTCACCAAAAGAGGGACTTGTCAATATAATGCTAAATGCATCTAGATATTTACTATGAATCTTAGTCCTAGTAGAATTCTACTACTCAATAGGCATGGCCATCAAGGAATTCATCTATATATATACAAGAGGATTTGCAACGTTGAAATGACCTTGAACTCTTTAAACACACAAAGCTCTCCACAAAATCTCTCACACTTTGAGAAAAATACTAACTGCTCTATTATTTGTCATTACAAATACAGTTTGGTTAAACAAATTTGGGTTGATATATATGCAGACGATCAACAGACGATTACAGTTTGGTTAAACAAAGTTTTCCATGGCAACCAGCGTAGGTGACAGTTTGGTTAAACAACGCTAGAGTCGTGGAATCAGTTCAGTTTATGAGTCTTAACAGCTTGGTTAAACATCGAGTTTTTTTTTTTTTTTTTTTCTACTGATTATCTATCTTAAGTCTTAGCTGTCGAAGAGTCTTGGATTCTTTCATTGAACAAGGTAACTTCCTTAGGTTTCTTAGCAAAGTGAAGTGTTCTATATGACTGCATATTCTCAAGTGACATTCAAGCAGCCGAACCACTTTCACCATATTGTTTGCTCCTACAGTTTGATACAAATTTTGTGCACATATATTTTCAAAAATATAGTTGAAGTTGCCAAACCTGGTGCAAAGGATCCATAACTTAACAGCGATCTGCATAATCTTGTCTTCAGATTTTAGGACTCAGGTCGTGTGTGTTCCTTCCACGACCGAGGTCTGTTGATTCAGAAGTCAGAAGTGTATTTTATCATACCACCATACGTAGAGGTATTAGTTCGTGGAGCTCAGAGTGAAATTGGCATGGCTGCATCAATATTCAAGGACACAGAAGAACGTAGTAAACTTTTTGTACTCGACCTGTGCACGACGTAAATTGTGTAGCTTTTAGGTTCAACAGTAATATGAAATTTAATTAGAATTGTGCAAATTTAATCTTCAAATGATACCAATGATGATAGGAATGGACATCATTATTAAGACTATATTTAGGTTTGAATTATTCACATCTTGCAGTTGTTTCAGACAAAATACAAGAAAGAAGAGCCTCATGTAAAGGTCGGTTCGAAAAACCAAAAATCAAAAAATTGAACCATAAGCTGAATCGTAACTGGAAAAAATCGAACTGAACCGAAATTATTTGGTTCAATTTCAATTTCCATGGTTTGAAAACCGAACGGAACCGATGTTACATTAAACGGTTTTGGGAGACTTTTTATTGAACCCTAATTTACAAATTAAAGTTTTGGAGTATATATTTAATGAGCGTGAGAGTTGGATTTTGAGAGACTTCACAGAAATGGCGGTTAGTGTTTACATGGCGTTGAGTCTTGATAGAACGACAGGAAGGTCGTGGAAATTATGTTGGATGAGTTCTTGTTCCTGGATTTTTTGACTTGTCAGCTGTATCCTTGTCCTATTTATATCATCATTATAATTTTTGGAGCTTTTGGCTTTCTTTTTCTTGTGGTAATTAATTGCTTTTAACCTTTTTGTTAATGCATCCAGCAATATTCCATTTGATTTCTGTTGGTGAGAAAGCGGTCTGTGAGTTATGTTTTATAGGCGAATATCGATTAGTTTTGATAAATTCTTCATCGTGTGATATACGAAAAAGGATTGCCTCGTTAATATATATTATATGGAACACATGTGAGACTTTAGTTGGAATTGTTTAATTAACTTTGAATTTTTTTTATAAAGTCTGACAAAGATATGTCCTCGACGGAGCATAAAGTTTTCTACAACATTGATGCATTATATATCATATATATGATAATATATTATTTGTTTTCTCACTGTCCAATCTCCTCAAGAACCCTAGCTAGAATTCATTGGGAAAATTAGAAGAATGACTATTAACCACCCTGCAATTCTTTCTTACTTCCCCAGGCTGATCCACCTTCAAGTCACCCATCTTTATCATCCCATCCACAAATGCCTTGAAAAATTCTCCTTCATCAATGTTGAACTGCTTCACAAATCCCCTCGTTTCCGGAAACGTGAAAAGCGTTTGATCCGAGTTGAGAAAACCTCTCCTGGCAACCAAGTCCTTGAAGTACTGGTTATCAAACTCTACAGGCGTAGCATCTAGGTCACCTGTAACGTTTTGGTCGACGTCTAGTGGGCAAAGCTTGTCTAGCTTTTGTCTAAACTTTGGTTCAATGGCAGGGTCTGGCCGGCCACTGCCAGATTGGTTGTACAGCCGAAACATGATGGAAAAGCACCGAGCTTTGCCGATGGAGTGTGAACCCGAAAGCGCAACGAGGTCTTTAACAGAGAGATTAAATTTGGCAAACAGGTCAATGAGGAATGTCGCATTGGATCTTGGACTTGGCATAATGTTGTCTGAGGCTTCTTGGCTTGCTGTTAAGCTATCCAACCTTCCTAACTTCACTTCCCAACAAGGCCCCCCTGTCTAATAATTACATAATCATGTTACATAAAATCAGAATTATACTTCTTTCAGTCATAGTTAAGATTCTCATCGTTCGCTTGGTACATGACATTGGAGGTCAATATGGATTAGACGATACTAACTGTAGTCAAGTCCAACACAGTGTGTGAAAATCTTAGGCATGTTTGGCAATCATTTTACTTCAGTTATCAGTTTTTAGTAACTGAAAACTAAAAGTCAAATTTTTAAAACTCAAACAAAGTAGCGTTAAATTTTCAATTGTTGATAAAGCTAATCAAATGGATCTTAAAACTTACGTTGGACTCAAAATAAGTTCATGTATATAGGAGATAATAAGAAAGTTTATTACCAGAGCAACAGCATCTCTAGATGCCATGATTATAATGTCTGCGCAAGAAACAACTCCCGGACACACCTTCTCCAAGGCTTCTTTCGCTTCATCAACAACTTCGTAAGATCTCAGTGAATTAATGTTTGCAAGGGCTAGTTTTTCTCCTAGCATGGTTGGTGTGTCATCAAGCAACAATGAAGCATCACAACCCTAATATAGAGATATAATACCAAGTTATTTAATTCATCATTAACAACGAACTATTAGGACTAATCAATTAGGAAGTAAATAATGTTGTGATTTATGGTCCACTTACATTGACAAAGCAATCATGGAACTGTAAGCGCATGACCGAGGCAAGACTCCGTGGCTCTCGGATCAGAGCTGCCTTCATGACATCTTGGACAATGGATTCGGCTTTTGGGCAGGTTCCCGAGTAATAACCAGGGCGAAGTTGCGCTGTGGCCCCGGTTATTATGAGTAGGATGAAGAGTGAAAAGAGAGGAGACATTGAGAATTCTCGAGGCACTAGTCACTGGTAGGCAGGTGGTTAATTGGTTCAGTTGTGTGGGGGGTGGGGTGCTTTTTAAACTCGTGGGCTGCATCATATGCATGTACAGAGATTTAGTAGAAAGAAACAATGGATGTGAAATGATTCATTCCGTTTCTACCCCAATAAATGAAATAAACAAAAACAGCTCTTCTCCTGAATTTATGGAAACTGCAGGATTTAAATATATACACTAAATTGGAGGTTGACTGGAATGGTCACTGATTGGACTAATCTAGAAAGGTGGTGAAGATAAGTCAAAATAATGAAGTTACACTAATTAGCTCACCAAAACCCAATAGAGGAGGGATATGGTGGAATCCTTGTCGGCTTATTGCTTATTGCATATTGAAACAAGTTTTGATAGCCTTTTTTCCACTTCATGAACTACAAGTAAGTCATTTCAGTCACTTAATACTACATTTTAATAATATTTTTCTTCACTTATAAGTATAATATCAGATTGAATCTCTTGAATAACGAATTTGATCTCAATTTATTTTCTTAGCCTTATTGTTGTGTTTAAACGAATCAAATATAAAACTAGTTAGCTTACATTCGAAAATTTATCTAATCATGTTTGATTCAACAATTTAACCGAGACGTACAATATATTAATGTAATAATGTAGTGTGTGCATCGCATGTGGTTTGGATGATAAAGAAAATAAGAGAATAGATACTAATTCAGAAAGTTGAAGTTTTGAACAAATGGGCGACTCATAAATAATCACTTTAGTGGTCCTCAATCCTTATCCAATCCAAAACAGTAAATCTCAAAAAAAATCCAGATCGTCAATAGTGGAGCACGTTGAAAATTGTGGATATGTATCCCAGTTCACAGTTGACACACTTTCGGCTTACTATTCCTGAAGTCGGCATTATTTATAGTATTCATCTCCCAACAGCATCTGAGCTAAAAGTAGAAGATTAACAATCACTAATTCCTTTTTTACTATCATTTCTTATCTTACTATGAATGAATTGATTCTTTAATAATAATAAAGAATTAATTATACTATTATTATGTGTAATTATATGAGTTTGTTCTCAAGTTGGATATATATTGTCGGCTCATTGCGTAAAAGCTTGAAGGTTGTCTAACACGGTATTATAGCCTCGCATGCACCAATGTGTTTCGTTTCTCTCTATCTATATGTTCGGCTCTCCACGTGCAGGTAAGACTGCATGTGAGGATTGTTGTGACTGGCGGTTCATTGACGAAAATTACGTGAATTTTACTAGGTAAAATGATTCGTACCAGTTATGGGGCTGGGGATTTTTATTGGTGATATGTGTAAAAGATATAGGAAGGGTTGGAGATGCAGTAATTCTCCAGCTCTTACATGTATAAAGTTGTGATAAAAGATCTAGGAAGGGTGGGAGATGCAGTAGTTCTCCGGCTCTTATATGCATAAAGTTGGTGCAGGCCCTTTAAAAGGGATCTTCATTTTTTTTTCAAAAAATAGAGATTAGGTATGGGGCTTACTTTACATCGAACTTCAACAATCCGAACTGTTTATTTTGTAAGTCTCGATTCATAGATCATTTTTGCAAAAAATTAATTCAATTCGGAACTATTTGCCTATTTAATTATTAAGATAAAATTTCATTATTTTTTATACAACAAAATATTCGTTAATTTTTTTGAACCCAATTAGATGTCTTAAACATTTTCGATTTGGCTAATATTTTGCTATGAGGTGCAACATGAAAAATATGCAGTTCGAATCATTAAAGTTCGGTGTGGACCCGACAAATAATCTCATTTTTATAAAAAATTGGAGATCCCTTCCTTAAAAGAATTCCTAAAGTTGTGATAAGTCCTCAGTTCATTTATTTATATATTTGTTCATGAACAAATGTATTGCTTCGTGACTCTATGCTGAATGCTCCATTTTCCCTTAGTGTATGCTGCGTCAAGTTGAAAAACACTTCAATTTTTTTCTGAGATTATACAGAGATCGATAGATTAATTCTGGCCGGTGCGTGCCTGTAGGAAGGTTGACCACTGCATAAGCTAAAAGGCTACGACCACAGGCCAAGCCCCAAGTGACAAACTACACACAGGATTAGAAAAGAAAACAGAAATTCGACAACCAAACAAATCGAAGTGTCGAAAGATGTTTTACAAACTTTTTAAGCAAAAGATCATTTCGTCGTGAACGGCAGCGCAGCTTAATGTATTTAGAAACTCTATGAGTTGTATCAGCACCCCTGAATCAGTTCATGTCACATTTTAGTTTCTTTTGTTGGAACTTGTGTTTTATGTGGGACTCCAAGTCCCTCATCGCCCAAACCTTTGTTTTTCTTTATCTTTATAAGTGAGTGAACTCATTTATAATTTGAAATGAATTGGTCCAAAGTCATGAACTTTAGGCCTATTTGAAGTATTTGGGTGTATATATTAAATGTCAAAGATGGGCCTTGGAGCTTGGATGGATGAAAAATGCAAGTTATGTTTTTTATTTTTTGGATTCAATTTTTTCCGAAAGGATAAAACTGATTGAACAGTTACGTTCAGTTTTTAAAAATTGATTGAACAGTTGCATTTGATTTCAAAAACTAATAAGCATGAACAGTTATATTTGTTCAAGTTATGCCATTATATATATGGCAATAAAAATCAGAAACAGACCTTCCAAAAAAATAAATAAATAAAAATCAGAAACAAAACTATCATTTTCATTTTCCTTTCTCCATATTTCATAGAGAAACGCTCAATCAATTTTTCGGATGGACGAAAAACAAAAGTCACGTTTTTGATTTTTTGGATTCGGTTTTTTCCGAAACGATAAAACTGATTGAACAGTTACGTTCAGTTTTTAAAAATTGATTAAATAGTTGCATTCGGTTTCAAAAACTGATAAGCATGAACAATTATATTTGTTCAAGTTATGCCATTATATATATGGCAATAAAAATCAGAAACAAAACTATCATTTTCATTTTCCTTTCTCCATATTTCACATAGAAACGCTCAATCAATTTGCCAAGAATCCAAGTTCGTGTGCAAGAACTTGGATTAGATAGTTGTATCCTGCAAGATAGACATCCATTTGAACTACTGCACTGGTGTAGGGGTGTGTTTCTGTCTTAGGAGATTGCTACTGCAAGCCTCTATCTTCCTAATCAAGTCAGTGTTTTGTGGTTTATTAATTCAGTTTTATTAATTGTTTATATTGTGAGATATATATATATATATATATATATATATATATATATATATATATATATTGTATCCTTGTGAAATTTCTATTCGAAATAAACTGTGCAATTGTTGTATATTATATACTTGACATTTGATTGGTTCTAACATTTCTTTTATGTAAAATTAAACGAGCAATAGGTTTTTGTACAAGAAATTTGTGGGAGAGTAAGCCTTTAGGTTCATTTTGTCTTCCATCTTTCAAACAGTACACATTTGAGGAAACCGCTAGCAAATTGTAACATTTGTAGCTCTGAGGAAGTGGTTTGGTTTTGAATCTAAATCTACAAAATAGAACAACAGTAGACAAATTAGCAAAGTTCTGTATGCCGAATCTCTAAAGAACCGAAAGTTCTGATTACGATTGAAAAAACGTTGTCAACAATTTACAGCACCATATAACATTTCTACATTTATATGTTGGAACCAACATACACATTATGAACAAATCAGAATCAGTGACACCCCTTGTTAGTGTTTATTCTCTCTAGTCTCTATTCAGAAAGTCGGATTCATCCCTTCAAGATTCCAATGCGTGTTGACAGGACAACGATTAACCACCCTACAATTCCTTCGTACCTCCCCAGGCTGCTCGAACTGCAAGTCACCCATCTTTATCATCCCTTCAACAAAGGCCTTGAAAAATTCTGTTTGGTCACTGCTCAACATATATCCTAGTCTGTGGATACGTGACAAGTGTTTGATAAGAATTCAGAAACCCTCTCCCCGAAACCAAGTCCTTGAAGTACTGGTTGTGAAATACCAAAGGCGTAGCATCCAGATCTCCGGTCACATTTTGGCCCACGATTAAAGGGCAAAGCTTTTTTTAGCTTTTCTCTATACTTTGGCTCAAATGCAGGGTCTGGCCTGCCACTGCCGGATTGGTTGTACAGCCGAAACATGACGGAAAAACACCGACCCTAGCCAATCCAGAGTGACCCCGAAAAGGCAACGAGGTCTTTGACAGAAAGATTAAATTTTCCAAGGAGGTCAATGAGGGAGCTTGCATTGGCTCTTGGACTTGGCATAACATTGTCTGAGGCTTCCTGACTAGCTGATAAGCTATCCAATCTTACTAACTTCAATTCCCAATCGGGTCCTCCCGTCTGATTAACAAAAACTCATATCATTATATCTTCAAGTACAAACAACAGAAAGAAAAGAATTGTAGTCCTTTCACAATTTCATGTCAAATGTGACGACACGATACAAGAGACCACAGTGCAGATACATTAATAGAATTTTACGGCTTAATTTTCATTTATTGCATAATTTGATATATAAGTACATACAGTCCTTGTTCTCCAAGGAAACAAAAAAGGACACAAAGAAATATCCTTCCTAATAAAGGACTCTAATAATTACACAATATTTACATTCCTAATTCCCTAAAGATTACCCACGCCAATACTCCCCCTCAAGTTGGAGCATAGATGTCACACATGCCCAACTTGATAAGTGAGTTACCAAAAACCCTACTACACACGGCATGAGTGAGAATATCTGCAAGTTGTTCTTCCGAGTTCACAAACAATATTGACACAATCTTCTTCTCCAGCTTTTCCTTAATGAAGTGTCAATCAACCTCCACGTGCTTCATTCTGTCATGCTGTACTAGATTCTCTGCTATCTCTCTTGCTGACTTATTGTCACAATACAAATTCGTTGCCTCTTTTTGTGTGAAACCAAGAACCCAAAGCAACTTTCACAACCAAAGGACTTCACACACTTCATGCGCCATGCCTCTAAACTCAGCCTCCGCAGAAGACCTAGACATCACCTTTTGTTTCTTGCTCCTCCAAGTAACTAAATTTCCTCCAACAAATGTAAAGTATCCAGATGTAGAACGCCTATTAGTCACATCACCTACCCAATCAGCATCAGTAAACCCCTCAATTCTTAGATGACCGTGATTCTTATACAAAATTCCTTTTCTTGGAGCAAACTTTAAATATGCTAAAATCCGCATAATCGTAGCCATATGATCCATACTCGGTGAGTGCATAAATTGACTCACCACTCATTGCATATGCTATATATGGATGAGTGTGAGCTAAATAAATTAGTCTCGCTACCAATCTCTTATATCTGCCTTTATCCACTGGTTCTTGATTCGCATAAATTCCCAAGTGATGTTTCTCCACAATAGGAGTATCCACAGGCTTACACCCAAGCATACATGTTTCCTTTAATAAATCTGGAACATACTTTTGTTGAGACAAGAAAATACCATTGGATGAACAAGCAACCTCGACTCCCAGAAAAATATTTTAAATCACCTAAATTTTTCAAAACTTGGCAACAGGGTTATTTTCCAGTTTGACAATCTCATCTAAATCATCACCTGTTATTATCATATCATCCACATAAATAATTAAGGTTGTTACTTTACGGTTTCTCCGTTTCACAAATAGCGTATGATCAAAATGACTTTGATAACACCCATCCTTTCTCATGGCGTGAGTGAATCTTTCAAACCATGCACAAGGTGATTGCTTAAGTCCATAAAGCGACTTTCGCAATCGGCACACTCCAGGTTTCCCCCCAGCATTATACCCTGGAGAAAAATCCATATACACTTCTTCCTCCAGATGTCCATGAAGAAAAGCATTTTTTACATCAAACTGTTTTAATGGCCAATCCAAATTTGCAGCTAATGAGATAAGAACTTGTACCGTATTCATCTTGGCCACCGGAGAAAAAGTTTCCTAATAATCAACACCATGTTTGAGTATATCCTTTTGCCACCAACCTTGCTTTGTACTTGTCCTGTGATCCGTCAGCCTTGTATTTAACTGTATAAACCCATCGGCACCCAATTGGTTTTTTTCCCTTTGGCAATTCCACTACTTCCCATGTATTCTTTTTCTGTAGTGCCATCATCTCTTCATCCATTGCTTCAACCCATTTTTTATTCTTCAAAGCATCCTCCACTCGAGTTGGAATTTGAAATGCCACCACATTGTTCACCCAAACTTGACGTTTGGGGGAAAGATTTTTATATGACACATAATTGGCTATTGGATACTTCACTTTTCCTTTCGGAGAAAACCTATTAGGAGGTACACCACGATTTTGCCTTGGTGGCAACTTATATATGTACTTATAGCATCATTAGTTACATGAGCATCAATAGTACTTACCTTAGGGATATTCACAGAAGTCGTATTGGACGACAACCCTATTGAACTAGAGAAAGAGGGGAAAACAAGCTCGGCAAGAGTCTTGGTAGTACCAGTACTAGGCTCAGTAGTAACTTGTTGTGGAGCTGTTTCCTCTTCGGCAAAGCTGGCTGAATGCCAGCACATTCTTCATCTGTAGATAGCTGCTGAACACCTGTAGCAGTCTTGGCAGGAATGAACCGAGGCTCTGCTGCACCAGTTTGCACGGGTTTGTCATCATTTACTGCCTCTGAAGTGATTATCACATCATCTTGGACATCCAACCACCCAAAAACACTATCAAGATCACAAATACTAGCAATCTCCCCCTTATGATCTGAAGGTGATGATACCGGAGTATTAAAATATTCCGATTCAGAAAAGATAACATCCATTGTCACATACATGTGTCGAGTTTCAGGGTGGTAGCATTTATAACCTTTTTATTGGGATGCAAATCCAATGAAGACACACCGAAGAGCACATGGTTCCAATTTACTACGATGACTCTTGTGAATATGAACATATGCTACACTTCCAAACACACGAGGAGTTAGAGTATTGGTGGATACTACAGGACCATGTTCTGTCAATACTTAAAGAGGTATACGAAAGTCCACAACCTGAGATGGTATATGGTTAACCACATACACCGGATAGGTAACGGCTTCAGGCCAAAAACATTTAGGCACGAACGCACCAATAAGTAAGGCACGAGCAGTTTCCAAGATATAACGATTTTTTCTCTTAGTAACCCCATTTTGTTGAGGAGTATGTGGACATATAGTTTGATGAATAATTCCATGATCCTGTAGAAACCGAGATAACTCAAGATTTATGTACTCTCCACCATTGTCAAAACGCAAAACTTTAAGATTAGAGGAATACTGAGTTTTAATCATCTGTTGATACGGACGAAACACATCACAAACGTCACTTTAACTTTTCAACACATACAACCACGTCATATGAGTGCAATCATCCATGAAAGTAACAAACCACCTAATTCCCGAAGTAGTACTATCAAGGGAAGGCCCCCACACATCAGAGTGTACTAGCGTAAATGGAGAAGAACTTCTATTCATACTTGGAGGGAATGAAGCACGATGACTTTTGAATAAAATACATACTTCACATTTCAAATATGATTCTTCAATACTACTGAACAAATCAATTAATATATGTTTCAAATAACCAAACGATGCATGCCCCAAACAACGATGCAATAACAATACCTTCTGTAGATTACTACTACGTGACGCACGAACCAAATTAACTCTTCCCGGAACCACGTCATCCACATAATATAGCCCATCTCTCTTAGTGCCACGCCTAATGATCTCCTTTGTCTGAATATCCGGAAGCAAGCAAAATGAAAGATACATTAGTACAACACAATTCAATTGTTCAGTGACATAAGGTACAGACAATAAGTGATGGGATAATGACGGAACCAATAAACAATTATGCAAGGGAAGAGAGGGTGTAAGAGACACTGTTCCTGCTCCAACAACAACAACAGTAGTACCATTGGCAGTTGCCACACACTTTTTATGAGAATCTTTTATGAACTGAAACAAAGTTCTATCATATGTCATATGATCTGTTGCACTGGAATCTAAAATCCAACTTGAATTGGTCATTGTAGTAAAATACGACTACACACAAGACGTACTTGCAACATAATACGCTTCCACAAAATTACAATTGCTTAAGCACAACAATTGCACCCGAAACAAGATAACCACTAATAGGAAAAAAAAGCCAAAAACCAATCTTTTCTCCTTGCCTATGCGGGCCTCAAAACCTAACCAATTTTTCCTTTTTTTATATTATTTTCTTTTTTGGTTCTCCTTTTCATTCTGTCCTCCTAGCAACTAAGTCGCGCAAAAGGAAAAGGTGTTGCAGCAATCCTTTACAATAGTTATCCACGACACAATAAAAAATAAGCTACAATTATGCAGCAATTACCCACTGAAGAACTGCAGTAGCCACTCACGGCAAGGCTGCAGACGGGCACACGGACAACAAGTGGACACCTACCAGACAGCAAGTAGATTGTAGCAGAAGCGGAGCAATATTCCCACAAGGCACAATAAGATACATAATACACGGCACACTTGACGATTTACTGTATAGAATTCATATCGAAACCAAGCTCTTAATACCAAATAAAATTTTACAGCTTAATTTTCATGTATTGCATAATTTGATATAAGTACATACAGTCCTTGTTCTCCAAGGAAACAATAAAGGACACAAAGAAATATCCTTCCTAATAAAGGACTCTAATAATTACATAATATTTACATTCCTATTTCCCTAAAGATTACTCACACCAATAACATTATATAACACAATTCAAATATAACAATTTGTGATGTACATGGTAATGGTAAGGAAAACATCTAGCATGAACTAATCAATAGCTCTTAACCAAGACCTAGTAGTAGCAGACTTTGATTTCAAATTCTCGAGAATTGACAATAAACAAAATTCCTTTAACAATTATCACTGATAATGTCCTCAAGAAAACTATACCTCGATTCCTTTGAATTTCGATTAAGGACTCTAACATCTCTTATGATACAAAGCTGAAGTACATTTGTTTGGAGGCAAATATGTGGCTGATATTCTAGCCTACATAGTAGTTTTCGATGATTTTTTTTTCAAAACTTGGTCCTCTAGTTTCCAAATTGCAAATTAGTAAGGTTAGAATTTAAATAAATCAAATTATGTACAAATACCCTGTTTTGGTTGGTGAAACAAGAAAAGTTTAATACCAGAGCAACGGCATCTCGAGCGGTCATGATTACAATATCAGTGCAAGAAACAACTCCAGGACAGACCTTCTTCGAGGTTTCTTTGGCTTCATCAACAACCTCATAAGATCTCAGAGAATTTATATTTGAAGGGGAAAACTTTTCTCCAAGCATTACTGGTGTGTCATAAGGTAACACAAAACCATCACAACCCTTCAAGTATATTAATTTAAATATTAACAAAACTTGGGGAAACTATAGAACTTTTGCTTTTTTGCAGAAAGTTTTTGTTTACTACATTGAAGAAGCAATCATGGGATTGGAAATGCATGATAGAGGCAAGGCTTCGGGGCTATCTGACCAGAGCCTTCTTCATGACGTCCCCAACAATGGATTTCGCTTCATTGCATGTTTGGGGGCCCTAGACGAGCCTTTGAAGTGAAGGCCTAAGCTCTGACTTCGGACCCTTTGTACATTGATATGTATAAATAATAACTAGCTAAATAAATGAAAAAGTCTATTTCTACATCAAATACCATTAGAAATTAATATCAAAAGAAGAAAAATATACAAACGGTATTTAAATATTACTCATCTCGCATTTTTAGATGCAAGTGTGCTAATTAAGTTTACATAATTTGATTTTCAACCAATGCTATCCTTTCTTGTAACATAGTTAATCGAAGATAAGATTTGATCAACTTTAATTTTGAAAATCCTTTTTTTTTTTTTTTTTTTTTTTTTTTGCGTAGGCAACTGTAACTAGTATGGTCAACAAAGTTCTATAAGCAACTCATGCATTCGGAAAACAACCATCCATTTGTCTCAGATATTTCAACACTTCCATTGCCCCCTTTATTTCCTTCGATAAAGTTTCTCTCAAGATTCTTAAATCTTTTACATCAATATCAAAATGTTCAACTTGTGAAGTGATAGGATTTTTACCACTTGTGCAAGAAGAGTAAATCCACCTAAAATACGTGCAAGAGAAACAAGGTTATCATAGTATAGTCGACGTCTTGTAAGGTTGTTCTCCACAAGGATTAAAAACAATTTATACCCAAAACAAATCTTAACTAATTATTTGAAACAAAATTTTAGAAAAGTTGATTTTATGGCCTAAATTAATAAAAACGAATTTAATTGAAAAATTAAAGAAATCAGCAATATTAAAGAAATTGAAAGAAAACAGTTTTGGAAAACAAGTTGTAAAAGCACTAAGGTTCCGCCATTACCTTAACAATCTTATATAGTTCTTCCAATTATTTATGACTTATACATGCATATTTTAAAGCTTAGCTTTTCTTAAGGTATGCTCTGCTTAGACTAGGGGTGGTTCGTTATGAGATCCCAAACCGAAAATGGAATTCCGAATTCCAAACCAATAATCTTCCGAACGGGAATTTGAAGATTAATCCTAAACCGTAATTTCAATATTACCAATTTTCGGGATTCCTAAAATGTTTTCGATATTTTGGGATGGATCGTGATTGAATTTTGGGTTTTGGGTTTTTTGGTTGAAATTTGAGATTTTTGGGCTATGGGCTAAAATTTGGGCTTTTAACCTAAAATTTTGTTCCCCAATTCCATATCAATTGAAATTTAGGTTTTTTACCTCATACCAATTTGAAATTCCATATCAATTGAAATACCAATTCATTCATACAAAGTCAAATTGATGTTCCAAAATTACGAATACTTAATTTCATACTTCTATTTCTAATATAGTCTACTATCAAAGTACTTAAATTCAACTTTCAACATGCATGCAACTAAAATAAATATATATATTTTTTCGGATCGGTTCGGAATTTCCAAACCATTGAATATGTAATCCCAATTCCTATACCGAAAGGCGTGGGATCGGTTCGGTATGGATCCCAAAATTCTAAAATTTCTGTATTATTGGTTTGGGAAATTTTAGATATGGGATTGGATTTTTTTTGTTTGGTTTGGGATTTTCTGAAGAAAAAAATGCAGTCCTAACTTAGAACCCCAATATAAAATGTATATCAAACATGCAATGCATATGTGGTATTCAGATCAAATCTAAACATACAAGACTCATTAAGTTTTACGAAAACCTTTTGAAAACCATGCAACCTTTAAGACGTGATATTCATCTTAAGTGAATCTACAATTATTAACCAAAAGAAGCCATAGTCAATTTTAGGGACAACCATCTAACCAAAATTGCATCAAATTACTTTTCTAAATATCCTAATGGTCGCGAATCATCAAGAAAATTAGGCAGTTTCAAACACGGTGATTAATAATTCAAAACCTACATGCATAAATCCATAAGCAAATTGATAGAAACTACATATTCTTACTAAGGTTTGTGGCCTCTCCCTAACAAGAGAAAGTTAGTTACGCATACTTATAATTCAAACCAAAGCAATTTTGTTGAAATAGAAAAAAGATTTAAAACACAATGAATGTAAAAGTCTGCAAGCTTTGGCTGAATTCCTCTCAAAGTTACACATAGAAAGATTGTGGTTGGCTAAAAACCTTATTTATACTACTACAATTGAAATCCTTTTTAGAAAGGTCTTCTAAAAACTAGGAAACAAAATAACTTAAAAGAACTAGGAAATATAAACCTTAACTGAAAAGGGAAATCTTCCAGTCAAGAAAACATCCACGTTCTGAGCCTTAGACATTTCCAAAATAGGCCCAAGATAACTCTTTGAAAAGCTTGAGATGGCCTTAACATATTTTCAAAAAAGCCCATTACCAAACAATATCGTCTTGGACGTCAAAAGACCCAAATAAGCCCAAAATATCACTTTGACAGTTTCGTTCATTGGTCCTTTATTTCATCGCCATAAATTATTTGCTTGGTAGAAAAATTTGAAACTTTGAAACGGACAAGCTGAAGGACCCAAGAACATCCTCCAATTAGAATCACTCCATAATTCGTCCGTTTGACCACTTTTTGATCAAGAAGAAGTCATATGTCATACATTGAGAATATAAATCAAAGTATCAAAATTTTACAAAAATAATTATTAAAACATACTAAGAATAGGGTAAAATATATAAAATAAAATCGATTCATCATGAAGACTGAGAGAGAATAGTGATAATTTTTGTGAAAATGAAGAGAGAAAGCTAGTGGGAATGTATCGAGAAAAAGGATTGACATTTTTTATTTTTAAATTTTCTTTAGATTTGAAAGGTAAAACTATAGTTACATGTGGGTAAGGGAAAAGATAAAAAGGTAATTTAGCCAAAAGTAAATAAAAACTTTACTATTAAGCTGTATATCAATGACATATTTTTGTTTCGCACTTAATCAATGATACATTTTAATTAATTAGGCATTGATCAATGATGAATGCCACATAGGCTTTAAGTCATTATAAATAGTTAGAATTTGACTTTGTGAATGTCATATGGGTTTAAGCTATTATAAATAGGGATTTAGATCCTCTTCGAATCAATTTTATGGGGATCCTCCGGACCGATGGATCTCAGTCATGATACAAATCCAACGGCCAAAATCTCTTCTTCTTCTTCTTCTTCTCTTCCCCTCAACTCTTCTCTTTCTCCCTCACTTCGAAGCTCTCAATTTCGAACCACTAGCTCCCTAAATTCCAGATTAAATTCAACCTGCCTCAAAATCAGCCCCATCACCACCACAACCCACCCAACCCACAACTCCCAATTGCAAGTCCCTCACTAAGCCTTCTCCAAAATCAACCCTAGCATAGCCATATCCCGATCAATTGTAGGTCCCACGACCCTAAAATCTCAGCCAATGTTAACAAAACAATAAAGAGAGGGATCGTGCAAATCAGCAACATTTAGCTGCAAAAATCTTTTTCATAATTATGGAAGAATTAGAGAGAAACAAAGTTATAGTAGAGAGAGAAATCTCTTACCCTAAAATCTTAGCCGATGTTAACAAAACAATAAAGAGAGGAGTTGTGCAATTCGACGTCTTTTGGCTGTAGAAATCTTTTTGGCCGTTAGTTACAGTAGAGAGAGAAGTCTTTTTGGCCGAGAAAGAAACGAAGTTACAGTAGAGAGAGAAATCTCAAAGATGAAGAAAAAGAAGAAGAAGAAGAAAGAGGACAAATAAAAATCCAAAATAGTATGAGAGCAAAAACAAAAATCAGACTTAGAGCACAAATGACCTGCAATTGAATTTGGGGTTGTTACCAGTTGTGGGTTGTGGCGGTGCAAGGAGAAATAAGAGTTGAGGGGGAAGAAGTTTTGGTCGTTAGGTTTCCATCCTTATGGAACTAATCCAGAAAAGATCTAAATCATATAAATAGTTAGAGCATGTATATTCTATCACTCTCTCTCGCCCTTCGTTTACATGAAGAAATCTGTTTGCGTAACTAAAAAAAACTGAACTAGGGCACTGCATTGTAGTGTCTGAATCCAAATGTAAAACATAAAACCAGGAAACGAACATTGCATTATAATGCCATGGTGTGAAGCGTAGGAGACATGTGAGTGATGGAAAAAAAAAACAGGAAACGAATATTGCAACACAGCATCTGAATCCAAAAGTAAAAAACAAAACCAAGAAACAAACACTGCATTGCAGTATCTGAATCCAAATATAAAAATGAACATGTTGGAGGTGTGTGAGTGACGGAAAAAACGAAACCAGTAAACGGACATTGCATTGCAGTGTCTGATTTGTATTGACTTGTTCTAAACTATGTGTTGGGGGGGCTAAAAGGCGGAGGAGGAGGAGGAAGAAGAAAAGAGGAGACAACATTGATATTTTTTGAGGGAGTTGAATTAGTTAAGTTACTTACTAAGAGGCAGAAGTGTTTGAGTTTAATTTGGTAGTCTATAAATTGCAGTTTTGGGGATGCCGGGGATCAATGCCCTTACTGGGGATGTCGGGGATCAATGCATAGTAACCGTTCATCAAAGATCGTGCGACCACAATTTTTCTTTGGCGGCTTTTATTTTGGGAAATGATTTCCTCACTTCAAATCATTTCTATTTCATTTTTAAACATTGTTGAATGTGTGTAAGTGGTGAATCGTTGTGCTAGATGGAGTCTTCTTCTTCAATTCACTGTGTCCATAATTCAATATATCTCACCTCTTTAACTTATGGTTGGTTTAATATGTATGACCTCATTGAAATAAATAACTCCATGCTTTTAAAGCATATTAAAGGTAAAAGTGAAAAAAAAATTTGTTCTTATAAGATTAGAAGAATGTCACCCTTTCTATTTTTTTTTTTTCCAAAATAAAGAAATTTTATTATATTCGAATGGAAATGTTTACATCTGAAGCCAAAGTATTAAATAGCCATTCTGGATCTAGACCATCTCAATTATGAAAGCCCCCTTCCCAAGCAACAAAAGAAGCCACTAAATGTGCTGCCTTGTTGCAAACACGAGGAGCGAAGATAAATTCTACTGACCTTAACTATTATTTCAAATACTTAACATCAAAGAGGATGCCTTCAATCACAACATCAAGTTGAGTTTTCCAGTTAAGCATATGCACTAGACATTTAGAGTCCGATTTTATTTGAACCACCTCAAAGCCCTTATCAATACAAGCCAACACTGCCGCTCGTATCGCTTCTGCCTCCACTATTAAACTAGATTGATATGGCAGCTCTCCACTGCCGGCTACCCCCTGAAAGATACCCGCATAATCTTGCCACCCATCCATATCCACCATGACCCGACGCCTTGAACCAAGCTCCATCAACATTCACTTTGATTGTACGAAATAATGGGCGTACCCAACTTTTAATCACTAACTTGGGCAATCTCTTGCCGCTGCACCCTATCTACATATAGTACCCTCCCTTGTTTCATTTCCTCAAACTCAGACCATTGTTTATTCAGTAGCATTATGGATTCCATTGGGTCCACTTCTTTTCAAATACTAAGCAATTTCGAGACTTCCAAAATCTCCACAAACCAAATACCACCCATTTTAGATATCTCTCATGATCTTCCTTTTCTTTTCTTTTTCTTTTTTTTTTTTTAATAATGGTTTTTGAGCCATTCCCAACATTCGGAAAAATCACCTCCCTGTACTAAGGTAGAATCTAGTTGAATGGGTGTCCCAAACCAAAAGACTTGTGCAAACGAGCAATGAAAGAACATGTAACATAGGGTTTCATCAACTACACCACAAGTCAAGCAAGTAGTAGCAAGTACCTCAATGTTGAAGGTTTATTTTGGACATCCAACTTCCATATCTTAGACCATATCTTACTCCGCCCTTGTCCCACACTCGACTCCCCCAACCATTTCGTCCGAGCTCTTGCTAAGGTCATGGCTATATGATACCCTGACTTCACCGAATACGACCCTACCTTTGTATGATGCCATATTAATTTATCCACACACCCAATCTTGCTTAACGGCATACTCAGAATAATTCGAGCTTCCTCACTGCTAAAATAGTTGGTCACAATGTCACTTCGCCATTGGCCAATGCTAGTGTCAATCAAATCCACCACTCCTTTCGGCATATTCTCATGATACGAAATAGGCTTAAAAGTTCTAGGAGTAGGCAACCATGGATCGTGTTTAACTCGTATTTGTTTCCCATCACCAACCCTCCATCGGATTCCAGCTCGTAGGATTATCCGTCTTTGCAATATCCTTTTTCCAACCCCATGATGTGCCTCTCCTTATGAGAGCCTCCCAAAAAGTAGAATTTGGAAAATATTTGGCTTGCAAACTTTGTCCAAGAAGAAAGTCCAGTTCCATAATAAGCCTCCAGCCTATTTTCGCAAGCAAAAGCGAGATTAATGAGAGAATTTCTTTAAAGCCAAGGCCACCCACTGCCTTTCCATTCAATAACTTATGCCAAGCCATCCAATGCATGCCTTTTTTTTGTCTTCTGATCCTTCCACCAAAATCTTGAAATTACACTCTCCAATTCTTTTGCCAACTGTACAAAGAGTTTGAAGCATGATAGGCATAATTCGGCAATGCCAAAGCCACACTTTTAATAAGAACTTCTTTTCCTGCTTGTGAAAGAAATTGCTCAACCCATCCATTTACTCGTTCATCCACTCTATTTCTCACCTCTTCAAACACTTTCTTTTTAGAAGCACCAAAATCAGCTTGCAACCCCAAGTATTTGCCAAAACCTTATTGGTGTTTAATGTTCAGAACCAACAGCAAAAACCTCTTAGTGTGCCTAGGACAATTAGCATTAAAATGCACTGAGCTCTTATCAAGATTTATTAATTGGCTTGAACCTTTTGCATAGCGTCGTAGGAGAGAATTGATACACACCACCTCTGACTCTAGCGCCCGACAAAACACTACGGAGTCATCAGCAAACAAAACATGGGACACTAGAGGAGCACAGCCGACCCTCCATTTCCTCATTTCGTATAAGAGATAAGAAGCCTTCTACACAAATTAAAAATAAAAAGGGACATAAGGGGTCACATTTTTTAATTTTTATTTTTTTGGATAGAAAAAAGCAATAAGATTAAAGGGAATGTTCACGAGTATAACCCGATTGCATAAGATCAAATAAGAGAGCCCTATGAGCAGAGCTAGGGGTAGAACCATCTCAGACATGAATATTACAATAACTAAAATCCACGTTCGTGATTGTATTCGCCACGAAGTTGGCCTTCCTAAAGATATGGTTCCAAGAGATATTCTTAAACCAGCTAGCTAATTGCCTGATGTCTTGTATGATGAAATGTAGTCTCCAAGGAGTAGAACAATGCCCAAGAATGAAGTCAATCACAAGTTTGGAGTCCCCCTCAATCTAGATACTTCTGAACCCACGAGATTTAGCCATCCAAAGTGCATCTCGTAAAGCAACACACTCCGCCACATTGATAGTATTCATCCCCAAGCTCCTAGCACCAGCAAGGATAGGCCTGCCAAAATCATTTCTTATAACAAAGCCAGTAGCAGCGTGGTCATTTATAACAGAGCCATCAAAGTTGATTTTAAGGCTTCCACATGGGGGAAGAAACCATTTGATGGTCAAATTTTCCATACAGACTTTTATGTTAGCTTTATTTGCGTTTAAGTAATCTTCACCAAGTTTAGTAGCAGAGAGAATGATTTTCCTAGGGTTGATTGTACATTTTGAAAAGCAGCATTTTTTCTCTCCTTCCATATATATGCTAGCAAATGAGAAGGGCCATGCTTAGGGAAGAGACTTTATTATCTTCCTTTGAATCCAACGAATTCAGCCATTCAAGCAGTGGAAGGCATTTAAGAGTCCAGGATAAGTTTAAGAAATTAATGTTAGTCCAAATTTGCTTAGAGACATTGCAATCCATAAAAAGGTGATTAATACTCTTAGTGTCTTCATTACAAATGAGGCATTGGGAGGGAAGAGATTAGATGTACATAGAAAGTCAATCTCTAGTTTGTAATCTTCCTAGGATTAGTAGCCAACTAAACAACTTGATTTTATTGGGGATTTTGAGACTCCATATTCTTTTGAGAAGATCAAAGCAAGACCTTAAGAGTATCTCTTATCTTAGATCCAGGTTGCGGATTTGACTGTAAATTTGTTGTTAGCATTGAGACCCTAGAACAAAGAGTCATCCTGCTGGGAAATAGACAGACGAATTCTAAATTTTGTTGATAGTGTCATTGTCCAACAGACTAGAGAGGGCGTTCTTATCCTAGGTATTGTTATTGATGAAGTTGTTAACTCTAATACTTAATTCTAAACCAGGGATTTGGTCATTAGGCAGAAGGTTAATGAGAAGGAAAGGAAAAACCCAATTGTATGTCTAGAAGAAGATACTCTTTCCATTTCCCACTAACCACCACCTACTTCCTTGCTCAATAATGTGCCTGACATTAAGGATTCCTTTCCAGGCTTAGGAGTGGTTTTGCCCAGTTTTGCAGTTAAGGAATGAGTCATACCTTAAGTATTTTGTTTCAACAATTTAGACCCACCAGTTGTCTTCCTCGGTTAGTATATTCCAGCCAAGTTTAGCAAGCTAAGCATTGTTGAAGTGATTACTTTTTCTTGTGCCAAGGCCCCCCAAATGGTTGGGAAGGCAAACTTTGTCCCAAGCAACTGGGTTCACCTTGCTCTCTTTGCCCCAAAAGAAGGATCTATCATCTTTCTTAAAGGTTTTAATAACATTTTCAGGACATTTAAAATAGGACATCACATGATTTGGAAGACCAGCAACGTTAGCCTTAATAAGGGTGAGTCTACCAGTTTTAAAGAGGGTATTAGCTTTCCAACCAGCAAGTTTGTTCTTAACTTTAAGAATTAGATCTTTAGTATTGATGGGGTCTTTCCAGCAAATGATATTATGGATACCCAAATATTTGCCAATTGTAGTTTTGTATTGAATTTGGAGGATATTAACAATATCATTTCTAATTTGATTAGGGTGTTATTTTAGAAATAAAGAGAGGACTTATGAAAATTGATTTTCTGACCTGAGACATTTGCAAATTCATTTAGGACTTGTAGGATGTTCCTTGCAGCTTTACCTGTGGATTTTGCAAAGATAAAACAATCATCAACAAACATAAGATTAGAGACTTTAAAGCCTTTAGCAGAGGTAAGCACACATACATTGGATTTTTGTAAGTTCCCTAATTTATTTAGGTGTCTAATTAAAGGTTCCATACAGAGAATAAAAAGGTTGGGGGAGAGAGGGTCTCCCTACTTAATGCCTCTAGAAGGGTGGAAATATTCATGAGTTCTGCCATTGATGAGGATGGAAAAAGACGAGGAAGAGATGCATTCCAGAATTAAATTTATCCAATGGTTGTTAAAGCCAAATCTATGGGGAACAATTTTAATGTAGTCCCAACTAGTGAAATCAAAGGATTTTTCAAGATCAAGTTAAACTACCATAGCACTAATTTTGCCTTTTTTGTTCTTAAAAGAAAATAAAAGCTAGCAATGAGAATGTTATCATGGATAGATCTACCAGCAGCAAAGACTCCCTGGTTTTTGGAAATACAGTTAGCGAGAATTGGTTTTAAATGATTGACCAAAACCTTGGTGATGATCTTATAGGTTACATTGCAATGACTTATAGGACGGAATTGGCTAACCAGCTCAGGTTGTCAACTTTTGGAATTAAGGAAATGTTAATGTGATTTATTAACCTGAGAGAAAAGTTGTTGTTAAAGAAGTCCTTAACAAGGTTGCAAATAGAGTCATCGACAATATCCCCACAATTATGGTAGAAGATTGCTTGAATGCCATCAAGACCCGAAGCTTTAAGAGGGCCAATATTTTTAATAGCATTCCAAATTTTCTCGTTAGTAACATCTTTTATTAAGCTTTCATTTTGAGAAACAGAGATACATAGGTTAACAACATGTACAAAATTCGTAATATCCTCAGCCCTAGGTCTAGCACTAGCAGTAAATCGCAATTTGAAATCTTGCACAAAAATCTGTTCAAGGCCATCCCCAAGGTACCACCAAATACCAACATTGTCTTGAGGGTCACCCTTTCTAATCTTATCATTTTAAAGAGGATTGAAATTGATAAGTTCTTGAGTAATCCATCTTCTATTTTGTACCTCGTCATAATTTTTTAATTTCTCACCTTAACATATTTTGAAATTAATGAATTATTTATTTCCAATCCAATCATACATAACAAACGAGTTCTTAGAGTAATATTATCAATGATATTAGAAATAAAAAATAAATAAAAAAAAGAAAGAAAAGGTGTGCAAGTGGGGTGGTGTGGATGGATACAAATATATGCACAATTAGCAAGCGGGCCTTAATGAGTGTTTATAGGGGTGAGTTTGGTACAGTTATCGTACCAAAATTATGTACCAATTATCATAAAAAAAATTTAGTTTGACAAAATCTATTACCATTACTGTACCAAACTTTCAATATATTGAAGTTTGATATTGCCAAATAGTTTGGTTGGCATGATATGACAATGGTAATTGCCATTTTGTTTTGGGACAAAATCTATTTTTGTTTTTTTAACCCAATTCAAGAGCAAAACTTTTTTTTTTTTTTTTTTTGTACCTTAATCTCATACATTGTAGCCTAAATTCATCTATTATTTATCATTTACAATTTACACACACAAAATAATTCAAATGATGCATATGAAAATTAAGTTTACAATTCAAATAGAAGTTACGAACCAAAACAAATAGAAGTGAACAATCCAAACAGAAGTTACGAACCAAAACAAATAGAAGCGAACAATCCAAATAGAAGTTAAAGTTTCAAACCAAATGAAAATCGGAACTAAACTTCAAAAAGTAAAATTCATTGATCAATTCTTCAAGTTTGAGATGTCGAAGTTTTTGGAGGAGGCATTGAACTTGTGTCAAGCCTACATTACAAACAAAGAAAACATATTAGTAGCAAGAAGAATTAAAGTTGAAAACCATTTAATAACAAATTTACTAAAAAAAATAAAAATTAAAGCATATCTTACTTGTTTCCACTTCTTTCATTTCCTTGTAAAATTGAAGCATATCTTCCGTTGGTTCCTTGTAAAAGTTTACTTCATCCGCCCTAAGTCAATCACTAGTACACACTAGTGCTTCTACCATTTTAGGAGTATGATGCCCTAAAAGGGTCCATAACCCTCCTCCCTAGGCTAAATGCATTTTCACTAGCACGGTAGAAGTGGGGATTGCAAAAATATCATTGGCTATTTGTGAAAGAATTATGAACTCTTTTGTGTTTGATTTCCACCAACTCAAGAGATCAAAGTCACCAACAACAATGGTAATATAAGTAGGGTTTTAGTTTCGAATTATTGGAATATTTTATATATATATATATATATATATATGTGTGTGTGTTATATAATTATATATTATATTTTTGGTATGGTACGGTAATACCGTAGTAATGGTATCCATTACCAATACCGTACCATGAAATTTTGGTCCGGTACAATGCCGTATCATTACCGATTGGCACAAAATCTGTATGGCACGACAATTTAGCAAAAAAATCCACCCCTATGTGTTTTTACATCGATCATCCTCAAGTACTATCCAATAACATGATGTCTGATGTCTGATGTCTAGACTACCAGACATCACAATAAGACAATGAATAAAATGATCCCTCAAGAAAGAGTGTTGCTCTTACACTATGACGTGGTTTTGAATTCTGTCCACTTTATAATCTAACATCTAACCTAACAAATCAATCGTTTGACATAAAAGGAAAGAGACTTAGGGCTGGTTTGGTATTGTTGTGCTTTGAAAAAAAGCTGATTCTGTTATGCTGTGAGAATAAACGGCTGTGAAATAAAGCAGCAGAGTGTTTGGTAAATTTTTATGTAAAACAGATGTGAAAAAAAACCGATTTTTCAAAGCTGGATTTTGCAGCTTCTTGTTTTTGGCTTTTTTCATCCAAAACTGTGAAAAAAAACTGAAGCTGAATGTTTACCAAACACAAAAACAGCTCCCAGTTTTTTTTGATACCAGCTTTTTTCAGAATCACTTCAGTACCAAACCAGGTCTTATTACGTTGATGGGCCAAGTGAAACCGTACACACTCCAAAACCCAAACCGTGATATCCCCAGGCCATGAATCCGGTTATGTTCCCCCAAAACCCGCCGCACTCTGCACAGTGAGTGGAACAGCGAAGCTCTTTTCTGAGACCAAACATCAAACACTTAAGCTGCATACAGAGATGGGAGGCGGCGGCGGCAGAGGCAGAGGAGGTTCTCGCACTCAGCGACGCCACTTCCGTCAGAACCGAGAGAACGTTTGGAAGCGTTCCAAGTCTGATCCTTCGTCTGAAAACAACAATGAAAACAATGGAGAAAATCGTGGTTGGGAGCCGTTTGCCACTCAAAACCCCGCATTCGATGAATATTACAAGGTGATGTCATATTCTATATATACATATATATGTTTATATCTATGCATGTATGTTTTTGGAGTAAAAGTTAGGTTCTTTTCTTCGTTTATTGAGCCGTGGAATGTGTTATGGTGGTAGGAGCAAGGGATAGTGAGCCCAGAAGAGTGGGATGCATTCAATGAAGTTCTTCGAAGGCCGTTGCCTGCTGCTTTTAGAATCAATTCAAGGTGACTGAAATAATGTATTTGCTATGTTGTTTCTCTATGTGTTTTCGTGTGCGGTTTCATTCAATGTTAATCTCAATTCTCAATTCTCAATTGAACTTCTGTGGATATTGCAGTAGCCAATTTTGTTCGGATATCCGAAGGCAGTTGGAGAATGACTTTATGATCTCTTTGCAATCTGAGGTTGGTTTCTTGTAGGCTAATTTACTAACAAAATGTAGCGAAAAACTGTGTTGCCTCGTTTCGTTTTTGTTGTAAATTGTAATGTGTTTATGATTATTTAATCTATACTGTTCCAGATAAGTGAAGGGGGTGAACCACAGCCTATTAGGCCATTACCTTGGTACCCCGAGAATCTAGCTTGGCATTCAAATTTTTCTCGCATGCAACTGAGGAAGAACCAAACACTTGAGAGGTAAATGAATTGATGTATTCCAACAGGGTTCCTACCTGTATGAATAATACTAATATGTAATATGTATCCACCTTAACTATTGTGATTGTTCCAAATTGAATCTTCTTCAATTTCTTGTTTATATAGAGCTTAACCAAATTCTGCATAATGGTATCAAGTCACTCTGTTTAGTTTCAATCTATCCCCCATTCTAATATTATTATCTGTGTATTCATGGTTCTGATGTTACAAATATCTAAGGTTTCATGAGTTCTTAAAGCTTGAAAATGAGATCGGAAACATCACAAGACAGGAGGCTGTCAGCATGGTAGGCCTATGTTACTTGCAGTTTGTGCCCTTGTGGTTTAAATACTGAATTGTGCTGCAATATTCAATTATAAATCTTGGGTGTTTCAGCACTAAGTAGTTCACCTTATACTAATGCTCAAGTATTCAGTTACTCTATTTTATTTTTAATGATACAGGTACCTCCACTATTCCTTGATGTACGCCCAGATCATTTTGTACTTGATAGTAAGCAACTTATATTGCATTTATCTTTCCCCTTTCTAAAACTGAAAATTTAGAAACATGGTTGACCCAAATGATAAGACTTGAATCACGAGCGTCACGTGAAAATCTAATCGGTTGTGTTCTATTCTATATTGAATTTTCAAGCTTCTTATTGGCGTTGTGAGTGTTGATGAAAATTGTAGTTTGGATTGGAGATGCATAATTCCTTGAGGGACTTCTTTTGTTGGGAACTCTCTGTTCTGTGGTATAGTTTTCAATTTTTATAAGGCAACGGTTTTGCTTTAAAGACTAAATCTAGTGCTTACTGACCATCGGCTACAATTTTTCTCAGTGTGCGCTGCACCAGGTTCAAAAACATTCCAATTAATTGAGGTAATACACCGATCAATGAAACCAGGATCTCTACCTGATGGATTGGTATGGTTCCTTTTAATTATATATTGTTTCACATTCCTTATATCTGATTTAGTTCATCAGTTCTGTCTTTTCCTCAGTCAAGGACTCAAGTTTAGGCTGTTATCTTGCCTTTCAATTCTTATTTGATTCTCCTAGTTACTATTTTGCCTTCATGTGACATAGATTTTCCCTCATTTAACTACCATTTATGATACTGGTTCCTTGTTTTATTGGCCCATTAATTAGGTTGTAGCAAATGATCTTGATGTCCAAAGATGTAATCTACTCATCCATCAAACAAAAAGAATGTGCACAGCCAACTTGATAGTCACAAATCATGAAGCTCAACACTTTCCTGGTTGCCGGGTAAAGTCTAGTGCTTCTGAAATAGGAGCTGAAATGGAGCCACCTATCAGCCAACTTGTCTTCGATCGTGTTTTATGTGATGTCCCTTGCAGTGGAGACGGTACCCTTCGCAAGGCTCCTGATATCTGGAGGAAATGGTATAACTTTAATTTTTCAGTCGCTATTTTACTTTTGGCAGGTTGATGAGATTCGTTTTGCTTATGTACAGGCATGCTGGACTGGGCAATGGGGTTCATCCTCTACAAATTCACATAGCTATGCGAGGTATCTATCATGAAAAGAAATTTCTCAGATTTTTTTTATTATTAACAATGGCTCTATGCTTTACTGACTAGTTTATTCTCATATGTTATATTGTTTATCCTAGGTTTATCGCTGCTTAAAGTTGGCGGAAGAATGGTGTACTCTACCTGCTCCATGAATCCAGTTGAAAATGAAGCTGTGGTTGCTGAGGTAATATGTTTGCTTATCTTCTTACAAAATATTTAACTTAGAACTTGATGGGTTGAAAGATTTTATTTTGTAAGTGACAACGGCATGGTTTATTCACACAATTGAAGAGAGCTTGTAGGCATAGTAGGTGGTCATGGAATGCCAACCATACAATTATTGTTTCTTTTAGTTCTTTTGACTTTTTCAGTTCTTGCAAATTGATTAGTGGATGGGAGCTCTTCACCTTCATACGATTAATTGATTTTATGGATTTTGTTTATTTGGTCATTGTGGACATGTACTGTTTGAGCTTATGTTTTAGCTTTTAATTTGAATATTGTTTGTGTTATGAAAGTACATCAGAAAACATTTTCTTTCAATTTGATGCTTTTGACCTTGCTATGGGTGGCAGAGTTTCATGATTTTTTGTTGTGCTTATTCATTCTTTATTTGGATGACCTTGCTATGAGTGGTAGATTACGTCATTCTGTATTTTGAGAAAGTGTTCCTTTTTATTTTGCAGATTTTGCGGAGAGGTGGTGGGTCTGTTGAGCTTATTGATGTCTCTAGTGAGCTTCCCCATCTTGTTCGGAGGCCAGGTCTTAAAAAATGGAAGGTCAGTTGTTTGTTTACCTTTTTCATGGTAGTGCTGTATAGTGAAAGCTTGATGTGCACAACATATTATTGAATGAGAATGTTTCCTTAGTTTGTGTAACATAGGTTTGTTTCTCAATTACTGAATGGGATGTTGCTGATATCACTTGTAGTGCTATTTTATCCTGGTGCTTTGAAAATGGTCTGATTGAAACATTGTTTGTGTCACATATTCACTACTATAATATAAAACTGTAATAAGGTATATTTGCCATAAATAATCCGGAGTTACCTGTCAAGAAGATATCACAAATTTCCATTCTTCTCTTGATATAAGATTCAGGGTTTAAGAAATCCTTTTGCAATCAATGCATTATATTGCGCCATGAATGTTAGGTGAAACCATTTTATTCAACTCTGCTTCGTGATTATGTATAAGTTGGGTCAACATTATAATATTTTTGTCTGCAATGCATCAAATTCAACACACCCACCCACCCATCAAATTCAAATTCAATACACACACACACATCTTATAGCATAGTGGTCTCAATTGCAACAGTTTGTTCAAACATCACCTACTGTGTTGCATGCAAGTTGCAGCTTTAAAATTTTTTCTTGCGACAAAATCCGTATTCATTCATTTGACAATGCAGATACATGACAAGGGTAGGTGGTTACCTTCCCACAAAAATGTCAGCAAATATCGGAAAAATGTCATTGTTCCCAGCATGTTTCCTTCTGGAAGAAGCTTTACAGAACCAACGGACAGTAATGATAATATGGAAGTGGAAGAAAAACATGAGAATGGTGGCAATGGAAATGTTGAAGATGCATTGCAGTCAACTGATGATCCTGCAGCTGTACCCAACGAACAAGAGGAGGAAGTTTCTGATTTTCCACTAGAACGCTGCATGAGGATAGTCCCGCATGATCAAAATGGAGGAGCTTTCTTCATTGCTGTCTTCCACAAACATTCTGCTTTGCCAGGTGAGTTCAAGTATCTGCAAAGAGTTGAAGTGCTCTGAGGTAGCTTTTACTGTATTATTGTCTTCTTATTTGGGTATGAAGGGGTTGTTTCCCTCCTATTTAGAAAAAAAGTCTGCTAATGCTGAATATATTTTATGACCTAAAACAAATGACGCTTAGCAGACTGAATAAATTTTATGACCTAAAACAAATGACCCCATTATTCTATTATCTCATTTAGTAAATGCTATTTTCACCTAATTATCCATTTCAAAGATATTTTTGGAGAAAGGGAGCGCCTTAAAAAGAATTTAAAATAAAATGGCGTCACACATAAATTGTATCGTTGTGTCAGTATGTATGGCCTGTAGTTTGTTGAGGATTTGAACATGTGCTCCAGGTTTGGGTTTCCTGATAGAGAATCACAATCTCTTTATATTGTTTATTTTTAATTTGGTTTCTTTTGTCCTTTCGTTGATTCTTTTCTTCTTTCATTGAACAGCCAATCAGGGGAAACCTAATAGTCTGAAAGAGGACTTGGGCTCTAGAAATGACGAGCCGCAGGTAGAATTACAAAATCAGGGTACTGAAGGTACAAATGGGATGGTGGCTAGTTTGGAAGATGGTACAGATGAGACTTTTTTAGAAGCAGCTTCAGAGGTAGAGTTAATAAAGGAAGAACCAGATGGGGCGTCTTTGGAGCTTGATCCTTCTGTCACGCTTGAAGAAAATGTATCGGAGGAAGCCCAGGAGCCTGTTGATGAGGAAACAGAACCCAAGAAAGCTGGAGGAAAGAGAAAGAAGCAGTGTCAAGGCAAGTGGAGAGGAGTGGACCCTGTTGTTTTCTTTAAAGATGAAGCTACCATTAATAGCATAAAGACATTCTATGGCATTAATGAATCGTTTCCCTTCAATGACCACCTTGTCACAAGAAACACCGATGCTAATCATGTGAAAAGAATTTACTACATCTCAAAGTCAGTCAAAGATGTTCTTGAGCTGAATTTCTCCGTTGGACAGCAACTTAAGATAACATCCATTGGGCTTAAGATGTTTGTAAGTATTTTTAAATATGAATTTGTCTTTTTTCTTTTAAATAAGACCGTTATACGATTTGAATTTCTAGATATGTGATCAAAGAAGGTTCTGCAAAATTATTATGCCTTCAGATAAATCCAATAGCCGAAGTGTGTGTATAATTAAGACAATGAGCGAGACAAGTAGTGCCAGTACCTACTGATTGGGTGCAGAAATATTAAACCTTATTACGCTCAGTCATGGATTCCAAGTGTGTAGTATATATATTTTCATCCTAGGGTTCTCATGTTTGAAGCTAGAGATTCTGGTGAAGCCCTGGACTGATGAACAAAGTATTTCTATGTTCGGGTGTTAGCATTAAATATTCCGTAACAATCTTTCTCTAATTTATTTTTGCTCTCAACAGGAACGACAAACTGCAAGAGAAGGAAATTTGGCGCCTTGTTTATTCCGGATATCATCAGAAGGATTGCCACTTATTCTTCCGTACATAACCAAACAGATTCTATGTGCATCCCTCGTTGACTTTAAACATCTTCTTGAGTACAAATCTATCAAGTTTGCTGATTTTGTTGATTCTGAGTTCGGTCGGAAGGCATCAGGCATAATGTCAGGATGCTGTGTGATAGTTTTGAGTAAAGGTAATTAGCATCATTTGTTAAAGGACCATAAGTGCACATTCATTGCATATATGTTCTGTTTACCCACGTAGAACTTTATATCTGCAGATGGCGAGGCCACGTCGGGTCCTATTGAAGTAGACAAGTCAACAATAGCCATTGGATGCTGGAAAGGTAGGTCCAGTTTGTCTGTGATGATCACTGCAATTGACTGCCAAGAACTGCAAGAAAGGCTTTTGGCGCGCATGGAAACTGAAAATGAGCCTTCGGAGAAGAGAGACGAGGCTTCTAATGTCAGCAGGGATGAGGTACAGGACGTAAAGGATATAGAAAAGAACGTTGACGAGGAAAGCATCACGCTTGCATCAGAGGGTTAAGCGATAACTTCCGGAATTTCAAACTTGCATTGTTGTACTCTAATTAGATAAATTAACACAGGTGTTGTAATTTATATGGCAGGAATTTATATTGTTTCTTTACTACCTCCTACAAAATTGGAATTTCATTTTTTTTTTTATACATCGAATACATCTTTGTATTTGTGGTCTGGTATATTGTTACTAAGAGGCAGTGGCTTTGATCGCCAAGTTTGTAATCATAAATGCTCTTAACCACGTTAGCTACAAACCATTTTACAATTTGGAAATACAAAACAATGCTGCGACATTTAATGTGTGAGAATTTAACCCTAAATTGTAGATTCGGGGGACGAGTGTTTGAGTAATTTTAGCTTTTTTTCGACGAATTAACATGAGTAGGGAGAACGTGAAATTACATATTTAAGAGAAGTTCAACGACGGGCATACCCAAATCAGGCTCGTCTAGTTCATTTCAATTTTGAAAACATGCAATTAATCAGCTGATGCAAACTAAAGCAAAGAAACGAGAAAAATATACAAAGGAAATATATCACACCCCTCAAAATTTGCTAGTATTAAGAATGTCGAAGAAAGCATCCGATGTTTATAAATCCGCGGTCCTGTTGAATCACGATGTACAGCACACCTTGCTCTTAGCCGGGATTACTTGTGCAGGGCCTGGGACAAGGATCTTCTTACCAGTCAAAGATGGAGGGCTTCCATTAGCTTGATTTTCGTTGGCAGCAAGGCTTTTCTTGTTAACAATGTTGAATATCTCTGTCAACACAGTCGAGAAAGCATTCTCCACATTTGTTGCTTCCAGTGCTGAGGTCTCCAAGAAGAAAAGGCCTTCCTTTTGGGCAAATTCTTTGGCATCTTCAGTGGGGACTGCACGCTGGTTCTCAAGATCACTTTTGTTGCCTATCAGAATGATGACTATGTTCTTGTCGGCATGGCTACGCAGTTCTTCCAGCCAGCGTGGTATGTGGTCAAAGGTCTGGCGTTTGGTTATATCATATACCAGCATTGCCCCAACAGCACCCCTGTAGTACGCACTTGTAACTGCTCTATATCTGAGCAAAACAGCATAAGAGAAGGACAATCATCAGATGTGAATACACTTAACCTTTAGGCCAAATCTGGAATTAACCAAATATAATGAGCAGCACATATCATCTTATACTAGACAGAGGTGACCGGTTTAGTTGATAACCAAATATAATCGGAGTAAATTTGTCCAAAACTGTGCATCATCGTAGTGAACAATTGAACAGCATTCATTCCCATCAGTCAATAAACTCCAAAGTCTTATCTTCTTTATAAAGAAACTAACCATTAGACCAAATCGGTGATAACAGGCAAGAAACACAAGCTTGGACAAGTCATATATGTCATGGTTCTCAAATATAGGGAATCAAAGAAAGCAATTATTCACACCGCTTAACAAAAGGTGACAATTCTTCTCCCACTATATCATCCATGGCAATATCCAAGATTGCAAGAAAAGCCAAAATGGCCAAAATGGCCAAAAGAAACTATGGACCAAAAGTAGATGACGAATTAAACACGATTTCATATCTTTGTAACCGAAAACCATATTACTGGTGGCAAGTTTATACAATTAAGAACACAAGGATCACAATAAGAAACCGATAATGTTAACGAATTTCATTCCTGGCACTTAACATTTCTAATCGTTTGAGTGAATATCCATATCAATATCAATATCACAACATACTAAGTGCACTTATGAGATTCCAAACACGGATCTAAAAGCCTCAGGTGATTATCTTATTCATATGTAGCATACAAAGAAGTAATTCACTTACCAACATTACAAATTTACTTGAAGAAATCAAACCCAGAAAGTAAAAAAGATAACTTAAAAGGATGTATATGCAATCTATGCATACAGCTCACAAAAAAAGCAACCAACAACTTTTACTAAAACAGGAAAAAGTAAAAAGCAGACAGTTTACTGGAATTGTTGCAAACTATCCAAATCTAAAAACCCAAGTAGCAGACTGAAAGAAAAGGGTTGTACACTACTGCTGAAGAAAGAGAGAGAGAGAGACCGTTCTTGTCCAGCAGTGTCCCAGATCTGGGCCTTGACACTCTTGTGCTCGATGAGGAGGGTCCGAGTCTGGAACTCGACGCCGATGGTGGCCTTGGAGTCCAAGCTAAACTCGTTCCGGGCAAACCTGGCCAGAATCTGAGACTTGCCCACCGCAGAGTCCCCTATCAGCACCACCTTGAACACGTAGTCTATCTTCTGGCTCGCATCCCCATAACTCGCCATGTCTCTGTTCCCTCCCAACTCAAGTACGCCAACTCTCCAATCAAATAAGAAGAAAACCCAGATCGCTACTTCTGCTATCAAAGCCCCACAAAGTAAAGGACTTGAAATTTATCTAAACACCACGAGACTTTTACTTTTTTTTTTTTTTTTTTTTTTTTTGGAAATACGATAGGATGTCTGTAATGCACTAGTTGCACAACAAAGCTGATTATCAGTTATCACAACGAAGGTTGTTGATTAGGTATCAAACTTGTCGCAAAATTAAATATCATTTAATTAAATTTTAGTATAATTTTTGTGAACTTCATGTTTATGGAAAATGCACATATTTTTTAATTTTTTTTTTTTAATAACGTGTATTTATCATACAAATTTCATAACCGAAACCGTTTAACTGAATAATGTATTAACATACATTTTCATAATAAGAACTATTTAAATTCTTAATCTTTATTTGAAGACCTATTCTTACATAAAAAAATAAAAAATAAAAACTCATTTGGATTGAAGTTATTTAATCATTCAAATGTATAGAAATCGATGATATAAGCATCAAATAACATATTTATAATGAACTGTTTATTTGTTTTATACATTTAAATAATCAAATAACCTTCAATGTGAATACTATTTTTATATGAATGATCTTCAAATAAAAATTAAGAAATTGAAAGATTTTAATTTTGAAGTTCATATGAAAAAATACCTTATTCACAAAATATGACATATGCTCATTCTCCAACGAGGAACGCAATTATTATTCAAAATTTTATTATGTTTTCATGTATGATATACACGAACCCGGATCTTCTCTGGATCTTAAAAAATTGAGCATAAGGATCAAATGATTCAGAGCGTTGAAATTTGATTAAACGGCTACAATTATTATATTTTTTAGAGGATCTCTCTATTTGTAGTCATTGAATCAAACTTCAACGATCTGGATCATTTGATCATTAGGCCCAATTTCAAATAATCCAAGGAGGATCTGAGTTCGATATGCACAATACCAAATTAGCAATGGGGCCAAGATCTTTCCTTTTTTTATTTAGTCAATTAATTCAAATAATTAAATGATCTTAAACACTCTGCATATCATGCTCTGGTGCATAATAAAAGGAGCTTGATTGTCTGTCTTCGTAATTTCATACATTTTTTATGCCTTTCTGTGATGTGTTGTCACGGTTAAACCACGTCAATATTTTATATTAAATTTTTATAGAAATAGTAAAATAAAAAGTAATAGAAATATAAAATATTAATATGATTTAACTGTAACCACATAAACATAAAAACATAAGAAGAGTATGAAAATGGAACGGCTGACAATTCATCTCCATGATAAAAAGCTTCATCTCTTACTACCATAGGCCGTAATGTTTGGAGTAGGATAAGACTTTTCTTGGTTGCTTGCAATTATGCGAAGAGGAGTCAAAATGTGGCAACCCTCAGGGGGCGTTTGTTGCGCTGGACTATCTCGGACTGGATTAGCTTCAAGGACTAAGCTGGACTGGCTTAGACTAGACTAAACTGGACTAACTTAGTGAAGCGTTTGGTGCAGTATTGGACTAAGAAGCTGGATAATAACAAATTCTAATATTATTTTATTTAATATATAAATTATTAATATTTTATTATGATCTTATCTTTTTCTCCATCTTTTCCTACCATTTTCGTCCCACTCTTTTCCTCTTCTCTCATCGTCCCACCCTTTCCCTCTTTTTTTCTCCTCAGACCTCTCAATTCATGTCTCTTTTTCATTCCTGGTCAAACTCCTTATTGATTCCAGTCTCTATTTCTCTGTCCTCCCTCCCTTTCTAGCTATGCGTTGTTCGATCGGAACCTCACGACTCCAATTTTCCCGACGAGTTGCAGGTTTCCCGATGTGTTTTTTGGCCAACCCTCATTAAATTGGATGAAGTTAGCACCGCCAAAAAATTCATCACCATCCCTGGACCGAGATCTTAGCTTTGCATGCTCGAATTTGTCATGGATTTGAAGAAACCCAAACAGACCGAGACTTCCAGGCCATTTTCCGGCCACATTCGACCACATTTTGGCCTCGATTCAAGTAAAATTGTAATCTTGTCACTCCCAGCTTCAATTTGGTATATTTTATATGAAAGTTGGTTGTGAAATGGATCTGAAAGAGAGTCGGGAAGTTAATGATTGATCTAGGTGACCGGCGATGATGAGGAGTCTGTCAAGAGTGGTCGTTGAGCATGACAAGGACGAGAAATAGAGGATAGTCTTAGCTAATCCCATAGTTATTGGGGGGTCTCACTAAGACCTCTTAGTGAAGGGTTTTGTCCATGCTAGTCCCCTTTAGTCTCATTAATGTTAGTCCCAGCATGGAACAAACACAATATTGGACTAATAGCTAGTCCAGTCCAGTCCAGTCCGAGTTAGTGAGGGCAAACAAACGCCCCCTCATTGCCTTTGGCGGTGAGTCTACCCTAGGTTGTCACGTGGAGGGATGTGATTCGTTGATGTGGTGAGCTCGTTTTTATTATAAAAATGGAGAACAGTGGGAAAACAGGGTATGATTGATGTTGGAGTGTCAGAGATGGGAAGTGAAGTGTTTGTCTCGGGTGAGTTGTCTTGTATGTATTCCGTGATGAAGCTCTTCATCTTCAATTGAAAAGACTAACCATAGTTATGTTTAAAATTATAACGTTATAAAAAATTATTTTTATATAAACAATTTTAGGTCATATTCATATATTATTTCTAATCAAATAGTTAAACCTAACCATCTCAATAATTTATTAGTTTTAAATTTATACTTTAAATTTATTGGTTAATTTAATTAAACTATCGCTGAATGTTTTTAAATTTAACCGTTAAATTTGAATCAATTATTGGAATCGAAAAGTTGATCACCAAAAAAGGCTAAGAGGGGGTTACATTTGACTAACCTAATTCCCTTTTGACTAAATAATGATTTTATGGGCTTCATAAAAATTATAGCCTAGTCATCGGTTGGAGATGATTTTTTGGACAAATCAAGCTATTTTTTGGTTTTTGAACTTTTAACTCTCTCCATTGGAGATAGCCTTACTTCGGGATCTTTTAGTGACTTGTCGTTTGTCTCATGCTTCTTCATACTTCTCTCCCTTCCTATTCTCCTCCTCTTTCCTCCTTTCCTCAAACACTTTGTTTTTTGTCTTATTGTCTCTAAAAAAAAAACATTAATATAAAATATTGACGTAACTTAACTGTAACTGTTTAAGTAGGAAAAAAAAAAAAAAAAAAGGCAAGAGAGAACAGAATGAGATAGAATCATCCTCCATTTGAAAGAACCAAAAAAGGATAGTAGACTTTCCCTTGTCTAGGCCCGAAAGAAGCAAATTTCTTTATTTCAATTTAATATGTATGGTAAATTATGGGCAATTGCATGTAATTGGTTAATAAGGAGAGATTTTTCAATATTATGAAAATACGGTTCGGTACTCTAAATATAATAAACAATTAGTTGAAATTTTCTCGTTAATAAGATAGAATCATGTGCAAAATACGTGAGTAATTTATCTTTTTTTTTGTTTATCAAATAGAGATTCATATAAAAGTCAGGGGAAAACCCAAGAAAGAACTACAAGACTTATGTGGCACGCAGGCTGACTAATATTGAGCTAACTGGGAAAGGGGATCCTCTTCGGATCTCTTCCACCAAATCCTCCCCATCAATCAATCTATGCCCTTGAAATTTGATCCAACGACTAAAGTTGTTATAACTTTTAAAGTGGACCCCTGTTTTTAGCCGTTGGATCAAATTTCAAGGGCCCGGATTAGTTGATAAGGAGGATTTGGTGGAAGGGATCTGGAGAGGATCCCTTTCCTGCTAACTGCATCATTTTGTTGATGTGGGCGTGCCAATTCGCAACCAAACTCGATTATACAAATGAGATGAATGCAGTGCTGTGGTGATGAACTGCGTTGCTAATTTCTGCACCGAGCGGGTTCAGCCAAGGAAGAAACATTCTCGGCCTTGAGTTTAAAAAACTGAAGACAAGGCTATGTAAAAAATTCAATCTTATGCACCAGGTTCAGCCACTTTAACTATATTTCTAAAAATATAGGTGCACCAAACCGAAATCATGTTGTATGAACAAAAATAATTAGAGGAAATGAGCATCCTTATGATAAAGGTACTGAACTCTAAAATGCACTTGTGAGTAACTTCATAGAACGCCTCACTTCGTTGGAAAGACTAATGAAGTGACCTCTTTAAGCGAAAGAATTGTAGATTCTTCACAGGCTGAGACTTAAGATAAATAACCAACCGAAATATTAGGAGCGTTTTTAACCAAACTGAAGGTACTCCAAAACTGACTGTTTTACGACTCCACCGATGTTTAACCAAACTAAATATGTTGCCGGTTTGTCAACCTAATAACATTGATAGTTTGGCTAAGGGGAATCCTAGTCTTATTGCTTGAGGGGTTAAGGATTGGCATGGTCAATTTCTAGGTGGTTTTTGTCAAGGTATTGGTCATTGTAATTCCTTTTTGTGGAATTATTAGGAGTTCTTCTTGGTGTTGATTTTGCGTATCAGAGGAGTTGGCATATGCTTTGGTTGGGATGTGATAATTCCATGGCCTCTTCATACACAATGGTTTACTTTTTTGGCTCGCTTCAGGATGATGACTTTTTACTGCTTTCACATTTACTGGAAAAGGAATGTTGTTGCGGATAGCTTTGCTAACATAGGCTTGGCTTTCTCAACCTTGGTGTGGCATCCTTCACCTTTGTCAACAATTCTAGCTTCACTGCATACAGATTTTCTTGGCTTACCTAGTTTTCGATTTTCAAATTAGTGTGAATCTCAGTTTATATGTCAATCTTTCTCTCATGATGTGTGATTTAATTATTTTCCTAATATTCTGTATTTGGGGCACGTTTACTAATCCTTAATCAAATTGAGAGGAATTGAATTGAGAAAGAATTGGATTAAGAAGGAATTGGAATAAGGTGGAACCAGAATCAGATTCCTGTTAGAGTTGTTTACTAAAACTGTCTGGAATCAGAGTAAGAAATACATTGATCTATATAAACTGTTTACTAATTCTTATGAAAACTAATATGATTACTAAAATACCCCTAGTTGAACTAATCTATTTTATATGCTAATTATTTTTAATAAAACTTTTAAATCTTTCAATTTTTTTTTTTTGATGAAAAAAGGCCAAAACCCATCATGTTTTTATTTTTAGTAGAGAGAACAAATTTCTTTTTTATTTTTTAGTAAAACTTCTTTATTCTTGATTGTTCTTTTTTTTTTTTTTTTTTTTTTGTATGTGACCCTCTCTCTCTCTCCCTTTCTTCCCCATCTTTCTCCCGACCCTCCTGTTTTCTAAAAATTATCCCATCTTTTTCTGTTGCCTACCTATTGCGGCCCACCCCATTCTAAAATTTCCCCCTTTTTCTCTGCTGCAGATCCACCCCACCTTTGCGAAGAACCCTTCATGCTCCCTCCCTCCAAAAAGACAAACTTGATTACCTACTAAAATTGCAGCAAGGTTTTTCTTGGTCTGTGGTTTGATCTACCTTTGTGGTTTAATTGTTGTGGAAGATGATGGTGGCTGGGTCTGTGCCCTAGGAAAGGCAAGGGATGTGCAATGATGGTGAGGGAGAAGGTGAGGGATAACACTGGGGATGAGAGCTTGGGTTTCTTTGGAATTTCAACTTTTATGTGATGTCACAATGGGTATGAAAAATGGATTCCACATCCCCTCAATCATCCGGAATCCAAATATCATCCAATTGTTAGGAGTCCAATTCCTCCACATTTCATAATTGAATTCCAAAATTTGTGTGGGACCCACTAAATTTTGATTCCCTTAAATTTGGTAAACACCGGAGTGTTCCGTAATCGGAATTCAATTCCGTTTCTTGATGCCGATTACCCTTATGTAAATGTGCCCTTGGTGTGTTCAAAGTTTGTTTTCTAGGTTTCTATATCTTAAGCATTTTTTTTAGCAAACGATATTATTTATACTAAGAAGGTGGGGGGAGTGGACTAAACTTCACAATGGGCTGGCAATAATGTGGTTCAAATTTGTCTTTGGCGAGAATCAAACTTAAGACCTCTCATTTATGAGTGAAGAGAAATACTATTAGACCGTAAAACTTAGGCTTTGTTTTAGAGGGTTAGGTTCTATGCCCCCCTTCTTTTTCTTGTAATTTTTTTTTTTTTTGTTTTTTGTTTTGTTTTCAGAAGGATCAGGTGTATGTTCCTCCACTTTTACTTTATTTTTTTGTTTTAGGTAATGCATCCACACACTCATTTTTACTTTTCATACACCATTTGATCTTCTTCAATCATTCGATTCGACAGCTGGAAATTAAGAGGATTTGTAAGAGATAAAAATGAATGTATGAATAGCATCACATTTTATTTTTTCATCTTCCTTGTAACAAGAGGAATAAAATTCATGTCCCCCTAATTAAGTATAACTTTCTTTGATCGACCCATCAAAACTCAGCACCTTCCGCCGAGGTTCGCTTGAAAAGAAAAAAAAAATTAGTCGCAACTTGTGGATGCATGCTTTGTTGGAAGCGTCGTTCAAATTCAAGGCCGCCTTAATTATTATAGTAAAACAACCACTTATTATGATAAAACAAGCCAGCCAACTTACCATATTCTCAATCTTTCTTATATTTGGTTTTGAAAGTCAAAAGCATTTCAGACTTGCAAACTAAGCAACAATCAAAAGGATCGATGGTCGTTGAATACAAACAGTGTGTGGATTGGCAAACTAAGCTACATTATTAAGAATACACGCAAGTGGTCTGTCGTTTCGAATGGATTCGGGGGCTGCCATGGCTGATGCAATGTACACATAAAAGGTCTGTAAACGTTGGTTGGTTTTTGCTTTAGTACTACGTGAGGCTTCTTTCCTTGACCGGACTTTTTCCCACTTGATTTTACTTGGTTAAGATTTTAGAGGCCGTTCTCTTTCACATGCATGTTAGTGAAACTGTGTATATTCATAATTTCGTACTAATACACTAATTAAACACAAAAATCAAAGTGAAAACTCAATCTAACACCAAAGCTTAACCCATTATAAGAAGTGCTGTAGTCAGGTTCCCATATGCACGTGGATCATTTTTGTCCGTACATGTATGTAATCCTAAAGGAGTGACACGTGTTAACGACAAACGTATACAAAGGAGACGGGCATTAGCATTCAAGTGCAATAAACATGTACTGTTCATCCAATAAAATTCATGCATTTATAAGGGGGATGCAGGAACCCCACCTCAAGTTGAAAGGATAGATAGGGCATTAAAGGGTTATCTCTATAACATTATTATACAAATTTTCTTCAATGATACATATAAATGATTGGTCCTGAGATCAACGTTTATAACTTACGTATAACGATTTAACATATTTCTTCAATGATACATATAAATGATTGGTCCTGAGATCAACATTTATAACTTACGTATAACGATTTAACATATGTTTATAACTGATATAGATTGAACAAAATCCGTCATTGAAATAAACGTAGCATTGTGTTATTTATAATTTATATATGAAAGTAGGTCAAAGATTTTCTTTGCCGATGGCACTCAGTATTATTTTTTATAACATGGATAAAAAAACAAAAGAAGAAAAAGTGTCCACCTTCATCATATAATCTGTAGCACATAAAAAAACTCTGCTAGATAGGCAAGGCTCAAAAATTGGCCAAGCATTAATTTAATTATTTTATTCACCCAATTGAACAAGGTAGCTAGGATTTCATTAATCTATTTAAAGTTGTAAGGTTTGAATAACTTTTAATACGACTAGTTGGATATATATATTAGTGCAAAAACCTGCACCACCTTAACATCCATCCATTGCCATGGAGTTGAATTCTTTGGCTAAAAGTAGTGCTCCAAGATGGACACCAAGTCCAAGCCCAACAAGAACATTATTGTCATCAGAAGATGATCATATGCAAAGGCAACAAACCAGAGATTCTGCAGAAGAAGATGATGATGGTGGGAACATATCCTTGTCCTGCTCCAGCATGGACAGAATTTTCCCGTTCCGCATTGAGTTTAAAGGTGGTTTGGCTTCGAACTCCGGTAAGGACGTTCGTGAAGCTCCGCCTCTGAGACTGGAATCTGTTGCAAAGCTGAGTTGCGGAAATGATCATCAAAGTAGTGTTGATGGTATTGATGATGTCGAAATCGGGTCGAAAAGGAAGGGAGTTTCTTTGACATGGAAGGACCTGTGGGTTGGTGTAGCTGATGGGAAAAATGGGCAGAGAATGATCTTGCAGGAGGTTACAGGGTATGCTCAACCTGGTGAGATGTTGGCTATCATGGGTCCTTCTGGCTCTGGCAAATCTACCCTTTTGGATGCTTTGGCAGGTAACTCTGAACTATGTATAACTCTTTTGGAGATTGGCTGAAATGATGAAAATACAAATCTCAGAAGAAGAAATGACCATTTGTTAGATCTTGCCAAGTTATCGTTAATATTTAATGGATTATGTCACTAATATTTTATCCATATATTATTGGATTTTTATCATTTCAACTTTGAAAGGGTAAAATCTTCATTTCAGCCTATTTTTCAATATAATTTTTATGAAAAACTGACCAACTTTATATAACAGATCACAAAACAAATTTTAAATCCAAATGATGGGAAAAAAATTCATTTATTTCTTTGATTTTATATGTTCTTTCTTGTTTGTCATGTGTAACTGTGTAAAGAGGCTTCTAATTTTAGAGAAGGGCAAGTTGAAATTGTTGGAGAATATGATTCTATATCGATCACATGTAAAATAGTATACAATTAATATATGTGAGTTTTTACTTTAATATCACCGAGATCATCTGTAGATGAAACCTAATATTTAATATTGTAATAGCAGGTGATTAAGTTGGAAACCTGACAAAATATAGATTTTGTTTTGGTGTCTTTTTGCTACTGGATACACTTCCTCTATATCTCTTTCGTTTCGGATTTGGATCCTCTTCTGAGTCTAATGTGAGGATCCTTCTAATCAAGAAGTGTGGACAGTTAGATGAAAATCTAACGGCTACAAATAGAGGGTCTATTTAAAGTTATAATAATTATAACCGTTGAATTTTCATCCAACGACCGATATTCTTTGATCAGGAGGATTCTCATCCTGTGCTCATGAGAGGATCCTAATCCTTTCGTTTCTCCAATTTTGGTCTGCAGTGAAATTCAATTAGTCACTGCTCTAAAATCTGGGAAGAGAGAGAGATGTCTGGAGCATGAACGCAGGGAGGAGAGAGAGCGGAAGGGGGTTTAAAAGCATGGATTTCTTTGTCTTTTCATATTCTAAAAGTTTCTATTTCGGCACAACCATTTTGAAAGCCACTTATATCTTTTTATTTCGGAACATCCTGTTCGAAATCTGTCTAAAATGGCTAATTTCCCATAAAAAATAAAAAAAAAGGAGCAGCCATTCTGCTATGTGAAAATTCTGATAAAGTCAGAGCTCTTATTAAGATATATAATCAAGGTTCTAAAAGACGCTAGGTGTTAGTTGGGCAGCAAGTTGAAGCTTAGCGTCTAGGCGGCTAGGTGGGGTCTAGGCAGGCACCTAGGTGGACTAGACGGATTTAATTAAATCTATTATAGTTTGTGTAAATAAATATTTGTTTATAATTAAAATATATATAATTTCATCATAAAATACAAAATAGAATGACATATATATTATTAGCTATTGGAACATAATGAAAACATGGGAACAAACATATAATGTGTGTTCATTTAAGTATTTAATAAGTCTATTACAATTTATTGGAAAAAATAAAATGCAAAATAAAAATTATCTGTTTTCTATCTAAGTGAATTGCAACCTAGACAGATGCCTAGGCAGGTCTAGGCGCGCTAGGCAAGTGCCTAAGTGGGCACCTCAATAGGCCTAGGCATCCTTTCTTAATTTTTAAACGTCTAGGCATTAATCGGGACAATGGTCAGCCGCTTAGCGCCACATGGATTTGTAGAACAAAGTACATAATACCAAAAAAATGTTTAAATATTGCAGGAAGGCTAAGTTCAAACACACAGCAGACCGGGGAGATCTTAATCAATGGCCGTAAAGAAACACTTACTTTTGGAACATCGGTAAGAAAAATGAAGGAACATATATGAAGATGTACAATCTCATCACTCACATATATAATGCATCACTTCCTCATTTTAATGTCATAATTTCTATTTATTTTAAGAAGTAATAGTTCCTATGTTTGATTTCTCGATGATATAGGCGTACGTGACTCAAGACGACACTCTAATGACAACATTAACAGTAAGGGAAGCTGTATATTACTCGGCGCGGCTGCAACTGCCCGACTCCATGTCCCAAGCAGAAAAGAAGGAAAGAGCGGAGATGACGATAAGGGAGATGGGGTTGCAAGACTCCATGGACACAAGAATTGGAGGTTGGAGCATAAAAGGACTTAGCGGTGGCCAGAAAAGAAGAGTTAGCATTTGCATTGAAATCTTGACTCGCCCGAAGCTTCTCTTCCTTGATGAGCCTACTAGTGGCCTAGACAGTGCAGCGTCTTACCATGTCATTAACCGCATTGTTAAGCTAGCTCACCGTGATGGAAGGACAGTTATTGCATCGATTCATCAACCTAGCAGTGAGGTTTTCGATCTTTTCCAAAATCTTTGCCTACTCTCCTCTGGTAGGACAGTCTACTTTGGCCCTGCTTCAATGGCAGAACAAGTAAGCTTTGAACTCTCATCAGCATAAACTTGTTTACTTCTTACATACGAGCGATTAAGCAATAGAACCAATCCGAATGGTGCAGTTTTTTGCTTCAAATGGATTCCCATGCCCGACTCTGAGAAACCCATCAGATCACTACCTTAGAACTATCAACAAGGATTTTGATGTTGTAAGTCTTCTCAGAACAATCTACTTGCTATATTTCAACTTTTTGATACCCAAAAAAAAAAATATATATATATCTTGATAGGAAAACTAATTAGTTATCTTCATATGATAAAAATATGGAAACTCAAACTACGAAAACTTACCTGGAGCCCTTGATATTAGGATATCGAACAAGGGCTTGGTGGCAAAACAAGCACAGAAGAAGCAATTAATATTCTCATACAATCATACAAGGATTCAAATATTAACCAGCAAGTTCAGCTGCAGGTAGCTAATATTTCCCAACAGGTAAACCATCTATCACTCAATTAAAGTATTATGAGCTGATCGAAAGCATACAAACCAAAAAAGAAAAAAGGTTAGCGAATACTACTTACTGCGCTTTTCTTTTGTATTGTAGAAAGGTGGAACTCTAGAGAAGGGAAGTCAAGCCAGCTTCATAACCCAATGCCTTGTTCTCACAAGGAGATCGTTTGTGAACATGTATCGCGATCTAGGCTACTACTGGCTTCGCCTTGCAATTTACATTGCCTTGTGTTTATGCGTAGGCACTATCTTTCACGACATCGGCTCCACCTTTGGCTCCATACAGGTAATTCACCGAAGATTTCACTGATATATTTCTCTACTGTCATGCAAAACATTAGCCAATACTAATTTAATAGCTCCAAAAATGACCGAATTTTCAGGCGAGAGGTTCGATGCTTATGTTTGTTGGAGCATTCTTGACTTTCATGGCAATAGGTGGATTCCCTTCTTTTGTAGAAGACATGAAGGTTTGTCAGTTTGTTGGATCATTCCTTATTTTGTGAGCATTGCATCTAATAAGCATTGTTGGTGATCTGACCGCCTTTTATTTGTCTCACGAACCAGATCTTCGGGCGAGAGAGATTGAACGGGCACTATGGTGTTTCAGCATTTGTTGTTGGAAACACATTTTCCTCCATTCCATACTTGCTCATCATCTCTCTAATTCCCGGAGCAATAGCCTACTACCTTGTCGGTCTTCAAAAGAGCTTTGATCACTTTGCCTATTTTGCATTGCTACTCTTTGTCACCATGATGTTGGTCGAGAGCCTAATGATGATTGTCGCAAGCATTGTGCCAGATTTCCTCATGGGAATTATCACCGGTGCTGGAATTCAAGGAGTAATGATGCTGAACGGAGGTTTCTTCCGACTACCCAATGACCTCCCTAAGCCCTTCTGGAGATATCCAATGTACTACATTGCATTCCACAAGTACGCAAATGAAGGATTCTACAAAAACGAGTTTGAAGGACTGACATTCCCAAACAATCAAGCAGAAGGACCGTCAACAATTAATGGCGAAGAAATTTTACGAAGCGTTTGGCAAGTGCAGATGGGATACTCCAAGTGGGTCGATCTTGCCATTTTGTTTGGAATGGTAATAGTTTACAGGCTCATGTTTCTGGGAATCATGAAGTTCACAGAAAAGGTTGTACCAATCATCAAAGCTCTCATAGTTGCTACTCCGAAGCACTCGAAACAGATCACAGAAAATCCATCCTCCATGCCCTCAGATTAAGCAAACTTGTAGTGTGTTTTTGTTAATTTGTAGCACTAAATAGAACATTGTTTGAATGTATTATATATGTACGTGTATTCCAGCTATGGTTGAATGGACTTTACCAGAAAGAAAATATACGAAATTTATTTTACGAAGTATATATATGGAGGAGTTGGAATCCAGTCGATTCCCCTCCACTCCCCTCCCCTCCTTTCTCACATTTTTCTTTCTTTAAAGAAGTCAATACAAGATGTGAACAAGACGTTAACATGGCTTAATCGTGACCGTTGTTGAAATTTTAAGTGGTATTTCAAAACACATTCTCATCTTAAAGTACCCTTGTTGTTTATATTTGTTTTAATTCAAAATTAAATTTGATTCTTTTATTAATTTAAGGGTTAATCTTAGTTTACTACTCTGAAGTTTCTTGGTTTGCAACATTTAATACATGAAGTTTTTTTCATCTCAGAGTAGTACATAAAGTCATAATTTTGGGACAATTTCATACATTCATTAAGTTTGCTGTTAAATGAGCCGTTAACTGGTGACGCGGCGCTCACGTGCCATAGGGGCCCACATAAATATTAAAAAAAATTAAAAAAAAAAAAAGTTTATGGGATATCCCCTACCTCAACCCCATGACCTTCTTCTTCGAACCCAAACACCACCAGACTCCTCCTCCACAATGACGAAAACTTAATTTACGACAAATGGAAGAGCTTCGCCTTCCCCACTGCACCATGTTGCCGAACCAGAGCATGACCAGAGCTAATTTCACCCTCCTCTCCAACAATGACAAGTTCAGCGTCGTCAACGTGAGTAATTTATTCTTCAACGACACTGACGTCTATCAGAGTTTCAGCAACGCTTTCCAGCCTCTGGACTCCGAAGGCAAAGTGCAGCAAGCAAACAGCGAGTCGTTAATCGCCTCCGATTTCGGCCTAAATCAATCTTGAAGACTGACGATTGACGACTACGGGAATTTCAGAATTTACAGCTTCAATCTCAGTCTGCGGCAATGGAACATTGTCTGGCAAGCCAGGTACAAATTGTGCAAAGTCCACCGCACGTGCGAGCTGAGCGCCATCTGCGTCAACGACGGTTTGAGCTCCTCTTACTGCATGTGCCCACCAGGATTTAGAGAATCTGCCGACGGAATTAAAGATAGAGGGTGCGAAAGGAAAATTAAGCTCACGAATTTAGGGAACACGGGCGGGTCTAACCAGATAAATTGGCCCGCCGTCAATTTCAACGTCTGCGAATCGAGATGCATGGTGAGAAACGATTGCCTCAGATTCATGTTCAAATACGACAGCAAAGGCTACTGCATGGTCTAGCTTGAGAGATTGTTATACGTGTATTGGTTGCCTGGATTCGAAACCGCTATGTTTTTCTGAGTCAACAAATCGAAGACTGACAGGTTAAATTTTATAAGGATGACGGGCTGGAGAAGATGTGTCCCATTTAGATAAGCCTCCCTTTCCGCCGAAGGATTCGAACACGATGACAAGGAACATTGTGATTTTTTGTACCCTTTCCACGGCGGAGCTGATTTCCCGTTTCGGCATGTAAATGAGAAAAGGGAGGAAGGGGGTCAGGGGTTGAGGTAGGGGACAACCCAAAAACATTTTTTTTTAAATTTTTTTTGTTTCAAAAAAAATTAATTTTTTAATATTTATATGGGCCCCTAAACACGTGGAGCCTAGTCACTGTCCATGTGAGCGCCACGTCACCAATTAACGGCTGATTCAATAGAAAACTTAAAAAATGTACGAAAGTGTCCCAAAATTATGACTTTATGTACCACCTGGGATGAAAAAAAAATTCATGTATTAAATGTTAAAAACCAAGAAACTTCAGGGTAGTAAACTAAGATTAACCCTTAATTTAATTTCCTTTTGGTATAAATTCATTTATAATCTTTACCTTTAGAAATAACTTTCCATTGAATATTTATACTACACATTCAATGCATTAGAAATCAAATCTTTTATATAATTGTTTTGATTCCAATCTTTTTTCAATGGACCGTTTGGATATGGCATTAGAATTGGTTCTTACTTATTATTATTTTTAAGTTAGATGAGAATGTAAACACGAAAATTCTATAATGAATGAAACGAGAGCACGTGTACAAAGTAGATTTGTATTGATGAATTTGTAAGGTTACAATCTCTGTTTACAATTTTCCTCTGATTCAATCTTCAAATTTGATGTAGATGCGTAGGTTGTTGATCCAAGGGTCGTGATGACTTGATCTCGGACAAACGATTGAACGATTGCTTCAAGTTTTGAGCTTGAAACAATGCGTGGATAGTCTTCACCTCCTAGGTTTGTGTATGACCTGCGGCAAAGGTGATGTTGATGTGGGATTTTGTTGATTCAAGGGTCTTGGCGACTTGATCTTGAATCGAATGTCGTTACAAGTTTTAAGCTTGCAGCAAAGTCTTGAAGGAATCGGCACAAGTGCTTGTTGATTCTTCAAGGGAATGCTTCAGTTGTGGCCAAAAGAAAGCTTCGACTTCGGTTGTACATTCTTTGAAGAGAGTTTTGGCAGTGTATTAGTCTTCAAAGATTTGGCAGAGGTTCTCCTTTTGTGAGAATTTTGGCCCTTCAATGTAGAAGTTGTTGACCTTTATGCCTGTTTGAGGATCTTGTATTTATAGACTTCTCAAAGCTTTCCTTTGGATGGATTTGGCTTTGATTTGTGTCTTGATTCGTCCATGCATGTATTGTGTCTTAATTTCAACCACTTTCCTTAGCTTGGCCGAAATCTATAGGGTTTTCTTGCCTATTTTGCGAGCAATCTTCAATTCGTGCTTGTTTTGTGAAGATACTTTAGATTTCTTTCCAGTTTTGGGAGCAATTTAGGCCCTTTGCCAATTTTAAGGAGATTTCTTCCTTTTGGCCGAATTTTGGGGAAGTTTTGTGCTTTCTTTGCTTGTTTTGTGTCACATGTGATTGATGACTTGTCCATTTGTGATGAGTCATATGCCACGTGGAGCTTTATGATGCATCATTTGCATGCAACGAAATTTACATGTCTGCAAATGCCCCCACTTCAAGGCGCGTTGTAGGCATGTGTTTGTCACATGTAGGAAACGTGTTTTGAAGTCCTGCAATGTGAATGTTCTAACTCAAGGGTCGTTGAGACTTGATCTTGAATTAGTTTGCTTCTTCAAGATCCGTAAAGGTGTATGTCTTGAACAAAAACATTTCTTCAAGGGTCGTTGAGGCGTATTTCTTGAATTGAAATGATGAATTTCGTCAAGGGCCATTGAGGCGTATTTCTTGGACGAAACATTTCTTCAAGGGTTGTAGATGGTTAATCTTGAATGAAATGAAAATGTCTTCAAGGGCCGTAGAGGTTTGATCTTGAGTGAAAATGAAATTTTTCTTCAAGGGCCGTCCGTGGAGGCTTAATCTTGAAAGAAAATGAAATTTTTCTTCAAGGGCCATGGATGCTTGATCTTGAATGAAATGAAAACTTTAACTTTCTTCAAGGGTTGTAGAGGTTTGATCTTGGAAGAAATGAAAATTTTGAAAATAGATAAATCGGCACATACTTATTGTGCGTATTGATTTTCCATAATTTTTTTTTGGCAAAATACATTTGGGGTATTTTGAGACTTGGATTTTTTCCTTGTGGTTGTGGTACAAATGCTTTTCCTTCCTTAGGTAGGAATCTCCTTCCATTTTGATAATGAGGGTGATTTCCTTCAAAATGTTGGAAAGCTTTGGTGATTTCCTTCAAGGTTTTGGAAAGATTTAATGCTTGTCCTTGGGTAAGTAGGATTTGCATTTTTCCTTTCCCTTTTTTTTTTTTGGTTTTTGGCCAAGGGGGTGTTTTGCCCTTTGGTTTGGGAAACTTGAAGGCTTGTCCTTGCTTTGGAAGGATTCCCTTTTGTATTTTGGAAAGGAAAAGTACTTTCCTTTGATATTTTGGAACTTTTAAAGCCCCTTACTTTTTTTTTTTTTTTTTTCCTTTTCTTTTCTTTGCGGATTTTGTTGTAAAAACAACATGCTTTTTTTTTTTTTTTTTTTTCCTTTGTGGCCGAAATCACCTTGCCATTTTTTGCTTGGAATTTGCTCCCTGCTTTTGGTTGGAATGTACTTCCTTCTTTTGATTTTCCTTTTGCTATTTGATATGTATTCTCCCTATAGCATTAGCAAGCAATTGATCCTTATTTATAGGACAATTAGGTGTGTGTTTTTGTCACAAACTACCCTTGCCGTGCACTGCCACTATGCTTGTTGCTATGCCTTGTGTAATTGCTGCTTGCTGCCATGAGTTTTGTTGTTTGGTGTTTATTTCAGTGCGTCACTTTTTACCATGTGGTGCTATGCAAAAGACTGTAGCAGGGTTACGCTGTGTAGTACCTTTTGGTCACAGTTTTCCCTCGGTGGTGACGTTGCCGTACAATGCAAGAAACTGCTTGCGGAATCGCTGCAAGGTTGCATAACATTTTGGTTTTCTTTGCTATTGTAGTGTGTTTTTGAAAGGTCGTCTTGTAGCTACCCTCTTTGTCGTGCTGCTTAAGCTTTGTGGCTGATTTATTTTCTTCGTTGTGACTTTGTCATTGTCATCCTTCAACGCTCACAAGGAGTGTCTCACATGTCTTTTGCTTTAGTGAAGCAATTTTTTTTCTTACCGCCCCACTCTTATGCTTATGTTGCCTTGTTTGTTTTGTTGCAGCCATGGTATTTTTCAAGTGCTTTAAGAGCAATATCATCACCATTATTGCAAAGGAAGGTGATTTGCAAGATAGGGGAACGACGTTGTAGCTTTGTGCTGTTGATTGGCCCTAAGGCGCTTGTTCTTTCTACGAAAGACACTCGATGCATATCAAGTCATGGTCTTCTGAAGTATCTTGGAAGGTGACAAATTTTGGCCAACCAAATACGAAGAAGAAGGCGTGTACATTGAGGATTCTTATCTTGAATCCTTCGCACCATGTTTGTGACAATCCACCAGCTTCGTTTGAGCTTCTTAGTGATCGCATCCGTAGCAGAGCTATGACTTGGAATAGCACCTTGTAATCTACTGGAGAAATCGTCTTTGCTGAGTTTTACCGGGAGTGGCTTGAAGATGTCTTAAGCTAATCTAAAGATGTGCTTACCAACTTGGGCGTTTATCACGTCGTGTACATATCTTTGTTTAGTTATGATTGCCATCCTTCCGTCTTTTGTGCGTTCTTTGAGCATTGGTGTTCAACGACCAACACACTTCACATGTCACAAGGGGAGATGTCAATTTTAGTGTGAGATCTCCACAAGATAGGAGGTTTGCCGATCCAGGGTAAGTTTTACGATGAGGTTGTGGAGGACTTTTCTCATCACAATAGCTGAGGATTGCCTGCGAGTTGCCGCTATTTATTTTGGGCGTATCACAAGCTTTCCCAGGAAGCTCAGGGTAAGTCAGGCGTGAAGATTTCTTCATGGATCCAATTTTGGTATTGGGATGCCATGAAATACAATAAGCTTTCGAAGAAAAGTGGCCGCAACAAGACCACTAAGCCAAAAAGAGACTCAGACCCATTAGGTGTCATTAGTTCAGCTAGGCATCATGCCCTTGCTAAGCTGAAAATGTTTAAGGATCTTGGCGTAGCGTTATAGCACGTGGAAGAATCTTACCTAGTCGTTTTCTTAGCTTTTTGGCTTTGTAAGTTTGTTTTCCCCAAAGACGACGTCAAAGTGGCTAACAAGATGGCTATAGGTGAATCTTTCAACTTTGTTATTCCAGTTTTAGCCAATATTTATGATGGCTTGAGTGTTGTTTCAAACTTGGCGAGCACTGAAGATCGTGTTGTAGTATTTCCCTACCACTATTTGTACGGTTAGTTGGGTGAGTATTTTGGTACTCATTTTTCTTCGTTGACTTTAGACAAGTTTGGGCTTTCTTCATCAACTTCAGTCAAACTGGGCCATTTGATGACAAATTACTCTGGTGTGGTTTTTGCAAAGAGCCTTCATGATTTGCAAGCACATGAATTGTTTAGAAGCTGTGAAGGTTTGAGAATGGACCATCTAGCAAGGGTTGGCTAGGCGCGGCGAGGCTTTATAGATGATTCGTACCTTCATTTCTCAGACTTTTCTTATCTTACAAGTCTTCGCTCGGGGTATATTTCTTTGCGGCAAGGAAACCGATGTATTGTTCAGTTGTATAGCCCTCACCTTTTCAGTAGGCAATGTGGTTTTGTTCAACATATGCCAAGCAAGTTGAAGGAAAACACACAACCAAAATCCTTCCAAGCCATGTATATGCATTAGGAGTCTTGTACTCGTTCATGCACAAATGCTTTTATCACCCTGCCGGCCAAGAACGAGTTCAAGAGCAATTCGGTGACCCGTGCCTATGTAGGTTGGTGGTCAAAGGTACATCATGAAGACCTAAGGACGGCAAATGGTACCAATTCTTCTCATTCACGTTATGATGCGCCAAGAGGGGGTTATTCTGTAGTTCCTACGTTGTTGGCACCATTTGATTGTGCGAGTGTAGTTCCTTTGCAAGATGGACCTGTGGCTTTAGCTTCTCAACGCCCATGTTTGTCTTCTCATCATTCAGATGCTTCTGAAGAGGTGGGTGACGAAGTTGACTTGCACGAAGATGAACTTGTTTTGCAGCAACATCAACAAGTTTTAAACAAGCGACAGCTTGAAGGTGCTCAAGATGACAGTGATGTCAATTTTTGTCATAAGAAGAAGAAAGTGTTTAGGCTTCCTCAATTTGATGGTCGTGTGTCACTTAAGAAAAATGTATATATTTCCTTCTTTCTTGTGATTTTTTCTGCTTTCATTGGTTTAGCTTTTGCTTCTAACATCTTTCTTTGTCTTCTTTAGGCTGGACCCTTTTGTTCTTTTGATTTGGTGAACATGGGCATTCATTCCTTTACGGAGATGCTATTAGGAGGTAATCTACCTACATACGAGGAGATTCACTTAGCACAAAGCTTGTTTCGAATCTGCCAAGTAACCCAAGGTTGCCGAATGTAGATGTAGGCATGCTAAAGCTTGTCATGCATCCAATACCTTTGCCAGCTAGTTTTGAGATCTCTCTTAGAGGTTCGAACCTTAATGGCACTGAGCAGCTCATCCATCGTATCAACCTTCGCACGGCTATAGATATCAAGAGCCATATTGATAAGAGGATTTCAAAGTGCCCATTGGAGGACCTTGCATTGCTCAAGGAAGACTTATCGAAGCTTGTTTCTGTGATTGACAACCTTAACGTTGATTCCTCACTCTTGAGAGTCAAGATTGCCGAGCTTATGGCTACCTCAACTGAGTATTCTTCTTTGCATGTTGTTTCCTTAAAGAAGTTGAATCCAGATGTTATAGCTTAGCAACTTGCAGCAATAGACTTATCAATTGCCCAAGTTCGGTCTTTGCATCAAGTCGCTTTGGAAGGTTATCAAGCCATATGGACTTTTTTGGCTTTTGTGTAGGTGTGTCTAGAAGCGTTGGCGCGAGAACGAGAACAGTTGGAAGTCGAAGCATCACGATTCAAGGTGTTCTCTTGGAGCAAGAAGCTATACTTTCTCAGCATCAATAGGAGATTTCACGCCTAGAGCAAAAGAAAGGCATGGCTATGTAGTTGCCCATTTTGTCTCCCACCGATGTGGAGACTTTGAAGACTTTGGAAGGTTTGCTTGAAGATCGTTGTCGTAGTTTTAAGGACATAGCTTTCAAGTATTGTCTTCCATTCTTTGTACTTTAAGCCTTTTTTTTTTTTTTTTTTTTTTTGTAATAAGGCTTTGGAATCGACTTCTTCCTTTAAAGAAATAAAAGTATTCACATTTTGAATTTGCTCCTTATTCTTCAAAGTGTTTGCATTTTTTTTTTGTTGGTGATGTGACTGTACTTGAAGTTTTGAAGTTTCAAGTTGTCTACGTACCCTCGATTGAGGAGGGATCAAGTCATGGCGTAGTTCGAAGGAAATGATGGATTGTTTTTTGATAGTTTTGACGGTTTTGATGATGATTTTGATTATTTTTTTTTGTCATACACTGTTTTATGCTCTTGTTGGCCAAGAGTGTTGGGTGTCGCCTTTTAAACTCGTGCGAACGAGGATCATTGGGTGTCGCCTTTTAAGCTTATGCGAACAAGGAGCATTGTTGCCGTGTGCAGTTTAGGCTCGCGCAGGCGAGGAGATTTGTGCCGTGTTCAGTTTAGGCTCAAGCAGGCAAGGAGCATTGCTTGTTTGGTTTAGGGGTAGTAACGTTTCAAGAATCTGCCATTGATGGGGCTGATCTTTAAGCCATCTTCCGCCATGATTAAGTAGGCGTCGTTGGTGTAGACCTCTTGTATTACGTAAAGTCCATCCTACTTTGATGTGAACTTGCCTTTTGTTTTATGAGTTGTGATGATAGGCCTTTGTAATGCCAAGACAAGATCTCTAGTTTGGAAAGACCTTAGGCGAACCTTCTTGTTAAATCCCTTGGATAGTTATGCTTGGTAGCATTCCAAGTGTTGTTGAGCTTCGAGCCTCATTTCGTCGAGTGCTTCAAACTTTTGAAGTCATAGCTTTGCATTTTCCTCTTTAGTCAAGCCTTCTTGTATAGCCATCCTTAGTGAGAAGATTTGACTTTCGAGTGGTTGAACAGCTTCCATGCCATATACGAAAAGAATAAGGTGTAAATTGGGTAGGAGTTCTATATGTCGTCCTATATGCCCTCTTCACTTATTATTTCGTGCCAGTTTCTCTTTGTTCGGCCGATTACCTTATTCAGGAGGTTGCACAATGTTTTGTTGAATGCTTCCGCGAGACCGTTAGTCGAAGCATGATACATGAAAGACTTGTGCTGCTTGAACTTGTATTTCTCACAAAGCTTGACCATGAGTCGGTTGGAGAACTATTTTTCGTTGTCAGTGATGATGTAGCGAGGCACACCATATCGGTGGATGATATGCTCCTTGATGAAATGAAAGGCAGTTTCCTTCTTGACTTCCTTTAGGGGTAAGGCTTCAGCCTACTTGGAAAAGTAATTCATTGCAGCTAAGATGTAGGCTTCTTTTGTAGATGACTTTGGTGTGATTGGTCCAATGACTTCTAATCCCTATGCATCAAACGACCATGAAATAACTATAGAGTGTAATGGTTCAGGCGGTGTGATTGGTCCTATGAAGTTAGCGTGGAATTGGCAGGCTTGGCACCTTTTAGCGTACTCCAGGCAATCCTTCACCATGCTTGGCCAGTAGTAACCCATTATTTTGAGTTGGAAAAGTAGCTTTGGTCTAAATTGATACTCCCCGTATACGCCTGAGTGTGCTTCTTCCATTGCTTGATTGGCTTTTTCCTCACCAAGGCATCTTAGAAGTACTTCTTCAAAAAAGCGTCGGTAAAGTGTTCCTTTGTAGCAGAGGAAGCAAGGTGCTCGTCGATGTATTTTAGAGTGGTGTCTAAGATCATCTGGAAGCTTTTCATACTCCAAGTAGTCAATTAGTGGTTGTTTCCACTCTTCAGTGTCGACTAGAAGTATTGAGATGACATTTGTATCATCTAATAACATTTTAGTGATGAGCGGGATCACCCATCTTTAGCAAACTGGCACGTCCGTAGCTTCGTCTTCTCCTAGCACCATACTTGAGGCTAGGTTTACGAGAGCGTCCGATTTGATTTTCTTTTCTTGGCACACGTTTTAGCATCACGGCCTCAAACTTTTGTAGCAGTTGAGTTGATAGCCGAAAGTATGGGATTAGATCATCTTTCCTTACTTCATATTCAGTCAAAAGTTGATTGATTATGAGCTTGGAGTTGCTATACACTTCTAGTGTTGTGATTTCCATGTCGATCACCATTTGGAGTCCAATGATCAGCGCTTGGTACTTAGCGATGTTGTTAGAGCATAGCTCGCTTAGTCGAAATGAATAGGGTAGTACTTGTCTTTTTGGCGACAGGAATACTATTCATGCCCCCACTCCGTTCGTTTGTGCGGATCCATCAAAGAACTTTGTCCATGTCGGGAAGATGTCGATGTAAAACACATCCTCATTAGGTAAGTCATCTGAGATTTTCCAATCTGCTGGGATTGGATGATCGGCAAGAAAGTCTGCTAATGTTTATCCCTTGATGGCTTTTGCTGGGACGTAGATGATCTTGTATTGATTAAGAAGCAACGCCCATTTAGTTAGTCGCCTTGTCAAAACGGGTTTGGATATAACATACTTGACTGGGTCGGCTTTAGCAACCAAGTGCATGTAGTGTCTTAGCTTTTGGACATCAAAGACTAGGGCAAGGCACATATTCTTGATTGGTGAATGGTTAAGCTCAGCACCAGTGAGAGTTCTACTTAGGTAGCAGAGTGCTCTTTTCTTTTGGTCTTCATTTTCTTGTGCCAAGAGTGCTCCAATGGAACCCTCTTGTGTAGTAATGTATAGGATGAATGACTTTCCAAGCACGATAGCTCTTCAGACATATGGGCTTGCCAGGTACCATTTTATGCTCTCAAAGGCATTGCGACATGCGTCATTTCATATGAACAGAACGTCCTTCTTCATGAGTCGACTGAAGGGTTGACAGGGTCCAGCGAGGTTGGAGATGAAGCCTCTGATAAAGGCTAGCCACCCTTGTAGACTTTTCAGCTCGTGTAAGTTCCTTGGTTCGGGCATGCTTTGGATGACCTTGATCTTCGATTGATCTACTTAAATGCCACAGTGCTTGACAATAAAGTCGAGGAACTCCCCAGAAGTGATGCCAAATGCACACTTCAACGGGTTTATTTGGAGGTTGTAGTGTTGTAGTTTGTTGAACACCATTCGTAAATCCTTCAAGTGATCGGATCTTTTTTTGGTCTTGACAACTACGTCATCCACGTAACATTCTACGTTTTTGTGTAGCATGTTGTTGAAGATCTTCTGCATTGAGCGTTGATATGTAGCTCCAGCATTCAAGCCAAAAGGCATTACGTTGTAGCAGTAGATACCTTTTGGAGTGCGGAAGGCTGTTAGTTCCTCGTCTTCGGGAGCTATGCAGATTTGATTGTATCTAGAGGAGCCATCCATGAATAATAGTGCCTTGTGGCCAGTGGTTACACCCGCCATGGTTTCGATGATTGGCAAGGGAAAGTCATCATTCAGGCAAGCATCGTTGAGGTTACAGAAGTCTACACAAACGCGTATTTGTCTAGATTTCTTAAGGACAATGACGATGTTGGAGATCCATTTAAGGTATTGCACTTCTCGAATGAAGCCTGTTTCGATTAACTTGTCAATCTCGGCCTCAATTTGTGGGATGAGCTCGTATCAATAGCATCTTTGAATTTGCTTTATTGGTCGCATTCCAGGCTTGCCTGCAAGATGATGCACGACTATGGTAGGGTCAAGGTCGGGCATTTCTTTGTAGGTCCAAGCAAAGACGTCTTTGTACTCCATTAGCAGTTGGTAGTACTCATCGATCTTATCCGCACTTAGTATTGCACTTACGAAGATAGGCTTTGGTTCCTTAAGTTGAGCTCCTTGAGTTATGGTGGCACAACAGTGACATCTTCCTTGGGGATTTCATCTTCTTTGTCTTCTTGGATTGTGATGTGGAAGATTTCTTGGACCTCCTCTTCAGTGTCGTCCTCTTAGGCTTGTTGGTGTGAAGATTGGCTAATGTGGATGATGGTGTGCTTCTTTACCTTCATTTGTCATCTTCAGCGTCGTCCTCTTCAGTGTCTTCCTCTTTCTAGAAGCTTCTTGGTTTCTTCAAGTCTTTCCAAGGCCGACCGTCGTGGAGAAGAGCTAGCCGTGTTGCTTTGTTTCTTAGGTTTTGACGACCTTTCAAAAATAGAGTTTTGTGGTGTTGGCGTGTTAAGCCGCTTAAATACGGAAATTCAATCTTGACCACCAATGCGATCAAGTGTCAAAATTCTGGGTTTTGAATGATTCAACCTATCAAAGACTAATGTTCGAGGGGCGGGTTTAGGATCCTCTTGATTTTTTTCAATGCTCACACTGATATGTTGAGCACTAACGTTTTTCGTTTTGCTTGAAATCTTCACGGGTATATTTGGTGTGAAGCCAAGTCCAACTTTGTTGTTGTCAACTTTGTAACCATGCTCTTTCAACTTCTTTTGAGTCTCTGTGAGGTCACGTTATTTGTCGTTGACGGTGTTTGCATTCTTCTTTCCAAGATTTGAAGAGAAGGCGAAATCATACCTAGCCTTTGAAATTTTAGTATTGCATAGCTGTGTCAGAGGTAAAACTGCATTTGCGAGTATCTTTTCATCGTCCTTGTGCAGCTGTGTGTTGACTTTGCTTGTTCCAGTTTCGAACGGGGATTGTCCATTCTTTCTTCTCGACACAGGGATGTATTAGAAAACGGGTGTGTTTGATCATTTTGAGGGCGTCACACTCCCTTTGATTGTTGCAGGCTTATCAGGCTTATTGTCGTTTTTGCTTGAAGATGGCACGGCTTCCCCTTCTTGTTTCTTAGGCACGGCTTGCCACTCTTGTTTCTTAGGTGCAGCTTTGCTTATGGATTTGATTTCTTTTAGAAGAGCTTCGGGCATCATGTCTTCATCCATGTAGACTTCGGTGAAGGGCTTGGTATGGCTTTATATCACCTTTACTCTTTCTCGATAAAACTTTAAGCATTGATGAAGGGTGGATGACACTACTCCATTCTTGTGGATCCAAAACCTTCCTAAAAGCAAGCCGTAGGAAGTTCTTGTACCAATCACGTGGAATAACGTGCTTGATTTGAGTTCGCCAATGGTCATTTCAACTCGGATCATGCCCATCGCTTTTTGTCATCTTTGGTTAAAACCTTGGATTAGGAGGCGGGTTCCAAAAAGTTCATCCACTTTGATGCCAATTGGGTCATTTTTTACTTTAGCATGATGTTTATGGTCAATCCACCATCCATAAACATGCGGTTAACTTTGTGCTCCCTTACGTACCCAAAGACGAAGAAATGACGGTTGTGAAGCTTTGATCCCAGCAACAAGTCTTCGTCAGTAAATTTAATTCCGTCATGGGCGGCACAACACATGGCATACTTATGTGGCTGAAGTCTTACTTGCACCTTGTGGTCGTTAGGACTCGCCAAGACCGTTACTAGTGCTTTTCGCATCTCCTTAGGCAATGTACTGTTTGCTCGATGCTAAAATGTGTCGACATGCTTTCTTTGGTTGTGAAGCTCTTCTCTTTCTCAATGGCGATAACTTTTCCCTTTGAGGGCTCTTCTATCTTCACTTCAACCTCGTGATAGGCCGCAGTAGTGCACTATTGGAAGAAGTCATTTGGGAAGTATTCATGCAATGAGACATGAATGCGCGACTCTTGCTCCATAGGTTCCCCTACGTATGTTGGCTTAGCAGCTCTTACGCTCTTTTTGGGTTTTCTATTATTACGGTGGCGGTTCTTTTTCCCTTGTTCCACCTTTGGCCTTATGGCTTATGGTCTTGGCTTCCTTGTTCTTTTGTAGGCCACCAATGTCCATTCTTCTTCATCATCGGTAGGCCTATTTTAGTGGCTTGCCCCTAGTGATGGTTGTACGGAAGGTGCTGTGTAGCTTGAGCGGTCAGGCATCACTTGGAAGGGCATGAGATCGAAGGATCTAAACACACACCACTACAAAATAGGCTATCACTGGCAGTGGAAAAACCGACAAGAAACAACAATCATTGTTGGATTTTTGGTAAAAATCTGACATCAAATCGTGCAATGTCGAATAGGAGAACCGACACCGTTGCTAGCATCACGAAAAAGGTATTGACGTCGGTTAGTCCCCTTAATCCGCCGCCAAGAAGAAAAGTAAAATAAAATAAAAAAGAACAACAATGTTCGTTAGAAGTGACACCTAAACTTACGTCGGTTAGAAGCGATGTTGAATTCTAACATGATGGCGGTCCTAACCGACATCAAGCAACAATTAAAGAATTAAAATATCAAACCTATTGTTGGTCCTAACCGACATCATGTAACAGTTAAACAAATAAAATACTCAAACTACTCTCAGTCTTAACCAACATTACATAATATCTCGATACATAAAATAATTATTATGCTGTCGTCCATAAGCGACACCAAATATATTAATAATAAAACAAATCTATGTCAGTTTTTAATTAATAATAATTATAAAAATTATAAAAAAAAATAATTCCCACCATATGTCAATGAAAAAACAAACAATTTTAAGCAAACTTCATATTAAAAATAAAATTTCTACCAACTATATATTAAATTTAAAATTATCTACAATTCTTAAAAATGTACAACCCATACAAATTCTACCCGAACTCTTGCAAAAGGTTTTGAACCGGTTGTGTGGTTCATAGTTTTCAACTACTGATTATACTTATTTTTTTTGGCAATCTCTTGAAAAATAAAAGAATTTATTAGACAAATTTCAAGGTATAATAAAATAAATCATGAAACATTTACCTTTGTTTTTTCTTTATTCTAGTATGCCACTATTGGAATATTTCTGTAATCTCTAGCCTCTACTGCTACATGCTTCGAAAACGCACTAGAATTATCACTAATGCATTTTCCAGACAAATCAAATGAACAAAGCTGTTATTTCCATTCGGAATTAAGGGTCCCTGTCTCCATTGAATTGATCCTTATAAATACAGAAAAATAATTGAAAACCAAGAAACAAAAATAAATTTTCAATTTAAGCATAAAACTAGTTAGAATACAAAACATAAACTAAAATTAATAATCATAATAATTTAAAAATGAACAACCTTCGAGCTCTTTGTAACATCCCACATCGCCCAGGGGAGTGATCCTTATATGTATATTCTCATCCCTACCTAGCACGAGGCCTTTTGGGAGCTCACTGGCTTCGGGTTCCATCGGAACTCCGAAATTAAGCGAGAATGGGGCTAAAGCAATCTCATGATGGGTGATCCACTGGGAAGTTGCTCATGAGTTCCCAAAAACAAAACCGTGAGGGAATGGTAAGCCCAAAGCAGACAATATCGTGCTACGGTGGTGGAGCAGGCCCGAGAAATGATCCGCCCCAGGCTGGGATGTGACAATTGGTATCAGAGCCTAACCCTGGCCGCGTGCCAACGAGGACGTCGGCCCCCTAAGGGGGGTGGATTGTAACATCCCACTGTAGACATCAAAATTTCAGTAAAACAAATGTTCACCAATGCATTAAAGTTTTGACGTGTCAAGGCATACATGGCATACGCCACGTGTTGTACAAATTGTACACATGGCGTGTGACTCAACAAAATAGGAAGAAATACCCTTGAAGGATTAAACAAGTTTTTCTTCTCATTTTGGGCAATGACAAGGCAAGCACACTTCAATCCATTACGGATCAAAGCAAGTTTTTCTCATGTTGGGCAATGACAAGGCAAGCACACTTCAATCCATTACGGATCAAAGCAAGTTTTTCTCATTTGGGCAATGACAAAGCATACACATTTCAAGTTTAAAATGGTGTTAAGTGGGAAATTAGGCCATAAGTTAGACCACTTCAAGTTTAAAATGGTGTTAAGTGGGAAATTAGGACATAAGTTACACCACTTCAAGTTTAAAATGGTATTAAGTGGGAAATTAGGCCATAAGTTACACCACTTCAATTTCAATATTGCATTAAGTGGGAAAATTAGGCAATGGTGCTTGGAAAGGAAAAAAATATTTTGTGGTGGTGATTCATTCTCAAAGCCTATAAATAGGCTTCTCCATCAAGGTATCAAGCATCAAGGAATTCACAAATACATTTCTCTACTCCCAAATTGGAAGAGAATTCCCCAAATCCTTGAAGCTTTGAAACTCCAAAGTTTCCAACCATCCAAATTCCCAAGAATTCCGAAGGATCAAGAAAGCTCTCTTCGTTCTTCGTTAAATCCTCTTTCAAGATCAAGCCCCGACGGCCCTTGAAGAAAGTGTTCATCCGTTCATCCTAAGCATAAGCCCCCAACGGCCCTTTGGATCAACAACCTCAACAAATCCACACATCCAATCGTTCTTCAAGATTAAGCCCAAAAGCCCTTGAAGATCCGCTCATCCATCAACCTTCAAGATCAAGCCCAAAAGCCCTTGAAGAAATCCACACAACCATTATTCAAGATCAAGCCCCGACGGCCCTTGAAGAAAGTGTTCATCGTTCATCCTAAGATCAAGCCCCAACGGCCCCTTGGATCAACAGCACAAACAAATCCACACATCCAATCGTTCTTCAAGACTAAGCCCAAAAGCCCTTGAAGATCTGCTCATCCATCAACCTTCAAGATCAAGCCCAAAAGCCCCTTGAAGAAATCCATACACCCATTCTTCAAGATCAAGCCCAACGCCCCTTGAAGATCCGTTCATCAACTGTTCATCCTTAGATCAAGCCCCGACGGCCCTTTGGATCAACAACTCATCCACAAACCTACACCCTACGAAGATAGAATCAGAGGACCAAATTTGAGAGAGATCGTAACCCCAAAATCATAAACACAAAAATATTATTTTGTACACATTATTCTGGTTTCTTGTTTCAAGGAATCTTTCGTGTTCACAAATTTGGCACGCCCAGTGGGACCATCTCTACCTCTCATCTCTGTCTCCGTTCAAGATATTTAAGCACAGTCCATGGCTTCAAACAAAGAACAAGTCATGACTATCGGCACTACCTCCATTGAAAAACAGTTGGTTCAGATGAAGGAAACAATTGCAAGGCTGCTAAAGACTGCAGAGGAGAAAAACTTGCAAACCGCCGGACTCATCAACCGTCTGGAGGCGCAACATGGCGTCAAAGTGAAACCAAGCTCTCTTCCAACTAAGAAGACCGAAGAAGGCTTTAACCCAAATGCCTACGAACTCATGTCAAAGGCTAGGCATGACTTTGCTTCCTCTTCAAATCTTGGAAAGAAGGTTTCAAACACCGTCAACGACAAAGATCGCGACCTCACCGAGACTCAAAAGAAGTTGAAGGAGCATGGTTACGGAGTTGACAACAACCAAAGCACACCTCCAAAATCAATGGCATCAAGCAAGGGACAAGCCGTTCTTGCAACCACCAAGGGAAGAAGCATAAGCACTTCCGCCGCAAATGGAGCATCCATTGGTGCCACAACCACTTCTCAACATGCCGCTGCAAAGTTGGTACTGCTAAGCAAGCAAGAGCAGCATCAAAGGCGCGAGTCGGTCATCCACCTGACCTTGATGGGGGCACCAAAGCATGCTATTGAGGCACACAAGATGACACGCCAAAATGGCCAATGGGGTTCTTCATCAGCACTATGGATGTCTGAAGGAAAGTCATGTCTATTGGTTGCACAAGTCATGACCATCGGCGTCACCTCTGTTGAAGAACAACTGGCTCAAATGAGCGAAGCAATTGCAAAGCTTACACAGACTGTGGAAGAGAAGGACTTGCAGATTGCCGCACTTGTCAACCAACTAGATGTGCTGCCCGACGTGAAAGTCGACCCAAATGTTGGCCTATTAAAGAAAGAAGTCGACGAAGAAGAGGAGCCTCCAGTGGAGAAAGTCGAAGAGAAGCTGAAGCTAGACCAAGCAACGGCATTCATGGAATCTCTCTCTATCCAGCAGCTACAGGAGATGATCGCAAGCACTATCAAGACACAGTACGAAGGAAGCTCGCATGACTCCGTACTATACTCAAAGCCTTACTCCAAGAAGATTAATGCTTTGAAGATGCCAAGGGGTTATCAGCCCCCAAAATTCATGCAGTTCGATGGAAAAGGCAACCCGAAGCAACATGTCGCCCATTTCATTGAAACTTGCAACAATGCTGGGACAGAGGGAGACTACCTTGTCAAACAGTTCGTACGTTCGCTGAAAAGTAACGCTTTTGACTGGTACACCGACCTCGAACCCGAGTCTATCAACAGTTGGGACCAGCTAGAAAGGGAATTCCTCAACCGTTTCTACAGCACTCGTCGTACTGTAAGCATGCTAGAGCTGACCAGTACGAAACAGTGGAGAGATGAACCTGTCATCAACTACATAAATAGATGGCGCTCCTTAAGTCTGGATTGTAAAGATCGGCTTTCTGAAACCTCTGCCATTGAGATGTGCGTTCAAGGCATGCAGTGGGGACTACACTACATCCTTCAAGGCATCAAACCACGAACATTTGAGGAGTTAGCCACCCGCGCCCATGATATGGAGTTAAGCATCACCCGTCATGGGAAGAAAGAACAGATCGCCGACTACAAGAATGACAAAGTTTTGGGGCCCAATGTGGATAAGGCTGCGTGGAAACCCACCAAGGAAGCAATGACGGTCAACACAACTCCAGTCAAAACCCATACACGAGGCAAGGCGATTCAAACCGAAGCTTTTCGTGATCAAGAGATACGTAGACGCACTTTGAAGGAGCTTGAGGAGAAGACATATCCATTCCCCGACTCTGACGTGGTTGCCATGTTGAAAGACTTGCTTGACAAAAAGGTGATCGACCTACCTGAGTGCAAACGGCCGGAAGAGATGAACCGTACTGACAGTCCAAGGTACTGTAAATTCCACCGCTTCATTGGTCATCCGACGGAAAAGTGCTTTGTGCTAAAAGATCTCATCATGAAGTTAGCTCAGAAAGGGATCATCGAGCTAGATCTTAATGATGTGGTGAAATCAAACTATACCACTGTCACTTCTGGCTCTTTGAACTCAAAATCTTCACCTCAACCGCTGGGGGCATGCTCCAAAACCATGTCAGTCACGTCAAGTGAAGTTGAAGGATGGACTTATGTCACTCCAAAGAAAATGCACAAGAAACATAGGTCTCCTCCACAAGTTCACCAATCGGAAAGGGGGCAAAGCAGCTACCGTCAACCTTCAAAACTACATGAAAGTGTTGAGGATGAGGAAGTTATGACACAAAGATCGTCCGTTGCCATCACAATGCGCGATTTCTTCCCCAAAGACTTCTTCAATCACTTGGTCAAGACTCCTTGCTATGAAGATTGCAAGGAATGCCTCTCTAAGATCGTTTGACAAATTCAAACACGCTCCTCGTTCGCACGAGCCTAAAAGGCGACAACCAACGCTCCTCGTTCGCACGAGCCTAAAAGGCGACAACCAACGCTCCTGGTCCGCATGAGCATAAAAGGCGACAACCAACGCTCCTGGTCCGCACGAGCATAAAAGGCGACATCAATTGCTCCTTGCCTGCACGAGTTGAAACTGCAAGCGACATCAAACGCTCCTTGCCTCCACGAGCTGAAACTGCAAATGGCACCAAGCTCCTTGCCTGCACGAGCTGAAACTGCAAACGGCAACAAACGCTCCTTGCCTGCACGAGTTGAAACTGCAAACAGCACCAAACGCTCCTCGTTCGCACGAGCCTAAAAGGCGACAACCAACGCTCCTCGTTCGCACGAGCCTAAAAGGCGACAACCAACGCTCCTGGTCCGCATGAGCATAAAAGGCGACAACCAACGCTCCTGGTTTGCACGAGCATAAAAGGCGACATCAATTGCTCCTTGCCTGCACGAGTTGAAACTGCAAGCGACATCAAACGCTCCTTGCCTGCACGAGCTGAAACTGCAAATGGCACCAAGCTCCTTGCCTGCACGAGCTGAAACTGCAAACGGCAACAAACGCTCCTTGCCTGCATGAGTTGAAACTGCAAACAGCACCAAACGCTCCTCGTTCGCACGAGCCTAAAAGGCGACAACCAACGCTCCTCGTTCGCACGAGCCTAAAAGGCGACAACCAACGCTCCTGGTCCGCATGAGCATAAAAGGCGACAACCAACGCTCCTGGTTTGCACGAGCATAAAAGGCGACATCAATTGCTCCTTGCCTGCACGAGTTGAAACTGCAAGCGACATCAAATACTCCTTGCCTGCACGAGCTGAAACTGCAAACGGCACCAAACGTTCCTTGCCTGCACGAGCTGAAACTGCAAACGGCACCAAAACGCTCCTTGCCTGCACGAGCTGAAACTGCAAACGGTACCAAACGCTCCTTGCCTGCACGAGCTGAAACTGCAAACGGCACCAAACGCTCCTTGCCTGCACGAGCTGAAACTGCAAACGGCACCAAACGCTCCTTGCCTGCACGAGCTGAAACTGCAAACGGCACCAAAACGCTCATTGCCTGCACGAGCTGAAACTGCAAACGGCACCAAACGCTCCTTGTCTGCACGAGCTGAAACTGCAAACGGCACCAAATGCTCCTTGCCTGCACGAGCTGAAACTGCAAACGGCACCAAATGCTCCTTGCCTGCACGAGCTGAAACTGCAAACGGCACCAAACGCTCCTTGCCTGCACGAGCTGAAACTGCAAACAGCACCAAACACTACTTGCCTGACGAGGAGGTGTTCTACATCGACATCTTCCCAACATGGATGATGTTCTTCGACGGATCCGCACGAGCAGACGGAGCGGGGGCAGGAGTGGTATTCATGTCGCCACAAAGGCAAATACTACCTTACTCCTTCCAACTGAATGAGCTATGCTCCAACAATGTTGCTGAGTACCAAGCATTGATCATCGGGCTCCAAATGGCAATCAACATGGAAATCACAGCTCTTGAGGTATATGGTGATTCCAAGCTCATAATCAATCAACTCTTAACTGAATATGAGGTGAGGAAAGATGATCTCGTCCCATACTTCCGGCTAGCGACCCAACTGCTACAAAAGTTCGAAGCTGTGACACTAGAACATGTGCCAAGAAAGGAAAATCAAATGGCAGACGCTCTCGCCAATCTAGCTTCGAGTATGACACTAGGAAAAGATGAAGTTGCAGACATGCCAGTTTGCCAAAGATGGTTGATTCCGCTCGTTAATGAAATGTCACTAGATGATACAAATGTCATCTCAGTACTTCCAGTCGATGCTGAAGAGTGGAGACAGCCGGTGATCGACTACTTAGAGCACGGAAAGCTTCCAGATGATCTCAGACACCGTTCCGAAATACGTCGACGAGCACCTCGCTTCCTTTACTACAAAGGAACACTCTATCGACGCTCTCTTGAAGGAGTGCTCCTGAGATGCCTAGGTGAGGAAGAAGTTAATCTAGCCATGGAAGAAGCACATTCAAGTGTGTATGGGGCACATCAGTCTGGACCAAAGCTACATTTCCGGCTTAAAAGAATGGGTTACTACTGGCCGAGCATGGTGAAGGACTGCCTGGAACACGCCAAAAGGTGCCAAGCCTGCCAATTCCACGCCAACTTCATACATCAACCGCCTGAACCATTACACCCTACAGTTGCTTCATGGCCGTTCGACGCATGGGGATTGGACGTTGTAGGACCAATTACGCCAAAGTCATCTGCAGGGAAAGCTTACATCCTAGCTGCAACAGAGTACTTCTCCAAGTGGGCTGAAGCCATCCCTTTAAGGGAAGTAAAAAAGGAAACTGTTGTTCGTTTCATCAAGGAGCATATCATCCACTGATATGAGGTGCCTCACTACATTATCACTGACAACGGAAAGCAGTTCTCCAACCGACTCGTGGACGAGCTTTGCGACAAATACAAGTTCAAGCAGCACAAGTCTTCTATGTATCATACTCCGGCCAACGGCCTCGCAAAAGCATTCAACAAGACGCTGTGCAACCTCCTGAAAAAGGTAATCGGCCGAACAAAGAGAGATTGGCATGAAAGAATAAGTGAAGCACTTTGGGCATATAGGACTACACATAGGACTCCTACCCAAGCTACACCTTATTCTCTCGTATATGGCGTAGAAGCTGTTCTACCGCTCGAAAGTCAAATTCCCTCACTAAGGATGGCTATACAAGAAGGCTTGACTGATGAAGAAAATGCAAAGTTGCGCCTTCAGGAGTTGGAAGCGCTGGATGAGAGAAGACTCGAAGCTCAACAACACTTGGAATGCTACCAAGCACGGTTATCCAAGGCATTTAACAAGAAAGTCCGCCCAAGGTCTTTCCAAGCCGGAGATCTCGTGCTAGCATTACGTAGGCCTATCATTATAACTCATAAGACAAAAAGCAAGTTCACATCAAAGTGGGATGGACCCTACGTAATACAAGAGATCTACACCAATGGCGCCTACTTAATCATGGCAGAAGACGGGTTGAAGATCGGCCCCATCAACGGCAGATTTTTGAAGCGCTACTACCCCTAAAGCAAACGCACCACGCTCCTGGCCCGCAAGAGCATAAACTATGTACGGCAAAATCATCAAAAAAAAAAAACCATCACTCATTTGAACTACGTCATGACTTGATCCCTCCTCAACCAAGGGTACGTAGGCAATTTGAAACTTCAAAACTTCAAGTACAGTCACATCATCAAAGCATGTTCATTGATCTCCGAGAAATTACAAGTGCGTACAAAAAAAAAAAAAAAAAAAAGAAAAAAAAAAAAGATGAAGCTTTCACAAAGGATGTTCACGTGAAGCCCCAGTACTTGGCAAAACTCTAGGAGCGGGAGGCATCAGAGCGGGAGGCATCGAAGCAGGAGGCATCGAAGATAGATCATTCGAGGCCTCAATACTTGGTGGAACGCTGGATGACCCAGGAAAAAGGTGCCTCTGGAGATAAGCCGCAAACCTTTGACGGTCACTTTGAATCTGACCTTGAGATTCTTGCAGCTCATCAAGCTTCCTCTTCATGCCCGTCGAATAGTTATTTGCAAGTACGTGCAAACTTCTATTCTCGTGCTTAAGCTGTTTGATCTCTTGCTTGAGATTTTCCACCTCTGCCATCAACGATTCAACTTGACGGGAGCGAGCAAGTAGGCGTTGGCCCATGTTGGACACAGAGCCCGCACACTGAACGCTGAGAGCTAGGGACTCTTGAACGGCCAACTCATCGGACCGTCCTGAAAGCAGCCTACTATCTTTGGGAGTAAGGAGGTTTCTAGCTACTATCGTAGCTATTGTTGCATCCGTCATCACGGAGTCTTCACCTGTAAGAGGGCCATTAGAAGATAAAAAAGACGGGCACCATACCTTACCCTGACGCGGCACACTGCTGAGACTTAAATCTAAGCAAATGTTAGATGGGTTGGCCATTTTTCAAAGGTGTTAAAAGAGAAGGGTCGGATGGAGAAAAATCTCAAGGGGTTGTTAAAACAAAATACACCGGAGATAATTTTCAGGAATGAGCAACCTTCAAGATGTGGATGTTGGAGGTAATCGATACCTCTATAAAGAGGAGAGGCGACACGACCACCGATTCAAAAATGGAAGAGACACCACTCTTCAAAATCTCAAAAGCCAGATAAAAGGCGTAAGTTAGGCGACGCTTTCTCGGCTTTTCAGAAAACGCGTGCAACTTTGTCAAAAGATCTCTGACAAAGCCGCATCCGCACTACTGTTTGCCATTCAGAAATCAAAGAGGCGCTTGCTAAAAAATCGAAGAAGCATTTGTTCAGAAATCGAAGAGACGCTTGCTCAAAAATCGAAGAAGCGTTTGTTCAGAAATCAAAGAGGTAACACCCTTCGAACCTCAAAAGCTGGGCCGCTTATTCAAGGATCGAAGAGTCATCACTCTCTGAATTTCAAAAGCTGGGCTCTTCCAGATTTGTCATCACCCTTCATATGCAACCCCAGCTTTGCAGAAATCACGGGCAACTTTGTCAAAGATTTCTAACAAAGTTGAGAACGCGTGAATCTTACTGTTCAATTACCCAACAGTTGTCGACAATGGTAAAGGAACAGTACCACCACTTGCTATTGGGAAATCCCTATATATGTCAACCTTCATCTTTTATGGCAAGGCAGACCTGAAAAAAAAAAAAATGCCCAACTCTTCCTCACCTCTGAGGGCGCACTCCCAGCAAAGCCTTTCGAAATACTCAATTTTTTCTTCTTCCCCAAAGAAGATACCAGATGCCTGGAGTACAGATGACCCAGGAGGAAACGGTAGATTGAAGTATGTGGAGACAAGCACAACAAATACATGTGCTGATCCATTCGCCGCTTCTTCGAAAGCAAAGGTATCTCATATCATGCCTTCTCCATGTCCTTTCCTTTGTCCTTGTTCTTACTCGCATGGCAAAGTGAAAGAAGCAATCAGCCGGCACTTGGAGTCAATCTTCCGATCTGGATCCGACTGCCTGGAATCTATTCCTGGTTGCTTACCTAGTATTGCTCTCGAGTAGTCATCTTCAACGGTTGACACACTGCCAGAGAAGGGACAACTAAGACGAGTGACAATGAAACATCAACCTTTCCAATTCGTATTCAATACGAATTGGAAAGATTGAACAAAGAAACAGACAAAAGGAGTAAGCTCAGACCTTCGGGGGAGACCAAAAGAATTTGCTGCCCAGTTCAAGAGTAGCACAAAGGAAAATCAACGATTGGAGGAAACCAGAAAATCTTCCAGTCGAACTCAAGATCAAGCCTCAATGGCCCTTGAAGAAATTTCCTGCTGCCCAGTTCAAGAGTAGCACAAAGGAAAATCAACGATTGGAGGAAACCAGAAAATCTTCCAGTCGAACTCAAGATCAAGCCTCGATGGCCCTTGAAGAAATTTCCTGCTGCCCAGTTCAAGAGTAGCACAAAGGAAAATCAACGATTGGAGGAAACCAGAAAATCTTCCAGTCGAACTCAAGATCAAGCCTCGATGGCCCTTGAAGAAATTTCCTGCTGCCCAGTTCAAGAGTAGCACAAAGGAAAATCAACGATTGGAGGAAACCAGAAAATCTTCCAGTCGAACTCAAGATCAAGCCTCGATGGCCCTTGAAGAAATTTGCTGCCCAGTTCAAGAGTAGCACAAAGGAAAATCAATGATTGGAGGAAACCAGAAAATCTTCCAGTCGAACTCAAGATCAAGCCTCGACGGCCCTTGGGTTGACATCTACATTAAGGGACTTCAAAACGCATCTTCTACACGTGAAAAGCACATGTCTACGACACGCCTTGAAGTGGGGGCATTTGTAGACATCAAAATTTCAGTAAAACAAATGTTCACCAATGCATTAAAGTTTTGACGTGTCAAGGCATACATGGCATACGCCACGTGTTGTACAAATTGTACACATGGCGTGTGACTCAACAAAATAGGAAGAAATACCCTTGAAGGATTAAACAAGTTTTTCTTCTCATTTTGGGCAATGACAAGGCAAGCACACTTCAATCCATTACGGATCAAAGCAAGTTTTTCTCATTTGGGCAATGACAAAGCATACACATTTCAAGTTTAAAATGGTGTTAAGTGGGAAATTAGGCCATAAGTTAGACCACTTCAAGTTTAAAATGGTGTTAAGTGGGAAATTAGGACATAAGTTACACCACTTCAAGTTTAAAATGGTATTAAGTGGGAAATTAGGCCATAAGTTACACCACTTCAATTTCAATATTGCATTAAGTGGGAAAATTAGGCAATGGTGCTTGGAAAGGAAAAAAATATTTTGTGGTGGTGATTCATTCTCAAAGCCTATAAATAGGCTTCTCCATCAAGGTATCAAGCATCAAGGAATTCACAAATACATTTCTCTACTCCCAAATTGGAAGAGAATTCCCCAAATCCTTGAAGCTTTGAAACTCCAAAGTTTCCAACCATCCAAATTCCCAAGAATTCCGAAGGATCAAGAAAGCTCTCTTCGTTCTTCGTTAAATCCTCTTTCAAGATCAAGCCCCGACGGCCCTTGAAGAAAGTGTTCATCCGTTCATCCTAAGCATAAGCCCCCAACGGCCCTTTGGATCAACAACCTCAACAAATCCACACATCCAATCGTTCTTCAAGATTAAGCCCAAAAGCCCTTGAAGATCCGCTCATCCATCAACCTTCAAGATCAAGCCCAAAAGCCCTTGAAGAAATCCACACAACCATTATTCAAGATCAAGCCCCGACGGCCCTTGAAGAAAGTGTTCATCGTTCATCCTAAGATCAAGCCCCAACGGCCCCTTGGATCAACAGCACAAACAAATCCACACATCCAATCGTTCTTCAAGACTAAGCCCAAAAGCCCTTGAAGATCTGCTCATCCATCAACCTTCAAGATCAAGCCCAAAAGCCCCTTGAAGAAATCCATACACCCATTCTTCAAGATCAAGCCCAACGCCCCTTGAAGATCCGTTCATCAACTGTTCATCCTTAGATCAAACCCCGACGGCCCTTTGGATCAACAACTCATCCACAAACCTACACCCTACGAAGATAGAATCAGAGGACCAAATTTGAGAGAGATCGTAACCCCAAAATCATAAACACAAAAATATTATTTTGTACACATTATTCTGGTTTCTTGTTTCAAGGAATCTTTCGTGTTCACACCCACATCGCCCAGGGGAGTGATCCTTATATGTATATTCTCATCCCTACCTAGCACGAGGCCTTTTGGGAGCTCACTGGCTTCGGGTTCCATCGGAACTCCTAAGTTAAGCGAGAAGGGGGCTAGAGCAATCCCATGATGGGTGACCCACTAGGAAGTTGCTCGTGAGTTCCCAAAAACAAAATCGTGAGGGAATGGTAAGCCCAAAGCAGACAATATCGTGCTACAGTGGTGGAGCAGGCCCGGGAAGTGATCCGCTCCAGGGCGGGATGTGACATCTTCCTCTTCGAATTGGAGTTCCTTAGATTGTTTACCTTCAAAATGGTGATCCATAGAAAATGGGGAAAGAGAAGAGGAAAAACTAAAAAGGAGGAAGAAAGGGACGCACACATGAAATGGGGAAGGAGAAGAAAAAAGACTGAAATTGGGGGAGAAATGAAAGCACAGATGAAATGGGAAAGATAGGGGGTTTAAATATGGGTACTTAGTTGGCGTCAGTTAAACCAACATCGATTGACTAACGTCGAATTGCCACTGGTGTCGAATTAAATGTACATAACCGATGCCAACTTGACACACTTTACTGATATTCACATCGAGTTAAATGAACCTGTCAACTTTTTGACACACTTTATTGAAAATCACGGCGTCGATTTAAATTAATGTTGGTGTTGGTCTTAACCGACACCAACTTTTGACACACTTTTTGAAATTCACGTAGGGTCGATTTAATGAAACTCACGTCGAATTAAAAGATGATAGCGTCGGTTAAAACCGACACTAAGTCTGACACTTACGTATTTTCCATCCATTTTCTCATGCCAAAAAAGCAAGAAGTTTCCCGCCTAATATTTCAAATTATCCGACCAATGCGGTCAGCTAAAAGTGACAGCGAACTAGTTTAAAAAAAAAATGTTTAACCCAAAGAAAAAAAATAACCAGCTATTTCTGTTTTTGTGTTATCTCATATAACATTTTAAGATTTTAATATATAAAATTTAACTTGAGTAAAATACGTAATAAAAAACATACATATAATTTTATTATAAAATATCATCATATACTAAATTGAAACATAGTCTAACTAATACTTAAAATACATAAAATAATTAATATATTTATTCCGAGTCATTATCTATTAGGTCGTCGTCGGTATTGGCATAATTAACGAACTCAATAGGCAACGGTAATGATTCATGAAAATGAGTCTCTTTCACACCAACCCTTGTAAGGAAATTTTCATTGTCAAGTATCTGATCATCCAAATTAAGTATGGCATAATCATCAATTGCATCACTATCCTCTAATACGTCAAACAAATCCCTCGGTTGCGTTCGAACAACTAAGTGCCAATCTTTTTCAATTGTGTCCTCGACGTAAAATACTTGTAATGCTTGTGATGCTACTATGAAAGGATCTTCTTTAAATCCCAATCGATTGAAGTTCACCATAGTAAATCCATATTGATCGGTCTTTATTCCTCGTTGACTTTCATTATTAACCCATTCACACTTAAATAACATCACAGCTCGACCCCTACCTCTTGTCTCAGTATGACCACAATATTTAACCTCGAACATATCTACAACTCTGCCATAACAATTCACTTGCCCAATTGCACCAGGAAGATTTGTAGGTACAAAGACACCATAATTTTGATTCTTATGCTTATCACCCATAGATTTTATGCGAAATCTGAACCCATGAACTATGTGACTTTTATATCTACTCACAACCCTACTAGGATAATTAGCTAGCCAATGCAGGTCTTGAGATATCAACGTGTCATTAGGATGACATCTTGAATTCATTTGTAACAAGAATGAAGATAAAAGTTGACATGATAACTATAAACATGTTATAATTAAAATGTTAAAATATAAATAAATAATGTGATTGTTATATCAACTCACAAGTTGCTTGAACCATGATGTAAATTCTTTCTTGCTTCGCTCCTTGATTTGTCACATAGTTAACCTTTCTTGACGATGTTTAGCTTTCAAGAATTCCTCATGTTGCCTAGGCAATTATGTCCAAATTTAGATAATTAATTTTTCGAAGTTAAGAAAACCAATAAAACATTAAGACGTATGATTAAACGTTCTTACCTTCTAAATGGGTTAACTTCATCACAATTATTTAGAATGTATCTATGACACTGATCAAGAACATTTAGATTGAGCGCCATATTTTCTCCTGACCCTGTATAACATCCTTTGGAGTAAAAAATTGATAACCCATCAGATACTCCATGTCCAATACCATCTTCATTTTGGCCTCTACGGGTGCGACGAGACTCAACATCTCTAAGATACATCGAACAGAAGGACATGCACTGATCCACCAAATATGCTTTGGCAATAGAACCTTCAGGATGACCCTTATTACGAACAAAGCGCTTTAGTGTTTGCTAATGCCTACAATTATAAAATGAAACACAAATTATTATAATTATTAATTAAAGTTATGACTACAATTGTAAAAAAAAAATATATATAATTTTTTTTTAATTACCGTTCAATTGGATATATCCATCTATATTGAACAAGTCCTGCAAGAGTTGCTTCATCTGCCAAGTGAACTGGGAGCTGCACCATTATATCAAAAAATGCAGGAAGGAATATTTTTTCAAGTTGACATATTGTCAATGCAATCTTGAATTCAATTGCTTGAATCCTTCCTCAGACTCCTTCTTAATACACAACTGTCTGAAAATTGAACTCAACTCTAATAATACCATAGTAACAGCTTTAGGCAAAACCGGACGTATTGCAAGCGGGAGTAACTGCTGCATTAAAACATGGCAATCGTGACTTTTCAACCCATATATTTTTCATTCATTCACGTGCACTCATCGCGACAAATTTGATGAATATCCATCGGGGACCTGAATAGTAGACAACACTTTGCAAAAGGCAGTTTTTTCTTCTCTTTTCAACATGAACAATGCTGGAGGTCGAAATGTTCTATTTCCTTCTCTGCGTGGGTGTTGACTACATCTTATGTTCAAGACTTCAAGATCTGGACTTGCAGCCAATCCATCTTTAGACTTTTCTATATCTAGCAATGTTCCCACCACATTGTCACATGAATTTTTCTCGATATGCATAACATCAAGATTGTGTCTAATCAACAGATGCCTCCAATAAGGAAGAGAAAACACGGGAAGGGTATATAAAGGCTACCAATCGTCACTTATAACTGACATTGTTTTCAAAATATTTTAAAAAATTAAAACCTGTATCGACTACAACCGACACCAACTTTGAAAATATTTCTCTTAACCTACACTAAAATTATGTCGGTTACAACCGACACCGAATTTCAAAATTTTTAATAAAAATTAAAACCTATGTCGGCTAAAACTAACACTGTCTTTGAAAATATTTTAAAACTATCATTAGTGTCGGCCAAAAGCGACACCTATTGTCTTTTAACCAACGTCAACGTTATATTGATTAAAAGCGACACAATTTTTTTTTTAATGTGACGCCAGTATTAAATTAAAATCAATGTCGGTTATAAGCGACGTTAACAATTTTTGTTGGTTATAACCGACAATAACTCCGACACCATATTAAGTGGGTGTCGGAATGTCTTATCCGCCACTATGTTGTATAAAAGCGACACCACCCATCGACACAATAAGGCCCTTTGTAGTAGTGACAATCGTATTAGTGTGTGTTGCAGCCGTGTCTTTAAGGTTGAGTTCAATTTTTCCTCCTTGTGCTAGCTTCATGATGTGCTCCTTGAGGACGAAGCACTTGCCAACAGGATGACTCACGATACGATGATGCTTGCAATACCTAGGATCGTTAATATGATTCACCTCTTCGGGATGCTTACATTCAAGTAACTCAATTACCTTCTTTTCCAGCAAGTCGTCTAGCATTGCAGCCACGTCAGAGTCAGGAAAATGGTACGTCTTTTGCTCCAGTTCCCTCAAGGTGTTTTTGTACCTATCTTTGGTGTAAGAAGGCTCACCTTTCATTTCCTTTATTTTGCTTTTGGATGAGATCTTGATAGGGGTAATATGGACGGCAAAAGCTTCATTGGCGAGCTTTTTCCTAGTCTTGTCTACCTTTGGGGTGAACACCTTATCCTCTTTTAAGTCGGTGATCGGCTCATTCTTCCCATGAATGGCAATACTCAACTCCATATCATGGGATCGAGTTGCCAATTCTTCAAATGTTCTTGGTTTTATGCCTTGGAGGATGTAATGTAACCCCTAATGCATGCCTTGAACACACGTCTCAACAGCGAAGGTTTCATAAAGTTGATCTTTGCAATCCAGACTTAATGAACGCCACATATTGATGTAGTCGACAACAGGTTCATCATTCCACTGTTTCGTACTCGTCAGCTCCAACATGCTTACGGTGCGACGAGTGCTGTAAAAGCGGTTGAGGAATTCCCTTTCAAGCTGGTCCTGGTTGTTAATAGACTCAGGCTCAAGGTCAGTGTACTAGTCAAAGGCATTACCTTTTAGCAAGCGCACGAACTACTTGATGAGGTAGCATCTCTCCGTCCCAACATTGTTGCAAGTTTCAATGAAATGGGCAATATGTTGTTTAAGATTACCCTTTCCATCGAATTGCATTAATTTGGGTGGCTGATAACCCTTTGGCATCTTCAAGGCATCAATCCTTTTAGAGTATGGCTTTGAGTACAACATGGAATCATGCGAGCTTCCTTCATATTGCACTTGATTGTGCTTATGATCATCTCTTGTAACTGTTGGATAAAGAGATATCCTGTGAGTGTCTTAGCTCAGTCCACCTCTAGCTTCTCCTCAGCTTTGTCCATCAAAGGCTCATCTTTTTCATCATTTTCCTCATTTGGTGGATCAACCTTCGGACCAGCTTTCTCGTCGTGCTACGCTTCCAGATGGTTGACAAGTGTAGCAATCTGCAAATCCTTTTCTTCCACAGTCTTTATTAGCCTTATGATTACTTCACTCATTTGTGCCAGCTGCTCTTCGATTGAAGTAGCACCAGTAGTCATGACTTACATGGCTACGGGATACGAGCTACTGCTTGAGTCGGCATCGGAAGTCAACGACCCAAAGTACGTTTTCGGGCTTTCTTCCCTTGGCACCTTTAGCGAGGCCAGGGTGATCACTAGCTCATGCCTCGGGTGTTCTTACTCCTTCGGCAAAGAGATTTCTTGATGCCATATGTGTTTCTTGTGAATTTGAAGACAGAGATGAGAGGCAGAGAAGTCCCACTGGGTGTGCTAAATTTGTAGACACGAAAATTCTATAACGAATGCAATGAGAACACGTGTACAAAGTATATTTGTATTGATGAATTTGTAGGGTTACAATCTCTGTTTACAATTTTCCTCTAATTCAGTCTTCAAATTTGATGTAAATGTGTAGGTTGTTGATCCAAGGGTCGCCAGAATTGATCTCGGACGAATGATTGAACAATTGCTTCAAGTTTTGAGCTTAAAACAATGCGTGGATAGTATTCACCTCTAGGTTTATTTATGACCTACGGCAAAGGTGATGTTAATGTGGGATTTTGTTGATTTAAGGGTCTTTGAGACTTGATCTTGAATCGAACGTCGTTACAAATTTTAAGCTTGCAACAAAGTCTTGAAGGAATCTACACAAGTGCTTGTTGATTCTTCAAGGGAATGCTTCGGCTGTGGTTGAAAGAAAGCTTCAGCTTTGGTTATACGTTCTTCAAAGAGAGCTTTGGCAACATATTAGTCTTTAAAGATTTGGCAGAGGTTCTCCTTTTGTGAGAATTTCGGCCCTTCAATGTAGAAATTGTCGACCTTTATGCTTGTTTGAGGACCTTGTATTTATAGACTTCTCAAAGCTTGCCTTTGGATGGATTTGGCTTTGATTTGTGTCTTGATTCGTCCATGGGAGAATTTAGGCATGTTTTGTGTCTTAATTTCAGCCACTTTCCCTTGCTTGACCAAAATCTATAGGGCTTTCTTGCCTATTTTGCGAGCAATCTTCAATTCTTGCTTGTTTTGTGCAGATGCTTTAGCTTTCTTTCCGATTTTGGGAGCAATTTGGGTCCCTTGCCGATTTTAAGGACATTTCTTCCTTTTGGGCGAATTTTGGGGAGGTTTTGAGCTTCCTTTGCTTGATTTGTGCCATATGTGATTGATGACTTGTCCATTTGTGATAAGTCAAATGCCACATGGACGTGATGCATCATTTACATGCAACGAAATTTACATGTCTACAGAGAACAAAATCCTTTAGTTACATGAGTCTGGTTTTAACGTATTGGTTGACAATCACATTTGAATGCATAACGATTATTTGATTTTAATTTGTTTTCGTTGCCATGATTGTACACGGGTTTTTGGGGCTCAGCCTCTACTATATATATTGGCAGTCGTGAGTCTTTTTTGGAGAGATAGAAATAAGATCATCATCTCTATTCCGTAATCGAATCCCTCATTCTTCCCAAGTGTGGCTGTATCATTCAATTGTTTTGTACCAATGAAAAAATCGAGATGTTCACTAAGTATTGCAAGTGTACGCTTACGAGGATCAAAGATTGTTGTATCCTGGAGAGTAGGGCGCCATAACCTGCTACACCAAGACATTGTCTTAGAGGAGCGAAATCTACTTGTAAGGACATTGAACTTACACGCCTCAACCTAAAATATTGTTCTAATCAATGATCGACGAAGAACGCTCTCTACCTACCAAAGATAAGTATTTTATCTTATTTTGTTCATTTTTATGTACATAATTGTGGCAATGAGAATTATCATATACTAATGTTTTTCTAATGTGATTTGTTGTAGTAGAAGTAGCATCCACATCACCAATATTTCCAACAATCTTAAGAGTAGATTTCGATTGCTACTTAAAATACTTCTACAACGATTCCTCAATCCCATATATACATTCACCGCAGAATATTGCAGCACGAATGGAGGTCACCATTTCCATATACATATTAGAGCTAGCTGAAGTACAATACCTTCTCAAGGGGAAGCCTTAATATTATTCTTACAATTTGTTGCATTATATTTTCTTAGTGTTGTTAGTTCATTTTCATTCCATTTAATTTTGACCAATGTTTTCTATCTAAGCTCTTGTATTACTCATGATCTAATTGGCACGACCCATATATGTCTAAGTGAGATTGATTGCATGAGACTCTACGCTGCGGTGCATTCTTCTATATATAAACGTTCAGAATTTGATGTCGTAGGAAACTATAAGGTTCAACTGATCTATGCGGTTGTTATTGAGAATATTGCAGTATGAGATCAGTTTCAGTGTTTTATGTCCTTTATTAATATTGGGTATGATTGAACTTGTGGTAGGAGAAGTATGCAGGTGTATCGCTTGATTAATTGTCATCCAAGAATTTTCATTGTCAATGAGAGCCTACAAGATAACTCTTACTCGGAGGATTCAGATGAGATGAGTTTGAAGTTCGTTTCATTATATATGAAATTTACAGATAAATGACACACATTATCTTAGCTATTAATTAGTTATTTATTTATTTTATAATTTAAAATTATAATGATTTATTGTGAGCATGATTCCTTATAGTTATAGCCAATGGGAAAGGCATGTAAATATTGGTTTTTAAGTGGTTTTGTCACGTTCAAAATCAAGGTGCTGGACGTAGTGATCGCCCTTAGATTAAAAAATTTACAAGCATTTATTGGTTACTTATATGCCCATGGATAATTATTAAGATATGGCATGCTATAAATATCTTGATTATCTCTTAAATAAGGGGGTTACATGTTATTTTTTATTGATGGAATTTTTCTCATTGATTAGGATGATGATAATTATTTAACGTTTGTCAATAGAGTTAATGGACTTATGAATTTCGGGAAAAAGCTTTAGTCCATTAATGGAGTTTTTAGTTTCTCGTTGTTGAGCCTTTCAACTTTTTAAGTGATATTATTGTTAATAGTCTATTTATACAATCGTTTTCCAGTCTTTTAACTTTAATCATGGAGTTACTGTCCTTTCTTTCAAACTATAGCTACATCATGTAGTATTATATGATGCTTGAAACTAATTTTTACCTCAAATTCGTCTAGATCTAATGATTTTGCGGTTGAGCTGTAGTGATACTATAATCAGAGCTATTACAAATGAGCAGTGGTACAATTTTTGTGATGATTTCGGTGACAACTAGAGATCAAGAAGTTTCTCATCCATCTTACAAAGGAGTGTTATTGCATGTGCAGTTAGTGTAACTCTTAGACCCTTAATTCCTATGGAAGAAATTAACTTACAGAAACATATTTTAGTATTTAATTTATAGTCGTATATTTTACAGACTATTACATTTAACTTATTATCAGTGCGGTGAGACAATTTTGATAAAATACTTGCAGGTCTGGTTGTGTTTTACTCTAGGTAATTGCTTTAACAATATTGCTGAACTACTAATGCATTTTAAGCATGGTTGAAAGTAGTATAATGGATATCATACATGAATTTCGTTACTTAGTTGAAATTGTTGGGGTTCTAATCTTCATATAATGATTTGGTACAAGAACACAATTTGTTTGTAATAAAGGTTTATCTTGAATTAGTCTTGAGACTAATTAATATTCCATCTTGTCAGTAGTTGGATGCGAAGCTGGGTGAGATTGATAATATTCTAACAAGTTTCAGAATACCATTTAAATTGTGGGGGTGGGAGAGCCCTTCTACGGAAAAGTCTTTTTGCATGCATTGACATACATGGAAATGTGGGGGTAAAGCTAAGAAGATACCAAGACAACCACAATATGTAGTTGTGAATTCATATGTGATGAAACACTTAATTGGAGTACATTCAAAAGTCTGAGAAAGCCATATATTTCCCGTGCAAATATACGAGAGGTATTATTTACTGATAGATAATGTATGGTGAGTTTTATCTTCATGTATGATAATAATATTATTTCAACTATGATGCTTACTTTGATATGTTGATAAGCGATGTCTGCAGCTATCCTAATTAGACTTGCAGGCCCAATATGAAATATAGTTGGTAGTCTTAAAGAAGACTTAACATTGGACGGCAAATGTTTTTAATCCTTTTATGTGGAAGACATTCGCTTATCTGTATTTATATATGGCGATAGCCTAGCTATGAGAGTTTGAGCTAAATTTAAATTTATCTAGCATATATGCATCTGATATAATATTTCGAGATACATTCTGAAATCAGTTTTGTTCTCACCAATTATGGTATGGAAATTATATGTAACCATTATGATATTAACACTCAGCTGATGAGATGTAAAGGATTTGAACAGGTGTACCAAAAAGTTCCATGGACCATTGCAGAGGCATATTTTGAGATAATATATAGTATATATTAATATGAATGAGTAGTAATTTTTATTAGATAACTTACGGTAATGTTATACGTGCAAATGCCATATTATGTTGAGATGTTATGCTTGGCAGAAATATCTTAAATAGATATGCCGATTCACTTTGGATTGGAACATGAGTTGACACTCGTTGGAAAAGATATTTATTTGAGGCTTAACATCTATTTGTTATATCCCATTTTATATGGAGGAGACCAACTTTGTTTGAGTATATTATTGTGATATCTCACTATTTGTAGAAGAGACTAGTTGGTTCATTGTGTGTGATATCATAGCTATGAGGGCATTAAGCTAAATGACATATGTATTTGATATAATTGTTTTGAGGTCAGAAATGGATCTAGCTAATCCTCTGACAAATCCACTAAGCTAGATGCTTGTGATGATTATTACATTGAGGGGATGAGACTTATGCCTATAACATCAATCAAGAGTGATGGTAACACAACCTATGTGAATGGAGATCCCAAGAAGTAGGTTCATATGGGTAAGAACAAGTCACTTGTTGATTAGGCGTGCATTATGGTTTATATCAAATGTTATTTTTGTCGAGAGTATATCCCTATGGTGTAGATAGTGCTCTTACTGCAGTGTGTGAGGTTGAACCTATGTTCTGAATGAATACCATAGCCTATATATGGGTGGTGTGCTTGACTGTAGTGCACATTTGATGGATTCACCTATACGAGTGTGGAAGTGGTGCCGCTTCCTATGAGAGGTTAAGCTAGTTCTCTAGAGCACTTGTAAATATCCAAGTGGGCGCATGGCCTATTCGTGCCCCGCTAGGACAAGCTCAATTCAGAGGATTCAATGTGGATGGTTAGTCCTATGATTCACGAAAAGAAATTTTGGTTCATAGAAAAATTAATTTTCACCAAATTCATGTGAGTTACGGCTAGCTCGTCCTAAGGTTGGTTCATAATCCAAAAGACACCAATTCTGATGCATTGGATTCGCACTTTCCTTTGGTACATCCTGGTCCTCGTTATCCTTTTGTTTCTCAAATTCCTTTCTGGTGATTCGATTTGTATTTTGAAATATGTGGGGGATTGTTGGAATTTTTAGTGGTATTTCAAAACCCAAATTCTCATCTTAAAGTACATTTGTTGTTTATAATTGTTTTAATTCAAAATTAGATTTGATTCTTTTATTTAATTTAATTTTCTTTTGGTATAAATTCATTTATAACCTTTGTTGACCGTACCTTTAGAAATAACTTTCCATTGAATATTTATACTACATATTCAATGCATTAGACATCAAATCTTTTATATGATTGTTTTGATTCCAATCTTATTTCATTGGACCGTTTGGATATGGCATTAGAATTGGTTCTTACTTATTGTTATTTTCAAGTTAGATGAGAACAAAATCCTTCAGGTACATGAGTCTGGTTTTAACGTATTGGTTAACAATCACATTTGAATGCATAATGTTGCAATTATTTGATTTTAATTCGTTCTCGTTGCCATGATTGATCACGGGTTTTTGGGGCTCAGCCTCGACTATATATATTGGCAATTGTGAGCCTTTTTTGGAAAGAGAGAAATAAGATCATCATCTCTATTCCATAATCGAATCCCTCATTCTTCCAAGTGTGGCTATATCATTCAATTGTTTTGTACCAATGGAAAAATTGAGTTGTTCACCCAATCTAAATATTACAAGTGTACACTTACAAGGATCAAAGGTTGTTGTATCCTAGAGAGTAGGGCGTCATAACCTGCTACACCAAGACATTGTCTTAGAGGAGCGAAATCTGCTCTTAAGGATAGTGAACTTACATGCCTTAACCTAAAATATTGTACTAATCAAATATCAACGAAGAACGTTCTCTACCTACTAAAGATAAGTATTTTATCTTATTTTGTTCATTTTTATGTAAATAATTGTGGCAATGAGAATGATCATATACTAATATTTATCTAATGTAATTTGTTGTAGGAGAAGTAGCATCCACATTGCCAATATTTCCAACAACCGTTCAAATAGGAGGAAACTGGAGAAGAGAGAAATTGGAAGGGAAAGAATCCTACATCATACATGAAAGCGCCTTATAATCTCTACACTAATCAAAGAACCTTGAAGGGTAGCCACATAGTAATATGGTTTGTGGCAAAAAAAATATGTTGTCTTCAGTCTTGTTGAATTTGTACCTACAAAACAATCAATACCTTTGATCAAAGACCAAAGCCTCACGTGCTCACGAGGTAGGGGGAGAGGGGTTGGTCAATGGACATTTGATGCCCAAGTTGGTTTTCTCTCTAAATACCAAAATTTAGTAGAGATGGAGGTATTTATAGGAGGAGGTGGCCGACCGTAGTGTTAGGAAGTAACCCTATGCATGGTGGCATCTTATTGACAAAGGTGTGTCATCCTTTGGATGAATGACTGTTCGTTGTCTCTTGATTGTTGCTGCTGTTCAGAATTGGTATCTGTCCATATGGATGTGCAAAATGCATTTTTCCATAGTACATTGCATGAAGTAGTATATATGTTACCGCCTCTCGCAGCTAGTTCTAGCGATTCTCATATGCCATTCAAGAAATTAGTTTTTGATAGTCATGTGCTGATTACTCGTTGTTTACTTAGGTTTGTGAAAATTCTATTACTTGGTGTTACTTTACGTTGATGACATGATCATTACAAGGAATGATGAAGAAGCAAGTAGTAATCTCAAAAAGTTTCTCAAAGGTTGTTTCCGAATTAAAGATCTCAAACCATTGAAAATACTTTCTTGGCGTAGAAGTTGCCCGTTCTAAAGTGGGAATTTTTATTTGTCAATGCAAATATACACTCGATATATTGGAGGAAGCCAATGTACTTGAAGAAAAACCCGCCAAAGTACCTATGGAACCTGATTTGGTATTGACAACAACAAGAAGTGATGCTCTTAAGGACGCAAGGGAAATTGATCTATCTTACAATCACTAGCTAGCAATTTTGTACACAGTGAACACTCTCAGCTAGTTCATGCAAGAACCCAAGCAATATCATCATAAGACTAATTAGTAACCATGGTAATTGCTTAAAACTAAAAATTAAAAACGAAATGATTATTGAAGGATGACGATGTTTCAATTTTGGGTTTTCCATAGAAAATTCCATAAAAAAGCAAAATAGATTTGGCAAAACGACCCCGTATAACTAGTGTAGCCTCCAAGTATAATCCAATGGCAAATACAAGAGACGGACGAGTATACCTTCGTAGAAAAGAATTCAGAGGTCAAAGAGCAATGGAGGAAGAGGAGCATGAGGTGTACGGAGCAGAGATCCCAGACGAAGGAGATTTGGACGGCGACATGGACGCTCATCACGCCGACGTTGACATGTCCACCGCGGACGCCGCCGCCGTAAAGGTACTCATTAAAACCCTAGAAATTCAATTTGTTTCAGCAACCAAATCGTAAAACACAATTGTCAAATTAATTCGGTGGCTTTGATTTTGTATTGTAGGAGCTGGACGAGATGAAGAAGCGGTTGAAGGAGATGGAGGAGGAAGCTGCGGCTCTTCGCGAGATGCAGGCCAAGGTTGAGAAGGAAATGGGCGCTGTTCAAGGTTCCCCTCTCTCTCTCTCTCTCCTGAAAAAAGTAATTAATTTTTTGGTTCTTGAATCCTGTGGTTACTGAAACTGAAAGAGGGAGGTTTTTGGAATATATGGTTTGTAAAATGCTGTATTTGACCATGTTCTATTGAATGTTTGTAGAAAATCTGTAGTGCATATCATGAAATTTGAAAAATAGAGCACAAGGGTTTAGTTATGCGTCACGCTAAGTGTTTTTTGAGGTGTGTTATGTTATCAGCGTTTTGATAATTACACTCTTATTGTCCTTTGGAGTTTAACATTTTTATGTTTGTTTTTTCGTGTGACTTGCAAGGAATTTTGGTTTAACTTCTTTTGAGTAACATGCTTATTTACCTATGTGTCGTTATTGTTTCCACATAGATCCTGTAATTGCCGCTGCTTCTCAAGCAAACAGGGAAGAGGTGGATGCACGATCGGTTTTTGTCGGCAATGTAAGTACCAGAATGTTGAAATCTCTTACTCTTTCTGAAGCATTTGCATTCTGTGCATTTAAGCTTAGACCTGTCTACTTGTCTAGTCCTAATGGCCATGTTGCCCTGCGTTCGGCATTTTTTGATCTATGTCGACAGCCCACTCATACTTCTGACACTCAGCTGTTTATAGAGAAATCCTCCAGTTTGTCATGTTATCTTTGTGTGAAGTTGCTTAGTGCGAGTAAACATGTGGTTTTGGCAAGTCCACTACTAGATTTTATATATCAATTTAGTTTTTCAGTATCAAAATGAAGAGGATATTCTTTATGATTTGACCAGATTTTTGGTATCTCTATCTAGTGTTAGTAATGTTGATAAGCCATTGATATCTGCATTTTTGTTTAACCTTTGTATGGTAGTAGTGTTGATATTTATTAAAATGCACTCATGGAATTAAATTAGGGAGCTGCTAATTGTACTCCAAAAAGTCATCATGCACTGCTCTGTCAAGTAAAATATAAAGAATGGGGGAGTGCAGGTTGGCTATTTTGGAGTGCTAATGGGGATTCCCTTAATTTTATTATCACCTCTGGATATGAAAGGATTTAAAGGAAATAGTTACTTAAATAATGCTTGTTTTTTAGTATAAAATAACTTTTATATCAATCAGGATATGAGAATGTTTTGTGTTGGGACTCATGCATCACTTTACAATCTAAAGGACCCTCACATTACAGTCTATCTAGAATTTGGAATTTCTTTAGCTGTAATGTCATATGAATATATTAGGTCAGAAGATTTTTCAAAACTCTCTAGATCTGTAATTCAAGAATCTACATATCAATGTGTGCTTACGCGCTGCCCAATCTATATTTGATTCTAGTTTTGTTAAAGCCCAAGAAATAACAAAACCCACAACCTAACAGTCTATGAACTTGTGGTTTATGCATTTGTTGATCAACATGCCATGGCTTAACATTATTTATGCGCTTCTTTATATTTACATTTACCTAGTCTTCAATGAAAGCATGCATAATTTTTCACAAGATATATGGTTTTAAAAAGGAAAAAGCTTTGCACCAATGTATGAAGGATGGGAAGAGATATTTTAAGGATGATGGAATTGTAAAAGAGAAGAAAGACAGAAGGAGAAAGAGGGGCAAGTAGGGTGAACTCAATTCAATGCAATTCTTCGTTATCAAACCAATGGACCAATAACGTACTACAAGACGACCCATATATAGGCAATCGGTAGTTGGAAAACATAAAATAACAAAGATAACAAACTACTGTAATAGCTCAATAATTTATGGTCGTACCTGATATTGCTTCACTTCCACAATGTTTCATTTCTTAAGTAGGTTCTTTTCTAATTTGTTAGTTTTGTAGACTTTACCACTTCTGCGATCTATAAGACTTCACTTCAAAACATCAGATATTGCTATGTCTTTGTTATTTTATATTTCAACCCGTAATCATATATCATGACAGTACTCTGAATTTTGCTAGTCTTTTCATTTTTCTTTTGTTTTTTTGTTATTGTCTATTGTGTTTTTCTTCTCCCTTTGTCGTCTTCTTTAATTTTTACTTTGGACTTGGAGGAACATAAAAGAGAAAGCAAGGGGTTAACCTCCTCAATTGTACTACTCACTGAAGTTATCTTTCTATTTTACTTTTATGTGGATGTGGATGATGCCCAACTTCAGAGTCATGGATTGACCTTATGTCGTAATATGATCGCAGGGTCATTGTTTTTCATCAAGTTCTGTGTATGAGCTGGACATGTTACACTGTAGTTTGAGGGTGGCTCAGAGTATTCTGATGTATAAATAGACTGTCATTTCAGGGACACGTTGAATTTAAAAAAAAAAAAAAAAAAAAAAAAAAAAAAAAAAAAAAAGAAGAAAGAAAGAAAGAAAGAAGAAAAAAGAATTACAAAAGTTGAAAATGGGAGGAAGAAAATATCAAATAAAAAAAGAAATAAAGGAAAATTTGGAAAAGGTGAAGAAAAAAGCATGAAAAGAAAAAGAAGAAAGAATTAGAAAAAAGAAAAGTGCATTTGGAAAATTACAACAGTTAGTTGTAGGGGGATATGATGTGTTGAGGAGGAAAGAAGGGGTGAAATTTGCTGAAGATATTCCAAGTGAAGGCTGGGGCACGCGGTAGGATGTGAATTTAGATGCTGGATCTTCAGTACACAAGGGGCCAGCAACTCTGTTTTGAAGAACCAAGGAAAGTCGTGTATTCAATTCTAGTTGTAGAGCTTCTCTGCTGCTGGAATGGTGTTGGTTGGTGGCTCAGGAATATGTGCCCATGTACTTATGTGGTGAGGGGTACATGATTCTGCTTCTCTATATTGATTGAGATAGATTTTCTTATCTGTCGACTACGTTCACCCAAATTTTAAAAAAGAAGACTATATCCATTGAGTGTGACTTTCTTCTTCTCGTAATATTTTTATAAATTATGTTCACCTTAGAAATTTTTTTCCCTTGCTTGTGTGCCTCACCCATGGTCCTATGTTATAATTTTAGTGGAGAGTGTTACAGGATAGCAGTTTTCTGTGTTACATTGATAAGACTTATCCAGGACTTTCTTCATCTCGTGCAAAATTTTGTTGGAAGTAGTAATTGGAATAATACCGAGACTGTAGGATGCAGAAGCTCCGTCTTCTCAAGTTAGCAGGCTTACAGGGACTAAACATTCATTGGCATGTTGGATGGGGATTATGTTTTTATGTGCCATGTATAATAAAATTTGACATGGAATTCTTCGTTGCCTAAAAAAGTACTTTGTTTATTCAGCTAAGCAGGGCAGAAAGTGCTTTTGGTATTTAGAATGTGTTAACTGAAGCAGCCAGCCATTGTGGACTTAAGCAGCCATAGCAGCCAGCCATTGTAGACTTAAGAATTAGGAAATTAGACATGAGTTCCATTGTAATTAATAAAGTAGTTGTAAACAGTAAAGTTAGGTATAGGCAGTAGTGTTTTTATGACTTCTTGTACTGGTTTCATACCTGATCATCATTGCTTGTATTCCTATATAAATCCTCCAATTGGGAGATGAATACATCAAGAAATTAACTCTATTTTGGCATGGTATCAGAGCCATTCTGATCCAAAAGGAGTTTCTATTCTGATTAACCTACTGGCACTACTGCCATCTACCCCATAAGACCTGCAGAATAGCAGGCCTTCTACTTTCATACGAATCCGATCTCTCTTTGGCCATATCTGCCAACATCACTACCCATATTGAGCTTGTTAACCATATATATTCCGCTGCATCTCTACCTAAATACTACCCCATACCCTATAAACCATACCCGTTGGAATCACCCAACAAACCCGTGCCATTGCCTCTTCCTCCTTGCATTTTGTTCCTGCATCTCTCTCAGTGAGACTGACTCTCTATTGTTTCAATAAAGAGAATTCGTTGCAGTAGTAATGGGTGACTCCAAGACCACTGTTTCAGCCGCTGTTACACAAAATGATATGTCTCTGCATATCACCCCAGACAAGTTGGATGGGTCCAACTATTCCTCGTGGTCCCAAAGTGTCCGCATCTACATCACTGGCAGAGGCAAATGGTCTTATGTCAGTGGAAAAAAGAAGGCACCAGCAGAAGCCGATGCATCGTATGCTATATGGGAGGAAGAGAATGCCATGGTTCAATCTTGGCTTCTCAACTCCATGACTAGAGATTTGCGGGCCATTTTTCTCCGACTCTCTACTGCAAAAGATGTTTGGGATGCTGTTACCCAAACTTACTCAATTGAAAAAGATGCATCAAAATTATATGAACTTCGCCGTCAAGCACTGGCGACTCGCCAGAATGGTGAGCCTTTATCTGCATATTATGGTAAACTCCAGCAAACATGGCAAGAAATAGATTTCTTACGTCCTGGAAAATTGAAATGTGCTGATGATGTTGCTGCTCGAGAGACAGAAATTTCAGAAGAAAGATTGTATGATTTTCTGGCTGGCCTTGATCCTCATTTAGATCATGTTCGCAGTCAAGTTTTGACTCAAACACCTTTGCCATCTGTTCGTGCTGCTTATGCTCTTGTGAATGCTGAAGCAAGTAGGCAAACCATTATGTTGGTTGGCCCACAAGTGGAAGGATCAGCCATGGTAGCTGCTCCGTCTCGATTTCCCCGTGGAGTCTCGAATTCTCGATCAGGTGGATCTAAAGTTACTGATACAAGGAAGTGTACTTATTGTGACAAGGATAAGCATACTAGAGACACTTGTTTTAAGTTGCATGGATATCCTGATTGGTGGGTTCAAAAGAAGGAAAATCAAAAGAAAAGCATTGTTGGATCACAAGCACACCTGTCTACACCAACGCCTTCCGTGCCTCGAGTAGATCAATCTGCTCACTCAGTTTCTCCTACTACTGCTTCCACTTCCTTAGTCGACGCAGGTAACTTTGGTTTTGCCTTGAACACCACATTTGGTGCTCCAAATAAACCTTGGATCATTGATTCGGGGGCTTCTGACCATATGACCAACAACTCTTCATGGTTTGCTTCTCACACTACTCCACCTTTAAATACCGTTAAAGTTGCTAATGGTATTTCCACTCCAGTGCTTGGAGCAGGCTCCATCTCATTAACACCATGCCTATCTCTCTCATCTGTTTTACATGTTCCTAATCTTTCTCACAATTTGCTTTCTATTGGTAAACTCACAAATCAACTAAATTGTCTTGCCATCTTTTCTCCTACTCATTGTTGGTTTCAGGATATTCGAACGAAAGCGTTGATTGGTCATGGTAGAGAGAGGGGAGGTCTATACTACTTGGACTTACCACCAGATTGTGAGAAGACAAGTTACAGTTGTCAAGTGGAAGCTAAACAATTTGAAGCTTCTGAAAAAATTTGGTTATGGCACAAAAGATTGGGACATCCTTCCTTTCAGTACCTGCAATATCTATTCCCTTCTTTATTTTCTAAAGTCAAGGTTTCTAATTTCCATTGTGAAACTTGCATCTTTTCTAAAAATCATCGTGTCTCATTTCCTTTAAGCTCCAATAAAAGTGATGTTCCTTTCTCTCTTATTCATTCTGATGTTTGGGGACCATTTCATATTCCTACTCATACTGGTGCTAAATACTTTGTCTCTTTCATTGATGACTGCACTCGAGTTTCTTGGGTATACTTACTAAAAAATAAGAGTGAGGTTATGTCTGTTTTTCCAATATTTCATCAAATGATTCAAACCCAATTTAATGCTAAAATTCAAGTTGTTCGATCTGACAATGGGAAAGAGTATTTGAATTATGGACTTGGAACATTTTTTCAACAAGAAGGTATCATTCATCAAACATCTTGTCCACATACTCCTCAACAGAACGGTATAGCAGAACGTAAAAATCGTCACCTCTTGGATGTGGCTAGATCTTTATGTTTTGCTATGCATGTTCCTAAACGTTTTTGGGGTGATGCCATTCACACAGCTGTTTTTCTTATCAATCGCATGCCATCACGTGTTCTCCAATTTCAAACACCTATCCAAACCCTTTCCCAGTATCATTCTCTTCCTTCACTCCTTCATATTCCTCCAAAAGTGTTTGGTTGTGTCTGCTATGTTCATGTCCACATGCAAAATCGTGATAAGTTGGATCCTCGAGCCATCAAATGTATGTTTATTGGCTATTCTGCTACTCAGAAAGGGTATCGATGTTACTATCCTCCCAATGGGAAATTTTTTGTCTCTATGGATGTTACCTTTCAGGAACAAGAGGCTTATTTTTCAGACGGAGATTCGGTCACTTCTCTTCAGGGGGAGATGGGGAGTAAGGAGGAAGAGCAGTGGCCACTTGACATTGGTGGTATGCATTTTTCGGATGAACACTTGTCTGATGCCGGTGATGGTCCAAATTTGCCTAATGATGAGGCAAAGAGTGGAAAAATATTGAAGGTATATGAGAGGACAAGAAAAAGGGGAGATAAAGGAAAAGAAAAAGAAAAAGTGGCTGATGAGATAGACCACCCACATATAGATCCCCTCATTGACCAACTCTCTGACCAATCAGCTGCTACTCATACGAATTATCCTGAGGTAACCACTCATTCTCCTTCTCTTCAGCCTACTATATTTGATGAGTCCAATCATGAGATTTCATTAAGTGCTGATCCAAATGAACCACATCATGAGTCTGGTTCTCGTTATCCTATTCGAGAAAATCGAGGGATACCCCCTGTTCGTTATGGTTATTCTTCCACAAAGGGTATTCAATATCCTATATCTAATTTTGTTTCATCTCATCGCTTGTCAGACTCTTATATAGCTTTTGCAAACCAATTGTCATCAGTCTCAATTCCTAATAAGTTACAGGATGCTCTTAAAAATCCAAAATGGAAAAAAGCTATGATTGAAGAGATGGAAGCTCTTCGAAAAAACTCCACTTGGGAACTGGTTAAACTTCCTGAAGGCAAGAAATCTGTTGGGTGTAGATGGGTGTTCACAGTAAAGCATAAAGCTGATGGTTCAGTGGAGAGGTACAAGGCCAGATTGGTAGCCAAAGGTTATACTCAAACCTATGGCATTGATTATCAAGAGACATTTGCGCCAGTAGCAAAGATCAACACTATTAGGGTTCTTATGTCATTGGCAGCAAATCTGGGGTGGCCTCTACGACAGTTTGATGTGAAAAACGCATTTCTACATGGAGACTTGGATGAAGAGGTATACATGGATCTTCCTCCTGGATTCACTACCACTTGTGATATTGGCAAAGTATGCAGGTTGAGAAAGTCCTTGTATGGATTGAAGCAATCACCAAGGGCATGGTTTGGCAGGTTCACTCAATCCATGAGAAGTTATGGGTTCAAGCAAACTCAGGCTGACCATACCTTATTTCTTAAGCATGATAAAGGTAAACTTACAGCCTTAATTGTTTATGTGGATGATATGGTGGTTACAGGTAATGACGTCGAGGGAATTCAAAAACTTCAAATGTATCTAGCCAAGGAATTTGAAATGAAGGACTTGGGTACTTTGAAATATTTCTTGGGTATTGAAGTTGCAAGATCAAAGCATGGCATTTTTCTTTCTCAAAAGAAATATGTTATAGACTTATTAACTGAGACTGGGATGTTAGCTTGTAAACCTGCAGACACACCAATTGAGCAAAATCATAGATTAGGAGACTATCCTGATCAAGTTTCGGCTAACAAGGAAAGATACCAAAGATTAGTTGGGAGGTTGATTTATTTGTCTCATACACGACCTGACATAGCCTATGCTGTAAGTGTGGTGAGTCAATTTATGCATAGGCCAAGTGAAGCCCACATGGATGCTGTACAACGCATTCTCAGGTATTTGAAGTCTGCTCCTGGAAAAGGCTTGATGTTTTCCAATCATGGACATCAAGAAGTTGAAGGATACACTGATGCAGATTGGGCTGGGTCAGTAACTGATCGCAGATCGACTTCTGGATACTTTACATTTATTGGAGGAAATCTAGTTACTTGGCGCAGTAAGAAGCAACATGTAGTGGCTAGATCCAGTGCTGAAGCTGAATTTAGAGGTATGGCACACGGCGTGCAAGAATTGTTATGGCTCAATATGTTGTTGAGAGAATTGGGTTTCAATTCTACAAAGCCATCAAATCTTTATTGTGATAACAAAGCCGCCATTAGCATTGCTCATAATCCAGTTCAACATGATCGTACTAAACATGTTGAAGTGGATAGGCACTTTATTAAGGAAAGGTTGGTTGATGGTAGCATTAACTTGCCTTATGTGAAGAGTGATGACCAGCTAGCAGATATGTTAACAAAGGCAGTGTCAAGTAGGATTTTCCATCTTGCACTCAGCAAGTTGGGCATTCGAGATATTTATGCACCAACTTGAGGGGGAGTGTTAACTGAAGCAGCCAGCCATTGTGGACTTAAGCAGCCATAGCAGCCAGCCATTGTAGACTTAAGAATTAGGAAATTAGACATGAGTTCCATTGTAATTAATAAAGTAGTTGTAAACAGTAAAGTTAGGTATAGGCAGTAGTGTTTTTATGACTTCTTGTACTGGTTTCATACCTGATCATCATTGCTTGTATTCCTATATAAATCCTCCAATTGGGAGATGAATACATCAAGAAATTAACTCTATTTTGGCAGAATGCCCTGACGCTTTTTAAAAAACTTTCAAACACACTCAGTTGTTCTCAAGGCCAAAGTATCAGCTGAGCTTTATTGTTTCTTTTTTGGTCGTGAAGGCACTTCCATGTGTTATCGTGCGTGTTGTGTCTTTGGCTGACTCAGCTTTGTCTTCAAAAACTGGATAAATCATGTTTTGTAGGTTGATTATGCATGCACACCTGAAGAAGTGCAGCAGCATTTCCAATCATGTGGTACGGTCAATAGAGTGACTATACTGACAGATAAGTTTGGCCAACCAAAGGGTTTCGCTTATGTGGAATTTGTGGAAACCGAAGCTGTTCAAGAGGCTCTGGGGCTAAACGAGTCTGAGTTGCACGGCCGGCAATTGAAGGTAACTCATCGGAAAGCTGGGCATGGATGTTCTTATCCATTATTTTTGTTATCGCATTTATTCATTTTCTTGTTAATATATATGTCTATAGGTTTTGCCTAAAAGGACGAATGTTCCTGGTATGAAGCAATACCGGCCGAGACGCTTCAATCCTTACATGGGTTACCGCTTCAGGAGGCCATATGTACCTCCTTACTTCTCGCCCTATGGATATGGGTATGTTCCTTCCAGTCTCTTATTCTATTTATTATCAAAATGAGGTGCCTGATGTATCATGCTTTCTTTTCCCTTTCTTCCATCTGCAGGAAGGTTCCGAGGTTCAGAAGGCCAGCTCGATACATGCCGTATTACTAGAAGATTGGTTGCATCGTGGACTAGCGTATGCATCTGGCTGAAAGGATTTGTCGTCTAATACAAGGCCTGTCGTTTATATTATTGCTGAGTTTTAGTTTTGCCCTGGTAGCTCTATCGATGTGCCCTTATTGCTAAAGTGCACTTTGAACCATATGACTAGAACGCCTATGTTGCGGTTGAGGGTTATGCACGTGTGCCATATGAAGTAGCTAATAAAAGTTTCTTATTGGCCAATAATGCAATGCATAGTCTATAATTTCTTCCATCCATGTTGGCAACATCTTTGGTATGCCTCAAAAATGGTGTTTTCAAGGGTGGCATTACTAGAGATAGACTGGGCTTGGCTCAGTCGTTCACATGCACATGGGTCGGTAGGTGAGCTGTTGATGCAGAATGGCCCAGCTATACATTTGTAGGTCTCATTCGTTCACACGCATGTGTGCGACTGAACCTAGCACTCATCGGGATTCCAGTGAGAGCATTTAGTTGTGATCCTAGTAGTGCGTTTGTGTCGAGTGGTGTGTGTGTGGTGTGTGTGTGTGTTATTCGTGGCTTTGCACATCCAAATCATATATGCTCATCGTATCCTTCACTCCAACTTTCCTTTTCCTTCGTTAGATGCAGGACCCTGCCTAAACTTTAAGATTGATGGAGTTTTGTCAACAAAAAAAGGAAGGTGTGATGGATGATGAGCCAACGTTATAAGCAATTCTCTGTAGGCAAATATTGTCTATTCCCCCCAAGTAGGCAATAATAAATATTATTTGCTTTGCTTAGTTCATTGGAGTAGGCTACAATCAGCCTGTATAAATTAATACAATTTTGCTTAGATTGTATACCAATGAAGATGGATTTGTTGTTTCCTAATATGTTGTTTTTACGTTGTCATATTTCACACGGCTAGTCTTAGGTTCGATTTTTGAAATTGGTGAATTACACGATGGTGGCCAGAAGAGGTTAAAATGCCTCCTTAAGTCTTTCTGATCCTTGAAAAAGTTGAGCTACCGGTGCTCTACCTGCATCTATCTACAATAAGACGAACAAACCAAGCAGAATATAAAGTTAGATGGGCACGTGAGTTATAGTTATAGTTAGATGGGCACGTGAGTTATAGTTATATGCATATGGGGGTTTCAAGTTGAACCAGCTAGTTAGGGTTTCATCTACCTCTTCCCCTGGTGGCCACAACTAAGTTACTAGTGCTAGATCTCTGGACTCCTAACAGTTTAAGGTTACATCTCTCACCGACCAAGAAATTTAACATGTACCCAATTATAAAGAGCGACTTTCATCGATGAATATTTTTGTACAACCAACTCAGCATTGTATTTTAATAATTTGAACTGTTTCATTTTTTAATTAGTTTTCTTGAATGATTTCTTGCAACAATAAATTTTGAATAAGGAAAATAATTTGGATCATTAAAACAAAGATTTGAACAAATCTGACAATTATGGGTTACATCTCTTATTGACCAAGAAATCTAACATACATCCACTTATGTATGTAAGTTCATCTTTATTAGAAATATGACATAAATAATGATATAATTAAGCGATAAAAGTAACATAAAAGTGGAACGTTGCCCCAACAGAAAGAGAACACGTGTGTGCATATGTTATGCGTGGCACCACACGCACTTCACAAGGGTACGTGTGCAGTGCAGCTGTCTAATTTATAATTTAATTGCTTGTTGACCTTTTGGATTATATTCTGAACTTGTATTTTTTTATATTAAAATTTTAAAATGGTCCAATGATGATTTTCAATATTTATTATACACATGCGAGGCCTTCGTTTAGGCCGTACATTAACGATTTGGATCTCATCATGATCTAAATTATGAAGATTTTAGGGATTTTTATATTTTAATTATTTATCATGTATCGGATGATCATAAATTATTTAATTTTTTATTTAAAATTAAATACAAATAATACCTGACGAAAATTAATCACACAATATACATAAAAACTAATCGCACAATATACGATAAACTGTTAGAAGATGGGAATCCGAAGGTGAATCCGAAGAGAATCTTCTTCCTTATTAATATCTAGATCTAGAAAGATTGCTACTTGCCTACCGACTCAACAAAATCATTCATCATACACCAAAATATGAAAAATAAAATATAAAGAACAATAAGACGAGTAGGTCGCGTGAATAACATGGGGAGTTGTATGCATTGTACATCGATTGTATGAGGAACAAACTTCTGGACACAACATTCCTATCACAAAATTACAAGAATGACATGCAGAGCGTTGAATGTGACACTACGAGGCGTTTGTATACACCAGTTGTATAGATACGGCCGTGTGCGTTAATCATCCTAATCACGGGCACCGCCAAAATGAGAACTTTCTCATAAATCACTAGTCATCTGATGGGAGAGATGAACGCAAAATTATATGTACTATAAGCACTATTTTAGAAATTTTCGTCCAGCGTCTAGGTGTTAAGCGGCTGGTCATTATTCCGATTAATCTCGAGACGTTTGAAAATTAAGAAAGTGTGTCTACACCTGCTTAGGTGCCCGTCTAGACCGCCTAGGCGGTTGCCTAGCCCGCCCAGACCTACCTGGGCACCTGTCTAGGTCGCAACTCTCACTTAGACATAAAATATATAACTTTCATTTTGCATTTTATTTTTTCAATAAATTATAAAAGATTTGTTGAATACTTAGATGAACACAAATGATATACTTGTTCCTATGTTCTAATATTTTATAATCTATATATCATTCTATCTTACAATTTATGTATCTCAGTGCAATTTTGTATTTATTAAGTATGAGCATGCAATTATATATACGATATGTAATAAATTTACTTAAATTCTCCTAGTTTACCCAGACGCCTAAGTTCTAGGTCTCAACTTCCCACCTGATTAGCGTCTAACATCTTTTAGAACATTAGCCATAAGTTATGACTTTTGCTATTATTCTTCCAAAAATTTCGTACAAGTTACACCACCTTATCAAACTACCTCCATAAATTTTGACATAAAAAATAAAAAATAAAAAAATAAAAAAATAAAAAAGAAAAAAAGAAAAAAAGGGAAAAAAGACCTACATTTATAAATTTTGACCAAAAAAAAAAGGAAAAAGAACTGCATCCATAAATAAGACAAATTCAAATCCGAAATACAACAAATTAAATTATGGCATTGTACAAGCTTTGATCGCCAGCATCCTGCAATCCAATCTGCACAACCAAAAATAACTTGGGAATATATATATAGTACTCGACATTTTTCGATCCAGAGCTCAACTTTCTCATCGTTTATCCTGTTTCTCTGAACTGTTTCGACTCTCTTATCGCTAATCTGCAGGTGGAGCAATATGCAGTTTGCTGGATAATCCATACCACTTTTATTTTCTACCGAATACACCACGGTTTCCAATCATTTGATATAATGCACGACTTTGATGTTTTGTTTAGAGGTTTAACGAGGGCAAACGCTGAGTTCCCATCCTTCTCTTCCTAAGTCGTTCTGCAATGATGAAGGATAGCTCAAGAGCCTGAGAAGCATTGAGCCTCGGGTCACAGTGGGTGTGGTAACGTGAGCTCAGATCATCAAAAGTCACTGTTCGCGAGCCTCCAATGCACTCTGTCACATTCTGCCCAGTCATCTCCAAATGAATTCCTCCTGGGTGGCTCCCTTCTTGTTCGTGCACATCAAAGAATGCTCGTACCTCAGCCTGCAAGCAAATACAATATACCAACCATTGTTACACGAAGACGATGATTCAATGATGATGGTAATAAGTAAATAGATTAATAGGTAACAAATTGTGAATACACAAGGGCATCACAATCTTGCATATAATAACTTGTACGTCTAATAGAAAACCGACATATTGCTTGAGTCTCTTTACGAACTAGATGCTAGCACCGATAAACTGCCACCAAAGGATTATGAGCACTTTTCAGTCCACAGGACATTTTCTTCAATACTAACCTACATGGCATGGATTGTTCAAAATAATGCTGACTTAAACGATATGCAGTTGCAGTATTGCTATGTTGATTTATATGTATAGGTGGTGCAACATGATCAAGCAGTCAATGGTACTACCTACAACAAATTATTAGAATGGGAAATACTCGGAGATTTTTCCGTTTCATGTTGATTAGAAAAGAAATTATACCAAGATTGAATCAAATGGACGTGTTTTGAGTCCACAGGGTGCCTGGATAGTGTTTCCATGCATTGGATCGGAGACCCAGGTCACAATCTGCCCTGCTTGGCGGACAGCCCTAATCAAATGAGGAAGCTTGACTCTCATGTTCTCAGCACCCATTCTAGCAATGATTGTGATCCTTCCTGGCTTGTTACTAGGGTTCAGGATTTCGATGATGTTAACAAGATCTTTTGGGTCCATTTTATTGCTCACCTGCACCACAAGTATCATTTTAAGCCATTTAACACAACTTTACCCGAAAAAATGAACGGCGCAGCTTAACTTACTGACACTTTTAGTCGCTCAACAACGACGAGTTTGATCTATCAGCGTACACACATGTAAAGCCACTAATAACAATGAGATTAATCGAGAGTTTAAAAAATCCTACCTTGATGCCGATGGGATTGGCAAGTCCTCTTAGGAACTCTACATGGGCACCATCCAGTTGCCGGGTACGCTCACCAACCCAAAGCATGTGGGCGGAGCAATCATAGTACAGACCGGAAGTAGAATCCAATCTTGTGAGTGATTGCTCATAGGCCAGATGCAGACATTCATGGGATGTCCAGAAATCAGTTGTTGTCATGATAGGATGATCAACTGTAAGTCCAGCAGCATTCATGAACCCTAAAGCCTCGTCGACCCGGCTAGCCAGTTCCTGGTACCTGTTGAATCATTGTAACAGCGCAAATGAGCAAATTGAAACTCTTCAGTCTGATATTCAAATTTGATTATCTTCGAAACTCCTACGCGTCCAAATTCCGAATTTGTACTAGAACATTCAAGTATATGTTTTAGCATTCCTTACAGTCATGTAAACTAATATGGATAATATGGATAGGGATCTAAATTTTTAAAATGTGGGTTGAGTGCATACCTATCTCCCTGCTCGCTGTGCTGAGCGAAATCAAGATTCCACTGAGTAACCCTCTGCATAGCAGCATACCCTCCGGTGGCAAAGGCCCGAAGAAGGTTCAAAGTTGCCGCGGATTGGCAATAAGCTCTTATCAACCTCTGGGGGTCTGGATTTCTAGATTTCTCATCAAAAGCGTCACCATTGATGTTATCCCCTTTGTAAACCGGCAACTTCACCCCATTCTTCTCTTCAAAATCCGCTGATCTTGGCTTCGCGAACTGACCCGCCATTCTTCCCACCTAAATGAACAAACCCGCAACTCTCAATCCTCGTCCAACACAGTTTTTCTTTTCACATTTTTTTTTTTTAAACTAAAAACTCGTTACGTAACTAGTTTCACTGAAAAATTGAAAACTGAAATGGTTATAAAAAATTTCTCGGTCCTCGTTCAACACACCATTCAAAACAATAAACCCAAAAACTAAGGTGACGTTTGATAATCATTTCGTTACTGAAAGTAGTTGCCAAACAAGTTTTCGAAAATTAAAACTAAATCTAACAACCGAAAACTGAAATGGTTATCAAACGGTATCCTAGAACACTACAACAAAAATCAAAGATTTGTCAAAAAACCAGACGAGATCGTCAAAAGCACTACCTTGATAACAGGCACTTGTCCTCCAAACATCAGAACAACACCCATCTGAAGCATGATTCTGAAGGTGTCCCTAATGTTGTTGGCGCTGAACTCCTTGAAGCTCTCAGCGCAGTCGCCGCCCTGCAAGAGAAAAGCATTGCCCAGGGCCGCCTCGGCGAGCTTCTCCTCCAAGTGCCTGGCCTCTCCGGCGAACACAATCGGAGGAAATGACTCGATGGTCTTTAGCACCGTCTCCAGCTCGTTCACATCCGGGTACTCCGGAAGCTGCAGGGCCTTCTTGGATTTCCAGCTGTCCAAGCTCCATTTTCCGGAAACCGACTTCGTGGGCGCCGCAGCGGCCTTTGGAGGCTTCTCGGCGACGACGGGGGACTTGCCGGAGTCGGCGGCGGCGGAGATGGGGTGGAGGGTCTTTTTCTTGGAAGGAAATGGGGAGAAAATGGGTTGGTGAGACTGAGGAGTGGGAGGGGAGAGAGAGTAAGTTTTGCAGATTGATTTGGAGGACAGGGTTGCTGGATTTGTGAGAGCCATTGCTGTTGTCTCTCTCTCCTCCTCTTCCTTCTTCTCTCTCTTACTGTCTGAAGAGAGAACTGGAATTTCTAGAGAGAGAAAGAAGGTGTTTGGTGAGGAGGCTGTGAGGAGGAGTTTGGTTTGAAGGGGTTTATATAGCGATTTTGGAGGGGAGGACTTCGAACAAACAGGTGGGTAGTTGGGGAAGGAGGGAATAAGGGGTATTTTGGGAAATAAGTGAATTATAGGGTCAGTGGGTCACATATCACATGGGTATTATGAAACGAAATTAAGTGGGGCATAGGGGCATTAGAGTCTTTTTGGTAGGGTAAGTGAAGGTGCAATCTCACCAACCATGGTCGGATGCTTGCCGTTATAATGTTTATTATTTTATTAATGATAAGTGTTACAGAACTCTTTTAAAAATGAGATTACGTCACCTTAATTTTTTTAACACAATATTTTATAACATCAGAATAGGAATTAACGTTAAACTGTGAGGTGATAATGAGTTCTTAAAAAGTCCCATTTAAAAAAAAAAAAAAAGAGATAATGCTAAAAAAACTAAATTTGTAGACAAAATTTTGTAAACTAAAAACATGAAAATTAATGATTAAGTTACTACTTAAACGTTAATAAACGTGCTCATTCTTATTGATGACAAATAATTTATTTTATAAATTTATCTACAAATTTAGTCTCTTAGCATTACCTTTTAATAAAATCTCCTTAACATTTCTCTTTAATTATTTCATTCATTCAATTTAGCTATCAATTATATTATTATATGGTCTTATTAGCTAATGAGTGTCAATCTCATAATTGCCCCAATTATTTCCCTTTTTTTTTCATCCAGTTACTACCCTTCAATCAATGGCATAGCCAAGATTTTTAAATAATGAGGTCATAAGATCAAGCATAAAGCTTCTTTGGGTCATTTCATCGAACATCTAGTAGGCACCTGTCAATTCATGTCAACATACGCCGAAAGTCTATGCCAACATATGTCGACAAGTACTATTATTTATAGAGGCTTGTCGATGGTGGATGTAAGATATTGTGGAGTAATGTTGAAGACTACCAAGAGTTTTCAACTAAAGTACTTCATTCAAGAAAAGAGGAAATGAAGACAAATATAATAAAAGAAAATAGAAGCAGAAAAAGGAGGTTGTAATTTAGTTTGCCTTACTTGTTTATGGGTGTCAAATACAATATACAAACAATTATACATGGGATTTTTGGAGTTATTAGGATCAAGAACAACCAATGATCCCATGCCGTCAATCAAGTACATCTACCACCAGACAATGTATTATAAAAAAATTTAAATCACGAGACAACCTCATAAGATGTTTTAAGTTCGAATTATTATTATTTCGTTTAGTTTTAAGTTCTAATGATATTTCTCTTTACTCATAACTTATAAGTACAAAGTTTTAGGTTGGAACCGAATCTCATAAATTATAAGTTCGAGTATTTGATACTAATTTATTCTATCACCCCTTACTATAAATATAACTTTGTATTTAAAACAAAGTCGAATTTTTTATTCTAAGGAAACATATAGCAAACAAGTCTTTTACTGTCAAAAATGGTATTTTAACTGTACTTGATAATTAGATCATTGAAATTTTAAAAGGAAAACTAATGAAAAAAGCTTCAAAACTTTTAGTTTTAACAATAAGGACAAAATAAAAGGTAAAGTGAATAGTACCATGTCTGACTTTTTAGTGTAAAAATATGATTTTTCGTTAAAGTGAACACTACTGCGAGTTTTTTTTTTTTTTTTTTTTTTTGTTAAAACTCCCAAATTTAAAAGGAAAAAGAAAAGATATGAAGTAAGATTTGAAAACTCTACCATTATGTTGGGTCGCTAGACTTGTTATAGATTGATGTGACCCAAGTCACATGTCAGATTTTTTTTTGGCAGACCAGTCACATGTTATTTTGGTCAACATCTCTCTTCGAATTCATATAATAATTCAATCGGATGGCACTAAAATTTCATCTCAACACAATAAAATAATAAAATAGCTGTAAATATTGGTCAAGTTAATGGTGTATGATTCTTTCTTCTCCAAAATTCATTTCAGTCACCTCCCCTCCTTTTCTCCTCCCCTCCCACTTTTCTCTTTATCTTTCTCTTTCTACAAAATAACTGAAAACATTGGTCAAGATAATTGTGACATCTCACATCGTCTAGGGAAGTGATCCTTATATGTTTACTGACATCCCTACCTAGCACGAGGCCTTTTGGGAGCTCATTGACTTCGGGTTCCATTGGAACTCCGAAGTTAAGCGAGTAGTGCGCAAGAGCATTCCCAAGATGGGTGACCCATCGGGAAGTTCTTGTGTGAGTTCCTGGAAACAAAACCGTGAGGGCGTGGTCGGGGCCCAAAACGGACAATATCGTGCTACGGTGGTGGAGCGGGCTTGGAAAGTGGTCCCCCCGAGCGGGGATGTGACAATTTGGTATCAGAGCCTAACCCTGGTAGTGGTGTGCCGACGAGGACGTCGGGCCCCTAAGGGGGTGGATTGTGACATCCCACATCGCCCAGGGAAGTGATCCTTATATGTTTACTCTCATCCCTACCTAACATGAGGCCTTTTGTGAGCTCACTGGCTTCGGATTCCATCGGAACTCCGAAGTTAAGCGAGTAGCGCACGAGAGCACTCCCAGGATGGGTGACCCATTGGGAAGTTCTCATATGAGTTCCTAGAAACAAAACTGTGAGGGCGTGGTCAGGGCTCAAAGAGGATAATATCGTGTTACGGTGGTGAAGTGGGCCCGGGAAGTGGTCCCCCCCGGGTTGGGATGTGACAATAATGGAGTATGATTCTTTCTTCTCAAAATCCATTTATCTCCCCTCCCACTTTTCTTTTTATCTTTCTCTCTTAATGACGTCAACATAAAATGTTGACGTGAATTGGAGAGGCAATAAAATGGAAAGGAGATAACCTGGATCCCAAGTTAATTTGAGAGAGAAAGTCCTATGCTAGGTGCAAGTCAAGGTCGGACAATGTAATAATAATATTATTATTTTTGTTAAGCAAATGGTATTAGTTACATTAAAAGGGTAGGAGAGTGGATGCTAAGCTTCACAATGAGCTAGTCATAATAATGTGGTTCAAATTCGCCTTTAGCGATAAACGAATCTAAAACCTCTTGCTTACAAACGAATAAGAATACTACTAAATCATATTACTAATTTGTAGTAGCATATTATTATTATTATTATTTATTAGAGCATATTTAAAACATGAAATCGATTAAACGGATGTTAAATAAAAGACGAACTCAAAATAAATAAATAAATAAATAAATAAAGGGTATTTGAATGATTGAGGAATCTTCTCGATCTTAACACAATTTATGTGACCCGTCGCACGCTTTTCTTCGGTTTTTCTTTCTGGGAAATGAACTTAAGCAATACATGCCACATGACACATGCCTTTCTAAAGTGAGTTGCCTCAAATCTTAACTAACCCAAGTTTTCTTCTCAGTCTTGTTGTGCCAACTTTGCGATGATACTCCTCTCACTTCTTGGCATATTTAATTATTTCTAAGGCGATTAGCAAGAAGGATTACTATTTGACAGAAATGATCATGTGTCATTGTATCATAGTTGTGTTATTGTTGTATGTTTACTATGTTGTCATTATTAAAAAATGAACATTTCTACAACTAAATGTCAAAAAGTGACCATCCAACCTAATTGCCCATATTTGTAAGTGATGAGAAAATATGTATGTGAAAATAAACGAGGATAAGAAGGAAGTATGAAATAAATTAGGGTATAAATTTCATGAGTTATTTCATATCTAAAAATTCATTTTTCAGGTTTGTCATATAAAAAAATAGATGGAAATTCACCTTTTTTTTTTCATTTGACCAAACAAATAATAATTGATTCATTGCAAATTCAATTGTTATAAGTAAATATATGCTTAAAATAACCTTCTGTTAATTCCTATTCAGAGGTATTATTTTCTTGAAGTATAGCTCGTTTGAATGTACTTTTAAAATTACTGAAAACGCTTTTAGTGAAAATGTTTTTGGAATCAATCCTTAGTAAAAATACAAATAAATCATGAAAAATCAATTAAAGTGTTTCCTAGAAGAAGCACATAACTAGTACTTGCTGCAGTAAGCACTAAAATGCTTTTAGAATCCAAAAATATTTTTTCTAAAAGCGTTTTTAACCATTTTAAAAGCACATCCAAACAAGCCCATAATCATCCTAAGTTATTTGAATTTAACTTTTTGTATATTTGACTAGTAGAGAAGCTAGAATTTTTCTTCACGAAGGGCAAAAATTTCAGCTTTATTGTCATTCAAAATAGGTAGTTTGGTTTGATCGATATTAAATTTAGAAAGAGTAACCCAAACGTTCTGAAGGTTCAAAATTTTATAGCGCAACATTCACATTGTTTGACACAAAATTTGGTGCGCAATATTACACTTCGTAGAAACTAAATAGTATAAAACCTATCTATCCACTATGAAGCACACCAGAAGATACAAAACCCCAGAAAACTCTGATACCAAAGAAAATCTAATGACATTAAATATTTTCAATCTAATGTTCAAGAGTTTTAATCATTTTAAAAGTAGTCTCAAAATATAACTAGAATTATACAATAAATTAGTTACAATAATTTGTTACCAAGCTGGATAGAAGAACAAAAATGATGTGGTCTTAAAAAGAAAAAAAAAAGTTAGAAATGAATAAAAACAAAAAGTCAGAAGATTGGTTAAGAAAATAAATAAATAAAAGAATATAAGGGTGAGGGAAACAAAAGGTGGTGAGGACCATCTTAAAGAAAAACAAGGGATGCGTTGTATTGAAAAACGACGACACCTTCAAATTTGCACGCTGCCTCTGCAACAAAAATATTTTCATATTCCGGCGTAACGGGCTTCTCCACATGCGCCCGTCTAGCCCCCGCTCAGCCTCTCTTACCTGAACTTGGAATAACAAGAAGAACCAATTCATAATCATATTCGAATACTTTGGAGAATCAAAGGCTATTTTAGAAGACATGTGGCATCATATTCATCGGATTCCTCATTTTTCAACTAATCACCTACGCATGGGAGATAAATATGATCGCTGATGGATTAACAAATTTAGGACATCTTTATAATCATTCTTGTGTTTGGTTTAAAAGTGTTCCTTCCAATAACGTAGTTAGGATTTATTTGGTGGGTGGGCGAAGCTAAAATTATTACTATGAAATCAAATTTTCAATCTTTTGTTGCCTAAATAAAGTTATATAATAGTAAATCTGAAAGTAACAATTGAAGCAAGAAATTTATACTATATTTTCTAAGCTTCTAGCCTCAAAACTTTTAAGTGAATAAAATAAGGAATCATTTGTAGTATGAAAGTTTTAACTTATTACTTTTAAATTATAATATTTGTTAAAGTGTTGAATTTATTTAACATTTATTAGCTCTTATTTTCTTCGAAAGCAATTAATTTTAAGATTCAAAATTTTCATTTCCCAAGTAGAATATGAAAAGTGAAATTTTATTTGAACCCACAAAACCTCTCTCTACACCCAACTTAAACTGTAAATGGAAATTAATTTTTTTACCCTATTGCATAATTACCATCAAGTACAAGATGAAATTAACATAAAAACAAAAATTTATCAATAAACCCACCCCTAATAATCAAACCCTACCTTACCAAATCACCATTTTTACAAAACACTTTCAATACTGACAGTAAACATAGACAAAAACACTGAAAAAAGAACCTTCAAATGGTGGTCCATAAAGGATCTGAACTATTGAGCAAGTCGAAAGCCGAGCTGATCGATTTCACAAGCCATGCAAATTTGATGTCCCAAAACCAGGCCACTACATAATATATTGGGAGATCAAGGGATAAGTTGAAGAGAGAGTTCTTAGTAAACGTTGTAGAGAAATGGATGCAACATTTTTGGATCATGGCTATGTGGTCTCGAGGAGAAGCAATTCGATCCGGCCTCTTAAGCTTCGAATTGTGGAGAAGGGAACTTTCAAGGAAATTTTGGAACAGTTCAACTGAAAAACTGATCAGTTTTTCAAATTATTAACATTCAATAAGCCAACATTTTCATATGTACCCAAATTCAAGCAAGTTAGCTATAAGGGGATTTTTTTTTTCTTTTCCTTCTAATTTAATTTGAGATTTTATTTTATAAATGAGTATAAAGATACACTTTGAGTTGGGTTTGGAAGGGTAGTTTAGATAATAAATTTGGGTTTAAAGAAATATTAATTCTTTAATTGCAAATAATATGGATGTAGAGACTAAGTTAGATCTAGAAAGATGTTACATGTGTTTAAATAAAATTTCCCATGTGACAATTAAAAGTTATAAAATAACCAAAAGATTAATATTTTTAAGCTTAAGAACCAAAACTCTTCCTATGCTATAGCCCAGGAGAGCCATGTACTTGGCTCCGCATGAGTCGTCAAATACTTCAACCATCAAATAAAGAGACTAAGGATTGACTTTGGTTAACATTTTGGAAGTTGGTTAAGCTGTATTTGCATCTCATGCATGCAGTGCGCGTAAGGTATTGGATAATTAGCAAGGAGTGATAGATAAAGCTCCAGGACTTTGATGGGATTTGATAGGGACACGTGTTTTTTTTCTTTCTCATGAAGGTTTATGGGTATAAGGAGACTAAGGCCTAGTTTCTGTTAGCCCAGATATATCAAGATGGAAGAGGATCTGGTCTGGATCTCTTCCATTAAAGGCTCATGATCAAGTGATTCGGATTGTTGAAATTTGATTCAACAGTTATAATTATTATAACTTTCAAAAGAATCTCCTGTTTGTAACCGTTTGATCAAATTTTAACGATCCAGATCACTTGATCTTAGGTCTTTGATGAGAGAGATCCGTACCGAATCGTTTTCCATCTTGATACATCTGGGCTAACAAAAACTAGGCCTGAGTCTCCTTATACCCATAAACCTTCATGAGAAAGAAAAAAACACGTGTCCCTATCAAATCCCCATGATAAAATTACAATTCAAAACTCCCTGACTTTCACACTTTTGACTTAGGCATTGGAGCTGCGTTGTCAAACACCCTCCCTGTGAGACTATGATTTTCTGGGCCCACATGTGGCACAATATGGTCAAAACAAACGAAACCCTCGTCGGGTGATCATGGCCGTGCCTAGTACCCCGAGTTAGATTGCTTAAGATTTAGGTAATCCGATGTGGGTCTATTAGGCCTAACCTCGTTACAAGGATGACTTGTCTCCCAATTAAGGAGATCCTAATTCATATTTAATTAGGATATCTTAGAGATTAAACAATCTAATCATAATTTTAGGATTGGATATCTTATTATAGATTTCCTTTTAGATACTCTCCTGATTTAATAAAGATTACTCTTCTTAAAATGACTCTCAAGATCACCAAGGATCTAATAGTGACACTACACATTCTCTCATTGAGGAGTCACACATACTCTACACATGCCTTAGTCCACAAGTAGATTTAATCATGGAGATTCATCTCTCATAGGAACCTCGCCATAGGCTTTCTCGTCAGGGAGACATCATCATTCTTAGAACTACACATGTGATTTGATTTTCCCTCCCTAGAAAAATGTAAGCAATCCAACATGAATTTATCACCCATCAATCAACCTCATCCATCTCTTGCTGTTGTTCATGGGTGATTCTGATCAACTAATGCCATCTTCCGCGGATGTGCGCAATTCATTCCAACACTCCCATTCTAGTGGAGGAACATGGAAGTGGAGAGAGAAGAAGAGAGTGAGAGAGATTGTGGAACAGGGAGTGTGGAGAGAGGGAGAAAGATTTATTTTGTATTTATTTTTTAACTTTTTAAAATTAAAGATATTAAAATCATTTGTAGGTAAAGCTTAAACAAAGAGCAACGAAATTTTATTTTGTGAAATTACATTAGTATACTTAATTTTTTTGTTGTGATAGAAGACTAAATAATATTTTCACCACAAAGAAAATTCTATTAATATATAGTTTAGATGATACAGTAAGTTATGAACTTTGTTAATCTAGGTCATTTTTCTATTAAAAAAAAAAAAAAAAAAAAAAAAAAGAACGATGAGTTCAAAACGAGATGTAGGCCGATTTCATGTTTTGCCTTGGTTTTTGTTAATCACACTCTCCACGCGCCAATTATCGAACCCATCGCCCACTATTTGTCCCTCTCTCTCTCTCTCTCTCTCTGTGTGCAACATCAAATGGACCAAAATCCAAAACCCTAACTGAACCCAACCGCACAATCACAGAGATCCACAGCCCCAAAACAATGTCATTCACTTGCCTCCAGCTATTAGTAAATTCACCTCCGCGACCTCGACTCGCCCTCTACATCGCCGCCGCATCTTTCCCCAAAACCCCAGCCATTCTCTCTCTCCCAATCATCAGTCGCCGGCATTTCCCAATCTCAAACAACAGTCCTGTAAATCCCCAAAATTTCAGCTCCCATCAATCTCGTCTTGGAGTGTACAACTCCGATGCAGCTCTGCAACCAAATGACGCCGTCAGTGGTGCCTTCAATTTGGACTATTTCTTGTCGATTGCGGAGTTTTTGTGCATTGCGTCGTCGGCGGTTGTTTCGATTGGTTTCGCGGTGAATTGCGCGGTTTTGAGCTTAAAGAAGACGTCTTTAGTGCCAATGGGGAACTGGGTTTTGGCGTCTGGGGCTGTGGCGTTGGTAATGGCCGTAGGGATTGGGGCGTGGATTCGGCGGCGGCAGTGGAGGCGAATGTGCAGGGAGTCGGTGAAGGGTGGGATGGAGTTGAATTTGTTTGAGAGAATTGAGAAATTGGAGGAGGATTTGCGGAGCTCGACTACAATCATTCGGGTTTTGTCAAGGCAACTCGAGAAATTGGGGATACGATTTCGGGTTACCCGTAAGGCTTTGAAAGAGCCCATGGCTGAGGTAATGGAAACTTTTGGATGACTGATAAGTTTGGTAAAGTCTTCTATTTATAGTAATGTAGATGAATTTTCGGAGAATTACTGTTTGACAGAGAAAAGGAAATACTTGAACTATTTTTGCAAGCATTGGCCTTTCTAGTTGGATTATAAATTGTGATAAGGTCTTGGAAATGTAGTATCAAAGTAAAACTAAATAGCTTTAGAAATTAATGAAGTGTTTGATTATAGTTTAGTGGGTTAAGTTCGATTATAGTTTAGTACAAAGACAAAAATGATATGAAGTTATAGTTTTGTTTGGGTTTCTGTTCATAAGTAACATGTATCAACTCCACATGACACGAATAGTATACAGATTGGTTAGTGTCCAGTGATCTTACATTATTAATTAAACATATTGAGTTAGTCTTGACTAGTACTTGATACGAACCTAAAATGGCATAACTTGAATAGGATGCAGTATAACTTGATTACATGGTTTGCACCCGTAATAGTTGTAAGTATCAATTGAGTATATCTGTTACTTTTTAAGCTCCATCCTATAGAGTGACCTCTGAGGGAATATGAAACCATGTATTACACACTATATGGTTAAGTTAGTGACGATTTGATTGGTACCTTTGTGCTGGTGGTTTCTGAATAACTCATTTTGTTATTTGTCAAATTGTGGAAATTGCAGTATATCTTGACATTTGGATATGTCATCTATCTGTGCCCAATTGAATTGAGTTTTTCCACATCCAAAAATGTTCAAATACACTGTCCACAAATGTGGAGTCTTAAGAATTTTGAGATTGGTTCATTTTTATTATTCAAAGGCCACACAGTTAGAATCTATTTGCTATATAGCTCGGTAGGATTGATTGTTCTTCAAATGGTGTCTAGATTATTACAATAACCACACCCTTGGAGATTTGATTTTGTCCCATAATCACCACCACTTTCATTGATTACTGGTTAAGACTTACGTCAAAATTTGAAGTTGCTTGTGGAAACCCATTCATCCACCTGTTAGTGTAACACCTTGGTTTCTGTCATCATTAACCTCAAAAAATAAATGTGTAAGTCTATGATTCTATCTTGCATCAGGCTAGTATTGGCACACTGCAATAAGTGTCTATGGAGTGATAATATTGGGATATACATGCCTATGATTTCAGTTGCATGCTGTATAATCTATTTCTTGTACAGTATATAGCTTTTAAGTACTTGTGAAACAGATACTGAGTGAAAGCTAATGCTGTAAGATTTGAGTAGTGAAATTAGTATATCATGTAGAGTGCTGAAAAAGGTGAGGACTTTATGTGCTTACTCGTAAACATGTGAAACTATCTCATGAAGCACCTCTTAGAGTCTCTACACAATGGAGCATCTATATATGTTAATAACTCAATTTTGGTACATGAGAATTTTTAAGGATGATGACTGTAGAAGTAAGATCTGTATGGCTACTGGATTCTAGTGGATGCTTACCATGTTCTCAATCAAGTACGAGTAACGATTATATACAATAGAAGTGTGTCGTCTAGGCCATATGGTCATGTGCTTGGCTCGAATGCTGAATACGCTAGGATTCTTTTCAAGAAGAATGGTAAAAGAGATCTAAAAATCATAGCAGCTATTCAGAATCCTCTACTTCTGTGGTGAGCTGTACGTGCAAAAAAGGTAACTTATTTAATAGTTATCATTACCTTTGCCTGGTGACGAAATCATATTTTCAGGCTTTTCAACTATTCTCTCCCCACAGCCAAAAAAAGTAAGGACGCATTGTTCTCCTTTCCCTGCATGATCATTAATCATTGTGAAATGTCAAAGGTCATAGCCATGAGAACAAAGACACTCAACGTCAGAACCCAATGATCTTGGAAAATGGTTCTGTCGAATCTCTGGTAGCTCCTGAAATAATTTTGTCGAACTGGGGACCATTTTGCAGATGATTGGGACAGGTTTAAACAAGTTTAGACACTTAGCGGTAGATGCAAGATAGTGTCGGTAATGGTATGAGTGGTAATCAACATGGGTAAAGTTGGTACAACAAAAACTCAAGGTTCTTTGGCTATGAGCCTATGCCATGCTGAGATGTTTAGGACCTTAGGATATTTACTGCTAACCCTGAAAAATGGATTAATTCAATATGTTGAAGTGCAGAAATAATGTAATCTTGTTTGCTTAAAGTATCAATAAACTTGTATCAGATAATATTGCAATTTATCTGGCACTTCATCTAACTAGTTTGTTGTTTCTGAAGACTGCAGCTTTGGCTCAAAAGAATTCTGAGGCTACGCGAGCATTAGCAGCACAAGAAGACATTTTGGAAAAGGAGCTTGGAGAAATTCAAAAAGTTTTGCTGGCAATGCAGGTCAGTGTTCTCCACTCCCAGCTGGTTCTAAACAGGATTTAGAGTTGTCAGGTTTCCTCAGCATGTAGACTCGAGGATCAAATATTTTCAATGATTTTGGGAATAATATTAACTTCTATGGAGTTCTTCCATTAGTGATTCAGCTGGTAGAAAATATCGTTGATTAGTGTGGTTATATTCCCTTCTACAAGCTAGAATGCCAAGGTTAATGGACTTTCAGTGTTTCTATCTGTTTGTGATTGCACTCTTATCTGCTTTTCGAATCTCTGTCATGGATTCTCTAGGTTAACAAAAAATTATTAATTGTGAGATCCAACTTTTGGCGTCATTATTATGAATATAATATGTTTCGCTGATTGTCATATGCAGGAGCAGCAGGAAAAACAACTTGAGCTAATTCTTGCAATTGCGACTTCTGGGAAGCTACGGGAAAGTAGACAGGTACGCGACCAGGAACAAAGTACCACTATAGTACCTAATTCAAGTGAGGAGGATTTAAAACAGAAGGAAGCCCACCAAATATAGTCTGTTGATGGAAGCAACGCAGACTACCAAGGATTTTGGAGCTACAAATTCTCATGTAACTGTTATTCCAACGTTGTTGGTCACAAGCCAAATACGTGGATCTGTATTCCTCTCAGGCGATTATCAATGCGGCTTTGTTCCCGGGGGTATGAGGTTTTCAGCCAAGAGAAAAGATTCTTAGGCTTGTTGGACGTACGCAGTGCTGGGTGGTAAAGGATAAACAACAAAGAAAGAATAATTGTAATACAGAATTGCAACCACTTGAGCGTACAATTGTCGCAATAAGGTAGGAATGTAATTTCTCCTCGCTCGTGTTCTGTAATTGTCAATTGCGAAATCAATCCGATTTCGTGTCACAAGGTACATGTTTCTGGTTTCCCGGATCAACTTGGTCTCATGTAATGCCATCGGTTTCTAACTGACGCTTCAAAACCTGATCATTTCATGAAGTTCGGCCCCTACGTCCTAGTTCCTCTATGACTAGCCGTGGGTTCAAACTTTGATAACTGTTTTGTTTTTAGTTTCTTGGTTAGACAGGTTCCACTTGCATTGATGCACAAACATCTCACACATGGAAGTTTAATGCCGATTATTAATGGCAGATAATTAGTAGGAAAAAGAACACTTCTTACACCAGGTTACAGGTGGTTGAATCTCTAACCTCCTGAACTCCATCAAGAAAATTCAAGGAGATCGGAGCCAATCGAACCCACCATTATCGAGATAAAAACCATCATGGAATTGGAACCTCATTTCTACGTCCTTCATACTGTTATCGTCCTCCCATTCTTCACCTAACATCTCTTCGGGCTGGTTTGGTATTGCTGTGCTTTGAAAAAAAGCTGATTCTGCTGTGCTGTGAGAATAAGCGGCTGTGAAATAAAGCAGCAGAGTGTTTGGTAAACTTTTTTGTAAAAATGCTTTTGAAAAAAAAAACAGTATTATAGTGTTTGGTAAACTTTTATGTAAAACAGATGTGAAAAAAAACCGATTTTTCAAAGCTGGGTTTTGCAGCTTCTTGTTTTTGGTTTTTTTTCACCCAAAACTGTGAAAACAAGCTGAAGCTGAATGTTTACCAAACACAAAAACAGCTCCCAGCTTTTTTTGATACCAGTTTTTTTCAGAATCACCTCAGTACCAAACCAGGTCTTCGTCAAATCATCCATTACATCCCAAGGTAACTAGCCAGAAGAAATCCAGTAATTTGAACAATCATCCCAGCCCTGAGAATTTCTTGACAGATTTTCATCAAAATCCTCAGCATACTTATCTTAGTTGCAGTAACTTACACCGAGTATTCCACGAAACAGGTAAAGCATGATTAAGAAAACAACCAAGAAAGTTAACAATGATCAGTTTATTATGATTGTAACTTGCTGATTTAGTGGATTAGAGAGGTCGGTCAAAAATTAACTACGAGGTTGGCTACTAAATAACCTCATATATTGTTTCATGCATGAGCTAGTAGCATGTAATATACAGTTAAATATCTATAAATTAATAGCCTTCAGACCAAAGAAAATCTATTAATTTAGCAAATATAAAATAATCAATGAATTAATAATTTATTAAATTATCAATTAATTAGCAGGACCGGCCCTGAGGGCAGTTCATGTAGGCACCCGCTTAGGGGCCTCACTTTAGAGGGGTCATCAAAAATTTTATATAATCTGTAAATTACATATAAATACATAAAAAGTAAAAAAAAAATATACATTAAATTTCATTTTTTGGTGCAATGGAAATGTTCAACTTCTTTTTTATTTTTGGATGTTGAGTTTGAAACATGGAGTTGCCTCTTTAGTCACTAGTTTTTTCTTGTTTTTAAAAAATTACTCTCCATCGATTTGTCCAAATGCATATAAAGTTATAAAACTCAAGTTCCTTTGCAATCTTTATTTTTCTTTCAACTTTTCAATCTCTCCATTTCTATCGAATTTTAAATCAACTATCACATGATCTTCAAGATTGTACTTTAAGGTAATCAAAACTTTGAATTTATATTTTTCTTGTCAGTAATTTATTATTCAATGGATAATTTTAATATTCAATTCGTTAGTGTGATGTTTGATTTTAGAAAAAACACAAGAGAAATCAATTGGTCATTGTTGAATTTATTATACTCGTCAATCAAGTTTTATTGTTCTTCACTCTCGATTTTAGACTCTTGATTGCAAACATTTAGTACATTTGCATCTAAAAATGTGAGACGTGTAATATTAAGTAATGTTTGGATATCTATCTTCTTTTAATATTAATTTTTAATGATATTTGATATAGAAATAGAATTTTTTATGTATTCAGCAAATTCTTATATATATATATATATCAATGTACAAAAAACAGGGGATCAGAGAACTTTAGAGCCCACTTCAAAGGCTCGCCTAGGGTCCCAAATTCTCTGGGCTGGCCCTGTTAATTAGTAATATTAAATATCCAAGTATTCCTTATTTTCTTAAATACAATACATTGTATTTAGTTTTTTCTTTTACGAACTAATAATTTTATGTATTTGTTTAATCAAGTAAAATTTCATGAATATACTTATTTTTCCTAAAAACATATTGTACAGTGTTTAATGTACTACATTATTATATTTTATGAACATTTTAGCAAACAAAAACCCAATTTAAATAAACAAAAGCCATAGTGACAAGAAATTATTAATTTACATATTACGTGGGATCTATATGAATTTTTTATAATGCATTATTGATAAATTTAGTGAATTATTAATTTTGCACGTTATACACAAATCGGAACCGGCCAAAAATATTATTTAACAAAGGTTATTAATTTACCGAGTACTAAATTATGGATATTCTACTGTATATTTGAGGTGTAGTGCAGTGCAGTGTGTGAGAGAATTTTATTGAGGCAAGGTGTGGAACTTATGAGGTTTTCCAATTTAAGCATACTATCCTACCTAGAAATCAAACTTTAATCATAAACTTGTCCATTTCGATAAAAATTTCAGAGATTGGTAGTTATGCTTGAGGAGTGGCCCATTTTTACTGAATTCATCTCATGGGTAAGTTATATTATTAGTTGGTTTAAGTTGTTAATTTGTTTAATTTATATATCTGTCTGTTGATTGTTTTATTTATTTGTTCTTTTAGGTGTTTGCTTATGAGCACGCTTACAACTGAAGTTTTTGGTGGAAATTTGAAAAGGGCTCTTAGACCTAAGGAATTCCCATTGATGGGGTGATCGAGATTCTACACAAAAACTTCAGTTGAAAGCGTAAGAAGGTGGTCATAAGCAATCACCTAAAAGAATATACAGATCAATAAACAAAATATATATAAACTGAACAAATTAACAATTTAAACTAATCAATCCTATAACTTATCATGAATATACAAATCCGCAACCCAAGCATAATACCAAACTCTTAAATTTCCATCCAAAGGTTCAAGCACTGGGAACAAACTAGGGAATTGCTACGATTAGATATTATGACCCATCCGATAAAATAGAGCATTGCTCGAATGTATTCTTTCCACCCCGACCCATTTATGATTAAACTGACCTCTAATCTTCTGATCACTAAAGGCAGTCTCCGAAACCTCTATCTCAAGAGCCTCGTTAGCTTATGATTACTAGTTTTATCGATAACTGACTGCAATTCACGGGAAGGTGTGTAGAGCTTCGGATTTTCTCGTGTGCTTTCACCACCTCTGTTCCTCAGTTGCCCCGCATTGGCACTGTTGCTTGTAGTTTTTTTCCCTACAAGCTTCCTTCGGTTTGTGGTGCAGATCTGCAGGGTGCTCCTTAGAAGATGTTGAAATTTTCTTTTTCTCCGCTTCTGAAGCGTTGGATGGCTTAATTTCTAGTGACTGGTTTACGTTGGTTGGATGGGATCTTTCCAAAGAAGGTGGCGGTGGATGCAAGTTGTTCATGTTTCTTTGCTTTTTTCTTTTTCTTTGGGCTCACAACTTTCTGTTGGGTTGTATATTGTGGTCCATATCTATATTTTATGTTTGTTGTTTTTGGACCTCTTTCATGTAAATTTGTTTGGTTGGTTTAATGAAGTTGCGAACCTTGCTACCAAAAATAAAAAGGAAATACCCGAAAATAAGACATTTCGTAATCTTGGAATAGAAATAGAATTTTTTGAATATGCACACGGCATGCACACCAAGATTTTTTCTACACCTTGAAATGATCAAATTGCCCTCGTATATAAACGAGTTATTTCCTCCCATTTTCTTATTTCTCTCTCTCTACTCTCTCTTTCCCTCCCACCCTCTCTCTAAAATTGATATTTATTGGATGTTCTTAGATTAGTGAAAGATAATGAAAAACCGAGTTGGAAGATTTGATTTATTTGGAGATTGTTTGTGTTTGCTGATTGGCCCTTTTAGGAAATGAACACATTTCTATGTTTGCAGTTGTAGATTGGAGATTTTTTCCTCAAATCATCATCTTTTTCCCCAAATTCGAAAACCCAGTTGGAAGATTTGATTTATTTGGAGATTGTTTGTGTTTGCTGATTTACCCTTTTGGGAAATGAACACATTTCTGTGCTTGCAATTGCAGGTTGGGGATTTCTTCCTCAAATCATCATCTTCTTCCCCAAATTTTAAATCCCATTCAAAACCCATCTGAGTCAAAACAATCTGCAGTCCAAAAAATTTTTAGATGTAGAAGAAAATCCATTATGAAAAACTAAAGACACCATTTTTTTGCCGCAATCTCTCTCTCTCTCTCTCTCTCTCTCTCTCTCTCTCATCCGCCGATGAACGCTTTCTCATTCTAAGTTCAAAGAAAATTTCAAATTTGTTATCTGTAACAATACGTGCAACGACATCGATTTTGTTGTGGACGTGCATCATGCAATTGACAACGTTAGGGGATATGCGGGGCCTAGATTTTGGAAATTCCTTAAAGGTCTGTAGTTTACAAATCTTTGACCTAAACTTAGATTATGGAAATCCCATTAAAAATCATCTATTTCCAGTGACATGCACACGACATGCACATGACGACATTCACATGATATGCTCACAAATATGAGCCAACCCAAAAACTCATAGCTCATAGCTCTCTCTTTGAAAACAGAAAAATGACGTCCACTATATGCACACCACATGCACATCATATGTACAATACATGCACATGATATGTACAGAACTGGAGATCGAGCAACTAGTTGCTTTTTCGCATTAATAAGAAACTTTAAAGGCAATCTATTGGTACATTGGATACAATTAAAACATAATTGGTACGTATATAAGGTTACAACAACAATTTGAAAAGTCTTGTTATGTTTATCAACCACTGCTTAAACATGCACGTGGAAAATATGATACTCGTTGTTGTTATTTCATGGACACATATGACCCTTAACGTCCTCTAAGCTTTTTCTTAATTTTATTTTTCGCCAAGGCCAACTAGGTTGTGGTCATACTCCCTAAATTCCAAGGCCCAATATACATGCATTATACCTAATGGACATTCACGCTTCTCATATTAAGTTGTAGCATGAATAGTTGCATGATAGGAGCATATTTAGGCGACTTACTTAGCTTGTTTTCGTGCATTTATGTTGTTAATTCATAGTTGTTTTAGTAGTTTAAGCTATTTTCGTTTGTTTTTAGGTCCTAATGGCAAAGGGAGCAAGAAAGTGCATTTTGAGGCTATTTGGAGCATTTTTGGGCATGGATTGGATATCTTAACCATGGAGCCAAGAGGTTGGACGAAATTGAAGCCTTGTGTGCACTTTAGGAAATAAAACAAAGGGCCTAGCCCAATCAAACAATCCATCAAAGCCATGCAAAACCACCATTCACACACACTTCACACAAACAACACCCATTGCCGTGCATCCCCTTACATTTTTAGCATTCCACTTCATCATTACACCACATTCTCTCTCTTTAATCCACATGCATTCATCATCATTCACTCTAGTTTTAATTCACATGCAAAACCACCAACACATGCACCCATCACCAAACACTTACCTTTGACGTGACTCTTCACTCCCATTTCCAGCTTTTCCTTTGCATTTCCCTTTCATTTCAGCCACATGTATTCATCATTGCAGCCACCATTCATCCTAGTTGTCAATCACATACTTTCCCATTGTATAATTCATCCACATGCATCTTTAACCAACAAACAAATCAGCCACACATTCATTCACTTTCCTTTGCCGTGACTTCCCCTTCTTTCCAACATAATTCACATGCATTTCAGATTGCATTCCCATTCTTTAATTCAACCAACACAACCATGCACTCCAAATGCATTTCCACCCTGACAAGACCCTAATCATTCATCCACACAATCTGCCATCATTCACTCACATGCATTTCCAACCTAGCATTCCCATTCTTTAATCCAATTTCAGCCACATGCACACAAAACCCATCTTGTGCCGTGAGTTCCCATCAGATTTCCAGCAGCCACATGCACTTCCCTCTTTGCACAAGCCACTCCACATGCACTCCCATCCATTTCATCATTGCAATCATTCCAGAAAATCAACAACCCATGCCGTGCACATTCATACACTTTCACATGCATCTTGGCAGCTTTCACATGCACACACATGCAATTCCAGCACCAACAACACCTCTTTGCCGTGTACCCTTTATGCATTTCCAACTTTCACATGCTTTCCTAGCTGTTTTCCATCATTAACCAGCCACATGCATTATAAACAAACAGCCATATACACCTCCACTCCTCCTATAAAAACCCACACCTCAATACATTCTGATTCATACAGATTTCAGTCACAACACTCTTCCATATTCAGAATGTAGACCATTTCTCCACCCTTGCCGTGCTCTCCCTTACAATCCAAACACCATCCTTCCATTTTCACCACTCCCCAAACCATTCACACCATCAAACTATCCTTAGACCTTGTGCTACAACGAAAAGGAAGAGAAGAGTGCCTAAACGTTCATACAATTCAAGTTTGAGTTGTTGGAATGTTTAGGTGTTTCTTTGATTTCTATGTTTAATTTCAATACTCTTTGTTTTGTACGAATGTGGTATGGAAGAGAAGAGGGCCTAAACGTTCATACAATTCAAGTTTGAGTTGTTGGAATGTTTAGGTGTTTCTTTGATTCTCTTTGTTTTGTACCATGAAGAACTAAACCCCCCTTGGCTAGGGGGGGGAATTCGAAATATATGTTTATGCTTGCATTTTGATTTGATTACTTCTAATTGCGTTTCATAAGTTGTGGATTCAATTCGTTTAACCGTTTGATTGATAACTTATTTATGTATGTTTATTAAGAGTGCACACTTAATTTTCATGCATGAATATGACGCTAGAATATAAGTGAGTTTCACCTAATAGTTGCGAACTTATATTCACAAGTAGTGGAGGTTGCTTATAAACAATCGCGTTAAACGAATTCTTGGCATAAGTTTCATGCGTATTCCATAGTAACGAATGCCTCGTCAACACTTATAATTTTCATAGAGCGTAATGATTCTTGCTTGTATCTCTATTATGCAATCATGTAGGGGACTTGTGGGGAATGTTTTGGGTTGTCGTATGCAATCATCCAATTCAATAACGTTAGGAAGATTTGAAGGTTAATTAGTGCATCACGGTTAACTTGGGGTGTTGAGAATTAATGATTTGTTGAAATGCAATTGGAAATCGTTTTATTATGCAAGTATAACATATGTGGAGATGAACCCCGTAGCTAACTTTCCATCCATTCAATTCCATCAATTTGTTCTTTCTTTTCTTGTTTCTGTTTTCATGTTTAATTTAACTTGTTATTCAATTATGTTAAACATGTGGAACTAATTTCTTTTTAGTTAGAGGCGAATTTGAAGCCATGAACGTATGTTGGTTATGATTTGATTTACTCCAGTTATGAATTCATGAACTTTAGATGTGGGTTACTTTTCTGTTTTGATTAAGAACTTGTTTATGTATGTGGGTTGAGGGTCGACACTTAATTTGCATGCCTAAACTTGATGCTAGGATATAAGGGAATTTCACCTAATCGTTATGAACTTATATTCATGAGTAGTAAAAATCGCTAGTCACGATTGTGTTTAGTAAACCCTAGGCTGGATTAACATGCGTATTCCATAGTTATGAATGCCTAGTCGATGTTTATGATTTCCGTTGAACTTAATGATCTTTGTTGAATGTCTCTATCATGCGTATTCCATGTTAGGGACTTTGATTAGGAATAATTTGGTTGTAATGCGTATCCCATTCAATCCAATGAATCTAGGGAAATCTGAAAGTTAATTTAAGCGGACCTAATTAACTTGGAGCATTGTCATTCATCGTTTGTTGAAGTCATAACTGGGAGTCAAATTATATGCTTATGTTCATGTGTGGATAAGGAACCCTCTAACTAGTTTCTATTCCATCAATTTCGTTTGTACAATCTGTTTTGTTTCCAAGTTTCTGTTTTAGTTTTAAATTCGTCAAAACCAATCCCCCATTTATTTTAAAGTGTTAGATTAGTTATAATTACATTTAGTTTGTGTTTTTAAGAGTCTTGAGTCAAGTCATCACTTAATTTCGTCCAAATTTGTGTTTGTACTCAAAACTGCCCAGAAAGTGGTTTTTAGGCAGTTTTGAGTGTTTTGGGTGATGTTTGAGTCTTTTGGTTTGTTTTAGTGTTTTAAAGTTTAGTTTTACATTCTTTGAGTCTAGTTTAGTGTTTTATATTACGTTTTTACGTTTTTGAGTCAGTTTCCAAGTGATTAACAATCTCTCCTAATCCCCGGTCCAGAACGATCCCTACTTATACTTATACTACAATTGACAAAAAGAGGGTTTAATTTGTGTGCGTATAAATCTCGCACCAAATTTTGGCGCCGTTGCCGGGGATTAGAAAATTTGCTAATCCCTTGGATTGTTTTATTTTCGTTTGTTTTTATTTTATTCCAGATTCTTAATCTTGTTTTGTTTCTTGTTCTAGGTACTAGTTTATGACTCGGAGTTCTCATCCGATTCGTGAACATATCCTGGAGTGATTGGGTTCTTCGTTCGGCTGCAAGACGTGAAAGAAAGCGCTACTTGGGAGGCAACCCAATGCACTGAATAAAACAAAGCATGTTCATAAAAAAAAAAAAAAAAAAAAAAAAAAAGATACTAAACATGGAGAAAGATGAAACTTCACAAAGGTTGTTTACGTGAAGCCCCACTACGAGGCGTCGGAGCGGAAGGCATCGGAGCGGAAGGCATAAAAGCGGGAGGTATAGAAGCGGGAGGCATCGGAGCTAGAGCATTCCAGGCCTCAATACTTGGCTAAGCGCTGGATGACCCAGGAAAAAGTTGCCTCTGGAGATAAGCCGCAAGCCTTTGACGGTCACTTTGAATTCGACCCTCAGATTCTTGCAGCTCATCAAGCTTCCTCTTCATGCCCGACGAATAGTTATTTGCAAGCACATGCAAACTTCTATTCTCGTACTTAAGCTGCTGGATCTCTTGCTTAAGACTTTCCACCTCTGCCATCAATGATTCCACCTAACGGGAGCGGGCAAGCAGGCGTTGGCCCATGTTGGACACAGAGCTCGAACACTGAACACTAAGAGCGAGGGACTCTTGAACGGCCAACTCATCGGACCGTCCTGACAGCAGCCTACTATCTTTTGGAGTGAGGAGGTTCCTAGCTACTATTGTAGCTGTTGTGGCGTCCTGCATCACGGAGTCTTCACCTGTAAGAGGATCGTTAGAAGATAAGAAAGAAGGGCGCCATACGTTACCTTGACGCGGCGCGCCCGTATCACTGCTGAGACTCAATTCTAAGCTAAGGTTCGATGGGTTTGCCATTTTTCAAAAGTGTTCAAAGAGAAGGGGCGGATGAAGTTAATTCTCAAAGGGCCGGAGTCGATTTTCAAGAATAGGAAATCTTCAGAGTGTGTATGTTGGCGGAGATCGATACCCCTATAAGAAGCCAAGGCGATGCGTCCACCGATTCAAAAAGCCGGAATTTCCGGCGTAATTTAGGCGACGCTTTCTCGGCTTTTCAGAGGACGTGTTCAACTTTGTCAAAAGATTTCTTCTTTTCAGAAAACACGTGGAGGCCATCATCGCAACTACACATCTTTAGCCGACAAGCGCAAAGTTCGACGACGCTTTCTCTGCTTTTCAGAAAACGCGTGCAGCTTTGTCAAAAGGAGCCACATCCGCACTACTACATGTCGTTCAGAAATCGAAGGGGCGTCGTTCAGAAATCGAAGAGGCGCCACTATTTCAAAAAGCCGGATTTGCGGGATCAAAACGTTTGTCGACAAGGGTAAAAGAACAGTACCACCACTTGATATTATCTCTATATATGTCGACCTTCATCTTTTATGGCAAGGCAAACCTGAAGAAAATGCCCAACTCTTCCTCACCTCTGAGGGCGCGCTCCCAGCAAAGCCTTTCGAAATACTCATTTTTTTCTTCTTCCCCAAAGATGATACCAGATGCCTGGAGTACAGATGACCCAGGAGGAAACGGCAGATTGAAGCATGTGCTGATTCATTCACCGCTTCTTCAAAAGCAAAGGTATCTCATATCATCAAGGTCAAAAGCAAAAGTATCTCATATCATGCTCTTTCCCTGTCTTTTTCTTTGTCCTTGTTCTTACTCGCATGGCAAAGTGAAAGAAGTAATCAGCCGGCACTTGGAGTCAGTTTTTCGATCTGGAGCCGACTGCCTGGAATTTATTCCTGGTTGCTTACCTAGCGTTGCTCTCGAGTAGTCATCTTCAACGGAGCAAGTAAGGCAAGTGAAAATGATACATTGAAGCATGTGGAGACAAGCAACAACTGCATATGCTGAGCTATCCTCTAACCCTCTTCAATACGAATTGGAAAGATTGAACAAAGAAACAGATAAAAGGAGGAAGCTCAGACCTTCGGGGAAGACCAAAAGAATCCTGCTGCCCAGTTCAAGAAGTAGCACAAAGGAAAATCAACGATGGGCGGAAACCAGTTCAAGAGAAAGCCTGTGGAATCACCAAGATCAATGCCTCAATGCAATTACCAAGGAGAAGATGAAATTTACACTCCATAACCAGATTTGCGTCCCTAAACTCTTCTCTTTGTTAAGTTACATTCTGCCATGTTTAGTATGTTTAAGTGCTTTTGTGTATTTACTTATGTTTTGTGTGAATCTATGCTTAAAACATTGAGGACAATGTTTGATTTAAGTGTGGGGGGGGGGGGGGGGGGTAACTAAATATATTTGATGCAAATTCGTGGGATTTTATCACCCATTACTTAAAATGTTGTTCCTTGCTGTTTTAAGATGTTTTTAAGTTGTTTTAGAGTGTTTTAGTATGTTTTGTTTTTATAACTCCGAAAATCACATAAAAATTTGAAAAAAAAAAAACATGTTTTGAAAAGCCTAAAAAGAGTCGTTTTTGAGTCATTTTTGTGTGTTTGTGTCTTAGGGTACCTTCCAACAAAATGACATGGATTTGGTTTGTAATTGCATGACTGTTAAAGAGAGTTATAAACATGGATGAAAGTTTGATTTACTCTTGGTATAGGCTTGGTTATGGTTATAATGTATGACTTCACATGCAATCATAAAAGAAAAATTCGTTTTTGTAACATGCTTGAAGGAAGGAACTCATACAAACGCTACAACCTTGTGAGACTCGAGCCATTACTTTCTTTGGAGAGTTATTTTCTGTGATTCTTTGTTTTCTAAAGTTGTTGCATGATCTCATTATTCCTTGCTTGGTTGCTACTTAGAATGCAATTGTATCATGATAGAACTAAATGCTAGAACTTATATCCGTTTCATTTAAAGCATGACATTGAATTGCATAACATATATCAAGATGAAGTTGTGTAGTTGCCACCATAGCCAAATAGCCTTACTTCCCATATTTCGTATATATTAGCTTTAACCCTGTTGAGCCTCGTTTAGCCTATTTTCTTTGCTAACCACATCACCCCTTACCTAGCCTAGAGTAGGACCATCCATACCCTTGTTCTTGAAGTATAGTGAGCATGACTTAATTGAATTCCTTTTGAGTTACATTTTGCAAGAAAATGAGTGTGGGGGAGGGAAAGTTTGTTCTTAAGTTTGTATGTTTTGAGAGTCAAAAGAAAAGAAAAAAAAAATTGTGAAAAACATATGAGAAAGAAAAACAGAAAAGAAAAGAAAGAAAGAAAGAAAAAAAAAAAAAAAAGAGCTTGTTCTCCCTTTTTGTTCAAAAGTTAAGTTTTCATTCAAAAGTGAATTCTAAGATGATTCAAATGCTTTGCTCGCTATTTCTTTAAGAACCTTTGTTTTCCATATCCCTTCTTTGTTAGCCACACACCCCAAGCCCCATTACAACCCGTGATTTCTATCTTGAGTGTTATGTGTTTCAATTTGTGGAGTTTGAACTTGGTATGAGCTTATGGTGTCACTGGTTCTCGCTTCTAAGTAGTAGCATTCCATTCATGAGATCATACCTAAACATGCTTATTAACTCCAGAAATTGCTCTCTTTATGATGCATATATGTGAGTGTTCGTTTTCATGTTTACATCAATCTTCTCACATATAACTAGTGTAGGGTGTGTAGTCAGAAAATCTGTGTGAAAATAGAGTGCATTCTAGTAAGGAATTGAGGAAATTCTCTAAGGCATGTTACTACATTCGAAATGTGTTTTAAATGCTTAATTGTGAACTAGTATGTGGTGACTATGATTAAGAATGTACTTAAGTGTAAAGATGGCTAAAATCTATGGGAATGATGATTTTTAACTTGTCATGTGCATTGGAAATCTCTGAGACGTTTGTTGGAAGGTGTAGGTTGTGTTTTGTTCGTTTTGTTTTGTTTTTGGTTTCTTTTGTTTTGTTTTGCTCGAGGACTAGCAAAAGCTAAGTGTGGGGGAATTTGATAGGAGCATATTTAGGCGACTTACTTAGCTTGTTTTCGTGCATTTATGTTGTTAATTCATAGTTGTTTTAGTAGTTTAAGCTATTTTCGTTTGTTTTTAGGTCCTAATGGCAAAGGGAGCAAGCAAGTGCATTTTGAGGCTATTTGGAGCATTTTTGGGCATGGATTGGATAGCTTAACCATGGAGCCAAGAGGTTGGACGAAATTGAAGCCTTGTGTGCACTTTAGGAAATAAAACAAAGGGCCTAGCCCAATCAAACAATCCATCAAAGCCATGCAAAACCACCATTCACACACACTTCACACAAACAACACCCATTGCCGTGCATCCCCTTACATTTTCAGCATTCCACTTCATCATTACACCACATTCTCTTTCTTTAATCCACATGCATTCATCATCATTCACTCTAGTTTTAATTCACATGCAAAACCACCAACACATGCACCCATCACCAAACACTTACCTTTGCCGTGACTCTTCACTCCCATTTCCAGCTTTTCCTTTGCATTTCCCTTTCATTTCAGCCACATGTATTCATCATTGCAGCCACCATTCATCCTAGTTGTCAATCACATACTTTCCCATTGTATAATTCATCCACATGCATCTTTAACCAACAAACAAATCAGCCACACATTCATTCACTTTCCTTTGCCGTGACTTCCCCTTCTTTCCAACATAATTCACATGCATTTCAGATTGCATTCCCATTCTTTAATTCAACCAACACAACCATGCACTCCACATGCATTTCCACCCTTACAAGACCCTAATCATTCATCCACACAATCTGCCATCATTCACTCACATGCATTTCCAACCTAGCATTCCCATTCTTTAATCCAATTTCAGCCACATGCACACAAAACCCATCTTGTGCCGTGAGTTCCCATCAGATTTCCAGCAGCCACATGCACTTCCCTCTTTGCACAAGCCACTCCACATGCACTCCCATCCATTTCATCATTGCAATCATTCCAGAAAATCAACAACCCATGCCGTGCACATTCATACACTTTCACATGCATCTTGGCAGCTTTCACATGCACACACATGCAATTCCAGCACCAACAACACCTCTTTGCCGTGTACCCTTTATGCATTTCCAACTTTCACATGCTTTCCTAGCTGTTTTCCATCATTAACCAGCCACATGCATTATAAACAAACAGCCATATACACCTCCACTCCTCCTATAAAAACCCACACCTCAATACATTCTGATTCATACAGATTTCAGTCACAACACTCTTCCATATTCAGAATGTAGACCATTTCTCCACCCTTGCCGTGCTCTCCCTTACAATCCAAACACCATCCTTCCATTTTCACCACTCCCCAAACCATTCACACCATCAAACTATCCTTAGACCTTGTGCTACAACGAAAAGGAAGAGAAGAGTGCCTAAACGTTCATACAATTCAAGTTTGAGTTGTTGGAATGTTTAGGTGTTTCTTTGATTTCTATGTTTAATTTCAATACTCTTTGTTTTGTATGAATGAGGCATGGAAGAGAAGAGGGCCTAAACGTTCATACAATTCAAGTTTGAGTTGTTGGAATGTTTAGGTGTTTCTTTGATTCTTTTTGTTTTGTACCATGAGGAACTAAACCCCCTTTGGCTAGGGGGGGAATTCGAAATATATGTTTATGCTTGCATTTTGATTTGATTACTTCTAATTGCGTTTCATAAGTTGTGGATTCAATTCGTTTAACCGTTTGATTGATAACTTATTTATGTATGTTTATTGAGAGTGCACACTTAATTTTCATGCATGAATATGACGCTAGAATATAAGTGAGTTTCACCTAATAGTTACGAACTTATATTCACAAGTAGTGGAGGTTGCTTATAAACAATCGCGTTAAACGAATTCTTGGCATAAGTTTCATGCGTATTCCATAGTAACGAATGCCTCGTCAACACTTATAATTTTCGTAGAGCGTAATGATTCTTGCTTGTATCTCTATTATGCAATCATGTAGGGGACTTGTGGGGAATGTTTTGGGTTGTCGTATGCAATCATCCAATTCAATAACGTTAGGAAGATTTGAAGGTTAATTAGTGCATCACGGTTAACTTGGGGTGTTGAGAATTAATGATTTGTTGAAATGCAATTGGAAATCGTTTTATTATGCAAGTATAACATATGTGGAGATGAACCCCGTAGCTAACTTTCCATCCATTCAATTCCATCAATTTGTGCTTTCTTTTCTTGTTTCTGTTTTCATGTTTAATTTAACTTGTTATTCAATTATGTTAAACATGTGGAACTAATTTCTTTTTAGTTAGAGGCGAATTTGAAGCCATGAACGTATGTTGGTTATGATTTGATTTACTCCAGTTATGAATTCATGAACTTTAGATGTGGGTTACTTTTCTGTTTTGATTAAGAACTTGTTTATGTATGTGGGTTGAGGGTCGACACTTAATTTGCATGCCTAAACTTGATGCTAGGATATAAGGGAATTTCACCTAATCGTTATGAACTTATATTCATGAGTAGTAAAAATCGCTAGTCACGATTGTGTTTAGTAAACCCTAGGCTGGATTAACATGCGTATTCCATAGTTATGAATGCCTAGTCGATGTTTATGATTTCCGTTGAACTTAATGATCTTTGTTGAATGTCTCTATCATGCGTATTCCATGTTAGGGACTTTGATTAGGAATAATTTGGTTGTAATGCGTATCCCATTCAATCCAATGAATCTAGGGAAATCTGAAAGTTAATTTAAGCGGACCTAATTAACTTGGAGCATTGTCATTCATCGTTTGTTGAAGTCATAACTGGGAGTCAAATTATATGCTTATGTTCATGTGTGGATAAGGAACCCTCTAACTAGTTTCTATTCCATCAATTTCGTTTGTACAATCTGTTTTGTTTCCAAGTTTCTGTTTTAGTTTTAAATTCGTCAAAACCAATCCCCCATTTATTTTAAAGTGTTAGATTAGTTAGAATTACATTTAGTTTGTGTTTTTAAGAGTCTTGAGTCAAGTCATCACTTAATTTCGTCCAAATTTGTGTTTGTACTCAAAACTGCCCAGAAAGTGGTTTTTAGGCAGTTTTGAGTGTTTTGGGTGATGTTTGAGTCTTTTGGTTTGTTTTAGTGTTTTAAAGTTTAGTTTTACATTCTTTGAGTCTAGTTTAGTGTTTTATATTACGTTTTTACGTTTTTGAGTCAGTTTCCAAGTGATTAACAATCCCTCCTAATCCCGGGTCCAGAACGATCCCTACTTATACTTATACTACAATTGACAAAAAGAGGGTTTAATTTGTGTGCGTATAAATCTCGCATCATTGCACACCATATGCACACCCCATGCACATTATGGGCAAAATTTCACAAATTTCTGTAATTGTACACTTGAACCAAAAATTGTTCCATCCCAGTTTTGTGGCACGTCAAAAAGTAAAGTTTATTCCACAACTCATAGGCCCCAACGTAAAATACAAACCCTAATTTAACTTCTAAGTATTAATTCATCTTACAAACAACCCATTTATTCCATAAATCATGGATGTAGAAATTTGGAATTAAACACCCTACCTTACTATACCTACCAAAGCTTCAATCGTCGAAAAAAATGGAATTTTTCGGTCAAAACAGAAAATATGGTACAAAACCCAGTTCACTCATCTCATCTCTCTCTCTCTCTCTCTATCTCTCTCTCTCTCTCTCTCTCTCTCCCTCGCATCCCTTTATTTGAAATCAGAGGTATAAGGTCAACCCAAAACCCAACCACTATTCTCACCTCTCTTTGGACTTCCATCTCTTCAAAATCTGAGCTCAACAAACCTAGAGCTCATAGAGCTCTCTCCACATCCATCTCTTCCAAATGAGAAAAGTGATGCAATGGGATGATGATTTTTAGTATTTATATATGAGTATTTTAGTAATTTTAGTTTTGTGCATGGTGTGCATGACTTGTGCATGACCGGTTTGTCCTATTTATGTCCCAAGATTAAGAAAATGTCATATTTTTGGGTATTTCCCAAAATAAAATGTTAATGCATAGTAAACTGAATGTTACAAGACCTAGAAGAGGTTTAGAAGACGCCATGGCAAGAACTTGAGAACGAAATCGAGCGGTGGATCAAATTCGCAAATGGCGCGCTTCAGATTCTGTTCTTGAGCGAGCATTGACTCTGTGATCGCATCTTCTACAGCCTCTACGACTTTGTAATCCACAACTTGACGAATTGGAAGGGAGACTTCAAATTGGTCATAGGGGATGGCCTAAATTTGTAGACTAAATGTGCAAACTGAATGATATATCTCTAATAAGAAATAAGCACGTTAATCAACACCCAAGTAATAATCCAATCATCAACTTCTATGTCATTTTGTTTACAAAATTTAGTCTATACATTTAGTTTACTCTTATTTTTATTCTTCTTATGAATCTTGAAACTAATGGTAGAAGAGAGTAGAGAATGGGTGGTGGAATGTTGGTGTACAATTAGAGAGAGGAGAGAAAAAGTCGAAGAAAAACGAAGGTAAATTGAAAAAAGAGTGGGGTTGGATATTTTTATCCTTGCATCTAATGGATATTTGACAAAAATCTCATTTTTGGATTAGATTTGTTAACAATCTTTGTCACGAGGGTTTAAATCCCAAGTTTTTTTTATTTTGTTTTAATTATTATTATTATTATTATTATTATTATTATTATTTTAACATTGGATATCTTTTGAATAAGCTATCACCATGAAGGCCATTAATCTATTTATATTAAATTTTTGTGAGAATGCATGTATCTCAGTCTTTTCGAATAACGTATCTTTACTACAAATTTCATAATTAGTACAATTCAATTTTTTAAATTTTCATTCAAAAATCATTCTAACAAAAAAAAAAGAAAAAAAAATCAAATCCGATATCATTTAATTATTTTATCATTCAAATGTATTAAATAATAAATAATTTATCATAAACATGCTATTTGATACTCACACTTAGGCCTGGCAAACGGGTCGTGTCTGTCGTGTTCGTGTCGTTTTCGTGTAACACCTGTTATCTTAACGGGTCGTGTCGTGTCACACCCGTTATCTTAACGGGTCCTTAACAGGTCGTGTCACTTTACCCAACGGGTAAAGTGACCCGACCCGTTATGACCCGTTAAGAAAAAAATATATTTTTTTACAATTTGCACATACCACACATTGCGACATAAATATTACTTGAAAACATTAAAACATTTCTCGTTCAAGTACTATATCTACACTCGAAAATGAAAGCCTAATAAAAAAAATAATACATACACTACTAATCTATTACAAATATTAAATGTATATAATTATTAATATTATAGTTGATTCATACTTTTATTAAGTATATAAATTCCACTAGTGTAAATATTTTAAATTGAAGATCAAATTCATTCTTTGTATTCATATAGGGTCAAGGAGTGTAGCTGTTAAAATTCATCAAAATCAGAGTTAAAATAACCGTTAAATCTTGATTTTTCGTTTATAACCGTCGAAAAGCTTTGTCCTGTTACTTGATCTCTGAATGTTTTTTTTTTGTGATTTTTTGCTGATGTGATCTCCAAGCATATACAAACAATTTTGACGGTTTGGATCATTGAAATTAGTTTTGGAGAATTCGTAAAACGATAGATTGACTAACACTTAGAGTTTATTTATACTTTCATTAAGTATAACATAAGATTTTGTGGTATCCACTTGTGTAAATATTTTAAATTGAAGATCGAATTCATTCATTGTATTCATATAGGGTCAAGGAGTGTAGTTATAAAAAATCATCAAAATCGGAGTTAAAATAACCGTTAAATCGTGATTTTTCGTTTATAACCGTTGAAAAGCTTTGTCCCGTTACTTGATCTCTGAATGTTTTTTTTTGGTGATTTTTTGCTGATGTGATCTCCAAGCATATACAAACAATTTTGACGGTTTGGATCGTTGAAATTAGTTTTGGAGAATTCATAAAACGATAGATTGACTAACACTTAGAGTTTATTTATACTTTCATTAAGTACAACATAAGATTTTGTGGTATCCACTTGTGTAAATATTTTAAATTGAAGATCGAATTCATTCATTGTATTCATATAGGGTCAAGGAGTGTAGTTATAAAAAATCATCAAAATCGGAGTTAAAATAACCGTTAAATCGTGATTTTTCGTTTATAACCGTTGAAAAGCTTTGTCCCGTTACTTGATCTTTGAATTTTTTTTTTTGTGATTTTTTGCTGATGTGATCTCCAAGCATATACAAACAATTTTGACGGTTTGGATCGTTGAAATTAGTTTTGGAGAATTCGTAAAACGATAGATTGACTAACACTTAGAGTTTATTTATACTTTTATTAAGTATAACATAAGATTTTGTGGTATCCACTTGTGTAAATATTTTAAATTGAAGATCGAATTCATTAATTATATTCATATAGGGTCAAGGAGTGTAGTTATAAAAAATCATCAAAATCGGAGTTAAAATAACCGTTAAATCGTGATTTTTCGTTTATAACCGTTGAAAAGCTTTGTCCCGTTACTTGATCTCTGAATGTTTTTTTTTTGTGATTTTTTGCTGATGTGATCTCCAAGCATATACAAACAATTTTGACGGTTTGGATCGTTGAAATTAGTTTTGGAGAATTCGTAAAACGATAGATTGACTAACACTTAGAGTTTATTTATACTTTCATTAAGTATAACAAAAGATTTTGTGGTATCCACTTGTGTAAATATTTTAAATTGAAGATCGAATTCATTCATTGTATTCATATAGGGTCAAGGAGTGTAGTTATAAAAAATCATCAAAATCGGAGTTAAAATAACCGTTAAATCGTGATTTTTCGTTTATAACCGTTGAAAAGCTTTGTCCCGTTACTTGATATCTGAATGTTTTTTTTTTGTGATTTTTTGCTGATGTGATCTCCAAGCATATACAAACAATTTTGACGGTTTGGATCATTGAAATTAGTTTTGGAGAATTCGTAAAACGATAGATTGAGTAACACTTAGAGTTTATTTATACTTTCATTAAGTATAACATAAGATTTTGTGGTATCCACTTGTGTAAATATTTTAAATTGAAGATCGAATTCATTCATTGTATTCATATAGGGTCAAGGAGTGTAGTTATAAAAAATCATCAAAATCGGAGTTAAAATAACCGTTAAATCGTGATTTTTCGTTTATAACCGTTGAAAAGCTTTGTCTCGTTACTTGATCTTTGAATGTTTTTTTTTTTGTGATTTTTTGCTAATGTGATCTCCAAGCATATACAAACAATTTTGACGGTTTGGATCGTTGAAATTAGTTTTGGAGAATTCGTAAAACGATAGATTGACTAACACTTAGAGTTTATTTATACTTTTATTAAGTATAACATAAGATTTTGTGGTATCCACTTGTGTAAATATTTTAAATTGAAGATCGAATTCATTCAATATATTCATATAGGGTCACGGAGTGTAGTTATAAAAAATCATCAAAATCGGAGTTAAAATAACCGTTAAATCGTGATTTTTCGTTTATAACCGTTGAAATGCTTTGTCCCGTTACTTGATCTCTGAATGTTTTTTTTTTTGTGATTTTTTGCTGATGTGATCTCCAAGCATATACAAACAATTTTGACGGTTTGGATCGTTGAAATTAGTTTTGGAGAATTCGTAAAACGATAGATTGACTAACACTTAGAGTTTATTTATACTTTCATTAAGTATAACAAAAGATTTTGTGGTATCCACTTGTGTAAATATTTTAAATTGAAGATCGAATTCATTCATTGTATTTATATAGGGTCAAGGAGTGTAGTTATAAAAAATCATCAAAATCGGAGTTAAAATAACCGTTGAAAAGCTTTGTCCCGTTACTTGATATCTGAATGTTTTTTTTTTGTGATTTTTTGCTGATGTGATCTCCAAGCATATACAAACAATTTTGACGGTTTGGATCGTTGAAATTAGTTTTGGAGAATTCGTAAAACGATAGATTGACTAACACTTAGAGTTTATTTATACTTTCATTAAATATAACATAAGATTTTGTGGTATCCACTTGTGTAAATATTTTAAATTGAAGATCGAATTCATTCATTGTATTCATAGGGTCAAGGAGTGTAGTTATAAAAAATCATCAAAATCGGAGTTAAAATAACCGTTAAATCGTGATTTTTCGTTTATAACCGTTGAAAAGCTTTGTCCCGTTACTTGATCTTTGAATGTTTTTTTTTTGTGATTTTTTGCTGATGTGATCTCCAAGCATATACAAACAATTTTGACGGTTTGGATCGTTGAAATTAGTTTTGGAGAATTCGTAAAACGATAGATTGACTAACACTTAGAGTTTATTTATACTTTTATTAAGTATAACATAAGATTTTGTGGTATCCACTTGTGTAAATATTTTAAATTGAAGATCGAATTCATTCATTATATTCATATAGGGTCAAGGAGTGTAGTTATAAAAAATCATCAAAATCGGAGTTAAAATAACCGTTAAATCGTGATTTTTCGTTTATAATCGTTGAAAAGCTTTGTCCCGTTACTTGATCTCTGAATGTTTTTTTTTTTGTGATTTTTTGCTGATGTGATCTCCGAGCATATAGAAACAATTTTGACGGTTTGGATCGTTGAAATTAGTTTTGGAGAATTCGTAAAACGATAGATTGACTAACACTTAGAGTTTATTTATACTTTCATTAAGTATAACAAAAGATTTTGTGGTATCCACTTGTGTAAATATTTTAAATTGAAGATCGAATTCATTCATTGTATTTATATAGGGTCAAGGAGTGTAGTTATAAAAAATCATCAAAATCGGAGTTAAAATAACCGTTAAATCGTGATTTTTCGTTTATAACCGTTGAAAAGCTTTGTCCCGTTACTTGATCTCTGAATGTTTATTTTTTATGATTTTTTGTTGATGTGATCTCCAAGCATATACAAACAAGTTTGACGGTTGGGATCGTTGAAATTAGTTTTGGAGAATTCGTAAAACGATAGATTGACTAACACTTAGAGTTTATTTATACTTTCATTAAGTATAACAAAAGATTTTGTGGTATCCACGTGTGTAAATATTTTAAATTGAAGATCGAATTCATTCATTGTATTCATATAGGGTCAAGGAGTGTAGTTATAAAAAATCATCAAAATCGGAGTTAAAGTAACCGTTAAATCGTGATTTTTCGTTTATAACCGTTGAAAAGCTTTGTCCCGTTACTTGATATCTGAATGTTTTTTTTTTGGTGATTTTTTGCTGATGTGATCTCCAAGCATATACAAACAATTTTGACGGTTTGGATCATTGAAATTAGTTTTGGAGAATTCGTAAAACGATAGATTGACTAACACTTAGAGTTTATTTATACTTTCATTAAGTATAACATAAGATTTTGTGGTATCCACTTGTGTAAATATTTTAAATTGAAGATCGAATTCATTCATTGTATTCATATAGGGTCAAGGAGTGTAGTTATAAAAAATCATCAAAATCGGAGTTAAAATAACCGTTAAATCGTGATTTTTCGTTTATAACCGTTGAAAAGCTTTGTCTCGTTACTTGATCTTTGAATGTTTTTTTTTCTGTGGTTTTTTGCTAATGTGATCTCTAAGCATATACAAACAATTTTGACGGTTTGGATCGTTGAAATTAGTTTTGGAGAATTCGTAAAACGATAGATTGACTAACACTTAGAGTTTATTTATACTTTTATTAAGTATAACATAAGATTTTGTGGTATCCACTTGTGTAAATATTTTAAATTGAAGATCGAATTCATTCAATATATTCATATAGGGTCAAGGAGTGTAGTTATAAAAAATCATCAAAATCGGAGTTAAAATAACCGTTAAATCGTGATTTTTCGTTTATAACCGTTGAAATGCTTTGTCCCGTTACTTGATCTCTGAATGTTTTTTTTTTTGTGATTTTTTTCTGATGTGATCTCCAAGCATATACAAACAATTTTGACGGTTTGGATCGTTGAAATTAGTTTTGGAGAATTCGTAAAACGATAGATTGATTAACACTTAGAGTTTATTTATACTTTCATTAAGTATAACAAAAGATTTTGTGGTATCCACTTGTGTAAATATTTTAAATTGAAGATCGAATTCATTCATTGTATTTATATAGGGTCAAGGAGTGTAGTTATAAAAAATCATCAAAATCGGAGTTAAAATAACCGTTGAAAAGCTTTGTCCCGTTACTTGATATCTGAATGTTTTTTTTTTGTGATTTTTTGCTGATGTGATCTCCAAGCATATACAAACAATTTTGACGGTTTGGATCGTTGAAATTAGTTTTGGAGAATTCGTAAAACGATAGATTGACTAACACTTAGAGTTTATTTATACTTTCATTAAGTATAACATAAGATTTTGTGGTATCCACTTGTGTACATATTTTAAATTGAAGATCGAATTCATTCATTGTATTCATAGGGTCAAGGAGTGTAGTTAAAAAAAATCATCAAAATCGGAGTTAAAATAACCGTTAAATCGTGATTTTTCGTTTATAACCGTTGAAAAGCTTTGTCCCATTACTTGATCTTTGAATGTTTTTTTTTTGTGATTTTTTGCTGATGTGATCTCCAAGCATATACAAACAATTTTGACGGTTTGGATCGTTGAAATTAGTTTTGGAGAATTCGTAAAACGATAGATTGACTAACACTTAGAGTTTATTTATACTTTTATTAAGTATAACATAAGATTTTGTGGTATCCACTTGTGTAAATATTTTAAATTGAAGATCGAATTCATTCATTATATTCATATAGGGTCAAGGAGTGTAGTTATAAAAAATCATCAAAATCGGAGTTAAAATAACCGTTAAATCGTGATTTTTCGTTTATAACCGTTGAAAAGCTTTGTCCCGTTACTTGATCTCTGAATGTTTTTTTTTTTGTGATTTTTTGCTGATGTGATCTCCGAGCATATACAAACAATTTTGACGGTTTGGATCGTTGAAATTAGTTTTGGAGAATTCGTAAAACGATAGATTGACTAACACTTAGAGTTTATTTATACTTTCATTAAGTATAACAAAAGATTTTGTGGTATCCACTTGTGTAAATATTTTAAATTGAAGATCGAATCCATTCATTGTATTCATATAGGGTCAAGGAGTGTAGTTATAAAAAATCATCAAAATCGGAGTTAAAATAACCGTTAAATCGTGATTTTTCGTTTATAACCGTTGAAAAGCTTTGTCCCGTTACTTGATCTCTGAATGTTTATTTTTTATGATTTTTTGTTGATGTGATCTCAAAGCATATACAAACAAGTTTGACGGTTGGGATCGTTGAAATTAGTTTTGGAGAATTCGTATGCCATCAATCAAGTTTCGTGTGTGTGTGTGTATATATATATATATATATTTATTAAGTAGATTTAAATCTATTTATTTTGTACGTATAAATTATAATTGACTGGTACACGGAATAGTACATACATCACGTGTCACGTGTGTCATTATAAAAATAGTGAAATATGTCATGACAGTCATGTGTGTGATAAAAAGTTAATAACTTAAAAAAAAAAAAAAAATTCTCACCACTTCTATTAATTTTCATTTTTCCCTCTTTTTTTTGTTTCCTTTTCAACTTTTTCTTATCATTTTCACTTTTCCCTCCAACATCTTTCCCTAATTCCCTCACTTTTTTGTTTTATTTTCAACTTTTCTTAACATTTTCATTTTCCCTCCATTTTTTTTTTCAAAAAGGGCGGCAAGTTGGCAAATGCATGATCATGATTCATGCATATTAAATTATTAATTAATATGCATTATAGTTTTTATAAAATTTAATATATATATATATATATAATTAGTATAGATAGACTTAATATTTTGGGGGTATAATTATTATAGTATATATAATAATTATAATAATTATAAATTTTATAGTTAATTTAATATATATATATATATATATATTTTTATTATAATTTTTAGGGGTATAAAATTGTAAAATTAATGTATATAATTATTATAGTATTTTTTTAGGGTTATAAAATTATAAAAATAATATTCTGCTTATCGTGTATCGTGTTTACCCACGTGTATACCCGACCCAACCCGTTATCTTAACAGGTGCTTATCGGGTTACCCGATAAGACCCGATTCGTTATCGTGTCGACCCAAACACCTGTTAATTTCGTGTCGTGTCGTGTCGGGTTATCGGGTCGTGTCAGAAATTGCCAGGCCTACTCACACTATGGAAAAATTTTAAAATGTATAAAAAAAAAAAAAAAAAAACAAAGAAGAACACACATTTAGTCTTTTGGATGGATAGCTTTAACTTAAAGGTTAACCTCAAAAACGAAAACTAGATGACAGACATCTTTCTTCTCTTTTTCCTTCCCACAATATGAAAAGGGCCTCACGTTACTTCTCTCTCTCTCTCTCTCTTTTTCTCTGTCTCTCTCCGTCTGTGTGTCTGCAACCTCCCCAGTGGCAGTGGACTGTGAATGCCCTGCAGCTGGCAGCTTGACTAATTGTGATCCGTAAAAATCACAGCAACAAATCAGGAAAACTAGAAGGGGCTGCCATTTCCTTTGGATCCTTTAATATTATATCTTCTTTTAAATTATTTTTGCTCCTCTTTCTTTCGTCCAGATAATCAGCAGCTTTGGAACCAATACATTTAGAAATTTCAAGAATTTCTGTTCGAAATTACAACATATTTTCTAATTGGCATAGTTTAAAAGCTTTTGAGGTGTTTTCACAATTTCATTTTAGTTTTGTAGCTTCGGTTTTGGCAATTTTGGTCCCAATTCCTAACTCTACTAAAATTGAATTAGACATTGCTTACTTCTTATATGGTTATTTTTAACAAATGATAATTATCTACTATAAGAAGAGGGTGAACTTAGCATTACAATTGACTAGCAATGATGTGGTTCAAATTCGTCTTTGGAGAGAATCGAACTTAAGACCTTTGATTTATATGTTAAAAGTTATTAATTCTTATTTGCAACTTATAGTCTAACACGTAAAAAAGACTAAATAAAAATCACAAAAAATATAATTTTATGCACAACACCACTTATTTGACCTGCAAATGACAAAGAAAACCTTACCATTTAGCGTAAAACCTAATATTAACAAAACTATTTACAATAAGTTAGAGAGTAAGATATTTTGAACTCTGAATAACAGTGTGTTAAATTATCATATGCCACTATATACATGCACACATGTTAAATTCTAATATGTATGCAAGAAGAACGATTTTCTGTTGTAAATATGGATGACATTATTTGGTTTGAATGGACCTTCAATTGTGGGACAAAGTCAAAGAAAGTGGCTTGGTGGAGAGGCATATAAGTTAAAAAATTTCTATCCAATCCTCCTAATGAGCACATTTTACAATTCCTATATAACGGTCAATGATAGCTCACAAATGATATACATGATGTTGAAGAGAAATATATCAGTAAACTACAAGGCTAGAGAAGAGAGAAAAATAATGAGAATTATTTTTGTCGAACCTCATAAATATTATCTTTTTTATTTTATATTCCACTATACATCGTCGATTTCACAGCATTCCCACATATTATAAGGAGACAAGTAACTTTCGATTTCACAACATTCTTACATATCAATTTAACATTGCAAAGTGAATGTCTCCTATGTGGCTAGTTTGACATTGGTCATGCATACAAGTAACTTTCGATTTCACAACATTCTTACATATCAATTTAACATTGCAAAGTGAATGTCTCCTATGTGGCTAGTTTGACATTGGTCATGCATTGACTTTCTGTTTTTCCAACCCTTGATTGTAGTTTTCTGTAATTTCCAGCTAGAATTTGTCAACAATCGAGCATTATCCTTATGTTAATAGTTTAAGTTGACTAGTTAACAAGGGCTGGGAAGCAATTTGGGCTAAGGAGAACTATCTTAAAATCTCAAAAAGACAAGAAATATTATTTTGGAAAATGAGAAGAACTGTACATTTCATATTCTAAAAGTAGGGTTTTGATTCGGATTTACATTTAGGGATCATTTTGTGTACATAATCGTTATTTTAGCCAGATATAAATTGGCCCGGTAGATAATACTTTTGTCTTTAATTTAACTAAACCAATTCCTTCCGATTAATATAATTTAAAATAGTATTATTGTTCATAGTAAAAAAATAAAAATAAACTTCTTAAAAAATAAGAACAACAACGTGATATTACTGATTCATTCTTTTAAGCTAAACATACATAACTTTATTGTTTGACCATACTAGACGTATAAACTCCATCGTTTGAGAGCATTACTAGACTTATAAACTCCATCATTTGAGAGCATTCATGGGACGATACGACCGTGACACATGAGAGTTTCACCCAGCTGAGTTTTAACAGCAGTTAAACCTCATTAAATGTTCATTGTAACTAGTAAATCTATAACTTGTATTTACTGCAAGTCACTCCTACTCACTTCCCAGCTGCAGATAAAACCAGTTAGACTTCAAACAACAGTTTCCTTTTTCGTATTGTTCCTCTCACTATTCTGCCTCCCCTCTGCACGTCTCTCTCTCTCTCTCTCTCTCTCTCTCTCTCATTGTGGTCAGTCAGAACCCCCATAACCGACCACCACCACCACACCCCCCATTTATTCACTTCCTGTTCCTTCCTTTTATCCACTCCATCACAAATTTAACCAAAACCTCTCTCTCTCTCACTCTCTCTCTCGCTTATTGCCTTTGAAGTTACTTTCAGAGAAATTGGCAAGTGGGATTTCAAGATCTTTTTTGTAAACTTATTATCCTTGAAGGGTTGTGTTTAATTTATTCGGGGGGATGACTGCATGGTGACATGATATGCACATCATATATATATATATTTATTTATATTTTCACTACCATGAAAAACTCATTTTATCTTCATTTGAAAGCCACCAGAGCCATTGTCTTTCTGCATTTTCTTCTCTCTTCAATTCCAGCCTTTTGTTTTACTGCTCATCTGCCTCAGCCTCTCTCTCCTCCTCTTCGGGTAAGCACAAACATTTACCCTTCAATTAATTTAGGCCCGTTGATAACCATTTCATTTTGTTTTTTGCCTTTTTGAAAACTGAAAATCGAAAAATGAAAAATGAAACTCAAATTTTGAAAAATCACATAAATAATTTTCATGTTTGAAAAACTGAAAACAAAATGGTTATTAAACAGTTTCTTAATTTTCATTTTTATTTATGATCAAATTGAAACAAAATTAAGGTTATAATTAGTTAATTAATGTTGTGCTAAACATCGTGCAGGGCATGTTATTTGAGGAGAAAACCAGGCTGGGTTCAGATCCACCAAGCTGCCACAACAAGTGCAATTATTGCCACCCATGCGTGGCGGTTCAAGTGCCCACCATTTCCAGCCACGAGCGGCGGGTCGAACCAGGCATGACCCGAACCATCCCCATGATGTTCTTTGACCCATCTCATCCAGGTACCAACAAGTACTCGAATTACAAGCCTCTGGGTTGGAAATGTCACTGTGGCGATCACTTTTTCAACCCCTAGATTTAATTCAAACTTCCATTGAATTAATTGGAAATGTTATGTCGAAATTAGAGGAGATGGATTTTGATTTGATTTGTAAACTATGAATTTTCTTCATTTAGTTTGTGATTTGTGATTTTGCTTTAGGGAGTTCATGGGATAAATTTACACTTGAGAAAATATTATATTATACAATGTACATAAAATTGTAACAAACTTCTGACTCCAGCTTCGTTGTTACTCTATCTCTTTTCGTCGTTTTCATGTTTGTTTGTGAATTGTGATGTCTTTTATTTCTTTTATTTCCTTTATTCCTTGTTCAATTAAAATATAATGAGCAAAAATGAGTTTTATACTCTTTTTCTCTACTTCTAACACCTTGTTTGTTACCGCTTAGTATTACGCATTTAGCATTACAGTATTGATATCACTCTTTATATGTAAGTGAGAAGTTTTAGGTTCGATTCTCGCAAAAGATAAATTTGAACCAAATCATTGTTAGCACATTGTTAGGTTTAGCCCACTCCCTTCTCTTCTCTCAATGTAGATAATATTGTTCGTTTAACAAAAAAAAAAAACACCTTGTTTGTTTTTGTCTGTTGATATTCTTTACTTCAGTTTATCTAAACGCTCATAAATATGCGATGTGCTCTTGGATAAAAATAGTGTGTTGAATCAGTTTCCTTACCAATTAGGCTATGTTTGGTACGCGAAAATGAAAATTATTTTTTTCTATATTTGGTAATCATGGAAGGAAGTATCACCTTTTAGGTTATAATGAGCATTTTCAATGGGAATTGTTATTGACACTTCAAAAATCTCATTCTACACTCCGAACTTTCTATATTTGGAAAGAAAAATACACTTGTGAGGAGTGTAGAATGAGATTTTTGAAGTGTCAATAACACTTTCCTTTTCAATTATGTCATAAAAAAGCAATTAATGTTTTATGTTAGTTTGGCGCGAGGAAGTAAATGATTGCCTGATGTGGATGGAGGACGTCACTTTCCGCCCTATTTTCCTACAAACCATACACACCCTTAGTCCTTAGCGTGTTGCGTTGGTCCTTGATCTGCAAATTAGGTAGCGGTTTTTACACCTTCGAATTTTACATTTGCAGTCAACTTCTTAATTTTGTGTCAAATGTGAAAATGTTCTTAGGAAGCTTCTATTCCAGTTAGTTTGTACATCTACCGGCAGCGATTTTAGTTTTTTTTAGTCACCTTTGAAGTGCAGAAAACTTAAAAAAAGGAGTGTTACAATTGAAAAGAAATTGAGAGAAAAATGATTGTTTGGTAGCACAAATGTTTAACTAACGGCCATCTAAGCAAAACTAGAAGTTGGAATAGGGCAAAGTAAATAGAAAATGACTAATTGAGAGACAAAGTGTAACAAATGAAATTTTAGGAACGAGTCCGGCTACAATAGTAAATATCACTTAGTGTTACCAATTTTTTATTTTTTTTATTTTTTTTATAATATAGCAATCGTAAAGATTTATTAGATCTTTATATGAAAGATCAAATCGTCGATTTTTTGAACCACTCAATGATACATATCATAGAAAAAAAGTTGCTCGAGAAAGTGAGATTATGTGACATCCCATATCGCCCAGGGGAGTGATCCTTATATATATATTCTCATCCCTACCTAGCACGAGGCATTTTGGGAGCTCACTGGCTTCGAGTACGTAGGAACTCCGAAGTTAAGCGAGAAGGGGGCTAGAGCAATCCCATGATGGGTGACCTACTGGGAAGTTGCTCGTGAGTTCCCAAAAACAAAACCGTGAGGGAATGGTAAGCCCAAAGCGGACAATATCGTGCTACGGTGGTGGAGCGGGCCCGGGAAGTGATCCGCCCCGGGCCGGGATGTGACAGATTAGGTGGAGTTTTAATAAGTATTACAATAAAAGAGCTACGGAATGCTACGGAGCTAAAACTATGGAAAAATTTCTTCTAAATATTATGTAGCGTTATATGATAAAAAAAAAAATGACTAAGATAAAAAATAAAAAATCTAAATAATTGTGAAAATTAATCTAACAATTAAAAACTCTAATAGTATTAAATGGTTCAATTATATGTAGCATTGAAAATTGTATTCAAAACAATTAAAAGACCAGTTTTCAAACTACAAACTACTGATTTGGCTTCGCTACTGTTATCCACGCAACACTTTTTACCTCTATACATTTTTAGTTGATTTTTGGACATTAGAGCAAAACTATTAAAGATGATTAAATAATAAAAATTAATAAAAAATATGGGTAATGTAAAACAGAATAATCTTTACCCTTATCCGATGAGATGCATGGCCCATCATCGTGTATATTATACATCACTCTCTGATCACCGGTCCTCTCCCATATCTTTTGGTTACTGTAACTGTCACATCCTGGCCCGGGGCGGATCACTTCCTAGGCCCACTCCACCACCGTAGCACGATATTGTCCGCTTTGAGCTTACCATTCCCTCACGGTTTTGTTTTAGGGAACTCACGAGCAACTTCCCAGTGGGTTACCCATCATGGGATTGCTCTAGCCCCCTTCTCGCTTAACTTCGGAGTTCTTATGGAACCCGAAGCCAGTGAGCTCCCAAAAGGCCTCGTGCTAGGTAGTTGCTTGTGAGTTCCTGATGTGAATTGCACGATCAAAAGAGGCTGAAATGCCTATATAAGTATTTTCGACTTCCAAAATAATAAATTGTAAGGGAACTGTTATTAGCACTTCAAAAATCTCATTCTACACTCCTTGTAAGTGTATTTTTCTTTCTAATTATAGAAAATTTAAAATGCTAAATAAGATTTTTAGAATGTTAATAACAATTCACAGTTGTAAACTCTTTACATATAAATCATTCTTGTTTTCTGTTTCCGAGATTCTAGAGACCAATAATATAGGCTGAAAAAGGCATTGTCTCGGTCAGGTTTCAACAAACGAAACGGGACCAATATTTGCCAAGGAGATTATTATATTGTAGGTCAATCAACAAGGGTCAACTGCTCAGTAGAGGGAGAGGGGTCTTTATATAGAGTATCCGATGCTCTTAAAATCCGACGCACAAATAAATTACAAAATACAAATATTATTTTATTAACAAAAAAAAAAAAAAAAAAAAAACAATTTGTAAAGATGGCCAGAACAGACTTACATGTCCCAAATGAATTTCAAACATCTTATTTATAGAGAATTAACTCTAATTCTTTTTTTTTTCTTAAGTACAATAATATATTTAACATTAAGAAAAGAAGGTGTTCGGCTAAACCACACAATTAAGAATCTAATTTAGTAATGAATTCGCGAACTTAATTAACTCTAATCCTCATATGGAAAGAATCGAAATCCTTAACTTACAGCAAAACCCTAAGACACAAGATACCAAATACCCTTACATACCAAAGAACCAAATAGCTGACTTCGAAAGTAACGCAATCACTTCTGCGGAGGCGTCGTCTTTTTTTTTCTTTTTCAAAGATTTCTTTTTGGTTCTTCATCATTCAAATGCCTTCAAACTTCATCTATTGAATCCATGAAAAGTTATTATACGTCTAACACGGGCACTTGATTTACCTTGATGATTGGCATTATTCTTTGCAACTATTAGTACTATTATATACCACATGCCTAGCTCCTATTAGTACTAGTCTTAATTATCTTGGGAGAGAGAAATGGGTGATTAGTAAGCACTCTAGTGTGCTGATTTTGCAAGGCTATTTACTTGGACGTGTCATCCTTTGCACACATGCAATTGACACCTTGCATAACTAGTGACTAAGATCTTGATGCTACATTTGGTGTCGCAAGGAAAGTATCACCTTCATACACACGTAGGAGTTTACGGATAGGACTTCATATGTTTTATTGTATATTTTCCTTGGACCTCAAGTCTTGGAGCCGTTCTATTTCCCTATAAATAGGAGCAAAGGCTCCATTCTTTTGAAACCACAGAAGCATGCAATGCATGCATTACATAGAGATGATGTATATATAGCATATATCTATGTATATATATGTACGTACGTGTGTGGGTATATATATATTATATATGTATATAGAGAGATAGAGAGTTAGGGTTTGAAGTTTGTGGAGATGTTAGTTGGGTTGTCTTGCCAAAGCTCAGATTTATCGAGGTGAGTGGTTTATGTAATGTGTTTCAAAGTATTCTTATTTTCTGACAATCGAAAATCATGAGTTATCGTGAGATTTTTCCATATTTCAAATATCTCTCTATTTCAAGTCAAGCATGTTGGATTTTGTGAAGTACTTTTAGAGTTATTATATATATCTGATCAGCGAATTGTTTGAGATGTTAATGGAGCATGAGAACTTTGGTGTTGCATTAATCCAAGGATAAATGTAAACTGCACATGGGGACATTATGGCAGATGGCCATTAGGGATCACGTGGTGAGTTACAATTTATGAAGGTTATAATGAACACGTGAAGGGATGATTGGATATGGCATTATGTGTATAATGATTTGATATCATTATCCTATTTTATAGTGTGATTAAAAGGGCAAGCTTGACTGGCATATTATATATTCTACTCACTGAGCGACAGTGGTTGTTGCTCACCCTTCACCTATTATTTTACAGATGAGTTGTTTGGCAAGACAGGTGTCAGAAGAGCTGAGGTTGCGATTGAGGAGAAATTAAGGATTTTAATTTATTACTTTTGTACACCTTGTAAGGATTTTGGAGTTATTTTTAATAAGAGGAGTTCATTTTCCAACCGGTGTCAAATTTCCTCTTATTTCTTTAGCTTTTAACTCACGTTTCGGATTCGGGGTTTGAGTTTTTATTACCGACCTGGGTTCGGGGTGTGATAGATACATTGCTATAAACATGAACTGAACATTGTGATTTGTAAGTTAAATCTGTATTTTGTGTTGCAGAGGCAATTATTATAAATTCATTGTTTTGGTTTATGTAAGCTTGTTGTGTCTATGTACTAGTGTGTAGATGAATGACTTATGCGATCACCTTTATAATAATTTGAGATGATTATCTGTTGTGATTAATCATACTCAAGTGGGAGAATGTAAGAGTATGAGTATGATTCTTACAATTCTTGGGGAAATTGATATTATAAAGAAATCTAAATAATGTTTACAAGAGTTAATCCAATCATATTGGTATATTGAGGACTCTTTTGTTTGATCGTTTATAGGACTCATACTAATACAAGGAATGCAGTCTTGTATTCCTTGTAGGATTGTAATAGGGCAATCTATGTTTAATATAAAAACATAAGCCACTGCTTTTATAAAAGATATGCTCAATATTGAACTAAGACGTATTGTTAGTTTGAGTACTTTTGGTTTTGCAAGAGAGGAGAAGGTGCACTGTTTAGAAGTCGGCTTTTGCTTATTCTTCTACTGTTTTTACAGGTTAGTTTGTCATTGTGTTTATCGAATTGTAATTTTAATACTTGTATAAATTTGTGGTTCATGAGCTTAATCTCTTAACTTATATTTTTGATAAGTTTAGTATTATAGTGCAAACGTTGTGGTTGCACAACCTTGGGCATGCTAATCTGGCGTTCCACCACCTGGGGCTGACCTGTTTTGGCGGTCCCGTCTCTTGCGGTGTCCAGTTCTAGAAACTCTGTTGTCGTGTCTTAATGTTTGCAGCTCTATCGCCTTGTTTTGACTTACTAATTTGGTGACCCAATTGTGCAGTGTAATTGCAGGTTGCCTTTCTCAAAATTGTCCTAACCCTCCATCGAAATATGCCGACTTGTGGCTCCCTTCTCGGAGTAGTTTTGTTTAGTTTGGTTTGGCTTAGTTTAATTTAGTTTAGCTTAGTTTAGTTCTGTTGTCTAGCGAGTGTTGAAGTTGCCCTCAATGATGGCTGGATATGATTTTCGCATTAAGCGATGTGTAATGGGGTCTCGTCTACCAACGATGATTTTATGTGGTCTCGCCTCTACAAAGACTTTATGTGGCCTCGCTTCTACAATGACTTTATGTGGCCTCGCTATTCGACGATGACACTTTGCAGTTGCTGATACAAATCTATTATATCTATTGTTCTGTGATCGTTTTGTATGGTGGCGTGTGAAGGTTTCGTACAAGTGGTAGCTGTCTAGGGGTTTACTATTTTTGTCTTGCTTAGGCTAATTCACCTACAGATCATTTTCTTGGTCACTGGAATATTGTATCCAATTGATACCTATGTATTGTTAGAGACGATTAATGAAATACCTATCTACCGTTGCTTGTAAAAAAAGAAAAGAACTATTCAAGAACAACATGAATTCTGATATTTAAAATTAAAGAAATTTACATTAAAATTCACCATAACAATGAAACAAATTGCGCAATTGTCAATTACAACTTAGACTCTGATGCCAATGTTGGGGTTTTGGCATATTATTGGAATTAATTTTCAAATAATTATATAGCAAGAAAAAAATAATAAATAAATATACAATTTGTTATCCTACTTATATATCGAGTTGGTTGTAATCGATAATGTAACAAATAAAGATGGCAAAGAGAATTACTTACAAGATTCCTTAGCTATACGTATGACTTTGTATCATTCGTGCGCTTGTGTTCTTCCTCTTCATGATAAATTACAAGAATGCTCCCCAATTGTTAAGCCCTTAGGAGTACCCATGCTGATACACCAACAAAGAAAAATGGAGTTAGAAATTCGATTTTGCTAGCAAGATCACTCACTTGAATTAAATCTCTTGGCTACACTAGGAAAAAATGGCTGCGAGGCTTTTCTCTGATGAAAAAAAATCTAATCATTAAGGACATATGAGAGAACAATGGGTATTATAATACCCTAATCGCACCTTTAGTGGGCTTGACGCCAATGAGACTTTCTCCTTGCATCAAGTTCATTACTACTAGCCCGCTTGGGCTTGTGACTTGTATCTCTTTTAATCAACTAAAGTCCGAAACTTATTTTAATTAAAAACAAATCCAAATAATTACTTATACTAATATAATTAATAATTAATTATATTTTAATCATCATTCATATAACGTCGTTAGTACTATTATAGGTGTATGGCCTTTTATATTTTAACTAAAGTAAGCAATGAAATTAATTAATAAGCCAATTTAATTACACAAGCTATCAGTGACATTGGTAGCATGTCATGGTTACCCAGATTAGATAGAAGTATTCATGAATTGATCATGATACTCTTTTGAACCTTAATTGTAGTTATAGTTCAATTTGGTTTTTCTATCACCCATATCCCGATCAATGTGATGTGGATTTAATTCAAATCACATGTAGTCATCTATGATTGCCATAATGTGTCTCATGTTGAAGCAGTTGTTATAAACATAGCTTGATTAACAAGTACTTCGGCCGGAGATTTCTAAAAAGGATATTCAAGTGGCTTCTAGGAATATCTTCTTCTATTGAACAATAACCAAGAGGTGATACATTCCTTATTGCACATTCATGTATCTTCCTATACATATGAACACGAATATCACACTACTGGGCCCTACGAAGCTGTGAAGTAGTGGGGACTTTGAGGTGAAACCAAAGTTCATATCCATAAGCATAAGATACCGATGATGGCTTAGGTCTGAGAACTATTTGCATACTATAATCCTAAGCTTTGTAATGTTGGACATGCAGTAAGCATCCATACGGTTAAGCTTGTCAATGTTTAGTGAACTCGTTCAACAACCATGCACTTGTATATCCACCACATCTCCAACACGCGCAACGTGGAACCACACTAACATTAATGCGATATAAATTGACCTTACCAGATAATCAATGTCTAGTTGGCTTTTCAAATGGTAAAAAATTTGTTTAAGGACTAAGCGACTATGGAATACAAGTCTTTATGCGCTAACCTCGTTCAGGCTTAAATCCTATGGACTCATTCATAGTATGTTATCTCTATAATGTAAAGCCAAAACTCATGAAGGAATAAAACTTGCCCTTTTATTAATTAATTTAAAAAGAAGTTGTTACATAATATCCAACATTACAAATAGGCTTTTAGGGAACAACTCTAACTCCTGTACAACTCTTATCCAATATTACTAATAACCCTTAAGATATAACATGTGGAGAACGTTGGTTGGATATGGTGGCTCAGGAAGATATTTCAAATCCTCCGAAATCCTGTGTAGCTCCTTTTCGAGCATGGCTATGATGTCTTCCTGAGTTGGGGAAATTAACGATGATGAAGGAGCTGTCGAAGGCTTGGCCTATGAGGAAAACAACAATTCAAGTGTCGAGTCTAACCCTGGGAGTGGAAGACATCCTCATGCTTCCTTAGGGAAGGACACAGAGGGTGAAGACAGTGGCAAAGAACTAAGCGACAAGGATGACAGCAACGCAGTAGAGGATGTTGATCTTGATGAAGCCCACAGATTTTTGAATGATGACGTTCAAGTGGAAGTGGAAGATATAGAGGTATGTTTCCATGTTTTTCGTTAATGGTTGCCTTTGTGTGAATTTGATACTGTCAACCTTCTCTTTAAGTCTTTGAATTTATCTCAAGCTTGCATGTGCATGTATGAAGCAACTAAATTTTTCCTAGCATGCTTAATTTGTGTTTTTGCATGTGCATGTATAAGCATGTTGGTCTGTTGGAATTCCATATTGGATAGCTTCTGTGGGCTGTGTTGCTTTGTGTCTTCGCTTGTCGATTTGTCCCCTCACTTGTGCATACTTTCATACTTTCCTTGTAGGCGAATGATGGTGCTGCAGAGGCTACATGAGGTGTTCAATCCCCAATGACGTTCTTCTCGAGCTTATAGCTTTTCCTAAGGAGGTTCATTCCCTTGAGGAGCAGGCATCGGTTGAATAGTGGGCATCGTGGCATGAGGCTCTCGGGAAGCTCAAGCATAGTATCGTCAATGAAGCCAAGGTATTAAATTCGATTAAGGAATTGATCTTTTTAGGCAAAGCTTTCTTTTCCCGGGTTGACTTCAGGGGAGTAGAGGTTTGCTTTGGGCTAGCTGAGGTGTTAGGTAGGTTCTTTAAGCGTGCCGGTGATGCAGATGTGAGCTTGATAGGTCTATCTTCTTTCATGAGCAGAATGGTTTTTGAAAAGCTTGGGAACCTGCTTTATGGCATGGAGCATACTTCCCTATTGGAAATCACAAAGCACAGACGGCTATGTTGGCGGGATATGATTAGCGATGTGGCAACTTTGGGTGTGCCAGTGGGTTTCCTAGTTGAGAAGCTAGGAGAGTTGCGTGATACCATGTTTAGGCTTCGGCTTGAAAAGGAGAAGGGTGTCTTGGATCAATTCATCAAAGTCAACAAATTGATGCATGCTCTCGAACTGCAGTGTGAGGAACTAGAGGTTGAGAAGCTTAACTTGAAGGAGTTGGTCTGCGGGAGTTCCAAGGAAATAACAGCTTGCCTTTAACTTGCAGCGGATTAGTTGCATACTGGCACCTTTAGCAATTCTTCTGAAAGTTGGTGCTCTGAACTTAACTCTTCACCTTCCTATGACTGCGCGCTTTGCATGACTTTGCATTTTTCTTAACTCTCGGCTTTTTTTCTTAGTAAAGCATGAACCTTGAGATGTTGTAGTAGCGGGCTATGAAGACATTTGCTTTCCTCACTCTGCTTTTACTTTCTGTTGTAATTTGCTTTTGGACAACTAGCTTATATCTTTTTGAACAATGGCTATAGGGCCACCTTGCTATGCGTTTCGCTTATTTGCTTTTGGCTTTAGCTGCTGACATTGAATTTAGCATGATGCTTGTTTTTAATCTTGTAATTTCATTGGCTTTCTCTTACTTCGAGTGCATGAAAATTTGTTGGACGAAATTTTGTTTAAGCTTTGAGACATAGGCTCGAGCTTTTGCTTGCTTTCTTGAGGGAGATAGCTGATCCTGCTGCTTGGCACTTTGTCAGTGAGTTTCCCCGAGGAAAGATGGAAAAGATTTCATAGCTTCCGTAGTGAAGTAAAGCAAGTCAAGAAAGCTTGGCTTACTCAACATTGACTTTGCATTGATAGGCTTTGGCATGTTGCGTGAGTATAACTTTTAAAAAGCTTTAGTTGCTTGACTTAATGGTTTTTCATGGCGTGTTGGCTTGGCATGGTTGCAGAAACATTGAACCATTTAGCAATTGGCTTAGCATTGATTTTGCATGGATAGGCTTTGGCATGTTGCGTGAGTATAGCTTTGAAAAAGCTTTAGTCACTTTACTCAATGGTTTTGCATGGCATGTTGGCTTGGCATGTTTGCATGAGCATTGAACCATTGAGCAACTGGCTTAACATTGATAGGCTTTGGCATTTTGCATAAGTATAGCTCTGAAAAAGCTTTAGTTGCATGACTTAATAGTTTTGCATGGCGTGTTGGCTTGGCATGTTGCATAAGCATTAAACCATTGAGCAACTTGCATAACATTGATAGGTTTGGCATGTTGCATAAGTATAGCTTTGAAAAAGCTTTATTTGCTTGACTCAATGAGTTTTGCATGGCGTGTTGCCTTGGCATGTTGCATGACCATTGAACCATTAAGCAGCTTGCATGGCATTGATAGGCTTGGCATGTTGCATAAGTATAGCTTTGAAAAACTTTATTTGCTTGACTCAATGGTTTTGCATGGCATGTTGACTTGGCATGTTGCATGAGCATTGAACCACTGAGCAGCTTGCATGTCATTGATAGACTTGGAGGTTGCATTAATATCTTTAGCATGATTTGCCCTTTAGGGCAACTTGCTTGGCGTGGGCTTTCCTTATAGCCTTGTCATGATTACTGCTATAGCTTGTTTAGAAGTAATCCTTCTAGTCACTCTTGCCTATGTAAAGAAACTAATGTACTAAAGATTTTGACAAAACACTCATTTATGTCATTAAAATTTGGGGTACATCAATCGTTGCATGGCTTTACAAGGCCTCATAGAGTAAGCAAAATGATCATTGCATAGAAGGAGCTTGTTCCTCTAAAATAAGCATGAGCCTTTTAGCCGTAATATGACTTTAGCCACTTTGCATTGACAGGTTTTGTTAGCATACATTCCTTGACCGAAGTCAAGTAGTAGTAACCGCTTCGAAGATCTCCTTCCTTGAGGTTGCGTGGCTTGACTGTGCAGTTGTAGAATTTGGTAACTTGGTGGTATAGAGCTGCTTTCCTAGCTGCTTTTGCCACTTGTTTTCCCCGAGTAACTCAAGGTCTTTCCACCTCTAACTTGCACATGTAGCAGCATCCTATTCTATATCGCTAAATGTTGAAACTTTTGCCATAGGCATCCTCATTTCCACAGGGAAAATAGCTTTGGACCCATACACCAAAGAGTAGGGAGAAAAACCCATAGTGTTCTTTGGAGATGTGTGATAGGCCTATAGGACATCTGGAAGATGCGTGCTCTAGCCCCCACTGTAGTTATGTACCATCTTGCTTAGGATTCTTAACAATGTCTTGTTTGTGGCTTCGGCTTGATTGTTTCCCTGAGGATAGTATGATGTGGAGAAGTGGTGCTTGATCCCGTAAGCATCAAGTGTGGCACTTACTTGTTTGTTTACAAAATGTGTGCCGTTGTCACTCACTATCTTATAAGGTATCTCGAAGTGGCAAACGATGCATTCCTATGAAATTGGATAATGCTACCTGTTGTTTTCTTGAGGAGGATTGCTTCCACCTACTTTGTGAAGTACTCCGTGCTAAGATCCATATGTAACCCTCGGAAGCTGGGTTCATGGTTCCTATCAAATTGAGCTCCCAAATATGGAATGGCTATAGAGTGCGCATGTCTTGCAATAACGTTGGAAGCTTGTGGATTAAGTTTCCATGAACTTGGCATGCATGGCATCGCTTGACCATGTTGTGCGTGTCTTCCCTTATGGTTGGCCAATAGTATGGTTGTGTAGCTTCTTCCTTCCTTAGTGCTCACTGCACTCTCCAACATGTATTTCTTGCATGACTTGTGATGATTTAGATGACCCAAGGCATCTCAATGGTTCCTTATTGAATCATTTTCTGTATAAAGTGCCCTATCCACGAAGTACCTCTTGGTTGTCCCTTTTAGCTTGCGTGCATCCCTGACATTGCTTGGCAGTGTTCCATGGATAAAGAAGCTCAGGTATAGGGACTTTTAATCATCAATGATGGAAAACTGCAAATGCCTCTGACAGACCTCGATCCGGAATGTCCACCTGGACTCCGAATCAAGCTGTGTTGGCCAACACTAGAAGGGTGACAAAGCCATAAAGTGTAGTGATGTGGAAAATGTGAGTAAATTTAAATCCTAAAAGTGCCTAAATGTAATAGTGCACTTGTGAATAGGAATAGGAATGAACCAATTTTATACGTGATGTTAGAGCATAAGTGAAGTATGGTAAGGTAGGATAAGATTTATAAGGGGCAAAAAATAAGAATGTGTGAGCCTGAAAATAAAGTTTTGTAAAATATTTTCGAAAACGTATAACCCCTCACCGTAAAACAAGTATAATTTCCAAATATATACACTACGTATAGTATGAAAATACTTACCGTAGCCTGCAATATGACTGGTGACACCTGTACCACACTCTATGGCACACACCCCTCGTTGTAGTAGACGAACTGGAAACTTTCAATTGCGTATAGAAAGACATGGAAGATGAGAGCTAGTCATCAGAGGACGAAGGCTTGACTGAATGCCATCCCTTATTTCTCATAAATTTTTTTATAAAATAATAAAAATCTCAAAATATTTAATTCTATTTTTTATTATTTTTATTATTTTTTTCTTATTTCTTATTAATTTAATAAAAAATAAGAATTCAATACGTCACAATGTTTCATAAATAAACAGCTAGTATTCGGTAATCACATAAACTCGCATAACGAACATATCATAACGAGTGCTCATCGACATATGCTGGCACATGAGTTTATGCAAAGATATTTTGACATGAACAAGACTAGGTGTAATACTGATATACGCTCTAGTACTACAATCACGTGAAGACTGGAGCTTTGAGCATCACATACGAGTCCTAATTGCCTATAGCAGTCTAGGACATGACTGACACCTACAATGGATCCAAAGTGAGCATACGGTGCGATGTGAACATGCATGTGAAAGATTGGCTCTGGCTCGGGTGAGTATTAACACCGGTGCAGCAATGATGAGCAGATCATGTAAATAAATTCATACAGCGGTAAATCAATAATTTACATCAACCTAGTACTATTCACTGTTGTAATATAAATAAGGTATCTCGTAATAATATGCGTACTTGTGCATCTCATGAGATTCGTAATAATCTCACAATTTTCATAATTGTAACAATTCTTATAACGTCAATTTAATTATGACATCACTTAGAAAATGCATTATTAACCTATATGAAAGAAAAGACACACTCACATATACTTGTGAAGTCGTAGCCATTTGGATGAGTAAATAAAGATTGCCGATGCTAATCATACCGAAATGGGACTTAGCCATGGTCGAAGTTGGCTGCAAAATGGCTCGAAAGTTGCTAGATGTTTGTAGAAAAATTGGGTAAAAACTTCCCGAGGTGTTTCTCCGTGTTAAACATCATAATGAGGCCAAAAACAACATGAAATTGTGATCGAATCATACTAGAAAAGAGTTCGTTGAGAACTCATCTGGGAAGACAATGAATAGTAGCCTAGCCATTGTTGGGACTCCATGGTCTTGGCATGGGTTCAAGACGTGGAAGATCAGACGATGGTGCAGGTTTGCTTGGGTGGTACGGTTTACTGGAAATGGCAAGGCAAGGTATGGGTGTTCGTGAAGGTCTCGGCATAAGATGTTGCAGACGGAGGAGTGTGAGAGATGAGATAGGGAGCTGAGAGAGATGAGAGAGAGAGAGAGAGAGGAAAAGAAGCTGAGAGTTTGGAGAGGGGGACATATAGCAAGAGATGAGAGGAGAAATGGGTGAGTGTGGGCCCCACGGGCCAGAAATATTAATAAAATAATAAAAATATCTCTAAAAGTTATTAAAATAATGATATAATAATACAAATTTTGAATAAATGTATCAAATATAAAATAGTAATTCTTACGAAAGTATTTTTCGGATTTGTAGTTCTGTAAAATTTTCGTCGTAACTCCGAATTCAATTTCACTTACTCCTATGTGTTCGTACCATCAAATATTTCGAGAATACAGTAAAATAATAGCTCATACGTGTCACAAAATGACAGTCAACAAAAGTCAACGATCTCGCCACTAAGGGTATTTTTGTCAATTCACTCTTTTAAAATTAATAAAATCATAAAATTAGGGATGGGTTGTTACAGCCTTTCCTGGGGAAAGCATTCTGTTACACTTTGGACATTTGACTTGGATGCATGTGGCTTGTTGCTTCATCTCTGGATAGTAGTGCAATTTTCTTTGTAGTCGGCGGTAGATACTCACAGCTTGGTCAACTTTGCTTGTGGTATCATAGATCTCGTGCAACTGCCTTTATGATTCTTTTGGTTTGAGGCATCGGATTAGCATTCCTCCAGGCAGATAGAATGTCCCAGTAACATTTATGTACTCTTTAAGGCATTTGATGCTGAATTCTCCACTATTCTTGGAAAGTTCTCTTTTGATAGTTTCCCTTCAATCGTCATCTTTTGACGTTTCCTTTAGAAAGACTGCATCAATGGTTGGGGCCTCCTTTCTGATCACAACAATGTTACAATCCACCCCTCTTAGGGGCCTGATGTATTCGTCGGCACACTTTCGGCCAGGGATTGGCTCTGATACCAAATTGTCACATCCTGGCCTGGGCCCCCACCATATCCCGAGCTCGACTCACCGTAGCACGATATTGTTTGTTTTGGGCCCCGACCATACCCTCACGGTTTTGTTTTTGGGAACTCACATGAGAACTTCCCAGTGGTTCACCTATCCTGGGATTGCTCTCGTGCGAACTCGCTTAACTTCGGAGTTCCTACGAAACTCGAAGCCAGTAAGCTCCCAAAAGGCCTCATGCTAGGTAGATATGGGAATATACATATAAGGCTTATAAGATCCACTCCCCTGGACGATGTGGGATGTTACAATCAAGGCTTGAACATGTAGTTGGCGTCAGGGGAATGGCCCATATTAATGAAACTAAAACTACTAATAAAATTTGAGGTTAAGTGAGGAATGAGAGTTAACTTTTATTTTATGGTGTTCAGAACCAAGTGGTATAATCATGGTATGGGATGTGCGGGTTTGGATGCCATAAATATAGGTTAGCGGGATTAGAAAGGAGTCATATCATTTGTATTTTACCATATTGTTTGATGCATGGCACTTTGATTAACTGTGATAAATGAACTTGAAGGGTATATGGTTCTTATTGGGCATGAAATGCTCACACCCTATTAGCTATTGCAGGTACCTTAGCGGGATTAGAAATGAGTGAATTCATATGTACTTCTTTGTCATATCATTTGTATTTTACCATATTGTTTGATGCATGGCACTTTGATTAACTGTGATAAATGAACTTGAAGGGCATATGGTTCCTATTGGGCATGAAATGCTCACACCCGATTAGCTATTGCAGGTACCAGTATGGAGGAACTTGATGATGACCTGTCTCTAAATGGATAGCCATATCATGTGTGTGCTTGTTTCCTAGTTGTACTTAGAATAAAGTGTGTTAGTATCTTAAGAGTATGTTGTAAGAGTTGAACTCTTTAAACTCATGATGTAGTAGATAAATAGGTTTAAGTGAACTTTTAGATGGCTTTAGTTCCATCATACTTTTGTTGTATGTGTGTGTGTATATATATATATATATTTTTTTTTTCTAAGATACAATTCATGCCCTAATTCGATTAACATCTTTATTCTCGAATTTTGGGTGTGACAAATAGCGAATTCGGAAAGTTGGTGCAACCAACGAGCCAAACGACCAGATAGTATAGATCTAGTGAGCAACTACCTTACAGGTTAGACTTTACTATAAAGTGCAACTTGTAAGCTAGGAAATAGTGGCCCAATCGCTGTGATGCATAGACGAGGGCTAGGCAAAGGCGTATCGTCTTCTCATAGCGAGTTTCGGTGCCTCATAGCTGTCTGCTGACATAGTAGATTAGTGCTTTTTCCTTGGCTGGATTGTACTGGGTAAGCAGGGTTCCTATAGTAGTGTTTGTTGCGGCTAGGTAGAGTTTGAGCGGAATGCCTGGGATTGGTGCCTTCATGGTAGAAATGTTGGTGACTAGTTGTTGGACCCATTGATAGGCTTTATCGCATTCCTTGGTCCATACGAATTCCTTCATTTTCCTGAGTAGCGGGGCGAAGGCTCCCGTTGCTGATGCTAATCCTGGGATGAAGTGCTGAATGTAGGATATCTTCCCCATTAATGTTTTTAGTTTATTTACTTTTGTTGAGGGTATGAGAGTTCTGATGGTGCACATCTTGTTTGGATCTACATCATGCCGCGCTAGTGTATCAGGAAACCTAAGAACTTGCTCGAGGAAACACCAAAGGCACATTTCTTGGGGCTCATGTTCAACCCATTTGCTCGGCATCTTTTCAGCACTTTCCTTAGCACTTCCTAGTGCCCTTCCTTGGTATTGGATTTCACGACGAGGTCGTCCACATAGTCTTCCACTTCATTCCTCATCGTGTCGTGAAAGACTGCTGTCATTGCTCGTTGATAGATGGCACTAACATTTTTCAGTCCGAATGGCATGACCGTGTAGTAATATTTTCCAAATGGCATGCGAAAATGTATCTTTTCAACGTCTTTGGTAGACATTTTGATTTAATTGTACCCATTGAAGCCATCCATGAATGACATCAAGCATTGCCCTAAGGTTGAATCGATCATGATCTCCATGTTAGGCAATGGAAACTCATCCTTTAGGCATGTTGTATTGAGATCTTGGTAGTTGATGCATATCCAAATTTGGGCGGTGTTCTTCTTCTTTACTAGGACGATGTTGGCTAGCCAAAAAGGGTGCTTTATAGGCTTGATAAAATTGGTCACCAAGAGCTTTTCTACCTAGACCTTGATTTTAGCCTCAATTTTCGGGTGGAAATTCCTCTTTTGCTGCACTACAGGCTTGATCCCAAGCTATGTATTTAGCGTGTGGCACACTAAATTCGAATCAAGGTCTGGCTTCTCTTCATAGCTCCAGGCAAAGACGTCTTTGGTCTCCTTCAACAGGCTGACTAGTTCTTTCTTTTCCTCAGCAGTTAAGTAAACACTAATAGAAATCATTTTTTGCATAGAAGGATTATCACTTAGGTTTACCTCTTCAAGCTTTTCTACCACTGCAATGGATCTATCTTGTATGAATTTTGGCTCATGCATGATATTCTATATGGATCTGTCCTTAGGAGCAGGTGCAGGCATGTCTTCAGTTTTCTTGGGAACCTCATTTGCTTAACATGCAGTGCCTCCATACTCGGGGCTTTCCCACACAATGTGGTCAGGCTTCCTAACCCGTAATAAGTGGTAAACAACATCGGGAAGCACGACTCTGGAACATTGAAGTGGAGTGTAGGCAAAGATATTAGCCTCTGCCTATATGCGTTTTCCTTTTTCCATAATGGCTAGGAATTCTTGGTCACTGAGATCTCAAACTTGTGATATCCCACCGCTGGCAGTTAAGAAATCATTATAGAACTCAACATTGGAATAGTGAACTTCATCTAGGTTGAATGACATTTCGTTTCTCAGGATGCAAAAGGCCTCAGACCAATCATTCCCTTGATGCACTGGTGGTAGGTGGAGGCCACTAGGCTGTGCTTGTTTATCCACGGCATTCCTAGTAGAGCGTGGTAAGCTACATTGATGTCCATCACATAAAACTTAGTAAAAGACCTGATAGAGCCGATCTTCAAGTCGATCTCAATGTATCCAACAGTTTCCTCACTGCTATTCCTAGACCTATTGATAGAGATTTGAGACCTTACTACCTTTGATGTTAGGACATCTACTGCAGTGAGTATTGATAAGGGCAAAATGTTGACAGAGGAACCAATGTCAACCAAAGCTTGCCTGATGAAGACGTCGTTGATTTGTCTTTCTAGTTATAGTGGCATCCGGTGGTCAGGGAAAGCTACTTCCATGTCTTCAGCAGTGAAGATGATGACATTGTTCTCAAGGAAAAACCTCTACGGTTGGGCAGCATAGCATTGAAGGCTACAGTTATCAGAAACATGCATGAAAGGTTTAGGAGTAGCAGTTCTTACTTCTGGGCTATATTCAAGCTGGTCAAAGAGGGATTTGAACTTCGGGTTTTCCTGGAGGACTTGCATTGAAGTTGGCCCTTGCCCTTGGGAAGGCTATACAAAGTCATAGCCGTCATTTCCTAGTTGAACAATTACTTTTTCGATGTTCCCTCGTTGTATTCTTGTGGCATATCAATGGTGGAGGCTTTGTCACTTAGGATTAGGGAAAAATCTACGAGATTTGCATCATCATCTCCTCATCCCTCAGCTTGAGGCCATGAAGTATCATACCTCTGCTGCTTGGAGTATTTGCACCAGTAAGCCTTCTCCAATTCCCGGAAGATTCGCAAATAGCTTCCAATGGCTTTGGATCATTGATTCATGAGTGGTAGGCATTGTCATCTCCGAAGCATATGGTGACAGCTGCTACCTCTTTCCTTTAGCGTTTCGATAGAGGGTCAGTGTCTATGGCTTGCATCTTGCATGGTAGCTCTAGCGTCTATTCACAGATTTTCACATAGAGAATTTTTCACAAAGCTTGCATACAATAGAGGGATGTCCCACATACTGATGGTAGCAATAGTACCTGGGATTTCTTCTATCTACCTTGGAAGGGGTTTTGTACGACTGGGCCAGCTTGATGACCTCATCTGTGAATATGGTATCGATGATGGCTTGAAATTCCTTATTGCTGCACACTAGTGGAGGATAGGTTTCCATATTACTCTCAATTTCCTTCATTTTTTGTGGCTTAAAATTCCTCATCGTTGCACGCTAGTAGAAGATGAGCTTCCTTCTTGTCAGTCTTCTAGCATTTCCTCTTGGAAGGCTTGATTATTAAGTTGGTCTTCATCACTACTTCCAGAAGCCTCGAGAATTGGCTAATTCTGATGTTCTCTAACTACACCATGTAGTCAGCGAAAATGTTGCTGATACAGATCTCCATAAGTGCTTTATCGTCATTCTCGTTATAGCAGTCAAGGGCGAGGTCTAGGAAATGTCTGACAAAAGTCACCAGATCTTCCTTGTGTTTTTGACGCGTATTGTTGAGCTGAGTTGTCGTGACCTTTTCCTTGAGCTGGAAGTATTTTTTTACAAAACTTACCGGCTATCTCTTCCCAGGTTCAGATGAAACCTGGTGCGAGGGTGGTGTACTAAGTATAGACGTGATCAGTTAGGCTTTTCAAGAACTCCCTCAGACAAAGATTGCAATCGTCGACATGAAGACCTAAAGCGTCAATGAAACGGCTTGTATATTGCTTAGGGATGCTGTTCCTCTTATAAAAGAGAACAAGGTTAGTGGTCTCGTATCTCTTAGGATATGGCATGTGGAGAACGCTAGTAGGATATGGTGGCTTAGGAACATTTTTCCAATCTTTCGAAATCCTGTGCAGCTTCTTTTCGAGCGTGGCTATGACGTATTCTTGAGTGACGAATGATGGTGCTTCTCAGAACCTTTCCTAGCAACAATAGCTAACTTCTCCTGAAAAGCATTTTCCCTAGGCGTGCAGTCCTTGTTACTGGCTTTCTCGCTTAGCTTCGGGATTGAGTTTTTCAACTATTTCACAAATGCAGCAATTTCTTTTTGGGCTTCACCCAAGGCATGAATGGTTGCGGTGATGTTTAGCATTTCATATTTGTCCAGGTTTTCCTGGCTCTCTTGGCATTGGCGTTCACGTTAAGACTCATCGAGCCGGGAAGTAGCCTCGCCTATGTCTGAGGCGTTGCCACTCCTGGTAGTGTTCCTTCTGGATCTTGGAGCCATTGAAGGAAGATTGCAACATGTCTTTATGTTGGGGGATTTTTAGGTCGAGGTGGACTTGGGCTTTAAGAATGTCCTCGTCTCTCTTGGTATGGATTTGTAACAAGTCCCAGGATATCTCAAAAGAATTAGCTTGTCTTCGAAAATACCTTAGTAACATCAACGACTCAAAGATAGCATGAATCATCAAGATAATGACTTGCTCAAGCGAAGCATGGTATAGAGAGCTAGAAGATTATCAGTTTACATGAGAGAGAAAGGATTGCATGGTTGCATGGCATTCTTTGCTGGATGATTTGGGCTTTCCTGGGATGATAGTAAGGCTTTTAATGGCTTGGATGTTTAATGGAAAGCTGTGAGAATTACTAAGGTTGCATGGATGGTGATGCTTAAGGCTTGGAGTATACTTCTGAGCTTCTTCCTAGGTGGTTTTCTTTCACTACGTTCTCTCTATTTCTTTCTGTGTTACTTTGCGTGTTCCTCTAATCCCCCTTCTAATGGCTTCTATCCTTTCTTTTGTAGATGAAGGGTTCTTCTCTAGGCTTCAAAGGAATCTTCCTTTATGGCTTGATTTTCCCTTCCTTTCTCCCTAGCCCTCTTATTATTCATATTTTGGTGTAAGATAACTACACCGTTGAGACTTGCAGTTTGCTTTTTCCCGAGACGAGGCTTTCCCAGGGCGGCCTTTCGCAAGCGCTACTTCTAGTAGCGCGCCTCATTGCTTTCTTGCGTTGGTTATCTATGCAGGCTAGGAAAGGAAAGTAAGCATTAAATGCCTGAATTGTTGGGCTTAACATGCATTTAATGCAAGAATCTAGTTTAGTCCTAACTAAGAGAGTTAGCTTGCTAGGGAAATGGGTAAACTAGGCTAATTCTCTCTCAATGAGGCCTGTGTGAAATACAAGGGGTATGGGCTTGGATCTTTGGGCCCCTAAGAAGCCCAAAGTCTTTCATAACCCCGATTCCACGTAGACCCAATAACCTTTCGTAACTATCCACACCACAATCCACTTAACAAGCCTTGAATATGTGACTTGGGCTTAGCATGGATAGTGACTAAGGAAGCATGGCGTGGTGAAATAGGCATGAGCATGGTGTGAATTTCCAGCTTAATCACCATGGAATGGCATGTTGGTAAATTTATTCCTCGTCAATCCCACGCCTTGGCATGTGTTTGGGCTTGAATGTAGGCTTTGCATGACAATTGGGCATTAAGACTTGATTAGATTAGTGTGTGACATTTTGGGCCCCAACATCTACTTAGTTACGATAACTTGCCAGTTAGATAGCTTTGACATCTGATTGTTCTTCAACCAAGTGAAAGCAGTGAGTTTTATGTTGATCGCTGTTCAACTTCCACTATCATTTTCAGATAGTTGGTAACCTAATCTTAATAGGTTCACTTAGATCCATAAGCCACTGAAAATTGAGTCTCTCCTATCGGTCTCTACTTGGTCGTTTGATATGCCCACAACATCTTTAACAATTCCTCCAGCTATTTTCTCATGCGGCTTAAGTCTATTCTTTAAGTAATCAAATATGGTTTGGTTTGTGTTCTTAGACCATTCATTTCCTTGGGGATACGAGCTGAGAATTGTTGGATAATTCCCTTTCAAAGCAGTAACTTCTAAAATTACTTTTCTTGAATTGAGATTCATTGTCTGATACAGTCGCCCTAGGCATTCTGAATCTCCATATGATGTTGTGTCAAATGAAATTCACCACATCATTCTCGATCACCTTTTTGTATTCTTCGGCTTCCACTTACTTGGTGAAGTAGTCGGTAGCGAGACAAAAATCTTTTGCTCAGAAGATTTGATCCAAAATATTCATCCCCCATTGTGTGAACGGATGTGGTCCCACGATTAGGTCAAGTTCTTCTGCTATCTACTTGATTTGAGGTGAGTGTTTCTAACACTTAATCACATTTTCTTGCAGACAGTTCAACCTCCTAAGCCATACAATGCAAAAAAATAGCCTTGCATTAGCACATTGTGCTTGACTTTTACCCTTAAGCCATCTCCAATGAAGAGGGCTAAATGGCCAAAATATGGCCTGATTTGGACAAAACCCAATTATAGCCAAATGCTTGGCTAAAAATCAATGAAGCCTATAAGACCAAAACATGATCTAAGGGGCATCGAGCTGGTTAAGCCAATACCTGGCCATTTATTAGGAGCAACAATAGCTATTGTAATTTTCCATTGGATCCAATGATCATATTTGAAAGATTCCAACAACTAGATTTGAATCCCAATGGCTAGCTGGCGCTAGCTAGGCGTACATATACATATATATATATATATATATATGTGCATGTGTGTTTATATACATTTTAGGCAGAAATTTAAAAAAATAGAAATCTTTTTATTTATTTATTTTATATATATATATATAAATACCTATCCAATTTCTATACTATTTCTCATATCCTCTTCATTCTTTTCACCTCAAAAACTCTTTTCATACACACACACCTCTCTTACCTCTTCTAATAATCTAAATTTACAATTGTCATTCTTTTTTAAATGGCCACATCTTCAGTCAAAAGAAAAGGTTGGACCCCAAAGGAAGATGAAGCTTGTTAAGGCTTATAGGTGGGTCTCTGAAGATAATGTTAAAGGTATTAGCACTAGGGGTATATCGAATTAGGGGCAAAGGGGTCAGTTGACCCTCTTAACTCCGGTGAATCTCTATGGATGACTTGGATACTACCCCTTTGAAAGTTAGAGTTGTCCTTCATATATGCCCTTCGATTGCTTAATAAAATGGGTTACAGAGGTGCTGCCCCTTTACAGTCTAGGCCTAATATTATTTACCTCTGGTTTGTTTGTTGATTGTGATTACAATTGAAGGAAGAAAAAAAAAAGAACCAAGTAAATGACTATCCAAAAATGCAAAGTAAATGAAATGGTAATCTCAAAGAATGAACAAAGCATCATCAATCTTGGACAAACATACTAATAGGACACAATGATATCAATCAATTTATTAGTGTGCTCAAGATAAGTGTGTTCCTTTGTTAAGCATTCATATGGGAGTAGCCTTGGAACATGTTAGTTACCCACGCAAATGAGGCATTAATAGGTGTGTAGTATGCCTTTGCAAATGACTTTAGGCCTACCAAGGCTCGATGAAATGGTGATATGCATCCTATTTCTGTTAAAAAAATTTTGCGCGATGCGTACGCTCTTCTTACTAACCTGTAATAATATTTCCTAGATCTGGCACTGATTAGCACTCAAGTGAAAGTGTTTGGACTCATACATCTAAAAAATACTACGAGTTTCACAAAGGTACATATCTTTGTAAATGTGAACAATTGTAGTTGACCAAGATTTTTAGGCATGTAGACTCAGACATACTATATATATCATCCATCTTATCAGCCAATTAGGCATAGGCCATCATTCAGAGTCCAATAGTTATCTTTTGGTGAGGCGAAAGACCAGGATGACCTGCTTTACAGATTGACATTTTGGACGTCATGGAGCAAACAGTCGAACAAGTGATGCCTCATCTAGAAGTGACGTCTAAAATCCTCTTCTGAAAGCACCGTATTGGGTTGAAGTAGTTGTGCATCAAAGTTTGATGCTTGACCTCTCTTTGTTGTGGTTTGTAAGAGCAACCACCAACTTAGCCACCTCATTCAGGTTGTTGAGTTTCCTCAAACTCCATGGTCACGACCATTGGCTCCATTTATCATCCAATTAGGAATTGGAATTATTACAAACTTGAATTGAAATGATAAAATTTTAGACAATGACAAGAGATATTGGAAAGGGTAAAGATGAAGGTATGTGAATTATACCAAATATCCAATCAATTTATTAATTAGAAGTAAGAAGTGCCATGTGGATAAGAATCCTATCGGAAATTTGCATAACCCGTTACATTTTGACATGTGTCACTCGAAAATCATATCCGAAAATTATTGAGATTATATAAAGATAGGAAATTTGGAGACTTACTCATTTGGCGACATGCGACACTAAAAAATCATGTCCGAATAACCTTATTTTAATATGTTACTAGTAGAGAGCACACACTTTGTGTGTGTGAACAATTTCTCTTAATAAGTGCATTTTTTTTAATATTACATCATTACTATTTGTCATTCTTATGTAAATATTGTGTATCAAAAGTGAGGGTAAAATTGGAAAAATAAGTATATGATTGTCATTTTCTAAAAAAATAGGGTAAAATAGGAAAAATAAGGATATGATTGTCATTTTGTCAAAGGGTACAAACTTACTATTTTGCCATCCTTTTTGTTAATAGTGTGTATAAAAAATGAAGGTAAAATAGGAAAAAAAAAAGGGAAAAAAGTTGACAAAAAGGGTTCTCTTAATAGTATAGATAAGAGCAGTTCCACCGGAGGTGAACTTGCCTAGCACCCTGTCCAAAACACAGGCCAGCACCCTGTCCAAGTGCTCCAGCCCGCAAAACAGCCTGGCACCCAGCCCAAGCCAGGCAACAGACTAGCACATTTCGGACAGACCCAGAAGCCCGCCTATTTGGTTGGCGCGTGTACAACACTCGCGACTGGGCGCGAGTAGGAGACAAGGTTGCAGGCAGCGGGGCTCGCTTGTCAGCCCACTTGTGTTTACCCGGATGAGGGCTACGTGGCCCTCCTCAGAGTCGTTGGATTTCCAACGGTAAAAAAAATTTAAATTTGACTTTTAAAATGGACCGTCCGATCACAGATCAATGGTCCACGTTTTTTTACCCCAAAAAAAATTAAAAAAAAAAGGCCCAACAGTTAGAATTTTGACCGTTGGCCACGTGGCAGCTCGTTGGCTGTTGGATTTGATTATTTTTCAAATCCAATGGTCCAGATTAATTACAACATTAAAATTTATTAAAAATTGTGAATTTTTTTTTAAAAAATACAAAAAAATTTGAAAAAATTAAATTTTTTTTTTACACTTTCTACATTTGAATATTTTGTATACTTTGAGAGAAAAAAATGACTTCGTGGAAGCTCATTGAAGACGTTACGTTGTGTGAATGTTGGGTTCACACTACTCATGACCCGATTACGGGTAATGAGATGGATAAGCGAGAAATGTGGAGTAAAATTACGAAATCGTTTTGCGATGTACATGGAAAAGATGCCAGATCTAGTCAAGGTCTTCAAGGTCGTTGGAAAAAACTCAACGCATCCTTTACTTGTTGGAAAAATGTCATCTCTCATGCTTCCGGTAATCTGCGTAGTGGGACAAGTTTAGCGGATCAGGTAACAATATTTTTATTTATTTATATGCATTCCACCCACATCAATATTTTAATTTATTTAATTTCTTATGTAATTTTTATGTAATTTCTTATGTAATTTATATGCATTCCACGCCCATCAATATTTTAATTTATTTATTTGTGTTACACCCGTATTTTTTAATACTATCTTATCCCACATTTCTATAGACATTACAAGCACAAGCATTCTACAATGCAAAGAACGGTAACAAATCATTCAACAAATGGGAATGTTGGCAAATTGTCAAAGATTGCCCTAGATACAAAATTGTGGCAACCGGTCTAAAAGTTGTCATGCACGTTATGGGTCTACACAGTTCACCAGAAGTAGACACGGCCGAACAAGAAGCCAACACATTTGAAGACACGGGAGGGACGCCTGAAGAAGTGCCGGAGACCCAACCGACTCGTCAGTCCCTCAGGCCTCAAGGTAAAAAGGCATCAAAGAAAAAGGTAGTTCTTCCAAAAATGACTACACTAAATATATGGGGGAACTTGCTCGCCAAGGTGAACTGAACATGGCATGAGAAAAGGCTAGAAATGAGGAAAAAGCTACTGCTATGGCAGCAATAATAGCAGCTACTGAGGCTCGTGATGCGGCGGCTGAGAGACAAAGAGAAATAGTTAATCGAGAGAACGAAATGATTAGAGAAGCACTTCATCGAGAGAATGAGATGCTTAGAGAAGAAAGGATGGCTCAAGCAGATCGTGACACTATGAATAAGTGTCTAGTAGGACTGTCTCCGAATTCAAAATATTTTTGGACATCAGAAAAAAGAGATGTCGTGCGAAGGAGGCGTGCAAGAGATGCCGAAACAAGTCAAGGGGGTTCCAGTTACAGAAATCCTAGCAATGAAGATCCTAGCACCATATATCCTAACTCCACAGACTTTGTATAATTTCGTATTTATTTGTACTACTTTATTTAATTTGTTATGTAATTTCTTAACATTTTTAGAACTTTATTTAATTTCTTATGTAATTTCTTATTTATTTTTAGAACTTTATTTAATTTCTTATGTAATTTTTGTACTTTATTTAAATATTTGAATAAGATTACATAAACTCACCAAATAAACATTAAAAAAAACACCAAATAAAATTACATAACCTCACCATATAAACTTGAAAAAAAAAACACACTAAATAAGATTACTTAAAAAACAATACACTTTATTCTTCAACCACAAGCCTTATTTTAATTATCTTCGCCTTCGTGCAATCCCCACTGGTGGTCAATCAAGTCATTCTGGCGGGTTATGTGCTAGTATGGCTCTTGCAATGAAGTGTACCACTGAACGATCAATTCATTGTAACGTCCATCCCGTTCCAACGGCTCGTGTTGCACGGGATCTTCGGTCCGGTCATGAGCATAGTAGATTTGTGTTCTTGAGTTGTTCATCGGATTCGGCTCGTATTCATCGACAGCATCATAATCATACTCGTCTTCAACAATCATGTTGTGGAGAATAATACACGTCATCATGATGGATCGAAGAGCCTCGACATCAAACATTCTAGCTGTAGCCTTGACAGTCGCCCAACGAGCTTGCAAGATACCAAAACAACGCTCGACATCTTTCCTACACCCTTCTTGACACTTTGCGAAGTGTTTTTCTTTTTCACTCTGTGGATGTGGCACTGTTTTGACAAATATTGACCACCTTGGGTAAATACCATCTGCAAGGTAGTATGGTCCCTCGTATTTATTACCATTAACCCAATAGGTGCATCTCGGCCCATTTCCTTGTAGCAGTTCGTCAAACACTGGAGATTAGGCAAAGACCTTTAGGTCATTCTGAGCTCCTAGAACACCAAAAAAAGCATGCCAAATCCATGTATCAAAAGAAGCCACTGCTTCCAAAATGATGCTTTTGGCTCATTTTCTGTCGCCATAAGCTCCTTGCCACGCATTTGGACAGTTTTTCCAAGTCCAGTGCATGCAGTCGATGCTTCCAATCATGCCAGGGAAGCCTCACATCTCACCCTTCCTTAGAAGCCTTCGTATGTCCCTTGGCGTGGGTTTTCGAAGGTACTCATTGGTGTAGAGGGCTTCAATTGCAGAGGCAAAACCGCATCAGGGACTCCAAAAATGTTATTTTTCCCATCCTTGCCATTTCATCCACTTGATCTGCAGATGCTCCATATGCAAGCATTCGCAAGGCAGCCGTAATTTTTTACTCATGAAGAAGACCTAGAACATGAAAAGCATCATCTTTTTGCACAAAATATGGATCATGGTTGCAAACAGCACTCATGATTTTATTGAACAAACTTCGTTGCATTCTAAAACGATGTCTAAAAACATGATCAGGGAAAACGTTGTTGGGAATAAAATAATCTTCCAAGAGATTTTTACCTCGTCATTTCCTTCTTCTATCGATGTTTGCCGCACGTCTGGATTTAGCTATCTGACCCACAACTTCCATGATACGGCGGAAATGTGAGGCCCTCCGCCTTCTATGGTGATCATCCTCATCCTCCTCCATTGCGAACGCCTCATCTCCACCTCCACCTTCGTCAAGATTGACCAATTCTTCCTGTTGTGCCAACAACCTTTTCTGCTGCTCTTGCAACTGTTTATACACTCTCCTTGAAGAAGACATTGTAAGAACTCAAGATTTGAAAACGATAAAGAAGAATTCTGAGCTAAAAAAAAGGATTGAGTTTAGTGTGAGGATGGATGTAGGGATGTAGGGTTTATATGGACAAAAAAAGAGAAGATGAGGTTCTGGACAATGCCACGTGGCACTACGTGATTGGTTGAAAATCTTATCGAAATCTTGGCTAAATTATTGTAAACAGGAAATGACACGTGACGTGTCGAGATTGATTGAAAATCTTATCAGAAATCTATCTACAAAATAGTACGTTCGGATAATGACACATGGTGTGACAAGATTGGTTGAAAATCTTATCGAAATCTTGCCTAAATTATTGTAAACAGGAAGTGACACATGGCTTGTCGGGATTGGTTGAAAATCTTAGCGGAAATCTATTCACAAAATAACACGTTCGGATAATGACACATGGCGTGATGAGATTGGTTAAAAATCCTATCCAAAATTAAAACTATTTTTTTAATTTATTATTTTATAAAAAAATTATTTAATATTTTAAATGGACTGGGTGCCAGCGCATTTTGTAGGGGTGGAGATCGTTTGTGCCAGCGCATTTCTAGGCTGGGTGCCAGCACATTTTTTTTGGGGTGGAGATGCTTTGGCCTATTACTGTTCGTTAGGGTCTATTACTGTTCACTGAAGTGGATAAATGGGCTTGGTGCTGGTGCAAAATCTTTAGGGGTGGAGTTGCTCTAAGGTAAATAGTTTTGATAGTTGAAGAAGATCAATAATACGTTAAAAGTGATTTCGGGTGTATTCAAGAAAATTTTATTTTTTTAAAACTTAACTAGCAGAGAGCACATACTTTGTGTGTGTGAACAATTTCTCTTAATAAGTGCATTTTTTTAATATTACATCATTACTGTTTTGTCCTTTTTATGTAAATATTGTGTATCAAAAGTGAGGGTAAAATTGGAAAAATAAGTATATGATTGTCATTTTCTCAAAAAAAAGAGAGGGTAAAATAGGAAAAATAGGGATTTGATTGTCATTTTGTCAAAGGGCAGAAAATTACTATTTTGCCCTCCTTTTTGTCAATAGTGTGTATTAAAAGTGAAGGCAAAATAGGGAAAAAAAGGGAAAAAAAGTTGACAAAGAGGGTTCTCTTAATAATATAGATAAGGTAGATAGTTTTGATAGTTAAAGAAGATCAATAATACGTTAAAAGTTATTTAGGGTGTATTCAAGAAAATTTTATTTTTTTAAAACCTAACTAGCAGAGAGCACACACTTTGTGTGTGTGTTATTGTTTTGTGTTTTTTTTATGTAAATATTGTGTATCAAAAGTGAGGGTAAAATTGAAAAAATAAGTATATGATTGTCATTTTCTCAAAAAAAAAAAAAAAAGGGTAAAATTGGAAAAGTAGGGATATGATTGTCATTTGGTCAAATGGTATAAAATTACTACTTTGCCCTCCTTTTTGTCAATAATGTGTATCAAAAGTGAGGGTAAAATAGGAAAAAAAGGGGGAAAATTTTGACAATGAGGATTCTCTTAATAGTATAGATAAGTAGTTGTTTAATTAAATTAACCAATAAACTTAAAACTTAGGTATATAAATATATGACCTGACATTATTTCAGAGTTATAATTCTAAACGGAACTATATTTAGACTCAATTGTCAGAGATGACTTTGGCGTTGATACCCTTTTAACTCCCCTCATGTAATTCCTTCATAACACATCTAACCTCGGATGACCTTAAGCGTGGGTAAGGGACCTGATGTGTACTCTCTTATCCTTCATTTTTTTCAACTATTTAAGGCGGAAAACTATAGGAAAATTTGGAGGTTCATAAGGGTCGTGCTTCACCCGCTAAACTACGACGACAACCCAAAGCCACAGGAACCCAACCCCTCCCATCCCATCCCAACCCAAGCACAGCCAGCCAGACATGGCGTGTATCACGATCCCTCTCTCTTCCTCCTCCTCTTCCTCTTTTATACTCTCACACACAACCCTCGTTCGGTTCCGAACCCCCAGAAATCTTTCCATCTCCTCCACACGAAAACGGCTCTCACTCTCAGTCTCGGTCTCAGCTTCCTCCTCTGCTCTCCAAGCTCTGATTTTCGACTGCGACGGCGTAATACTCGAGTCCGAGCACTTGCACCGCCAAGCTTACAACGAGGCCTTCGCTCATTTCAATGTCCGCTGCTCTTCCTCTGCCTCTCAACCCCTCAACTGGGACCTCCACTTCTACGATCAGCTCCAGAACCAAATCGGCGGTGGCAAACCCAAAATGCGATGGTCTCTCTCTCTCTCTAATTTTCTCCAAAGATTGAAACTTTGGATTTTGTTTTCTTCTTTGATTGAATTCGGGTTTGGGTTGTTTAAGGTACTTTAAGGAGCACGGTTGGCCGTCGTCCACAATCTTCGAGAAGCCTCCGGAAGACGATGAGGGCCGAGCCAAGATCATTGATACTATTCAGGTTCTAATTTTGCTTGTTCTAGTTGTTTGGCTTCTGAGAAAATGAATTTCCGGATTGTTTTCTTAGTTTTAAATTCCTCTAATCATTGGCATGTTTGGGTTAAACTTGTTAGAAATTTTGTAGCTCATCTAAAAATCCTTCCACTGTCAGTGCATTGAGATTGTTGTTACTTTAATCTTTTTGTCGTGAATTTGCAGTTTGCGTTTTCAAATCTTGGGTATAGATTGGTTTTGAATTTTATGTACTTTTATTCGTAGTATGTTGATCCTTTTATCGTCTTGTAGGATTGGAAAACTGAAAGGTACAAAGAAATTATCAAATCCGGAACTGTAAGGAGACATCTATACTTGCTGCATTTTGGTTTTCCTGTTGATCCTTGTTCTTTTCGAACAAATTATTGGTTTGTTGAAATTGAATAAATAACTCGTAGCGATATAGACTTGTGAACTTTGTTTTATTGTCTTTCTTTTTTGACCAGGTGGAACCAAGACCAGGAGTTTTAAGATTGATGGATGACGCCAAGGCTTCTGTAAGCTAATGTTTACTATTCAAAAGTTTAATTTCTTGTCACGGTACTTTTAAATCCACTTATGTTATATGCATCCCTTTATCCCCGATTCAGTTCCAAGAACATCTATTTACATTTTATGTATTGGTTTGTTTCTCTTCCGCTGTTGTTAGCATCTGCTTTCTTGCATTAAACTGCATTTTTTATGCTTGTACGAGTAATCTCTCTCTGATTGTTGTAGGGGAAAAAGCTTGCTGTTTGCTCTGCAGCAACTAAAAGTTCAGTAATTCTATGTCTTGAAAACCTTATAGGAATTGTAAGCCTTTTTCCTTAACATTTTCGTTAACTTAATACAGTTCAAACTTAGAACCAGCTGTATTTGCTTCTTTGTTAGTACCAAATGTGCTCATCAATTTATACATTCCTGACTGTAGGAGCGTTTTCAGGGTCTTGATTGCTTCCTTGCTGGTATGTTGATTACTTTTGAACTTCGAAATTCTTCTATAAATTGTTTCGGTTGAAATTTTGTCAGACATGTCATTACACATCAATAACCCTTATCTGGTTCTTCATATTCATGCATGGAATTCGGGAACATGTCAATTACCCTGAGTAAGGATTAGTTGTATGACAATATATGGTGCATTAACATATGGACTTAGAATGTGTTACAAACCGAGCTATAAAATATTACACATGTATTTATATTTAATAAAAACCGCCTAAGCCACTAGGCATCAGGCTCCTTCCTGCCACCTGACTACCGCCTTGCGATTTTAAGAACATTGCTTGCTGGTTTATCAAATCACATTGAACGTTTCATGTTTGAATTAGTTTATTAAAAAAGAATTAGACTTTTGAATTCCCTGTCTGATGTGGTTTTTGTGTGAAGGTGATGATGTAAAGGAAAAAAAGCCTGATCCTTTAATTTATATTACTGCTGCCAAGGTCAGTAATCTAACATCCTAAATTTAAACTTCTAAATATGAATTCAGAAGTCATTAATGATCAACAATTTATATTTTGTAAGGATTCTCCTCAGTAACATGAAAAATTCTATGGTGCTGCGCAGTATGGATTACTCTTCACTTTTAACTGTTAGATCTTGGTTTTTGTGTAACTACATTGTTTGCCTTCCAGAGACTTGGAGTCTCGGAGAAAGATTGTTTGGTCGTGGAGGACAGTGTTATTGGTCTACAGGTAGATCCTCATTTTTCTGTAATATTCAGTTACTAATTATTCTTAACCGTTGTGTTTACGCGTAATTCTTCTCTTTTTGTCATTTGTGTATTCAATTCCCTTCACTAAACATGGCTAATGCTTTATTTTTGGGTAATGTCAGGCAGCAACAAAAGCTGGGATGTCATGTGTCATTACCTACACCTCTTCAACAGCTGAGCAGGTGAGGCTTCCTACTCTATAGTCATCTTAAACGAAGGATTTCGTCGACATGATCCACGGTATGAGATAATTGACCCTCCTATGTTGTTATTCTATTAGGATTTCAAAGATGCAATAGCAATCTACCCTGACTTGAGTAGCATAAGGTATGGCAGTCATTTTCTTCTTTAGTGAATGCATTGTTTTCCTTATATTGTTTGGCATACTTACACATGGTTCGTACTTACGATTCTTTGCAGACTGAAAGATTTGGAATTGTTACTTCATAACGCTGCCATTGCCAATTAGGAAAGTTCTTGCACTTCTTGGATTCAAACAACTTGTTTAGCATCTGTAGAATTAAGGGGTGAAACCATCCGGCATGGTCTTTTCGTTGAACTTGTCATTTACAAATGGCTCTGTATGTTGTATTCATTAACAGCTTACATGTACAGATGGAAAATAATGAAGGGAAATATGGATTTCATTCATAGCAAGTCTCCGTAAACTGTAAGACAGTTGTTTATTTATAGGGCTTTCATGATCAGAGACACCAAACCAAACATAAACAAAGACAACATAAACATGAACTTAAATCAAATAAACCCTCATCAACAAACACATTTGATACTTCTCCATAAGGAACCAAAGGTTTGTTACTCACTGCCCACATTGGAGAGCCTCAATCAGTCTCTCGAAATTATTGTACGATGATCCTTTGCCGTGGATATCCATAGCTTCGACGTTCTTCCATTCCTTTGCCTTGACCCTCATCTTCATCCCCTCTTCTCCGTCAAGCATTTTCTTAACGGGGCCTTCAACTTCATCTCGCTTCACATCGGGGCTCACCTCTACTCCCATTTCCCAGGCAGTGCATGTGCATCGACAATTCGTTTGTTGCACACCTTCAGATATTGTCTCAAGAGTATAATTGCAACCAGTGATAAAAATGCCCCCAACAGATCGACCGGCCTACACTCGGTCCTGTGCACACGTTGCCGTGTAACCCCTACCTAAACCTCCTAAAAAATTCATTGGGTAAAGTAGTGGAGTCTCCCTGTACCACGTCATCCCTAACGATCCACAAAAACGGGTGCTTGCTATTTGCCACCCCCCACGAAACTCTTTGAGATGGGGGTCTGTCGTCGTAGTTACGCTGCCATAGTTTATATACACAACTTTTTTTTTTTTTTTTTGGGTCAAGTAAGATATCTTCCATTACATTAAAAACTAGTAAAAGGCCCAAAAAGAACTAGGTAAACAATTATATATAATGGAAAAGGTCCAAGCAAAATGAGAGCTGCAAACGGGAGGCCTACACAAGTTTAGGCATGAAGGCTGCAAAAACAAACAACAAAAAACCTAATCTCCAGCAGCAAAAACCACGCCGCCACCACAGTCAAATCCTTAGAGGAAGCCAAACTCTGAGTCGAGAGAGTAGACACCAGATCCAAGTCACCTTCACGAACCTCTGCATATACATACAAATAAAGTATCATACGGGTAGTGAGTGAGGCTAGGGGGTATGTAAAATACCCAACACTTGACCTCATTGGGGATCCAGCATGCAGGTTGGGGGTGACACGCCCCGACCCCGATATTCCCCGAATACCAGGATAGGCAAGTGCTGGCCGACACTCAAGGGTGACGAAAGCCATTTATTGAGTGCAAATGCTGAAAACAAGGGATAAATAAGGCTTATAAATATAAAAGAATACTGAATATGCAAATAAGGAACATGTTCAAAGCACATCTCTAATCTAGAACACTAAAAGAAAATAATATAAAATTGAATGAATAAAAGAATGGATCCTACACCAAGAGGTCTCGAAGATGCCGATGTGTAAGTGCCTTGACGTTGGGATTGTACGCCTCGATTCTAAGTCCTGAATGGGGCGCAAAACAAACATGAGTGGACCAAGTTGATATATATATATATATATATATATATATAATAAAACAGTTATCAACGTACTAACCCCCAGGCTTTATGAAAACACAAATATAATGATAAACATAGGTTTTCCGAAACCTAGCATGTCGTGCAATATCTCAAATCATAACTTGTATATATAATAAACACTAGTGAATGTCCGATATAACTCTCCAGGCCCCATGCTGGCTCCCCGTCTCTGAGCAGACAGTCAGAGGAAAATACACTTCAGGCCCCATGCTGGCTCCCCGTCTCTATGCTAAATAGCCAGAGGAAACACACTCCAGGCTCTATGCCAACACCAAACCGTTGCCCGGGACTGACCGGATCTATCCCTACATCTCGTAGCGGAAAGGACCACTAGGTAAGTACAAAACCAGTTAACATACATATATTGAAAATCAACTTCATAGTATAAAGTCATCCATCATCTATACTATAAAGAGGTGTTCTAATCATGTTCTAAATATCATATCGTCATCCATCAAATATTCTATAAGAACATGGGTTATAGGAAAAATAGTAATAATTCAAACTAGCCTCGGTAAGCATGTTATCTCGTAAAATGTTCATAAAACATAATCATCAAATCATGCTTTTCATGTATGCATTTCTACTATCAAAACATGCATTTTTAAAAGGGGTCCACTCACAGTACTTCGCCGTCGAAAAGTCACGCCATCTAGCGAAGAAGGAAACGTCACAGATAAACGCCCCTAAGCACATAAATGGTACATTTAGTCAAACTCTACTCAAACGACTGAATTTGGGAAAACAGACATCGGAAACGGGTTCAGGACGTCGAAATTAGCCTAGGAGGGGTCCCGCACGAAGTCAACGTCAACGCTGACCGTTGACCAGGTCCGGGTCAGCAGGTCAAACGGTTCTGGGCTTGGATCCGGATTGGGTTAAAGGGTTTGGACTTGGATTGGATCCAGGTTTGGGCCTAAAGGGTTTGGGTCTAATGGGTTTAGGGTTAACAGGCCGAAGGCCCTTGAGAGAACAAATTTACGTTTATTTTTCAACAAGTTGCAAACTGTCAGAATGCGTAATTCACGTTATTTAGACCAAGCTAAAATACATGGAAAACACCTCAATTCTTGAGAGACAAATTCACATTTATTTTCTAAACAAGTTGCAAACAGTCAAAAGCCGTTTTGGAGAATAAGAGGAAAGATGAATGACTCCCACAACATAGATGATTCTTCTCCACCTTCGTTTGTCATTTGTCTTAATCAAGTTTCAAAGTAAATTACAAGTTGAGAACAATAGAGACCTACAAACCAAAATTTACACGATGTAAGTGAAAATGTACTGTCTTGACTTAGACCCCATGCGATACTTCAAGCAAGCTCTCAAGAGTTGTAGGTATTTTGAATAATTCCACTATGACTGGGGTCTTTACAAATTTAGTCTTAAGAGTTACTAGATTAGAAGACACACAATAATTGACCGACTTATATGTATTTGCACATATATTATGCTAAATTGTTGTTAGTGAAGAATCATCACTGTCATTTGACCAAGACACTACTTTTCGTCTTTTAGCAACAGTTCCTTGCATTGTATTCACTTGGGACTGTTCGTTTATTGTGTGATTATTGTTAATGTGTGACTCAAAAACGTAAAATAACAATATGAAATACTAACTTAGACTCAAAAGAATGCAAAACTAAAAATAAGAAAGATTAAGACTAAGACTTAAACGAAATATGGGGGGGATTGATTTTGGACGAATTTAAACTAAAATGGATAGATTGTAAAGAAAACAAATTGTAAATATGAAATTGACGGAAATGAATGGATGGTATGGCTAGCTAAGGGGTTCATCTCCATACATGTTACACTTGCATAATAAAATGGTTTCCAATTGCATTTCAATAAACCATGAATTCTCAACACCCCGGGTTAATTAGGTCCGCTTAAATTAACCGTCAAGTTTTCCTTAAGTTAATGAATTGGATGATTGCATACGACAACCCAAAGCATTCCTCACAAGTTCCCTTCATGAATTGCATAATAGAGAAACAAGCAAGAATCATTAAGCATCATGAAAACTATAAGTGTTGACGAGGCATTCGTTACTATGATTGCATGAAACTTATGCCAAGAATTCGTTTAACGCGATTGTTTATAAGCAACCTCCACTACTTGTGAATATAAGTTCATAACGATTAGGTGAAACTCACTTATATTCTAGCGTCATATTCATGCATGAAAATTAAGCGTTCATTCTCAATAAACATACATAAATAGGATATCAATCAAATAGTTAAACAAATTGAATTCACAACTTATGAAACGTAATTAAAAGTAATCAAATCAAAATGCAAGCATAAACATATATTTCGAATCCCCCCCTAGCTAAAGGGGGGTTTAGTTCCTCATACAAAACAAAGAGAATTGAAATTAAACATTGAAATCAAAGAAACGCCTAAACATTCCAACAACTCAAACTTGAATTGTATGAACGTTTAGGCCCTCTTCTCTTCCTCTTTATTGTAGCATAAGGTCTAGGGATAATTGGTTTGGGGGATGGAAGTGTGGAATGGAGTGGGGAATTATGGAAATAGGTGAGGAGTGGTGGAGAAAATGGTGCAGAAAGTGGAGAGAAACTCACGGCTAGAGAAGGAATGGAGTGTTTGTGTTGTGGTATCTACAATGGAATGAGATGTTCTTTGAATGAATGAATGCAAGGGTATTTATAGGAGTAATGGAGGGAACATGACAGCTAGGAGGTGGGTGGAAATGTGGCTGCAAGTTTGGTGAATGATTATGAGTGAATGCATGTGAATGTGGCTAGGTTGGAAAGCTGGAAATCTGAAAATGCAAATGGGAATGCTGAAATGCAAAGGTGGCCACGGTTTTGAGTGTGTTTTGTGTTGGAAATGCATGTGAATGCATGTGAATGTTGTTTGTGTGAAGTGTGTGTGGGTTAAAGAGTGAATGGTGGTGTAATGATGAAGTGTGATGGCTGAAAATGTCAAGGGAAATGCATGTGATTGCAAGGCAAAGAATTTCAGGATGCATGTGTGTTGGTGTGTTGTGTGATTTGTTTTGTGGTTAATGGGAATGTGGTTGAATGATTAAATGGACATGTGGGTGAATGTGAAGGGAATGCATGTGTTGATTGATTTGTGGTGCAATGATGAAAGGCAAAGTGGAAGAATGTGGCTGAAATGGTTGAGGAATTATGCACGGCAATGGGTTGATTTTTTTGATGATTTAAAATGTTGATGCATGATGAAGAGTTAATAAATAATGCATGTAGGGTTAGCTAGGTTGTGTGATGATGAGTGTATGTGACATTGTTTTGTGACAAAGAATGGATAGGGTGAATGATTATGTGGCTACATGTTTGAATAATTAAAGTGCATGTGGGTTGATTGAATGAATGCAAAGTGAATGATTAATGAAATGGGAAAGCATGACCAAGGTGGAAATGCATGTGAAATGTTGGAAAGGGATTGGGAATGCACGGCTTTGGGGAAAGAATGAATGGATGTGCAAATGTGTCTTAATTAATGAAAGTGTTTGGAGAATGAATGCAATGATGAAGAGTGAATAAAGAATGCATGTAGGGTTAGCTAGGTTGGCTTTGTTTGGGTGCATGTGTGTTAATGGTGGTTTTGCATGTGAATTGATGGATTGGTTTTGATGGAATGGATGGTTCTTTGCATGGCTATAAGGGAGAGAATAAGAGAGAATGGGCTAGGCCCTTTGTTTTATGTCCAAAGTGAATACAAGGCCTTCAAATTCGTCCATCCTTTTGGCTCCATGGATAAGCTATCCAATCCATGCCCAAAAATGCTCCAAATGGCCTCAAAATGCACTTTCTTGCTCCCTAGGCCCTTAGAACCTGAAAACACACAAAAGAAGCATAAAGGACTAAAATAACTAGAGAAACATAACGTAAATGCACGAGAACAAGCCATTTAAGTCGCATGAATATGCTCCTATCAAATACCCCCACACTTATCTTTTGCTAGTCCTCGAGCAAAACAGAAAGAAAAACAAAACAAAACCAAACGAAACAAAACAAGTAAAACACAACCTAAACCTTCCAACAACTGTCTTAGGGATTTCCAATGCACATGACACGTTAAAAATCATCATTCCCACAGATTTTAGTCATCTTTACACTTAAGTACATTCTTAATCATAGTCACCATATACTAGTTCACAATTAAGCATTTAAAACCATGTTTTGAATGTAGTAACATGCCTTAGAGAATTTGCTCAATTCCTTACAAGATATGCACTCGATTTTCACTCAGATTTTCTAACTACACACCCTAATCTAGTCATATGTGAGAAGATTGATGTAAACATGTAGACAAACACTCACATAAGTTATAACAAGGAAAGCATTTTCTGGATTTACGATAATGACATGAATATGATCTCATGAATGGAATGCTACTACTTAGAATGAGAACCAGTGATTCCATAAGCTCATATCAATTCCAAACTCCACAAATTGAAACACATAACACTCAAGAGAGAAGCATAAGGGTTGAAACGGAGCTAAAGGTGTTTGGCTAACAAAGAAGGGATATGGAAAACAAAGGTTCTTAAAGAAATAGCGAGCAAAGCATTTGAATTAACGTAGAATTCACTTTTGAATGAAAACTCAACTTTTGAACAAGGGGGAACAAGCTCTTTTTCCTTTCTTTCTTTTCTTTTCTGTTTTTCTTTTTCATATGTTTTTCACAAATTTTTTTTTTTTTTTTTTTTTTTTTTTTTTCTTTTCTTTTGACTTCTCAAAGCATACATAAACACTTAAAAACAAAACATTCTCTCCCCCACACTTATTTTCTTTCATAATGTAACTCAAAAGGAATTCAATTAAGTCATGCTCACTATCTATTAAGAACAAGGGTGGGGATTGTCCTAAACTAGGCTAGGTGAGGAAAATGTGGGTAAACAAAGAATAAAGGCTAAACAAGGCTCAACGGGGTTAAGACTTACAACATATACGAAGTATGGGAAGTAAGGCTATTTGGCTATGGTGGTGGTCACTACACAACTTCTTCTTGAATATGTGTTATGCAAATCAATAACATGCTTTGGATATAAGTTCTAGCATTTAGTTCTATCATGATACAATTGCATTCTAAGTAGCAACCAAGCAAGGAATAATGAGATCATGCAACAACTTTAGAAAACAAAGAATCACAGAAAATAACTCTCCAAAGAAGGTAATGGCTCGAGTCTCACAGGGATGTAGCGTTATTATGAGTTCCTTCCTTCAAGCATGTTACAAAAACGAATTTTTCTTTTATGATTGCATGTGAAGTCATACATTATAACCATAACTAAACATATACCAAGAGTAAATCAAACTTTCATCCATGTTTATAACTCTTTTTAACAGTCATGCAATTACAAACCAAATCCTCATCATAACGTTGGAAGGTTTCCTAAGACACAAAAACAACTCAAAACACTCTTTTTAGGCTTTTCAAAAAAATGTTTTTCAAATTTTTATGTGATTTTCAGAGTTATAAAACAAAACACGCTAAAACAGTTTAAAAACACCTTAAAAATATTTAAAACAGCAAGGAACAACACTTGAAGTTATGGGTGATAAAATTCAACGAATTTGCATCAACATACTTAGCTACCCCCCCACACTTAAATCAAACATTGTCCTCAATGTTTTAAGCATAGATTCACACAAAGCATAAGTAAATACACAAAAAACACTTAAACATACTAAACATGGCAGAATGTAATTAACAAAGAGAAGAGTTTAGAGACGCAAATCTGGTTATAGAGTGTAAATTCCATCTTCTCCTTGGTAATTGCATTGAGGCTTTTGATCTTTGTGATTCCACAGGCTTACTCTTGAACTGGTTTCTGCCCATCGTTGATTTTCCTTTGTGCTACTTCTTGAACTGGGCAGCATGATGGTTCATTTGGTCTCCCCCGAAGGTCTGAGCTTATCCCTTTTATCTGTTTCTTTGTTCAATCTTTCCAATTCGTATTGAAAAGGGTTGGAGGATAACTCAGCCTATGTTTGTCTCCACATGCTTCAATGTATCATTTTCACTTGCCTTACTCGCTCCCCTTTGCAGAAGTGGTCCCTTCTCCGGAAGTGTATCAACCGTTGAAGATGACTACTCGAGAGCAACGCTAGGTAAGCAATCAGGAATAGATTCCAGGCAGTTGGCTCCAGATCGGAAGATTGACTCCAAGTGCCGACTGATTGCTTCTTTTACTTTGCCATGCGAGTAAGAACAAGGACAAAGAAAAAGACAGGGAAAGAGCATGATATGAGATACTTTTGCTTTTGACCTTGATGATATGAGATACCTTTGCTTTGAAGAAGCGGTGAATGAATTAGCACATGCTTCAATCCGCCGTTTCCTCCTGGGTCATATGTACTCCAGGCATCTGGTATCATCTTTGGGGAAGAAGAAAGAATTGAGTATTTTGAAAGGCTTTGCTGGGAGTGCGCCCTCAGAGGTGAGGGAGAGTTGGGCATTTTCTTCAGGTTTTCCCTGCCATAAAAGACGAAGGTCGACATACATAGAGATAATATCAAGTGGTGGTACTTTTTACCTTTGTCGACAAACGTTTTGATCCCGCAACTCCGGCTTTTTGAAATAGTGGTGCCTCTTCGATCTTTGAATTCGGCTCTTCGATTTCTGAGCAGGCGCCCCTTCGATTTCTGAACGACGCCCCTTCGCTTTCTGAACGACACGTGGTAGTGCAGATGCGGCTCCTTTTGACAAAGCTGCACGCGTTTTCTGAAAAGCAGAGAAAGCGTCGCCTAACTTACGCTTGTCGGCTAAAGACGTGTAGTTGCGATGATGGCCTCCACGTGTTTTCAGCTTTGTCAGAAATCTTTTGACAAAGTTGAACGCGTTTTCTGAAAAGCCGAGGGAGCGTCGCCTAACTTACGCCGGAAAATCCGGCTCTTTGAATCGGTGGACGCGTCGCCTTGGCATTTTATAGAGCTATCGATCACCGCCAACATACACACTCTGAAGATTTCCCATTCCTGAAACTCAACTCCGACCCTTTGAAAATTTACTCCATCAACCCCTATCTTTGAACACCTTTGAAAAAAATGGCAAACTCATCGAACCTTAGCTTGGAATTGAGCCTTAGCAGTGATACGGGCGCGCCGCGTCAAGGTAACGTATGGCGCCCTTCTTTTTTATCTTCTAACGGTCCTCTTTCAGGTGAAGACTCTGTGATGCAGGACGCCACAACAGCTACAATAGTAGCTAGGAACCTCCTCACTCCAAAAGATAGTAGGCTGCTGTCAGGACGGTCTGATGAGTTGGCCGTTCAAGAGTCCCTCGCACTTAGTGTTCAGTGTGCGAGCTCTGTGTCCAACATGGGCCTACGCCTGCTTGCCCGCTCTCGTCAGGTTGAATCGTTGATGGCAGAGGTGGAAAGACTTAAGCAAGAGATCCAGCAGCTTAAGTACGAGAATAGAAGTTTGCATGTGCTTGCAAATAACTATTCGTCGGGGATGAAAAGGAAGCTTGATGAGCTGCAAGAATCTGAGGGTCGAATTCACAGTGACCGTCAAAGGCTTGCGTCTTATCTCCAGAGGCACCTTTTTCCTGGGTCATCCAGCGCTTGGCCAAGTATTGAGGCCTGGAATGCTCTAGCTCCGATGCCTCCCGCTCCGATGGCTTCCGCTCCGATGCCTCCCGCTTCTATGCCTTATGCACCGATGCCTCCCGCTTCTATGCCTTCCGCTTCTGCTCCTCGTAGTGGGGCTTCACGCAAACAACCTTTGTGAAGCTCCACCTTTCTCTATGTTTAGTATCTTTCTTTTTTTTTTTTTTTTTTTTTACATAAATAAAATCAAACGGCATGGAATTTATCTTTGAATGGGCGGTGATACTTGAAATGATCCGGTAATAGTTTAAATTCCAGATTGGGTGCCTGAATCATTAACCACATGTTAGTATAAAAGAAAATTGAAATTCGGGGAGGCGGCTTACCTGTGTGCTCCAAAATGAACTCCAGAATAAACACCCCTTCGAAAGTTATGACTTGTCCCGTGTCATAAAATCCAACTTCCTTGGGAATTGTGGTTTCAAATATGTCCTCTTTGATGCCTTCTACATCTTCTCCAGCCACTACCTTTTCTTGAATCATTCTTCTTGGTGTACAAAGTCCTTTGAAGAATTCAACACCATCTAAAACTTGCTGTGTTGCACCAAGAATTTGAATAGCATTTTGCACCTTTGGGAAGGCTTCCACGATGTCCTTTTTACTCTCTTCTTGGTTGGGAATCAAAAACCTGCTAGGAAAAGGGACATTGGGTGGAATAACATCAGAATAACATGGAATTGGGACGTCCTTACTGGTGGTGGGTGGTTTAGAGGGCTTAGGGGGCTGCAGCAATGGTTGTTCTACCCTTGCCGTGTGCATGTCTTCTTCCTCCTCCTCAATTAGCAGCTCTTCATCCACTTCTAGGCTATGTTTGGACATTTTTAGGTCAGCTCCAACCTCCATAGCACTTCCCAAAGTGATAGCATTATGGATTTCAAAATCTTCCTTCGAGTTTTCAATAGTTGAGTTGGAAAGTTCACTTTGCTCTTGAATTTGTTTCATGAACTCCATAATCTGCCCAAATTGCTCGTCCAATTTACCCAACTTCCTGTCTTGATTTTGTTCGTCCTGCGTCAAAGAGGTTAGTAATTGAAAATTTTTATCATTATCCATGGACATACTTGAACTTGATTGGAATTGTTGTGGGGGAGGTTGTGGTGGCTGCATAGGTGTTGTATTGAACTCCTCATATGGTTGCCAATATGCTTCTTGTTGAGCCTCCTTGGCTTGATTTTGTGACCCCTGCGCCAAAGAATTTATTTCATTAAGAATTTGAATATAATCTATTGGCGAACTTGAATTTAATTGAGCATATTGCATATGAAGTTGTGGTGGCTGCATAGGTCTTGAATAGAACTCCTCATATGGTTGCCAATATGCTTCACGTTGAACTTGTTGATCTTCCCACCATATAGAGTTTGAATGATCCCTCCAATCTCTTTGTGGACATTGATTGGCTTCAAATCCTTGCCTATATGAAGCACCAAATGTAGGGACACTCTGCATTGTGGTCCTTTCGGCATACGGCGACAATTTAGAAGTAAGATTTGCCAATTGAGCTTGAATGCTAGCAAAATCCATATCTTACTTCTCTAGTACCTAAAATCAAAGAAAGAGAACTAAATCAAATATCAAAAGTAACAACAAACAAAGAAAACAACACTAAGTTAGAAACTAAAACTAAAACGAAAACAACTAAACCAAAAAAAAAGAAAAGAACCAAGGGATTAGCAAAGTTGCTAATCCCCGGCAACGGCGCCAAAATTTGATGCGAGATTTATACGCACACAAATTAAACCCTCTTTTTATCAATTGTAGTATAGGTGCAAGTAGGGATCGTTCTGGACCGGGGATTAGGAGGGATTGCAAATCTCTTGGAAACTGACTCAAAAACGTAAAATAACAATATGAAATACTAACTTAGACTCAAAAGAATGCAAAACTAAAAATAAGAAAGATTAAGACTAAGACTTAAACGAAATATGGGGGGGATTGATTTTGGACGAATTTAAACTAAAATGGATAGATTGTAAAGAAAACAAATTGTAAATATGAAATTGACGGAAATGAATGGATGGTATGGCTAGCTAAGGGGTTCATCTCCATACATGTTACACTTGCATAATAAAATGGTTTCCAATTGCATTTCAATAAACCATGAATTCTCAACACCCCGGGTTAATTAGGTCCGCTTAAATTAACCGTCAAGTTTTCCTTAAGTTAATGAATTGGATGATTGCATACGACAACCCAAAGCATTCCTCACAAGTTCCCTTCATGAATTGCATAATAGAGAAACAAGCAAGAATCATTAAGCATCATGAAAACTATAAGTGTTGACGAGGCATTCGTTACTATGATTGCATGAAACTTATGCCAAGAATTCGTTTAACGCGATTGTTTATAAGCAACCTCCACTACTTGTGAATATAAGTTCATAACGATTAGGTGAAACTCACTTATATTCTAGCGTCATATTCATGCATGAAAATTAAGCGTTCATTCTCAATAAACATACATAAATAGGATATCAATCAAATAGTTAAACAAATTGAATTCACAACTTATGAAACGTAATTAAAAGTAATCAAATCAAAATGCAAGCATAAACATATATTTCGAATCCCCCCCTAGCTAAAGGGGGGTTTAGTTCCTCATACAAAACAAAGAGAATTGAAATTAAACATTGAAATCAAAGAAACGCCTAAACATTCCAACAACTCAAACTTGAATTGTATGAACGTTTAGGCCCTCTTCTCTTCCTCTTTATTGTAGCATAAGGTCTAGGGATAATTGGTTTGGGGGATGGAAGTGTGGAATGGAGTGGGGAATTATGGAAATAGGTGAGGAGTGGTGGAGAAAATGGTGCAGAAAGTGGAGAGAAACTCACGGCTAGAGAAGGAATGGAGTGTTTGTGTTGTGGTATCTACAATGGAATGAGATGTTCTTTGAATGAATGAATGCAAGGGTATTTATAGGAGTAATGGAGGGAACATGACAGCTAGGAGGTGGGTGGAAATGTGGCTGCAAGTTTGGTGAATGATTATGAGTGAATGCATGTGAATGTGGCTAGGTTGGAAAGCTGGAAATCTGAAAATGCAAATGGGAATGCTGAAATGCAAAGGTGGCCACGGTTTTGAGTGTGTTTTGTGTTGGAAATGCATGTGAATGCATGTGAATGTTGTTTGTGTGAAGTGTGTGTGGGTTAAAGAGTGAATGGTGGTGTAATGATGAAGTGTGATGGCTGAAAATGTCAAGGGAAATGCATGTGATTGCAAGGCAAAGAATTTCAGGATGCATGTGTGTTGGTGTGTTGTGTGATTTGTTTTGTGGTTAATGGGAATGTGGTTGAATGATTAAATGGACATGTGGGTGAATGTGAAGGGAATGCATGTGTTGATTGATTTGTGGTGCAATGATGAAAGGCAAAGTGGAAGAATGTGGCTGAAATGGTTGAGGAATTATGCACGGCAATGGGTTGATTTTTTTGATGATTTAAAATGTTGATGCATGATGAAGAGTTAATAAATAATGCATGTAGGGTTAGCTAGGTTGTGTGATGATGAGTGTATGTGACATTGTTTTGTGACAAAGAATGGATAGGGTGAATGATTATGTGGCTACATGTTTGAATAATTAAAGTGCATGTGGGTTGATTGAATGAATGCAAAGTGAATGATTAATGAAATGGGAAAGCATGACCAAGGTGGAAATGCATGTGAAATGTTGGAAAGGGATTGGGAATGCACGGCTTTGGGGAAAGAATGAATGGATGTGCAAATGTGTCTTAATTAATGAAAGTGTTTGGAGAATGAATGCAATGATGAAGAGTGAATAAAGAATGCATGTAGGGTTAGCTAGGTTGGCTTTGTTTGGGTGCATGTGTGTTAATGGTGGTTTTGCATGTGAATTGATGGATTGGTTTTGATGGAATGGATGGTTCTTTGCATGGCTATAAGGGAGAGAATAAGAGAGAATGGGCTAGGCCCTTTGTTTTATGTCCAAAGTGAATACAAGGCCTTCAAATTCGTCCATCCTTTTGGCTCCATGGATAAGCTATCCAATCCATGCCCAAAAATGCTCCAAATGGCCTCAAAATGCACTTTCTTGCTCCCTAGGCCCTTAGAACCTGAAAACACACAAAAGAAGCATAAAGGACTAAAATAACTAGAGAAACATAACGTAAATGCACGAGAACAAGCCATTTAAGTCGCATGAATATGCTCCTATCAACCTACAAACCAAAATTTACACGATGTAAGTGAAAATGTACTGTCTTGACTTAGACCCCATGCGATACTTCAAGCAAGCTCTCAAGAGTTGTAGGTATTTTGAATAATTCCACTATGACTGGGGTCTTTACAAATTTAGTCTTAAGAGTTACTAGATTAGAAGACACACAATAATTGACCGACTTATATGTATTTGCACATATATTATGCTAAATTGTTGTTAGTGAAGAATCATCACTGTCATTTGACCAAGACACTACTTTTCGTCTTTTAGCAACAGTTCCTTGCATTGTATTCACTTGGGACTGTTCGTTTATTGTGTGATTATTGTTAATGCGAGGGCTTCCAGACTCGCATGAGGAATTTTAGCTAACTTGGTTTTACCATACAACCATATTACCGTGATGATAGTTATTTTGAAATTTACTACACGAAATGTCAAGGCAAACATTTCATTGAAGACGACCATTTTCTTACAAATTACTGATAGTGTATTTCATTGAAATACAAAGAAAAACAAAACAAAATGCCTAGGGTGCTTTCTATGTTCAGATTCAGTACAGATCTAAGGACTCTAACACGAGGAGAGCTTGGATGTGAAGTGCAGTTAGTCTTTGCTCCGGATCAAGAGTCGAACCAAACTGACCGGCTGCCCATAACAAGGAAGCAGATTTCTCACCCAAAAGACGTCTTATGTCCTCATGTACAGTTGCCAATGGGGGCGTTTCGGTTGAGTTTTGTAAGTAAGTTTAGCCATTGCATGCATATAGGATGTCTCACATCCTTGTTGCCTGCTGGTTACATGAGTACTATTTTTACTTAATTACTCACTTGGAACGAAACAAGTTTATATCTCGTTAGATGAGTAAAAGTCATCAATTTAAAACATTCACACTTGTGTGTCAGAATATTTGAAATGTGCAATCCAAATACATCGTAATTAAATTGCACATTTCAAATTATGTGATACAAAAGCGTATTTGGGGCCTTGAGTAAAATTAAAAATCGTTGTGGATTAATGCATGTTGTTTCTAAGGGTGCTTAAGTTTGTAAGCATGGTTGCTTATGACGTATATCGTAAGCAGTTTAAGATATTACCAAAAGGAAGATCTCATATTCAATTTTGTATTACTAATAAAAAAATATTAAAAACAATAGTACACACAACCTTAAATTTTAGCGAATGCATAGAATAACAATCACATTTGGGAGTGAGTAATCATATTAAATCGTAAACTTTTAATATGATTATCACGTCATGAGCATACAACAGATTGAAAGAAAGAAATTTGCACACTATCTGTAAAAAAAAATATTTACAGATTAGTGTGTTACTCGACATATAAATAGATTTCCACATGAACTTAAAGTTTGGTGTCAGTATAAAGAATACGGTCACTGTAAATAGCCTCAAAAACATGTTTTCTGAAACCTTTTTGGAGCTCATGCTTGTGTTTTTTGGTCAATTTTTGGTGTTTTGTTAATTACGTTGAAATTTCATTGCTTTTCTTTTCGTGTTTATACAACAAATTTTGTATTGAAATTAGTAACTTATATGTTCGCAAGGCCACTAGTTGCTGTGTTCAGAGGCTTCGCAACTGCACTTGAAGTTATACAAGCATGGATATTAATAAATGATTTTTTACTAAACCCTTTTGTTCAATTTGAATATTTGCATGCTTGAACCGTAAAGAATTAACATTGATGATTTGAGATACAGTGATTGAATTATCTGTCAATGTAATGTATGATGTTCTCAATGTTAATGTATCCAATCTTTTATTGAATTATCTGTCTGCTTGTTCTCTCTCTAACTTGATTAATAAGTTCTTACAAGTTTCTCAAGGAAATTTATTGAAAATGATCAACTGGTACACTTAGTAAAAGAGGATGAAAAGAACCTAATTAACCCCTCAAAGATAATCTAAGTAACGTCATTGCAAAAACAAAAAGGCCACTAAATTAAACACAACACTTTCACTAAATTATAACTTCAAATTGCACTCCTCAATCTCCTTCTTCTCCGGTTTAAGGGGAGCATTGCTTACCAACGGTAGATGCACGAGCTAAAAAGATTAAAAAAACCACAACATATATTAGTCATAATTTAAAGACAATTGTAGAGACCAAAATGATATTAACCATGATGGCAATGATGCCATATCGTTATAGTCAGTTTTCTATGTAAAAGTGCACTTAGCCAATAGTATTAATAGACTCAAAACTGCAAAAATATTATTCATTATGTGGAAGAGTACTTACAGTTTGCCCATCAATCTTCGTCGCTTGATCAACGCCACCCTCACATAAAGCTAATTGTACACACAGTTCAAGAACTTGTAGTATGTGTATCGCCATGACTTGATGAATATCAAACTCCCACAAACTCCCCAAAATCCAACAACAAAACCAAGCGTCAAACTCAAGTAAAATCCTGTTGTTATAAGCCCATCATTCTCTTTAACTTGATCCCCAAACATTGGTTGCTCCTCTGGACTTGTTTCCTCAGGAGAGCACAACTGTTGAAGTGGAATTCCACAAAGCAGAGGATTTCCAGCAAAATCAGACGAATCATAGGTTTGGAGCTGAGTCCCCATTGGAATTTTTCCAGACAAGTTGTTGTTTGACAAGTCCAAATCACCAAGACCATATATTTGAAAAAGACTTGTTGGTATTCCGCCATATATGTGGTTTCTTGACAGATCAAGGGACTCTAAGTACTCCAACTTCCCGATCATTGGAGTTATTTGACCTGTTAAATTGTTTCTTGACAGGTTTAAGGAAACCAACCCCACAAGATCAGTGATTTCCGTAGGAATCTCCCCCATTAATTGGTTACTCGACAGATGAATACTCTTTACAAGCCCCAAAGTACTTTTGTATTTGGACATTTTGCCTTTCCATATCAAGGATGCTTCCTCTACGTAATATTGTTGTCCGCCAATTGGGCTATCATAGAAATGATAGATAGTTATACTTGAACTTCCTTTTTGAGCCAAATTAGTCAAATTGTTGATGCATTTGGGTATATTTCCAGAGATGTTATTCATTGAAAAATCTAGAATTTGAATGTCTCTCATATTACACAATTGTAGTGGAATGCTTCCATAGAAATGATTAGAACGGAGGATAAGGATAGCCAAATTTGGAAGTCCAACCCCTAACCATTCAGGTATCAAACCTGATAAGTTATTTTCTCCAACATCAAAAACGCTAAGTGTGGTCAAGTTCTTCAAAGATGAAGGCAATTCCCCCACAAACCCATTCTTGTTTAACTTCAGCGTTTGAATAGAAGGTAACGAGCCCATTGTGGTGGGAATTTTCCCAAAAAGAGCATTATCACTCAAATCAAGAAAGGTAAGATTTTCAAAACGTGTCCAACAATTAGGAAGTTGTTCGTACAAATTGTTGCTTGAGAGATCAAGAAAGGCTAAACGACTAACCTTGTTCGGAGTCTTTGGACACATGAAAGAAATTAACCCTAAAAGCTTATTGTTGGAGAGATCTAGAGATATCACTGTGGAAAGGAATGAAGGGATTGGACCTTCCAATCGATTCCAACTCGAATTCACTTGACTAAAAGAAGATGAGGGAAACTCAAATCTTGAATTTGGAATTGTTCCTCTAATTCGGTTGTTGGAAAGATCTATAGAAATATATACAGGATCCTGATGAGAGAAAGGGCTCCAAAACCAACTTGGAAGGATATCAGAAATTCTTGCATTAGAAATATCAAGTTCCGTATAACTTTTCTGATTTTGAAGCCATTTCGGAAAGTGCGGACCCACCATGCAAGAGCTCAAATATATCAAATCCAATTGGAAAGGAGGAGTCCAATTAGAACTGAAGCTTAAAGATAGTGAGGTAGAGGATAGATCCAAAAGCCTTAGTTTGGAGAGATTGGAGAAGTGGCTTTCCGAAACCACACCTTCCAAAGCATTCATACCAAGGTTGATACTCTCGAGTCTAAACATATGCCCAATGCTTTCAGGTACTGTTCCACTCAATTGATTGTCATCGAGATATAATTCTTGCAATGATGAAAAGTTTGTGAGATTGGGAATTGATCCAGAAAGATGATTGGATGAGAGGTACAGAGTCTCTAATGAGTTCTGATCAGGGCATGCAGACATTAATATTTGAACCAACCAGGAAAGTTGTCCACTCAGAATGTTGTTGGAAAGGTACAATTCTTGTAGATTACATAACCCGGAAAAAGATTGCGGAATCCCTCCTTCAATTAGGTTGTAAGAGAGGTCAAGATAAACAAGGCTGGCATTGGATTTGGATAACCACACAAATATGGAAGAAGATGAAGAAAATGGGAGTTGGTTGTCCCTGAGATCAACATGAGCAAGAGATTTAGAAGAATTTATGTTAAAAAGAGTACTGGAATGAATTAGAGTAGATGGAAGACTACAATAAGACAGAGACAAGTTTGTAAGTTTAGGGAGCTTATTAACTGCTTCCATCCAGTCTGGAACATTACTGAGATTGTTGTAACTCAGGTCCAAATATGTTAAAGCAGAAAGATGAGGCAGCCATGAATTCATGTTTTCTACATTAGCAAAGTCATTGGACCTGAGATCAAGATATTGCAAGCGTGTAAGGTTTCCGACCTGGCTTGGAAATCGACCACCAAAAGAAGCATCAGAGAGATCGAGGTGCCTTAAGTTGGAAAGAGACCCAATGAAATCTGGAACTTGGCTTCCATTGAAGTTAATCCATGAAAGGTCCAAATATTTCAAATGCTTCAACTTAATCAGCTTGGGACTCATCATCTTACCTTTCAAATAATGAGAGAGATACTATAGGCGTCCTTTCTGTTGAAGTGCGTAAGCTTGATCCAAATAAGACCATCCAAGATGAAGTTGAGTAACATGGTTGGTTCGATTGCTGCAATGGACGCCAAGCCATTGGCAACAATCTTGCTTGTGTTCTTCTCTTCCCCACGAGGAGAGGAGATCATAGTCATCCACCAGGCCTTGTTTGAAAGCAAGGAGTGCTTCCCTTTCACTCTCTATGCACCTCGTCACCACCCGATGGCTAATTGCTCTGAAATCGACAGAAACATTATAGAATCCAGAGGATAGGGAAGGGTTGAAACATTGTAGAAAAAGTAGCACCACAATGGAAGTATGAAAGAGTTTCTTCAAGCACATGATTCCGTCATTCTCCATCTTAATTTAACAAAATCAAGGCAAAGACGATTGAAGAATGAAGAAGAAGTGTACAATCAGAATTGATTTAGGAGCACAAGGAAAGCTACGAGTGTTTTATAAGGCTGGGTGAGTACGTAATAGTTCACAATACAATCCACACACTGAGTTGTCTTGACTCAAATGGTAAAGTATGGAACACGTGTGAGTGGACCAGCTACTTTTCTGTAGGTAGGTGTAGTAATTAGAGGATGACTCGTCTCTCAAAAATAATGACAAAGCCTGCAACAATCAACACAATTACACGTTGATTGTTTCGTTCTGTTTACGTTTTAGAAGTCTTTTGGTTTTTCGTGGAATTAGAAAACAACATATATGCGCGTAATTTAAATTATTTGGACCAAGCTAAAAAATGCAGAAACCGTCTTAACTCTTGAGAGAACAAATTTACATTTATTTTCCAAACAAGTTGCAAACCATCAGAATGCGTAATTCACATTATTTGGACCAGGCTAAAATACACAGAAAACGCCTCAACTCTTGAGAGACAAATTCACATTTATTTTCCAAACAAGTTGCAAACTGTCAAAAGTCGTTTTGGAGGATAAAAGGAAGGATGAATGACTCCCACAAAATAGATGATTCTTCTCCACTTTTGTTTGTCATTTATCTTAATCACGCTTCAAAGTAAATTACAAGTTGAGAACAAAAATGGCCAACAAACCAAAATTTCCACGAAGCAAGTGGAAATCCATGTGATAGTTCAAGGTTATTGACTTAAATGGTCAAGTATGGAACATGTGTGAGTGGACCAACTACTTTTCTGTAGGTAGGTGTACTAATTAGAGGATGACTCGTCTCTCCAAAATAATGACAAAGCCTGCAACAATCAACACAATTACGCGTTGATTGTTTCGTTCTGTTTACGTTTTAGAAGTCTTGGTTTTTTGTGGAATTAGAAAACAACATATATGCGTGTAATTTAAGTTATTTGGACCAAGCTAAAAAATGCAGAAACCGTCTCAACTCTTGAGAAAACAAATTTACATTTATTTTCCAAACAAGTTGCAAACCATCAGAATGCGTAATTCACATTATTTGGACCAGGCTAAAATACACAGAAAACGCCTCAACTCTTGAGAGACAAATTCACATTTATTTTCCAAACAAGTTGCAAACTGTCAAAAGTCGTTTTGGAGGATAAAAGGAAGGATGAATGACTCCCACAAAATAGATGATTCTTCTCCACTTTTGTTTGTTATTTATCTTAATCACGCTTCAAAGTAAATTACAAATTGAGAACAAAAAGGGGCCAACAAACCAAAATTTCCACGAAGCAAGTGGAAATCCATGCGATAGTTCAAGGTTATTGACTTAAATGGTCAAGTATGGAACATGTGTGAGTGGACCAGCTACTTTTTTGTAGGTAGGTGTAGTAATTAGAGGATGACTCGTCACTCCAAAACAATGACAAAGCCTGCACAATCAACACAATTATGCGTTGGTTGTTTCGTTCTGTTTACGTTTTAGAAGTATTTTTGTTTTTGTGGAATTAGAAAACAACATATATGCGCGTAATTCACGTTATTTGGACCAAGCTAAAAACGCGGAAACCGTCTTAACTTTTGAGAGAACAAATTTACATTTATTTTCCAAACAAGTTTGCAAACAGTTAGAATGCGTAATTCACATTATTTGGACCAGGCTAAAATATACGAAAAACGCCTCAACTCTTGAGAGACAAATTCACATTTATTTTCCAAACAAGTTGCAAACCGTCAAAAGTCATTTTGGAGGATATGAGGAAGGATGAATGACTCCACCAAAATAGATGATTCTTTTCCACTTTTGTTTGTTATTTGTCTTAATCACACTTCAAAGTAAATTACAAGTTGAGAATAACAGGGACCAACAAATCAAAATTTCTACAATGCAAGTGGAAATGCACGCTCCATGCGATACTTCAAGGTTATTGATAGCAAGTTCTCAAGAGTTTTCGTATTTCGAATAATTCCACCGCCACTGGGATCTTTACAAATTTAGTCTTGGAGTTATTAGATTTGAAGACACACAATAATTGACCAACTTAAATGCATATGCACATATATTATGCCAAATTGTTGTTAGTGAAGAATCATCACTGTCATTTGTTCGAGACAATACTTTTGGAATATTATTAAGGAAAACGGCTTCAAAACTTTGAATTTTAATAATTAAAAAAAAAAAAAAAAAAAAAAACCTAACTACGACCGTGCAATTGCACAGCGTTTTTTCCCAGATTTTGTTTGGTTTGGTGTGCTGGTGTTTTTTCCAGCTTATGTATTTGCTTCAATGGAGTCTTTTATCCATTTCAAATGTATGCCGCAACTTTTAAAAAATAAAAATATTTATGTGGAGTGATTGATGGCAGGAGAAAGGGGGTTCATATAAAAATAAAAAAATAAAAAAACTTGCTGGAGAAGGGTTTTTTTTTTTTTTTGGAAGAAAATAAAAGCATTCTTACTTTCTTAGAGAGAACTTGTGGAGTTCATTAACATAACATAAGGAACTCCAAAAAAAAACTTTGAGTTGTGAACCATATGAATTTTCAATTACCTCCGATTCTAATTGGTTCTTTGTTTGATTAGAGAATATAAATAATTGAAAGTGTTCAATATAAAACACTGGACCAAGAAAGAGACACTATTTATGAAATTAGACTAAAAAAGAGACACTATTTATGAAACTGTATCAATTACTATACACTATTTATGAAATTGGACAAAAAACTAGACACTATTTATGAAACATGACCAAGAACTAGGCATTATATATGAAAGTGAACCAAGACCTAGATACTATTTATAAAACTGGATAAAAAAATGAGAAACTATTTATAAAATTGGGTCAAGAATGAGACACTATTTATGAAAATGTACCAATTAGTATACACTATTTATGAAACAGGACCTAATAACTAAACACTATTTACAAAAGTGAACCAAGAACTAGGCACTATTTATAAATCTTGACAATAAATAGTGTAGTATCGTTTAGTTTTATAAATAGTATAGTGTTCAGTTTCATAAATAGTATAGTACTGTTAAGTTTCATAAACAGTATAGTATTGTTTCATAAATAGTGTCTGTGATGGACGCAGGCATCTAGGCGAGTCAGGTTTTTTTTTTTTTTTTTTTTTTTAAATATTAAAATTATGTCATTTTCATTAAAATTTAAGTTTTTTTGTCCTCTTTATTAAAAGTTAAGGGTTTTTCATTACAGTTTAAGTTTTTTCATTAAATAAAGTTATAGCATGATTTTTTATTAAAATAAACTTAACCTAAGTTCTTTCGATGAAAACTCTCATATTATTATTTTCTGCATCGAAAGATTGCATGGATCTATTATCTTTTCCTATACATGTGAGTGCCCGTATGCTCAATTTTGGCGGAATCAATTCCGTACCTGATTGTAGTATGTAGGCATCCATGTCAATAGAATAAAGGTTCCCCAATTGTGGCAAAAGTGGCAGACGATAAGAGCCCAAACAGGTGTTTTTGATAATATTAGCTTCCAAGGAATGACCTTAACAGGCTCCTTAGATGTGTTTCCAGTTCCACCCATGATAAGTCCTTTTTCCTCTGCGCTAAGCTCTGGATCCTCTTTTGGTGTGCTATATGCCTAACGATACAACAATAAAGATGGTCTGGAGTTAACTTTAATGGATCAACATCAAAATGCAGCTCAAATCAGTTCATTCGTATATTTCATACATGTCATGTCTAATTCCGAGTATATTTTCATGGTATAAGGAGAAGATCACCAGTTAAGTACGACGAATGGGCATGAGAAACAGTTAGTGTAAATCATTTCATATTTCAAAAGACAAGTGACCTTAATAACAATAATTCTGTATACTTACACTTTTAAAAATGAAGATTCAGTACTACAGTTCATTCACACAATCCCGAAAATGAAAGGAAAAAAGTTGTCGCCCCGAGAAATCAAAGCAAGTCTATCCAACAAATTTTCGTCAAATACCATTGTGAGTCAAAGAATACATTAAACACTACAATTGCATATCACATCAAACTTTCCCTTCTAAATGAAAGCATTACTGGATATTGCACAGCTCAAACAAGAACATATTAACGGTCCGGAGATAGGATAATATTTATTTTTCTTTTGAAATAGTCTATCTTAAATCAAGAGTAGACAAGGTAATTCAAGTATTTCAAATGTTGAAGGAAGCAAGAACATACTTTATTCAGCCATAATGCCAACCAGATACTACCAAGAGAGCCAAATGAGTAAAACACAGACGGCCATTTGAACTTCTGGATTAGAATCGGAGAAACGGCCAACCCAGTGACAGAACCAAGGTACATGCCAGTATATACTAGTGAAAGTGCTCTGCTTCTCTCAGACACTGGAATCCACTTAGAGAGTATATTATTCATAGCAGGCATAGCGACACCCTGTGAAACGAACAAGGAATATCTGTTCAGCAATGATAACCCTTACTTGAATTACCAAGAGAAAAATCCTATTTCAGAAAGGAAGCTGAGATACAATTAAATATCAAATGAGAAAAAATTTAAATAATTATACATAAAACCTGAAGGAAAACTTCTGCGTGCTAAACTACAAAAGTGAAATGGGACAATTGGTGTTCAAATTAACTTGTCATACAAATAAAAGTCCCTCATTCTTTTACAAGTTTTAAGGGGTAATCATTTTAGGTTATTTATTTTACTCCTGTTTTGTTTCTTAAGCTGAATGATTTGTTCAAAGCCAATTTCTAAAGGAAAAGTAAGTGTCAAGTGTCAACTAATACAATGCAGAATCGGAGTAAAATAGGATTAGAGATCCAAAGCAAAGCACTAGAAAGACGAAACTCACCAATCCCCATGAAAGCACGCATGATAAACAAAAAAGGGAGGCTGATTTTTGCTGCAATAGGTGTCAAAATTGTCGCTACTGACCACCAGATCACTCCAAAACCCAATACACGCTTTCCACCAATTTTATCTGCCAAAATGCCTCCAAGAATCTATATACAAGAGCAATCATAAAATTAATATGATCATACAGGAGAACTGAGAGTAGAAATTGTAGCTTCTAAGCACATCTGTATGGGAAAAAGAGATAGCATATATCATATATGTATCTTGAACAACAAATATATGCTATTCTTAATAAAACAGTATCCTCTAGACCATAAAAGGACACAACCATGATTAGATGCCCACTAATGTGCTTAGGAGATTAAGAATGAAGGTGTGCTTAGGAGATTAAAGTTAGTTTATTTTTGAGTAATGCGCATACATTAGTATACTTAGTCAAACCTGAGTAAGCAGGTAACCCCAGAAAAAGGAGGACTGAATCAAGCCAACTGTTGCACTATTCCAGTTGAATTCCTGTGACATGGGAAGTATTGCAATGCTCATGTTTACCTACAATATAAAAATTTTACACTGTTAGCTGATTGAGAAGTATCACGTTAAAAACCCAACACATTAAAAACATATTTTCGAGTTGTGCAATGCTTATGTTTAACAATGATGTAACATCAAGGTTACTATGATATAGGAAATACTTTTATCTTGAAGAGAATTGCCTTGGTAGCTTAAGACATCTTGTAACTAATTATACAAGAGTATCTGTTGTGAGGAAAGAGGCTATATATGTATGTATATATAAGTGTGTCTATATATCTTGAACCTTACAAACAACATATATGCACAATGATGCAAAACAGAAAAATACTCACACGATCCATGTTGCACAATAGGAATGCTGTAAAACAAAGGAGTACAATCACCCAGCGCTTGGGAATCTCCCACCAAGAAGGTACTTTACGAACATTTCTGGCTGCCAAAACAGCTTCACCTGACCCCTCTATTGATGTGAGTGAGTCCACCTCTGATTCTGTTATGTCATTCTCCTCCGACTTGTAATAAGCACAGGTCCTGTTAACCTTAGCATGTTCATACTTATGATATTTCCCGTAATCAAGCTTATCCAGCTTTCTTGATTGAATACAACTTCTAAAAGAGTGATTCGAAGAAAGATAGCTTTTACATCTTCCTCTAAGTATTTGTTTAGTAATGGTGCTCTGAGACCTTATACCAGATTGCAAAAACATTAGATAAGGGTTATTGCCTTCATCACGCACCCTACCTGTTGCCTTCAGAACGTTTGTATCTGAAGAATCAATTGCACGCTGATAAGGGCTGTACGAATATCCAGATATAGAACCACTAGCCCTGGGAGTACATAAAGTTGGGTAAACTGTTTTCCCCTGATAATACAGACGCTCTCCCTTGTGATGCACAATGGCGTGGTTTGTTTGACGTACCTTTCCTGCCAATATCAAAGAGTCATAAAGTAACAATGTAACCGCCTCTGAAACATCAAAATTTCAACAGTATCAGCAATCCTAAATTGTCTCATTATCTATTTGTAGTCTCCTGGTATATAATTTGTCCAAATTTTGTTGAGCCAAATTAAGCAAGTCCTTAATGAACTTAGCAAGACAAAATTATTCCCAAATTTGCTCAGTGGCTGAGTGAAAAAGGTAGTTTCTTGCTTAGTGCTTACGTGCACATATTCATACATACATGCACACATAAATGTACATATCCATGTCTGTGTGAAAACAAGAAACCCATCTAAATTTATTGGCGGAAAAATTTACATGCACCGAAAACCGCAAATTGTATTGAATTGTTGAATTCAATAGTAGAATTCAATTAAAGAATAATACTTGCGTTCCCTCATGGGGAATGCGCATTTCCCACCTTTTGCATATAATTATCATAATCAGAACCATTCAAATTCTTTATCTTCATTTGAAGATTATCCCTATAAAAAATTTATTCAAATCGGAGATTGTTTAGTTATCGATATATTTGGATGACTAGATGTTCTTCGATTCGAATGATTGTCTATAGAGATGATCTTCAAATAAAGCTTAAGAAGTTGAACGGTTCTGATTATAAAATTCATATGGTGAATATAGGTTATTCGAAAGAAGTGGGTTATGTGCATTCCCCCATTGGGGGAACACAAGTATTATCCTCAATTAAATTACTACATTCCCATCAAAATTCATCACAAAAATCAATAATTTGCTACTGAAAATCTATCAACATATCCAAATTATCCACATAGAATGTAAGGCGGAAGAAGCAACATGCAACTAGATTAAGTAGTTCACCTCACAAAATTGGAAAATTCAAAAAATAAAACAATCAAATTCAACCGCATGCATGCAATAATTCCACTGCAAACAAGCAAGAATTCACAAAATGCAACCAAAAATAAAAATACTGAAAAAAAAAAAAATATATATATATATAGAACAAGTTAGAAAAGCCAAGCTACTATAACTGAAAGAACCGAAATTCCGGTTCGATATCAAACCTCCAATCGCCATTGAATTTATCTCCAACAAAAAAGAAGCTATAATCTCAGTGGATCGAACAAAATTCTTACTCCATTTCAGAACTCAGAGAGTCGAACAACCAGAAAGCTTAGAGGCAGTGACTGAGGGACGATTCGATGCGACGCCGTTTTGGGGCTCTCTCCGTGTGCCTCGTTGCTTCTCCGTCGTTTTCACTCTCTCCCAACGCTCGAGAGGATAACCAGAGGCTTTTTTCTCATACAAACATTTTGTGTAAGATTTTTTCTGATTTTTATTTTTATTTTTTATTATTTAAACAAGCAGGAAAAATTGGGTGGGCGTTGTACTCGAAGGAAGATCGGTCGACAGGCTGACACGTGGCGCATCATTCTCGTGAAGGGAAGAGGACAAAGTTATCCAAATACCCCTCCATGCAAGTTGGATATCCAGTGGATATGGATGGGTGAAAGGATAATTAGGGGGAAGGAGCATGGGTATTTTTGAGAATGGGGTTAAAAAATCTGGGTCCTCGAACAACGGAGATGATGCAAAATTTATACTTTCGTTATTCATTTGTTGTGTTTATTTTTGTTTAAATTTTCTCGCCGCGTAATTTAGCCGACGTGGAATATTCGTATACGTACCCTAAGGAATACGTGGAAAGTGAGGATGGTAAACGTCAGTTTTATTAGGCCTAATGTCAAAGAGATCAAATTTTGTAAATCAAATGTGTGGACGTTGATGATTTGATTACTATTTTAGTGTTAATTTTCTTTTGGTCAAACGATAGTTTTGTTAAATTAGCTACCGAAAGAGTTTGAATCTACACCATCATGTAAGGGCTTAACATATTTCCACCACTGTGGTAAACAGCCTCTTTTTACTTAGGTGTTGATTAACGTATTTATTTTTTATTGGTAACAGATCATTTGATTTACAAACTTAATTTAAAAATTTAGTCTCTTAGCATTACCCGTCTTATTAATGCAACACCCCCAAATAAAAGATCTAGTTAGTTGAAAAGAGATGAGTCTTTCATGCTCTTGAAAAACCAGGGAGAAAAGAAGAGATTTATGCAACTTTGAATAATTTGATTATGTGCACGAAAATAGAGTTTACAAGTAGTTTAAATTTACAGGATATAAATATTTTTTTTTTCTCAAAAGCGAGTCAGAGTAGTCACGTAACTCAATGTAACAGTAAAATGGATAAAAATTAACTGCAGCTAGTGCATTTTTATTAGAATCGATCCTACAATAAAATGTGCGTTGGCCACTATTGAGATGTATAAGTTCTTAAATTTTCATGTAAAAAAAGTCATGGGTTCAGTTTCGAAATAAGTTAAAATACAATTAAGTACAAGTCGAACTTCAATAATAGGTTAAAAAATATGTTTAATTTTCATGTATTGAAATAAGTTAAAATACTACATAGAAGGTGCTTGTTATATGTTCAGTTAATTTTTGAAACAGATAATTAAAAAATTTAACAATGTTAAGTCTTAGTTAAGTTGGAGGACACGTGTTGAAAAAGTATCAAGAAAACACATGAAGGAGACACATAGTTGGGGATAGCAGATTTGATTTGTCGACTTAGATTTAGTACGTTAATTTGATTTGATTCGTTGACTCTAATTTAGTTACCAATGTTAGTTATTTAGTTAAGTGGGTGAACACATGTCAAGTAATTAGAGAAGATGTACATAAAGGAGACACTAAAACGGTTAATGTTAGTTATTTAGTTAAGTGGGTAAACATATAACGAGTAATTAAAGAAGACATAAAGGAGGCACTAAAACGGCAGCTAGTACAAATCAAACTTCAATAATCTTTCCTTTTTTTTCTTAGTACAATAGTCTCTCTCATTTTTTTTTTAAATACAAACAATACAATACAACACAATACAATACAAATACAAATACAAATACAATACAATACAACACAAACAATAATAAAGACCTAGCTCCATACTCCAAAAGGCACCCCTATAGAATATTAGTGCACAAATGATGCATGCATGGCAACTTTGACTGATGACGGGAAGCAGTTGGTAATTTCCTCGATCAGAAGATATCAGGAGCTACCTAAGAGATAAAAGTAAACAAGCGGCGGTAGTTAAGTTTGATAACAAAATTACTACTCATATATGTGCGTGTGTCGTTTGAGATGATTTGAGCATCCACCGTTGCCTGATCAAGGCAATCCTCACATAAAACCAGTCATCTAAAACATTTAAGAAGTTGATGTACGCGTATCTCCATGACCTGATGAATATCAAACTGCCACAAACTCCCCAAAATCCAGCAAAAAATCCAAGCCCCGCACATATGTAAAATCCCTTGCTTATAAGTTCATCCTTCTCTTCTTCTTTTCTCATCCCAATGTTCTGATCTGGATGATCTGTTTTTTTTCTGGAATACACGGCTTTTGAAGTGGAGGTCCACACAACTGAGGGTTTCCAGCATAAGTAGAGGGATCAAAGCTTTGGAGTTGAGTTCCGATGGGAATTTCGCCAAACAAGTTGTTGTATGACAAGTCCAAGACACCAAGGCAATCTATTCGAGAAAGGCTTGTCGGAATTCTTCCATCTAACTAGTTTCTTGACAAATCAAGGGCATCCAATGACTGCAACCTTCCAATGTCTGGAGTTATGTGACCTGTTAATCGGTTTCTCGATAGGTTTAAAGAAACCAATCCAACTAAATGACTGATTTCTTTTGGTATCTCCCCGATGAATCTGTTGCTTGAGAAATCAATTCTCTTCAGAAGACCCAAAGTGTTTCTGTATACTTGCATGCTTCCCTTCCATATGAAGGCCGCATCATCCTCATACTCATCTGAAATCTCGGGCGCCTCGTAATAATGTGTGATCTTCATATTTGGATTTCCTTTCTGAGCTAGAGTAGTCAAATTATTGAGGCACTTGGGTATACCTCCCGAGATGTTGTTCATAGAGAAATCCAAAATCTGAATGCGTGATAGACGACATAACTGTGATGGCATGCTTGCATTGAAATGATTAGATGAAAGCATTAGTGATGCGAGATTTACTTGACACTCAAATTAAACCCTCGTTTGACAATTGTAGTAGAATGGATAAGTGAGGGATCGTTCTAGACCGGGGATTAGGAGGGCTTGCTAAAACCTTCTAAATTGACTTAAAAACATAAAAACTAAATTAAAATACTCTTAACAAGACTACTATGACTCAGAATGGCTTTGAAAAAACTCAAATTGTCTAAAACAATCAAATTGACTCAAATAGAAGCTAGAACTTGATTTAGACGAATTTGCAATTGTTTATGACTCCAAAAGCTTAAAGATACAAAAATAAAACAAATACGAATGATTAAGACTTAACAAAATAGGGGGGGAATTGTGGTTGGACGATATTAAATTAAAAAGACAGAATATAATTAAAGGCAAAATGTAAATATGAATGTGATAAAAATATGGATGATGGAATAGCCAAGGGGTTCTTCTCCACACATGTTACACTTGCAAACAAAATTGATTCTCAGTTGGTCTTTCGATAAGTTGTGAAACTCAATGCTCCAAGTTAATTAGATCCGCTTAGATTAACTTTCAGATTTCCCTAAATTCGTTGGATTGAATGGAATACGCATTACAACCAAATTATTCTTAATCAAAGTCCCTAACTATGGAATACGCATGATAGAGACATTTAACCAAGATCATTAAGTTCAACGGAAATCATAAACATCGACGAGGCATTCGTTACTATGGAATACGCATGAAACTTATGCCAAGAATTCGTTTAACGCGATTGTTTATAAGCAACCTCTACTACTTGTGAATATAAGTTCATAACGATTAGGTGAAATTCACTTATATTCTAGCGTCATATTTATGCATGAAAATTAAGCTTGCAATCTCAATGAACATACATAAATAAGTTATCAATCAAACAGTTAAACGAATTGAATCCACAACTTATGAAATTCCAACCAAACGTAATCAATTCAAAATGCAAATATAAACATAGTTTCGAATCACCCCCTAGCTAAAGGGGGTTTAGTTCCTCATAACTTTGAAATCAAAGAAACACCTAAACATTCCAACAACTCAAACGTGAATTGTATGAACGTTTAGGCACTCTTCTCTTCCCTTCTCATACGTACAAAACAAAGAGAATTAAATTTAAACTTTGAAATCAAAGAAACACCTAAACATTCCAACAACTCAAACTTGAATTGTATGAACGTTTAAGCACTCTTTTCTTCCTCGTTGTTGTAGCACAAAGTCTAAGGTGAGCTTAAGGGCTTTAGGTGTATGTGGAATGGAGTAGGGAGTGGTTGGAGATGGAAGAATGAAGAGAAAATATGCAGAAAATGAAGTGGGACTCACGGCAATGGAATGGTATTTGTGTTGTGTGAAGTGTTGTGAATGGAAATATGAGATATGAATTGAATGGGGAGTGAATGAATGAATGCTAGGGTATTTATAGGGGTAGTGGAGGGAACATATGGCTGTTTGTTTAAGCATTTGTGTGGAGGAATGATGGAAAAACAGCTAGGACACATGTGAAAACTGGAATTGCACAAGGGGAGCAAAGGGAACCCACGGCATGGATGGATTTGCATGTGTTTGGGAAGCTGTTTTGCTCATTTTCTGGATGCAATGATGAAGAGTTTAATAATTAATGCATGTAGGTGGTTGAAATGATGAAGAATGAGTGGTGGATGTGTGAATGATTGAATGTGCATGTGGGTGAATGTGAAGGGAATGCATGTGAGGATGCAGGAAATGCAATGGAACTCACGGCACAAAGGTTCTTTGGTGATGAATGTGGTTGATTTAATGGAGGAACAAGTGCATGTGTTGAATTGGTGGTGCATGTGATTAAAGATGGAGAAGGTGGTGTAATGATGAAGTGGAATGGCTGAAAATGCAAGGGGGAGTGAAGGCCACGGCAAAGGTGTTTTGGTGCATGTGTTGGCTGTTTTGTTTGTTGGTTAAAGCTTGTGTTTGCATGTGAATGTTGTTTGTGTGAAGTGTGTGTGAATGTGCATGTGTTTTAAAGAATGAATGGTGGTATAATGATGAAGTGTGATGAGTGATAAGTGTATGATATGTTGAGTGATATGTTGAGTGGTAAGTGAATGATAAGATAAGTGATAAGTGAATGATATGTTGAGTGATAAGATAAATGGTTATTGATATGTGGTTATTGATATGTAGATGAATGAATGATATGATAAGTAATAAATATATGATATGTGGTGATGATAAGATAAGTGTATGATATGATAAGTGGTGAATGAAGGAGTGGAATGTTGGAATGTTATGCACGACTAAGGATATAGGAAAGGTTTAAAAATCCTAAAACTAAAGGGAACAAGGTTCCGACACTTTGGTCTTCAATTAGGTTTTCAATTTCGTCCAACACTTTGGCTCCAAGCATAAGCTATCCATCCTTAGCCCAAAAGTGCTCCAAAATGCATCTTTTTGCTCCTTTAGCCCTTTCGACCTACAAACACACGAAAATAGCTTAAAGTACTAAAATAACTAAAGAAACATAACGTAAATGCACGAGAACAAGCCTTTTAAGTCGCATGAATATGCTCCTATCAATTAGGATAATCAAATCCTGAAAACTAACTCCTAACCATTTTGGTATAGGTCCTGATAATGTATTATTTCTAACTCTTAAACCTGTGCAGTTCTTCAAGGATGAAGGCAATTCTCCCAAAAACCTGTTGCTTCTTAACTTCAGCGTTTCCATCCGAAATAAGGAGTCGATTGTGGCAGGAATTTTCCCAGAAAAAGCATTGTAACTCAAATCGAGCATGATCAGATTGTCCAAATATGTTAAGAAATCTGGAAGTTGTCCATAGAGATTGTTACTTGAGAGATTAAGAAAGGTTAAACTTGTTGCAGTCAGTGCACGCAACCAAGTAATCGGCCCGAAAAAATTATTATTTGAGAGATCGAGGAATGACGCTTGTGATAGAAATGAGGGGATTGGACCTTCCAATTTGTTGGAACTCAAATGTAATTGAGGGGAATATGCAAACTCCAATGTCAAATTTGCAAGTATTGTTCCTCCAATTTGATTGTGTGAGAGATTCATGAAGGCCAAATTAGGAGACATTCCTCCCCAAAACCAACTTGGAAGGATATCGAAAATTCCAGCATTTGAAACATCAAGTCTAGAATAAAAGTTCTGAGTTTGAAGCCATTGTGGAAAATTTGGACCTACCTTGCAAGAACCTAGTATTATATAATCCAATTGGAAAGGAGGAATCCAATCCGAATGGAAGTTTAAAACTAGAGAGTTAAAGGACAAATCCAAATATTTCAATCTCGCAAGTCGTGAGAAATGGCTTTCGGAAATCACCCCTTCCAAATGATTCATACTAAGGTCGATACTCTCGAGCTTAGACATTTTCCCAATAGTTTCAGGAATAATTCCACTTATTTGATTGCCAGAGAGATCTAAATCTTTCAAGAAAAAAACTTTATAAGATTAGGAAATGGCCCGACAAGATGATTGTAAGAGAGGTCCAGAAACTTTAATGAGTTTTGAGCGCATGCAGACATTAATATTTGAACCAACTGGGAAAATTGTCCACTCAGTCTGTTGTTCCTGAGGACCAACGATCGCAAACTGCATAACCTAGCAAAAGAATGTGGATTTCATCCTTCAACTTGGTTAAAAGAGAGATCAAGATAGGAAAGCGAGGTCATGTTTCCAACAACACCAGGAATTGGACCAGTTAAATTGTTGCCAATGAGGTCAAGATGAACAAGGCTTGTACTATAGGTTGACAACCATACGAATATCGAAGAAGATGTGAGACGGTTCAAACTGAAATCAGCATGAGCAAGATATTTAGAAGAATTTATGGTAAAGAGAGTGGAAGGCATTGGAGGAGAATGAAGAGAACAATCCCTTAATGAAAAGTCCCTTAGCTTAGGGAGCTTATTAATTGCTTCGAGCCAGTCATAAGTGTTATTGAGATTGTTGTAACTCAAATCCAAATGTGTTAATGAAGAAAGACGAGGGAGCCAAGAATTGAGATTTTGCACAACATTAGTAGCAAAGTGGATGTAGGCAACATAGAAAAAGCAAGTTAAGATGGCCAACCAACCCACAATATATGCTTGACTTGGCTCAATGGAAGTGGCCAAGCCATTGACTAGACTTTACTAGTTGAATTGTTGACGCAAAATTAAATGATTTTTTGCCTTGATTTGGTTGAGTTTTGATTTTAATTGTATTTAATCTTGCAAATGCTGCAATCCACAAGGAGGCATACGCCCAATTGCCCATCCAACAAGACTATGCATACTGGTTTTATGTAAGTAGGAAAAAGGAAAAGAAAATTCATGTTTTTTAGTTTTTTGTTCTTTTGATATATGTTCGGAATCTGAATCAGATTGAACTAACATTATCATAGACTAAAGAAAAGACAGTGAATGGTGTTAGGCATTATTGCATGTATTTCAAACTTAGAGTGTCTTATACTTTATATTGCTTGGAAAAACTAGAGTAATAATTTTACAAAGATCAAAGATCAACACGCTACAAAGACTATATATATCTAGCAATCATGACTTTGTATGGGGCATAGAAAATGAACAACTTATTGGGGGAGTCAACCACTGAGTTCTCTATCATGACTTCATATGAGGGGCGTAGAAAATTAACAATTTATTCAGGGAGTAAACCATTGAGTTCTCTTAGTCTACCACCCGAGCTCAATCCAAAGATTACGATCCAAATTATGAGTTTGAAGCTATGAGAATTGCTTGCAAGACTCGCTAGGCATTTGGTATTTTTATCCCATCATCAATTCTAGCTCGGACCAACTTCTTAAAAACATATATATATATATATATATATATATATATATAGAAATTGTTCATTAAATCAACATGGATAACTCAAACAACGAATGACTTTTCCCTCCATTATCTCATCAGACATTTCTTTCCCATTTTACCCCTTTAACTTCAATGCCCATCAGTCATGTTCTTATTGTCGTTCACTTAACCAAAATTACAACTCTTTTTGGGACTGAAAAGGGAAAATTGCAGTGAAGCAGAAGCTTGGTCAATCTCGTCTGGGGACTGTTGTGGGACAAATTTCATTAGTTGTTTTAAGTCAAGTATAGTTCTAGTGAAACTATACTTGATGTTGCGATCATAATGCTTTACTTTGAGATAAATGTATGATGATAGTCCATTGGGAGATTTGATAAGCCTTAGCGATCTACACCCTCACTTGTAATTATATATATTTTATTTAGACTCAATGAATGAGGAAATAACTTCTTCAGCAAATACAATTTTCACATTATATCATGATGCTTGTTTGTTGTACAGATTTCTAGAGTGCTAATATCTAACTTAATTGATTTACAATTCTAATTCTTTTTTTGTTTTTTCGTTTAATAAAGGTATAAGTATAAGTATGGGCTTAAGTATTGATTTAAACTCAAATGTTGAAGATTGCGACGAGGAAGTTGATGTATGTGTTGATGAAGATCTAATGCTCTAATACATAGAATGGATTCATTGCCACCATGACGTCTCGTTTCAGCAAAGTAATGATAAGTAATTTTTTTCAACACATGTCATTCGTTTAATGGATCAAGACATTGCATGGCATTTAACCCATTTCATATAAGTTGCGACTTTGTAAGTGATGTTTTACCTCAATACTTAGACTTTGGTATCAACATCCACTATAGCTAGTTTCGAGACTCTGCCACCTCATTCTGTCATTCTGATATAGTTAAAATAAAATAAAAATAAAATAAAATAAAAACACTATTTGAAAGGAACTAGTTAAATACTAAATACATTATACATCAACTACAAGAAGTAGATGAGGAGCTCAATTGGAAAATAAAAGTGAAACTTGACATGAGGGGTAAAATGGGAAAGAAAAGTCTAATGAGATAATGGAGGGAAGAGTCATTTGTGGTTTGAGTTCTCCAAAGGAAACGGCCCAAATACCTTTAAATTAACAAAACAAAAAAATAAAAATAAAAAGGTTGGGTTGGGCTACCCAGGGTTTTGGGCTTGACAGGAAAGGATTGGGGTTTTGAATAAAACAACCTTTTCATTTTCAATTTTTTTTTCATATTGAAAAAGTAATAAGAATGAGAGGTGTTAAGCTTTTTATCATCTTGGCGTCGAGCTATTTTTCCGCAGGACCTCCCCTACAGTATCGTCACCGCAGTAGAGTTTAACCACCAAGTTCGGGATGGATTGGTGTGGTTCCTCTACGCCTAGGACACCAGAATATCGAACCATGAACGAAGAAAGGCATGAGAGAAAAGCATATTGGCTAGTGATTGTGAGGCCCAAATTCTTGATTGGAGGGGACACCAAAGGCCTCTGCCTTTCCATCCCTTGGATAGATAGAGGGGAGGGCAGAGCTTTTGGTTTGTCATGTTGTCAAAGAGTTGAACAATGGTTTTTCATGTTGTCAAAGAGTTGAACAATGAAAATAGATGGCGAGTGCCCAAAGGCCTTGGGTTTGGTGGTTCACCGGATTCCAAGGAAGGAGAAGGCCGGATTTCGGCCGGAGAATTCCTAAGCTCCGATGGAGCTCAAAACTCAACCAAAACATGCCATTCAATATAATTGAAGCCCTGAAGGTAAGCAATCGAAATATACCCTTGGTTCCCGTCATCGTGGCCGGAGTTGGCTGGAAAACAGCCTGGAAGCCACGGGTGTCCGCCGGAAACTGGGTAAGATTCAAATGAGTATAACTTCTTCAATACTCAATGAAATTGCATGAAACAAAAAGGAAAATTGTAGTACTTAGCGAGACAAAGAGATTGATACCTTGCACGCAGGCGAACTCGTCGTGGTTTGGCCAGAAATTGCCTCGAAAGGGGCGATGCTCGCCGGAAAATTGGGGAAATGTCTCCGAGGTGGTTTCTTCATGGTTTGACGTCCAAAACATAACCACGGGGTTAGAAAAGAATTATAGGGATGAAAAGAGAAGCATTTGGAGTGTTTTGAGGCTTACCCAAAACGAACGGACGAGGAACTCGTTCGAGTTTCTCTGTGTTCCACATAGCCGAAGAGGGAGAGAGCTAACGTGGTGATGATGGTGATGTTGTTGTCGTTAATGAGGTGTGGGCATGGGTGTGTGTGTGTGCGCGTTCTTGTTGGAGAGAAGAGCACCAAGAGAGGGATGGAGAAATCACAGAGGAAGAAAGAGAGAAGAGAGAACTGAGAGAGAAGAGAAACTTTTTAGAAGAAATAAAAGAAAGGGAAAGGGAAAGGGAACTGGGGAACAAAACAGGGGGTGGGCCCCTTGGGCTCACCAATTAAGACTCAAAAACAATTTTAAAAAGGAAAGTATCCCCAAACTTAGTGAAAATACAAAAATAGCATTTTCTTCCGTAAATCACGGGACGGGTTATTACAGGGGGGAAGGGAAGTGAGGGAGGGAAGTGGATCTGATATCCAATTTCTTATCGGAGCACGTCGATTCGAGCATATGGTGGGATGGGGATGGAGTATAGGGAGGAGGGAGGAAGGAAAATTAAAAGACATAAAGCAGTAAAAGCAGGCAAAAAATGCTGGACAAGGGGCATGAAGCCCAAATCTAAGACAAACTCAGGTGATAGTTAAGATCTGGCTTAGGAAAAACTAAGATTAAACTAAGGAAGAATCGAGAATGAAAATGAAAGAAGGAAACTAGAAAGGGGGAAAGAAGAAGACGTGGCTGCAGGAGAGGGGAATGGGCAGAGGAGATGAGAGGGGAGGAAAAGAAGGAAATGGCACAGAAGAGAGGAGGGAATGAGGAGTAACGGGTTACTGCCTACCCCGAGCAAAATCAAGGGGTGGCGGTTGAAACTTAGGAACTGAGGGGGTGCTTCTGGATCTGGGATTTAGAGTTCCCAGAGAGAAAGAAAAAAACCGCGATATATATACACAATTGAATCTGGTTTATTTTGGTCAAGACATTTTGTCATTAAAAATCTAGTTATGATCCTAAGGTTCAGTCTTTCACCTTCGCATATAGGTTTAAAGTTCCCTAGATAAAGTGTTTGGTTGGGTAAATTTTTAATCGGTAAGCTTTTGTAACTAAGTTTTCTTAAAGTTGAATGAGTTGGTCGATATGATGTAAGGGTAGTACAATAAAGTGGATCAATGGAGTATTCAACTTCCCGCTTCAGTGGTATCTCAGGTAAAATTTTGAGAAATGACGCCAGAGATATACGTCCTCAAAACGTACCATACTACTTCCCTTCACTAAGCTATGTGCTAATAGGTCTTCACTGCTTTCTCGATACTCAATTCGCTATTACAGTGGGAATTCCACTTGTGTTTCAATTCTAATGTTTGTCTTGTGGAGGTGACAAGAAAGGTAACTGGTCGAGAATGTTTTGGTTACCTAGATGGGTAAAATGGTTAACACAACTGCAAGTTTACAGTCCTCCTACAAGGTTTGCTCCTAAGTTTCCATGAATATAATTTCTTCGGCTCAGGTAGTCACTGTTAATCAGTCTATTAGTCACGCTGCTAAGTAATGCATTTAAGATATTTTGATATTGTTCGTTATTCTAAAACTGTGAATTGGCGTTTTGGCACAAAAGTATCCATCCCAAATACTAGCATGTTCCCGTATTAGAAATCATAATGCCTGAATATCTGGATATCGTACAGTATCGTCAATTAGTAGCACTATCGTAGGTTGATTACAAGTTAGAGCCTGCTCGAGTGGATGGTTTCGGATGATTGGTGATAGGAGCATATTCATGCGACTTAAATGGCTTGTTCTCGTACATTTACGTTATGTTTCTTTAGTTATTTTAGTTCTTTATGCTTTTTTTGTGTGTTTTTAGGTTCTAAGGGCTTAGGGAGCAAGAAAGTGCATTTTGAGGCTATTTGGAGCATTTTTGGGCATGGATTGGATAGCTTATCCATGGAGCCAAAGTTTGGACGAATTTGAAGGCCTTATTTTCACTTTGGACATAAAACAAAGGGCCTAGCCCATTCTCTCTTATTCTCTCTCTTATAGCCATGCAAAGAACCATCCATTCCATCAAAAACAATCCATCAATTCACATGCAAAACCACCATTAACAAACATGCACCCAAACAAAGCCAACCTAGCTAACCCTACATGCATTTTTTATTCACTCTTCATCATTGCATTCATCACCAAACACTTCCTTGTTGCCGTGCCTTTCCCTTCCACTTTCCAACCTTTTCAAATGCAATTTCATCAAACACATGCATTCCCTTCACTTTCACCCACATGCACATTTAATCATTCATTTCCCAACATCATTGCCGTGCACATTCCCTAACATTTCTAGCCATTTCACTTCATCATTACACCACCATTCATTCATTAATCCACATGCACATTCAATCATTCACTCAAGCACCCTTGTGCCTTGTTTCCCCCTTTGTTCCCACCACTCACATGCATTTTCACCACCATTCAAACACACATGCATCCTGAAATTCTTGCCGTGCATTTCATACCCTTTCTAGCCATTTCATTTCATCATTACACCACCATTCACACCCTTTTAATCCACATGCAGCCACATATTCATTCACTTAATCATTAAGCCACACATTCACACACACACACCCAAAACACATCCATGCCGTGGCCTACTCACAATTCCAGCATCTTCACATGTCTTTCTAGCTTTCCCTTTCATTTCCACCACTCATTCTTCATCATTGCAGCTACCTACATGCATTATTCATTAACCTTTCATCATATAGCCAGAAAATAAGCAAGAAAACACTCAATGCCGTGCCTTCACACACCATTTCAGCACATTCCAACACCTTCACATGCAATTCCAGCTTTCACATGTTTTCCTAACTGATTTTCATCATTAATTAGCCACTTGCATCTTAAACAAACAGCCATATGTTCCCTCCACTACTCCTATAAATACCCTTGCATTCATTCATTCAAGATATCTCATATTTCCATTCACAACACTTCACACAACACAAACACAACCCTTGTGCCGCAAATCATTTCCATTTCTGTGCAGTTTTTCTCCTCCATTGCAGCCACTATCCAACCACTTCCCATCCCTCCAAAACACTTCACATAATCCCCAAAGCTCACCTTAGACCTTGTGCTACAACAACGAGGAAGAAAAGAGTGCCTAAACGTTCATACAATTCAAGTTTGAGTTGTTGGAATGTTTAGGTGTTTCTTTGATTTCAAAGTTTAAATTTAATTCTCTTTGTTTTGTACGTATGAGAATGGAAGATAAGAGTGCCTAAACGTTCATACAATTCAAGTTTGAGTTGTTGGAATGTTTAGGTGTTTCTTTGATTTCAAGGTTATGAGGAACTAAACCCCCTTTAGCTAGGGGGTGATTCGAAACTATGTTTATATTTGCAATATGAATTGATTACGTTTGGTTGGAATTTCATAAGTTGTGGATTCAATTCGTTTAACTGTTTGATTGATAACTTATTTATGTATGTTCATTGAGATTGCAAGCTTAATTTTCATGCATAAATATGACGCTAGAATATAAGTGAATTTCACCTAATCGTTATGAACTTATATTCACAAGTAGTGGAGGTTGCTTATAAACAATCGCGTTAAACGAATTCTTGGCATAAGTTTCATGCGTATTCCATAGTAACGAATGCCTCGTCAACACTTATAATTTTCATTGAACTTAATGATCTTTGTTGAATGTCTCTATCATGCGTATTCCATAGTTAGGGACTTTGATTAAGAATAATTTGGTTGTAATGCGTATTCCATTCAATCCAACGAATTTAGGGAAATCTGAAAGTTAATTTAAGCGGACCTAATTAACTTGGAGCATTGAGTTTCACAACTTATCGAAAGACCAACTGAGAATCAATATTGTATGCAAGTGTAACATGTGTGGAGAAGAACCCCTTGGCTATTCCATCATCCATATTTTCATCACTTTCATATTTACATTTTGCCTTTAATTATATTCTGTCTTTTTAATTTAATATCGTCCAAACACATTTCCCCCATATTTCGTTGAGTCTTAATCATTCGTATTTGTTTTATTTTTGTATCTTTAAGCTTTTGGAGTCATAAACACTTTTAAATTCGTCTAAATCAAGTTCTAGTTTCTATTTGAGTCAATTTGATTGTTTTAAGCAGTTTGAGTCTTTCAAAGCTATTCTGAGTCATAGTAGTTTTGTTAAGAGTCTTTACATTTAGTTTTTGTGTTTTCAAGTCAATTCAAAATAGATAAGCACCCCTAGTTAATCCCCGGTTAGAACGATCCCTACTTACATCATTACTACAATTGTCACAAATAGGGTTTAGTTTGTGTGCGTATAATACACGTATCAAATTTTGGCGCCGTTGCCGGGGATTGGCAAAGTTGCTAATCCCTTGTCTTGAGTCTTGTTTAAATTGTTTTGTTTCTGTTTTGTTTTAATTTTTTTTGCACCGTGTGTATGTGTTTTTGTGCCGTGTGTGGCAACTTGTTTTCTTACTTGTGCCAAGTCTATTAAGTTGGTTACTTATCTTGTTTACTTTTGTGTGTAGGTACTAGTTTATGACCCGTAGCTCACAACCTGTTCGTGAGCATATCTCCGACTTTGACGGTGATTTCGAGAGGACTTTGAGAAGGAACAAGAAATTGCAAGAGTCTAATCCTCCTAGTCCCGAACCTGAAGTAGAAGAGGAAGCCACGGATTGGGTTAAAGAGGAAGTACCAACCATGGCCGTGGACAATCGAACCATTAAAGAGCTTTCTGCCTCAGGTTTGGCCAATGCAGCCCCTCTTTGCATTCAATACCCCGCGGCTACCCAAGGCAAAATTTGATGCGAGATTTGATGCGAGATTTACTTGACACTCAAATTAAACCCTCGTTTGACAATTGTAGTAGAATGGATAAGTGAGGGATTAAAGCCCACGGATCAGATTTTTGAAGAAGAACAAGCCATGGCAGCAGATAATAGAACCATCAAGGAGCTTTCGGCCTCGGGTTTGGATAATGCATTGCCTCTTTGTATCCAATACCCCACGGCTGCAGAGGGGAAGACTGAGGAATTTGAACTCAAATCCAGTTTGTTACACCATATTCCGAAGTTCCATGGCTTGTCTATGGAAGACCCCAACAAACACTTGAAGGAGTTCGAGGTGGTTTGTTCGAGCATGACCCCCGTCAATGTGGATGGGAGTATATTGAAGATGAAGGCCTTTCCATTTTCACTTATGGACAAGGCCAAAGATTGGCTCTACGAACTAGCCCCGGGAACTGTGACTTCGTGGGAGAGTATGAAGCGTGCTTTCTTGGAGAAATTCTTCCCTACTTCGAGAGTGATTCTCCTACGGAAGAAAATTAGTGGTATTCAACAGAATCATGGTGAGACATTCCCGGCTTATTATGAGCGCTTCAAGGGCCTTGTAGCTTCATGTCCTCAACATCAAATGAAGGAGGAACTTCTCCTTCAATATTTCTATGAGGGCCTCCTTTCTATCGAACGTCAAATGCTTGATGCATCAGCGGGAGGAGCATTGGTGGACAAAACACCAAGGGATGCCAAGATTCTCATAGCCAACCGAGCGCTCAACGCTCAACAATATGAAGGAGTGGGCCAAAGGGAAGCCCCACGGCAACAAAGTGTAAATGAGGTGAGTGCTATTTCTGAAATTCAATCACAACTTGCTAATCTTACTTCTCTTGTTTCTCAGGTTGTGATTGGTCCAAAAGCACAAGAACACCAAGTTTGTGGCGTGTGCTCAATTCAAGGGCATCCATCCGACAAGTGCCCTCAACTAATCGAGAATGGTGGGTGGGAATCTGCCAATGCAATTGGTTTCCAAGGATAAAATCAAAACAACCCATACTCGAACACTTACAATGTCGGATGGAGGGACCATCCAAACTTCAAATGGAGGGAGCCACAACAAGCTGCCCAACAAGGAGGATTTAGGCCAAACCCCCCTGGTTTTTATTCCAAGCCGTATGCACCCCAACAACCCCAACAACCCCAACAACCTTCAGCATCATCTCATTCAGGTACGTCCTTGGAAAGTGATCAAGCTATGCAATTACTAACCTCTATTTCGCAGGGATTGCAAAATCAAAACAACCGGATAGCAAATAACGAGAAGGAGATGATGGACATGAAGAAACAAATAGGGCAGATTTCTGAGTTCCTTGGACAGATTAGAGAGCAAGGAAAGCTTCCTAGCTCAACCACAGTCAATCCAAAGGGAAGATTCGAATCCGCCAAGGCCATCACCCTAAGGGGTGGAAAAGAAGTTGGGACCGAGCCAAACAATCCCAAATCTGCCCAGAAAGTAGATGAAGAGACGACACAACCTGAGGCAGATCACCCTAACTCGGCCAAATCAGGTAATTTAAGTTCAAATTCATGTACTTCACGTCCTAATCTGCCCAATGTACCTTTTCCTAGCAGGTTCATGCAAGAAAAAAAGGAAGAAAGCGAGGACATTCTTGAAACGTTCCGAAAGGTGCAAGTGAACATACCGCTTCTCGATGCAATCAAACAGGTTCCAAAGTATGCTAAATTCCTCAAGGACCTATGTAATACAAAGAGAAGAAGGGCAAACAAAGAGGTAGTGAAGGTAAGCGAGAATGTGTCCGCTGTTTTGCAACGTAAACTGCCTACCAAGTGCAAAGACCCCGGTAGTTTCACGATTCCTTGTGTGATTGGACATAATCGTTTTGAACATGCCATGCTTGATTTAGGTGCATCCATAAATGTCATGCCTTATTCTATTTATGCATCTATGAATTTGGGTGAATTAAAACAAGATGGTGTAATTATACAATTGGCCGATCGTTCTAACGCGTATCCAAAAGGAGTTTTGGAAGATGTGCTTGTGCAGGTGAACCATTTAATTTTTCCGGCTGATTTCTACGTCCTAGACATGGAGGATTCAGCCCATTCTACATCTTTGCCGATTCTCCTTGGTAGGCCATTCATGAAGACGGCCCGAACGAAGATTGATGTATACAAAGGCACCTTGACAATGGAATTCGATGGGGAAGTGATTGATTTTAATATTTCTGAAACTATGAGATATCCCGTTGATGACCATTCTTGTTTTTCCATTGATGTTATCGATTCTTTGGCGCAGGTATACCTTGAAGAATTGAACGAGGACGCCCTGGAAACAACCATCACTAAGGCCATAGAGCGCAAAAATGAAGGATTTGGGCCAATGCAAGGCCACGGCAAGGAGGAGGAATTCTTTGCAATGGGTTCTAGTGAAGAAATAATTGAGGTTGTGGCAGCCCTTGAGTCATTGCCACAACAATATGGTAAGGTTCCACTCTCACTTTCAAATTCAGTTTCCACTAAGATGCTACCTTCTGTTGTTCAGGCACCATCGCTTGAACTTAAGCCGTTGCCGGACCATTTGAAGTATGTGTTTTTGGGAAAAGGCGAAACATTGCCCGTCATCATTTCATCAAGTCTCACGGCAATGGAGGAGGAGAAGCTTGTGAGGGTGCTGCGAGAGCACAAAACGGCCATAGGGTGGACTTTGGCCGACATTAAAGGAATAAGCCCTACCACATGCATGCACCGTATACTTCTTGAGGAGGGGGCTAAACCAACTCGAGAGGCTCAGCGCCGTCTCAACCCTCCAATGATGGAAGTTGTGAAAAAGGAGATTATCAAACTTCTTGATTGTGGAGTGATTTATCCGATCTCTGATAGTCGTTGGGTGTCACCGGTGCAATGTGTTCCAAAGAAGTCCGGAGTGACAGTGGTGAAAAATGCTGAGAATGAGCTTGTGCCAACCCGCATTCAAACAGGTTGGCGAGTATGTATCGATTACCGGAAGCTAAATGCCATGACTAGGAAAGATCACTTTCCTTTGCCATTCATCGACCAGATGCTCGAAAGGTTAGCCGGTCATGCTTTTTACTGTTTTCTTGATGGATACTCTGGATATAACCAAATTGTGATAGCCCCGGATGATCAAGAGAAGACCACATTCACATGTCCCTTTGGAACATTTGCTTATCGTCGCATGCCATTTGGCTTATGCAACGCACCGGCCACTTTCCAAAGGTGTATGGTAAGTATATTTTCCGATTTTGTTGAAAAGATCATTGAGGTTTTCATGGATGATTTCAGTGTATTTGGGAGTTCATTTGATAATTGCTTGGATAATCTGACCTTAATTTTGAAACGATGTGTTGAAACTAACCTTGTCTTGAATTGGGAGAAATGTCACTTTATGGTGAAACAAGGTATAGTTTTAGGACATATTGTTTCAGAAAAAGGAATTGAAGTAGATAAATCGAAAATAGACCTTGTACGTCACTTACCCTCTCCTACTTCGGTTAGAGAGGTACGTTCGTTTCTTGGCCATGCAGGGTTCTATAGGCGTTTTATCAAGGACTTCTCCAAGATGTCCAACCCTCTTTGCCGATTGCTTCAAAAAGATGTGCCATTCAAGTTTGATGAAGAGTGTAATTCGGCATTTAACCAACTCAAGGAGAAGCTAGTCTCGGCCCCCATTATTGTACCTCCAGATTGGAGCCTTCCGTTCGAGCTCATGTGCGATGCATCCGACTATGCATTAGGAGCTATTCTAGGACAAAGAAGAGACAAGCGGCCGCATGTCATATACTATGCCTCTCGGACTCTCAATGATGCCCAATTGAACTACTCCACGACGGAAAAAGAACTTCTAGCTGTGGTTTTTGCTTTAGATAAATTCCGTTCATATTTAATTGGAACTAAAGTAATCGTTTATTCTGATCATGCAGCTTTGAGGTACTTGCTCACGAAAAAGGAAGCAAAGCCGAGGCTTATCCGATGGATGCTTTTTCTCCAAGAATTCGATATCGAAATCCGGGACAAGAAAGGAAGTGAAAACGTGGTGGCTGACCACTTGACCCGTATGGTGCATGAAGAGGATGTCGTGCCTATCATAGAGACATTCCCAGATGAGCAACTGATGTCCGTCAAGGTAAGTGAACCCTGGTATGCTGATTTGGTGAATTATTTAGTGTCTAAACATGTTCCTAGTAAATTACTTAAACACCAATGTGATAAATTGAAGAAAGAGGCACGGTTTTATGTGTGGGATGACCCGTATTTGTGGAAATATTGCCCTGACCAAGTTATACGTAGGTGTGTGCACGATTCTGAGTTTAATGCTATTCTAACCTTTTGTCACACTTATGCTTGTGGGGGATACTTTGGCACTCAAAGAACAGCACTTAAGGTGTTAGAATGTGGTTTCTATTGGCCTACCATCTTTAGGGATGCTAGAACATTTTGCATGTCTTGTGATAGATGCCAAAGAACGGGCAATATTGGTCCTAAACAGCAAATGCCGCAAACCCCCATTTTTAGTGTTGAAATCTTTGATGTTTGGGGTATTGATTTTATGGGTCCCTTTCCTTCGTCACATGGGTTTATTTATATATTGCTTGCTGTGGATTATGTGTCGAAATGGGTGGAAGCAAAAGCCACCCGAACTAATGATTCTCGAGTGGTTGCAGATTTTGTGAAAACTAACATTTTTGCAAGGTTTGGAATGCCACGAGTGCTAATCAGTGATGGAGGTTCCCATTTTTGTAATCGAACCATCAAAGCGTTGCTCAAGAAATACAATGTCACACATAAGGTGGCCACACCTTATCATCCTCAAACGAGCGGGCAAGCCGAGGTTTCGAATAGGGAAATCAAGCAGATTCTTGAGAAGACCGTGGGGTCTACAAGGAAGGATTGGAGTTTGCGCTTAAACGATGCATTGTGGGCGTATCGCACTGCCTACAAAACCCCCATTGGGATGTCACCTTTTCGGCTCATCTATGGGAAGCCATGCCATCTTCCCGTCGAACTAGAGCATCGTGCACATTGGGCCGTCAAAACATTCAATATGGACCTTGATGCCGCAGGTTTACATAGAAAGCTTCAATTGTGTGAGCTTGATGAAATCCAAAATGAAGCATATGAGAATGCCCGGATTTACAAGGAGAAAACGAAGGCATTCCATGACAAGATGATTCGTGCCAAGACGTTCTCTATTGGGCAGAAAGTGTTGTTGTTCAATTCTCGCCTTCGGTTGTTTCCGGGTAAGTTGCGTTCCAAATGGGTTGGTCCTTTTATTGTCATTAATGTTTTCCCTCATGGTGCAGTACAAATCAAAAGTTCAAGGACGCAACAAGAATTCAAAGTGAATGGGCATCGATTGAAGCCCTATTACGAGACGTTTGAGGAGCATGTCGTGGAGGAGGTACCCCTCCATGCCGTGGAACCTAGTCAAGCTTAAACGGAGGTACCGTCCGGCTGCAAGACGTAAAAGAAAGCGCTACTTGGGAGGCAACCCATGCATTCAACAAAGGAAGACTTAGAAAGCACTCCAAATCCAGATTCCTAAAAACTCTTCTCTTTGTTGATATTTCGTTTCTGCCTTGTTAGGTTGTTTAGTTGTTATTGTTTGTTTGTTTATTAATTGTGTGAGTCTATGATTGTAACATTAAGAAAATGTTTGGTTTATTGATAGGCACTGCTAAACAAAGAAAGATGGAGCCTTCACAAAGGGCGTTTACTTGAAGCCCCACTACTGGGCAAAACTCTAGGAGCGGAAGGCATCGGAGCGGAAGGCATCGGAGCGGAAGGCATCGGAGCGGAAGGCATCGGAGCAGGAGGCATCAGAGCTAGAGCATTCCAGGCCCCAATACTTGGCCAAACGCTGGACGAGCCAGGAAAAATGTGCCTCTGGAAGTAAGCCGAAAGCCTTTGACGGTCACTTTGCATTCGACCATTGGATTCTTGCAGCTTATCAAGCTTCCTCTTCATGCCCGTTGAATAGTTGTTTGCAAGCACATGCAAACTTCTATTCTCATACTTCAGCTGCTTGATCTCTTGCTTGAGACTTTCCACCTCTGCCATCAATGATTCCACCTGACGGGAGCGGGCAAGCAGGCGTTGGCCCATATTGGACACAGAGCTCGCACACTGAACACTAAGTGCGAGGGACTCTTGAACGGCCAACTCATCGGACCGTCCTGACAGCAGCCTACTATCTTTTGGAGTGAGGAGGTTCCTAGCTACTATTGTAGCTGTTGTGGCGTCCTGCATCACGGAGTCTTCACCTGTGAGAAGACCGTTAGAAGATAAGAAAGAAGGGCGCCATACGTTACCTTGACGCGGTGCGCCCGTATCACTGCTAAGGCTCAATTCCAAGCTAAGGTTCGATGAGTTTGCCATTTTTCAAAAGTGTTCAAAGAGAAGGGATGGAGTTAAATTTCAAAGGGTCGGAGTCTATTTTCAAGAATGGGAAATCTTCAGAGTGTGTTTGTTGTGGTGATCGATAGCTCTATAAAAAGCCAAGGCGACGCGTCCACCGATTCAAGAAGCCGGAATTTCCGGCGTAATTTAGGCGACGCTTTCTCGGCTTTTCAGAAGACGCATTCAACTTTGTCAAAAGATTTCTTCTTTTCAGACAACACGTGGAGGCCATCATCGCAACTACACATCTTTAGCCGACAAGCGCAAAGTTCGGCGACGCTTTCTCTGCTTTTCAGAAAACGCGTGCAGCTTTGTCAAAAGGAGCTGCATCCGCACTACTACGTGTCGTTCAGAAAGCAAAGGGGCGTTGCTCAGAAATCGAAGGGGCGCCTGCTCAGAAATCGAAGAGGCGTTTTCAAAGATCGAAGAGGCGCCACTATTTCAAAAAGCCGGATTTGCGGGATCAAAACGTTTGTCGACAAGGGTAAAAGAACAGTACCACCACTTGATATTATCTCTATATATGTCGACCTTCGTTTTTTTATGGCAAGGCAGACCTGAAGAAAATGCCCAACTCTCCCTCACCTCTGAGGACGCACTCCCAGCAAAGCCTTTCGAATTACTCAATTTTTTCTTCTTCCCCAAAGATGATACCAGATGCCTGGAGTACAGATGACCCAGGAGAAAACAGCACAACAAATACATGTGCTGATTCATTCACCGCTTCTTCAAAAGCAAAGGTATCTCATATCATCAAGGTCAAAAGCAAAAGTATCTCATATCATGCTCTTTCCCTGTCTTTTTCTTTGTCCTTGTTCTTACTCGCATGGCAAAGTGAAAGAAGCAATCAGCCAGCACTTGGAGTCAGTCTTCCGAGTTGGAGCCAACTGCCTGGAATCTATTCCTGATTGCTTACCTAGCGTTGCTCTCGAGTAGTCATCTTCAACGGTTGATACACTTCCAGAGAAGGGACCACTTCTGCAAAGGGGAGCGAGTAAGGCAAGTGAAAATGATACATTGAAGCATGTGGAGACAAACATAGGCTGAGTTATCCTCCAACCCTTTTCAATACGAATTGGAAAGATTGAACAAAGAAACAAACCAAAGGGGTAAGCTCAGACCTTCGGGGAAGACCAAAAGAATCCTGCTGCCCAGTTCAAGAGTAGCACAAAGGAAAATCAATGATGGGCGGAAACTAGTTCAAGAGTAAGCTTGTGGAGTCACTATGATCAAAGCCTCAATGCAATTACCAAGGAGAAGAGGGAATTTACACTCCATAACCAGATTTGCGTCCCTAAACTCTTCTCTTTGTTAATTACATTCTGCCATGTTTAGTATGTTTAAATTGCTTTTTGTGTATTTACTTATGCTTTGTGTGAATCTATCCTTAAAACATTGAGGACAATGTTTGATTTAAGTGTGGGGGGGTAACTAATGTTGTTAATGCAAATTCGTGGGATTTTATCACCCATAACTTCAAATGTTGTTCCTTGCTGTTTTAAGGTGTTTTTAAATTGTTTTAGAGTGTTTTAGTGTGTTTTGTTTTATAACTCCGAAAATCACATAAAAATTTGAAGAAAATGTTTTGAAAAGCCTAAAAAGAGTGTTTTAAGTCGTTTTTGTGTGTTTGTGTCTTAGGGTACCTTCCAACACAATGATAAGGATTTGGTTTATAATTGCATGACGGTTAGAAAGAGTTATAAACATAGAGAAAGGTTTGATTTACTCTTGGTATATGCTTGGTTATGGTTATAATGTATGACTTCACATGCAATCATAAAAAATAAAAAAAATTCGTTTTTGTAACATGCTTGAAGGAAGGAACTCAAACAAACGCTACGACCCTGTGAGACTCGAGCCATTACCTTCTTTGGAGAGTTATTTTCTGTGATTCTTTGTTTTCTAAAGTTGTTGCATGATCTCATTATTCCTTGCTTGGTTACTACTTAGAAGGCGTTTCATCATATAGTTCCAAATGCTAGAACTCATGCCCATTTCATTCAAAGCATGTTATTGATTTGCATAACATATATCAAGATGAAGTTGTGTAGTTGCCACCATAGCCAAATAGCCTCACTTCCCATATTTCGTATTTGTTGTAAGTTTTAACCCCGTTGAGCCTTGTTTAGCCTCTATTCTTTGTTTACCCATATTTTCCTCACCTAACCTAGTTTAGGACAATCCACACCCTTGTTCTTAAAAGATAGTGAGCATGACTTAAATGAATTCCTTTTGAGTTACATTATGCAAGAAAATGAGTGTGGGGGAAGGAATGCTTGTTCTTAAGTATGTTTGAGATTCAAAAGAAAAGAAAGATAGAAAGAAAAAAAAGAGAGCTTGAAAAAAAAAAAAAAAAAAAAAAAAGAGAAAAGAATAAGTGATTGAAGAAAGGTTCCAAAACACCAATTCTGGGCGTAAATTGTCTAAATTCTCCCTTTTTGTTCAAAAGTTGAGTTTTCATTCAAAAGTGAATTCTAAGTTGATTCAAATGCTTTGCTCACTATTTCTTTAAGAACCTTTGTTTTCCATATCCCTTCTTTGTTATCCACATACCCCAAGCCCCGTTACAACCCTTGACTTCTATCTTGAGTGTTGTGTATTTCAATTTGTGGAGTTTGAACTTGGTATGAGCTTATGGTGTCACTGGTTCTCGCGTCTAAGTAGTAGCATTCCATTCATGAGATCATATCTAAACATGCTTATTAACTCCAGAAATTGCGTTCTTTGTGATACATATATGTGAGTGTTCGTTTTCATGTTACATCAATCTTCTCACATATGACTAGATTAGGGTGTGTAGTTAGAAATTCTGAGTGAAAATCGAGTGCATATCTTGTAAGGAATTGAGCAAATTCTCTAAGGCATGTTACTACATTCAAAACATGGTTTTAAATGCTTAATTGTGAACTAGTATATGGTGACTATGATTAAGAATGTACTTAAGTGTGAAGATGACTAAAATCTGTGAGAATGATGATTTTTAACATGTCATGTGCATTGGAAATCCCTAAGACGGTTGTTGGAAGGTTTAGGTTGTGTTTTACGTGTTTAGTGTCGTTTTGTTTATTTGTTTTTATTCTGTTTTGCTCGAGGACTAGCAAAAGCTAAGTGTGGGGGTATTTGATAGGAGCATATTCATGCGACTTAAATGGCTTGTTCTCGTACATTTACGTTATGTTTCTTTAGTTATTTTAGTTCTTTATGCTTCTTTTGTGTGTTTTCAGGTTCTAAGGGCTTAGGGAGCAAGAAAGTGCATTTTGAGGCTATTTGGAGCATTTTTGGGCATGGATTGGATAGCTTATCCATGGAGCCAAAGTTTGGACGAATTTGAAGGCCTTATTTTCACTTTGGACATAAAACAAAGGGCCTAGCCCATTCTCTCTTATTCTCTCCCTTATAGCCATGCAAAGAACCATCCATTCCATCAAAAACAATCCATCAATTCACATGCAAAACCACCATTAACACACATGCACCCAAACAAAGCCAACCTAGCTAACCCTACATGCATTTTTTATTCACTCTTCATCATTGCATTCATCACCAAACACTTCCTTGTTGCCATGCCTTTCCCTTCCACTTTCCAACCTTTTCAAATGCAATTTCATCAAACACATGCATTCCCTTCACTTTCACCCACATGCACATTTAATCATTCATTTCCCAACATCATTGCCGTGCACATTCCCTAACATTTCTAGCCATTTCACTTCATCATTACACCACCATTCATTCATTAATCCACATGCACATTCAATCATTCACTCAAGCACCCTTGTGCCTTGTTTCCCCCTTTGTTCCCACCACTCACATGCATTTTCACCACCATTCAAACACACATGCATCCTGAAATTCTTGCCGTGCATTTCATACCCTTTCTAGCCATTTCATTTCATCATTACACCACCATTCACACCCCTTTAATCCACATGCAGCCACATATTCATTCACTTAATCATTAAGCCACACATTCACACACACACACCCAAAACACATCCATGCCGTGGCCTACTCACAATTCCAGCATCTTCACATGTCTTTCTAGCTTTCCCTTTCATTTCCACCACTCATTCTTCATCATTGCAGCCACCTACATGCATTATTCATTAACCTTTCATCATATAGCCAGAAAATAAGCAAGAAAACACTCAATGCCGTGCCTTCACACACCATTTCAGCACATTCCAACACCTTCACATGCAATTCCAGCTTTCACATGTTTTCCTAACTGATTTTCATCATTAATTAGCCACTTGCATCTTAAACAAACAGCCATATGTTCCCTCCACTACTCCTATAAATACCCTTGCATTCATTCATTCAAGATATCTCATATTTCCATTCACAACACTTCACACAACACAAACACAACCCTTGTGCCGCAAATCATTTCCATTTCTGTGCAGTTTTTCTCCTCCATTGCAGCCACTATCCAACCACTTCCCATCCCTCCAAAACACTTCACATAATCCCCAAAGCTCATCTTAGACCTTGTGCTACAACAACGAGGAAGAAAAGAGTGCCTAAACGTTCATACAATTCAAGTTTGAGTTGTTGGAATGTTTAGGTGTTTCTTTGATTTCAAAGTTTAAATTTAATTCTCTTTGTTTTGTACGTATGAGAATGGAAGATAAGAGTGCCTAAACGTTCATACAATTCAAGTTTGAGTTGTTGGAATGTTTAGGTGTTTCTTTGATTTCAAGGTTATGAGGAACTAAACCCCCTTTAGCTAGGGGGTGATTCGAAACTATGTTTATATTTGCAATATGAATTGATTACGTTTGGTTGGAATTTCATAAGTTGTGGATTCAATTCGTTTAACTGTTTGATTGATAACTTATTTATGTATGTTCATTGAGATTGCAAGCTTAATTTTCATGCATAAATATGACGCTAGAATATAAGTGAATTTCACCTAATCGTTATGAACTTATATTCACAAGTAGTGGAGGTTGCTTATAAACAATCGCGTTAAACGAATTCTTGGCATAAGTTTCATGCGTATTCCATAGTAACGAATGCCTCGTCAACACTTATAATTTTCATTGAACTTAATGATCTTTGTTGAATGTCTCTATCATGCGTATTCCATAGTTAGGGACTTTGATTAAGAATAATTTGGTTGTAATGCGTATTCCATTCAATCCAACGAATTTAGGGAAATCTGAAAGTTAATTTAAGCGGACCTAATTAACTTGGAGCATTGAGTTTCACAACTTATCGAAAGACCAACTGAGAATCAATATTGTATGCAAGTGTAACATGTGTGGAGAAGAACCCCTTGGCTATTCCATCATCCATATTTTCATCACATTCATATTTATATTTTGCCTTTAATTATATTCTGTCTTTTTAATTTAATATCGTCCAAACACATTTCCCCCATATTTCGTTGAGTCTTAATCATTCGTATTTGTTTTATTTTTGTATCTTTAAGCTTTTGGAGTCATAAACACTTTCAAATTCGTCTAAATCAAGTTCTAGTTTCTATTTGAGTCAATTTGATTGTTTTAAGCAGTTTGAGTCTTTCAAAGCTATTCTGAGTCATAGTAGTTTTGTTAAGAGTCTTTACATTTAGTTTTTGTGTTTTCAAGTCAATTCAAAATAGATAAGCACCCCTAGTTAATCCCTGGTTAGAACGATCCCTACTTACATCATTACTACAATTGTCACAAATAGGGTTTAGTTTGTGTGCGTATAATACACGTATCAATTGGTAAGAAATTGGTCCTATGAGTTGGTTTCGTTGATTCTAGGGAAAAGTGATTACTGTTAATTGAAGGTATAACAATTCATACTCTCATGCCTATACTCATCGAAATGACAAGTACATCATCGAAAGGAATTCTGGGAACTAGTGTTGGTTGAAATGTCCTAGGGTCAGAAAAATGAATTTACTAATAACCTACTTTAGAATGGACTTAAATGGGATTCGTTCTTCCTCTTGAATATCCAGAATTACAACTAGTGCATTTGAGAAGATTAGTGTTATTGGGGACCAAAAATGATTGTTCCTTAGATGTTCCTCCGTCGAGTGCTACCACTTTAGCACCACATTGTCATTCGAGACATTTACAAAGATTTCGACGAAAAGTGAAACTTCGCTGGAATTCTGATAGCTGGTATTCTAGCAGGTACTGCTAAGGAATCAAAACTATTTCTGGTTTCATATCTCCGAAGGGTTGGTAGATATGACTAGATGGTAGTGGGATTGATTGGTAAATCTCTGGTGCACACAATTATCGGTACATTAGCCCTGCTTCAAGGCCAACCACTTGTCTCAATTCGGGATATTTCTTTGGCAGGGAGGTTCTTCATTTAAGTCTAAAGGTGGTCGTCAAAATGTTCTTCTAGAAAGTCGATAAGTGGCCTAAATCACTCAGAACGTAGAAAAGCTAACACGTTTTTCGTGCTCGATGAGGTGGCAAGATTCGATAACTAGGTTCTAGAACCGAGAAGGCTTACATCACGTGTGTGATGAACACAATACTGCCCAAACTAATGCTCTGATACCAAACTGACACACCCCGACCTGGGATGTCCACTTGGACCTCGAATCAAGTTGTGCTGGCTTCGTCATTCTCCAAGTGTCAGCCAACACAGCTCAATTCAGAATCTAAGTGGACATTCCGAGTCGAGGTGTGTCACAAGTATTGTTCCAATATTATAACGTAATCAATAGTTTATTAGCACAAATGATAGATCTAATATGGTGGTTCATTTTGGAGAGTTTCTTGGTGCACATATATTGTCCTTTTATTGACTTTGCAACTAATCAATTTCTAATTTTTTTAATATTTTTTTCATATGATTGTTAATGAGGATGACCATTACTATTAGGCCTGGCAATTTCTGACACGACCCGATAACCCGACACGACACGACACGAAATTAACAGGTGTTTGGGTCGACACGATAACGAATCGGGTCGTTATCGGGTAACCCGATAAGCACCTGTTAAGATAACGGGTTGGTTTGGGTATACACGTGGGTAACACGATACACGATAAGCAAAATATTATTTTTATAATTTTATAACCCTAAAAAAATACTGTAATAATTATATACATTAATTTTACAATTTTATACCCCTAAAAATTATAATAAATATATATATATATATATATATATTAAATTAACTATAAAATTTATAATAATTATATATACTATAATAATTATACCCCCCAAAATATTAAGTCTATCTATAATAATTATATATATATATATATATATATATATTAAATTTTATAAAAACTATAATAATTATTAATTAATAATTTAATATGCATGATGCATTGCATGATTTTGCATCCATTGAAATTTGATGTGATTTGTTTCCATTCAAATTTCAATAATCAATTTCTTGCCGTTGCCAACTTGCCGCCCTTTTTGAAAAAAAAAAATGGAGGGAAAATGAAAATGTTAAGAAAAATTGAAAATGAAACAAAAAAGTGAGGGAATTAGGGAAAGATGTTGAGGGGAAAGTGAAAATGATAAGAAAAAGTTGAAAAGGAAACAAAAAAGAGAGGGAAAAATGAAAATTAATAGAAGTGGTGAGAAATTTTTTTTTTTTTTTTTAAGTTATTAACTTTTTATCACACACATTACGATCATGACATATCTCACTATTTTTATAATGACACACGTGACACGTGATGTATGTACTTGTAGACATCGAAATTTCAGTGAAACAAATGTTCACCAATGCATTAAAGTTTTGACGTGTCAAGGCATACATGGCATACGCCACGTGTTGTACAAATTGTACACATGGCGTGTGACTCAACAAAATAGGAAGAAATACCCTTGAATGATTAAACAAGTTTTTCTTCTCATTTTGGGCAATGACAAGGCAAGTACATTTCAATCCATTGAGGATCAAAACAAGTTTTTCTTCTCATGTTGGGCAATGACAAGACAAGCACACTTCAATCCATTACGGATCAAAGCAAGTTTTTCTCATTTGGGCAATGACAAAGCATACACATTTCAAGTTTAAAATGGTGTTAAGTGGGAAATTAGGTCATAAGTTAGACCACTTCAAGTTTAAAATGGTATTAAGTGGGAAATTAGGCCATAAGTTACACCACTTCAATTTCAATATTGCATTAAGTGGGAAATTAGGCCATAAGTTAGACCACTTCAAGTTTAAAATGGTATTAAGTGGGAAATTAGGCCATAAGTTACACCACTTCAATTTCAATATTGCATTAAGTGGGAAAATTAGGCAATGGTGCTTGGAAAGAAAAAAAATATTTTGTGGTGGTGATTCATTCTCAAAGCCTATAAATAGGCTTCTCCATCAAGGTATCAAGCATCAACCAATTCACAAATACATTTCTCTACTCCCAAATTGGAAGAGAACTCCCCAAATCCTTGAAGCTTTGAAACTCTAAAGCTTTCAAGCAAATCCCGAAGGATCAAGAAAGCTCTCTTCGTTCTTCGTTAAATCCTCTTTCAAGATCAAGCCCCGAAAGCCCCTTGAAGAAAGTGTTCATCCGTTCATCCTAAGCATAAGCCCCCAACGGCCCTTTGGATCAACAACCTCAACAAATCCACACATCCAATCGTTCTTCAAGATTAAGCCCAAAAGCCCTTGAAGATCCGCTCATCCATCAACCTTCAAGATCAAGCCCAAAAGCCCTTGAAGAAATCCACACAACCATTATTCAAGATCAAGCCCCGACGGCCCTTGAAGAAAGTGTTCATCCGTTCATCAACTGTTCATCCTTAGATCAAGCCCCGACGGCCCTTTGGATCAACAACTCATCCACAAACCTACACCCTACGAAGATAGAATCAGAGGACCAAATTTGAGAGAGATCGTAACCCCAAAATCATAAACACAAAAATATTATTTTGTACACGTTATTCTGGTTTCTTGTTTCAAGGAATCTTTCGTGTTCACAAATTTGGCACGCCCAGTGGGACCTCTCTACCTCTCATCTTTATCCTCAAATCATCGAAAAACGCAAATGGCATCAAGAAAGGATCAAGCTGTTCCTGCAATCAAAGCAAAGAACAAGAACATCATCGCCGCAAGTGGTGATATTTCGGGCATCATAACCCCAAGTAAGGCAAGAGCTCTTTTTGCCGCGGCTTCCGCCCCTGCATTAATTTTGTCAAAGGAACAAGAGCACCTGAGGTACGAGCCTGTGATCACCCTAGCCTCGCTAAGGGCATCAAGGGGAGAAAGCCCGAGGAAATACTCAGAGTCCCTACTCTCCGACGCTGATTCGAGCGGCAGTACAACCATGCAAGTCATGACCACTAGAGCAACTTCAATCGAAGAGCAGCTAGCTCAGATGAATGAAGCAATCGCAAAGCTCACACGGACTGTGGAAGAGAAGGACTTGCAGATTGCCACACTTGTCAACCAACTAGATGCGCTGCCCGACGTGAAAGTCGACCCAAATGTTGGCCTATTAAAGAAATAAGTCGACGAAGAAGAGGAGCCACCAGCGGAGAAAGTTGAAGAGAAGCCGAAGCTAGACCAAGCAACGGCATTCATGGGATCTCTCTCTATCCAGCAGCTACAGGAGATGATCACAAGCACTATCAAGACACAATACGAAGGAAGCTCGCATGACTCCGTACTGTACTCAAAGCCTTACTCCAAGAAGATTGATGCTTTGAAAATGCCAAGGGGTTATCAGCCCCCAAAGTTCATGCAGTTCGATGGAAAAGGCAACCCGAAGCAACATGTCGCCCATTTCATTGAAACTTGCAACAATGCTGGGACAGAGGGAGACTACCTCGTCAAACAGTTCGTGCGTTCGCTGAAAAGTAACGCTTTTGACTGGTACATTGACCTCGAACCTGAGTCTATCAACAGTTGGGACCAGCTAGAAAGGGAATTCCTCAACCGTTTCTACAGCACTCGTCGTACTGTAAGCATGCTAGAGCTGACCAGTACGAAACAGTGGAGAGATGAACCTGTCGTCGACTACATAAATAGATGGCGCTCCTTAAGTCTGGATTGCAAAGATCGGCTTTCTGAAACCTCTGCCATTGAGATGTGCGTTCAAGGCATGCACTGGGGGTTACATTACATCCTCCAAGGTATAAAACCAAGAACATTCGAAGAGCTAGCAACTCGTTCCCACGACATGGAGCTGAGTATCGCTAATCACGAGAAAAAGGAGCCGATTACTAACTTCAATAAGGATAAAGTATTCACCCCAAATGTAGACAAGACCGGGAAGAAGCCCGCTAAAGAAGCTTTCACCGTCAACACTACCCCCATCAAGACCTCTTTAGCGCCCATCAAGACCTCTTCAGCGCCCATCAAGACCTCCTCAGCGCCCATAAAGATCTCCTCCAAGAAGAAAGCGAAGGAGATAAAGACAAGTGAGCCTTCTCGCACCCAAGACAGATCAAGAGCACCTTGAGAGAGTTGGAACAGAAAACGTACCATTTTCCTGACTCTGACATGGCTGCCATGTTAGATGACTTGCTGGAAAAAAAGGTGATTGAGCTACCCGAATGCAAGCGTCCTGAAGAAATGAATCGCACAAACGATCCTAGGTACTGCAAGTACCATCGTATTGTGAGCCATCCTGTTGGCAAGTGCTTCGTTCTCAAAGAATTCATCATGAAGCTAGCACAACAAGGGCAAATTGAGCTCGACCTTGAGGACACGGCCGCAACGCATACCACTACAATTGCGTTTGGATCGTTTAATCCTGTGCCTCTCCAAACGACACCTGACCGTTCCCGTGAATGCTTAAGTTGCACGGCACCTCCTACACAACCATCACTGGAGAGAAGCGACCAAGATGCACATGCTGATGATGAAGAAGGATGGATATTGGTAACCTACAAAAAGACAAGGAAACCAAGACCACAAGTCATACAGCCAAAGGTGGAACAAAGAAGAAATCACCACGGCCGCAACAATGCGAAGTCTAAAAGAAACATAAAGCATAATAAAACAACATATGCTAGGGAACCTATGGAGCAGGAGCCACGCATTCCCGTTTCATTGCATGAGTACTACCCGAATAACTTTTTCCAACAGTGCACTACCGTGGCCTGTCACATGGTTGAAGTAGAAATAGAAGAGCCCTCAAAAGGCAAAGCTATCGCCACTGAGGTAGAAAAGACCCTTACACCTGGAGAAGGTCTGCCAACACACTTTAGCATCGAGGAAGCGCTACCATTGCCAAAAAAGATGCGAAGAGGACTAGCAGCAGTCTTGGCAGGTCCCGGCGACCACGAAGTGCAAGAAAGTAACGACGAAGGCTCGAAGCTTCAGCCACATGAATGTGCCATATGTTGTGCCACCCAGGACATAATTAACTTCACTGACGAAGACCTACTGTTGGGATCAAAGCCTCACAACCGTCCTCTCTTCGTCTCCGGGTACATAAGGGAATACAAAGTCAACCGCATGCTTGTGGATGGTGGGTCGGCCATAAACATCATGCCAAAATCAACAATGACCATAATCGGCATCAAGGTGAATGAACTATCCCTGAGCCGTCTGCTAATCCAGGGTTTTAACCAAGGAGGACAAAGGGCGATGGGCATGATCCGAGTAGAGATGACCATGGGTGAGCTCAAATCAAGCACGATATTCCACGTGATTGATGCAAGAACTTCCTACAGCTTGCTCTTAGGAAGACCTTGGATCCACGCAAATGGGGTAGTGTCGTCCACCCTTCACCAATGCCTAAAATTTTACCGAGAATGAGTGAAGGTGATCCAAGGTGATACCAAGCTATTCACCGAAGCCGAATCACACTTTGTAGACGCCAAGTTCTACATGGATGAAGACATGGTACCCGAAGCCCTTCCGGAAGATATCAAATCCACGGGCAAAGCAGTACCTAAAAAGCAGGAGTGGCAAGTCATGCCTAAAAAGCAAAAAGAGCAGACTGTGCCATCTTCAAGCAAAGACGATGACGAGTTTGCTAAACCTGCAACAACCAAGGGGAGTAGGATGCCGTCAGAAGGACCGAACGCACCCATATTTCGATATATCCCGATGTCAAGAAGGAAGAATGGTCAATCTCCATTCGAAACTGGAACAAGAAAAGCCGACACACAGTGGCACACGGATAATGTGAAATTGCTCAAGACGAATGCAGTTTTGCCTCTGACACAGCTAGGGGGTGCTAAGGCCGCAAGACTACCACAAGGCTTCATAAAAGCTCTACCAAAGAAGGTGGAATCAAGCTTTCTCCCAACCAAGAGGACCGAGGAAGGTTTCGACCCTAACGCCTACAAACTCATGTCAAAGGCCGGGTACGACTTCGCTTCTTCTGCGGTGGCTGGAAAGAAGGTTTCAAACACTGTCAATGACGAAGAACGTAACCTCACCAAAACTCAAAAGAAGTTGAAGGAGCATGGTTACGGAGTTAATAACAACAAAGCCGGACTTGGTTTCACACCAAATGCACCTGTGACGATTTCAAACAAAGCGAAAAACACTAGCACTCAATACGTCAGCATGAACATTGAACAAGACCAAGAAGAGCCTAAACCCTCCCCTCGGACGTCGGTCTTCGATAGAATGAGCCATTCAAGCTCTAGAACTTCAGTGCTTAATCGCATTGGTGGTCAAGAGCGAACCTCTGTCTTCAAGAGGCTTAACGCGCCGGCATCCCAAAGCTCTGTTTTTGAAAGGTTGTTAAAGCTTAAGAAACAAAGCAACACAGTTATCTCTCCTCTGCGACGATCAACTTCAGAAAGATTTGAAGATAATGAGAAGCCTTTTGGAAAGAGGAAGACAACACCAAAGGGAGAAAAACTCGATGGGTTAGAAGAAAAGGACGACGTTCGAAGCTTGATTCCTTCAAGGATGAAGCGCCAAGCAATCCTAGAGGTCGACACAAAAGGACCACTGAAGGTAAGGAGGCGCATCATCATCCACACTGGCAAATCTTCATGCCAACAAACCCAAGAGAACGACACTGAAGATGAAATCCCTAAGAAAGATGTCACTTCTGGCTCTTTCAACTCAAAGTCTTCACCTCGACTGTTGGGGGCATGCTCCAAGTCAAGTGAAATTGAAGGATGGACTCAGGTCACTCCGAAGAAACTGCACGAGAAACATATGTCTTCTCCACAAGGTCACCAATCGGAAAGGGGGCAAAGCAGCTACCATCAACCTTCAAAGCTACATGAAAATGTTGAGGATGATGAAATTACAACACAAAGATCGTTCATGCAGGATCTTTTCTTCCTCGAAGACGTCTTCAATTCCTCGATCAAGGCTCCTTGTTATGAAAATTGTGAGGAATGCATTTCGAAGATCGCTTCGAAGAAATTGGACAAGCAGCAACCATCTTGTCCACAAGTTTATCAGTCGAAAAAGGGGCAAAACAGCTCATGTCAACCTCCAGAACAATGTGAAAGTGTTGGAGATAATGAAATTTCGACACAAAGATCGTCCATCCCCATCACAATGTGCGACCTCTTCCCAGAAGACTTATTCAATTACTCGGTCAAGGCTCCTTCCTATGAAGATTGCGAGGAACTCCTCTCCCAGAACACCAGACAATCCTTATGCCGACAAGCTCGAGAAGACAGCACCGAAAAGGAGATCCAAGATGTTTTCCACGTCACGGTTCAAGAAGGTAAAGAAGACGAAATCCCCGAGAAAGATGTCACTGCTGCACCACCATAGCTCGAAGATAGGGGGCAAGCCACGATCGATGATCTCAAGGAACTCAACTTAGGTACAAGCAAGGAACCAAAGCCTATCTTCGTAAGTGCATTATTAAGTACAGACGAGATAGAGGAGTATTATCAGCTGTTGTTAGAGTACAAAGACGTCTTTGCCTGGACCTACAAAGAAATGCCCGGCCTGGACCCTATCATCGCTGTTCATCATCTTGCGGTCAGGCCTGGAACACGACCGATAAAGCAAACTCAAAGACGCTATCGATCTGAGCTTATCCCACAAATCGAGGTCGAGATCGACAAGCTAATCGAAGCAGGCTTTATTCGAGAAGTGCAATACCCTAAGTGGATCTCCAACATCGTCATTGTCTTTAAGAAATCAGGACAAATACGTGTTTGCGTAGACTTCCGGGATCTCAACGATGCTTGCCCAAAGGATGACTTCCCCTTGCCAATCATTGAAATCATGGTGGATGCAACCACTGGCCATGAGGCATTATCATTCATGGATGGCTCTTCTGGGTACAATCAAATTCGCATGGCCCTCGAAGATGAGGAACTAACAGCCTTTCGTACTCCAAAAGGTATCTATTGCTACAAGGTGATGCCCTTTGGTCTAAAGAACGTTGGAGCTACGTATCAACGCGCAATGCAGAAAATCTTCAATGACATGCTACACAAAAACGTAGAATGTTACGTAGATGATGTGGTGGTTAAGACGAAGAAAAGATCAGACCATTTGAAGGATCTGCGAATAGTGTTCGAAAGGCTGCGAAAATACAACCTCAAGATGAACCCGTTAAAGTGTGCGTTTGGCATCACCTCTGGAAAATTCCTCGGCTTCATCGTCAAGCACCGTGGTATTGAAGTAGACCAATCAAAGATCAAGGCCATTCAAAGCATGCCCGAGCCAAGAAACCTGCACGAGCTGAAAAGTCTACAAGGACGGCTAGCCTTCATCAGACGCTTCATCTCCAACCTCGCAGGGCGTTGTCAACCGTTTAGTCGCCTTATGAAGAAAGATGTTCCATTCGTATGGGACAAAGCATGCCATAATGCTTTTGAAAGTATAAAGAAATATTTGTCAAGTCTACCTGTCCTGGGGGCACCTGTGCCCGGGAAACCACTCATATTGTATATTGCTGCTCAGGAAAGTTCAATCGGAGCACTCTTAGCGCAAGAGAATGAATCCCAAAGAGAAGGAGCACTTTACTACCTCAGTCGAACTCTCACCAGTGCTGAGTTGAACTATTCCCCAATAGAAAAGATGTGCCTCGCTTTGGTGTTTGCCATTCAGAAACTCAGACATTACATGCATGCTTACACCATCCACTTGGTTGTTAAAGCCGACCCTGTCAAATACGTTATGACTAAGCCAGTCTTGACAGGGCGACTCGCTAAATGGGCTTTGCTTCTTAATCAATATGAGATCATATACGTCCCAGCTAAAGCCGTCAAGGGACAAGCGCTAGCAGACTTCCTTGCCGATCATCCAATCCCGGCTGATTGGAAAATCTCAAACGACTTGCCTGACGAGGAGGTGTTCTACATCGACATCTTCCCGACATGGACGATGTTCTTCGACGGATCTGCACGAACAGACGGAGCGGGGGCAGGAGTAGTATTCATGTCACCACAAAGGCACATACTACCTTACTCCTTCCAACTGAATGAGCTATGCTCCAACAATGTTGCTGAGTACCAAGCATTGATCATCGAGCTCCAAATCGCGATCAACATGGAAATCACAGCTCTTGAGGTATATGGCGATTCCAAGCTCATAATCAATCAACTCTTAACTGAGTATGAGGTGAGGAAAGATGATCTCATCCCATACTTCCGGCTAGCGACCCAACTGCTACAAAAGTTCGAAGCTGTGACACTAGAACATGTGCCAAGAAAGGAAAATCAAATGGCAGACGCTCTCGCCAATCTAGCCTCGAGTATGACACTAGGAAAAGATGAAGTTGCAGACGTGCCAGTTTGCCAAATATGGGTGATTCCGCTCGTTAATGAAATGTCACTAGATGATACAAATGTCATCTCAGTACTTCCAGTCGATGCTGAAGAGTGGAGACAGCCGCTGATCGACTACTTAGAGCACGGAAAGCTTCCAGATGATCTTAGACACCGTTCCGAAATACGTCGATGAGCACCTCGCTTCCTTTACTACAAAGGAACACTCTACCGACGCTCTTTTGAAGGACTGCTCCTGAGATGCCTAGGTGAGGAAGAAGTTAATCAAGCCATGGAAGAAGCACATTCAGGTGTGTGTGGGGCACATCAATCTGAACCAAAGCTACATTTCCAGCTTAAAAGAATGGGTTACTACTGGCCGAGCATGGTGAAGGACTGCCTGGAACACGCCAAAAGGTGCCAAGCCTGCCAATTTCACGCCAACTTCATACATCAACCGCCTGAACCATTACACCCTACAATTGCTTCATGGCCGTTCGACGCATGGGGATTGGACGTTGTAGGACCAATTACGCCAAAGTCATCTGCAGGGGAAGCTTACATCCTAGCTGCAACAGATTACTTCTCCAAGTGGGCTGAAGCCATACCTTTAAAGGAAGTAAAAAAGGAAACTGTTGTTCGTTTCATCAAGGAGCATATCATCCACCAATATGGGGTGCCTCGCTACATTATCACTGACAATGGAAAGCAATTCTCCAACCGACTCGTGGACGAGCTTTGCGACAAATACAAGTTCAAGCAGCACAAGTCTTCCATGTATCATGCTCCGGCCAACGGCCTCGCGGAAGCATTCAACAAGACGTTGTGCAACCTCCTGAAAAAGGTAATCGGCCGAACAAAGAGAGACTGGCATGAAAGAATAAGTGAAGCACTTTGGGCATATAGGACTACACATAGGACTCCTACCCAAGCTACACCTTATTCTCTCGTATATGGCGTAGAAGCTGTTCTACCGCTTCAAAGTCAAATCCCCTCACTAAGGATGGCTATACAAGAAGGCTTGACTGATGAAGAAAATGCAAAGTTGCGCCTTCAAGAGTTGGAAGCGTTGGATGAGAAAAGGCTCGAAGCTCAACAACACTTGGAATGCTACCAAGCACGGTTATCCAAGGCATTCAACAAGAAAGTCCGCCCAAGGTCTTTCCAAGCCGGAGATCTCGTGCTGGCATTGCGTAGGCCTATCATTACAACTCATAAGACAAAAAGCAAGTTCACATCAAAGTGGGATGGACCCTACGTAATACAAGAGATTTACACCAATGGCGCCTACTTAATCATGGCAGACGACGGGTTGAAGATCGGCCCCATCAACGGCAGATTTTTGAAGCGCTACTACCCCTAAAGCAAACGCACCACGCTCCTGGCCCGCAAGAGCATAAACTGTGTACGGCAAAATCATCAAAAAAAAAAAAAAAAACCATCACTCATTTGAACTACGTCATGACTTGATCCCTCCTCAACCAAGGGTACGTAGGCAACTTGAAACTTCAAAACATCAAGTACAGTCACATCATCAAAATAAAAAAAAAATAAATAAAAAAATAAAAAAAGGGAAATAACACATCTTGGTGATGTATATGTTTTATCTGTATTTAGCACAATACACTGAATAAATTAAAGCATGTTCATTGATCTCCGAGAAATTACAAGTGCGTACAAAAAAAAAAAAAAAAGATGAAGCTTTCACAAAGGATGTTCACGTGAAGCCCCAGTACTTGGCAAAACTCTAGGAGCGGGAGGCATTAGAGCGGGAAGCATCGAAGCAGGAGGCATCGAAGATAGATCATTCGAGGCCTCAATACTTGGTGGAACGCTGGATGACCCAGGAAAAAGGTGCCTCTGGAGATAAGCCGCAAGCCTTTGACGGTCACTTTGAATCCGACCTTCAGATTCTTGCAGCTCATCAAGCTTCCTCTTCATGCCCGTCGAATAGTTATTTGCAAGCACGTGCAAACTTCTATTCTCGTGCTTACGCTGTTTGTTCTCTTGCTTGAGATTTTCCACCTCTGCCATCAACGATTCAACTTGACAGGAGCGAGCAAGTAGGCGTTGGCCCATGTTGGACACAGAGCCCACACACTGAACGCTGAGAGCTAGGGACTCTTGAACGGCCAACTCATCGGACCGTCTTGAAAGCAGCCTACTATCTTTGGGAGTAAGGAGGTTCCTAGCTACTATCGTAGCTGTTGTTGCATCCATCATCACGGAGTCTTCACCTGTAAGAGGGCCATTAGAAAATAAAAAAGACGGGCACCATACCTTACCTTGACGCGGCACACTGCTGAGACTCAAATCTAAGCAAATGTTAGATGGGTTGGCCATTTTTCAAAGGTGTTAAAAGAGAAGGGTCAGATGGAGAAAAATCTCAAGGGGCTGTTAAAACAAAATACACCGGAGATGATTTTCAGGAATGAGCAACCTTCAAGATGTGGATGTTGGAGGTAATCGATACCTCTATAAAGAGGAGAGGCGACACGACCATCGATTCAAAAATGGAAGAGACACTACTCTTCAAAATCTCAAAAGCCAGATAAAAGGCGTAAGTTAGGCGATGCTTTCTCGGCTTTTCAGAAAACGCGTGCAACTTTGTCAAAAGATCTCTGACAAAGCCGCATCCGCACTACTGTTTGCCATTCAGAAATCAAAGAGGCGCTTGCTAAAAAATCGACGAAGCATTTGTTCAGAAATCGAAGAGACACTTGCTCAAAAATCGAAGAAGCGTTTGTTCAGAAATCAAAGAGGTAACACCCTCCGAACCTCAAAAGCTGGGCCGCTTATTCAAGGATCGAAGAGTCATCACTCTCTGAATTTCAAAAGCTGGGCTCTTCCAGATTTGTCATCACCCTTCATATGCAACCCCAGCTTTGCAGAAATCACGAGCAACTTTGTCAAAGATTTCTGACAAAGTTGAGAACGCGTGAATCTTACTGTTCGGTAAAGGAACAGTACCACCACTTGCTATTGGGAAATCCCTATATATGTCAACCTTCATCTTTTATGGCAAGGCAGACCTGCAAAAAAAAAAAATGCCCAACTCTTCCTCACCTCTGAGGGCGCACTCCCAGCAAAGCCTTTCGAAATACTCAATTTTTTCTTCTTCCCCAAAGAAGATACCAGATGCCTGGAGTACAGATGACCCAGGAGGAAACGGTAGATTGAAGCATGTGGAGACAAGCACAACAAATACATATACTGATCCATTCGCCGCTTCTTCAAAAGCAAAGGTATCTCATATCATCAAGGTCAAAAGCAAAAGTATCTCATATCATGCTCTTTCCCTGTTTTTTTCTTTGTCCTTGTTCTTACTCGCATGGCAAAGTGAAAGAGCAATCAGCCGGCACTTGGAGTCAGTCTTCCGATCTGGAACCGACTGCCTGGAATCTATTCCCTGGTTGCTTACCTAGCGTTGCTCTCGAGTAGTCATCTTCAACGGTTGATACACTTCCAGAGAAGGGACCACTTCTGCAAAGGAGAGCAAGTAAGGCAAGTGAAAATGATACATTAAAGCATGTGGAGACAAGCAACAACTGCATATGATGAGCTATCCTCTAACCCTCTTCAATACGAATTGGAGAGATTGAACAAAGAAACAGAAAAAATGAGTAAAGCTCAGACCTTCGGGGGAGACCAAAAGAATCCTGCTGCCCAGTTCAAGAGTAGCACAAAGGAAAATCAACGATTGGAGGAAACCAGAAAATCTTCCAGTCGAACTCAAGATCAAGCCTCGATGGCCCTTGAAGAAATTTCCAGCCCAGTTCAAGAGTAGCACAAAGGAAAATCAACGATTGGAGGAAACCAGAAAATCTTCCAGTCGAACTCAAGATCAAGCCTCGATGGCCCTTGAAGAAATTTCCAGCCCAGTTCAAGACTAAGCCTGTGGAAAATCAACGATTGGAGGAAACCAGAAAATCTTCCAGTCGAACTCAAGATCAAGCCTCAATGGCCCTTGAAGAAATTTCCAGCCCAATTCAAGATCAAGCCTCGACGGCCCTTAGGTTGACATCTACATTAAGGGACTTCAAAACGCATCTTCTACACGTGACAAGCACATGTCTACGACGCGCCTTGAAGTGGGGGCATTTGTAGACATCGAAATTTCAGTGAAACAAATGTTCACCAATGCATTAAAGTTTTGACGTGTCAAGGCATACATGGCATACGCCACGTGTTGTACAAATTGTACACATGGCGTGTGACTCAACAAAATAGGAAGAAATACCCTTGAAGGATTAAACAAGTTTTTCTTCTCATTTTGGGCAATGACAAGGCAAGTACATTTCAACCCATTGAGGATCAAAACAAGTTTTTCTTCTCATGTTTGGCAATGACAAGGCAAGCACACTTCAATCCATTACGGATCAAAGCAAGTTTTTCTCATTTGGGCAATGACAAAGCATACACATTTCAAGTTTAAAATGGTGTTAAGTGGGAAATTAGGCCATAAGTTAGACCACTTCAAGTTTAAAATGGTATTAAGTGGGAAATTAGGCCATAAGTTACACCACTTCAATTTCAATATTGCATTAAGTGGGAAATTAGGCCATAAGTTAGACCACTTCAAGTTTAAAATGGTATTAAGTGGGAAATTAGGCCATAAGTTACACCACTTCAATTTCAATATTGCATTAAGTGGGAAAATTAGGCAATGGTGCTTGGAAAGAAAAAAAATATTTTGTGGTGGTGATTCATTCTCAAAGCCTATAAATAGGCTTCTCCATCAAGGTATCAAGCATCAACCAATTCACAAATACATTTCTCTACTCCCAAATTGGAAGAGAACTCCCCAAATCCTTGAAGCTTTGAAACTCTAAAGCTTTCAAGCAAATCCCGAAGGATCAAGAAAGCTCTCTTCGTTCTTCGTTAAATCCTCTTTCAAGATCAAGCCCCGACGGCCCTTGAAGAAAGTGTTCATCCGTTCATCCTAAGCATAAGCCCCCAACGACCCTTTGGATCAACAACCTCAACAAATCCACACATCCAATCGTTCTTCAAGATTAAGCCCAAAAGCCCTTGAAGATCCGCTCATCCATCAACCTTCAAGATCAAGCCCAAAAGCCCTTGAAGAAATCCACACAACCATTATTCAAGATCAAGCCCCGACGGCCCTTGAAGAAAGTGTTCATCCGTTCATCAACTGTTCATCCTTAGATCAAGCCCCGACGGCCCTTTGGATCAACAACTCATCCACAAACCTACACCCTACGAAGATAGAATCAGAGGACCAAATTTGAGAGAGATCGTAACCCCAAAATCATAAACACAAAAATATTATTTTGTACACGTTATTCTGGTTTCTTGTTTCAAGGAATCTTTCGTGTTCACAGTACTATTCCGTGTACCAGTCAATTATAATTTATACGTACAAAATAAATAGATTTAAATCTACTTAATAAATATATATACACACACACACACACACGGAACTTGATTGATGGCATACGAATTCTCCAAAACTAATTTCAACGATCCCAACCGTCAAACTTGTTTGTATATGCTTTGAGATCACATCAACAAAAAATCATAAAAAATAAACATTCAGAGATCAAGTAACGGGACAAAACTTTTCAACGGTTATAAACGAAAAATCACAATTTAACGGTTATTTTAACTCCGATTTTGATGATTTTTTTATAACTACACTCCTTGACTGACACACCCCGACCGAGACCGGAGCGTGCTGGCCGTCACACGAAGGTGACGTAGCCATGTGCACGTGCGGAAGCTAATAAAGTAGTAATATAAAAGTACGAATAATCAAAAAACTAGCATACAAGGTACTAATACAAGTGCTAGTAAGTGATATACAAATTCAGAGCAGGTCTAAAGCAGTCCAAACAAAAATGACAACAGCAGTACGCCCGAAGGCGACCCTACAATAGGGAGTGTCTGTCAGAACGCCGGAGAGCCCTCAAAGGAAACCACCGCAACGGCTAAGCAACTAGAACCTGGAGGGGCGCAAAACAAAAGCGTGAGTGGGCAAAAACAAAGCTCTTTGAAAACCATTTAGTAAAATACATTCTAACCCCTAGCCGTAAAACCTGTATACTTCCCAGAAAAATAAACATATATACGTATGTATAAACATGCAAAACATGCTCAAGGGTATGCCAATCATGCTCAAGATATGCCATGCCAAAGCCTCATTATGAATGTAAGTGCCCAGGTATAAATCATATCAACATCATAACATCTGGCAGCCGGAGTCACCTAACGTGACCTGTACGGCTGCATCTAGAGCTCAAATCTCAACTTTATAACCGAACCTGCCCACGAGTCGGAACCACTCAAGGTGGTCTGTACGACAGGCCTGGGTGTAATATATATATACGCTCTAGTGCTACGATCACGTGAAGGCTGTGCGAATAATCGCGGGTCACCTACGAGTCGGAACCACCTAATGTGGTCTGTACGACAGGCCTATGCACCTAACTTGGATCCAAGCTGAGCGTGTGGTGCGGGAGGTGAACATCACGTGAAGGACTGTGCCCTACTCTGGGCGGGAGCACTAACACCGGGGGCGCAGGTTATGAGCTCTCTAAGTCTCTCAACTACTGCTGAAAGTAAATATGAATACCACTTACCTGGCACTTACCTGTGCGTCCACAGCACCCAATATGCATATATATATATGTATGCCACTACTAATGCGTGCAATGATGCATAAACGATAATAATAACATGCATGGCATAAGGTAAATAACCCTTTTTAATTCAATTTCTGGGAATATAAATGTATATAGGTATATACGGAAAACAAAAGCCCACTCACTGGTATGTAGAAGGGTCGTAGCCCCCCTGCCTCGCGTGTGCACGCTCGTCCTCGGGATATGTGTCACCTAAATGCGAAACAACTATAAAAACGTTAACTTTAAAGCACATAACCAACTTCTCGTAATAACTTCTCATACATTGCTCAAAATGGACAAATGAATATACCAACGAGCTCTACACAACCTCAGGATCACAACCATATTTTTAGAATAATTTTCCTCCGCCGCACGCGCCCCCACGCGCCGGCCAAGGCACGGACCTACGCGCCCCCCACGCGCGGCCACGTGCCATGCACACTGACGGTGTCAACAGACGCCGTCAGGAATATTCCGTTAAACTAACGGAATATTCCGTTAAACCTAACTGATGCCGTTAACGGCGTCAGGAATATTCCGTCAAATTTGATGGAATATTCCGTCTCCTTCTCAAATCAGTCCCCGACGCCGGCGCCGTCGCCGTCGCCGGAAAACCTGCAACTCACAATTTCTCATTCGTTTTTCCACCTTTTTCCACGATTCTTGCACCAAAATCAACCCTAGAGCTAGTAGAACATGTCCCAACAAGTTTTAAGGTCGAAAACTACAAGATTATACCTGTCCAAAAACTCCAAACTCGGCCACTTCGAACCAAGCCTTCCCGACGTCCAAATTCGTCCAACGATCTACTCCGACGCTCCTTAGGACCTCACCAACACATCTACAAGCTTCAAATGTCCAAAAACTAAGTAAATTAATCTTGCATGAACAGTAACTAAAACGGACATGGCGATATCGACGTGAAAACGTCGATGTTCTTACCTGAAAATGGTATCACTGGACTCCTCACAGCCTCACCAACTCGATGGTGTCCTTGGTTTCCTCGATCTGGTACGGTTTGAGGGGTATGTGTGTTGGTCCGTACGTTTTAGGAAGAAGAAGAAGGATAGAGGACTCGGGGGAGAGGGAAAGAGAGAATGACAGAGGGTGAGGGAGAGTGAGACAGTGTGGGTGTGTGGCCCTAAGCTTGCCAACACCACACAAAACAACCAAAAACAATAATACGAAAACAAGCTAGGGGTAAAAGGGTCATTTCATATGCACGTTTCCGATAATTCCGAGACGGGATGTCACATTGACCCTATATGAATACAATGAATGAATTCGATCTTCAATTTAAAATATTTACACAAGTGGATACCACAAAATCTTATGTTATACTTAATGAAAGTATAAATAAACTCTAAGTGTTAGTCAATCTATCATTTTACGAATTCTCCAAAACTAATTTCAACGATCCCAACCGTCAAAATTGTTTGTATATGCTTGGAGATCACATCAGCAAAAAATCACCAAAAAAAAAAAACATTCAGAGATCAAGTAACGAGACAAAGCTTTTCAATGGTTATAAACGAAAAATCACGATTTAACGGTTATTTTAACTCCGATTTTGATGATTTTTTATAACTACACTCATTGACCTTATATGAATACAATGAATGAATTCGATCTTCAATTTAAAATATTTACACAAGTGGATACCACAAAATCTTATGTTATACTTAATGAAAGTATAAATAAACTCTAAGTGTTAGTCAATCTATCGTTTTACGAATTCTCCAAAACTAATTTCAACGATCCAAACCGTCAAAATTGTTTGTAAATGCTTGGAGATCAAATCAGCAAAAAATCACAAAAAAAAAAAAAACATTCAAAGATCAAGTAACGGGACAAAGCTTTTCAATGGTTATAAACGAAAAATCACGATTTAACGGTTATTTTAACTCCGATTTTGATGATTTTTTATAACTACACTCCTTGACCCTATATGAATACAATGAATGAATTCGATCTTCAATTTAAAATATTTACACAAGTGGATACCACAAAATCTTTTGTTATACTTAATAAAAGTATAAATAAACTCTAAGTGTTAGTCAATCTATCGTTTTACGAATTCTCCAAAACTAATTTCAACAATCCAAACCGTCAAAATTGTTTGTATATGCTTGGAGATCACATCAGCAAAAAATCACAAAAAAAAAACATTCAGAGATCAAGTAACGGGACAAAGCTTTTCAACGGTTATAAACGAAAAATCACGATTTAACGGTTATTTTAACTCCGATTTTGATGATTTTTTATAACTACACTCCTTGACCCTATATGAATACAATGAATGAATTCGATCTTCAATTTAAAATATTTACACAAGTGGATACCACAAAATCTTATGTTATACTTAATGAAAGTATAAATAAACTCGAAGTATTAGTCAATCTATCGTTTTACGAATTCTCCAAAACTAATTTCAATGAGCCAAACCGTCAAAATTGTTTGTATATGCTTGGAGATCACATCAGCAAAAAATCACAAAAAAATAACATTCAGAGATCAAGTAACGGGACAAAACTTTTCGACGGTTATAAACGAAAAATCAAGATTTAACGGTTATTTTAACTCTGATTTTGATGAATTTTTACAGCTACACTCCTTGACCCTATATGAATACAAATAATGAATTTGATCTTCAATTTAAAATATTTACACCAGTGAATGTGGATATCACAAAATCTTATGTTATAATTTATATACTTAATAAAAGTATGAATCAACTATAATATTAATAATTATATACATTAATTTAATAATTTTATATCCCTAAAAAGTAAAAACTATAATAACTTTTGAGAAAGACTTACAATCTTAAAAACAAAAACTCTTTATCCTTGCACATTTAATATTTGTAATAGATTAGTAGTGTATGTATTATTTTTTTATTAGGCTTTTATTTTCGAGTGTAGATGTAGTACTTGAACGAGAAATGTTTTAATGTTTTGAAGTAATATTTATGTAGCAATGTGTGGTATGGGCAAATTTTTTAAAAATATATTTTTTTCTTAACGGGTCATAACGGGTCGGGTCACTTTACCCGTTGGGTAAAGTGACACGACCTGTTAAGGACCCGTTAAGATAACGGGTGTGACACGACACGACCCGTTAAGATAACAGGTGTTACACGAAAACGACACGAATACGATAGACACGACCCGTTTGCCAGGCCTACTATGCATTTGTGATCTTAATTTGAATTATGAAACTAGTTAAATTCAATTAATTTCTACCTTTGCATTTAAGCATTTTTTACGATTACTATTCACACTTATTAATTTGAGTTGGGAGTACATAACTGAACTTACAAGCTCTTATGTCAAATATGTTACTTGTTTCTTATATGTATATTAAGATGTTTCTAGTAATGATGAATTACCAGAGTAAATAGTCTTTCAATACAACTATTATATGTCGGCTTAATTCCCACACCTCTCTCCTTTTCCTCACCTTTTCACCTTCCCAATGAAACCAGAAACATGGTTGTCAATTTCAGTTCTCTCACACTATGAATTGGTAACCATGGTTTCCAATTGGAAAATATCCATCGAAATACACTGGGGAAACCGAGGATTTGAATCTGCAAACGGAAGAAACAACTTAAGATTTGAAATTCGGAAATGGAAAAAGTCTGGAGTAAACCCACAATTTGATTTTGTCTCTCTCTTTTCCAAACTTAGTTTTTTCTTATGGATTTCTCCCTATATCTTAATTTTTCTCTAAATTCCATCGGAAATTGGTGAATGTATATTTTTCGCTCTATGAGCTATTGGGTTTGCTTGATCGGTTTTTAATGGAGTTTTTGTAAATTCGGAGTCATGAGTCCATGACCTTTTCATGGTTTGAGAGACGTTGGCGAGAGAGGGTGAGGAAGAGGAGAGAGGAGAGAGAAATACCATTTTCCTTTTTTAACAGTGAGACCCAATTAAGGACTGCGGTGGTGACAAGGGAGTAGGACGGGAAGAGGGCGGTGACGATGAGTTTTAACAGTGAGACCCAAGGGCCCCGGCCTTTCTTTATCTCTTATTTTATGTTTAGCTTTTTCTACGTTGAAGGTTAACGGTGTCAATTTTTGAGTTAATGAATGGACACATGTCAACTAAATAAGAATTGAGACGCAAACGAGACACCAAAGTCGGGACAGGAGACCCTCGTCCACTTCGAATTGTGCTAAAGAGCATTTGAGTTTCCAACTTAACGTCGGATGTCAAGCCCAGACTTAATTCAACTTTTATTTCGAATTTATTTTCTATTTTGCATATATATATATATATATATATATATTATTTTTATTCACCGGTCCTATCCAATAGCATCTTCTTTCTCTTTTTTCTTTTGTCAATATGCAATGGCTTCTAAACCGTTCATATCTTGCCTTTTTGTATACATTTTCTTCGTAATTACAATTGTGTTATGGGAATTCAGTGCGAAGTAACAATTGTATATGTAAGGCAATGAAAGTTACTAGTGTTGCTATATTCTTCACCGTTGATTTTATTCAGATATACAAATGGCAAACTAATGTGGTGTAGGTAGCTGCAACACACACACACGATTCCATCTCTGTACGTTACATGCATAAACGAAGCAAGAGGAAAAATGTGCATTAAAGTTTATTCCATCCTTATCTTGAAGAATCTAATTGTAAATATATATTAGAACCAATTGGAGCAAAAAGGCATAATTTGTAGAGTAATGTTATTTATATCATGTTTTTGTATCATATTTTCATACCATTTTCGGTGGCATTTGATGTGGACAGCCATATTATTTGAATTAATCAGATTTTTAAATTTTGTTCATTATTTAATAAACTAATAATTAAGAAAAAAACTAGTTAATTAAATGATGATTGTGGTATACGAGGAGTCTTTCTCCTTTCTTTCCTTGAGTTTTGCAAATTTTTCAAATGATGTGGCTGTCCACATCAGATGTCACCTAAGATGGTATAGAAATGTAATATATAAACATGATATGAATAACATTACTCTAATTTGTTGTCTATGGTAGCCAAACAACAAAAGAAGGCACATGAACAACATCCATAGTTGTAGACAGTGTGTAAAAAAAAAAAAAAAAATTATTCTTCGAAGTTGTGCTAATGGTTGTCAAGGATAGGTACTACTAGTGAGGACGGTTTTGAACCAACTTTACCGCAAAATTATTTCTTCTAATTCATTGTAAGGAATCAAACTTTTGACCTAACCTAATCATAATATATCTTTAACTAATGACACCATTTAAATGGGTTAACTTCAAAAACTTACCAAAAATTGTTAATTTCCACATACAAGTAACAGTGAATTCTCAAACTAACTTGATATTATTATTTAATTTTCAACATTGATTAGGTCGAGAGTTCAAATTCCCTTCCCAAATCACCTAATAAAAATTTTCTCTCGAATTACATATGTAGTAAGTTGTAACTTATGCGATGGTCTGCTTTCTTACACTTGTTGCCCTCCTCCTATACCCATTAAACACAAGTCCACCTTTCTTCCTCCTCTTTGGATAAGATCATAACAGCGTCATCGATCACAAGACAGAGAGATAAGCCAGGAGAAAGCTAGCTCAAATGGTTGGAGTACCAGCTCTTTCAATATTCATCCTCCTCCTCCTCCTCCTCTTCAACCACCGCTACATCACCACAGCCTTCGCCACAGACTCGCCTGCTTGCAAGCCCACATGTGGATCCCTGCAACTGAGATACCCTTTTGGCACAGGCCCTGGCTGTGGCTCACCAATTTTCCAACCCTACATAACCTGCGCATTTATCAATAATCAGCAGCAGCTCCTCCTCCTCACCACCCACACAGGCTCATACCCTATCACTTCCATTTCCTACGCCACCCAAACCCTAATCCTAAGCCCACCCTCCATGTCCAACTGCACCTCCATGCAACCTTCTTCCTCCAACTTCGGCCTTGACTGGGCCTCCCCTTTTCAGCTCGGCCCATCAACTTTCATCCTCTTGTCCTGCCAGACCCCCACCTCTTCCCTCACCCTCAAACCCTCCGGCATCCCCGTCTGTGATCCCTCCTACTCTTACCTTTGTGCTTCTATATATACGTGTCCATCCGTCGTAGGTCTTGGCCTCCCCTTGTTCCCCCCAACAAACACATGCTGTGTGTATTCACCAGGGAATCTTGATGCTAAGGGTGAGTTGGACCTCCACGGGTTAAAGTGTGCCTCATTTACATCCGTGGTGTCTCTCGGAGACTACCCGACGGACCCTGTGCGGTGGGAGTATGGGGTGGCGTTGAAGTACAGTCACGGTGGTTTGGACAGTGGCATTGTGGATACAAAGTGCAAGAGCTGTGAGATGAGTGATGGGGTTTGTGGGTATAGGGTTGATGATCAGGATCAGTTTCTTTGTGTGTGTAAGAATGGTTACAACACCTCATCAGATTGCCATAATAATTACACTCCGGATTCGGAACTGCTTTGGGGCTCCGGCGCCTGTGATAATCATTTACCAGTTGCTATTTGTAAGTTGTTCTTCAATATTTTTCTTACCATTATTTAAGTAAATCGATGATATATTGATAATGAAATTGATTACAGCTAAACCATTTTAATAAGTGTGGTTAATTATTTATGAATGTTGATGCTAATTTGTTGTCATAAAGTGAGGTTTCATGGTGCGTAAAGTGCGCACCTGATGCCTTTCCCTCTGTATGTTTGCAATTGATGGGTTTTGTTTGTGTTGGGGAATAAAGACAAGTTTTATTGCGTGAGCAAAAGAGAGAGAACTTAAGCGTTAAGGAGCAATGGAAGTTACAAAACCTTTCAAATCGAAAAATATATCTAGTGTCTTGTTGGCTTTAGGTATTCCTCTTTAACCCACTACATACAACGTTTAAACTCTTATCTTCCTCTTAGTGTAGTTTAGAGTAAGAAAATTATTTATTAAAAAAAAAAAAGAATAATTTATAAACTCTAAGCTGATCGATCGTCATCTTTTGAATTTTGCAGGGAAAATGTGGTCTGCGCTTGTGGCTGGCTTGATGATCATAATGGCTTGAGAGAGAGATGGTTTTTGCTTGGAAATGCTTCTTTTGATTTGATCTGTGTAAGCTGTAACAGGACTTGGAAAAACTTAAGTTTTCTGACCGAAAACTGAGATTTGATTTGTTTGGAAATTGTCGTTTTTCAAATCTCAACAATCCGTTTGATAACCATTTTATTTTGAGTTTTCAGTTTTTGCTTTCACTTTTTTGAAAACTGGAAACTGAAATCTTGTCTGGTAGTTACTTTCAGTTTTTATTTAAAATAAAAACTGAAAACTACTTTTAGAGTTTACAAAATTTGGCCTTGAGATTTTACTTTTTAATTTTCAGTTTTCATTTTTCTAAAAAAACTGAAATAATTATCGGACAAGAATTCATTTTCGAAAATGTGAAAACTAAAAACTGAAAATGAAATAGCTATCAAATTGTTGTATGTTGTCAATATCTTATATATCATAATGTCATCGATCTTTGATCGCTGCATTTGTCAATAATAAATTTTGATCTATTTAATAAGGTTTTTTCATTAGCATCTCACATATTGTTAAATACATCCTACAAAATATAAATAACTTGTAACTCTAATATGAAATAACTATCCAAGCCCTAAAAATTCACTCATACTCTCCACCATAGAAGAAACCCCTAAAAACACAAACATATTGATGAAAAAAATTTATTTTTGACGACTAAATCGTAAGTTTTGGTTTCCCTTTCAATTTGGTTTAGGCCTTGAAGAAATTATTTGAATGATGCAATATAAAATTGGCTTCCAATCTATTTAGCCAATTTCCCATAAAAGAAAAAAAATGAAATTGTCAAATAATACTATTTTTCTTGATAAATTGTACTCACCCACCAATAGTTGTTAATTTAGCTTTTTATTATACGTTGAATAGTCAATCTTCCTTCTTGCAAATCCAACTTTGACATGTATGGAGAGATAATTTATCAACAATACAAAAGCAAAAGATTTTGTACAAGTGTCGAGCTCTAATTAACAGGTAAATAGAAACAGGAATAAAGGTGAGCAACTTATCGGGCATCATCTGCGCATATGTGTACTACATAGGATATGCCATGCTCCACTTGAAAGTTGGGTAGTGGGAGCTTGGAAACCTTAACCATCCAATTAATCATTTTTGTAAATTGGTAAGGACGAATTCGAACCCGCAGAGAAGGGCTATCAATAAGAATACAAAAACCAAAATATAAATTATAACTCCAGTTGGCAAGATTGTCCGCCGCATTATTCGTTTCCTTCTCAATGTGTCTGATCTCACAGTGAAAAAATCGATTTTGAAGACCTCAAATGTTGATCAAACGGGGAAGCAAAAGGATGGCACAAACCAGCATCATCCTGATGTAACAAATTAAGAACATAATACGATTCAACAGCGAGCTTAAGGCCAAAGCGGATCCCGAACTTTGAATATCTTTCACTATTGAGAAGAGAAGTATTATTTAACATTCCCGGTTTGATGTTTACTATACACAGGCTTAACGTTTAAAGAGTCCAAAGCTAGTGAAAGCATCTTTACTTCCATAAAGTATAAAGTCATTGTAAACATCCGAGAGCATAATCTTTGCTGTGATTTACTATAAAGCCATATAACTTGCTAGATACTATTGATAGAGAATGTTTTCCTTGCCTGAATTATGATGCCAGGTTCGATCTGAACCACACAACATAAATTAAAACAAAAAAGTGCAGTATTATTGATTCTTAGCCTTTTGGTGCAATTGAAGCCTTGGTCCCTGAATTAATAATCCATGATATGAAACAATAGTCTTTATGGGTAACACCATGTCCCAAAAAAAAAGGGGTTTAAAGGGAAAATAAGGTTGATTTACCTAAAAGAACTATAGTGCTCTGTATTATAGCGAGTTCAGGAGCCAGAGCGCCAATTGAATCAAAATTTAGGGGTCCATGCTCCAATTTTCTCTAAATCAAAATGATCGTGGAGCAATGTCTAGAATCAAAGTCCGGCGACACAATTCTCTTAAGTTGCCAGTCAATCTGATAAGAAAACATATTGATCATATGAACATACAAGCAGTATAAGATGGATCTGCATAAATCAAGTTCTTGCAAAACCAATCATTGTTCTACCGTGATGGACCAAAAGACATTTTGGGCGGTGATGTATACTCTTCTGCTTTCTAAACAAACAAAATAACTTCTAGTACAAAATTCAACTCGCACATATAATCCACAATACAGAAACTCATATCCAATAATGTCAGAAAATGATCATCTTGATTAGCCTTCACCTTTTCTTGGTATCTCAATCCATCTTGTGGCCGTTGCTGTGGTTTTCTTGTTTCGGTTTAGGGAGTGGATCGATGAGGAAAGCCTTCATGTGCTTGCACATCTCTTTGGGGTTCTCTGCATTTATAGCATGCCCTGCGTTCTTTATGATCACTAGTTCTGCACTTTCACCTATTGACAGCAAAGGGAGAAGAACAGTAAGACTAAACGCTGTTCCAACAATTTAGAGCTTTCCTCTGAAGAGTTTATGATCACTACTCCTGAATAACAGAGGAAAGCTGTGTCTCTGTGATACTACTTTTATGCGAGGCAATGCAAAGTCCAAAACAGACATCAATTATCAAAAGACATAAATTGTTGTTGCTGATGGTGATAGAGCAGAACTTTATTAGAATTAATTTTAGGGAACTTTAACGAAAAACTCCTGGTACTATTCACTTTAACGAAAAACCATATTTTTACACTAAAAAATCAATCATGGCACTATTCACTTTACCCTTTATTTTGTCCTTATCGTTAAAACTCAAAGTTTTCAAGTCATTTGTATTAGTTATTCTTTAATTTTACCCATAACCATTAACAAGAGACATACAAATTAAATTTCACAGGTAAATAGTTATACCCATAACAGTTTATTTATTTAAATAATTATCCAAAGCCATAACCAAAAGTTTTATATCGTTAAAACTCAAAGTTTTCAAGTTTTTTTCATTAGTTTTCCTCTTTTTCCTCATTTTTTTTTTCTGTCAATAATGCATGGTACTGCAACATACAACACACCTTCCCCAAATACTAAATTTATTGTAGTTTATGAAGACATGGGATTTGATCAAATGTAGCGGGACACATGGCAGCCCACTTGCATGTAAGTCTCACTCAATCGAATATATTAAAATTCTAGAAGCCTTGGGCAAACTAGGGATTTTGTATACATACAAAATAAGAAAGGGCATTCTCTTAGGAGTATGCTGACATTTTACTTTTCACACATTCATTGATAATTTCTGTCCGTTGATCTTCTTCAATTCATCAGATTTGACAGCTGAAAATTAAAAAGGTGTGTGAGAAGTAAAATGGGATGTGTGGATATCACATCCCATTTTCAACAGAAGGCATTTCTTCAACCTGAAACCTTCAATAAATACTTTATTAAGATTGAGGTTCAAACGTTCTGTAATCACTCAGGGGATCAAAAAATTAGTAAATCTCCACTATCCTGAGGGATTAAAGGAACATTTGGATTTGGCAGTTCTCCGAAATCCAACTTCAAATGCTTGAGATTTTTAGTGTAGGAAATAAAACAGCTGCTGATGCACTCTCACGGTTTCAAGAAATCAACAAATGAATGTATACAAGCACACAAAAGCATAAGTAGCTAATAAAGTAGCTTAAAACCTAACATTGACTTCTGATCCATGTTCAATAGGCATCCACGGACCGGAGAATGGGGCAATTAAGTTTACTCTTCAACCATGCTCCTAATGCCATAGCTATGTTCTAAGAAATAAAATCTAAAAATCAAGCAGGAAGAAAAAGGTAGTGTTTTCTGAAATCAATTCAGTATGGTTCATTTTTGGAGAAGATATGAACGCAATTATGCTAACAGAGCATTAAAATCATTCTGTAATGCATGTATATCTCGACAATTATCTCCAACAGGCTATCAGTATCACATGGTTAAAAGCAGTACAGCGCACTGAACAATGATACTACGTCAAAATTAGTTCAGTAGTGGTCATGGCCTTGTTTTTGCAGGTGGTGGACTGAAACTCGGGACACAGGATCAAACTTTTCCTTTTCTGTAAGTGAATGCAGTAGATCCTGATAACTCCTTTTGTAAACTGATTTCCGTTTCTCTTAATTACACAAGTTAGACGACACTCCAACCCTTTGTCTTTCCGATGCTCTGGTCCTCCATCATTTTTCTCACATTTATAGCTGCCTCCCACGTCCCAATAGGACTACAAGTTCGAAAGCATTATATAGTAGCCATCATTTTCTGGATCAGATTTCATAGCATGCCTTGCAACCCTTACGCCCAACTCAATTTCATTGTGAATCTTGCAGGCAGCTAACAATGATCCCCACACACCACCATCAGGAGAAATGGGCATTGACAGAACCAAATCTTCAGCTTCTTGCAGTGTACCGGACCTGCCAAGAATACCTACCATACAAGCATAGTGCTTCAAATGTGGTTGTAAGGAAAGATCTTGCATTCTACAAAACAGATGTTTCCCTTCTTCAACCAGCCCTGAGTGATTACAGGCTGAGAGGAGAGCAAGAAAGGTGAGTTCATTTGGTTTAACATTTAAATCTTCCATCTCGCGGAAAAGTTTTGTTGCAGATTCTGCATGTCCATGTGTTGCATAACCTGAGATCATCACATTCCAAGAAATGACATCCCTATCTTCCATTGAGTTGAACAACTCTCTTGATTTCTCAAGCTGCCCACATTATGCATACATATCAACTAATGCAGTGGCAAGGGATAAATTGATCTCAAGATGTCTTTCCTTAATGTAACAATGAACTTTTTTTCCTTCTTCCAGAGATGCGAGATGAGAGCAAGCTGAGAGCACTGTTACCGATGTTGCTGAGTTGGGCATGAAGTTTTTTGCAATCATCTTATGAAATAGGGCTATGGCCTCAAAATAATGTCCATTGTGAGTGTGAGATGAGATCAATGAGTTCCATGTTATAATATCTTTCTGTGTCCCAGAAAAAATTCTCCTTACAATGGTCAAATAACCAATTTTTCCTTACATGTCTATGAGTGTGTTGGCTACTGAGACATTTTCATCCATTGAAGCCTTAATTATAAAGCAATGAAGTGATCGGCCAAGATGGATTGCTCCCGTCTGAAAACACGAACAAATCACAGATATCAAGCCATTAGAATCAGCTCCAATGCTTCGATGTTTCATCTTCCTAAACAGTTCTATGCATTTTGTATGCAGTCCCATCTTACCATAGCCATAAAGCATAGTGTTACAAGACTCTTTGTTCTGGTGCTGCATTCTGCTAAAGAGCTTCTCTGAAAGAGTCAACAACTCAAACTTGCAGTACAGGGACAGTAGTTTACTATGAATATTCTGACTCAATGCATAATTTCTGGGGTGGGTTCGAAAAACCGAAAACCGAAAAAAACCGTACCGAAAACCGAACCGAGGCCGAAAAAACTGAACCGAAAAAAAAAACCGAATCGAAAGTGTAAAACCGAACCAAACCGAATCTGGTTCAGTTCGGTTCGATTTCTAAGGTTTTGAAACCGGACCGGACCAAACCGAACCGAAGTAAGGCAAAACGACGTCGTTTTATATTTAATTATAAATTAATAATTTTTTTTTTTATCTTGAAGACTTGAACGGCGTCGTCTCGCACTCACTCTCGACTCCTCGAGTCTCGTCTTCAGTCTGAAAGTGAAGTGAAAGTGTGAAACCCCTAAACACTAAACAGATCCGCCGCTCTTCCGCTTCCGGCCTTCCCTTTCCCTTATCCTCCTTTGCACTCTCACTCTGGACCATCTCCTTCCCAGATCCGCCGCTCTTCCGCTTCGTCTTCTTCCTCCTTCCCTGCGACCTGCCTCACACATCTCGCCAATGCGACGCCGTCTTACTCTCTCTCAGTCTCTCACCCCCGTGACGGCGTGACCTGTGATCAGTAACCCGCGCGCGACCCACGACTTCCTCTCGCCGTTTCTAATCTCCAGTCTTGACCCACAAATTCCCTCCTTTGCAAGGTTAGTCTCTCACCCAGACCCAGTCACCCTGCTCTGCTGTGAACTGTGATGCGTTGTGTAGATTTTTTTTTTTCGATTTCATTGGTTATAATTTGTAGACATTTCTATTGGGTTGGGTATGCTATATTGCTATAACCATTGTTTTAATTTTGGTTTATAAACATTATTCAGATTTCAGACATTGTGTAACCTTATTAAGAGTCTCAGACATTTGTAATTGGTTATAAACATTGGTTCTTCTGATCTGTAAATTTTTAAATCCCCACCTCCCAAAATTACATTGGCTTAAGTTAAATTAATTAGCGATTTAAGTGATCTACTTAACTAGAAACAGTATGATTATGATAGTTGAATTGTGATTTGCTGTTTGAAACGAATAATACGCAAGTATAACCAAGACACCTGACAACAGAAGAATTCACAGAACCTAAACCTAATAAAGCTATACAGTTGTTGGTATATAAGGTATGGAAGAATCTGTAAAAGAAGGTTTAGGCAAATGAAATTGGAAAAGAAGTGGTTTCTTTTCCAAGCATGATTAAAAGTTTAAAACTGAAGTGGACAACAACGATAATGGTATGTCCACAGCACACAATTGAATTCAACCTACCGAGAAGATGTTGCATTAGCCTCTGTGCCTTCAGTTTTCCGTCTGCTATTCCCCAAGTTTAAGAGTTCAAGAATCTTATCTGCTGATTGTACCTGAATAAGTAAAATG